>NC_090819.1:127249377-128482377 GCF_000390325.3 Nicotiana tomentosiformis
TCAATACCATTTGAACAAGGCACATAATAGTTTTACCACACTTAACCATCAGATACTTAACCAACCCCAAAAAAGGTTACTAGCTAAACATAATTGTTTTAATAACCAATCATAGCAATTGGCTTCAAAGAAAATTTTCATCATCAAGTGCAATTTTTCGTTTGCCCTTTGTTGCCATCATCTTGGAATTTCTCTTTCTTGCCTCAAGTTGGACTTGGCTTGATGAGATTGCAGCTTTTTCCTTCCATGTCAGCTTAGTTGGAGAATAAGAAAAATTGGTAGGTGTCGAATCCCCAGTGTGATCTCCAGTAAACTTAATTTTTCTTGCCCCAGATGTAGGCCCTCTTAGGTTGCCCCTCTCAATCCTTGACTGTGTTTCTGAAACAACCATTGGCCTAAGTGGAGGGTCTTCTTTATTGTGAACTTCCGGACCATACGGTTCAAACTCTTGGGTGGAAGCAAATGGTCCAAAATCAGTTTGTGACTCTTAGCCACTCTCCATTGCATAAGACTCTTGAGTTTGACTGCAGCTTGCACCCTTTCTTTTACTTGATTGAGAACACTTTCCAGCAGACTTAGGCTATTGAATTTTTTTTTAAAATAAAGTCAATACATAATGTAACTATTAATGTTATTTAATTAAACAAAGATTAAGAAATGTATTACCTTGTAACAACTCCTTTCATTGTGGCTTGGTTGATCAGATTCTTGAGTTTGACTGCAACTTGTAACATTTCCAGAAGACTTAGGCTATTCAAAAAATGTAAGTTAAAGTCAATTAAAAGTATCAATGCAACTACTATTGCTAAACAGTAACAATTTTTCCAGCATCAATTAACAATATAACTATTACTGAATAAGAAAAGTATTACCTTGTAACAACCCCTTGCATTGTGGTATGGCTCGCCACAGTTACTACATGTCATATGTGTCCCCTTCCTTGATTGACTCCACTGCCCTATCCTTTTTCTTGCCTCATCTGGTTCCCTATTTCTTTTCACTTTGGATCTGCCAACTTGCTTCACAATATCATGAGGTAACATGGCATGTGAAGGTTCAATTTTCCAGAACTGCCGACCCCTAACAGGCTGAAGCTTTTCCTTATATGTTAGCAAGTATGCCTCTTTACTATACCACCAATGGATTTCATCTAGAGGCTCTACCCTCTTATGCATCATTGCTTTTATTGCATGAGGGAAAGGAATTCCAGATAAATCCCCTCCAATCACTATACAGTTTCAAGCAAGCTGGATTATATTCTGCATTCCAACTTCTCACCTTAGCCTCGTTATCTCCTAACAACACCATCACTTTCACTCTTATGTCCTCCAACATTTTGATTATTGGTTTTCTTCTAGCCTCAAGAATTCATGCTTTAAATGACTCAGCGAAGTTGTTATCAACCATCATATTCTTACATTAAGTGTCAAGATAAGCCCTGCACTATGCCCTTGGGGGATACTTTAAGATATCCTTTGCAGTATCTTCAGACAGATTCCCTAATTTTTTCAATTGGTCTTTAAACTCCTCATCATATGAACTCCATGCACACCACCATAACAACTTTCTCATTTCACCACTCCTCCATGATTTTGCACCAGTTAGCCTCAATATGTCTCACACAGTACATGTAATTAGCTTCAGGAAATACTGTGCTAGCAGCATCCAACAGCCCTGTGAAGTGAATTAAAAACAAATAATGAAATAAATATTAGACTATTAGTGCAAACCATCAAATACTTTAAAATACAGAATGAAGGAAAATTAGAACTATTTACCTTTTGCATATCTGATATGAATGTGATTCCTGCACCAGTTTTAAGCTCCAAAGACAACTTCAACAGCTCCATGAACCAACTCCAAGTCCTGCTTGTTTCCTTGTCCACCACAGCCCATGCTAGTGGGTAGAAATGATTCATGGAATCTTGTCCTAATTTCACCAATAACTGACCATTGGTTCTACCCTTTAAGAATGTACCATCCACTCCAATTAATGGTCTCAAACTATTTTTTCAGCCTTGCTTCAAAGCATTAAAGCATAAGTACACTCTCAAAAAATTTCTCTTACCTTCTGCTAGTGCATCTTTGGAGATATTTATGACTACATCACTTCCCGAATTAGACAACCTAATTTCTTGGCAATATACCTCAAGTTTGTTGTAATCATCTATAAAACTACCCTCCAGTTTTTGAAGAACCATATTCTTAGCCCTTTTCAGTTTGGATCTAGTCACATTCAACTTCAAACTATGTTCAAGCTAGCCTCTCGTATCTTTAATCATGTATTTAGGGTTATTTTGGACCTTACTTTTAAAATACTGAGCTAATGTGGCATAATCAGCTCTAGGATTCTTAAAGCCATACTCACATGTGTGTTCATCCTTCCAAGTTTTAACCTTGAACCCACTAGTTCTCCCATCTTCAGAAATTAGACACCTAAAGGGGCACCCTTCTTGACAACCATACCTGGTTCTTTTTTTTCACATTTAATCAACTCCAAAGCCTTTTTGTTAGCTAAAGCATAGAAATTCACAGTTTGTCTGCCTTCTTTCATGTCCTTAAATGACATACTTAGCTTCAACTCCTTATAGTTTTCCAACCTATCATCTACAACCCTCCTCCTTTCATTGGTATTACCCTCAATTTCATCAGAATTATACTCCTCACTATCTGAAGGTTCATATTCACCACCAGAACCAACACTATGTTCACAGTCTGCACCAACCTCAATATCTACATGATATGTTTTTGTATGGTCTGTGGTATGTGGAGCAAAATTAGTCGACTCACTCTCATCAACAACAAAGAAATTTAAGACCTTGAATTTGTTACATAATAAGCAAAGAAGAGCCCTGATACTCTCATCACCTTCTACCAAATAGTACTTACCCGAAGGCCCAACCACTAACAATTGTTTAACTTTGACAAACCCTAATCTAGAGGTAAACTCATCACATATATCCTTATAACTCAATAAATCAGGATCAAATGATGTTCATAAGTGCACAAGTTTCTCACAGTATACTAGGTTAGGTGAAAATACCCATTTACCCCCATAATTGAACACAATATTAACCTCTAAAATCATCATTCGAAAGCTAGGAAAAAAATAGAAAACAATAAAAACAGAGATGGGACCACATCAGAAAAGATACGTATAAAGATAAAGCATGTAATAAAAAAAAACCTAAAAGACAAATATGATTTCGGGACAACCAAAGACCTACCAAATCCCTAACAAAATCATGAGAATACACAAAATCCAGCAATAAACAAACATATATAATACTTATAAACAGACAAACATTAACTCCACCAAATGTCATATTAAAACGATTTTAATCCTAAAAGCCTAACCCAACAGTAAAATGTAATAAAAAGAAGCAAAGTAACTTACCTTGACTAGAAAAGTCAAAAATATGTTATAAATTTCAGCAGAAACCTCCTTCGATTGGTATTCCTTCGTATATGAAGAAACCCTAGCGGAATTTGGGTGAACTAGACGAGAGAAAACAATGTGGCTTAGTCTGTAAATATTTTTTAATATTTTGGACTATACGAGATAAAAAGGGTTAAGTTATACGGGTCGGGTAATGGGTAGGCTAATTAAATCGGGATGGGTGTGAATTAAAATATTTGGGTGTAAATTAAAATTTCACATATCAAATTATGAGTGGATAACTTATCCACTGTGGCAGCCGTTTAAAATTAAGGAGTATCCAAGCCAAGAGTGTAACGGCAAGGTTGGTAATGGGCCAAACTTCTAACGAGAGTTATTTGTGTACCTTATCGTATAGTTTAGGAGTATTTGGACCTTTTTCGTTTTAACAATTTTAATTTAATAGTATTTGGTTTTAGCTACAGAAAGAACAAGCTAAGTGCATGGCATCGCCATCCATTATGCGATCAGAAAAAGTAATGTTACGTTGAGGTTACGTTGTTACACTAAAACCCCCGAGAAATGCTCTCAGAGGAGCTTAGTGTACGTTCTTCATTTTTGTGGTTGCTGGAGATCATATTAATTAATGTTCATGTTTAATTTGCTGTAACACGATATGCAAGAAAAAGATTCTCTTTCCTTTTTCCTAAAAGTCAACTCTTGATTCTCATAGTTCTTGACTCGAAAAAACAGGTAGTAACTGATAAAGTTATTGTCATGTGACTGGAAGGCAAGGCCGACTCTCATGCACAAACCACTAAGGCGAGTGCTTTAGGCCCCTAATTTGTGGGGGCCTCAATTTTCAGGAATAGTTACTAATTGCAAGTGGGATTGTTACCCCAAATAACCGGTCAGATTCAATGTTTACTTTTTCTAGCCGATATATATATATATATATATATATATATATGTGTGTGTGTGTGTGTGTGTTATCCATCCACCAGCTATTTTTAGTTTAAGAGAGTAGGTGAGCGACTATTTGGGCTAATTATTATTTTTTTCTTTAAAAAAATATTGAATCGAGATAGAAATTATAAAATAAAAGGCCTCATATTAGTATTTGGCTTTAGGCCACAAAATATGTCGAGAAGCCCTACCAGGAGGTCACAAGTTCGAGCCGTGAAAACAGTTTGTTGTAGAAATACATGGTAAGGCTGTGTATAATAGACTCTTGTGGTCCGACCCTTCTCTAAACCTCGCACATAGCGGGAGCTTAGTGCACCAGACTGCTTTTTTCTTAACTCGAGAAAGCACCGACAAAAGTTATGATAGAGTACTTGGTAAGTACACGTTTATTCTTAATCATAGATTTCGGGTTCGAATCCTTAATATAAGTCAATTTTATTAGAGCGTGCTTTACATTACTAATATTTAGAGAGGGGACTTCGTGGTGTACGAACAGTCGAACACAGGCAATAAATTGTTGTACAAAATATATTGTAGATTGTACTATAAACTTTACCCCATGTGATTGGTGAATAGACACGTGGATTCGACTTCTCTTTATAGAACAACCTGTAGAACTTTACATATGCACAATATTAATAGCACTTTCGTCTCCTCATATCTCTTACCTCTGCTACAATTTTCCTTGCTCTCTTCAATCTTCCTTCGCTACTCCATCCCTGCTTTGACGTACCATCTTAGTGTTTGGTGAGTTCTTCAACTTTCTTCTATGCTTCTTTTTGTTCTTCAGTCTTTCAATGTCAGATCTATATATTTTGTTGGTTGCTTCTCTCTGTTGTTACCCTTTCAAACTATGATTTTTTTTTATTGTCTTTGATGTTCGGCTATAATTACATATTTTAGTACATTATTTAACTTACATTTTAGGTGCTTTAATGCCAAACTATACTTTATTTGCGCGCAATGGAGTCTATTTTATGTGTAGGTACAATGAAGATGAAATTAGAGCAAAAGGAAGATTTAAAATATAAAGCATGCTCGAAAACAGTTGGAAAGAAGAAAGAAAGAAGTGAGTAGCGGAAAAATGAAGAAGCTGGCGAAGCGAGCTATGGAGCTCGCGTTAGAGCTGGCGAGGCGAGCCTATAAGCTCGCGTGGGAGCAGGCGACACGAGGGGTAAGGCGAGGATGAACGCGCTGAATGCCTGGCGCCGCTCAGTCTCGGGCGAGATGCATCTCGCGTTTTACCTCGCGAAGCACGGTCTGAGGCGAGCCTCATCTAGATTTTGAAGGCTTATTTCGTCTCTTTATTTGACTAGGACTTGGGCTATATCGTTTAGGTCTCTTCCTACACATAAATAGACATTAAACATCACTTTTGAAGGAGTTTTGCAACCGTAGGCAAGAATAGCTCGTGGAACACCCGTTGGGGGATAGAATCATCGATTTCTACATTCCTTCATCTTTACTTTGTAATTTATTTATGTAAAATACTTGGGATATTGTTACTATGAGTATGAGTAGCTAAACTTTTAATCTAGGGTTTTGATGGAACCTATTGGAGGATGATTTTCCTGTTACGTTTACTATAGATTTGTCGTAGCTTTTTCTCTATTTGTTCAACTACGTTTATATTGTGGTTGGTTGAAAAGCCCTCAATCGACTGTGTCTATTTAGTATGTATTACTCGGAAGAGAGTACATATTAAGGTAGTTGTTGAACAACATCACTCCTAACGTATATGAGGGATCAATACGGAGGGTTTAAAAGTGGGATTAGGAATAACGAAATCTTGGTGCGATCAGAGTGAGCCGTAACTTAGTGCCAGCTAGCGTAATTCGGGAGAATATATCGAGTAAGTTGTGGTAGTTACTCGGGAGAGAATTACGACGCTTAGAGAGCTCATGGTCGGTAGAGAAAAATTAGGCAAATTTATAGGAAACATAGCGGAAATAATTCCGACAATAGGGGAAATCAGAACCTTAGACCATTCCAATTTTTGTCTACAAACTGTTCATAGTTAGCTATTAATTACTGCATTTTCATTACGTGATATTTAGTTAGTAAGAATCCAATTTGTTATTTAAATATTTCTAAATATTGATTGCGTGAATTTGTGCGAGTCTAGTAAATGTACTTAATAGGTTAATTCCCCGTGGGATTCGACTCCGAACTTGTTAACCGAAATATATTTGCAACGACCGCTTAGTCCATTTTATAAGGCATAGTTGGGCGTGATCAAACTTTTGCGCCATTGTCGGGGACTTAACGGAGTTATTAATTGCAGCTAAAAAAAGTGCTAGAAATCTTAGTGTAGTCAATTTTCTTCATTTTAAACTAAATACATTTAAATTCTAACGTTTGCAGTCTTGAGTGTTACAGGTACATGCCTAGAAACTCCTCAAGAACTATTGAATTGTTCGAAGCATTATCAGATCCTGAGAAAGTTTTCAAGGCATTGAATCGTGCAAAAAAGAAGGGCAAACAATAATAGAACTCAACAGAACAAATCAAACCAGACATGGATGACGGAATAGAAAATTCAAACAACAGAAACAATGCGAATGACCTGAACAATCAGGGTGTGGTGCCTCTTATGACAGAAGAAGCATTGTATGATTGGGCACAACCCACCGCCGAAAATCTGGCAACTGCAATTGCAGTCCCTCAGATACAAGCAGAATCATTTCAAATCACAAACAACATGCTACATTTGTTGCAGAACAAGGGACTGTTCTCAAGGTCTTACAATGAAGATCCTTAGTAGCATCTGAAAAATTTTCTGTTGATATGTATCACGCAAAGGCAACCTAATGTGACACTAGAAGCAATAAAGTTGTTATTATTTCCATTCTCGGTGACGGGAGAGGCTCAGACTTGGCTTAATTCACTCCCCATAAACTTTATCACTACTTGGGAGGAATTAGTCAAGCAATTTTTGAACAAGTTCTACCCACCCAATAAGACCGCCAAATAAATTGATGAGATATTGAGCTTCATGCAAAGACCAACAGAAACACTACAAGAAACGTGGGAGAGGTTCAAGGGTATGCTGGTTAAGTGTCCACATCATGGCATTCCAGATCAGATGTTGGGGCAGAGGATCTACATGGGATTGGTAGGCAACTTAAAGGCCAATGTTGATACTTCAATAGGTGGCGCATTTTTGAGAAAATCATTCAGAGAATGCAAGATCCTACTTGATAAAATGGCTCAAAACTCAAGATGGATGACAAGAGACTCTACGATCACTCATGTCGTTCACTCAATGGCTTTAGACACAAACAACTCCATAGCCAAAAATATAGCCACTCTGGTGACGCAAATGAGTATCCTCACCAAAAAGATCAATGAATCAGGCCAGAAGCAGCAGGTACACATAGTTGACGTGACTAATGGGGGCTTATGTACACCATGCATTAGCCAACCATATGTATGCTCTTGGAGTGCGGAAAGTGACAACCCGCACTATTAGGAAGATATGAACTATGTGGCCAACTATGGAGGACAGAGGCAAGGTGGTCAGAATTAGGGGCAACAAAAATCAACAATATAGACCAGCACAACAATAGTACAATAATAGCAGCAATCCTGGAGCTATGCGACCATAGGATCAAGTTGTGCCGTACCAAAGGCAACATGGATACAATCAGCAAAATCAGCAGCTAGCTTATCAACAGCCTCAATAACATCAAATAGTGAGACAAGATGATGGGTTGTCTGAAATTAAAGGAATGTTGCAACAACTGATTGGGTCCAATGGAAAAATGCAAGAGAGAGTGGACGCACACGAATCAGCGATAAAAGGCATTGAGATTCAATTAGGACAGATATCAATGGCTCTGAATAATCGCCCCCAAGGGACGTTACCTGCAGACACACAAGTCAATCCAAAAGAGCAGGGACCGAAACAGCTTATGGCAATGAGTCTAAGAAATGGTAGGGACCTAGATCTAGAGCAAGAAATTGCTCGAGAAAGCCAACCAACTAAAATACTTGTGCCAATACCCATTGAGGTAGATGATTCAACAAGGTTAACTAAGGTGCCGATAAAACATGCACAAGAGAACACAAGCAAAGAAAAAGAGGTTGCGAAGGAGACTAAGGTAGCACAAGAAACGACAGAAGAAGTAGTGCCTGAGTAGGATAATGAGAAATCATTATTATTTGTTAAAAAAATGTTAATAAGTTACTTTTTACTGTTGTATATGTATTTTCGTGAATGTTTTGTGATTAAATGTATTTGTTTTTTTTATCTGGTTTAGATTATTTATTTGCTTAAAGACTAGTAATATAGTGCCCTTTTAGCGTAGTAAAATATAGTGCCTTTTAGCGTAGTATCCCTGTAGTTATTGAAATTAATCATTTAAGTATCTCTTATACCCAAAAAATACGTCAAAATAGCTGATAGATCAAACACAAACTCTGTCCAATTCTAATCAACGATCGTAAAAAAATAACATGAGAAAACAACAATATTTTTCGGATATCTTGGTGCTATGGGCCTCAAATATCGAGCTTGAAACCCATTTGTGAATATTTAATAATTAAATATTGTATAATTATAAAAATTATTTATTTAATTTTATTATAGTAAAAAATAAGTGAGTAACAAACAAACGTATAAATAAAACAAGTAAAATAATAAAACTATATATAAATTAATAAAACTAACACATACAAGAATTCAGGATATCTTGGTGCTACTGGGCCTCAAATATCGAGCCTGGAACCCATATGTGAATACTTAATAATTAAATCTTGTATAATTATAAAAATTAATTATTTAATTTACAAACAAACATATAAAATTATAAAAGTAACATGTAATTAATATTGTTTAATTTACAGTAGATGGCATGGAGGTTCCGCCAATGCATCCCAGACCTTCCAGCGATGAGCTACTGTCATTACAGGGCGATCATAGGTCCTCCCATATATGGGAGGGAGAGTTACTGGCCCAGACTCTCCGTATCAGGAGAGTGGACGACATGTGGGACTTTCTGAAGGGCAAAGTTCTCCATCCCCGTGTAGTCAGATGCCTACAGGATACGGGCTTCTATAGGATTTTGGAGATCGGGCGGCTGCAGCTCGATTGGTCTTTGATCACGGCCCTGATAGAGCGATGGCGACTGGAGACACACACATTCTACTTGCCCATTGGCGAGGCCACCATCACACTGCAGGACGTGGAGGTTATATATGGGATGCCCGTTGATGGACACCTCATTGCTCTGCCGTAGGCCATGAGAGAGCTGACGAGTGGGCAATACCTGGATATGCTGCAGCAGCTCACTCGTTTCCGGCCACAGGAGGAGACTGCACTGGCTGGGGCCAGTCGTCTACAGCTGACGACTATCCGAGACCATTTGGAGGTATTGCACCCTGACATCACAGGCGATACACCGGAGCTACATATTCACCGGTACACGAGGTTGATGTTGCTCCTTATGTTTGGAGGGGTCTTATTCCCGAACACTTCGGGGAACCTAGTCAACTTGAGATTTCTTCATCATCTTGAGCGGCTAGATGATTTACCCCAGTACAATTGGAGTTCTGCTGTTCTCGCCTACTTGTACAGGCAGATGTGCCGGGCGACCATAGGCACCCAGTGTGACGTTGCTGGATTTTTGCCGCTGCTACAGGTGAAAACTTATTCGAATACTCTATTCATTATAACATACCCAGTAAAAATATATCTTAAATTTTACGTCCACTTTGTATGTTAGGTTTGGGCCTGGGAGTGGTTCATGCAGTTGCAGCCACCTTTACCACCATTAGCTCCGGGTGTACCACCTCCGTTTCTCCCTCTAACTAGGAGGTGGATTCTCCTGCGGGGATATGGACAAGAGTACGAGGCTTGACATAATCTCCCCTTGTGCAGGGATTTGTTGGATTTGCTAGAGGGTGCACAGGTAAATGTATACCCAAGTTTACTTGGCCTGGCTTCACATGTGTTGCGTATACTCACGTTTTCTGTTGTTACTTAATAGTTCATCTGGACGCCATACAGCGACGCGCTGATAGCTGGCTTGCCCGATTATTACTCGGCCGACCGACTTATTTGGAGCTCTTCCGTCCCGTTGATGTACCTTGATATTGTGGAGCATCATGCCACCGAGCCCTGTCTAACATTATTTTGCACCGGTTAGCATCATTCCATTATTTTGCACCAGTTAGCCTCAATATGTCTCACACAGTACATGTGATTAGCTTTAGGAAGTACTGTGCTAACATCATCCAACAGCCCTGTGAAGTGAATTAAAAACAAAGAATGAAATAAATATTAGACTATTAGTGCAAACCATCAAATACTTTAAAATACAGAATGAAGGAAAATTGAAACTATTTACCTTTTGCATATCTGATATGAATGTGATTCCTGCACCAGTTTTAAATTCCAAAGACAACTTCAACAGCTCCATGAACCAACTCCAAGTCCTGCTAGTTTCCTTGTCCACCACAGCCCATGCTAGTGGGTAAAAATAATTCATAGAATCTTGTCCTAATTCCACCAACAACTGATCATTGGTTCTACCCTTTAAGAATGTACCATCTACTCCAATTAATGGTCTCAAACCATTTTTGCAGCCTTGCTTCAAAGCATTAAAGGATAAGTACACTCTCAAAAAAATTCTCTTACCTTCTGCTAGTGCATCTTTGGAGATATTTATGACTACATCACTTCCCGGATTAGACAACCTAATTTCTTGGAAATATTCCTCAAGTTTGTTGTAATCATCTATAAAACTACCCTCCAGTTTTTGAAGAACCATATTTTTAGCCCTTTTCAGTTTGGATCTAGTCACATTCAACTTCAAACCATGTTCAAGCTCGCCTCTCGTATCTTTAATCATGTATTTAGGGTTATTTTGGACCTTACTTTTAAAATACTGAGCTAATGTGGCAAAATCAGCTCTAGGATTCTTAAAGGCATACTCACATGTGTGTTCATCCTTCCAAGTTTTAATCTTGAACCCACCAGTTCTCCCATCTTCAGAAATTAGACACCTAAAGGGGCACCCTTCTTGACAACCATACCTGGTTCTTTTTTTCATATTTAATCAACTCCAAAGCCTTTTTGTTAACTAAAGCATAGAAATTCACAGTTTGTCTACCTTCTTTCAAGTCCTTAAATGACATACCTAGCTTCAACTCCTTATAGTTTTCCAACCTATCATCTACAACCCTCCTCCTTTCATTGCTATTACCCTCAATTTCATCAGAATTATACTCCTCACTATCTGAAGGTTCATATTCACCACCAGAACCAAGACTATGTTCACAGTCTACACCAACCTCAATATCTACATGATATGTTTTTGTATGGTCTGTGGTATGTGGAGCAAAAATAGTCGACTCACTCTCATCAACAACATAGAAATTTAAAACCTTGAATTTATTACATAATAAGCAAAGAAGAGCCCTGATACTCTCATCACCTTCTACCAAATAGTACTTACCCGAAGGCCCAACCACTAACAATTGTTTAACTTTGACAAACCCTAATCTAGAGGTAAACTCATCACATATATCCTTATAACTCAATAAATCAGGATTAAATGATGTTCATAAGTGCACAAGTTTCTCACAGTATACTAGGTCAGGTGAAAATACCCATTTACCCCCATAATTGAATACAATATTAACCTCTAAAATCATCATTCGAAAGCTAGGAAAAAAATAGAAAACAATAAAAACAGAGATGGGACCACATCAGAAAAGATACGTATAAAGATAAAGCATGTAATAAAAAAAAACCTAAAAGACAAATATGATTTCGGGACAACCAAAGACCTACCAAATCCCTAACAAAATCATGAGAATACACAAAATCCAGCAATAAACAAACATATATAATACTTATAAACAAACAAACATTAACTCCACCAAATGGCATATTAAAACGATTTTAATCCTAAACCCCTAACCCAACAGTAAAATGTAACAAAAAGAAGCAAAGTAACTTACCTTGACTAGAAAAGTCAAAAATATGTTATAAATTTCAGCAGAAACCTCCTTCAATTGGCATTCCTTCGTATATGAAGAAACCCTAGCGGAATTTGGGTGGACTAGACGAGAGAAAATAATGTGGTTTAGTCGGTAAATATTTTTTAACATTTTGGACTATACGAGATAAAAAGGGTTAAGTTATACGGGTCGGGTAACGGGTAGGCTAATTAAATCGGGTTGGGTGTGAATTAAAATATTTGAGTATAAATTAAAATTCTACATGTCAAATTATGAGTGGATAACTTATCCACTGTGGCAGTCATTTAAAATTAAGGGATATCCAAGCCAAGAGTGTAACGGCAAGGTTGGTAATGGGCCAAACTTCTAACGAGGGTTATTTGTATACCTTATCGTATAGTTTAGGAGTATTTGGACCTTTTCCGTTTTAATTTAATAGTATTTGGTTTTAGCTACAGAAAGAACAAGCTAAGTGCATGGCATCGCCATCCATTATGCGATCAGAAAAAGTAATGTTACGTTGAGGTTACGTTGTTAGACTTATACCCCCGAGAAATGCTCTCAGAGGAGCTTAGTGTACGTTCTTCATTTTTGTGGTTGCTGGAGATCATATTCATTAATGTTCATGTTTAATATGCTGTAACACGATATGCAAGAAAGAGATTCTCCTTTTCTTTTTTTCCTTTTTCCTAAAAGTCAACTCTTGATTCTCATAGTTCTTGACTCGAGAAAGCGGGTGGTAACTGGTAAAGTTATTGTCATGTGACCGGAAGGCAAGACCGGCTCTCATGCACAAGCCACTAAGGCGAGTGCTTTAGGCCCCCAATTTGTGGTGGCCTCAATTTTCAGGAATAGTTACTAATTGCAGGTGGGATTGTTACCCCAAATAACCGGCCAGATTCAATGTTTACTTTTTCTAGCCGATATATATATATATATATATATATATATATATATATATATATATATGTGCAGGTGGGATTGTTACCCCAAATAACCGGCCAGATTCAATTTTTACTTTTTCTAGCCGATATACATATACATATATATATATATATATATATATATACATATATATATATATATATATATATTTATATGTATGTATATGTGTGTGTGTGTGTGTTATCCATCCACCGACTATTTTTAGTTTAAGAGAGTAGGTGAACGACTATTTGGGCTAATTATTATTTTTTTCTTTAAAAAAATATTGAATCAAGATAGAAATTATAAAATAAAAGGCCTCATATTAGTATTTGGCTTTAGGCCACAAAATATGTCGAGCCGCCCTACCAGGAGGTCACAAGTTCGAGCCGTGAAAACAGTCTGTTGTAGAAATACATGGTAAGGCTGTGTATAATAGACTCTTGTGGTCCGACCCTTCTCCAAACCTCGCACATAACGGAAGCTTAGTGCACCGAACTGCTCTTTCCTTAACTCGAGAAAGCACCGGCAAAAGTTGTGGTAGAGTATTTGGTAAGTACACATTTATTCTTAATCATAGATTTCGAGTTCGAGTCCTTAATATAAGTCAATTTTATTAGAGCGTGCTTTACATTAGGGCTGCTTATCGGGCGGATTGGGCGGTTAATTACTCTTAACGGTTTGGCTTAACGGTTATCGGCTTTTAAATGTATTAACCCGCTAGCCACCCGATAAGATATCGGGCGGATTGGTAACGGTTTAGCTCTTATCGGGCGGTTATTGGGCGGTTTATCGGCCTAATTCAATCTATATTGCGTTCATTAATTGTTTGTTGGCCGCCTAGCATATAAATTCAGAATAGGAAATTACACATTGAATCCATACATACATGTATGTTAACGCCTACATAAGAATGATGTAGTGTGTCATGTATTGTAGAGTGAAAAAAGTTGTAGCACAACACTATTGTTCTTCTATTAATCATAGACAACATGCATTAGTTTTAAAAAACAAAAGCAGAGGTGAACCATAGACAGCAGCTTAAACAATCTTGTTGTAGGGTGGGAGAATAAGCTAAGCTAAGCCAAGCCTGGGATCTTCTGATGCATAGTACGTAAATGTTCTGATTATTTAGGAATAAGGCGTTAGAACTTAGAGATGGAGTAGTGGAAGAAGTGGAAGGGTTTTTGATATTTAATATATATATATATATGGATAAAAATGAAATATATATATATATATATATATATATATATATATATATATTCTTAACGGGTTAACGGATTATCCGTTAAGAAAATTGAATAATCCGCCACCAAACCGATAAGCCGTTAATAAAAAAATTTCAAATTCGTTCCCCGTCCGTTAAGCCGTTAACCCGATACCAATAAGCCATTAAGCTTCGATTTCGATTCGATTTTCGATTTCGGTTCGGTTTTGAACACCCCTACTTTACATTACTAATATTTAGAGAGGGGAGTTCGTGGTGTAGGAACAGTCGAACACGGCAATAAATTGTTGTACAAAATATATTGTAGATTGTACTATAAACTTTACCCCGTGTGATTGGTGAATAGACACGTGGATTCGACTATTAATAGCACTTTCGTCTCCTCATATCTCTTACCTCTGCTACAATTTTCCTTGCTCTCTTCAATCTTCCTTCGCTACTCCATCCCTGCTTTGACGTACCATGTTAGTGTTTGGTGAGTTCTTCAACTTTCTTCTATGCTTCTTTTTGTTCTTGAGTCTTTCAATGTCAGATCTATATATTTTGTTGGTTGCTTCTCTCTGTTGTTACCCTTTCAAACTATGATTTTTTTTTATTGTCTTTGATGTTCGGCTATAATTACATATTTTAGTATATTATTTAACTTGCATTTTAGGTGCTTTAATGCCAAACTATACTTTATTTGCGCCCAATGGAGTCTATTTTATGTGTAGGTACAATGAAGATGAAATTAGAGCAAAAGGAAGATTTAAAATATAAAGCGTGCTCGAAAACAGTTGAAAAGAAGAAAGAAAGAAGTGAGTAGCGAAAAAATGAAGAAGCTGGCAAAGCGAGCTATGGAGCTCGCGTGGGAGCAGGCGACACGAGGGGTAAGGCGAGGATGAGCGCGCTGAATGCCTGGCGCCGTACGGTCAGGGGCGAGATGCATCTCGCGTTTTACCTCGCGAGGCACGGTCTGAGGCGAGCCTCATCCAGATTTTGAAGGCTTATTTCGTCTCCTTATTTGACTAGGACTTGGGCTATGCCGTTCAGGTCTCTTCCTACACATAAATAGACATTAAACATCACTTTTGAAGGAGTTTTGCGACCATAGGCAAGAATAGCCCGTAGAACACCCGTTGGGGGATAGAATCATCAATTTCTACATTCCTTCATCTTTACTTTGTAATTTATTTATGTAAAATACTTGGGATATTGTTACTATGAGTATGAGTAGCTAAACTTCTAATCTAGAGTTTTGATGGAACCTATTGGAGGATGATTTTTCTGTTACGTTTACTATAGATTTGTCGTAGCGTTTTCTCTATTTGTTCAACTGCGTTTATATTGTGGTTGGTTGAAGAGCCCTCAATCGACTGTGTCTATTTAGTATGTATTACTTGGAAAAGAGTACATATTAAGGTAGTTGTTGAACAATATCACTCCTAACGTATATGAGGGATCAATACGGAGGGTTTAAAAGTGGGATTAGGAATAACGAAACCTTGGTGCGATCAGAGTGAGCCATAACTTAGTGCCAGCTAGCGTAATTCGGAAGAATATATCTAGTAAGTTGTGGTAGTTACTCGGGAGAGAATTACGACGCTCAGAGAGCTCATGGTCGGTAGATAAAACTTAGGCAAATTTATAGAAAGTATAGCGGAAATGATTCCGACAATAGGGGAAATCAAAACCTTAGACCATTCCAATTTTTGTCTACAACCTGTTCGTAGTTAGTTATTAATTACTGCATTTTTATTACGTGATATTTAGTTAGTAAGAATCCAATTTGTTATTTAAATATTTTTAAATATTGATTGCGTGAATTTGTGCGAGTCTAGTAACTGTGCTTAATAGGTTAATTCCCCGTGGGATTCGACTCCGGACTTGTTAACCGAAATATATTTGCAACGACCGCTTAGTTCATTTTATAAGACATAGTTGGGCGTGATCAAACTTTTGTGCCATTGTCGGGGACTTAACGGAGTTATTAATTGCAGCTAAAAAAAGTGCTAGAATTCTTAGTGTAGTCAATTTTCTTCATTTTAAACTAAATACATTTAAATTCTAACGTTTGCAGTCTTGGGTGTTACAGGTGCATGCCTAGAAACCCCTCAAGAACTATTGAATTGTTCGAAGTATTATCAGATCCTGAGAAAGTTTTCAAGGCACTGAATCGTGCAAAAAAGAAGGGCAAACAACAATAGAACTCAACAGAATAAATCAAACCAGACATGGATGACGGAATAGAAAATCCAAACAACAGAAACAATGCGAATGACCTGAACAATCAGGGTGTGGTGCATCTTGTGCCAGAAGAAGTATTGTATGATTGGGCACAACCCACCGCCGAAAATCTGGCAACCACAATTGCAGTCCCTCAAATACAAGCGGAATCATTTCAAATCACAAACAACATGCTACATTTGTTGCAGAACAAGGGACTGTTCTCAGGGTCTTACAATGAAGATCCTCAGTAGCATCTGAAAATTTTCATGTTGATATGTATCACGCAAAGGCAACCTAATGTGACACCAAAAGCAATAAAGCTATTATTATTTCCATTCTCGGTGACGGGAGAGGCTCAGACTTGGCTTAATTCACTCCCCATAAACTCCATCACTACTTGGGAGGAATTAGTCAAGAAATTTTTGAACAAGTTCTACCCACCCAATAAGACCGCCAAAAAATTGATGAGATATTGAGCTTCAGGCAAAGACCAACAGAAACACTACAAGAAACGTAGGAGAGGTTCAAGGGTATGCTGGTTAAGTGTCCACATCATGGCATTCCAGATCAGATGATGGGGCAGAGGTTCTACATGGGATTGGCAGACAACTTAAAGGCTAATGTTGATACTTCAACAGGTGGAGCATTTTTGAGAAAATCATTCAGAGAATGCAAGATCCTACTTGATAAAATGGCTCAAAACTCAGGATGGATGACAAGAGACTCTACGATCACTCATGTCGTTCACTCAATGGCTTTAGACCCAAACAACTCCATAGCCAAAAATATAGCCACTCTGGTGACGCAAATGAGTATCCTCACCAAAAAGATCAATGAATCAGGCCAGAAGCAGCAGTTACACATTGTTGACGTGACTAATGGGGGCTTATGTACACCATGAATTAGCGAACCATATGTATGATCTTGGAGTGCAGAAAGTGACAACCAGCACTATTAGGAAGATATGAACTATGTGGCCAACTATGGAGGACATAGGCAAGGTGGTCAGAATTGGGGGCAATAGAATCAGCAATATAGACCAGCACAACAATAGTACAATAATAGCAGCAATCCTGGAGGTATGCGACCACAGAGTCAAGTTGTACCGTACCAAAGGCAACAGGGATACAACCAGCAAAATCAGCAGCTAGCTTATCAACAGCCTTAATAACATCAAATAGTGAGACAAGATGATGGGTTGTCTGAAATTAAAGGAATGCTGCAACAACTGATTGGGTCCAATGGAAAAATGCAAGAGAGAGTGGACGCACACGAATCAGCAGTAAAAGGCATTGAGATTCAATTAGGACAGATATCAATGGCTCTGAATAATCTCCCCTAAGGGACGTTACCTGCAGACACACAAGTCAATCCAAAAGAGCAGGGGCCGAAACAGCTTATGGCAATGAGTCTAAGAAATGGTAGAGACCTAGATCTAGAGCAAGAAATTTCTCGCGAAAGCCGACCAACTAAAATACTTATGCCAATACCCATTGAGGTAGATGATTCAACAAGGTTAACTGAGGTGCCAATACAACATGCACAAGAGAACACAAGCAAAGAAAAAGAGGTTGCGAAGGAGACCGAGGTAGCACAAGAAACGACAGAAGAAGTAGTGCCTGAGCAGGATAAAACTCAAATCACAGGAAAGAAGTGACCTCCAGCACCATTCCCGCATAGATTAGCCAAATATCAGAAGGATGAGTAGTATAAGAAATTCATGGAGATGTTAAAACAAATACAGGTGAACATTCCACTGATTGACGCCTAGAGGGAGATGCATGGGTATGCCAAAATGATGAAGGATTTGATGTCTCGCAAGTTCGACTTTCAAGACTTGGTCACTGTTACACTAACCCAGACCTGTAGTGCTGGCATGACAAGACCTCTAGGTGAGAAGTTATCAGACCCAGGAAGTTTCACAATCCCATGCACAATAGGCAGTTATGCTTTTGCTAAAGCATTGTGTGATTTGGGGGCAAGCATAAACTTGATGCCCTTGGCTATATACAAAAGGTTAGGTATTGGAAGAGCAAGACCCACATCCATGTTACTACAGCTAGCCGACCGGACAGTGAAGAGGCCATCAGGTATCCTTGATGATGTACTAGTGCAGGTTGGAAAGTTTGTATTTCCAGCAGATTTTGTCATTCTGGACTGCAGGGTTGACGAGGAGATTCCCATAATTTTGGGAAGACCATTCTTGGCCACTGGGAGAGCTCTAATTGATTGTGAAACTGGAGAGCTAAAAATGAGACTGAACGATGAAGAAATAACATTCAATGTGCAGAAGTCTATGCGGAGACCAAGTGAATTTGCTAACTACTCTCAAATAGAAGCTGTGGATATAATTTTGGAGGAGGAAGATAAGACTGTGAACGCTAAAGAACCTCTAGCAGCCTGTCTCATGAACTTAGAAGAAGTAGATGGAGAGGACTTGGCGGAGTGTGTGCTGGCACTTGCAGGCCAAGGGTTGTCGAAAAGAGGGCTCGAATTTGAGTCTTTGCACTTAGAAGAAAGAAAGACTCCTCCAGCTAAGCCATCGATCGAAGAGCCACCACAGTTGGAACTGAAACCGCTACCACCTCATCTAATATATGCTTTCTTAGGACCTAACTCAACTTTACTTGTTATTATCTCATATGGTTTGTTAGATGTGCAGGAAGAACAATTTTTGCAGGTATTAATAGAGTGCAAAACTGCAATTGGTTGGACCATTGCAGACATTAAGGGTATCAGCCCGGCTTTCTGTATGCACAATATTTTACTGGAAGACGACCACAAACCTTACAGAGTACATCAAAGAAGGTTGAACCCCAACATGGAAGAAGTCGTGAAAAGGAGGTGATAAAGTGGTTAGATGCGGGAATCATTTTCCCCACTTCCGACAACAATTGAATTATCCTAGTTCAATGTGTGCCAAATAAAGGTGGAATGATTGTTGTGCAAAACAATAACAACGAGCTGATCTCAACAACAACAGTCACGGGATGGCGAATTTTTATGGACTACAGAAGATTGAACAAGGCCACCCGAAAAGACCACTTTCCCTTGTCGTTTATTGATCAGATGCTAGATAGATTGGCTGGGAGGTCCCACTTCTTCTTTCTAGATGGATACTCGGAGTATAATCATATCTCTATTGCCCCGGAAGATAGAGAGGAAATATCATTTACCTGTCCATATGGCGTCTACGCTTTCCGGAGAATGTCGTTCGGCCTATGCAATACACCCGCCACATTTTAAAGGTGCATGATGGCCATCTTCACAGATATGGTAGAAGACATAATGGAAGTCTTCATGGATGACTTCTCAGTGGTGGGAGACTCGTTCGATGACTGCCTTAAGAATCTAAAAAGAGTGCTGAAAAGATGTGTGGAGACTAATCTGGTGCTCAACTGGGAAAAATGCCATTTCATGGTACAGGAAGGTATAGTCTTGGGGAACCTAGTATCAAGTAAAGGCATTGAGGTGGATCGTGCAAAGGTTGATGTGATAGAAAAGTTACCACCACCCACTTCCGTCAAAGTAATAAGAAATTTCCTTGGCCACACCGGTTTCTACAGACGATTTATAAAAGATTTCTCCAAAATTGCTAACCCTTTGTTTAAACTACTTGAAAAAGATCACCCTTTTGTATTTTTTGATGACTATAGGGTAGCGTTTGAGGAGTTAAAGAAGAAACTGGTGACTGTACCAATCATAGTGGCCCCCGACTAGGGGCAACCTTTCGAACTAATGTGCGATGCAAGCGACTATGCTGTGGGAGTAGTTCTTGGGCAACAAAAAGATAAAGTCATGCATCTGATATACTACGCAAGTAGAACCTTGAGCGGCGCCCAACTGAATTACACACAGTGACAGAGAAAGAGATGTTAGCTGTGGTGTTCGCATTTGATAAATTCAGGTCATACCTGTTAGGCTCAAAGGTAATTGTTTACACTGACCATGCTGCCCTCAGGTACCTAATTGAGAAAAAAGAGTCAAAGTGGCACCTAATTCGATGGGTGCTACTGTTACAAGAGTTCGACTTGGAAATTCGGGACCGAAAGGGAACAAAAAACCAAGTTGCTGATCATTTGTTTTGGCTTGAAGGAGCGGAAAAGAAGGTTGAGGTGGAGGAGATCATGGAGACTTTCCCAGATGAACAACTCTTAGCAACGAGCCTCGAGGCTACACCATGGTATGCAGATATTGTAAGTTACCTAGCAAGCAGTATTGTTCCCTATGACTTGTCGTCTATGCAAAAGAAAAAAAAAATTCATGACTGTTACATGTATTTCTGGGATAAACCATATTTGTTCAGGATTTGTCTTGATAACATGATCCGGAGATGCATTCCCGAGATAGATCAATCTTTTTTTTTGCAGGCATGTCATGCTTCACCGTATGGAGGACATTTTGGAGGTGTAAGGACATCGGCTAAAGTGTTGGAGTCAGGTTTTTATTGGCCGACGTTGTTTAAAGATGCACACTTCTAGGTGAAAAGTTGTAATGAGTGCCAACGGACGGGGAATATTTCCCGTTGACATGAGATGCCCATGAACCCAATTCAAGAGGTGGAAGTATTCGATGTATGGGGAATCGAGTTTATGGGATCATTTTTCAGCTCATATAATAACAAGTACATACTTGTAGCGGTGGACTATGTCTCGAAATGGGTAGAAGTCGTGGCACTTCCAATGAATGATGCGAAGGCGGTTATTGGTTTTCAGAGAAAGAAGATCTTCACCCAATTTGGTACTCCAAAAGCTATCATCGGTGATGGGGGCACCCACTTCTGCAACCGAGCCTTTGCAAAGTTGTTGGAGAAATATGGCGTTTGCCATAAAGTTGCTACTTCGTATCACCCACAAATAAGTGGGCAAGTCGAGGTGTCAAACAGAGAAATCAAGAGTGTTTTGACCAAAACTGTAAATGCTACTCGGACTGATTGGGCGAGAAAATTGGATGATGCGCTATGGGCTTACCGCACTGCATTCAAAACTCTGATTGGTATGTCACCATATAAATTGGTATTTGGAATGGCATATCACTTGCCGGTGTAGTTAGAGCATAAAGCCTTCTGGGCGTTACGATAATTAAATCTCGACTTGGAGGCTGCTGGAACTAGTAGAGTCACAGAGTTGCATAAACTTGACGAGTTCTGTTACCATGCTTTTGAGTAGGGGTTGGCATAAAATCCGAAAAACTGAATTCCGAACCGAACCGAATTAATTAGGTATTTTGATTTCTGTTTTTTCGATATTTCGGTTTATTTTGGTACAGAAATTTCGGTATTTTGGTATTTCGGTTCGGTATACGGTATTGTATTTTTGGTATACCGAAATAGTTTAGTCCAAGCCCAACTTTTTTTTTTAATTTTTAGCCCAATAACTTATCTCTTTTCTTCATCCCCTCCCCCCAAATTTGTTTGAATTAATTTGAACCACATTCTGTTCTCTCTTTGCTTCCCTTACATATGTACAACGTTGTGGATTGAATCATGAAGCTCTTTGTTTTTAAATTCTCATGACCAGATTGCTATCAGTTGTCCATACTGCGATTTGTAATTCATGATTCTCACTTTGGCTTTCACATTTCTCTTCTTTTTTTTATAAGTTCTTGCTTGAGGAGTCTAAGTTCAGAAGATATTCTATTTTTCAGTTCCTTTTGAGTTTTGACTCATGCTTTCTTCAGATGAGCTCCGAGTGTTTGTTTCTTTAAGAGTGGCAATTAAACATGAGCTACTTTGCTAGTTGTTATAGATAATCTATCCAGATCTTGCCATTATCCATCATGAGACTGTTTCTATTGATTGGACATATCCAGGTCTTGTACTTCAAACATGGCTGCTAAGCATAACTAGTTTTTAGCTATTGTAGTGGATATCTAATATCTTAATATCCAGCTCTTGTAATTATTGTACATTAAAGTGATATGCCTCTCTTGACATCGCCCTAAGGATGTTCAATATATAGATGGTGCGTGGGAGCCTGAATGCAAGAGGCTATGTAAAACACGTTGGATTGTTAAATTTTCGTGTCAAACATAAGGTTGAAACATGTACATATCTTTTCAAAAGTTGAAACGTATTTTTTCAACCCGAAGAGCTACACATTGAATACGCAGAAGCCTTATAACATAGATTTGGTTTAAACCAAAACCGTACCGAAATATTTTGGTACGGTATTTGGTATACACAATTAATAAATCGAATACCGAAAAACTGAACTGAAATTCTTAAATACCGAACCGAAGTACCGAATGCCCACCCCTACTTTTGAGAGTACAAGGTTATATAAGTAAATAATAAAACCGGTGCATGACAAAAACATTCTTGAGCAAAAGTTTAAGCCGGGAGATGTGGTATTATTATTCAATTCGAGATTGAGGTTATTTCCGAGCAAATTGAATTCAAGATGGTCAGGACCATTTTGTGTACTAGAGATTCATCCCACAGGAGCCGTAGAGATTGTTTCATAAGTTGGTTCGCAAGTTCGGAGTCAATGGTCACAGGTTGAAATATTATTTGGGCATGGATGAAACGAAAGTAGTATCGGTGACTCATTTGCTAGAGCCAACAATGTTGAGTGAGCCTTAAGTCGATTTCACGCGTCGTGCCGTGACGTTAAATCAGGCGATTCATGGGAGGCAACCTATTGTAATGTTGTATTTGTCATGCCGTGACGTTAACTAAGGCGCTCGTTGGGAGACAACCCAATTAGTAGTTGATTTTTAGCGTAGTTAGAATTTTGTTTTTCTTTTTCTTTTCGTTTGTAGGAACTAACATGTTAGCAGAAAATATTCTGCGGCATCGAACACTGACCTTGCATCGCCTGGTCCCTAGCGAGCTGGGCCAGGCAAAAAGCCTCATGTCGCCTGGTGTATTTCACGCGTGCGAGCTCACCTCGCAATGGTTACAGCGAGATGTATCTAGCGTGGATCCTCGCGCCGCACGCCCCAGAGCTCCCGTTGGAGCTCACCTCGCTAGGGGGAAAGCAAGGCGGAAAGCCTAGCGTCACTAGGTAAATGAATTTTCCGGGTTCTTTTAATTTCTTTTCTTTTGTTCTTTAACTCCCTCCCTTAAAAACCTAACCTAAACGCCCAAAACCTCACTGCTCACAAAAAGCTCACACACTCACGCCAAGAAGACACTGCCTAACCCATTCCCTTACAAACCCATTGAATACAAGCATTCCTCTGCTCTTTCCTTCACCTGCAACATCAATTCAAGGGCAATCCTTCCTCTTAAACATCTAAGGTATGATTTCTACCTCCATTCTTTGGAAATTTCGAATTGGATGAATGCACGCCATTGGATACAAATTTTGGGGTTGTTCTTTATTGTAACAATGTGTTTGTGTGTCCCAACCCCATGAACCCAATAGGAATGGTGTTGTTATTGTGTGAACAAGTGATAACACAGAAATCCCAAGCCGATTTGGGAGGGTGAGGCAATCCCTCATCCCTAAAAGCACTCCCATGGAACTAGTGTATGCTAAGTGTTTGTCATAATGCCTCAAAGGCATTCTTTGTCCCCATTGGAGCTCGAGTCTCCGGGATTGTAAGACTAGTGCTATGTAGCAGTGCACCACTTTAAATTTTTAAGTGTGGGGTGGCTCACTGGTAGCCCGATGCTTCGAAATTGGAGGAAGCACCCATGTGTCATTGCTTGATTCTCATACTAAGAAAAGATAAGGTGAAGTGTGAGTAACCTCGGAAATTGTTGAAAATCATGTGTTGAATTCTTAAGTGTGGGGTCGCAAGACCATGTTTTGAATTTTGCAATGCGTCCTACACTGATTAATGCTCACTTGTGTAGCTAAAAACACGCCTCCAAGGAAGGACACCGGTAAAGGCAAGGCCACATCCACTGCTCAGTCTAAGGCTAAGGCTCCCTCCGCACTCTACCGAAGAAGAGAAAAGGGGGTGAAGCCACTTCAAGTCAAGTTGCAGGACTGCAAGCAGTGGCAGCTATAGCAGCCACTCGCCCACAATCTTAAGGACATAGGGAGTTTGGACTCAAGAGCATACCTACACATGTTAAGGACTGGTACAAACGTTGTAGGCCGAGACATATACATCCGGAATCTACTATTCATGAACGTCGCCTACAAGCCAAGTACCAAGCAATCTGAAGAGGTATTAATGAGTTAGCCTACGGTATGTGTTCAAAAATACCGGGAATATCAATGTCAATCTAGTTCGAGAGTTGAAAGCATGTAATATTTGACCCGCACCACTTTTAAGAGGAATATTTCAAAAATATTTGTTTATTTTTATTTTTAATAGGATTTCAATCAACTTTTAGTTTTAATTTTAAAACATAAGTTTGAAAATACAAAATAGTTTCATTTTTTCTATTTAATACAGGTATTAGGTATTTTTAGAAAGATATCACTTTTAACCCATTTTTATTTTAGTATAATCCTTGAAATTACCAAAAAATAGTTTCATGTCATAATATAGATGTTTTAATTAATTAGGATTGATTTTATATTTTTATGGTATGATATTTTAGGAAAATAAATTAATATTTTAGCTTTGTAGAATTAAAGGGCCACTTTTAAAGGCAAATTTGGTCTAAACTTGAGACCAAATTCTGGCAGCCCATTCCTCCCTCAAGACCATACCCACTCCCCATTTGATATTAGACCTAACCTAATTCCAAAATTCTTAAGCTAAGGGAGAGGGGCAGACGCTAAAAAACAAAAAATAATTGATCTCCATCGTTACTCTCTTTCAGAAGAGAGAACGAGCGGTAGCCGCAAAAAAGCAAAAAAAAGGCAAAAAACAAACGATCCTCCTCTTCTCTATAATTTCGTTTTCTTCTCTCTGCCGTGCGCTCCATATATAAGGGCCATGAAAATTTTGCCATAAACTGAGTAAAAAACGCAGCCATCACACTCCATTTTTAGCCATCAAAAACAGCCATGAAAGCTACTCTTTCCCTCCATTGAAGCAACCTTTAAACTCCACCAAAAACTAGTGAAAACTAGCTCCAAAATCACCGGCCTAACTCCGTTAAACCACCACCGTCCACCTCTGTTTTTCATCGGCAAATGAAACTCCGTTTCATCCATAGAAATATTTTCTCCTACTGTGGGAATGGAATTCATTTGAGGGGTCAGTAATCATCCAAAACTGGAAGTCGTCGTCGAGTTCGTTGTTGAGAAACTTCCTTCAGGTGAGGTTGCCGAAGCTCACGTCGTGGTCCCTTTTTCGGTTGAATTTTTGTTGCCGATTTCTAAGATTTGATCCATCGGTCAGTCATTCTGTTCGAATTTCTTTGATTTGGAGTTTTATCCCATTAATATTAAAAGAACGTTTTCAGATACGTTAGTACACTTGAATTTGCTAGTTAGATTATTTTTTTCAGTACTAATTTTAGTGCTCTATTTTTTTTTTAATATTATGTCTCTGTGTTAGAATATAAAATGTACAGGTTTCTCGTTTTACCCTTTTATTTGTTTTTCTGCATTTTGATTATAGAAGGTTTTGTGTAGTATAATATAACTTTCTTTCCCTCAAATATTTAAAAATCAACACTTTCAATTGAAACAAGAGGTATAAGATACCTTTTGAATATTGCTTATATTTTTACTACACGTATTTCAGTGGGTTTAAAATATTTTTGAAAACAATTGAACAAAAATCTTAAGCTAAATTAACATAAATATCCTATTCTAGTAAGCATTTAAGTGTCTGCATATCTCAGAAATGCTCAAAAGGGAGTAGCTGCGTGTGTTTGCGTATTATGTAGTCTTATGAGTCCTTCCATAAATAAGTGGCAAATTACCTGAAGTTTTAGGAATGCAATTAAACAAATTATGAATACACGTTAGTTGCTTTAGGCATGATTAATAATAACTCATCGTGACTATGGGTACGATTCCCGTGGCATGGTCACGATATGTAAATCCCATTCGGGTGTGCATTTCATGTGACCCGACAACAACTTCTAATAATAATACAAATAAACATGTTATAAATCGCGGGTGCATTTCACATGACGCGACTCACAATGTGTACAAAAACAAACAAGTGTGCGACATCGAGACTTGTTCAAACGAATTCCATAAATACTAAAGAGGTTTTTTTTTTAAAGTAAAAATGCACAGTAGGTTTCAAATGTGTAATAAAACAAATAATTAGGTCAATCATTAATAGTTGAGCGACCATGCTAAAACCACGGAACTCGGGAGTGCCTCACACCTTCTCCCGGATTAACAGAATTCCTTACCCGATCTTCTGTCTTCGCGGACCATAATAATAGAGTCAGTTTCCTCGATTTGGGATTTAAAATATACCGGTGACTTGGGATACCATAAATTATTTCAAGTGGCGACTCTGAATCAATAAACAATCCCATTTCGATTAATGTCACTTAAAATTGAAAAAACTCCCCTATCCCTATTCCCTCGGGAAAAAGGAGGTGTGACAGCTTTGGCGACTCTGCTGGGGATCGAACCCAGAATCTCTGGTTCAGGATTCAGAATTCGAGCTTAGATGATTGTTATACTTGGATTTTGTTGATTGTCTGATATTACATGTTTGGGCCTAGTGTGCTAATTGTCGCTCATTACCGCTTTGATATTCTGTGAATTGTATACAAACTGTTACGACACCCATCTTCTCTTTGAGTCTTCTAAATCTTCTGGGAATCGTGCGCTTCGCGTGGCTTCTTTTCTGTTAGAGTCATCCCTAATTTTAGAACGAGGATCGGACAAGTTGCAAAGCCAGTGAAACTTCTATATTCCCGGTACGCTGCCCCTCCTCGGTTCGAGTTTGTCCGCTCGGGTAAGCCAGGTCTAGAACAATACACCCAAGATTTAAACTTAGAATGACAAAACCTCATGCCGGATCCCTAGTAGGTACGCTTGTTTGCATCATGTGCATATGACTTTGGGGACTCAACACAAGGGTTGGGTCCGTCTAGGACAGGTGTACCCAAAAATTAAAAGACCATCCTGATGCATTTTACGTGCTACTTGTGTATTCATTTGCTTCGGCTTATATGTTGACTGACTTCTAGAATAGGGAAAGAAAATCAAGAAAAAAACAAGAGTGAGGTAGGTATTTGAAACATTTCGAAACTCTGCCGAAATTTTGAAACAAAAAAGAGAGAGAGAATAAGCCAATGTTTCAAAAGTCATTGTTTCCTTTGTTCCGTCAAAACTGCCAAACTACGTGGGTCTTATTCTCACCAGATGTGAGATACGTAGGCAAACCTCATCGGTTCCGACCCCCAATTAAAAACAAAATCCAAAATTATTTCATTTTAATCTCTTCTAAAAATCCAAAAATATTTTCATTCTCATTTCGAAAATTAAAAAGAAAATTCAAGATTCAAAAATATTTTATTTTTTCTTCAGAAGTATTTCTTTCATAAATTCAAAATAAAAGTCCAAAAATCAAAAAATATTTCCTTTCTTCTTTAGAAGTTTTTTTTCGAAATTCCAAAAAAAACAAAAAACAAAGTTAAAAATCAAAAAAAATATTTTTCTTCTTTTCGAAGTCTTTCTCCTGAAAATAATAAAAAATCGAATTTCAAAAAAAAATCCTCTTTATAAGTCTTTCTTTCGGAAATTAAAAAAAATCCAAAAAAACAAAAATAGAGTTAGTTTATTTACTTTATTCTTGATCTTCCCGAACTACGCAAGATCTGATTCATGTTCTCGCATGATACGTAGGCAACCTACATCGGGTTCGATCAAATCATTTTTGAAATTAAAAGAAAAAAAGAAGAAAAAAAGAGATGAAGTTGTCAAACGAGGGGAAAGAAAAGAGTGATAATCTGAAAGAAAATGAGCAAACCAAGGAGTGTAAAGAGGAAAGAGAAGAGGGAGGCTTGAACAAGCAAATTGGGATGATGCCCTATGACTTTCGTACCCTCGAAGTCATTTTAGAATCGTTAACTGTGACTACGTACATTGCATATAATGTGAGATTATCTTATGTTAAATGCATAATACTAACGTGATGACTTCACTTTGTTCCTCTTTGTTGCTTCATTATAGCAGAAAGGTGGTTGGTTTGTGGTTCTTAAACTGTGACTCTTCCCTACAACATAAAGTCGAAAGGCAATGGCAGACGACAATAGAATTGATTTGGTTGATACTGGTGCCCAAAAGTAGATGTCTGAACGAGACACTGGGTTGGTTGAAGAGGTAAGGATGTTAAGACAACACATGACATACATGTATCAGGCTTGGATGACTGGGAAGACACCACCCCCGCCACCACCTAGCTTCCTAGATGCTACCCTCACCTAAGCCCCGACCATATTTTCATATGATCTACCATATTCTCCAGATTTTTCCACTTATCATAGCTTTCCTAACCTCCCTAGTAGCTTCATTGTTCGTCCTCCAACTACATTTACCAAAAATAGCCCTCCTGTTATGTCCATTATTCCCTCCATCACAAATTCTCAACAACCTCTCCTCAGGTCCGACAGTGAACACCAGTTCAAACCTCATGATGCCCAATACTACCCCCTAGAGGTAGTCCACCAGGTCCCGGACTCGTATAATCATAAACCTCAGAATGAGCCTTATGTTGAAAATGAAAAGTCCGCAGGAAAAGAAGGACAGGATGAGATATCCAGAAAGCTAAAAGGCATAAAATAGTCTTTAAAGAACATGCAAGGGATGGGAAATCAGACTAACATGTCTTACAATAACTTGTGTATGTTCCCTGATGTTCATCTGCCCGCGGGGTCTAAAATGCCAAAGTTTAACTTATATGATGGGCGTGGAGATCCAGTGGTCCACCTGAGGGGTTATTGCAGTGAAATGAGAAGTGCTGGCGGGAAAGATGAGTTGTTGATAGCGTATTTCAGTGAAAGTTTGAGTGGGCAGCCTTGGAATGGTATACTCGTCAAGATGTGAGTAAGTGGTATGCATGGGATGACATGGCTCAAGATTTTATTTGACACTTTCAATACAATATAGACATTATCCTAGACCGTTCCTCCCTATCTAATATGGAAAAGAAACCTGAGGAAAGTTTTAGGAAGTTTGGGCTCAGATGGAGGGAACAAGCTACTCGGGTCAGTCCCCCGATTGATGAAGAAGAAATGGTTAATATTTTCCGACAAGATCAAGGACCCACCTACTTTAGTTATTTGATCCCGGATTTAGGTAAGCCTTTCAATGATTTGATAAAAATGGGGGAAATGGTAGAAGAAGGAATCAAGTCAGGCAAAATCATGGGCTATGCTGCATGGAAGGGTAATACAAAAGACATTCAGAACATCTATGTAAGTTTGGGCAGAAGGAAGAGAAATAGAAAATATGTTGAGCCTCGCCAACAACAAGATCCAGCTGGCGTTCTTGCTCAACGCTTTCAGCCTCAACATCGACCCCATGAATATCCCCATACTCCAGATAATCCTCCTCAATTCTACTTCTCTCCACAAAATCCCCAAAGTCATACTTCACCCTCCCAGTACTCTATCCACAATGCACCGCCATATGCTCCACATCCACAACACCCGCAACGGTCGGCACCACCTCCACAAATATCTTACCCAGCTCTACAAACATATCAACCACCTACCCACAAGAGGTTCCAACCGAAGCCTGAGTACAAACTGAAAAGGCAGAAACAAAAGGAAAAGTCTTTCACTCCAATTGGAGAATCATATGCCAGTTTGTTCCAAACGTTGAGGCAATTGGACATGTTGAAGCCGATTCAGATAAAAATGCCAAACCCTCTTCCAAAGAATTTTGATTATTCTCAAAGGTGCGCATACTGCTCTGATGCCCTGGGGCACAACATAGGAAAGTGTTGGCATCTGAAAAGAGCAGTCCAGAAGCTTATTGATGCAGGTGACATTACCGTGCAAAATCCAGACGCAGCGGATACTAGCCAAAGTCCTTTGTCTGTTCATAATGAGACGCATATAGTGGGTATGATTTGTGTTGAAAAGGAATATGAGAACTCTTCTGAGCTCCTTGGAGGGCCACTTGCCCCAAAGTTTTCAGCACTATCAGTCTCGGTTTCAGAAGTTTATCTTAAGAACGAGTCGGCAAAAGGGACTCAAAAGCTATTCGATGAGGTCAATGTGATTGAAATTGGTAATGGTCTTGGTAATATTGATGTGGAACTCAGTGGCTAAGATGCCGAGCTTGGTAATTGGAAAGACGTTCCTTTCTTGGCTAGCTAGGAAGGAGTCTTGGTGGTTTATTTTGTTGTCATTTCTGTTTGTCCGGGTTATTTCAGGGTTGTAATCCGGATATTGTCTTGTGACTCAAACCCTTTTATCCTTTTGTTTTTCCTAGTTCGTTTAGTTGTAGTAACTCATCTAGTGTTATCTAGGATTGTTCTGGGGTTGTAACCCAAGTTTATTTTGCTTGTTTTTGTTGTTCACACTTTTTCACCATCAGTTTAATGTAATCTCCGTTTTCTATTATTTCTTGTCCTTTTTGTTTAGTTCTTTTTTTTTTCTTTTTATAAGTCTTTCCATGTTGACTCTAGTGACATGACATGCATGCATAATTCTCAGCCTGGTCTTAAAAGTTAGTCTAATCATGAAATAATAAAATAAGGTTTGAAGATGACATGGACATTTGAGGGAAATAAGAAACGATTTGGAAATTTTGAGATAATTTAAAGCCCTAATTATGTGAAACTGAGGCAGATAGTTTGGGAAGTTAATAGGACGACAAGAATTTGTTACAAGAGAGTGCATCCCAGACAGTTAAAGCAAGCAACTCTGAGTTCAAGTGTACCTCAAGTTACAAGATAAAGCCAAGGGAGTTTGTCCCAAACTGATGGAAGGTGTCCATTGCGAAGAAGAAATCACCCAACGAGAGTTCTGTACTTGACAATGCACTAAAAAAAGATGGAAGGAATATATATATGATATCAATATCGATGCTGCAAAAGAAATGTTGTGCATGATCTTCATTTTTCCTCCTCAAGTTGCATATGTTGTACTTGGCATTTTCAGAGATTGGGAGGCCCTCTTTCAGCTACCCAAACACTTTATACCCTACGGTACCCTTTTGAGCTTATGCTAATTTCTTTGACCTCCCCTCTTTTGGAATCAGGTTACAGTAGTAAAAAAAAAGAGGAAAAGTCCATGTCCCCATAGGTTTGTTTTAGAAAGTCCATTCCAAGAGAAAAATTCAAAAAAAAGAGAAAAAGATAAAAGAAAAGAAGAAAAAGAAGAAAAAGAAAAATAGCAACAACAACAAAAAAGTAGTCTTTTGAACTACGTTCGACCTGATTCTTGTCACCACAAGATACGTAGGCAGCCTTACGGTTCAGTCGCACCAAATAAAATATTTCATAATCCCACGAAGTCAAGAGCGGGCAGTTTTCTTAGAAATTCCATTTTAAAAAAAAATTAAATTATCTTGTTTAGAAATTGGGGCAAAGTTTAAAATGGATTCCAAAAGTTGTAAATAAATTAACCCTGTTCTTTTAATTATTTTGAGCCTTCATGATATTCTTTCTTTATAACACCGCCCAAAAGCCATGTTACAGTTCAAAAAAAAAGACCTCCCAGATAATCTTTGAGAGTGCCGAGATAGACATGCTAGGAGCATATGATGTTTGTACTATGGTCAATGCCTTGCCATCTGCAGAATCGGAGAAGATAAGAAGAAAAGAACAAGATGAGACAGTCTTATTGGTGAAAACCCTCACGGGCACCATAAGACGACGGTGAGTTGAGAGAAAGAGCAAAATGAGAGAGGCTTTATGGTGATAACCCTTCGGGCCCTACAAGTCGAATAAGGATTGTGAATCAAACAGGATAATTAGAGCATTGAAGCCCAGTTTCACGGCTTAGAGGTACAACAAGATTTGAAGATCAGACTTGCGTGACAGACCAGGCCACTTAATCCAAAATGCATGTCATGGTCATTAGAGTTGGTATCTACATTTGATAGGCTTCTACTTGGTAATTTTCTTGTTAGATGTCATCTTTTTCCATTGTCCCCTTTCTCTATTTTTCTTGATTTGTTAAGTCCTCTAGAGTCTGTTTTGTCAGAACAAGTGGGAATGACTTTAAAATTTTCTAGCAGCTTTCCGATTTTACAAAGCGGTGTTTTGGCTAGCACATCAAAGTGGCATAAGTCAGAAAAGAGCAGTATGCGCACTGAGTTGGCGACAATTGACGTGCTTCGGGATTCATGTGTAATGTAAAGGTTCGGTAAATGTCAATTCATGAGCACAATGCAAGAGATAGAAGGTATTGGTTCTGAACGGATCAGCGGTGTTTTCTGTGGCAAGGGTTGGCAGATAAAGTGGTTAGTCAATAACAATCAAGGTCTTCCAAGTTGAAATCAAAGTTATCATGCCAAGTGTAGGAGCAATCACCCTCACGATCAAGGCCACAAACCAACCACCATGTTTTAAACTCACAAGTTTTCTTTGTTTGAAACAGGGACGAAGACTATGTCCAAATCAAAGCTCGAAAGCTCGAAACTTTCGGGTGTCGTGCCTAGATTTTGTCAGCACAAAGGCTGTTTGAGAAGGTTTGTACCTTTTAGACATCATCCATAGTTGAAAAGAACCGTACCTCCTAGGCAGTCTCCCTAGTCGGAAGAGTCGTTAGCTTCTTTGAGTTCAGGGGTCCCGCCTGGAAAATAGGGCCAGTCTTTAATTCTCTTAAGTTGTTAATCTTAGTTTTCCTTTAGTTCAGGGGTTCTGCCTGGAAAATAGGGTCAGTTTTCAGTTCTTAGTTGTTAATATTTAGCGCTCCTTAAGTTCAGGGGTCCCGCCTGAAAAATAAGGTCAGTTTTTATTCTAGTCAAGCTCAGTTTATAGTTTTTCTCAAGCTCAATCTCACATCTAGGAGACGCACTTCCTAGTTTGAGTTATTCAGTTTAAAGGAGACGCACTTCCTGGTTTGGGTAGTTTGAGTTCATCTTTAGGATACACACTTCCTAATTTGGGTCATTCAAGTGTCACCCCTAGGAGATGCACTTGCTAGTTTGGGGCATTCAGGTTTTATTTTTAGCAGACGCATTTGTTAGTCAAACTTTTCTTGGTTTTACTCACATGAGACGCACATCCTAGTCGAGTCTCTAGTTTTAGTATCATCATTGCATCCTTCAAAAATAGCATAGGTGATTTACAACTTTGCTAACAACTCACGAATCTTCCCAGTGCAAACTGGGGCAGAAAGTTTTGTTTGTTTTGATTGCAGGCACCCACCTGGAAAACGAGGGTCAATATTTCAGAAATCGATTTTAAGTTCAAATCAGAGAAGCATCGGGAGCCCACCTGAAGAACAGGGTCAACTTTCAATTTTCAAGTTCAAGTAAGAGAGGCATCAGGATCCCGCCTGAAGAACAGGGTCAATTTTCAAGTTCAAGAGGCATCAAGAGCCCGCCTGAAGAACAGGGTCAACTTTCAATTTTTAAATTCAAGTTAAAGAAGCATCAGGAGCCCGCCTGATGAACATGGTCAACTTTCAATTTTTAAATTCAAGTTCAAGAAGCATCAGGAACCCACCTGAAGAACAAGGTCAATTTTCAATTTCTAAATTCAAGTTAAAGAGGCATCAAGAGCCCGCCTGAAGAACAAGGACACTTTTCAATTTTCAAGAGGCATCAGGAGCCCGCCTGAAGAATAGGGTCAACTTTTAATTTTTAAATTCAAGTTAAAGAGGCATCAGGAGCCCGCCTGAAGAACAGGGTCAACTTTCTATTTCAAGTTCAAGTTAGAGAGGCATCAGGAGCCCGCCTGAAGAACAGGGTCAATTTTCAAGTTCAAGAGTCATCAGGAGCTCGCCTGAAGAACAGGGTCAACTTTCAATTTTTAAATTCAAGTTCAAGAAGCATTAGGAGCCCGCCTGAAGAACAGGGTCAACATTTAATTTTTAAATTCAAGTTAAAGAGGCATCAGGAGCCCGCCTGAAGAACAGGGCCAACTTTCAATTTCAAGTTCAAGTTAGAGAGGCATCAGGAGCCCGCCTGAAGAACGGGGTTAACTTTAAATTTTCAAGTTCAAGTTAGAGAGGCATCAGGAACCCGCTTGAAGAATAGGGTCAACTTTCAATTTTCAAGTTCAAGTCAGAGAGGCATCAAGAGCCCGCCTGAAGAATAGGGTCAACTTTCAGTTTTCAAGTTCAAGTCAGAGACAGCAGGATCCCTCCTGAAGAATAGGGGTAACCTCCAGTATTTTCAATTCAAATCAGAAGTAGCACGAGCCTCCTGAAGAACAAGGTTTGCAAGCTCAAGTCTACTCCAAGTTCAAGTTTATTTCAAGTGCAAGCAGCAGGATGCCAGTCTGAAGAACATGGCCAACTTTCAGTTTTTTTCAAATTCAAGTCTGCAGGATGCCCACCTGATGAATAGGGTGAATTTTCAATTTCAAGTTGAAGGATCAAGTGGAGATTCAAGACAAAAAGTAGATAGGATCTTGTATTTTTCTTTTATTTTTGTTGTAATTTTTGCTTTCAATTTATGATGTAATGGTAGGGACCGCAGACCGGAACCTCGACGGAACCTCACTCGACTCTCTCATCCTCTCCACACACTCCATCACTTCATTCACCTCTGAACTACACGTGACGTGATTCCTTTAAAGCTAAGGATATGTAGGCAGCTCAAATACCAGGGCTCGATCACAATATTTTGTCCGTCTTGGTTTCGTTTTAAATAAGCGTCGGGTCATAAATTAATTACGTTGCTTATTGTTCTTTGCTCCGAAAACTCTTCGTGTTTCCAAGCAAAGAGGGGCAGTTGTAAGCATGTAATTGTTGACCCGCGCAACTTTTAAGAGGAATATTTCAAAAATATTTGTTTATTTTTGTTTTTAATAGGATTTTAATCAACTTTAGTTTTAATTTTAAAACATAAGTTTGAAAATACAAAAATTGTTTCATTTTTTCTATTTAATACAAGTATTAGGTATTTTTAGAAAGATATCACTTTTAACCCATTTTTATTTTAGTATAATCCTTGAAATTACCAAAAAATAGTTTCATGTCATAATATAGATGTTTTAATTAATTAGGATTGATTTTACATTTTTATGGTATGATATTTTAGGAAAAGAAATTAATATTTTAGCTTTGTAGAATTAAAGGGCCACTTTTAAAGGCAAATTTGGTCTAAACTTGAGCCCAAATTCTGGCAGCCCATTCCTCCCTCAAGTCCATACCCACTCCCCATTTGATATTAGACCTAACCTAATTCCAAAATTCCTAAGCTAAGGGAGAGGGGCAGACGCTAAAAAACAAAAAATAATTGATCTCCATCGTTACTCTCTTTCAGAAGAGAGAACGAGCGGCAGCCGCAAAAAAGCAAAAAGAAAAAAAGGCAAAAAACAAACGATCCTCCTCTTCTCTATAATTCTGTTTTCTTCTCTCTGCCGTGAGCTCCATATATAAGGGCCATGAAAATTTTGCCATAAACTGAGTAAAAAACGCAACCATCACACTCCATTTTTAGCCATCAAAAACAGCCATGAAAGCTACTCTTTCCCTCCATTGAAGCAACCTTTAAACTCCACCAAAAACTAGTAAAAACTAGCTCCAAAATCACCGGCCTAACTCCGTTAAACCACCACCGTCCACCTATGTTTTTTGTCGGCAAATGAAACTCCGTTTCATCCATAGAAATATTTTCACCTATGGTGGGAATGGAAGTCATTTGAGGGGTCAGTAATCGTCCAAAACTCGAAGTCGCCGTCGAGTTCGCTGTTGAGAAACTTCCTTCAGTTGAGCTTGCCGGAGCTCAGGTCGTGGTCCCTTTTTCGGCTGAAATTTTGTTGTCGATTTCTAAGCTTTGATCCATCGGTCAGTCATTCTGTTCGAATTTCTTTGATTTGGAGTTTTATCCCATTAATATTGAAAGAACGTTTTTAGGTACGTTAGTACGCTTGAATTTGCTAGTTAGATTTTTTTTTTCAGTACTAATTTTAGTGCTCTGTTTTCATTTTTTATATTATGTCTCTGTGTTAGAATATAAAATGTACAGGTTTCTCGTTTTGCCCTTTTATTTGCTTTTCTGCATTTTGATTATAGAAGGTTTTGTGGAGCATAATATAACTTTCTTTCCCTCAAATATTTAAAAATCAACACTTTCAATTGAGACAAGAGGTATAAGATACCTTTTGAATATTGCTTATATTTTTACTACACGTATTTCAGTGGGTTTAAAATATTTTTGAAATAATTGAACAAAATTCTTAAGCTAAATTAACATAAATATCCTATTCTAGTAAGCATTGAAGTGTCTGCATATCTCAGAAATGCTCAAAAGGGAGCAGTTGCGTGTGTTTGCATATTATGTAGTCTTATGAGTCATTCTATAAATAAGTGGCCAATTACCTGAAGTGTTAGGAATGCAATTAAACAAATTATGAACACGCGTTAGTTGTTTTAGGCACGATTAATAATAACTCATCGTGACTATGTGTACGGTTCTCGTGGCATGGTCACGATACGTAAATCTCATTCGGGTGTGCATTTCATGTGACCCGACGACAACTTCTAATAATAATAAAAATAAACATGCTGTAAGTCGCGGGTGCGTTTCACGCGACGCGACTCACAATGTGTACAAAAACAAACGAGTGTGCGATATCGCGACTTGTTCAAACGAATTCCATAAATACTAAAACGGTTTTTTTAAAAGTAAAAATGCACAGTAAGTTTCAAATGTGTAATAAATCAGATAATTAGGCCAACCATTAATAGTTGAGCGACCGTGCTAAAACCACGGAACTCGAGAGTACCTCACACCTTCTTCCGGATTAACAGAATTTCTTACCCGGTCTTCTGTGTTCGCGGACCGTAATAATAGAGTCAATTTTCTCGATTTAGGATTTAAAATACACTGGTGACTTGGGACACCATAAATTATTCCAAGTGGCGACTCTAAATCAATAAATAATCCCATTTCGATTAATGTCACTTAAAATTGGAAAAACTCCTCCATCCCTATTCCCTCGGGAAAAAGGAGGTGTGACAGGAGTTTTATGCCGGTTTTGATCCAAATGATCCTGAGCAGCTGGTGCCTATTAGGGGAAGGTTGATCGATTATTCAGCATTGGCAATTTGCAATTTCTTAGGTGCGCCGGATGTTCCCTAGGAACCCTTGGACAACTTCATTACCCGTCCTACATATTGAGAACTAAGACACACTCTTTGTGGTATCAATTCCGTGGCGGCTTGGGTTCGGGACAAGAAAACTAATCGCCACAGGAAATTCCCTAAGAAGAAAATGAAGGCAGAAGCTCAAGTGTGGTTGAAATTGATTAATACACGACTTCTACCTTGAAATCATGATACTCTTATTAGCCGTGAAAGGATGTGCATGTTATATTTCCTCATGACTGGTAAGAGGGTGAATGTGGACCACTTGATCCGCTACCAGATGAATTAAGTGAGAACTAGCAAGAGAATTGATCGAATGCCCTTTGCAAATATGTTGACTCAGTACTTGAGACAAGAAGAGGTGGATGAGGAGAAAGCTTTCGATCACATCATTGATCAGCCTCTACGACTAATGGACATTACAACTTCCGGGTTAAGGAGGAGACTGCTATGCCATCAATTACAGGCGCCGAGTGCAATGCTCACAATGACAACTTTATCGCCTATTTATATGGGATGATGGACTTGCAGCTTCGGATTGGGGGATGTTCGGCCACTACAGAGGAGAGGGCCATATTAGAGGAGTGGTTCCCGCTCAATGCTCATGCTCTACAGCTGGTTGGGCTTGGTGATGGCTATAAACTCCTAGAGGATGAGGATGTCAACACACTTGAGCAGTCCGAGGCCGAGCCGGAGCAATCAGATAATGCTGATGCTGATGAGGAGGAAGCAGAAGATGAGGAATGGGCAGCCTTCGAGGATGAAGGCGATGACGAGGCTTGATCAGGGAGTTTTCATACACCCTACTTGTTATTTTTCTTGTTTTTCTATTTGAGTATGCACTGAGGACATTGCATGAAATAAGTGTGGGATGGTAACTTGTAAATATTAGTCTTGTTTTAGTTTTTGTTTTTTTAGTTAGTGTCATCTTAGCCTTTTAGGAAAAAAAAAGAGTAGAAAAGGAATTTTTAGTGTAGTAATTAAGGGAATTAAGTCTAAAGAAAAAAAAGGATTTTCTTTGTAGGTAGTGTAGTAATTTCCCCTTGGTTTTTTTTTGGACCGCGGTTCTTTTCCAAGGGTTTTAGTTGAACCGGGTGTAATTAGTTTTAATTTTTTGGAGAAGAAACCACTGTGCTATGAATTGAATTGCAGCGATATCTCTTGACTTTGTTATGCCTTGAGAATAGCGAGTACTCTAGTTGTGACGCTTAGGCTCAGTGTTTGACTCTAGTCTAAGTACCTTAAATCGTAGATTCTTAAATTTGCTTAACTGCTTTGACTAGAGTGTCGTGATAAAACCAATCCTGAGTCAGTTATGTGCCATGTTTGTGTGAGGTTTGAATGTGTTTTGTGCATTGCAGTTGATTTCTAGAACTTGCCCCATGTGTGTGCAAAGCGAAATAGTAGTCTTGTTCAGTCTGGGAAGTGATATAGGTAGTTCTTTGTTGAGCCAGATATATATAGTTTACCCGCCTAAATGTCATATAACGTATTTAACCCCTTTGAGCCTATAATCATGTTTCTTTGATAACCACACCACAAGCCTTACCCTTTGTTTGAAGTGACTATATATTTGAACCTTGTCACCTCTCATGAGCACTTGAATTATGATGAATTATGTAAAAGTTAAAGTGTGGGGTGGTGGTTGGCTATTGAGTGGAACAAATAAAATAAGGAGAAAGGTGATCCGTTTTGAAAAGAAAGAAGAAAAAAAATATATCAATAAAAGCCACTTGAAGAAAAAAAAACATATACATATAGTTGTATTGTATAAAAAAATAATTCTTGATGGTGGTGGCTAGTGATGTAATTGTGCTTAAAGAAGTATGGGGTAATATACATTGATGTGAAGGTGGAGTTTTGGTTTGACATAAGTATGGGCTTGAGTGTTGAAGTATATGTATTAAAGTGCTTAAGGGAGGTGTAGTCACTCATATCTAAATGTACCCTACCGGGCCCACAGACTATATTACAACCAAATAAAGTCCTACTTGATCCTAGATTGAATGAGCTCGATTAGTAAAGTATTATACTACGGGCAAGCCTATTGTGCATTATTTGTGGCATATGAATGTTATTTCTGAGAGCGAGTGAATTCTTCCTATCTTGAATTTCTACGGTCTTAAAATTTATTGTGTGTGGAACTAAACTCTTTTGTTGTGTGAGGGCACGTGATTCATGATGGAGAGGTAATGTCGTTGACCTCCATGTTAGAGTATGTAAGTGAATTATTAATAATGCATGGTATTTGTGAGTCAAATCTTGAGGTGAGGATGTTACACCTTTATGCTTAGTATATTTTAAAGATTCTTGGTGTGACGAGTTAAGGGAATTGCTTAAAAAGGTCGTGTCTATAAGTGTAGTTTGATTGCTCGAGGATGAGCAACGTTTAAGTGTGGGGTATTGATGTCCGGCTATAATTTTATATTTTAGTACATTATTTACCTTACATTTTAGGTGCTTTAATGCCAAACTATACTTTATTTGCGCGTAATGGAGTCTATTTTATGTATAGGTATAATGGAGATGAAATTAGAGCAAAAGGAAGATTTAAAGTATAAAGCGTGCTCGAAAACAGTTGGAAAGAAGAAAGAAAGAAGTGAGCAGCGGAAAAATGAAGAAGTTGGCGAAGCAAACTATGGAGCTTGTGTTAGAGCTGGTGAGGCGAGCTTCTGAGCTCGCGTGGGAGCAGGCGACGCGAGGGGTGAGGCGAGGATGAGCGTGATGAATGCCTGGCACCACACGGTCTGGGGCGAGATGCATCTCGCGTTTTACCTCGCGAGGCACGGTCTGAGGCGAGCCTGATCCGGATTTTAAAGGCTTATTTCGTCTCCTTGTTTGACTAGGACTTGGGCTATGTCGTTTAGGTCTCTTCCTACACATATAAATAGACATTAAACACCACTTTTGAAGAATTTTTGCGACTGGAGGCAAGAATAGCTCGTGGAACACCCATTGGGAGATAGAATCGTCGATTTCTACATTCCTTCATCTTTACTTTGTAACTTATTTATGCAAAATACTTGGGATATTGTTACCATGAGTATGAGTAGCTAAACATCTAATCTAGGGTTTTGATGGAGCCTATTGGAGGATGATTTTCCTGTTACGTTTAATATAGATTTGCCGTAGCTTTTTCTCTATTTGTTCAACTACGTTTATATTGTGGTTGGTTGAAAAGCTCTAAATCGACTGTGCCTATTTAGTGTGTATTACTCAAAAGAAAGTACATATTTAGTTAGTTGTTGAACAACATCACTCCTAACGTATATGAGGGATCAATACGGAGGATTTAAAGGTGGGATTAGGAATAACGAAACCTTGGTGCGATCCGAGTGAGCCGTAACTTAGTGCCAGCTAGCGTAATTCGGAAGAATATATCTAGTAAATTGTGGTAGTTACTCGGGAGAGAATTACGACACTCAAAGAGCTCATGATCGGTAGAGAAAACTTAGGCAAATTTATAGGAAACGTAGAGGAAAGGATTCCGACAATAGGGAAATCAAAACCTTAGACCATTCCAATTATTGTCTACAACCTGTTCGTAGTTAGTTATTAATTACTGCATTTTCATTACGTGATATTAAGTTAGTAAACATCCAATTTGTTATTTAAATATTTCTGAATATTGATTGCGTGAATTTGTGCGATTTTAGTAGCTGTGCTTAATAGGTTAATTCCATGTGGGATTCGACTCCGGACTTGTTAACCTGAATATATTAGCAACGACCGTTTAATCCTTTTTATAAGGCATAGTTGGGCGTAGTCAGTCTTGATGCAACGAAATTGATGCATGTGTTCGTTTTTGATAATCTGAGTTCGCAGTAGGTATCGTAAACTCAAGAAAGCAAACATAAAGAAGCCACATTTGGTATCAAAGGGTTCAATTAAGAAGTTTACTGTCTCCCTGTTAGTGATCTCAATTATTGGAAAACATCAGTTTACTATCTTTAATTATGCTTTAATTATTCTAATTTGATTATGTGAATTAAGTATATTTTCTTGCAATTTCACGAAGGTTCTTTCAGCAGTATATTATGCTTATACTGTATATTTTCACTTTGGCTTTGTTCTTTAATGAGTATATTTCTGGAAATAACTTGAGATGTATATGGGAAATAGAACTAAAGGAAAAAAAAAAAAAAAAGGTAGACAATTCATAATTCCTTGGATGTATTACAATTCTTCTGGTTGGCTACATGATTTTGTTCGTAAAAACTTACTCATTCCTTTTTACAAAAACTAATAGCTCATAAGCCTTTGAATAAGTAGTAGAATTGTGTTAGCATTTAGTAAGTGCAGTTCATATTAGCAATTAGTATTGCTTAATTGTTGTCCTTTTGGTTCTGTATTTATAGTGTAGTACTTGGAGTTTTTAGTGTGCTCCATTATAGCTGCGATGTATATATTTCTAAGAAGAGAGCTTGCAGAACTGGTTCAGACAAAAGAGAGCTACTTTATTTTATGTTCACATGTATTATGGAATTGCTATAGAGTAGGATCAATCCTTGCTGCTTCAATTACGAGCTTGATATAGCACATGATTATCTTTTGTGCATGCTTTTAATTGTTGTTGACTGACATTAGTAATATCAGTTTGTAACAATTACTTTGTTATACTGTATATGGTCGAAATAGATTCCGGCCTTCGTACGATTGATCGAGGTCAAAACGTAATAGATTGGAGTAAGACTTTGAGATGGGTTCCAAAGATAGTACAAAAAAGCTTCGAGCCCGAAGGACCGATCAATGTCGGGCTCGATATCATTATCAAGCTCGAATCAAAATCGAAGTATGATGCAAAGTAAATTTATCGAGCTTATGATTCAGAGACCGACCAACACTGACCCCGAATCAATGCAAGGATTCGAGTCAGAATCGAGCTCAAGTCAAGATCGAGAGCTCGAGTCAAGACTGAAAACTCGAGTCAATATCGAGCTCATAGACAAGAGCCGTTGCAATCCCACTAGAGGAGAGAATCCTGGCAGGAATTATGGAAAAGCTGATTTATCACGGGTCTCTCACTATGTATTTTTAATTATATCTAAAGTAAGATCTCTCTACTATAAAGGAGATGGTTATTATTTCTGTAAGGACCAAGTTTTTGCTTACATTGTAATTCAAGCACCATATTCTTCTATAGTAAAAAGTTGTTCTTCTAAGCTTCATAAATCGATTCAACCTGTTCAGTCCTAAATATCGTCTTCTTTGCAACCTTGTTTACTTTGCACTCTTGGAAATTCATATTTGATATTTCTATTTATCCTTACGGTTTGTAAAATCAATGCCATCAAAGACATCACCATCGTAGACAGCGTGAAATCCGTGCAGAGGCTAACGGGACTGATTGCAGCCTTAGGCCGATTCATTTCGAGATCGTCAGATCGAAGTCACAAATTTTTCTCTCTACTCAAAAATAAGAATGATTTCGCTTGGACCCCGGAATGCCAACATGCATTAAAGGAATTAAAACGATATCTGTCGAGCCCAACGCTACTTCATACTCCAAAAACAAACGAAAAACTTTGCTTGTACTTGGCAGTATCGGAAATCGCGGTAAGCGGTGTCCAAGTTCAAGAAGAGCAAGGTACGCAATTTTTCGTTTATTATATAAGTCGGACCTTAAGAGAAGCAGAAAATAGATATTCCCACCTAGAAAAATTGGCACTTGCACTGATAAGCACCTCTAGGAAGTTAAGATCGTACTTTCAATGTCACCCCATATGCGTATTAACCACTTACCCGCTTCGTAAAATTTTGCACAAGCCCGAACTATCAGGCCGATTGGACATATGGGTCGTCGAACTCAGTGGGTACGATATCGAATATCAACCCCGTACAGCCATGAAGTCTCAAATTTTAGCAGACTTAGTGGCCGATTTCACGCCAACCCTCGTACCCGAAGTCGAAAAAGAACTCTTATTGAAATCGAGTACGTTATCGGGGTATAGACCCTTTTTACGGGCAGGGCTTCGAACGTGAAGGGGTCCGGGCTAGGCATCGTTTTAAAGCCACCCACGGGTAACACTATTAGGCAATCTATCAAAACTACCAGGTTGACTAACAACGAGGCCGAGTATGAGGCCATGATTGCAGGTCTCGAGCTAGCTAAAAGCTTGGGAGTAGAAGTTATTGAAGCCAAGTGTGACTCTTTGCTGGTGGTAAATCAAGTAAACAAAACCTTCAAAGTTCGAGAAGATAGAATGCAAAGGTATTTGGAAAAACTACAGGTCACTTTGCACTATTTCAAAGAATGGACTTTACAGCATGTTCCACGAGAGCAAAACAGTGAGGCTGATGCACTTGCGAATTTGGGATCATCGGTCGAGGAAGGTGAGTTAAGCTCGGGGACTGTCGTTCAACTCTCGAGATCCGTTATCGAAGAAGGTCATGCCGAGATAAATTTTACGAGCTTAACCTGGGATTGGAGAAATAAGTATATTGAATACTTAAAGAAGGGAAAGCTCCCATCGGGCCCTAAATATTCGAGGGCCCTACGAACCAAAGTTGCTCGATTCACGTTAACTACAGATGGAACGCTATACCGAAGGACATTCGATGGACCACTGGCAGTATGCTTAGGTCCAGGAGACACCGATTACATCCTACGTGAGGTGCACAAGGGCACTTGTGGGAATCACTCCGGTGCCGATTCATTAGTCCGAAAAATAATCAGGGCAGGGTATTATTGGATCGATATGGGCAAAGATGCAAATGAGTTTGTTCGAAAATGTGACAAATGTCAAAGGTTTGCACCAATGATCCATCAACCCGGAGAGCAATTTCACTCAGTCCTATCCCCATGGCCATCCATGAAATGGGGAATGGATATCGTCGGCCCTCTGCCATTGACCCCAGGTAAAGCTAAATTCATTTTAATTATGACTGACTATTTCTCTAAATGGGTTGAAGCACAGGCTAAGAGAGAAAGAGGTTATAGACTTTATCTGGGATCATATCGTATGTCGATTCGGGATACCCACCGAAACAATGGGAAACAGTTTGCCGGCAGCAAAGTGACAAAATTCCTCGAAGAAAACAAAATAAAGAGGATATTATCAACACCGTATCACCCTAGTGGGAATGGACAGGCCGAATCAACAAACAAAACTATCATTCAAAACCTAAAGAAGAGGTTGAACGATGCTAAGAGAAAATGGAGAGAAATCCTACCCGAAGTTCTTTGGGCATATCGAACAACATCAAAATCTAGTACGGGGGCGACTCCGTTCTCCTTAGTATATGGCTCCGATACCGTGATTCCAGTCAAAATCGGGGAACCCAGTGTTAGGTTTCGGTATACAACAGAAGAGTCAAATAACGAGGCTATGAATACTAGCCTCGAATTATCAAATGAAAAACGAGAAACTGCTCTCGTCCAATTGGCCGCCCAAAAGGAGCGAATCGAAAGATATTATAATCGAAGAACCAAGCTTCGCCATTTTAAACTCGGGGACTTAGTGCTAAGGAAAGTCACCCTCAGTACCCGAAATTCAAATGAAGGAAAACTAGGACCGAATTGGGAAGGACCGTATCAGGTTCTCAAGAACGTTGGAAAAGGATCATACAAGCTCGGCATTATAAACGACAAACAACTATTAAGCAATTGGAATGTGTAGCACCTAAAATGATACTACTGCTAAGGTACGACCCTCCCATATTCGTTTACATTTCGAAACTAACCCCTGCAGGAGTCCGATCAGGAGCTAGGATGGATCCTTCAATACGAAGCCCTAAGTTTGAAAGCACGTGTTGCACTCTTATTCCCTTAGACCGGTTTTATCCCAAATAGGTTTTTCGACAAGGCTTTTAATGAGGCAACCAGTGATCGTGCTAAACTTAGAAACAATTCGACAGTATCCGAGGCCTCTTTACAATCGACCCTGAATACTGGGGGGCATTAGCCCTCAAATATATCAAGTTCTGATGCAAGAAAGTTATTTCATAACAACGGGGTTCCAATAGGAAAAGTTGTAAGAGCCAAATGGTCAAAACGAACTATGCTCATGTAGTTGGCCCGAGCCCTGACACAAAATATGAACACATGTATAATGACTTGCAAAGAAAAGTTCTCTTCTGTACCGATATCTTATATCCAAGAAAAATTCCTCTATTTCGAGATTTATTATGCAAACAGGATTGAGTTCGAGCAAGCGTTCACTCGACTACTAAGCCTACGGGCTACTTTTATTTCGAGTTCGAGCAAGCACTCACTCGACCATTATGTCTACAGGCTACATTACTTCGAGTTCGAATCATTCACTCGACTACTAAGCTTACGGGCTACTTTTATTTCGAGTTCGATCAAGCACCCACTCGACCATTACGCCTACGGGCTACATTACTTCGAGTTCGAATCATTCACTAGACTATTAAGCCTACGGGCTACTTTTATTTCGAGTTCGAGCAAGCACTCACTCGACCATTACGCCTACGGGCTACATTACTTCGAGTTCGAATCATTCACTAGACTATTAAGCCTACGGGCTACTTTTATTTCGAGTTCGAGCAAGCACTCACTCGACCATTACGCCTACGGGCTACATTACTTCGAGTTCGAATCATTCACTCGACTACTAAGCCTACGGGCTACTTTTATTTCGAGTTTGAGCAAGCACTCACTCGACCATTACGCCTACGGGCTACATTACTTCGAGTTCGAATCATTCACTCAACTACTAAGCCTACGGGCTACTTTTATTTCGAGTTCGAGCAAGCACTCACTTGACCATTATACCTACGAGCTACATTACTTCGAGTTTGAATCATTCAATTGACTACTAAGCCTACGAGCTACTTTTATTTCGAGTTCGAACAAGCACTCACTCGACCATTAGGCCTACGGGCTACATTACTTCGCGTTCGAATCATTCACTCGACTACTAAGCCTACGGGCTATTTTTATTTCGAGTTCTAGCAAGCACTCACTCGACCATTACACCTATGGGCTATATTATGAGTTCGAATCATTCACTCGACTACTAAGCCAAAGGGCTACATTACTTCAAGTTTGAGTAAGCACTCACTCGGTTATAAAGGCTACGAAGTCCAAATTTGATCAAGTTTCCTAAATCCTTGTGAAAATATTCATAAGGCGTGAACAAAATCTTCACAAGACAGGAAATAGAACAGAAGAAAGTCGGCAAAAAGGGATATTTTTATATACAAGATTGTCTACATAATTGATTATAACATAAAAATTAAGGACTAAGCTTCTTGGTTATCCCCAGGAGCGGTCTCTTCTCTATCGAGCTCCCCCCCCATTCTCGGACCCACTTTTACTCACATCATCATTGTCATCGGAAATCAAGGCTTCAGCATCGGCTTCGAGTTCTTTGGCCATTTTAATCTCTTCAGCGAGGTCGAAACCTCGAGCATGGATCTCCTCAAGGGTCTCCCTCCGACATCGGCACTTATCAAGTTCAGTGACCCAATGTGCTCGAGTATCGATGGTTTCGGTTGCCTCTCTTGCTTGGACCTGGGCAGCTTCAGCATCGGCCCGATAGACGGCCACGAGTGCCTCTGCATCGGTCTTTGCCTTTTCGGCGTCAGATTCGGCCTTGGCAAGTTCATAGGCAAACCGAACCTCGAGCTCCTCTATTCTTCTTGCTTGGACCTGGCCTTTCTCCTTCATTTTTTGAAGTTGGTTTTCGGACGATGACAATTGGGCTCGATTTATTTCTTTCTTTGCAGCAAAGCGGTCCATTCCTTCTTTCCACTTCAAAGATTCTGCTTTTATCACATCGACTTCTTTACGGAGTTTTCAGATCATCTCAATATTCTGCTGCAGCTATGAGACAGAAACATTAGCCATTGTTCCGGTATCGAGCCCATAGGCTTTTAAAAGTATTATTACCTACTCGGACAGATCGATCTAATCTTGGTGAGCCTTGGCCAACTCAGCTCGGAGGTCTTTTATTTCCTCCCCCCTTTGGCCTAAGAGGCATTTTAGGGAGTTCCTCTCCTCCGTAACCCGTTAAAGCTCGGCCTCGTATCGACGCAGCTCGATTTGGGACCGAGAACATAATTCTTGATGAACTACTGCGGCCTACAAAGAAAGAAGAAACAAAGTTAGAATAGAAAAGCAAACTTAAAGGTAACGCCATATAATATAAGGCTTACCTGATTCAAAACATGTTGCACTCTGTAAAAAAGATCTGATGCGTCACTTATACCGGTAGTGTCCTCGACGTCGATAAACAGGTCACGAAAAGGATCATCTCCATCATAAGGCCTATCTAATTTGAGGGCCCCCAAAGCTTGGGCCTCCTAAATCGCCCCTACAGAAAAAGAAGGGAAGGTGGGCGAGTCTTCGATTGCTACTGACCCAAGTGAATCACCTGGGGAATTCTCTTCGGTTCGAAAAGATTCGAGAAGAGCCCCTTCAGACATACCCCCCATCTGTTGTCTTCAATGGGAAGCGTCTTCGATCTCCAACAACTCGGGGACTCTGCCCGAATCTTTCTCCGATATATCCTCAGTTCGAAGCGGAGCCTTATGAACCACCATCGATCCAACTGCCTGTGGAACGTCGGTGGTCTTCTTCATTCGGGACTCCGGCACAGACCTATCGTTCTCTTCTTCTTCTTCTTCTTCTTCTTCTTCTTCTTCTTCTTCTTCTTCTTCTTCATCCCTCAGATGCAGAACTGATTCTACGGTCAAATGAATGCTATTCTTGTTCGGTTTACGAGCCCTCCTCTTCTTCGGTTTTTGATCTTCGAGGATGGGGGCTCTTTTCCTCTTATTATCTTTCACCGGCTTTGGGACAGAGGCCGAAGCCTCTTCCTCGGCGAATGAGGGCCTCAAAACTTCATCTTTGCCCACACCTGCACACGGAAAATTTTATTAAAGTGTGTGAAAAGCATCTTATTCAAATTATCAAAAGATACGAGAAAGGTGCTTACCATGATTTTTGGCCTCGCATCGACCCTTCGACAAGTAGCGTCATGAGTGCTCGGAGTAGGAGGAGGTCGAAACCAGATCATGTACCCAGTTCTTGAGATCGGGCACTGCGCCAGGTATCCAGGGAACTGCTGCATCACAAAAGGGGAATATTGGTGAAGGAAATGAAAGAATAAAATAGTAAGAGATAATAGCAGAATTACACTTACGCTTCATGTTCCACTCCTCGGGAAAAAGCATTTTTTCGGTCGGAATCAGGTCTGAAGTCCTTACTCGAACGAATCTGCCCATCCAGCCTCGATCCTTATCCTCATCTATACTCGAGAATAGAGCATTGGTAGCTCGACATTGGAGTTTTATTAACCCTTCTCGAAAAAGACGAGGACGGTATAATCGGACAAGATGATCGAGGGTGAAAGGCATCCCCTGGATTTTACTCACAAAATATCGGATCAAAATAACGATCTGCCAAAAGGAATGATGTATCTAGCCTAGGTTTATTAGGTATTTACGATAAAAATCTATGATAACGGGGTCGAGGGGACCTAACGTGAAAGGTTAAGTATACACGCTTAAAAACCCTCTCACGTGAGTAGTAATATCCTCTTCGGGAGACGGCACTACCACTTCTTTTTTCTCCCAGTTACAATTTGTTTTTATCCGCTCGATATGCTCCCGGGTTATCGAACAAATATATCTCGATACGGGCTCACATCGGCCAAGAACCAGCGAACCTTTATCGAGTTTGAAATCGAAGGTAAGAACACACGCCGTCAGAACGCACTCCTCAGGTCGTGGATCCACCGGTGTTTTGTCGGCATCGAATTGGGAAGAAGAAGCTTTTTTCTTTTTGGGGGATGGTTTTTGATGTCTTTACCATTTTGGATTTAAAGAAAGTGATAAAGATTTGGTGGTTTAGAAGAAGAATCACAGATTTGTGAACAAACTTAGAGAGTACGAAAAAGAACTTGGGAAATTTGGAAGATTGAAGATGTAAAAGTGATAAATGATAAAAGGAAGGGTTATTTATAGATTAAAGCAATGTCGGTTTAGTATCAGTGGTGGCCGACCACCGTCTGACATGCATTAAATGCCTTGAAAGACTAAATCGACGGGACAGCTATCACGTGCGTCATGGTCGAGCCCAATGTAAACATCAACTTATAATCCGATCGATCCATTGAAAAATCATATCGTTTCTCACCACATCCTTCCCGAGAAATGAGGGGACTATCTGTATGCGATCGAAATAGATTTCGGCCTTTGTACGATTGATCGAGGTCAAAACGTAATAAATCGGAGTAAGACTTCGAGATGGGTCAAAACAAGCTTCGAGCCCGAGGGACCGATCAATGTCGAGCTCGATATCATTATCAAGCTCGAATCCAAATCGAACTATGATGCAAAGTAAAGTTATCGAGCTTATGATTCAGAGACCGACCAACACTGACCCCGAATTAAAGCAAGGATCCGAGTCAGAATCGAGCTCAAGTCAAGATCGAGAGCTCGAGTCAAGACCGAAAACTCGAGTCAATATCGAGCTCATAGACAAGAGTCGTTGCAATCCCACTAGAGGAGAGAATCCTGATAGGAATTATGAAAAAACTGATTTATCATGGGTCTCCCACTATGTATTTTTAATTATATCTAAAGTAAGATCCATCTACTATAAAGGGGATGGTTATTATTTCTGTAAGGACCAAGTTTTTGCTTACATTGTAATTCAAGCACCATATTCTTCTATAGTGAAGAGTTGTTCTTTTAAGCTTCATAAATCGATTCAACTTGTTCAGTCCTAAAAATTGTCTTCTTTACAACCTTGTTTACTTTGCACTCTTGGCAATCCATATTTGATATTTCTATTTATCCTTACGGTTTGTATTAAGCTATACCACATATCCTTAGAACTACGTACAAATTTAACTCTATCCGTTTTTCGGGTAAACATATATTTTTCTTAAGGCGATTGATTAAAAATATATTTGGAAAAGCTAATAAAAGCCATGGCCAAAAAAATATTTAAAATATTATTTTGCAAAGCTTTGACTAACTTCATTCATATATGTCGAGTCAATTGAGAAACATAAGATCTCATGTCTCTTTAGCCGCAAAACATGTGGCCTGAATGAAATTGCTAAGCAAGGATTACTCCAGTCGTCTGACTCTCTTTCTTTTTTCCACTCTACGTTGTTATTTGTAATCTTCAAATCTATGTTACTTTCTCGGGGAGATAAATAAATGAAAATTTTCATATAGCTGTTTAATTACATTTTGATCATGTCGCACCTAGCACAATCATTTCTTTTTTTTGTTTTTCCTTTTCAGTGAAAATGCCATTGTTACTAGAAGTATAGTGGTTGAACAGGAAAATACATAAATAAGGATATAGAGATCAGTCTATCTGTCAAGTTTGAGCTGTAAGTGCTCATTTATTTTAATATTTTTCTTGGAGATGAAAATTAAAAAATTTATCTTATTTCTGCTGTGCATTGGATACTGACAAGAGAAAAATAAGGAGATTAGATCATATATAGCTGGACAACCCTCTCACTGTAACAATAACACCGGCATCTAGATCTTTTTTGACAAGGAAAAGAATATTTTAACGCGTAAAATAGAGACCTTGAATCTTTAGTTTCTTTTTTGTTCCTTCATTTTCAGATTGCCTGCTTCTTGATTGCCGCATTAATGTCTTAAGTACTTAAATGGAGGAATTTTATCGTTGTTTTATCTATATATTATTCCTATATTTTACACAATACATTAATTCAAGAAAATCAGAGGTCTGATATTCATTTAGTGATTTTAGCAGGAAACTAAGGAAGACATGATCCATAGAATGTTACTACTGCCTCTCTAAATCAGAACGGTATAAATATATTAAACTTGAATGAGTTGTTTTCAACTAGACTAGAGCAATGTTGAGCATAAAATAATATTTTGAATCAAAGCCTAAGTACCTACAAACTTAAGTTAAATTTAGTGGTTATGGGATTTTTAAGCATTTTCCTTCTTGCTTATAGAGTTTGAAGCAAATGTTTGCTACCTTAATTTATTCTCTTGTGTCATCATTTTTCTTCACTCCAGTACTAATGTGAAGAGAAGAAGCAACCAAGAGCAATACAAAAATAGAAACAACATGAAAAGTCAAAGATGTATCACTTTTCACAATTGCTAGATAAAAACTTATTGAGGCTACTGATATTTATTAATATATGTATTAAATTTTACTGTGGTTTGAATTTTTCATATTGGAGTCTAGATTGCTGTTGATTATTCTGAATAGAAATTGGTAGCTTTGCATTCAAGTTATTTGAGTCTCGAACTATTCCTACTTACCCAAAGCAAAATGACATTTCCAAGTACCAAAGGATCGGAGAAAAGAGAGTTGTAGAGAGCAGGGAAGGAGAGAGAGCATTATAGGAGTGAAGGAAAGTGAGAATTGAGAAACATAATGATGTTATAGTACTGCAGTATATATGTATCTAAGTGATACATGTAGGGAGAGAGCAACTGCTAAAGCTTTTCTCAAACAACAAAATGCCAATCCATTAAAAGTCTATAAACTTTTTCAAAATCAACTCTATTCTTTCTGGAGACATCTTTGGTTTACTTTTATAGAAGTTATTTATAATGAGGCACATCCATAAAATAAAAAAAATTGAAAAATTAAAACTAATAAAATAGTATACTAATTTCTGACAGTAATTAATGCATAGAAAATGTAGACAACAAACAAGTCAAATATATAAAAGGCTTGACTGTGATGAATTGAATTGGCAGTAACAATTTTACTTTAAACCATAAATTAATCTCTGTTTGGGTAATACATGTCAACATTATGAGAGAATACAACAAAATGTGGAGATTGAGTACCTTGGCATTTGGAACTAATGCCACCTTCAGCTGAATAAATGAAGAATGCGTCCTGGTATTCTGCAATTGATTTTGTTGGAGAAGCAAAGCGATTATCAGGAAGGATGTGAAAGCTCAAATCTCTCTCCATTAATTGTGAGGCTCCCTTTGTGTGTGCCCTCCACCGTTGTGTGGAGTTGCAAATGTTTCTACTTTGTTCAACTAGGCCACAGTTGGCTGACATATTCTTTTGTTGCTCCAATTTTTTAGTCTCAGTGGTCACATTTTGATTCTTTTTTTCTATCTTTTTCATTTCTTAGGAGTTCCACTACAAGTTTTGCTGATTTTGTAAAGATTGTTTCCATGTATTGAGATGTTTTGCGATTGATTTGTTGTGAGTTTTTTAAGCATTTGTATTTTGTATTTTTTGCATTTTTATATCAATCAAACTCAGTTTGTACATTTATTTCTTGTGATGTTGCTATTCTAACCTTCACTTAATTCCTATATGAAATATGATAAAGGTTGTACATTCAGACAATAATTTGTTGATGTGAACTAGCATTCAAAAGGTACGTACCTGAATTAAGAATACACCAATAAACAAATTTTTGGGCACCTGTGATGCACGGTCATCCTCTTCTAGACTATTCGAGCCTTCTTTGAAAGCTTTATGATTTCTACATTGCCCCTGTTACCAAGGAAAAGTCTGAGAAATGAGAGAGAGGCTGAAAAATGAGAACTGTTTTTTGTATCTGCAGGTTCAAGACTCTTCGAATGCAAGAAGTTAACTTATATGATGAACGTGATTTCTGTCCACATGTCTAACTAAAATACGAACAAACAAAAGGATATCAAAACTAGAAATGTTGGGGCCGTGACCGTATCTAGTTTTAATATAGGACTTTTCAGCGTGGATCGGTGATGTTTGGTTATAATTTCATATTTTTAGTGCATTACTTACCTTACATTTTGGGGCTTTAATGCTAAGCTATACTATATTTGTACTTAATTGAGTTTATTTTATGCGTATGTACGTTGAAGACGAAATTGAGAGCAAAGTAAAGATTTTATGTGTATTTTATACACTACAAGAATTATGATTATTTGATTATTGAATATACAAGGAATAAAGCTTTACATTACAAAGGAAATTAAAACAAAGAAAGGAGAACAACTAAAAAAGAACCAAAAAGCAAGAAATGAGAATGAGAAAAGAGTTTGAAAAGTTAGGCAGCAAAAATTGAATTGAAGCTAAGTTGGGCGACGCGAGAATATTTGCTCGATATAGTGCATGCAACGTGAGGATTAAAGCTCACTATGGAGCTGGCGACGCGCAGGCTAAAGCGAGGAGGAGCTCGCGTCGGAGGTTGCGGCGCACAGTGTGTAGCGAGGTGAAGCTCGCGTTTTGCTTCGCGAGGCGAGACCCGTGGCGAACGTGTTTCGAATTTTTAAAGCCTACTTTATCTCCTATTTGATTTTGGACTTAGTTATTTCGTCTAGGTCTCTTCCCTACACATATAAATAGTTATTAAATACCATTTTTAGAGAGTTTTGCAACCGGAGGCAAGAATTCACGCGGAGGAACACACACCACGTTTGGAGGAGGCTTCTAATTAGTTTTTCTTCTCTTCTCTTCCTTTAATCTCATAGTTTATTAGTTTTAGAGTTGTTGGGTTCTACATGAACGTTGTAGTTTGAAGTTTAAATTGTTCTTACTATTTTATCATAGTGGTTTATTTATTCAATCTTGCGCTTAATTATTTGATTGCTTGATCACCAATTGAATACTATCTACGAATCTAGGATTGAACTCGGGAGAGGGAATTCTAGATTGCATATAAGATTGAGTAGAGTAAGATCTTAACTCTGAGTGGGGGGGCGTATTTGCGGTTAGGATAGAAATATACCTAATTGCCTTGCTTGGTTACTATACAGGAATTATTAATGCATTCTTGTTAATTTAATTTCATAGGAATATAGGCGTTATATTAGCTTGAATAGGCGAGTTGTACTTCGGGAGAAGGCTACGAGCAATATTAACCCTGTCAACCAATAAATCAGATAAATTAATTAGACAATTTAAGTAAAAAACTCAACGGGATTGTTGGCCATAGCTCTAGAATATTCACTCACACTGAATTCGTCTTTAAGCTTGTCGTTGTTTTCTTTAATCTCTTAATTTGTTACTCTAGATTAAATTTTAGTTAAATATTCATACTTTACGATTTGCTTGAATAGATTAATGGTCTTATTTTAATTTAGTTGATAGTTAATCACAAGTCCATGTGGATACGATATCTGGACTTACAATCCTATATTACTTGTCGACCACGTATACATGTGTGTGCGTTTGGGAGCAACAAGTTTTTGGCGACGTTGCCGGGACTTAGAAATTAACTATTTTACTATATTAGATTTTTACTTTTTATCTATTTAATTTTTTTTATTTTAGTTTAGTGTAGTTAGTATTATATTTTTTTACATGGCATCTTTGAACGAAAAGTGGTGGGATAGTAAGTATTCTTATTTTTATGATCCTTGTTCATATTGTAAAAGACACCACTTGCGGCAATATTGTAAAAATATTTCCAGTACCGAGTTGTGTGCACCATCTTAATCATGTACTATTTGTAGTGAAAATTAAAATAATTATCCTAAGTGTTGTTATCCTACCCCCAATCCCTTCTTATGTTGATTCTAATAATTCTTGTGAGTTTGACAGGAGTAACGAATTGGATGATGTGGAACATGATGTTCGCATTCTTGATATGCACATGAAATTATTAGAAGAATATGGAGGTTTTTGTGATAAAATTACGGATGAGATGCAACACTTTATAGAAGGAAGAGCTGAACTGGAACAAGAGATCGACCAATTTGGCAGTTCTATTCGCGACTTGGAGGCTCAATTGTGTGCAAAGGTTGATGCGTGTAACGCCCAACAATTTAGTGATGAGTTGTGTGAAGTTGAAAAAGATCTTCTAGGTCAAATTGAGGAGCTGAAACGAGAATACCAGATATTAAACCATGTTCTTGTAGATGATGTTGAGGTTGGGGAAGTATATATTATTGAGAATGTCAAAAATAATACAGTTTTGGAGTTGTGGCGTATTGGTCCTCATTCTAATAATTTTTCTACATTATGTTTGGATGGAGACATGGAGATCGAGCCTTTGGAGAGATGTATAGATGAAGAACAAGATCCTTATATTCTAAAATTTGCCACACCAAAAAGACAAAATGGCATCCCTCACTTAAAGGCCAAGAAGTGCAAGATGCGATATCTAGTGCTTGGTTCCTTTATTTTTACACCACCGCCCCAGGAACATGATAGAAAAATTGATGCAAAATTAGCGGCGCAATTCATATCCTCAAAGTGGAAGAAAAAATGGTGAAGTGATGGCGTCATGCCACGACTATAAATAAGGCGCTTGTTAGGAGGCAACCCAATTCTATTTTTTTCTTTTTGTTTTTGTTTATTTTTTTATTTTTTATTGTGTTTTTTTTTGTAGTGTTATTTTTGTGTTTTATAGGAGTAGGAGCATGGACTCAAAGCCAATAGACATGTGAAAAATCGACCAGACGGTTGAAACTAAGTGTAAGGTACCCGCACAAGGGACCATACCTGGGAGAAGCCTAAGTATCCCGTGAGCTGCTAATTCTTCGGCCTTTGGCCTACCAGGGAGTCTCTTTTACACTCTTGTTATTTATAGTGTGCATTGATAACATTGCACAATTTTAAGTGTGGAGTGAGGAGATTATCTGAGTGATTTTTTCTGTTATCTTAGCTTAGTTGTAGTAAAATAAAAAAGGAAACAAAAACAAAAAAAAGTAGAAAAAATGGGCTATTCCCGACGATGGATCTGCTAGACAGTTTTCATGAGGGATTTAAGTCTAAAGAAAAAGAAAAAAAAATATTTTCTCTGTAGGTAGTGTAATACTTCTCCTTGGTTTTTCTTTGTACCGCGGTTCTTTTTCAAGGATTTTATTTGAATCGGGTGTAGTTAGATTTATTTATTTTTAGGAGTAGGAGCCACTGTGAGATGAATTGAATTGAAGCAATATCTCTTGACTTTGTTATGCCTTGAGAATAGTGAATACTTTGGTTGTGACGCTTAGGATCAGTTTTTGACTCTTGTATAAGTACCTTAAATCGTATGATCTTAACTTTGCTTAACTGCTTTGACTAGAGCGTCTTCATGAGTCCAATCCTGAGTGAGTTATGTGCCAAATGTGTGTGAGGTTTGTGTGTTATTCTGTGCATTGCATTTGATGTCTAGAACGTGCCCCGTGTGTTTGCAAAGTGAAATAGTAGCGTTGTTCAGTCTTGGAAGTGATATAGGCATTTCTTTATTGAGCCAGATATATATAGTTTACCCGCTTAATTGTTATGTATCGTAGTTAACCCTTTGAGCATGTAATCGTGTTTCTTTGGCAACCACATTACAAGCCTTACCCATTTGTTTGAATTAACCATTTATTTGAACTTTTTCACCTCTCATGAGCACTTGAATTGTTATGAACTTTGTAAAAGTTAAAGTGTGGAGTTGTTGGTTTGGCTTTTGAATGGAACTAATGAAATAATGAGAAAGGTGCACTGTTTTAAAAAAATCAAAAGCCACTTGAATTAAAAAAGAAAGAAAGGAAATAAATAGCTAAATTGCTGTGAAAAAATATTCCTTGATAGTGGTGGCTCTTGATGTGATTGTGCTTAAGAAAGTATGGAGTTAATATACATTGATGTGAAGGTGAAGTTATGGTTTGACATAAGTGTGGGGTTTAAATGTTAAAGTGTATGTATTAAAGTGCTTAGGGAGGTGTAGTCACTCTTATATCCAAATGTATCCTACTCGACCCGCAGCCTACATTACAACCAACTAAAGTCATACTTGATCCTGGACTAAATAAGCTTGATTAGTAGAGTAGTACACTGCGGGCAAGCCTATGGTGCATCTTTTGTGGCATATGAATGTATTTATCAGAGTGAGTGAATTTTTTCTATCTTGAGTTCCTAATTGTTTTTAAATTTTATTGTGTATGGAACTACTCTCTTTTGTTGTGTGGGGGCACTTGATTCATGAAGGAAAGGTAATGTCATTGTAGACATGTAATTTTTTACCCTCCCTGAAATTTACACATTTTAGTGCTTAGATACTTCTTTTAGGTCTAATTTGTTATTTTTACTAGTTTTGACCTTTTTATTTTATTTTCTATTTAAAATGAAAAGTACAAAAATATTTTCCTTTATTTTAGCTATTTATATCTCGTCTAGCTATGTAGTTTATCTTACTTTTTACAAAATGGAAAAAGACAAAATCAAAAGGAACAAAAAAATGAAGAAAAAAAAAAAGAAGCAAAAATGGAACGTTAAATCTCATTTTTGGGATTATTATCCCCGCTAACATGGCCCACACATGCACACAAGCACAGGGCAAAAGAATTTTTCAATCTCCTCTTTGACTTTTTTCTGTTTCTTTGAACAACCAGAAAAAGAAATATTTCTACGTTTGAGTACTAGTTTGTGAGTGAATTTTTAAAAAAAAAAACTTTAAAAAAAAAAATTATGCTCGTCATTTTTATTTTCGGATTTTGATTTAAAATATGGGGTTTCGTTTGAGGTGTTAGAGTTCGAGTCGGGTTCGTCGCCGTTATTGATCGTCGTTCGGGTTTTCCGATCGTGGTTTGCTGCCCCTGTTTGAAAGTTTCTTGTTGAAATTGCTCGGATTCATTCATTTTCACCTTAGCTGCTGTAAATTGCAGTAATTATATCAACTGAAAACTATTTCAGGTCCATCTCTTTCCTCTTCTACAATCTATTTTTGCGTGGATTTAAATATGTTAATTAAGTGAGGATTTGGGAATATATAACTCAGTTTGGTTTTTGGCCTAGATTTATAAAAGCATGTGGGAGTTGATTTTTCACTATTTTTGTGCTCGTAATTAGTTTGTTGAAATATCTTTGAAGAATAGTAGATTCACTGCTAAGTAGGATGTGACATTAAGTTGCCTAAAAATTGAAATATGGAGTTTTATACATGAGTTTTGCTCTACTAGAATTCTACTTTTCTTGCAACTTTAAAGGTTCCCCAACATTGTTTCCAATTAAAAAAAATAAAAATTAGTGCCTTTAAGTTCTTGTTAGTTCCAGATTAGTTATAGGAGTAAGTAATCCTTTCTGCTTATTATCCAAATTTGCTTGTAGTTAGTAGAGTTTATTGGTTAAGTTGAGTAGAGAAACATTCTGGATTCTTGTTCATTTTAAAAATACTACAAATTGGTGTAGAAAAATGGCATCATTTTGTGTGTTACCATGTAGCCAATATGCTTATTTGTGAGTTCATGCCACTTATTTGTTGACAATGTACAGCGGTGGGGTTGGGATTTAAAGGAAGCAAAACTGAAATTTGAGTTTTACATGTTCGCTATTCTATTTTACTTTGATCGATAGGAGCATTTTAGGCCGGCAAAACTCGGGTAGGCAAACTTTAGGTCTTTGTTTATTTAAGGTTAGAGGTTGTCCCTTAGTTATTATTTTATCCGGGGAATACTCTGCGGAACTTGTAAATATTTTTATGCGGAAAATTCCCCGAAGTACTTGTAAACGGAGACCGAGGCGACATCATCATGGAGGCATAATAGGATAATTAGATTTATTTCTGTTGTTTTCTTTTCTTTATTTAGGTAGGGACAACCTCGAGCCTCTTTTGTGTTTATTTGTTTTTCTGTGTTTCGCCTCACTTTAAGTATTCTTAAAAGCCAACTAGATCAAGTATGCAACCGTACTAGTCACGGGACTTGGGGAATGCCTAATACCTTCTCCCCGAGTCAAATTAACCTCCTTACTCAGAATTTTTGGTGCAGACTTTTGTTTTACAGTCTAAATATATTTTAAAGGAAAAATCGTTTTTAAAAAATGATGACCTTGCACACCGAAATCAAATGTCAGGTGGCGACTCTAAAAATCCTTTGAAACACAATCTTTTGTCACTTTTCAGGTTGAAAAGCCCTTTTGAGCTTCAAAAACCAGTTTTATTTATTTAAAGGGGTTAGTGAGGGTGAACAATGAGGTGTGACAGTTTTGGTGACTCTGCTGGGGAGTTGCAGGTTCGAACTGGTACTTGATCTTGTTGGCTTTTTAGAATATTTGGTTGAGGTTTTTTTATGTTCTTTATTTACTTTGTTTGTTTCTTATTTTATTTTATTTTATTTGCTAGTTGTTTATGTGTTTACAACCTTTTCTTTATGTGTTACTGCTTTATAACTATCATCATTTGCATAATCATGGGTCAATTCTTTTTGCAACAAGTCCCGTAGTACGCATCGCGTACACGAACTCTTTGTTGAGTCACCCTTATTTTAGGAGGAGGGAAACGTCGGACGTATGGAGTGGGTGGAAAGCTTGAGTAGCCACCATCGACCATACGCTCCCCGAATTGCCTTGTTAGTGAACCTCAAACGTAGGTCGGCCTTTAGGTCCTTACTATGTGCATCATATCATTATGACATAGCAGGGGTCAGTCCTATGTATCATGTTCCTTTGTAGGAAGCCTCTCCAAATTGTGTCAAATGGGCCCACCATCCCAAAAGGACATTCAATCATCTTATGTGCTAAATGTTGCATCTTTGAGGGTAGAAAGATCATTTGGCAAATTGATACTTGGGAAAGAAGGGTGAAAAATAAAGTAAGAGAGAATATTGAGGTTTTTATCACTTTTTGTTTTTTTGCCCCGTTTTCTAAAAAGAAAAAAAAAACATTTTACAGTTTCTTATCATTTTTCAAAAAAAAAAAAACAAATAGTTTTTCCAAATTAGTTGCATTTTTCAAAGCTTTCTCCCATATCCAATCCTCCCGAACTACGCATACTGATTCTCGTCTTTCGGGGAGGGATACGTAGGCAACCCATATAGGGTCCGGTCTTCCTAGTGAGTCTCAAGTTCTTGGCTTCAGGGGTCGTAGCCAAATCTTGCATGTTCAGCTACACTTGGCCACATCGGCCTTTTTGCGAAATAGGGATATTTTTGCTAAAACAAAGTGGCTTGTTACCCATGTCTTAGTGCCCTAAGTCAACAACAAGGTGTCCTCTTAGTTTAAGGTCCATTCCTGGTGAATTTGCATGCTTAGCCATTTTTGGCGACATAGGTCATTTCTGCAAAGGTGTCATTTTTGCAAATTAATTTGAGGACTATGATTATGGGAGTTTGAAGCCATGTAAGCTTTAGTGAGGTTTTTTTTTTTGACTTAGGGGTCACCTTGGTTGAGTTTGTACTTCTAGCCACATTTTGGCCACGTATGCCATGTTGCAAAAATTGTTTCAATAATGTCTTGCATGTGTCCAATATGAAGTGTTACTATTTCACACAGTGTCCTGAGTCACTAACTCCGTTTGTTCTTATTCTTCTCATTCAGGTATGGATCCACTTATCCCATGACCTCCATAGCTAGGACCGTTGCATTCAGGAGCTGCTTAAGGAGACTTTTATGTTTTGAGTCCATTTCTATGTTGTCTTTGACGTTCTAATCTTGTCCAGTAATATTGAGTCTTTTAGGTGATGTTAGAGTCTGTCATAGTCTAGCTGAGTTTGTCGAGTCTTTTGTCATCGTATTTCCCATTTTTTATTTGAAAACCAAAAAAAAAATATTATAAATGAAAATTCAAAAAGATTTTGTTTTTAGTTTATTCTATCCATCACTTTTCCAGAGAACTATGCTTGGTCCGATTCATGTGGAACATGACATATAGGCAACCTACATCGGGTTCGATTGAATCATTTTTAAAATTAAAAAAAAAAGATGAAGTTGTGGGATGTGAGAAATGAGAGGAAAGAAAAGAATGTTAAGCAGATAGAGAAAGAGGGGAAAGGAAATGATGTAAGCCAAGAAGTGCTAGAAAATAAAGAAAAGAGAAGATTGAAATGATCATAAATTGGGATGATGCCATATAACCTTGCGGCCCTCAAAGTCATTCTAGAATCGTTAATTGTTGCTAGGTGCATTTCACGTAATGTGATATTATTATCTGATAAATGCTCTAACGCTAACATGTTGGTTTTATTTTGCTCCTCTCTGTTATCTTTATTATTATCAACATGAAGGTGGTTAGTTTGTTGGTATTCTGGCGAGTCATCCATACAACATTAGGTCAAAGAGCAAGACAGTCATGGCTAGCAAAGAATTGGACACATGTGTTGTTGGCCCATCGAGGGAGATTGTAGAATCGAAACCTGAGTTGAAAGATGAGGTCAAAAGGTTTAAATATCAGATGGCAGAGATGTATCATGCTTGGATCAGGGGGCATCCTCCACCCCCTTCCCCACTAACTACACAGAAAATCCTGCCTCCATCCCACCACTATCGCAAGCCCATATTCCCACTACTGTTGATCTTTCTCAACAACATCCTCCAAGCTTTACCCCTTACCACAACTACCCTGACACCTCGTCCCAACCTTTTCATGCTCTACCAGCCAAAACAAACTCATGTCCCGTCCCAACATCCATTCCTGTTTTTTGTAGCCCCTCTTCAACCCTACCGAAACCCTACTGGTCCAAACTTTTGACCTGGGCCTGAGTATAAAAGAGAAAGGCAGCAGCGAAAAGAAACCTTCACCCCACTTGGAGAGTTCTATGCCAGTTTGTTTCAAAGGTTGAGGCAACTGGTCTTGTTGAGGCCGATTGAGGCAAAGATACCAAATCCACCCCCAAAGAACCTTGATTATTCTTTGAGGTGTGCATATTGTTCTGATGCTCCGATTCACAATATAGAGAAGTGTTGGCATTTGAAAAGAGTAATCCAAGAGCTTATTGATACAAGTTAAATTGTAGTACAGAACCCGGATACGCCAAACATCAACCAAAATTCTTCGCCAGCCCATGCAGATACGCACATGATTGAAATGGTTTTTAAGGATAAGGAATCTAGGAATTCTACCAAGCATGTCCCACACATGTCTAAGTCTTTTGTCAAGTCGGGGGTTGTAAAACTTTCAATATCATCAGTCCCGAAACCAGTAATTGAAGGCGGTGAAGAGTTGATCAAGAGCTCACAATGTCTATTTGTTGTGGTTGATATGGTTGAAATTGGAAAAAGGTTTTAGCAACACAGATGTGCAGTCTGTTAGACCGAATGCGAAGCTTAGCAACTAGGAAGCTACTCCTCTACCCACCCGGGAGGAGTTTTGGTAGTTTGCTTTGTTTTTCTTTCTGTTATCGGGTTATTCCATGGTTGTAACCTAGATTTTCCAATTGATTGTTTTGATGTTCAAACCCTTTTATCCTTTCATTTTCAGTGAAATGCAATTTTTCATTTTTCGTTAGTCCAAATGTGTGTTTTATTTTTATTTATTTTCTTTGTACAGTTCTTTTTATGAAGGTTCCAATGATATAACATGCATGAGAAATTTTCAGCAAGATCTTAAAAGCCAGTCTAGTCTTGAAATAATGAACCAAGAAGCTGAATATGATGAAGAAATAACATTTGAGGAAATAAAGGTTGAGACTACATCCCTTGAATTATCGTTGAAACTTAAATTGATGATGATGAGTGGGCCAAAACCCGGTTGGAGTAGTTGAATTTAATCGATGAGAAAAGATTGGCACCAGTGTATCATGGTCACTTGTATCATAAGAGAATGGCAAGAGCATACAACAATAAGGTGCGTCCCCGAAAATTTGAAGTGGGGCAGATAGTATTGAAACGCATCTTTCCACATCAGGCTGAAGCTAAAAGAAAGTTTGCCCCAAATTGGCAGGGGCCATTCATTGGGACAAGAGTGCTGCCCAATGGTACTTTTTATTTAACAGACATAGAAAGAAAAGTTGTGGATATGGCTATTAATGTTGATGTCTTCAAGAGATACTATGTATGACTTCTTTTCCTATCTTTAATTACATGTCTTGCACTTGGCATTTTCAAATTTTGGTATAACGAGGGCATTTGATTCTCTTATCCAAATATTTTTATCCTTTGTTACCCCTTTTGAGCCTTATTTTATTTTCTTTCATACCCCTTTTTTGGAATCGGAAGTAGAGTTAGAAAATAGAAAAGAAAAAAGAAAAAAAGAAGAAGAAGAAGAAGAAGAAGAAGAAGAAGAAGAAGAAAAAAGGGAAAGATAAAAAAGGAAGAAAGAGAAAGGAAAAAAACAAAATGAATCGTGATTGGAACTACGTTTGACCTGATTTCTTTTAAGGATACGTAGGCAGCCTTATTCCAAGGTTCGGTCCCATAAAAATAAAAATCCAAAATTCCCAAGACTCAAAGAAACTGGGGCATAAGTTTTAGTTTTGCAAAAGATCTGATTCCAAAAGTTATAATTTTGAACCCTTTCATCTTAAGTTATTTTGAGCCTTCATGCCACCCTTTCTTTCTAACCCTGTCCAAAAGCCTACATTATGATCCAAGGAAAGACCTTCCGATCAATCTTTGAGGATGCCAAGTCAAGCGAGATTGAGGTATGATTTTCTTACATCATGGATAACACTTCGTTCATGGGCACAAGGAAAAATGAATAAAATGAGAGTCAAATTGGTGAAAACCCTCACGGGCACCGTAAGGCGATGGTGAGTCAAGAGAAAAATTAAAATGAGAGAGTCTTATTGGTGAAAACCCTCATGGGCACCGTAAGGTGACGGTGAGTTGAGAGATGAACAAATGAGAGGGGCTTGATGGTGAAAACCCTTTGGGGCACTACAAGTCGAATGAGGATCGTGGACTTTACAGAGAAGTTAGATCACAAAGGCCCGGTTTTGAAGTATGAAGACATGACACGAACTGAAAGTTTGATTGATTGGACGGATTAGGCTGATCAATCTGAAATGCATGTCATGATCATTGGAGCCAGTTGCTTCACTTAGATAATTCTATTTTCCACTCTTCTTCAAATAGTCATCTTTTGTTAGAAATTTTCCTATTTTATTCCTAATTTTCAAAGTCACTTCGCTTTGTTCTTTTGGTTCTATTTTTCTGAGTCTCTTTCAAGTTAGTCTTTGTTAAACAAGCAAGAAAGGATTTCAAAACCTACTACTAGCTTTTTGATTGCACAATGTGAAGTTCGGCCAAGTACATCACAAATGACATGATTCTGAAGGAGCAATGTAGTGATAACTGAAATTTAGGCAATCAAGTAATTCTTGAATTTTGGAAAATACAAAAGCTCAACAATTGTTAGAATGAAAATACAATTTTAAATTTTTAGGACCCTCATGGATAATGGGATTTAATTTTAAGTTTTCAGGACCCTCCTAGATAATGAGATTTAGTTTTAGTCTTCAGGACCCTCCTAGATAATGGGATTTAGCTTTTAATTTCCAGGACCCTCCTGGATAATGAGATTTAGTTTTAAGCTTTCAGGACCCTCCAGGATAATGGAGTTTAATTTTAAGTCTTCAGGACCCTCCTGAATAATGAAATTTAGTTTTAAGCTTTCAGGACCCTCCTGGATAATGGGATTTAATTTTAAGTCGTCAGGACCCTCCTGGATAATGAGATTTAGTTTTAAGTTTTCAGGACCTTCCTGGATAATGGGATTTAGTTTTAAGCTTTCAGGACCCTCCTGGATAATGGAATTTGATTTTATGTTTTCAGGACCCTCTTGGATAATGAAATTTAGTTTTAAATTTTTAGGACCCTCCTAGATAATGCGATTTAATTTTAAGTTTTCAGGACCCTCATGGATAATGGAATTTAGTTTTAAGTTTTCAGGACCCTCCTAAATAATGGGATTTAATTTTAAGTTTTCAGGTCCCTCCTGGATAATGGGATTTAGTTTTAAGTTTTCAGAACCCTCCTGGATAATGAGATTTAGTTTTAAGTTTTCAGAACCCTCCTGGATAATGGGATTTAGTTTTAAGTTTTTAGGACCCTCCTGGATAATGAGATTTAATTTTAAGTTTTCAGGACCCTCATAGATAATGGGATTTAGTTTTAAGTTTTCAGGACCCTCATGGATAATGGGATTTAGTTTTAAGTTTTTAGGACCCTCCTGGTTAATGGTATTTAGTTTTAAGTTTTTAGGACCCTCCTCGATAATGATATGTAGTTTTAAAGTTTTCAGGACCCTCCTGGATAATGGGACTTAATTTTAAATTTTCATGACCCTCCTAGATAATGGGATTCAACTAACACTCACAAATGTTCCTCGTACAAACTAGGGCAGAAAAGTTTCTTTGTTTTGTCTGTTTTGTTGTGATTGCAGGCACCCACATGGAGAATGAAGGAATTTATTTCAAGTTTCAAGTTAGTAGCAGGCGTCCACCTGGAGAACGAGAGAATTCATTTCAAGTTTCAAGTCAGTAGCAGGCGCCCACCTGGAAAACGAGGGAATTCATTTCAGAGTTTATTTCAAGTTTCGGCATTAGTAGCAGGCACCCACCTGGAGAACGAGGGAATTCATTTCAGTGTTATTTCAAGTTTCATGTCAGAGTTAAATTCAAATCAACAGCAGGAGCCCACTGGAAGAATAGGGTCAATTCAAGTTAGAAGTAGCAGAAACTCGCCTCAAGAATGCGAGTCAATAGTTCGAGATGCACAACAAGACTGTAGAAGATTCAAGACAAAACAGTAGATAAGATTTTGTAGTTTTTCTTGTAATTTTTATTTTATTTGATTTTTCATTTTTGATGTAATGGCAGGAACCGCGAACCGGAATCTCGACGGCACTTCACTTGACTCTCCACCTCGGTAACCTTCTCCTTTTTTTTCTACTTCTGAACTACACGTGACTTGATTTCTTTATAGTCAAGGATATGTAGGCAGCTTAGATATCAGGGCTCGGTCATATTCTCTTTTCTTTTAGTTTTATTCTCTTTTAAATAAAGGTCGGGTCAAAAACTTGTCTTGTCTTTTCTTTGTCTAAAAATACTTCGTGTTTCTAGCAAAAGAGGGGCAGTTGTAGACATATAATTTTTTACCATCCCTGAAATGTTTTACACATTTTAGTGCTTAAATACTTCTTTTAGGTCTAATTTGCTATTTTTACTAATTTTGACCTTTTTGCTTTATTTTCTCTTTAAAATGAAAGGTACAAAAATATTTTTCTTTATTTTAGCTACTTATATCTCATCTAGTTATTTAGTTTATCTTACTTTTCATAAAATGGAAAAAGACAAAATCAAAAAGAACAAAAAAAATGAAAAAAAAAAAAAAAGAAGCAAAAATGGAACGTTGCATATCATTTTTGGGATTTTTATCCCAACTAACTTGGCCCACACATGCACACAAGCACATAGCAAAAGAAATATTTTTTGATTTTATTTTGATTATGGGGAATCATACATTTAAGAGAGATTTTTCCTCTCCAAGCAAAAAGAATAGAAAATGACAAAAAGATAATTGAGAATTGAAGAGAAAGAGGGAGTAGGGACAACAATTTGAAGGCAAGGGAGGATTTTTGGGGGAAAGAGTTTGAGTGGGGGCAACACTTTGAGGGGGGGACAGGATTTTAAGAAGAGAGAGATAGAAGGAGTGGAGAACAAAATAAAAAGAGGGATATTTTGACAGATTTTTCGGACAGAATTGGGTAGAGAAAAATTAGAGGTTTCAAAAATATCTTCAATCTCCTCTTTGACTTTTTTCTGTTTCTTTGAACAACCAGAAAAAAATGTTTCTACGTTTGAGTACTAGTTTGTGAGTGAATTTTCAAAAAAAAAAAAAAAAAAAAAAGATTATGCTCGTCATTTTAATTTTCGGATTTTGATTTAAAATATGGGGTTTCGTTTGAGGTGTTAGAGTTCGAGTCGGGTTCGTCGCCGTTATTGATCGTCGTTCGGGTTTTTCGGTCGTGGTTTGCTGCCCCTGTTTGAAAGTTTCTTGTTGAAATTGCTCGGATTCATTCATTTTCACCTTAGCTGCTGTAAATTGCAGTAATTATATCAACTGAAAACTATTTCAGGTCCATCTCTTTCCTCTTCTACAATCTATTTTTGCGTGGATTTAAATATGTTAATTAAGTGAGGATTTGGGAATATATAACTCAGTTTGGTTTTTGGCCTAGATTTATAAAAGCATGTGGGAGTTGATTTTTCACTATTTTTGTGCTCGTAATTAGTTTGTTGAAATATCTTTGAAGAATAGTAGATTCACTGCTAAGTAGGATGTGACATTAAGTTGCCTAAAAATTGAAATATGGAGTTTTATACATGAGTTTTGCTCTACTAGAATTCTACTTTTCTTGCAACTTTAAAGGTTCCTCAACATTGTTTCCAATTAAAAAAAATAAAAATTAGTGCCTTTAAGTTCTTGTTAGTTCCAGATTAGTTATAGGAGTAAGTAATCCTTTCTGCTTATTATCCAAATTTGCTTGTAGTTAGTAGAGTTTATTGGTTAAGTTGAGTAGAGAAACATTCTGGATTCTTGTTCATTTTAAAAATACTACAAATTGGTGTAGAAAAATGGCATCATTTTGTGTGTTACCATGTAGCCAATATGCTTATTTGTGAGTTCATGCCACTTATTTGTTGACAATGTACAGCGGTGGGGTTGGGATTTAAAGGAAGCAAAACTGAAATTTGAGTTTTACATGTTCGCTATTCTATTTTACTTTGATCTCTAGGAGCATTTTAGGCCGGCAAAACTCGGGTAGGCAAACTTTAGGTCTTTGTTTATTTAAGGTTAGAGGTTGTCCCTTAGTTATTATTTTATCCGGGGAATACTCTGCGGAACTTGTAAATATTTTTATGCGGGAAATTCCCCGAAGTACTTGTAAACGGAGACCGAGGCGACATCATCATGGAGGCATAGTAGGATAATTAGATTTATTTCTTTTGTTTTCTTTTCTTTATTTAGGTAGGGACAACCTCGAGCCTCTTTTGTGTTTATTTGTTTTTCTGTGTTTCGCCTCACTTTAAGTATTCTTAAAAGCCAACTAGATCAAGTATGCAACCGTACTAGTTACGGGACTTGGGGAATGCCTAATACCTTCTCCCCGAGTCAAATGAACCCCCTTACTCGAAATTTCTGGTGCAAATTTTTATTTTAGAGTCTAAATGTATTTTAAAGGAAAAATTATTTTTTTTAAATGGTGACCTGGCACACCGAAACCAAATGTCAGGTGGCGACTCTAAAAAAATCCTTTGAAACACAATCTTTTGTCACTTTTCAGGTTGAAAAGCCCTTTTGAGTTTCAAAAACCAGTTTTATTTATTAAAAGGGGTTAGTGAGGGTAAAAAAGGGTGTGACAGTCATTGACCTCTATGTTAGAGTAAGTGAGTGAGTTGTGAATAATGCATGGTACTTGCGAGTCAAATCTTGAGGTGAAGATGTTACACTCCTGTGCTTAGTCTATTTTAAAGATTCTTGGTGTAATGAGTTAGAAGAATTGTTTAAAAAGGACGTGTCTATATAAAGTGTAGTTTGATTGCTCGAGGACGAGCAACGTTTAAGTGTGGGGTTGTGATGTTTGGCTATAATTTCATATTTTTAGTGCATTACTTACCTTACATTTTGGGACTTTAATGCTAAACTATACTATATTTGTGCTTAATTGAGTTTATTTTATGCGTAGGTACGTTGAAGACGAAATTGAGAGTAAAGTAGAGATTTTATGTGTATTTTATACACTACAAGAATGGAGTTATGATTATTTGATTATTGAATATACAAGGAATAAAGTTTAACATTACAAAGGAAATTAAAACAAAGAAAGGAGAACAACTGAAAAAGAACCAAAAAGCAAGAAACGAGAATGAGAAAAGAGTTTGAAAAGTTAGGCAGCAAAAATTGAATTGAAGCTAAGCAGTTGGGCGACGCGAGAATATTTTCTTGATATAGAACATGCGACGCGAGGATTAAAGCTCGCTATGGAGCTGGCGACGTGCAGGCTAAAGCGAGGAGGAGCTCGCGTCAGAGGTTGTGGCGCACAGTGTGTAGCGAGGTGAAGCTTGCGTTTTGCCTCTCGAGGCGAGGCCCGTGGCGAGCGTGTTCCGAATTTTTAAAGCCTACTTTGTTTCCTATTTGGTTTTGGACTTGGTTATTACGTCTAGGTCTCTTCCCTACACATATAAATAGTCATTAAACATCATTTTTAGAGAGTTTTGCTACCAGATGCAAGAATTCACGTGGAGGAACACATACCACTCTTTGAGGAGGCTTCTAATTAGTTTTTCTTCTCTTCTTTTCCTTTAATCTCATAGTTTATTAGTTCTAGAGTTGTTGGGTGCTACATGAACGTTGTAGTTTGAAGTTTAAATTGTTCTTACTATTTTATCATATTGGTTTATTTATTTAATCTTGCGCTTAATTCTTTGATTGCTTGATCACCAATTGAATACTATCTACGAATCTGGGATTGAACTCGGGAGAAAGAATTCTAAATTGCATATAAGATTGAGTAGAGCAAGATCTTAACTCTTAGTGGGAGGCAGATTTGCAGTTAGGATAGGAATATATCTAATCGCCTTGCTTGGTTACTATACAGGAATTATTAATGTGTTCTTGTTAATTCTAATTCCATAGGAATATAGGCGTTAGATTAGCTTGAATAGGCGAGTTGTACTTCGGAAGAAGGCTACGAGCAATATTAACTCTGTCAACCAATAAACCAGATAAATTAATTAGACAATTTAAGTGGAAAACTCAACGGGATTGTTACCTAACCCATAGCTCTAGAATATTCACTCACATTGAATTTGTCTTTAAGCTTGTCGTTATTTTCTTTAATCTCTTAATTTGTTACTCTAGATTAAATTTTAGTTAAATATTCATACTTTACGGTTCTCTTGAATAGATTAATTGTCTTATTTTAATTTAGCTGATAGTTAATCATAAGTTCTTGTGGGTACGATATCTGGACTTACAATCTTATATTACTTGTCGATCACGCATACTTCCGTGTGCGTTTGGGAGGAACAATCGGAATTTAGTAAGGCCGAACGATTACGGGACACCGTTTTTTTTTAAAAAAAAAGGCTCGAGAAAGCTATATCGTGTGGTCCACTAGAGTCGACGTAGCCTCACATGAGATCACAACATCGTGGATGACCTGAATAGAATTGAAGAAGACTTTTATTTTAGATTTTCGTACTGTTTAAAATCTGTTAAAACTTTCCTTTTAAGAAAGCTATTGTTTCAGAAAATGAAAACAGCTTATAAATATCTAAATTTCCTTATTTCACTAAGGGTCTGTTACACAATCTAGTAATTACGTACTATTGTAATTATAACTATCTATTTATTTGTTATAATATAATTACAATATAATTATATGTGTATTATTTGATTGCACAAGTAAAATGATACAGTTAGATTAAAGTTTAAATATACAGTTAATTATCAAAAATTAAAAGTTAAGATTTAACAAATATATACCTTTATAAATGATATTAAATTTTGCATTTAAGTACATATTATTTCTTGAAAATAAATTAATTACTAATCATACATTTGTAATTAATATTGTAAAAATAATTGATATATATTTTTCAAATTAATAATATTTTACTTTAATTAATTATAAAAATTAAAAGTACATATTTTGTAAGAACATCATGGACTAGTTGCTTGATAAAAAGATTAATATTTATAAATGTAATGCCATAATATTACTCAAATATTTTATAAAAAAATAATTTATTAATTCTAACTGAAAAATGAATGACATGCAATTTCAATTAATAAATCATTACTACTAAAGCAAATAAAATGGAACCAAGAATATAACATAAATTCAAAATCCAAAAAATTAACATAATACTCTTATGTAAAATTACAACATAACATAAAATAAGTTTCAAGATAATTTAAGTAAATATAGTTCAAAAGAAAAAGAACGTAAGTTTATAACCCCCATTCAACAATGTGATTCTACTTTAATGACGTCACTCATTATATGCCAAGTTTATTAATGACTCAGTGTTTCTAATATTATGAGGCATTGTTCAAAACTAGAATAGTAGCACAATTATGCTCAATGAAGAAAATAAAAAATATGAGCAACTACATAAAATTAAAAAACATCACGGTTTAAAAAATGAGAATATTATTTAAATATTAAAAAGTAATCTATCAGTTTAACATAGTTAAGTTTGCATATAACCTCGTCCAATTATAAAGTTCAACTTTAACGACAACACGCATTATAAATCAAGTTCGTGGATGGCTTATTCTTTCTAAAATTACGAGGTGTAATTGTTTTAGAAAAATTAGAATAGTAATATAGCTTAGTGTAATTAAAAAAAATGAAATATGAAAAATTATGTAGAAGGTTGAGAGGAAATAAAAGAAAAATAATGTAAAAATAATAATATTTGTAAAAAAGAATTTAAAAAGATAAAATAAAAAATAAATAAAAGGAATAAAGAACAGAAATAAAAAGTAAATTAAAAAGAAAAGAAAAGAGATTCAAAAATTAACTTTGTAATTGCACCATGTAATTACCATCAATTCTTAACCCCTTCTTGAGAATTGGAGAATGTAATTACACCCCCTCAATTACGCCTAATTACATGCTGACCAAGTAATTATTTTGTTAGACAAACATGTCAAAATTGTGTAATTATACCGAATTACACCTAATCCAATTACAAGGTGGCTTTCCAAACATGCCCTTACTTTTTCTTTCAAAAAGTTCCTAATTACTTGATAAATAAATAAATTAACTCGAAAATGTAGTACATAAAAAATTTAATTACTCTATGTTAAGAGGGCCGATTGGAAGCACGAGTATTAAGGTATTAATTCTCGATATTATTTTAAATAAAAAAATCAATTAAATTAGAATTAAAATTTATATTTAAAAATTACATCAAAAGTACAATGTATCAATATAATTAAAGAATAAATTATTTGACTCTCTGAATAATATCGGAGTCAAACAAGTGACATAGGAGTGTTTACACGAGCCATGGTCTATCAAAAATAGCCTCTCTATCTGCATAAGGTAAGAATAAGTCAGCGTATACTCTACCCTGCCAGATTCCACTTGTGTTAGATACTTTGTTTGAACGAGTCCGGAACCTAAATGTGGGCTTTTTGTACACAAATGACCGAAATGAGTAAAAAATAAATTGTGACCAAACTATATATAACGCCCTTTTAAAGGGCGCTATATGTATAACGCCTTTTATAAAGGCGCTATGGAACAAGACTGCCAGGTATAGCGCCTTTATAAACGGCACTATACAAATTTTGTGGGCCCACCAATAACTCTCCTACGCTTAATTGACATAACAATAATTCAAATGGGTATAGCGCCCTTTAAAAGGGCGCTATACCTCAAAAATTTCGACCCTCCGGATTGGGAATTGCCTTATTTAAAGGCGTTAAGGATTTTGCAAAAATCCAATTAAAGGGCGCTATGCCTCAAAAATTTCGAACCCCGGGATTGGGAATTGCCTTATTTAAAGGCGCTAAGGATTTTGCAAAAATCCATTCAAAAATATTCTCAACTCCTGTTAAATTTTTCTTCTTGTTAAATTCTCAATCATTTTGTCATAATGTCTAAAGAGCGAAAAGTAAGGGTTTCATTATATTGGGGGGGGAGGGGATGAGGTTATGGTGACGAATAACTCAGTGAGCTATAGTTTATCTCCACAGTGTCATGTTAAGTTGTCACTTACAATGGAGTATGATAGAGTGGTATCGTTGTTGTGTAACAAAATGAGTGTGAGCAAACGTTCGGTGAACCTTAAATTAACCAGAAGATATCAATATTCTGTCACTCCGCAAGGGATTGCTTGTTACGCTGAGTTTAACATCGAGGATGATGAAACTTTGAGTTAATTTTTGAGGACTCCGGATGAATACCAAGAATTCTTTTTGAATAAAATGTTGGAAATCTACGTGAAAGTTGAAGACGTTCGCAATAATGAGGTTGCGCAAAACAAGGATAACCCTCAGTCATCGGGTGGTTATTCTGGAGAAGTTTTTGCCGAACAGGTTCCGACTGAAAGAGTTTGGCCTGATTTAAACTTATCTCCACGGGCGAATGAGGAGCGAGGAAATAATTTCTCTCATATTTTACATAATTCACAAGACGAGTGGTAAACTTTAATTTTCCTTTGTGTTACGATGTTTATTTTTGTTGTATTGAATTTGTTTTAACACTCATATATTCCACAGGAGGTACCAACCAGATATGAATTTTACAAGTTATGAACCCACGCCTAGTTGGAATATGCGTAGTTCCGGTGTGTTGGATCATGGTGGTCCATCCGGGAATCATCACCAAGGATAATGTCCATCATGGGATGTCAACAGATTACGACTTGTAAGTGAAGTGATATAGCTATAGGTAAAGTATTTATCAATTTGAGTAGCTCATTATTTTGTTGTCTGTGCAGTGAAAACGAGGGAGTTGAACCTCATGTCCTGACTCAATTGCCCGAAGACGACATATTTAATCGGGATCTGGCAGATGCACAGAGTCAGGAAGAGAATAGTGATTATGACAACAATGCTGATGAGTCCGGAGATGACACACCCTTCCCTGATGAGGGTGGTGATGAGGAGGAAGAGAATGATGGACCTGATTTGACGAGGGAGCATGCTCCACCCCCGTTAGACCAAGAGTGTACGAGTCACAAGTGTCGTTTCATTCAAGGGAGATTCCCTACGTTGATCATTTGCCAAGTATTCCAGATGTGGATGCCCTCACAAGGGATACTGACAAAATTCAGACAGTAATGTGGGATGAGTCTAGACCAACGGTGCTAGTAAAGGGCATGCTTTTTCCTGATAAAACACGCCTAAGCAGGGCGGCAAAAATATACAGCATAACAGAGTGTCGTGAGATGACGATATGGGAGTCAACTTCGGATGTATACAAGGTTGTTTGCCGTAAATGGTTTACCGGTTGTCATTGGATGTTGTGTGCGAGCAAGAAGAAAACAAGTATGTGGTAAGTGGGTAAATACATTGGCACCCACACTTGTGAAATAGACACATTCAGTGGGAATCACTTCAACTTGGATGTTGACTTGATTTCTCTTGTCCTGATTCCACACATTGAAGCGTCCATAAGGTACAAGATCAAAGACTGCATTACATCCATCCACCAGGAATATGGTTGTACTATTACCAAAATAAAGGCATTTTTAGGGCGCAAACGTGCGTTTAAAATTGTTTATGGTAACTGGGATAAGTCATTTGCAGCTCTACCCAAGTACATGGACGCATTGCAACACTTTAACCCCAGGACCGTTGTTAAATGGAAACTTGAGCGGAGTCTGGGAACACCAGAATATATATTCAAATATGTGTTCTCGGCATTTAAACTAGCAATTGATGGTTTTCTGCATTGCCGACCGGTAATATCCATAGACGGCACTCATGTCTATGGAAAGTATGACATTAAGTTGTTGATCGTCGTTCCAGTAGATGCTAATGGAAGTATATTTCCTTTAGCTTTTGCTATTTGTGCCAATGAAAGCAAAGAGACGCGGACACTGTTTTTGAACCACTTGAAAGACCACGTTGTCAAACAGCGTTTAGGTATTTGTCTAATGTCTGATCGGCATAGTGGCATTATAAGTTCTGTAGAGAATTTGCCTGCATGGCAAGAACCGTATGCCTACCACCGTTACTGTTTGAGGTACCTGAAGGCCAATTTCTAGAAGGCACATCCCAACAAGGATTTGCATGATTTAATGTGGATGGCTGCAATAGATCACCAAGAGCATAAATTTCGGAGGCACATGGAATCTATCAGGCAGAAAGACGAGGCAGCATATCATTGGTTGATGCGACATAAGCCTGAAAAGTGGACTTTGCATGCGGATGGTGGCAAAAGATGGGGAATTCTGACTACAAATGCGTCAGAGTCTTTCAACGGGTTATTGAAGTCTGCACGAGGATTGCCTGTCACTGCCATGGTGCGAATGTCATTCAAGCAGATGGCGGAGAGGTTTGTTGAACGGGTTGCAGCTGCAACGTCATTGATGGACAGGGGTGTTGAATTTATGTCACTACTAATGAAAAGATTTGAGAAATACAGGCGGCGAGCACATTGGCATTCATTTTTACAGTATGATCAAGATTGAAATATTTTTGAAGTTCGCACCGCTATCCATCAAAACCGGGGGAATAATGTACACACCATAAATGAATCTAGAAGGTTATGCTCTTGTGGGAAATAGTCCATCTACCACATGTCGTGCTCACATGCCATCAAGTGATTTCAACATACAGGTTTAGGGCCAACTAACTACATTGATAAACAATATAGTGTTGAGCATTATTGCCCGCCGGAACCATTTAAAATAGTGTGTAACAAGGAGTTTTTGCGTCAGTGACAGGTCCAAAGAAGAACGCGTATATGGAACCAATGGATGTTGGTGATACCGTTTATGCGCGCAAATATGGTATATGCTCGCAAACAGGACACGACCGTCAAAAATGTCCTTCAACTGGTTTGGGTGGCGGTGGTAATCCAGCTCCTGGTGGAAGTTCATCTAATGTGCCCAACTATCAAGGATACACGTAGTGTTTTGTTTCCGTAATGTGGTTGTAATAAGTGTATGTACTTGTTTATCTTGCAAAATGTATCAAATAAAATTATGTTTTCATTGTTGTTAAATCTTATTGATATTTAACATTATCAGTGGAGTAAATTAATGAATTTCTCCCTCCCATTCATGTTATCAAAAATAGTATTGGATTAAAAAACCAAACTTATTACGTTGACTTTCGAATTTCAATCTAAAATTATTAGAAAACTACATTGTTGGAGGAGGAAGATGTTTGATAATTATGTGAATATATATATATATATATATATATATATATCAATATAAAAAATTAGTCCTAGTCCCGTATGTAATAGGATAGCGCGGGTAAATACTACGTTATATGTGTTGTCTTGTCGACCTGAAAGGCTGCCCGCCTGCAAAAGTTGTATTGTACCCGAAAGAATCTTTAACACGCGAAGCATAGCGCGGTTAAATACTACGTTATGTGTGTTGTATTGTCGATTGGAAAAGCTTCCCGCCTCCAAAAGTTGTATTATACCCGAAAAAATCTTTAACACGCGAAGCATAGCGCGGTTAAATACTACGTTATGTGTGTTGTCTTGTCGACCTGAAAAGCTGCCCGCCTGCAAAAGCTGTATTGTACCCGAAAGAATCTTTAACATGCGAAGAATAGAGCGGTTAAATACTATGTTATGTGTGTTGCCTTGCCTATAAATAACTAGCGCATTTTAGTTATTATTTGTGCTTAACCAAAACAAATAACAAAACTTTCCATAAAAGCAGAATTTTATTTTGCATTAACGAATGTCTGGACGCAATTATGTACCAATGTGCTATTGTGGCAAACGTTGTATGGTGAAGGATTGTTGGTCCGATGGTCATGTTGGGCACAGATACTGGATGTGTGTAAACAGGTTTGGAGGTAATGACGGAAATTATTGCATTTTTGAGGTATGGCTTGACGAACCCATTAAGCAGAAATGCTACAAACGATCTTTGCAGTATATTTGGGATATGAACTTTGAATACCAACGCCGTGAGTCTGAAATTAAACGAGAAATTGCGGTATTGCAGGAGAAACTAAAAGAAGCGGAAGAAGAAAAAAATAGGCTTGAAGAGAAATTAAACTGCTTAGGGCAGAGAATACTAGGCGGTAGTGACTAAACAATGACATGTATGTGTTGAGTGTAGTATTTTATCTTTATGCTTTCCGTGTCATGTATTATAATTAGTTGTACTGAATTTAAATTATGTTAAGTTGCTATGTTTGTGTTTGTGTTGTATTATTAAAATAACGAAGAACCGAAAAAATAAAAGCATAATGCGCATATAATGTAAACAATAAAAATTATTGCTATTATTTACATAAAATAATATTTACATAAAATACAAAAAAAAAAAATCAATGTGTCCCACAGCCTGTGTGCTTCAACGCAGCCGCTGGCCTGAGGCGCATCCCATCCCGCCCGGCTACGCTATCAGGATCATCCTCATCACGTCACCTATTTATCGCAGGCTGCGCTGCAGCATGATCGTCAATAGTGCTGGAAGGCTCGGTAGAAGGGGTCTTCGGTCCAGCAGTAACCTACAGAAGAATAAGTCAGCTCAGTATATGAAAATATATATTAGTAATGTACGTGTTAAGTCACAAAAATTTAAATTGTCTCACCATGGTCTCATCGGGCTCTTGAATATAATGATCCGTCGCAGCCAGGTCAGCATCGCACAAAGTGGCCTCCGTGACGGGCGAGGATGAAGCCTTAATAAGAAAAACATAAAAATATTTATGGCTAATCATTAAGATAAAAACAAATTTAAATTTAATAGTAATACAAACATACATGCGCCTGTGAAAGATCCCCAGCACCCCTCGATGAGGAGCCATAACTCAGCAGACGCCCACTATCTACATCTCGGGTCGGTCGATCATAAACAATGGTCGATGGGCCTAGAAAGTACTGATCCCAATCCTCTCGTGTAATGCTCGTGCCCGTGATCAACAATGGATTTGATGGGGTCACCTGCGAAGTCCCTGGAGTGAGCTCAAGCTAAAGGTGGTATGACGGCATGCTGCTGTGATGGTAATCTGGCTCATGGAGGTCACCCGGATGATCAGCTCCAACATCCTCAACAGGTGCCTCAATGCCCCCTTGCTGGGGACCACCTCCTCGCCGGCCCCCACGACCCCATGGGACAGTCCTGCCTCGTGGGACAGTACTACCTCGTGGGACAGCCCTACCTCGATGGTACTGCTCTGGCGCCATATAAGCAGGGTCGTGTCCTAAGCGCTCATCCTCTCGGGCTTGCCGCAGTGTCCGGGCAGCCAGCTCTGTAACCTGCAGGCCATACTCGTGCAAAGTGGTCGCTCCCTCACCGGCATGCTGCTGCATTTGCAGTCCCAACTAGTGGAACAAATGTAGGCCAATAGCCTGCACAACATATAAAATATAAATTACGGAACGCTAGGTTACAGTTTGTGAGAAGGCATCGGTGAAAATATGTTATTGATATTGGATGATAAATACAATATAAGAGATCCCTATTTATAGCTATACACTACAAGGAGATATTACTCCTCTTCCAATGTGGGACAAGACTACACTATACATATCTGTAAACTAACACTCCCCGTCAAGACGGTGCATACAAATCATATGTACCGAGCTTGTTACACATGTAACTAATACGAGAACCAGTAAGAGACTTAGTGAAAATATCTGTCAATTGATCATTCGACTTAACAAACTTTGTAACAATATCTCCTGAAAGTCTTTTTTCTTTTACAAAGTGACAGTCGATCTCAATGTGTTTAGTCCTCTCATGGAACACCGAATTTGACACAATATGAAGAGCAGCTTGGTTATCACACACCAGTTCCATCTTGGTGATATCTCCGAACTTTAACTTCTAGAGCAACTGCTTGACCCAAACTAAGTCACATGTCGCCATAGTCATGGCCCGATATTCGGCTTTGACACTAGATCGAGCAACTACATTCTGTTTCTTGCTCTTCCACGAGACCAAATTATCTCCTACTAGAACACAATATCCAGACGTAGAACGTCTATCAAAAGGTGATCCTACCCAATCAGCATCTGTGTAGTCAACAATCTGCTTGTGGCTTCGATCCTCAAATAGTAATCCTTTGCGTGGAGCTGACTTTATATACCGAAGAATGCGAACAACTGCATCCCAGTGACTATCACAAGTAGAATCTATAAACTGACTTACAACACTCACCGAAAAAGAAATGTCAAGTCTAGTCACTGTGAGGTAATTCAATTTTCCAACCAACCTCCTATATCTCGTAGGGTCTCTAAGAGGCCCCCCTGTCCAGGCAGAAGCTTAGCATTCGGATCCATAAGAGAGTCAATAGGTCTACAACCCATCATTCCAGTCTCCTCAAGAATGTCTAAGGCATACTTCCGCTGTGAAATAACAATACCTGAGCTAGACTGAGCAACCTCAATACCTAAAAAATACTTCAATCTGCCCAGATCCTTAGTTTGGAAGTGCTGAAAGAGATGTTGCTTCAGATTAGTAATACCATCCTGATCATTACCAGTAATAACAATATCATCAACATAAACCACTAGATAAATACACAGATTAGGAGTAGAATGCCGATAAAACACAGAGTGATCAGCCTCGCTACGAGTCATGCCGAACTCCTGAATAATTGTGCTAAACTTACCAAACCAAGCTCGAGGGGACTGTTTCAAACCATATAGTGACCTGCGCAATCTGCACACACAACCATTAAACTCCCCCTGAGCAACAAAATTAGGTGGTTGCTCCATATAAACTTCTTCCTCAAGATCACCGTGGAGAAAAGCATTCTTAATGTCTAACTGATAAAGAAGCCAATGATGTACAACAGCCATGGACAAAAAGAGATGAACATATACTACTTTAGCCACGAGAGAGAAATTATCACTATAATCAAGCACAAAAATCTGAGTATATCCTTTTGCAACAAGACGAGCCTTAAGCCGATCAACCTGGCCATTCGGGCCGACTTTGACTGCAAAAACCCAACGACAACCAATAGTAGACTTACCTGGAGGAAGAGGAACAAGCTCCCAAGTGCCACTCGCATGTAAAGCAGACATCTCGTCAATCATAGCATGTCGCCATCCTGGATGAGATAGTGCCTCACCTGTAGACTTAGGGATAGAAACAGTGGACAAAGAAGATATAAAGCATAATGAGGTGACGACAGACGATGATAACTTAAACCAACATAGTGGGGATTAGGATTAAGTGTGGATCGTACACCTTTGCGGAGTGCAATTGGTTGACTAAGAGGAGACAAGTCCGCAGTAGGTGCAGAATCTAATGTGGGGCGTGAATCACCTGGTCCTGATGCTGGATGTAGACGATGATGATAAGTCAAGAGTGGTGGAGTTGCAGAAGGTTGAACTAGATTATGCGGAGGAACTGGAGCTATATATGGTGGAGCTACAACTGGAGCTGTAGGTGGTGGAGCTACAATTGGAGCTATATGTGGTGGAGCTACAACTGAAGCTGTAGGTGGTAGAGCTACAACTGGAGATTTGTTACCAGAAATATGATCTGATGCACCTAAATCAATGACCCAAGACTCAAAGGATGAAGATTGGGAGAAATAAGTCACGTTATTACCTGTTTGAACAACAGAAAGCTATCTCAGAAGATGTCTGCTTACATGCTTTGTACTAAAGGAACTCAATATAATCTGCTAAAGAAACCATCCGACTATTCAAAGTATCGGTTTCCATGTCGCTATAATTTGTAGTAGTAGGGTTAACTTGAAACAGTGGAAATAAGTAACTCCTGTGAGAAAACTGAAGAAATAGTTTGAAAAAACACTGTTTACAGCAGGAAAACAGAACATTGTTCTGCGCCGGAAACACTGTTTACGTCGGAAACACTGTAGCCTACCGAAAAATTCCAAAGTTGTCGGCATTTGTCATAACCAGGATGGATAGACTCAGAATTCCCTTGCGAGCAAGCTGTCTTGAAGAAATAATTTCAAAATAAATGGCCGGAAAGGTCACTGTTCATGCCGAAAAAATACAAAAGTAGTCGGAATTTGATTTGAATTAGATGGATAGGCTCGAAATTTTGAGGAGAGCACACTATCCTGAAGAAGCTTTGCCAAAAAATGGCCGGAACCCTCGCCGGAAAAGTTATTGTTGCCGGCGCGTGGAGGAGCGTGGCGGCTTTTCTGCCGGCTAAAATTTCAGAGGTTGGTCATCAGAGGGTGATCTACCTCGTGGTGGTGTTGATTTTAGCACACTACCGACAAAAAGTGACTTTCACTTAGATAAGCCTTAGGTCACCGAAACAATTGCACGATGACTAAGTTCTTTCTTCCCGATTAACGCTGGAATGACGCACATCGATCTTTTCTCACTAATGCTCTGATACCATATGAGAAGGCACGGGAGAAAATATGTTATTGATATTGGATGATAAATACAATATAAGAGGTCCCTATTTATAGCTATACACTACAAGGAGATATTACTCCTCTTCCAATGTGGGACAAGACTACACTATACATATCTGTAAACTAACGCAGTTATAAGTAAGGATACCAAATAACATACCAGTGCCTCGTGCCTCCCGGGGTATGGAACGTACCAACCGCCAGCGCGATGAATGGGATTCCCGATGAAAAGTCGGGTAACATCACGGTACCAGCCCATATAATCATGCTCAGTATCCATCCGACGCGGTGAAGGGGGTAGAATCAGGTCAAGTCGCCGGTCCCAAGTATCGATCTGCGCCTCTAGCCATGCCACATATGCCTGGTCCACCCTAGAATGATCATCCCGCTGGAAATGTATGGTCTGCCAGGTGGGCGGTGGCGGTACAAGCTGCGGACGGCCAAACTGGCGAAGTACCCGCTCGGTGGCATGATGCTCCACAATATCAAGGCATATCAACGGGACGGAAGAGGTCCAAATAAGTCGGTCGACCGAGCAATAATCAGTCAAGCTAGCTATCAGCGCGTCGTTGTATGGCGTCCAGATGAACTATTAAGTAACAACAGAAAATGTGAGTATACGCAACACATGTGAAGCCAGGCCAAGTAAACTTAGGTATACATTAACCCGTGCGCCCTCCAGCAAATCCAACAAATCCCTGCATAAGGGGAGATTATGTCGAGCCTCGTACTCTCGTCCATATCCCCGCCGGAGAACCCACCTCCTAGTTAGAGAGAGAAACAGAGGTGGTACACCCGGAGCTAATGGTGGTAAAGGTGGCTGCAACTGCATGAACCGCTCCCAGGCCCAAACTTAACATACAAAGTGGACGTAAAATTTAAGATATATTTTTACTGGGTATGTTATAATGAATAGAGTATTCGAATAAGTTTTCACCTGTAGCAGCGACACAAATCCAGTAACGTCACGCTGGGTGCCCATGGTCGCCCGGCACATCTGCCTGTACAAGTAGGCGAAAATAGCAGAACCCCAATTGTAGTGGGGTAAATCATCTAGCCGCTCAAGATGATGAAGAAATCTCAAGCTGACTAGGTTCCCCGAAGTGTTCAGGAACAAGACCCCTCCAAACATAAGGAGCAGCAGCAACCTCGTGTACCGGTGAATATGCAGCTCCAGTGTATCGCCTGTGATGTCAGGGTGCAATACCTCCAAATGGTCTCGGATAGTCGTCAGCTGCAGACGACTGGCCCCAGCCAGTGCAGTCTCCTCCTGTGGCCGGAAACCAGTGAGCTGTTGCACCATATCCAGATATTGCCCACTTGCCAGCTCTCTCATGGACTACGACAGAGCAACGGGGTGTCCATCAACGGGCAACCCATATATAACCTCTACGTCATGCAGTGTGATGGTGGCCTCACTAATAGGCAAGTGGAATGTGTGCGTCTCCGGTCGCCACCGCTCTATCAGGACCGTGATCAAAGACCAATCGAGCTGCAGCCGCCCGATCTCCAAAATCCTATAGAAGCCCGTATCCTGCAGGCATCTGACTACACGAGGATAGAGAACTTTGCCCTTCAGAAAGTCCCACATGTCATCCACTCTTCTGATGCGGAGAGTCTGGGCCAGTAAATCTCCCTCCCATATGTGGGAGGACCTATGATCGCCCTGTAACGACAGTAGCTTATAATTTTATATGTTTGTTTGTAAATTAAACAATTAATTTTTATAATTATACAAGATTTAATTATTAAATATTCACATATGAGTTCCAGGCTCGATATTTGAGGCCCAGTAGAACCAAGATATCCTGAATTCTTGTATGTGTTAGTTTTATTAATTTATATATAGTTTTATTATTTTACTTGTTTTATTTTATACGTTTTTTTGTTACTCACTTATTTTTTACTATAATAAAATTAAATAAATAATTTTTATAATTATACAAGATTTAATTATTAAATATTCACAAATGGGTTCCGGGCTCGATATTTGAGGCTCAGTAACACCAAGATATCCGGAAAATATTATTATTTTCTCATATTATTTTCTTACGATCGTTGATTAGAATTGGACAGAGTTTGTGTTTGATCTATCAGCTATTTTGACGTATTTTTTTGGTATAAGAGATAATTAAATGATTAATTTCAATAACTACAGAGATACTACGCAAAAAGGCACTACATTTTACTACGCTAAAAGGGCACTATATTACTAGTCTTTAAGCAAATAAATAATCTAAACCAGATAAAAACAACAAATACATTTAATCACAAAATATTCACGAAAATACATATACAACAGTAAAAAGTAACTTATTAACATTTTTTTAACAAATAATATTAATTTCTCAATTTTTATATATTTTTTAACACACTAATATCTTAATCCGGATAAAAATAACATACCAGTTTAATCGCAAAAAAAAAATACAAAACAACATAGAACACATTTAAAACAACTAATATGCATTTTTTATACGAGTTTCGACAAAAACTAAATCGGAATACCTCGATTTATGTTTTTTGGAAAGTTAAAGATTTGAATCCGAAACGAGCAACCCATAACGAGAGAAAGCTTAGCTAGGATGTAGGACCAATAATCTTTACTTTTTGTGGGACGGGTAGGGTCCACTCAGTGTTTTTTTGGATCGTTAATGGGGGGACCGCTGATTTAATTTAAAAATAATTGTGGGGGGAGGGGGGTTGGTTGTTTTGCTTCTATAACGGGGGGAAGGGAAGGGACGGATATTTGAAGGGGTTTAGCATCGTTTATTAAGGCGTTATACATATAGCATCTTAATAAATTGCACTATACTTGCACGTCTAATCAACTTCACATATAGCGCCCTTTAAAGGGCGCTATATATATATATATATATATATATATATATATATATATAATGTGGTCACAATGTTTTTTTTCACTTATTTTGGTTATTTAAGTCCAAAAAGCCCACATTTAAATTCCGGATTCTGTTTAAACAAGTGACGTAGGAAGTGACATTTTCCGAGTCCTGACAAGAGGATGCTTTGCACTAGTGCACAACTGCACCTCAACTAAACCTGCACGTCTTGGTACTTTCTTATAGTAAATGACGTTACCAAATAGGTACTATATTCCAAAGTCCAATTGTTCAAATTGAAACAAAAACCCGATTTACAAGATAGATATTTTTGAATTTTTCTTTATAATAAATGTAGTAACATGACGAAAGAAGGTATAATTCCAAAATTGTTCAAATTGGAAAGGAAAACGAAACTTGTAAATCATCGAAATCGTTACATCTTATAAAATATAGGCAGAAAAGTAAAGATAAGTATAGAGATAAATAGATGTATTATTCAATTTTAAAATAATATATATAAAATCTCATTTATTTATAAAAGAAAAGAAGTTGCTTGTAAGCTGTTACTACAAACTACTTATAAGCTACTTGTAAGCTGTTACTGCAAACTGTTGTAAGCTGTTATTATACCAAATATAGATAATCTTCTATCAGGGGTAATATTTATGCATAACAGAGCCAAAAGGATAAGTTTATTGTACTAGATATAGATAATTTTCTATCGGATGTAATATTTATTCATAACGGAGTACCGAAAGGATAAAATTTTTTGGAATATTTATTTCCAATAGAGTATTAAATAGATAAACATATTTATGATGAAGTATAAAAAATTTCAGGAACCTTATTTACAACGCAGTACTAAATAAATATCCATATGGTTCCTTTTGAACACCACGTGGCAAATACCTTTTCGTCCCACGACATATTATAAATAGTCCAATATTTAAATTCAACAAAGGGTACCACAGTCACACACAGCTACAAAAGCCTTCCTCACCTCCGTCAAAAACCACCATCACCACCACTACCACCTCCGCATTCCGCCGTCATGGACGATTATGGTTCCGACGATAAACAGTTGGCTATTTCCCGAGTCTTTTCTGAGCGATTGCGAGATTTAGAAACGAGTTATGTGAGACTCAGGGAAAAATTTAACTTGCTCTTGGAAGAAAAATGTAGTAAGGAATCAGGTGCCGATAATACGACTTCGTACTGCGGTCCCGGAGTGTTCTACTCCGGGACTCCGTACAGAAATGTGTTGGAGGACATGGGTCATGCACTTTACGTTACTAAAGTTGGTACTGGGGAAATAATTTACTGGTAAGTACTGGTAATTTTCAGCTCCTATACTTTATCATTTTTATTCGCTAACAGTTCTAGGATGAGCTTAGGCATACAATTTTCATGGAGCGGGAGGTAGAATCCTTTGCAGACGACTTAAATATACGATGGTATATTGTAAGTGGCAGACTAGAGTTACTTCATAGTTTCAAGCATAGCACAATCTCTTTGAAAAAATGCAAGGGATTGGCTTCATTCTCTCCTCTGCATTATAAGTCATTTTAAGGACATAAATAAGTACTAATAAAATGGTAGTGTTCTTTCTAACCAAGTTCTAAGACAAATCAATATGGTACCAGAGCATGAAAAGATCTTGATTTCATGTCTAATTATATTCTTCGTCAGAAAATTTTCATGGCCAATGAAAAAGGATCTGATTGGAGCTAGACGGATCGTGTTAAGACATAAATAAGTATATAAAGTGTGCCCTTTTTAGATGCTAAGATTAAGCAATTGGCTTTGAGGCGCATAGCAACCTTTTCCTACTGTTATAGCAAGTAGTGAAGCAAATAGGCATTAGTATCAATTATCGGTTTACTCTTTTATAGATGTGGATGCTCGGATGTACTACATCCACATTTACTGTAACCAAATACCCTTTCTATTGACTCATATTGTGACTATAGACTTACTCATTGCTCAATCGTTTATTTAATTAACGGAAGAAAGGAAAAGGGTAAATAATAAGAGGAATAAGAAAATGAAAGAGTCTCGGCTATCTCCCCTCCTGTGACCTTGCACATAACACAAGCGAGTTTTCTGTTGCAGGAATCAAGCTGCTGAGCAACTTTATGGTTATAAAAACTATGAAGTAGTTGAACACAGGTGTACTGAACTGCTTATTTGTGAAGAATATCATGAATTGGCTAGGAATGCCGTGAAAAAATTGAGCTGCAGACAATCATGGTCGGGTCAGTTTCCTTTTAAGAAGAGGACTGGTCAGATCTTTATGGCAATTGTGACAAAGAGCCTATGGTACGAAGACGGTGAGATTTTTGGTGTTATCACTGTCTCAAGTGATGCAGCTTTTTTAAATAAGATAAACTCAGAAAAAACAAGAAGCTCTCAGGCTAATGGACAACCTGGAAAGCGGGAAACAAATTTCAGAAGTATTCAATGGCATCCACAGCAACAAACTGCATTGTCTGTTTCCAATCTGGTGCTTACTATTGCTTTATCAGTGGCTTATTAACATTTTGAGTTAGTTTCCTGCGTAAGTTATTCACTGTTTGTATTCTATGTTTTCAGGCCTCAAAAGTGTTCCCACTTAAACGTGGAGAGGATGCACGCAATGCATCTGCAAATGTGAGAGACAGGGAGGAGGCTGAACTAGAAAAATTAGGAGGGCAATCACAAAAGCCACCAAGAGCACCCGTAAGTGTTTAGCTACTAAGGTTCTTTGCTTTTTGTTAATTATTAATGAGATGTATGAGAAAATGTTATCAACATTTCAGGCTGCACGGCTGAATTTCAGTTTGCTAGGTAGGAAGATCAGAGCTAATTCAGAAAGCTCAGAGACGGATGAGTCTGCATTTGATATTGCTCAGCCTTCTAAACTAGTACTGTTTCTTCTTCCTTTCATGCATAGGATAATTTTGCTCTAGATATGTCCTGTTCTTGGCCTTCAGCCTACTTTACTGGCTTTCATTTAATTTCTTTTAGAGGTGGGCTGGCCATTGTTATTCTAGTATTACCTGTTTTTGTCAATATGGTAGGTGGCAAAGGTTATGTCAAAGCTTCACATTACAGGATTTGGAAACACTGGGGAAGAAAAGTGTGGAAATATTCAAGCGAATGGACGCGATAAAACTTCTATTAGTGAGGATGTCACAGAACCTTATTTGCCGTCAGCTTCAGAGGGAAAATATAGTCATGTTCTTGATGCCTATAATGATTTCCAGAATATACTGAAGGCGTCTTGTTTTACTCGACGAAAAACTTCTGAAAATGGACAAATAGCACCCACTGATGTCGTAGAGGGTCCGATAGCTACCTGCTCCAGAAAGTTTGATGAATGTTCTAAGGAATTCAGATCTCCTGAACAGTTGCCAAGATCATGTTTCCAAAGTAATGATAAATATCTCAAGTCACAGATGGGAAATTCAAAACTTTCAGGGATGGAAGATTCATCTCGACAGCAGTTAGAAAACCAACAGTCACGGAAGTCAAGGGAGAGCACTAGAAGCAGTCAGGGAAATTCACAGAAAAATGAGAATGAGCTAAGCTTGATAGCACATTGTGAAATATCTTGGGAAGACATCAGCCTAAGGGAAGAAATTGGACGAGGTAAATCTTGCGAATATTGTACCAATGTTATTGACATGGTGCACTTTGGCTATCTGCACATTTGTAATGTCGGCCAAATTTGGTTGAGAAGAAACTCCCTAGCTGTTAGAGATCTATTTGTACATTCATTGCCTCAATTTGTAAAAGCATTAAAAGCTGAATATCTTGTTAATCACTGTCTGTGAGGTTAATTGAGTACCAAATAAATTATAGAGGAGCTAGAATATTACTCACCATAATATTTCCTTTTTTAGGTGCATATGCCGTTGTGTATCATGGAATCTGGAAAGGATCGGTACTTTCGTAATTCACAATAATCTTTTCACATTCTGATGGCAGACTGAAATGATATCTCATCATCGTGGTATTTGTGTCATCTCGCCTTTTTGTCCTTCAGGATGTTGCTGTAAAGGTTTATTTTGGGAACCAATGTGGTGAGACAACTTTGCTTGACTACAAAAAGGAGGTATGTGATGCCATCAAGCGGTCATTGACGTATCATATACTTAACAGAATTCTAATTGATTTTCAACACTTCTTCAGATTGACATAATGAAAAGGCTTAGACATCCAAGCGTGCTTTTATTTATGGGAGCAGTATGTTCACAAGAAAAGCTTGCCATTGTCACAGAGTATTTACCCAGGTAATGAAGTATGTCATTTCATCAGACATGGTTCTGGTTATGAAAGTTAGCAGTCAAACTAGAGACACAAATGATTAGACACTGCATAAAGTAGCTGAATTAAAATTTTATGTGAAAATGCTGTTTCATCATGTGTTTCAGGGGAAGTCTTTTTAAAGCACTTCACAGGAATAATCAGCCGCTAGACCTCAAAAGGCGTCTTAGAATGGCTCTTGACGTGGTCTGTTATCCGCTTGGACTCGTCTATTTGCTTTGAGTAATTAGTTTTTAAGTGTGACGCATTACCGTAATGAGAACTCATGTTTTTTCTCACACTTCTTCTTCTGTTTGCTTTAGGCTAGGGGTATGAATTACTTGCACCGACGAAACCCTCCAATAGTACATAGAGACCTGAAATCTTCAAACCTGCTTGTGGATAAAAGCTGGACTGTCAAGGTTTTGATTGCTCTGTGGAACCTTAAAATTATTCTTAATTAGTGAAGCCCTTTAAGTAGACAATTTTATTGGTGATTCCCTCCTCAGGTTGGAGATTTTGGCCTTTCAAAACTTAAACATGCTACCTTTTTAACAGCAAATTCTGGACGAGGGACGGTATGCATCTTAGCCTTTTGATTTGCTCTTTTTTGTGGTCACATCAGATGGGCTAATGCTGTTACCTGTCTCTCACAAAATTTTCCAACATTTTATCATTGCAGCCACAGTGGATGGCTCCTGAAGTACTTAGAAATGAACCTTCAACAGAGAAGTAAGCTTCATAACCTTTACTTTCTGTATTATTTTGTTTCTGTTAATTAACCTTGATGGTGTAATGCGAAACCGATCGTTGAACTTGAGACATTGCTCCTTGTGCCTTTTCACTAGGAGGAAAGGAGCAAATCTGTGGAACCATTCTTTTGTGAGTAAACTATTGCCTAGTAATGTATGTCCTTTGGAGCTCTTTTGTCTGCGGACAAATTATGCTGGATTTTAATGCGATGACAATAATCACTGGATTATTTTGTATTTTCGCAGATGCTTGGTTAATACTATTAAAATTCTGATAAAAGGTTTATAAAGCTTTAAATTGGATAAGATTATTTGTTTCTAATAATACCATTGACCGATCTTGTGTAGTTTATCCTATTTATTTTACTTAATATTTTACACTCAGACTGTTGGTGTGGTTTAGTTCTGGATTCCGACAATACGCTTAAAGATCAACCCCTTAATTTGCAAAGAAAAGGTTTTTAGGCATGTTGTTTCATGCTGCTGCACATTCTACGTAATTAGCATCACTTACAATGGCTATCTTGATGAAATTCTTCCACTGTTGTGCAGATCTGATGTCTTTAGTTTCGGTGTGATCTTATGGGAGCTAATGACTGAATCTATTCCCTGGAAAGACCTTAATCCCTTACAGGTACCTCAATGTTTCTTTTCACTATATCGATGCATATGCACGTGTTAGGACTGAAATAATGCGATAAATCAGACAACAAAAGATAAATATATCAAAAAGACACAAACATTTAATGTGGTTCAGTCCATTGACCTACGTCCACAGGCGGAGATGAGCAATTCACCTTATAAAAGAGAGTACAAAATATCGAGAGAACAACCTCACAAAGAGGTAAACTCAAGTAGCATGCTAACACTTGTCTCACAAATTCTCCCCGTAAACAAGATTCTCAAACGCTTTAATGTGACATTGCGGATGCTACTGAATGAGAAGGAAGAATCTTAATTTATAGAAGTCAAAATTTGGAGAAAAAGGAGTAGTCAAATATGGAAGAATTAGATTTTCCTTTTAGTAATAGGAAAAACCAATTATGGTAAATGTGTTACCTTTCTTTAAAGAGATAGAAAAAACCAAATATGATAAGAAAATCAGGACAAAAAACTAACAACACGTGTGTGCATGCAAATGCTGATAGCAAGTTATATTTGCTAGTGTGCTTCTCAATAGTCAGTACTGGTACTAAAAGGAGTTTGTTTATTTGAAGGTTGTTGGAGTTGTTGGTTTCATGGATAGCAGACTGGACATTCCAGAAAACCTTGATTCCCGAATTGCAGCTATTATCCTTGATTGTTGGCAAAGGTGCTTTCCTCTCCTTTTGTTTGATATTAATTCTGATCAAGAAGTATTGTAAATGAAGTTGAATTAAGCCTTTGTTTCTTGACTACAAACAGCAAACCAGAACTTCGTCCATCATTTGAAGACCTGAGCCGAAGAATGACAGAAATAGTTCTCTCATTTGGGGGATTGACATCTAGGAAGAACTCAGGGCTTTGATATCAAACACGGTTTGACAGGCAACTCAAGATGAACAACCTATGTAAATACACAAGCGAATAAAGTGAATCGACAATGGAAAGCGTTTTTCATTGGATTCATATAGCCGACCCCAACTTTTTTCGGATTAAGGTGTAGTAGTAGTAGTTGTTGTTGTTACTGTTTTCCATTTTGCTTTAAATTGAAGGAGTGTATTAAGAGCATAATGTAGGATCCCTGTACAGGAAAATGCTTCATTAGTTTGCTTTTTTTGGAAATAAATAACTGTATGAGTAATCACCAAAGATTTAACTGATGCCTCATGAAAATGTTTTGTATGCAAGAGTAATCCTGTGATAGTAAACTTGCACTTTGTGCTGCTGAAGTTATTGTTCCTATTTGGTTGGGTAGAAAGGTTAATAAAGTGAATACGAGGTTATTTAAGTTGTTTTGTTTAGTAGAAGAGGAAGGTTAACCATATCTCTGAGCACCTAATTTTTTATTATATTTGAATTTTTACCACTTCTACTATGTAATTACTTTTAGAAATTTAATATATATTTTTTAGTTTTGTTACATTTTTTTTATATAAGGTAAGAATTAAAAATAATTTAAAAGGTCAAATAATTACTATTAGTATTATTTTATTTTTTATCTTTATTTTTAAATGAAATAAATTTTAAAAAAAAAACCGAAAAAAATAAATATTTTTTAAAATTTTCAGATGGGAATAAAATAATAGGAAAATTAAAATTATGGAATAAAAAAAGTAAAAGTAAAAGTAGGTGGAAATTATTTTTTTTAAAAAGTAAAAGAAAGTGAAAAATTAAAAAAATTAAAAGTAAAAGAATGTGAAAATTTAAAAAATGAAAAGTAAAAGAAGTTGGAATTAAAAAATAAAAGTAAAGGTAGCCGAATTTATTTTTTAAAAAAAGTAAAAGAAAGTAGAAATTTAAAAAAAAAGTAAGATAAGTGGAAATTTAAAAAAAGAAAAGTAAAATAAGTGAAAAATAAAAAAAAAAGTAAAAGGTGGGAAATTAAAAAAAGAAAAGTAAAGGAAAGTGGGGAATTATTTTTTTTTAAAAAGAAGAAAAATGGGAAGTGAGAATTCTTTTTAATTAAAAAATAATAATAAAGAAAATCTGAAAAAATTCCGAATTTTTTTTCTATAAATAAAAGAGAAATGTAAGGAAAGAGGGGAGGGAGAAGGAGAAAAAAAAAAGAGAGGAGGGAATTGAGAGAAATTATTTTTTCTTCTTCTACGCTAAGGAAATTTCTACTCATGTCATTCTTTCAAACAATCCAGCAAGTCATCACCCAAAATCCAACAAAAATACTTCATATCATCATTTTTTTACACGCCAAAAAGTGGAGTCAATAGTCGAGGTCGAGGATTCCGTTGGAGCTCTGTTCACTAGGTTTGATGTTATTCGTCGCTTATGCTTGCTCGACGTTCGTCTGAGTTATTGTACCTATTCTTGGAGACTCATTTAATTAAAAAATTTGCATTAAAGATTTATTATTCCCTCTGTTCTTTTTATCTTATTTCATGTGATTTTATTTATTTGCCTTTAAACTTTATAAATAATAATGTAAGTTAGTCCTTAAATGATATATGCTTAATCATGCTTTTGGAAATATGGTATTCAAACTTGCTTTAAAGTTGGGAAGATTTGGACCCTAATGAGTTTGGGCTTCAATTGTTGGGTTGTAGGGTATTGGTATATGATGGTTTATTTATTCAAATATCTAAAATTATACACTTCTTCCACAAGTAATTCCATAATTCATGGCCTTCACAATAATCTCAAACTTAGGAAAGAAACAAATCATGAATGCGCTAGAATGCATTAGGCATACTCTTAATTAATTGAATTATCGTGATTATGTATTCGTTCGCGTGACATAATTACGATCCCCAAAACTAAAATCAAGGTATGCGTTCATGCAACTTTGGGCGAAACAACCTTAAATATAATAAAAATGCTATTAATTGTGTGCAGGTACACGTGACATGATTTTGGCACAATAAACAAAACGGATTCACACACGTGATTTGTTTCAAAGATAATTCCATATTTTAATATAAAAACGGACAGATAAAACATGAAAACCAATAAATTACAGTTTATCTAAAATTAATTCAAGTCAAGTTGTAGTCAATAAAGCGACCGTGCTAGAACCACGAGACTCGGAGAATGCCTTACACCTTCTCCCCGGTCAATAGAATTTCTTACCCGTACTTTGTTTTCGCAGACCAATAATAATATAGTTAAACCTTCCTTTGACTAGGAATTCAAATAAAAGGTGACTTGGAACACCAAAAAAATCAATTCCAAGTGACGACTCTGTAAATAAAATAATCCTTATTCAAATTTGTCACTTTAATTAAAAAAACTCTTTCACTCACAATAATTCATAACACATATATCTTTTGGGGCAAGAAGAGGTGTGACAATATCTATAATTAAACTTTTTAGCCCTATTCTCAAGTCTCAAATATCTAACATGGATTAATCTATCTATTATATACTTCAATAATAAACAGCTGATTCTTTTAAGTGACTGCTGTGGTCTATTTAAATAATCCTCAAGTTCTAACTTATAAATTTGAAACGCATGGGGCTAAATTTAATCTTTTTATTGTCTCTTAGTCGATACGTCACTTAGAAAACACATTGTCTTTGAGGGACAGACATGGCTGACGAATGATATTGCAAGATAGTTGCTAGCTAACAGGGTGTACAAAGTAAACCGACAAATCGCACCAATCCGATAATTCGAGTCAAATCAAAAAAAAAGTCCGATTATGGTTTGGTTTGATTTGATTTGGTGTTGGAGAAAAAAACCCGACCATAATTGGTTTGGTTAAAGAAAGTCAAACCGAAACCAAACCAAACCAACCCAACATACATATATAGAAATTTTACATATATTTAGTAGGAAAAAGGGCCAAATATTCCCCTATACTTTTGAAAAAGGTTTAAATGTACCTTTCGTTATTCTATGAGTCCAAATATACATATGTCGCTATACTTTGAGTTTAAATATACCCTTCATTTAAATGGAGGGACACATGTCATCGTCCTGTTGGCCAATTCTAAATATCTCCTAATTAATAAAAAATACTCATACCCATTATCCATATCCGAAAAGCAATTTTTTTGTAAAAAATGGGGAAAAAAGAGATTCAACAAAATATTTTCGTTTTTAAAACTAATGCACGTGTAGTCCACTGCTTTAGGAAAGTCTCTTTTTTTCAGTTTTTAAAATATTTTTTTTTCCTGTTTTTACAAAAGAATATTTTTCAGTTTTTTTTAAAGCAATTTTTTTGTAAAAACTGGAAAAAAAGAAAGATTTTATTTTAAAAACTGGAAAAAAAAGACTTTCCTAAAGTAGTGGGCTACAAGTGCATTAGTTTTTAAAAAATGAAAATATTTTGTTGAATCTTATTTTTTTAATTTTTACAAAAAAATTGTTTTTGAAAATTGCTTTTCGAGTATGGGTATGGGTATTTTAATTAATTAGGAGATATTTAGAATTGACCAACGGGATGATGACACGTCTCCCTCCGTTTAAATGAGGGGTATATTTGAACCCAAAATATAGCGGCAGGAGTATATTTGGACTCATAATATAACGAATGGTATATTTAAATTTTTTTCGAAAGTGCAGAGGTATATTTGGCCATTTTTCCTATTTAATATATAAATATACTTATTGTGATGTAATTTATAAATATTTCTTAAACTTTTTCATAATTTATCTTTTAATGTATTATTTCAAGGTTGGACTTAGAACTTTTGAATGTTCCAATAAGTTCTATAGCTAGTAATATTAGTAACTCAAATAATGCTAACAAAAGCCCAAACCAAAATCAAATCAATACTAATGCTAACAAAAGACATTCAATTTAATACTAGGAATAACAATGTATTGAATATCTATTTTTTGTTTTGCAATGTTTTAGATCAAAATGCATAACCTATTTTTATTTTTTTTAGCATTTAGTCATGTAGTTAATACTCCCTTATTAGTCTACTTGTTTTAGCATGACTTAATACTTTTAGATTATGTTTATTTTTATTATGACCTTTTAATTAACAATATTTATATTACGTTATTTTATTGTCTCTATTGTTGAATATTTTAGGATATTACCATGACATCTCTCATATTTTGTATTATTTTCTTGGAAAATACCTTATATAGTTGTATCTTAGGATTAAAGAAATATTTGGAGTACAAGTTATATGTTTTGTGCTACAAAAATTTTATCGGAGAAAAAACCGAAAAAAACCCAATAACCCGAAAATTTGAGAAAAACCGAGATTCAAAAACCTGATTTTATTGATTTGATTTGGTCTTTAGATTTAATAACTCAACACAATTGGTTTGGTTTAATAATTGCAAAAACCTGAACCAATCGAACTTATGTACACTCTTATAACTAAGTATCCACGTATACCAAATCCTTATTTAACGGAGTACATCTTTCTTGGGGGTGTACAGCTCGGTAGAGCATTGGGCTTTTAATTTAATGGTCTTTCAAGTCTGTGATATACCCAAACCTAGTTTACACTCTACTATGAATAGAGGTGGATCGCGTTGCGGGTTGAGCGGTTACGTGATCCCGTTAGTCTCGATAAATACTCTGTATATATCTGTACATATATAGATGAAACCCTTAAATAATTTTCTCGTGCTCCCAAATACAAAAGGGTTGACTGGCGAAGTGGTTTGCTGGGGCACACCGTTTTCTTTCATTGTTGAATGTCGTGGGTTCGAAACCGAGCTACTTTATTTTTATATTTATCTTTTTTTAATTCAATTATAGTTTAACACATAACAGTCAACTTCATTAATTTTTTTTTAAAATTCCTCCCTTAAAATTAAAAGCCTCAAAATGCAACTTATCGCTCCACATATAGAAAAATATAAATTCTTTTGCCACAACTTTCTTTAACAGTTACTTTGACTCCAACTAGACAATGGCAATTAAGAGTTTAAGACTCTTCTACAATTCTTTGACTATTAACATACCCTTAATCTTGATTTCTTAAGTAAGTTTTTGATAATTTAAAGTTTGAACGCCATTTTGATCACTGACCTCCTTTTTTTAATTAATAAACTAGAAATTTTAAAGTGTGAAAGATTCTTAATCAAAACCTTTTCTTCCCATAACATCGATTTTGCGAAGAAATCACTCTATGCTTTCTTTTTCTTTAAATCTTCTTTTTGTTTATACTTAGATATAAGTTATCATAATTATTAAGTTTTCAAAAAATTGCACGCCGAATTTTATCGTTAGTGATTAGTATACAATGATAATCTCGTCGTGCTTAGATCTTGAGTCCGCCTCTGACTATGAATAAAGATATATAATAATGCATAGTAGCCTTCAAATGTGACTCTTTGGCTGCTTTGCTATGTAAGGGACAAGGGGTGAGCAGCTCCAAGCGAAAAGGGGTAGTGAATCTCGAACTTGTCTACGCTCATTCGGCCTTGAAAAGTGATCGGAAAGCGAAGCACTTCCGTCAAATCCAAGCTGCAAATCACCCCTATATCTAACCACCGCTCATCTCAATCACACATTAGCACGTTCATGATGTGTATTGGACTTATTAGAGTCATAATTTTTTACTATATATCAATCAACAGTATTTCAGTTTCAATTATTTTATGAATGACTTGGATGTAATGCTCTAAAAAAGTGTAATAGGTCAACAAGGGACTGTGGATATTAGTATTCACAAACGTTAGGGGACAAGAGCGGAGTTAGCTCGTTGGTTACAGGTTCGATCGAATCCAATAGATTTTATTAAATTTTTATATTTATTTTTTAAAAATATTAATATATATATATATATATATATAAATTATTAATTTAAAATTAATAATTTAAAAAAATTAAAGTCTCGATTATTAGACATTTTTCCTTTGGAATATTGCAGTACGAAAAAAGAGGGGGGAAACAGCAAAGACCTTAGCACGTGAATACTGATTCAGTCCTTTATTCTAATAAAATATAGAGATAGATTATGTTTAGTCATTTCATACAGAGGCTAATTTTGCCGTCTAAGACAAGTTAACTAATCAGTACCCACTGACAACATGTACTAATTACTAGTATACTGCTCATTACAAAAGCCAAAAAGAAAAGAAAATGGATACTGCTTTTACCTAATCACGGGGTAGCTGTGCTTTTCAGAATTTGGATACTCTATCCCTATATCCTAATATATCAACCCTTTGACTCTTTGTTACATAAAACATTAAGTAGGCGTACAAACTTAAAAATTAATCGTTTTACTTCTATTTCAAAATAAATGATATATTTTTAAATTTGGAAATAATTTAATTTTAAATTCTATATTTTACTCATTTTATCTTTAATAAAAAGTTTTTATAACCACACAAATGTCATGGTCACATAAAGTTTTTACCCCTTAAACTTTTAAGATCACAAGTTTTAAAAGTCTTCTTCTTTTTCTTAAACTCTGTGCTGAGTCAAACTACCTCATCTAAATTGAAACGGAGGAAGTATAATTTTTGAAAAAAAACAATAATATTTAAAATTAAGTTGAAAAATAGTATTTAAAATTTAGAATTATGTTTGGACATGCTTTGTAAGTAGGAAAAAACATTTCTGAAATTTTTGAAGTAAATGGTCAAACCCACTTTTTGATTTTTGAAAAACTTATTTTTGAAAAATTTCTAAAAAGTTACAAAATTTCATGGATAAATACATTTCTGAAAAAAAAAATTAAAAAGAAATTCTTTTTAATGGACAAACTGGCCTGAAACTCCATTCGCGGTACAAAATTCATTAGATAGAAAAAGAATCCCACACTTGCGCATGTATCGAGACAAATATTTTTTTTTGGCCTTAAAAATTATTTTATTATTTCAGTTTCAACAAAATATTTTTTGCAAATCAATATTTGTTTCATAATGTCAGTTATTTCAATATAAACTTAAAATAAAAATTTTGATTTTGAAAATATTCAAGTGAAATATATATAGTTTTTACTTACAAACTACAACTTTTTGCAAGTGAATTTTATGTTCAACCACAACAATATTGTCAAACGCCTTTATACCACCATCAGTCTCCAATCAAGCATACGTGAGATTTGAAGAGATGATGGTAGAGAAACAAATATGAGAGTAAGCTTGTCAAAGTTGACTCGTAATATCATACTATGATATGAAAGAGTCTAGTATTCGAGTTAAAATTTTAAGATTATTGGTGAAGTAATATATTCTTTTGAAAATTCTTTGACAAAAATACAACTTATCAAGACAACAGTTAATTTATTATACTATTTAGTATCTAAATTATAAATACTAGTTTATTACTTATGGGTTTCTCCTTTGCTGAAGACAGAAGTGAATCTCCAACAACCACGACTTACGAAATGGATGATGCAGAGGACTTTCTCATAGAAAACCATAACCATCATATATTGATGGGAAAATATGTTTTTTGCAACACCCTTAGAGAGGTCGTTTGGTACTATGGATATTAGATATAAATAATTTTGGGATAAAAATTTAGTATCGTCTTATCTCCTTTTTTATTATTAATCTTGAGATAAAATAGTATTGGAATAACTTATACCCGTCAGAGGGTGAAATAGTAATCCCAAAATACAATAAATTTGATAATCTCATGATTAATACACCATATCAAACAGCCAATAAGAAATAATTTCAAGATAATTAATCGCAAAATAACTAATCCCAATATAACTAACCCAGCATAACTTGTCTTCAAACCAAACGACCCCTTAATGGTGTATATATTAGGGGTGGATATCGGTTGAATCGGTTCGATTTTATATTTGTTACACCAATAATCGAACCAAAATTAGTTCGGTTATTTCAGTTTTTACTAATTCAGTTCGGTCGATTTTCGGTTTGATTCGGTCGGTTTGGATATATAAAAAAAGAAATAAGAAAAAAGAAGATTAAAAAGTGGCTTAGCATCAAATTTTTCACCAAAACAACATCAAGAGCAAGTAAGCAACTAAGAAATTAGTTGCACTCAATCCGTAACTCCATATGCATTATTCATTCCGAAAATAAATTATTAACTCAATCCTTCGAATTATGTCTCTCTTACCTCCGAAAACTATACCTCACTAGATGCGTATAGTTCTTTTACAACCAAAATACAATATAAGTTTTCCCTAAAGATTCACCGTTTAAACATTTAGCAACAAATGTTGCACAAACATAGAACTTTATATCCTCATTGTAATCAGGATGTAAAATATATTTCTAACTAATATTTCATTTTCATATAAAGTTATCCATATTAACTATAACCACATAAAATAATATATGTGACTATAATTACCCCATCACCTTAAATTCTTATTTTTGAATAAAAATTTAATTTTTGACAATTAAATAATTGAATAAATGCTATTAAATCTACAAAAGATATACTCTAACCTACTGGCGTTAGACAACAAAAGGCGAATACTTTAGGTTTAAGTTTTATTCGTATTTGAGAAAGTTACTAGGTTTACCCATAACTTAAAGAATTAGAAGAGCCTAGAGCCAAAGGCCAAGAACTCATGTAAAAACTTCGATTTTTTGGTTCGGCTGATATTTTGCCCGCCCCTAATATATATATATATATATATATATATATGAGATATAAGTAAGATTTAGGAGAAGGATAAGCTAATAGGCTAATTAGCACCCCTATTTGTGGACTCTATCCCATATCAATGTATATATATCGTCCAATGCCTACTAAAAGTTTACTTCATTCCAATGCATAACCATTGTAGAGTAATTTGTAACATTCGAATTGACCACCGTTGATCTACCAACCGCCATTGCTGTCTATAATTGAGCAGAGTGTCAATGCATGCGAATGTATACTGTTGACATGTCATCGGAAAAGGGGACAGTAATTGGACGGTTATCGTTTATAAGGCCCTCTTTTGTTGACCAAGTTCTTCCTTTTTTGACATTTTTCCCGTATATTTGTGTCGTTTTTTCTTCTCCTCTTCCACCTACTCGTTAATTGTTAGCAACTTTTAACTGTCACATTTTAAAAATATTTAATAAATTTTTAGCATAAAATCTAGTATTACAGTTGTGACAGAAAAATATTTATATTTATAGCACACAGTTTCATTAAAATAGAAATATTAATTATTAATCGCTAAACATAAACAATTTGAATGAAAAGCCGATAATTCTTTGTACAAAAATCATACTTTTTTTTCTCTTTATCTATTAGCTTTCTTTCTTTTTCTTCATCTTCTTAATTTTATTTTCTGCCGAAACCAATATATTTTCAAAATTTGTTCCATTCGTTTTCTTTTTAATTATCTTTCTTAAGTTTTTCTCTTCCTTTTTTCTTCATTTCTTAACATAAAGATCTTAATTCGATAATAATATACGTTAATATATACAAAACATATATATAAAAAATATATATTGAATTAACACATATAAAATATACAAAAAATATACATAAAAAACACATCTTCAATTAAGATGACACTTAGACGTGTGAAATATACATAAAAAAAATATATCTTAAATTTAATTAAGATGACATATAAATATACACACACACACACACACACATATATATATATATATATATATATATATATATATATATATATCCTGAATTAAAATGACACTTGACATATAAAATATATTTGAAATATACATTAAAAATACATCTTAAAATAAGATGGCACTTCACAAATAAATATTAAAAAAAATTACATATACATTTTGAATTAAAGTGATACTTGATATACAAAGTATAAAAGACGTATAAATCAATACATCTTGAATTTAGGTGGCATTCACATATGCATTAGATTTTCAAAAATGGAGTGAAGAAGATGATTGTTGGAAAGGGAGAATGGAGATGGACAAAAAAAGTACTTCCCGTGATTAGTGACTCAGTTAACTTATTAAATGTTGAGCTTAATTTTTATAATACGCTAATAATGAAAAAAAGTGCTCTTTATGGAATAAACAATAAATGATGTTATTTTTTTAAATAATAGTTAAAAAAGGATCAAGCGTGTAAAAAACTCTTATTTGTTTCCTTCAATTATGAAACGACACAAATGTTCGGAGTAATTTGCGAGCATCAATTGTTGGTCCATGTGGAAATAATTTTCAGCTATTATATATATAATTAAAGATTACTGAGCAAATTACATGAGTGGTCATTCAACTTTGTGTTCGTTGCACAAAAGTTACTTTTCTTCTTTTTGTTACATAAAAATCATTCAACTTTGTGTTTATTACCCAAAACCCACCTTTCTTTCTTTTGTTACACAAAAATTATTTTATTTTACTTTATTTATCACAAAAGTAATCTTGGCCAAAGTTACCAGACGAAAGAAAAGTGACTTTTAGATAATGAACACAAAGTTAAATGACCATCCATGAAATTTACTCCATGAAAAATCAACCATGACCTAAGAAGAATCAAAGGCTTGATTACCAACTAATCACATTGTGAATACTATTTATTCACATACAATAGTGCCAGGTTCGGAGCTAGCCCATCGAGTATGGGTTCGGTCGAACCTAGTCGCTTTGGTCCAATCCATGTATTTGTCTTAAAATCTATTGAATATGTACAAATTATTAATTTAGAACCTAGTAACTTAAAAAGATTAGAACCATGAACCCAGAAGCTTCAAATCCTGACTCCTCCTCTATAGCACTCATGTTGCAAACAAACGATGTCATATAGGAAACAAAAAAGATTTATTATGTCACACGATAATTTAATCTAAAGATTTACTCTTTAAGTAGATCATTTTGTATTAGGGTAGAGGATTAATACGTAGGGAGTCAAGCATTTTTCTTTGCCATACCGATAGTTTTGGTATTATTCATATTTTCTTATTCTTAGATTTTTATTATTACATGTTCTTTCTCTTACTTCGGTTACCTTATTATCTTCTTGTTGTTGTTACAAGGGGTGTTAGTCGGTCGCTATGGTACGGTATTTAGTCATTTCGGTTCGGTATTTTTGGTATTCGATTTCTTAAAATACTATATCAATATCATACCTAATTACATTATGTATGGTTCGGCTTTTCTCCTTTTGGTTTTGATTTATTCGGTCCGGTAATTTTGATTTATTCGACTTGAATATTCACTAGTGCATAGAGACATAGATTATAATATTCTTAATTAAAGTACTCAATAAAATTATTCTAAGCTCACCTGATTGTTGCCAAAATCTTTGTCCAAAATCATCAAATATCAACTAATAAAAGAAGATACATAAAACGAATACATTTTGATCATTGGAAATATCAATTCATGTTACTTGATGAGTTAATTGTTGAAATTAGAGAATATAACAAGAACTAATCCATTATAGGCAACAACAATACCAGACTAACGGAGTAAGCACCCTACAACCGTTGAAACATTACGTTACTTCTTGACAACCGAGAGAGTAAGAATCAAAATATGCATCCTACCTTATTCCTCCATTTTCCTAAAGAAGCACATGGGCTTTACTGCCAACCTCGACAAGAATACCAAAAAAATGTATCGTGTAACTTAGTATGTTAGTCAATAATATGTGTAATGCGTAATTTAGTATATATTTCGGTACGCATCGGTTTTTCGGTATTATTTTTTTTTAAAACCAAATACCATACCTGACGACCCAATTCTCCCTCCGTTGGGTATCGTGATGGCACCTAGTCTTAGGGACTAGGTAAGCCTAACATTTACTGAATAACAACAATAATTAAATAATATCTAAATTTTTTGAAATGGAAATATCTATAAAATTTACAATTCCCCAAACTGGTAGTACAAGTCATAAACTCTACCGAGTTTGCTACAATTTTCTAAATACAACTGTTTGAAATAAAGTAACAGTATGAATTCAAATTAGAAGGTGACTCCGTAACCTTCGAACGCAACAACAAGTTTACCTTGAGTCTCCACAACAACAGTCCGCACAGTTAGCTAATGATCAACCGACTTCGAAATACTTGAATCTGCATAAAAATATACAAAAATATAGTATGAGTACAGCACGGCGGTACCCAATAAGTATCAAGACTAACCTTAGTGGAGTTCGATAACTATCAGCGGAACACCAAAATAACAACATAGAAAAATGAACGAAAACACAGCCTAAGTCCGATAATCATAGATAAAGAAAAGGACAAGTAACAACTCAACAATACGACAGCTTTCACATCGGGTTTTTAGTCAATAAACTCCACGAGGTATCGAACCTCATACTATTCACAACTCACAAGTTTCAATACCTGAACCTTAACACTTGGCATCCTGTGCCCTCGTTACACTTCATAACTGCACTGATGACTCACGTGCCAAATAGAGCCATTCTCACGTAGAAGGCAAGTAAACACGGGTGTTCATCTATACTCAACAATATCAAGAAAACTTCTTAACCGATAAGAGTACTCAACTATGTGTATGCTTGTGCAAGTGTCCTAATATAGTTCATGCCATCTAGTAAGTATAGGAAAAGAAATGGACAGCACGTAGAATATTTTCACACAACTTCCCACAAGATAAAGCTCACACAGGTAAGTGTACCACTACACAAGTATCAACAACAAGAATGCCCCCAGGGCATCACAAGTCATCACAAATCAATCTCTAACATAGCCCACCTTGTCTCGCCATGTGTGCAATAGTAAAATAAATGCCCTCCTTGTCTCGCCATACGTGCATAATAATGTTCTCACCTTGTCTTGCCACATGCGCAACCCACACACACACACATATATATATATATATATATATATATATATATATATATATATATATATACTGCCTTGTTTTGCTGGATGTGAAAATATCAATAGTAATAATAGCACGACAGAAACCTCGTGCAACCCCATATCAAAGAGATGTCAACAAAGGGCACTTCCGAGATACAGTCTTGTAGTCCCAAAAGTAAATGCTCAACAGGGGATCTCCCAAGGTACCGCCTCGTAGTACCAAAAGTAAATATGCAAGACAAGGGGGTCTCTCGAGGTACCGCCTTATAGTCCCAAAGTAAATATGCAAGAATAATAAATACAACAACAACAATAACACTAATACAAGGGTACGACAATAAGTCAACTCATAAATTCCAGAACTCAAGGGAACAGAGGAATTAATTCACAAGGAGTGGCCACAATGGAGAATGCTAGTCCTAATAAGAACAGCTCAACAGGAAAGGAAATATTATGTAAAAACGATCCACAATGTATAGTTCGACAACGAGAGAGTTAACACCAGGCGAATAATTCCAAGTAAGGGTAAGTCAACAAAGAATAAAGGATAACTAACTTCTTTTAACGTTGGAAATTAAGAAAAAGATACATTAAATTCAATTTGTGATAAGCAGTTAGGGGAAAGATAACATGACAATAGAAGAGATAACAATTCCAGTTAAGGCACAGCTGAATCAAATAAACAACAAGAGTGGATCATGAAGCAATTAATTATAATAAAAGCAGTTAGAAGTGAAACTAGAATTTAGGAAACGTAATCATAACAAGAACAACCGCATATTCAGTGAATACAAGGACCTAAGAACCCTAAAAACTCCAATTTTCCACAAATAAGTCCGAGCACGTACTCGTCACCTCGCGTACACGGATTATAATTAGCATAGAAGACTCAAATCCTAAGGGGTAGTTCCCCCACATGAAGTTAGGCAAGATACTTACCTCGAACTAAGCTCAATCAATCTGTAACAATGCTTTTTCCACGAATATCCAACTCTGAATGCCCCAAATCTAGCCAAAATCAATTACATAGCATAAATATAACTACAAGGAACTAATCTAGCTAATGAAATCAAAGCTAAAGTAAAAAATTGGAAAATCGCCCTAAAACGCCTCCTTGGGCCTACGTCTCGAAATTGGGTAAAATCCATAAAATATGAATACTCATTTACTCACGAGTTCACTCATACCAAAATTAGTCAAATCCGATACCAAAATCTCGATCAAAATTTCAAAATTCGGCCTAAGAACTTTTCTCAAATTTCCCCAAAATTTTCAACCCCAAATCCAAAATTAAATGGAAAAAACAACTATACATTAATGGAATACAACCAAAAATGAGTTAGGAATCATTATCCCAAAGCTTCCTCTAAAAATCCCTCGAAAAATCGCCAAATTCCGAGCTCTCAAGTCCAAAAATGAAGAATAAAATCAAACCCTCGCACTTAGCCCTTATTCTGCCAGTCAAACCGCTTCTGCCGGCCTTCAACCGTATCTGCGGTTCCGCACCTGTGGAAATTCCATCGCAGGTGAGGGTTTTCACTTAAAACTCATTGCCCGCTTCTGCGATCAAAAGGTCGCACCTGCGTGTGCGCACCTGCAGACCTATGTCCGCTTCTGCGGTCCTCCACCGCTCCTGCGATCTCTCCAGCGCATTTGCGGGCATCGCAGATGCGAAAATCACCTCGCACCTGCAGCCCCTGACCACTCCCTCCAAATCCGCTTCTACGCTCAATCATCCGCACGTGCGGCCCCGCACCTGCATTTTCCCCACCGCAGGTGTGAAACACTATAAACCAGCAAACTTCAGGAATTTCCTAAGTCCAATATTTCCTCCGTTAAGCATCCAAAACACACCCGAGGCCCCCGGGACCTCAACCAAACATACCAATTATTCATAAAACACCATACGAACTTAGTCGATCCCTCAAACCACATCAAACATTGCTAAAATCATGAATCATCCTCCAATTCAAATTTAATGAACTTGAAACTTCACATTTCTACAACCGATGCCGAAACCTATCAAATTAACTCGGAATGATATCAAATTTTGCAGGCAAGTCCCAAATAACATAACAGAGTTGTTACAACTCTCGGAATCTCATTCTGACCCCGATGTCAAAAAGTCCACTTCCGGTTAAAATCTCCAAAAATGCGACTTTCGCCATTTCAAGCCTAAATCACCTACAGACCTAAAATTCACCGTCCGGACATGCTCCTAAGTCCAAAATCACCCAACGGATCTAACCGAATTGACGGAACTCCATTTCAGAGTCGTCTTCACACAGTTTCAACTACGGTTAAAATCCTAAGACTTAAGCTTCCATTTTTAGGGACTAAGTGTCCCAAATCACTCCAAATCATCCGGTTATTGAATTTAACCACGCACACGAGCCAATATACGTAATACGAAGCTGCTCAGGATATTATGCCACCAAACGAGACTTAAATTCTCAAAACAACCGGTCGGGTCGTTACATCATTCCCCTCTTAAACAAGCGTTCATCCTCGAACATGCCAAGAATCGACTCGAAGTCTGCAAATCACTAAAAGCACATATCTAACATACACCCGCAGGTGACCCCACGTCACCCCAATCCATATAAGCCTGGAGACACCATCTCAACTGTAATTTATCCTTTCAACCAATACCGATAAGCCTTAGTGTCAAAATTCTCACCTTTCATTCATCTCCAAAAGACCCGACTCTAAATCCATACCCGGTATCAGTCTCAACCAGCTGTAACAACTTATACCTACACCCACAAGGTACGACCACCCAACATAACACACCACACATAGGCCCATAATTATATTTTTGATCACAATAGCTGCCCGAAATCAAAACCAGCACTGGCAATTAGCCTTATAACCGTTAGAACCCTGTTTCAAACCTCCACAACACTGACAATGATGCAAGAAACATGAAGACCTCTTATCTATATACCCAAATCAACAAGTCATAACTAACACCGTCGGGCACACACCCCGCAAGCTAAAACTCAAGAAGCACAGATGAAAAATGACTGAATATGTAAAGAGAAAACACATAAGAGAAATACCAAACAAGCCCGACAGGCACAACCCTCTATTAGTACCATACTACGAATCAATTTAAAAGGAAAAATTTAAGTATATTAACAAATCACAAGGATCTCATCCTGATATAACCTCTACCGCGGAACGCAACCTGGCTCAAACATATCAAATCACATGGAATCGCGAGGGTCTCACCCTCATCTCTGAATCACAAACCGAATACACATCATACCAATTGAAATCTTCCACTAACTCAATTGTGCCCATAAAAATCACAACACTTACTGAACTCTCACCCCGGTAGAGTATCAAATCGTAAATCGTAACCAAATTACTCAAGAATCATATCAAACCTGCCATAATAGACAACATGAATTCACTTCATGTCTCGTAACTTTCAATAATGAATTAAAACAACGATAGAAATGGCTATCACTCATAGAATTTCCCAACATGGGAAAACACATAAACATAAATGCTAGGTCATGAACTCACCCATAGGTGGGACAACAAATAGGGGAACTCGCCCTAATAAGCAGGACCGAATCAAAATACGAATGGTTCCCTTCTGTAACAAATCAAAAGCATACATGTATGACATCATTTGGTGCAGTGGCCTTAAGCCTACTATGCGAAACACATCAATGGGCCAGGCCTTTCCCCCTTGGGAGCCCTCTACTCGCCTGAATAATCCGTTGTGACACACCTATCCGGAGTCTAGGACAATCTCTCACCCTGCGGCTAGTATCTCCACACTCGAAGCAACCTCTCTACTTACGTGGTTGTGGGAATTGTACAGTACGGGTACTCTGAGACCCATGAGCACCTGAACTACTGTGCGATGCCTGAAGTGCAAACTGAACTGGCTGACCCACAAAACCTCTACTATGTCGTACCCTGCCTCCAAAATAAGGACCAGTAGATCTCTCCGGTCTACGAGACCTCCTCGCCTCCTTGTCTTCTCTCTTATGATCCTACATGCCCTCTACTCGGCGAGCGATCCCTACTACCTGCTTAAACGAAACATCCGACTCTAACTCCCGAGTCATGCTGGACCGAATATCATGCCTGAGACCCTTAATGAATCTATAGGCACGCACTCTAACTGTAGCAACCAAAGCAGGCGCATGTCTGGCCAAATCACTAAATCTAACGGCATATTCTAACACTGACATAGTGCCCTAGCGCAGCTGCTCAAACTTCGTGCGCCATGAATCTTGAAGGGACTGAGGTACAAACTCTCTCAGGAACATCTCTAAAAATTGAACCCATGTAAGTGAAGCTGACTCTGCCGGGCTACCCAATTCATACGCCTACCACCACTGATAAGCCGTTCCCCTAAGCTGGAACGTAGTAAAAGAAACCCCGCTCGTCTTCACAGTACCTATAGTACGGAGAATGCGATGACACTCCTTCAGAAAACCCTGGGCATCATCTGTCGCTAATCCACTGAAGGTAGGAGGGTGTTACTTCTTGTACCTTTCAAGTCTAAGTTGTTCTTCCTCAGATGTTGCTGCCCTAACCACGTGTTGAACTGAGACCACAGGCTGTGTCGCCATGACACATGGAACCTGACCAACATGAACTCGTTGCGCTGGAGTGTGGGCGGCGGGAGTCTGAGCTCCTCCCCCGGTCTGCAAAATAGCTGGTACAACCGGAATCAACCCTGCCTGAGCCAATGCACCAAACTTGCTCAGGAACTGTGCTAAGGTCTCCTGAAGTCCGGGGGTAACAACAGGCGCCTCCGGTACCTGCCTCCCAATTGGAACTACTGGCGGCTCCTCAACTGCTGCTCTGGTAGGTGCCCTAGCTGCAGCAAGTGATCCTCGTCAACCTCTGCCTCTGCCCCTAGCGACATCTGCTCCGGGGGTAATGTCATCAGCAACTGCAGCTCGTGTCCTCACCATCTGTGAGAGAATTAAATGATAAAAGTTCAAACTTCGATACCAATTAACTCGCACGATAGGAATGAAGGAAGTGAAACATTCCTAATAGTTTTGTAGCCTTTTGAAAATAAGTACAGACGTCTCCTTACCGATCCGCAAGACTCTACTAAACTCGCTTATGACTCGTAACACCTATGAACCTAGAGCTTTGATACCAACTTGCCACGACCCAATTTTCCCTCTGTTGGGTATCGTGATGGCACCTAATTTTAGGGACTAGATAAGCCTAATATTTACTGAATAACAACAATAATTATATAACATCTAAAATTTTTGAAATGGAAATCTCTATAAAATTTACAATTCCCAAAACTGATAGTACAAGTCATAAGCTCTACATAATTTGCTACAATTTTCTAAATTCAACTATTTGAAATAAAGTAACACTATGAATACAAATCAGAAGGTGACTACGAAGCATGCGAATGTAACAGTAGGTTTACCTTGAGTCTCTACAGCAACAGTCCGCACAACTAGCTAATGATCAACCGACTTCGAAATGCCTGGATCTGCACAAAAATGTACAGAAGTGTAGTATGAGTATAGCACGGCGGTACCCAACAAGTATCAAGACTAACCTCAGTGGAGTAGTGACGAGGAACAGTCAAGAAACCTACGGGATTAAATAACCTGAACAAGTATAAGTATAGAAGCAACAGAGTATGATATCTATAAAAAGACTATACGAAGTGGCAATTAATACAGTAATTGCAATATGGAAGGAAAACAACAACTATCAGCGGAACACCAAAATAACAACATAGAAAAATGAACGGAAACACGGCTTAAGTTCGATAATCATAGATAAAGAAAAAGACAAGTAACAACTCAACAATACGACAGCTTTCGCACAGAGTTTTTAGTTAATAAACTCCACGATGTACCAAACCTAATACTATTCACAACTCACGGGTTCCAATACCTGAACCCTAACACTTGGCATCATGTGCCCTCGTTACACTTCATAACCGCACTGATGACTCATGTGCCAAATAGAGCCATTCTCACATAGAAGGCAAGTAAACACGGGTGTTCATCTATACTCAACAATATCAATAAAACTTCTTAATCAATAAGAGTACTCAACTATGTGTATGCTTGTGCAAGTGTCCTAATATAGTTCATGCCAGCTAGTAAGTGCAGGAAAAGAAATGGATAGCACGTAGAATGTTTTCACACAACTTTTCACAAGATAAAGCTCACACAGGTAAGTGCACCACTACACAAGTATCAACAACAAGAATGCCTCCCAGGCCATCACAAGTCATCACAAATCAATCCCTGATACAGCCCACCTTGTCTCGCCACGTGTGCAATAGTAAAATAAATGCCCGCCTTGTCTCGCCACACATGCATAATAATGTTCCCATCTTGTCTCGCCACATGCGCAACCCACATATATATATCCCGCCTTGTCTCGCCGCATGTGCAAATATCAATAGTAACAATAGCACGACAGAAACCCCGTGTAACCCCATAGCAAAGAGATGTCAACAAAGGGCACTCCCGAGATACCGTCTCGTAGTCCCAAAAGTAAATTCTCAACAGGTGATCTCATGAGATACCATCTCATAGTCCTAAAAGTAAATATACAAGACAAGGGGGTCTCTCGAGGTACCGCCTTATAGTCCCAAAGTAAATATGCAAGAATAATAAATACAACAACAACAATAACACTAATACAAGGGTACGACAATAAGTCAACTCATAAATTCCAAAACTCAAGGGAACAGAGTAATTAATTCACAAGGAGTGGCCACAATGGAGAATGCTAGTCCTAATAAGAACAGCTCAACAGGAAAGGAAATATTATGTAAAAACGATCCACAATGTATAGTTCGACAACGAGGGAGTTAACACTAGGCGAATAATTCCAAATAAGGGTAAGTCAACAAAGAATATAGGATATCTAACTTCTTTTAACGTTGAAAATTAAGAAAAAGATACATTAAATTCAATTAGTGATAACCGGTAAGGAGAAAGATAACATGACAATAGAAGAGATAACAATTTCAGTTAAGGCACAAATGAATCAAATAAACAACAAGAGTGCATCATGAAGAAATTAATTATAATAAAAGCATTTAGAAGTGAAACTAGAATTTAAGAAACGTAATCATAACGAGAATAATAGCATATTTAGTGAATACAAGGACCTAAGAAGAAACATTTAGCAGATCTTTCAGTAATGTGCTGTCACGACCCAAAATCACACATCAGGCGTCATGATGGCACCTAGTCTCTAAGACTAGGTAAGCCGATTTCAATTACATTTTGAAGCCATTTTTTTAATTAAATAAGTAATCAAAACTAACAACGGAACAAATATGAATATACAACCTCTCAAGACTGGTAGTACTGAGTCACGAACTCTAACTGAATACATGAAATGATCACGAGGACCGAATATACAATGCTTTTTGAGTAAAATTTAACAGTACAATGAAATGAAAAAACTCCAAGGGACTGCGACGACCAAGCAGCTCTACCTTGAATCCTTACGATCCCGCTTTAACTCTGTTCAAGTTCGATATCTCCAATACCTGGCTCTGCACAAAAATGCGCAGAAGTGCAGTATGAGTACACCACGGTCGGTACCGAGTAAGTATCAAGACTAACTTCAGTGGAGTAGAGACGAGGTACAGTCAAGATACTCACTAGTCTAATAGCCTGTGCAACATAATATACAAAATGTTAGGAAACAAGAGACAATAAGGGTAACATAAAACAACCAGTGATATGCACAACAAGAGAAAAAGAACACTATTAATAAATACAATTACACCCAATTAAATCAACTTCTTCAAATAAATATTTTTCACATATAATTCTTCCAAATAACTCTCTTTCAAATATAATTTTCTCAAATAATTATCTATCAAATATAATTCCTTCATATAATACTTTCTAAATAAGAATCCTTTCAAATAAATATTTTGAATATAATTCTTTCAATTAAAAAGTCACCATGTGACACTTCATTTCATAATCATAAAAATACGGGTCTCAGCCCATTTTCATATTTTTCGTAAATACGGGTCTCTGCGATCAAATCTGCGCATATGCGGATACACCAGAACACTGCCCAACACCAGCTTTTGCCAAATTATTCTGATTGATCCAAAGCTCCTCCGAAACTCACCCGAGCCCTTCAGGACCTCAACCAAAAATACCAACACATCCTAAAACACAAAATGAACTTAGTCGAGGCTTTAAACCACGTCAAATAACGCCGAAATTAGGAATCGAGCTTTGAATTAAATTTTGAGTTTTCAAATCTTCCAACTTATATATTTTGCGCCGAAACGTATCAAATCAATCTGGAATGACTTCAAATTTTGCACACAAGTTATAATTGACGAAATGGAGCTATTCTAATTTCCGAAATCGAAATCCGACCTCGTTATAAAAAATTCACCCTTCGGTCAGATTTTTCAAAATCTTCTATTTTTCAACTTTCGCCAAAATGCGTCGAATTGTCCTACGGACTTCCAAATCCGAATTCGAACATACGTCGAAGTCCGAAATCACCATACGAAGTTATTGACATCATCAAAATTCTATTCCGAGGTCGTTTTCTCAAAAGTCAACTCTCCGATCAACTCTTTCCATTTTAAGCTTCTAAATAAGAATTGTTATTTTAGTTAAATTCTGAATCTTCCGAAAATCAAACTCGACCACACCCGCGGGTCATAATACATATTACGGAGCTGCTCGAGACTTTAAGTCACTGAACGGGGCGTAAATTCTTAATACGACAAGTTAGGTCGTTACATTCTCCACCTCTTAAACAAACGTTTATCCTCGAACATGCTAAGAATTATTCTAAGGTTACCAAATTAATGATTTTACTTTTACACATATACTCACGGTTGATCCCACGTTACCACATTTGAGATAAGCCCGACAACACCGTCTTCTTTTAGATTATTTCTTTGATTTACACTTATAAGCCTTAAGATCAATTTCGTACACTCCAAACATTTTCAAAAAGGCCTTTTTTTTTACAACTACGCACGATATTAGTCCCAACAGGCTATAGCAACTCGTGCCTACGCACACATTAAATTTTCTTTTTTGATAGTGTTGAAGTACTTCAATTTTTTTTAGGGTGTTACGTTCTCCCCCCACTTAGGATCATTCTCCCTTGAATGAGAAGTATAGTCCGCCCTCAAACACATAACATAACTTATCTCTTCTTTCATACGTCTCAATCCCCCAAATTTTACTAACTTCCAAATTTTTCAGAAATTTCGGCAGAGTCTCCCCTGTAATTGGTCCTATCCACCTGCCAGGGTAACACCAAAACAACTCCTAACAACACATCCACAACCCAACAAAGTACCACAATGTATACATCAATAACACTAATCTCAGTATTACAAGAACTGCATTATCATAATGATATCTGGATATGAAGCACATTATATGTATGCCCATAACTACATATCTGGTCTTAATATTTTTTTAAAATCGATTACAACATCGCCAATTAACCTCATGTTAACAAAATCCCATTTCAAACCTCCACTTTACTAATAACGAGACACGAGGCATGAAGACCTCATGATTACTTACGCGGATTAATGAGTCACATTTAACGCCACCTCGACACTCACCTCGTAGGCTAAAACTCAATAATTACAGCACAATTATGGCACATAAACACATAAAATAATTATCACGTAAGCCTATCAGGCAAGACACCCTATTAGTACTATAGTACAATTTAAACTTCACACAGGGAGAATTTTAAACTCATAAATATTTCACCACAAGGACCTCGTCCTTATATAACTTTCAATGCGGCTTGTAGCCCGATTTAAATATTTCACATCATATATAAAATGCGAGGATCTCGTCCTCAACTCCGAATCACAAGTATTTTGCATATTGTGCCAACTGAATTTTCAATTTCCTTTCTTTCTTCTTTTCAATATATTTCATAAATAGTTTTCACAACACATAATTAACCCTTATACCGGAATGGCATATAATTCATAACATTGAAATCAATTCTTCCAAAACACATCAAACTCACTGTAATGAATAATAAAAGTTACTTTTGGACTTATAGTCCTCAATGGTGCCCAAAAATAAAAATGACAGACATGGGCTCACATCTTCAAATCTCCCAACAGGGATAAACATATAAGTGGGTCACGAAATTATGAAGCTCACCCATAAGCGAAGCATAATAGGGGGACTCACCTCAATATTCAAAATCGAATCAAATTAAGGGAAAAATATCCTTTTATAACAAAATCAGGATCGTACCTGTAACGTCACCATATGGTGTATTGGCCTCAGCCAAATCATAGCGATTATATCAACGGGTCGGGTCTCCACATCTTAGGATCCCACTACCTACCTGTGCCCCACTTCTAGCTGACTGTTCACGTGGAGTATTAACTGGAATAAATCTTGTAGCCTAAATATTTCGATGAAATCCGTCTCTCCCAAGCGTGGGACATTCTTCTTGATGTGTCTAGTACAATCACACTTATAACAACCCCTCTGCGGGTTCTACTGCTCATACTGAGTCTCTGCCGGATAACTGAAATAACCATTATAGGAACCATGTGCCGGTGGTGCAATAAAAGAACTTACTTTAGCACCCCGAGTATTCTGAAATTATTTTATGACCTCGCTGGTACTGAAATGTAGAATTATTAAGGAAGCGGGAATACCGCAAGTCCCAACATCATCCCATACCAATCTCAGCTCTTAATCACATACAAATTTTGGAGAACCTTTCAATACCACATAAATACATCTTAGGTCAAAACTGATATAACACATAACCCCACAATCTGATAGTTGATAGTGGACTCCCCTCACTTGGCGTGAAGCCATAGGACATATTATGATGATCCACAATACTAACCTTAATCGCTCGTACAACTCCGATCATAAGAAATCTCTAACCATTTATTTGGCGCATGTCATCCTCGTGACAGTTAAACTCGCTTCCTCTAGTGTCTTGGTTGCTAGTATGTACCCTTCGCTAAATAGAAGTCACATACGACTCACATAGTCTCTAATACCACCAACTATCTTCAGATCTACATCCACCTTGTGACCCTACCACAATTGTGATGATTAGGCAACTAATTAAACCTTCTTAAGATTGTACTTATCAACCTGGTGTCAGAACCAGCTGCACCCCCATGTGCACAGCTGAATGATCTCTCAATAATTCCGCATCCTCGATCTGGACAACATGTGGTAACAATGGTTGAGAAACCCTGCCTACCTTATAACCCTTTTGTAGTATCACGAACCGTTGGCGCATAGTTGATATCGAGCGCGCAATTTCATACATGAGTGGATACAAAAGGACATAAGATATATGCTTCAAGCTGAATAAATGTCGCACGATAAGGAATGAAAGAAGTAGAAATTTTCCTACTAACTCTATAGACTCTCGAAGATAAATACAGACGTCTCCGTACCGATCCGCAAGACTCTACTAAACTCGTGCGTGACTCGTAGAACCTAGAACTCTGATACCAACTTGTCACGACCCAAAATCCCACCTCAAGCGTTGTGATGGCACCTAGTCTCTAAGACTAGGTAAATCGATTTCAATTACATTTTTGAAGCCATTTTTTTAATTAAATAAGTAATCAAAACTAACAGCGAAACAAATATGAATATACAACCTCTCAAGACTGGTAGTACTGAGTCACAAACTCTAACTGAATACATGGAATGATCATGAGGATCGAGTATGCAATACTGTTTGATTAAAATTTAACAGTACAATGAAATGAAAAGGCTCCAAAGGACTGCGACGACCAAGCAACTCTACATCGAATCCTTACGATACCACTTTAACTCTGTTCAAGTCCGATATCTCCAATACCTGGCTCTGCACAAAAATGTGCAGAAGTGCAGTATGAGTACACCACGGTCGGTACCCAGTAAGTATCAAGACTAACCTCAGTGGAGTAGAGACGAGGTACAGTCAAGATACTCGCTAGTCTAATAGCCCGTGCAACATAATATACAAAATAATAGGAAACAACTAACAATAAGGGCAACATAAAATAACCAGTGATATGCACAGCAAGACAACAAGAACACCATTAATAAATACAATTACACCCAATTAAACCAAGTCCTTCAAATAAATGTCTTTCACATATAATTCTTCCAAATAACTCTCTTTCAAATATAATTTTCTCAAATAATTATCTATCAAATATAATTCTTTCATATAATACTTTCTAAATAAAAATCCTTCCAAATAAATATTTTGAATATAATTCTTTCAATTAAAAAGTCACCATATGACACCTCATTTCATAATCATAAAAATACGGGTCTCAACCCATTTTTCATATTTTCACGGCATCTCGTGCCCATAATTAAATCATCATATTTTTCCGGCACCTCGTGCCCTCATTTCATATCACAACTGCATGGACAATTCACGTGCCAAATATTATTATCAATGCATATAAGATCCACACGATCAATTTATTTCTGATAAAATAAGTTTAGAATTTTTAAATCAAGAAAGAAAATCAACAAAGAAATGAATTTATTTTAGAAATTATTTGGGTCAAGAAAATAACATTTCAATTAAAATGAAGCACCCGATAGTTGCTGATTTAGATGTATAACTTATAAGAACTAAAGCACACATCAATTTCTTTTATTCAAAACAACTTAACATTGAAAACTAATAAAGACTAGAACCACAAAACCTCAGAGTCCCGTACAAGATCCAAAGCCAACACATTACAACAAGGGATACAAACACATAATAGAATCAAATATTACATCACAGAAGAACACAACAATTTACCTATCATGGAAATACAAAAATAACCGAAGACAAGTGCAACCACAGAGAATGTCAACAAAGGCACTCCCGAGATACCGTCTCATAGTCCCAAAAGGAAATATGCAACAACAACAATGCCCCCAGGCCATCACAAGTCATTACAATTCAATCCCCGAAACAACTCACCTTGTCTCGCCACGTGTGCAATAGTAAAGTGAATGCTCGTCTTGTCTCGCCACACGCGCACAATAATGTTCCCACCTTGTCTTCCCACATGCGCAAACCCTCCCCCTCCCCCCCATATATATATATATATATATATAGACAGCGCGCCTTGTCACGCTGCATGTGCATAAATCAATAGTAATAATAGCACGACAGAAATATCGTGCAAACACCCGAACATAACTCCCACAATATAGCGTGCTAAAATAACATCTCACAAACTGCACCTCAAGTGCTCAGATATTACAACATGTCACAGATTGCACATCAAATGCTCAATTATTACAATTTATCACAAATTGCACATCAAGTGCTCAAATATTACAACTTGCCACAAAAATCAACAATACCTTATTTTCCACAATAAGGAGCTCATGGCTCAACCATAATGTGCACAAAATCTTAACAAAATATTCGAAAGTGAACAACTCAACAAAATAATATCTCACATAAAAATCAAGTTGGCAATCACACTAAATCATCATGTAAAAACAATTTCAACAAACAAGGATTTAGGCATGACAAATAGAGTATTTAATAAGTGACAATAATTTCCAATTTAATACATAAGGGCGTCTAAGGATTAACCAATGAAATTTGCACATAAGACTCAATGCCTAAGGGGAAATTCCCCCACTCGAGGTTAGGCAAGATACTTACCTTTTTTTTTTGAAGTTAGGTCGATATTCCAAATTAGCCTTCTTGCTTGAATTGACCTCCGGATAGCTCAAATCTATCCAAATTAATTGCATAACTTCATTAAAATTTATCGGAAATAATTCCGGATAATAATACGTCGACTTAAAGTTTTATTCCAAACAGTCAACAAAAGTCAACGCGGAGCTCGCCCCGCGGAACCCGACAAAATTTTCATGAAATCCGAACACCCATTCCGATACGAGTTCAATCATACCAATTTTATCGAATTCCAATAACAACTCAACCTCCAAATCTTAAATTTTCGTTTTTGAAATATTTTGTAAAATTCTTGATTTCTTCCATTTAAATCCGAATTAAACGATGTATATAATCATAGATTCATGAAATATAATTACTTTAGGATATAGAACACTTATCCCAACCAAGTTTGTGAAGAATCTCTCCATAATCGCCCAAATCCGAGCTCTAAAATTCCCAAAGCAAAAATGGCGAAATGACCATTTTTGATCCTTAACATTCTGCCAAGTTTGCGCACCTGTGAGGGGCCTTTCACATCTGCGATTTCGCAGAAGCAGCATCAACGCCGCAAAAGCGGACGACAAAAATATTGGGCATCGCATCTGCTATCCTTGTTTCGTATGTGCTATCGCGCACCTGCGCTCCCCTTTCCGCAGAAGCGACGCAACAGGACTGCCCCATACATCGTAGAAGCGACCTTCAACCTCGCAGAAGCGGCTCCTCATCTGCGATTAAATCTCCGTAGATCCGGATACACCAGAACACTACCCAACACCGGCTTTTGCCAAATTGTTTTGATTGATCCAAAGCTCTTCCGAAACTCACCCGAGACCTTCAGGACCTCAACCAAAAATACCAACACATCCTAAAACACAAAATGAACTTAGTCGAGGCTTTAAACCACGTCAAATAACGCCGAAATTAGGAATCGAGCTTTGAATTAAATTTTGAGTTTTCAAATCTTCCAACTTATATATTTTGCGCCGAAACGTATCAAATCAATCCGGAATGACTTCAAATTTTGCACACAAGTCATAATTGACGAAATGGAGCTATTCTAATTTCCGGAATCGAAATCCGACCTCGTTATCAAAAATTCACCCTTCGGTCAGATTTTTCAAAATCTTCTATTTTTCAACTTTCGCCAAAATGCGTCGAATTGTCCTACGGACTTCCAAATCCGAATTCGAACATACGTCGAAGTCCGAAATCACCATACGAAGTTATTGACATCATCAAAATTCTATTCTGAGGTTATTTTCTCAAAAGTCAACTCTCCGATCAACTCTTTCCATTTTAAGCTTTTAAATAAGAATTGTTCTTTTAATTAAATTTTGAATCTTCCGAAAATCAAACTCGACCACACCCGCGGGTCTTAATACATATTGCAAATATACTCAAGACCTTAAGTCACTGAATGGGGCGTAAATTCTTAAAATGGAAAGTCATGTCATTATTTGTGCAGACCGCTCATAAATTATGCAGCCGCAGATCTGGGCTAAGAGTCAAAGATCAAAGAATATGCAAAAAGAGCAAGTCGAGGAGCCTTTATGAATTGCGGACCACACAAGAATTGTGCAGCCGCAGAAGATTGCCTCGCGATTACAGTCCAGACATGTTCGGCCGCAGAAGATTGCCTCGCGGCCGTAGTTTAGAAATGTACAGCCGTAGAACTCCACTTCCTGCCAGGTGAAAAAATCTACGGACCACACATGGAATTGTGCGTCCGCAGAACCTCCCGGTGGGCATTTTTGTTCGAGATTGTTGGCCCTGTATAAATAGACGAGTTTCATAAAATTACGTCAAGTTTGAACATCTGAAGCTGCTGTAGCCATTTTTCTTTACTACTTTAGAAAGTTTTACATTATTTTGTTATTTTAACATTAGATTTCATCACTTTAATCTTTCATTATGAGTTTAATTAGCTTTTCTTCTCTATTTTCTGCAATTTCCATTATGAGTAGCTAGATTTTTACTAGGGTTATGACCCAACTCTAGTATGTAAACCTTATGGGTAACTGATTTAGTGCTTGTTTATGATTGGGTATTGATTCTTTAGATTAATTCATGATTCAATTTTAGAATTAATGGTTGCAAACATTGATTCATGCCTATTTGACTTAGTATCTACTTGAGAAAGAGAGACTTAGTCTAGGATAACTTAGCTAACAAGGAATTGGATTAATTGAGAGATTGACTAACCTACTTAAAAGGTTCAACCTAGAGATAGTAATAACCCGACTTAAGCTCTTATCAACTGTTTTGGTTGATAGCCATTTGGACTTGAGAAAGCCAAATTGGACAAAATCACTCTCTGATCGAGAGGTATTGAGTGGGTAATGTAGAGTTGGGAGCTATAAGACACCCCATCAATAAAACAAGCATTAACGTCTTTATCTCTTTAGGCAAATACTTAGATTATGGTCAAAGCCCTAGGCCTTTAATCCAATTGGAAAAATCTCAAAAATATTTATTTATAATCTATTTTCTTTATCATGCATTCATTAAAGTAACAATAGAAATAGAAAACAAAACCTTGTTGAGGAAGTGCAATCTTAGGTAACCTATTTGCTTGCTTCAAATATATACTCCTAACTCCCATCATAACTCCTAGTGGATTCGACCCCGACTCCTAGTTGGGTAATTATTATTGCATACGACCGTGTTATATTTCTTATTGAGGTGTGTTGTGGATGTGATCAACCATATTGTGCACATCCCTAGCTAATTGTTACCGACTTGTTTTCATTGTTTTTTCACTATTGTACCTCTTTTAATCATTGTTGTGATTGTGCTTTGCTTGAGTGGGGGGGAGGGGCGGACCTACAGTAATATGTATGGGTTCACGGAAACCCAATAACTTTTGTCTAGACTCTGTATTTATATTAATAAATCTATTGAATATATAACAATAATTATATGGAAACCCAGTTCCAAAATGCATTTGTGGTCCAATGGTAAATTCTGGAACCTAGATGTGGCCCGCTTCCCTTCCTCCTGATGCAAGTTCGAGTCCTCATAAGTTCTTTTTATTTTATCCTTTGGTTTTTGAGCAGTACTTCTTTTGGTTTTTTGGACAAAAGTGGGTTGCTCTAGTGGTGAGCACCTTTCACTTCTAACCAAAAAGGTTGTGAGTTCGAGTCACCCCAAGAGCAAGGTGGGGAGTTCTTCGAGGGAGGGAGCTGAGGGTCTATCGGAAACAACCTCTCTACCCCAGGGTAGGGGTAAGGTCTGCGTACACACTACCCTCCCAGACCCCACTAGTGAATTTATACTGGTTTGTTGTTGTTGTTGTTGTACTTCCTTTGGTTTTTGAGCAGTACTTCCACTAAGGAAAAATATAAAACAGACAAATATTACTCCATTTCTGTCAAGTTAGTACAACTTTCACTTTAGTCTATTTTTTTAAATAAAAATAATAATAATAATAATAATAATAATAATAATAATAATAATAATAATAATAATAATAATAGATGACTAAAGTGAACCTAAAAAGAAATAACCACATCAAAAAGTCCCCAAAAGTTGCTTTGTCCCAAATATCAAAATCAAACATTGAAAAAAAAGAATAGGGTTTCAAAAATCTTGTTGCAGTCATTGGTTCTTTGTTCATCTTCTAATCTTCTTCAATCTTGACTTTTCTTTTGTTGCCTATCAAAGACAAGTCAGTGATCCATTGTAGGTCCTCTTCCTCCTTTTTTTTTAATTTTATATATAATTATTTTCCTCTTATATTATATTATATGAAATAATATCTCTTAACTATTTTCCTCTTATATTTATCTGTAATATCTAATTTGTGTCTTATGATTTGTAGGGCATTTTAGTGAGAGTCGATATGATCAAGAGATTTTTCAAGCCGCAAACCTCTTCAGTTTCTACTTCTAGTTCTCCTTTGCTAAGCTCTCCTTCATGTCTAGTGATTAATGATAATGTCAATTATTCCCAACCATCACATAAAGATATTATATTGGATCCGAATCTTCTTAAACCTGATCCTGGTGAAAGAAAATAAATTTCAGAATTTTCTCCTAATCTACGTGACAGAGTGAGAAGATATTACATTCAAAAGGGGCCTTGTCGGCCTCGCAATTTTATTTTTCCAAAAATAAATTTTGGTGAAAACTTGGGTCATTTTAATCCGGAATGGTTTAATACTTCATATTCTGGATGGTTAGATTACAGTATTAAAGAAGATACAACATTTTGCTTATGTTGTTACTTGTTTAAAAATGAGATAGGAGGATATGAGAAAAAAGTAAGTGATTCTTTTACAAAAGATGATTTTAGGACTTGGAATAAAGGTATAGAGAGGCTTAACGCACATGTGGGTGAAGTGAATATTGTTCATGTTAAAGATAAAGTCATTAAAAGAAGCAATTTATTCTTTTCTTTTGGAACATTCATTGAGTAAATCTCAAATACGGGGACAAGGTTATGATGGAGCTAGTAACATACATGGAGAAATTAATGGTCTTAAAACTTTGATTATGAATGATACTCCTTCAACATATTGCATACATTATTTTGCTCATCAATTGCAATTGCTCATCAAGTTAAGTTTGATATTGCATGTCGCTAATGCAACGGTAGAAAGAGTTTTTTTCCGATGAAGTACGTTAAAAATGACTTGCGAAGCCGAATTGGTGATGAATTTTTTAATGATTGTTTAGTTTGTTATATAGAGGATGAGTATTTGAAAGTGTACCTAATGATGCGATCATTGATCGTTTTCAAAACATGACAAGTCGTCGAGTACAATTGTAATGATAATGTTTATATTCATAAGTTGTCTTTAAGTATTTCGTTATTTTCTAAATATATATTGGATATTGATACTCGTTTCTTAATTCGGTTATTGTAATATATTGACTTAAAATTGCGGTAGGAACCCATACACTTCAATTTATAGATCCGCCTCTGGTGGAGGGTCTATCGGAAACAGTCTCTCTAGCTTCGCAAGATAGGGGTAAGGTTGCGTACGCACTAACCTTTCTAGACAACACTTATGGAATTACACTGAATTTATATTGTTGTTAAGTAGATTATTTTATATTTTGTCACCTCCTTGATATAATAGGACGGAAGCTTTACTCAAAGAAAATTACAAAGAAAGATAGCAAAAGATAATAGCATTTTCTTAAATTCAAAATTGTAAATATACATTACCTAACAATAGCACTAAAAACAAATTTAACTCAATTAAAATGTATAAAAGAAAAAGCTCAATTACGTTAACGAAGAAAATATTGCTGAACAAGTGAATGATATTCAGAAGAGCACGTCACAATGTTGAATAAATGGATAAATATTCAAAAGAGCACGTAAAGACTATACTTGAATTTGTCTTCTACTGTCCTAAGTTGTGAGATGTAGTAGGATACTCATGGGAATTTATAGATTATAGAGAGCTAGGGGTCTAAACTCTAGTGTGGAATATTTATGTCAGTCTTCTAAAGAGCCTACTACTGAGATTTTTTCAAGATTTGTTAGCAGTTGCCAGGAATCTCTCCCTGCTACCAGCCACATAGCCGAAAATTATACTATGAACTTTTGGTAATTTTTTGTACCTATGGTTCACCGTTAATTAGTTCTAACGTATCTTGGGATTGGAAGTTAGTGGATTAATTTAATGTGTTTCGAATTAAGTGTCAATAATATTCTCTTGTCTCTTGATATCATTTCAATTAATATAATTTGACTGAATGTGAAGTTTCACATACTTATTTTACTTGTATACTATATAAATAAATAAAAAATTAAAAGTAATTAGTGGAACAATATAATTACAAAAGATGGTTGTTTGAGATATAGCTTTGGTAGAAATATTCAAAATCATTAGCATTTTTTTGTTAATATAGAGAATGTCATATAATAAAAAAGGAAGGGTCACTTTCTCCATGAAGAATTATAACCCGTTTCGACATAAGAAATATTTCCCTTTTTTTTGAATTTTTTTAATTTTTTTCCGAAATCAGTGTTTGATTATAAATTTTTCAATTTTTACTTGAAAATGCATTTTAAATTTTTTCAAAAATTTAAAAAATTCCAAAAAACTGTTTTTCAAAATTTTCACTCCGATCACTCACAAAACTTCAAAAACAACCAAAAATTATATTCATGTCCAAACATAACTCTAATTTTCAAATACCATTTTTACTTGAATTTTTTTCCCACTTTTTTGGAATTTTTACAATTTTTATGTCCAAACGCCCACTTAGAATATGTAGTACTCTATGTCTAATGAATTTGAAACAATCTCAAAAGGTTTATGAACATATTTTTCATCTCTTTAACTCTTCTTCCATGGTACAACCTCTATCTCTTTTTTTCTTTTCCAATTTGACTTGTAAATTTGTTTTTAAAAAGCTTTCTATAATTTAACGTGCTTCAATTTATTTTGTGTAGCTTACTGATTTTAGTTTGGGGACACATCAATCTAACTTTTGGCACCATTTTTCATAAATTTATTTTCAGAGAAGCATGAATGCATAATCTTATAAAGTATACCAGCAGAACTATTTACTTTTTAATTTATCAAATCAACTATCATCAAACATGTCATTCAATCTAAAATATACAGGGTATATGAAAACATTCTATTAACCCTAAATAGGCTTTAACTTCAAGATCATTTAGTAGAGTGCAGGGCAATGTTTACCTTTAAGAGTTTCTTAGTAAAATAGTACAGTAACTAAAGAAGATTGCTTTTGGATTAGTATCAGATTAGAATTTCGATAGCTAACATTTGTGTCCACAGAAACGTGATTTACTAGAAAAGAGAAGACATTGTAAATATTTTTTACACTATTTTAATAGATCTTAATCTGTTATAATTTATTTAACTAGATAGTGTAGAATAATTAAGTACTCAATATATTATTTGATAATTAGAAGTATCAAATTAGTCAACGTAAGGTCAAGGAAGGTACCCTAACATAAAATATTTTCAAAGAGGCAGGTAACCTTAATTACTCCGTACATGAGAAAAGGGTTTAGAGTTGCAACCTATGGTTAATAATGCTCATATGCTCCTTTTCCTCATGCATTAGTAATGGTATAATATAAAACATGTCGCAATTCTTGAACCTTAGCTTCGACCTCTCACTATGTCAGTTCTTCGATATTCCTTCTTTAAATATTTTTGGTCAAGTGGGGATTGAGTCTCTTTGACCTACATATACACCAATAGTAGTTATGTGAAGAATCTCAGTTTGTTAGTGTTTGATCAAAAAGTATCACTTTCGGTTAAAATTATTGTATTTATATAATAAAGGGTTAAATCTAGTTAATGATAATATCTCTAAATATGGGTCTTGAAAGTGTGGATGATGTGGGACACACCTACTGGGAGATTGACAATAACAAGCATTAAATATTCCAAAAAGTATGAGCAATAATGGAGGAGTAACTAGCAATAAATGATATTTAAGTAAATAGGAGGGGTGATTCACCCAATGGAGAATAAACTAGATGATTGTTCCTCCTGACAATGATGAGTGACAGATAAATCCTAGAATGTTCGAACTATTCTCGGATCTGATGAAAAAGTATGGAATAATGCCAATAAGAATTTTGATGAAAAGGTAATGTTTGTATCTTTTCTAGAGAGAGAGAATCTTTTTTCCGAAATCTATTCTTATCACATAAATATTACATATCTCCCCTTTTCCTTATATTTTATCCTCCTTATATGGGATATAACCCTAGCAAACCCTAACAGTACATGTGTAGAGAATATTCTTCAAAATATTCCGTTTATTATTCTATTCTAAAAATTAGCCGTTACAACTCTTTTCGCGGATCTCGTACTCGACCATTGTAAGCGTCCCGAGCTTCGCCATTTCCTGATCGACCTCGACTGATTCTTCCCTCAATACTTCCTTGCCCTAAATGTTCCGTGGTAGATTTCGACCTATACAATTAGTCCTCCAGCTTATCGAGGCCGTCCTCAGACGACCTCGATGAGCGGACTTTGTTGGCTATGGTCGAGGAGAGTGGACGAGTGGGCCGAGCAGTTAAGTTTGAGACGAGTGGGCCGAGCAGTTAAGTTTGAGACGAGCTGGCAATGTGGCCTTGCTTTGCGTCGTTTCTCGTGCGACTGTCAGTTGGGGCTGCCGTTTCGATTCCAGTGATGGGTAATAATGGCATAATTTCTTGGTTTTTATGCCTGAATTCGTTTTCTTTGGTTCACGCTTGTATGTTTTTTGATTTTCTTAGCCGTAATCACGTAGCTCGGATAAGGTTGAACACATCCTAAGTTTAATTACAGCTGAGGATCATCAGATGTTAGTTCGAACGAGGTCGAATATAACCTAGATTTGGTTATGGCCGAGGGATAGTTAGGTGTTAATTCGAACATAACCTATGTTTAGTTATGGGCGAGGTCCAGTTAGGTGTTAATTCGAACGAGGTCGAATATAACCTATGTTCAGTTATGGTTGAGGGCCGGTTAGGTGTTAATTCGAACGAGATCGAATGTAACCTATGTTTAGTTATGGTCAAGGGTCAGTTAGGTGTTAATTCGAACGAGGTCGAATGTAACCTATGTTTAGTTATGGCTGACAACCAGTTAGGTATTAATTCGAATGAGGTCGAATGTAACCTATGTTTAGTTATGGACGAGGGCCAGTTAGGTGTTAATTCGAACGAGGTCGAATATAACCTATGTTTAGTTCTGGCCGAGGGCCAGTTAGGTGTTAGTTCGAACGAGGTCGAATGTAACCTAGGTTTAGTTATGGTTGAGGGCCATTTAGGTGTTAATTCGAACGAGGTCGAATGTAACCTATGTTTAGTTATGGCCGAGGGCCAGTTAGGTGTTAATTCGAACGAGGTCGAATGTAACCTACGTTTAGTTATGGCCGAGGTCCAGTTAGGCGTTAATTCGAACGAGGTTGAATGTAACCTATGTTTAGTTATGGCCCAGGGCCAGCTAGGTGTTAATTCGAACAAGGTCGAATGTAACCTATGTTTAGTTATGGAGGAGGGCCAGTTAGGTGTTAATTCGAACGAGGTCGAATATAACATATGTTTAGTTGTGGTCGAGGGCCAGTTAGGTGTTAATTTGAACGAGGTCGAATGTAACCTATGTTTAGTTATGGTCGAGGGTCAGTTATGTGTTAATTCGAACAAGGTCGAATGTAACCTATGTTTAGTAATGGCCGAGGGCCAGTTAGGTGTTAATTCGAATGAGGCTGAATGTAACCTATGTTTAGTTATGGCCGAGGGCTAGTTAGGTGTTAATTAAAACAAGGTCGCATGTAACATATGTTTAGAAAGATAAGCCTCTAGGTGCGGTATTTTGCGACTGATAAGTAGGGATTTTAGCCTATTATTTGCTCTCCTTTACTTAGGTTTTGAGCCAAAAATGCGTGAAGGTATTCCCGAAAACTAACTTAATGTAGTTGCTTGTAGGGTTTTGTTCGAAATGAGCCAAAGAAGCCATAACCAACTCATAAAGGAGTCAAACTTGAACATAAACCAAGTCTGGACCAATACTGTGGAATGCAGACCGCAATAAAAAAGGGAGGCCGCAAAATTATCATTGCTGAGGCGGCCATTATTCCGTGGACCACGAAATAGAGATTCAAAGAGGCTGTTTTGAGCACTAAAATTAAGTGCTGAGAGCGGCAGAAAGACACGACCGCGAAGTGACTGGCGCGGCCGCGATTGGAATTTAGCGGACAACATTTGTCGAGGTTCAGAGACTTTGCAAGATGGGCATAAATGAAGAAGGCGGCCCGCGACCAAATTACGCGGCCGCAAAGGAATCTCACGCGGACGCGGTGAACATTATGCGGTCCGCGAAACGAAGATCTACCCAGGCCCAGATACGAAGAAACGCGGATCGCACTCACTATTACGCGGCCGCAAAAGCCCAAGCGCAGACGCGGTCAGAATTACGCATTCGCGAAACCTCCACAGGGGCATTTTTGACCGAAATTTTCAGCCTAGTATAAATAGATCCTTTTATCAATTTTAGGTTAAGTTTTGTTTAGCAGAGCACGTGAATAGATGGTTTTTCCCTTTTTGGGCAATTTTAGAGTAGATTTACCTTCAAACTTTAGATTTTCATCTTGTACTTTAATATTATGGCTTATATTTCATCTTTATCTTTGATTTCTGCTATTATTATGAGCAGCTAGACCCCATAGCTAGGGTTGTGACCCAATCCTTGTGTGGGTATTTAATGGGTCTTGAATTTTAGGGCTTAATTATTTATGGATTAGTGATATTTAGCCTAATTCATGCTAAAATTATAGAATTAGTAGTTGCAAACACTGACTCATGCCTTTATGACTTAGGCTCTTCTTGAGAAAGAGGGACTAAGTCTAGAAAGATTAGGCTAACAAGGAATTAGGGTGAACTCAAGAGATTGATATCACCAATTAAAGGGTTAAACCTAGAGATAGTAATACCCGACTTGAGCTAATTTCACTTGTATTGTATGAACACCAATTTGGGCTTGAGAAAGCCAAATCGGGCAAAGTCACTCAAACTACCGAGAGGTATAGAGTGGGCACTTATGTGTGATGGTTATATCACGACCCCAATCATAACAAGCTTGTCCTAGATTCTTGATACCCATTAGATACTCACCTAGGCGGAAGACACTTCCCTATTGCCTTTTAACACTTGAAAACTTTCACCAAAAATATTGTACTTAGCTTACACTCAGCATACAATAGTATAAAATTAGAATAGAATCAATAGCAACAATTTTGGAAGTGCAATTAGGAACAACACGCACATCTAGATTAGTTAGATACCCAACTCCAAGCCAAATTAACTCCCTATGGAAATCGATCCCGACCTCGTTGGGTAAAACTGCATCGACCATTCTCACTACTCTATAGCGGTGTAGGTTTGGCCTCAATTACATTTTGGCACCTTTGCCGGGGAGTTAGACGGTGTTGTCTATCTATCTAACTATTTGTGTGTCTTGTTTTTCTTTCCTTTTATTTTTCTAACTTTTGTGTATCAATCGCTTTAGGTACCAAATGGCTCATAATGATGCTCTTGGACATGTTCTTATGGGGGAGGAGGTAGATGACAATGGTGAGGATGAGGTTAATCTAGAACCTCAAGTCCAAAGAAGAGGCCGCCAGACTAATGACAACATTCCAAACCCTCCCCCACCTCTTCCACAGGCAGCACACCGGGTGCTATCCAATGAAGGTTACGTAAGTGCAATTGTCCCGTCCCGGATTCGGGCGGGCAATTTTCAAATTACAAATGTCATGCTGACCCTATTGGAGCAAAGGGAATTTTTCACTAGAGCTCCTCATCAGAACGCATACAAGCATCTAAAGGGTTTTGTAGACACATGCTGGGGGAGCAAGCAGACGAACGTGTCGGAGGACGCTCTGAGATTGAGACTTTTCCCATTTTCACTTAGAGGGAAAGCTTTGGACTGGCTCGAGAGGCTACCCAACCACTCCATACACACGTGGGATGAGTTGGCAGAAATGTTTATAGCCAAGTTTTTCTCAACGAGTCATATGGAAGCATTGGGGGATGAGATCTTAGCCTTTAAACAAGAACCTAATGAACCCCTACATGAAATCTGGGAGTGATACTGGACAATAGTCAAGGAATGCCCAAAAAATGATTTGACTAAAGCAATGATTCAGCAGACATTCTATAGGGGCATCAACACGACCAACCAGTGTGTGGTGAACCAACTAGCTGGGGGAAATTTTATGAAAATGCCTCATGCCGATGCTTGTGACATACTTGATGAGATGGTTGACACATCCTCAGCTTAGCAAAGTTGGGAAAATATTCCTCAGGGTGACCCTAATGTCATCCATCTTCACAAGGAACTTCATGATCACGGACAAGCCATAGCCGAGTTGACAACTACTGTGAATCAGTTAACAAAGGCCCAACTTCAGCAAGTTCAAGGGACAAAGCAAGTAAATGCCATGGAAGGGGTAAATGTCATGGTCAACAAGATGAAGTACATACATGAAAAATATACCCGGAACAAAGAATTCAAGAAGGGTGACTTGGTTCTTCTATTCAACTCTCGGTTACGACTGTTTCCGGGAAAGCTCAAGTCAAAATGGAGTGGCCCTTTTGAAGTGGTGCATGTAACTCTGTTTGGAGCTTTTGATTTGAAAAAACAAAAATGGTGAAATCTTTAGAGTTAATAGGCACCGAGTGAAGCACTACCTCGGCAAGTTTGATGACAGCCACGTGGTGGCCTTGATTAATTTCACATGATGATGGTAACATGCGTCGTGCCGCGACGTTAAATCAGGCGCTTCTTGGGAGGCAACCCATGTGATGTTTTCTTTTTCTTTTCTTTCTTTTTGATTTTCTTCTTAGATTAGGCATTGTTTTGGACTAACTAGTTGTGAAGTTTGTGTAGGAATTGGTTGTGCAGTGCAGGACTTTGACAGGGAAAAATTTGACTAAGTGTGGGAATTTCGCGAACCGCGCTCAAAATTTCATGGTCCGCGTTAGCATTTTGCGATGGCACATTTTATCCGCGGACGCATACTTGAAGAGCCCAAAATATCAACTCTCTGAAGTTGAGTTCGCGTCCACGTTCATAATTTGGCGAATCGCGATGACATTCGCGTCCGCGTCCAGAATTTTGCAGCAGCTCTTCGAAAGGTAAAAAGTGCGGACCGTGGTAGAATTCCACGGACTGCACTAAGGTAAGTCGGTGGGTCCCCATCGATTTGGCATAAATAGAAAGTCCTTAGGACTTTTACACTTTTTGAACCTCAAACTTTCACCACTTTAGAGCACTGTTCATCTTCCTCTTCTTTGACTGTCAATCTCATTTCATATCACTCAAGAATCCATTTTCCTCTACAATTTTACAACTGGTATGCTCAAATCTTTGCATTGATTTTATCTCTTTCTTTTCTTTTCTTCTGGTTTTAATTTTTCTTTTTAGTTAGGGTTTAATAAATGCTACATTCTCAAAATCATGCTTAATTGATGCTTAAATTCATGTGGGTAATTGTTTTACATGCGTAATGGGGGATAGAGTTATTAACTAGGCATGTTTATTGCATTAATTTTTGCACTTAGTGAAAACCCTAGGTTTCAAATGTGCCAGTGCCCGTTTTGTTTGAACTTCGCAGACCGCGGTCCATTTTACGCGGTCTACGTACTTTAATTTGTGAGAGCTGAGTATGGTTGCATGTTCACGGATGTGGTGATTTTTCCACGGTCTGCGTTTGAACTTACGCGGTCGCGTCAAAAATTCATGGTCCGCGCTAATGAGTTTCAAAGAGTTTGGCAATTACTCCCACGACCGCGTCCATTTTTATGCGGTTAGCGTTTGATCTTTGTCCCAAATTTTGCGATCCGCAGAAGACCATGATCAGAGAGTTGGTAGTCTGAGTCCAACCTCCTCGCGGCCGAGCCCATTTTTACCCAGTCCGCGATGGCCCTTCCGTGGTCGCGCCCATTTTTCCGCGGTCTGTGGTGCACTATTTTGGGAAGCACTGTTTCATTTCATCTGCATTTCTTTAAGGATTCATTGAACCACAATACTAATGATCTTTCACTAGTTGTATGTGCAAAAAATGGTGCGATCTCGTGGTGGTCCCGATAAATCAAAAGGGAGGGGAGACTCCTCCCGAGGCCGAGGCAAAGGGAAGCAGACTGCACCCTTATCACCTTAGAAGATTATTAGCAAAAAGGCCAAACCTGTGAGACCTCAGGCTGACTCCTCGGACACTAGTGAATACCTCCCTTCCCGGGAGATTTTCGAGGGAGAATCTGCACAATAACCCGAGGCTCAATCTCAAACTTTTCATCTCGTCAATCAACCCACCTCCTCATCTGAGTCATCTGATGGCTCTGAATGAGGTAGTTAGACTTCAACACCATCTCCCCCACCTGCTGTAACTCTGGCCTCAACAACTGCTCCTATTGATATTGATGATGAAGAAGAGGTTCCGGATGACGAGAGAGGAGGTGATACCCATGAAGGGGGGTTGATTAGATCAAGGAAGCCGGCAGTGTGGCAAGATAGGTTCGTGAGTGAGAAGGCCTACCACAAATTCCGGGAATAGTGTCCACAAAGGTCGCTCACCCTTGAGCGACATTTCATAGAAAGAGACCTACTCTCTCCCAACCTGAATGTGAAGAGACAATTTGATGAAAGAGTGGGGTAGAAATTTTTCACTAGCAAGTTGCTGGAAACAAATGAGTACCTAGTCAAGGAATTCTACGCCAATGTTTCCCACATCAAAAAGGGTACCTATGTGATTAAGGTACGAAATAAGAAGATCCAGTTCGATGACAAAACTTTGAATACATATGGCAGGTTTGATGATATAGACGCTGGTCTATACATACAAAAGTTGGCATTAGATGAAGTAGCCCGTCCATGGGTAGCAGAGGTGATAGCCATACCAGGGACAACACCGACATGTCTTACACCGGGATTCTCAATTGCCAGAAACACCCTTAGCTTTGAAGCCAAAGGGTGGTGCACCTTCATCTGCAGCCGCCTTGATCCGTGCCAGTATGACAGTGACATTCCACTCTCCCGGGAGATCCTCATAGCGTCCATTATGGCGGGGTACCCAATAAATATGGAGAACCTCATGGCCCAGAACATATATAAGGCAACCAGTAAGGAAGAAAGGTCCTACCCTTACCCCAATTTCATCAATATATACCTAGAGGACCAGGGGGTTGAGGGGAGACACTTTGACACGAAGGTGAAGCCGAAAAGGCCCTTCTCTTGGTACAGCCTTCAGGGAGCAGACAACCCAAAGTCCAAAGGCAAAGCTACTACTTCCACTGGCCAGTCTGAAGAGCCAAGGATAGTGGCCACTGGTTCAGAGCCTTCCACAACGGAGGGTTCTTCGGCTGCTATGCCACCTCCCTCATCCGGGCCATCTGTCACAACCCCATTATCTGTGCCCTCATCTTCCGCATATCCTCAGACTTCACTGTGGGTCTCTCAGACGCTATCTAGTGTCAACAACTGGTTACAGGCTGCTACATCAAAGCTGTTTGTCTTATTCAGTGGAGTCGCAGCACAGGCAACCCCAGCACAACTTCAGGTACCTCCATCAGTGGAGGATTCATTGAAGGAGTTTCTGGACAACTAGAAGAAGCTCATGGACAACCAAAAGAAAATCCTGGAGACATTAGATAATCATGGGAAGGTGATCAAGGAGCTGGGCAAGTTCAAAAAGATGAAGAAGACTCAAGCTTCAAAAGAGTAGTAGAGCTGCTGAAGAAGGAGGTAGAGAAGTTCACTTCTACCGGAGATATTCCACTGGACCTGCTTATGGAGGAGACTGCCCCTACAGCATAGACAACATAGGCATCAGAGCAGGAGGTTGACAGAGAGCCGGTGAGAGGATTTGTGGTGCCCCAGTCAGAGGACCTGGAGATACAGTTGGAGGACCCAGAGGGAGTTGATGATCCTATGCAGACAAAGACCACATAGGGAGTTTTCTTTACTCGCTATCCCTTCCCTAATCTTATTTTTGCTTTTAGCATTGAGGACAATGCATCTTTTATTTCGGGGGAGGGGGTGGTCTTATTTTGATTTGATGACGGGCATGTAATAATTATGATACTATTTTCCTTTATTTTTACTTATCGTTATTTTTACTTTCGTTATTTTTCACTTTTGGTATGTATATAACTTTACCATTCCATGTATATATTCATCTATATTTTGTATATATTTGGTTCACTCCATTATTGTACATATTCATTTTACTTTTCGTAGTTTACTTTATAACTTCTTTTGTATTTTTCCTTAATAGCTTAGCTTCTTATTTCCTTTAGTAGCTTCTTTTTGAGTTTTTAGCTTCTTTTCACATTTTTTGCGTGATCAATAAGCCTTTGGTTTTCTTAATGCCACAGTTCTTTCCAAGGTGGATATTGTGTGAACCGGGTAGATCTTCCCAACGATGGATGGTGTGACAACCTTCTTAAGGGATTGAGTCTGTTTTTCTTTTTGCTCTGATATGTAGTAGTAATGAATAAAAGTATCTCAAGCAGGCTTCACTTGGTACTAACACATTTACCTTTGACCTCATGGTTAGAAACAAGTTGATTGACAAAGAATAGCTCTAGTTGTGACCTTTAGACTCTTGAGTTGACTAAAACTATCATCAAGTGGTTTCTTTGAGCCATATGTGATCTTCAATCTTAGATAGGGTTATTGTGGGACCTCGACTCTGTTCTTTTTAACAATCCATTAGCTTGAGAGAGAGGTGAGGTATTGAATTGCAACTCCAAGTCCCGTGCCAATAAGTCTAGAACTTGCCCTGAATGTTTGTTTAGGCAAAATTCTAAGTGTAGCTCGACTTGAGAAGTGATTATAGGCTCTCCTTGGTCCTATTTGAACTGTGAAAGCTTTTGTAGCCTACCAATATGATATCCCTAGTCAACCTCTTTGAGTTTAAGCCTATTTCATTCAATAGCCACATTACAAGCCTTCATCCATTTTATAATGACCCTCTCTTGGCACCTAATCTTTTCTTAGCATTCATGATGAGCAATTAGCAAAAACATAAGTTTGGGGGAGAGACGATGAATTTCAAAGTGATGAAAGGTACAAAGAATAAAACGAATTGATGAAAAGGAAAGGCAAAGAAAAGGATGAAGAGTTAAAAAGAAATATGTCAAAAAGAAAGAAAAGGCTGAAGGGATTAAAAAAAACAATGTTGAAAGGCATGGAATGATGAGAAAAGGATAAAAATGATTGTCATGAACAAGAAAGAGTGACAATATGTCTCTCTAGTTCCCCTGAGGAAGAAGAAAATGACTCAAAGTGTCAAGAAAGTATGAACCGAAATAAGAAAATGGAGTGCTTAAGGAAAAATGAAACGATCATAGTTCATTATGTCCTACCTTGATCCAAAAGCCTTCATTACATCCCGCTAAAGCCCTATATGATTACAAGTTGAGTGAGCTTACATTAGTGGTGATTTACATAATGGGCAAGCTTATGGTACTTAGAGCCGGACTTGTGGCATTCTTTTGAGAGTGATGAGCGCACTTCTTTACAATCCTTGTTTTGAGTGTCACATTCTATAAAGTGAGATTTGCTCATGGAGAGTAGAGGAGGAGTTTGGGATCCACAATGACCTACGTGAGAGAGCGAGCTTCCTTGATGAATTGAGTCAACTCTTGATACTTTTGTGTCACATTAGAACTATGGAACTCAAAAAGACATAGCATGATGTTGTTGATAATGCATTTGTGTCGAGGGTAATTGTTAGTCCCAATTGATGCTTGATGAAATCACCTTAGGATAGCTGAAAGTTTCATTTATTTTTCTTGTAGAGGTGGTAATTACCTTGTTTGCTTGAGGACATGCAAAAGCTTAAGTTTGGGGGAGTTGATAAGTGGGGATTTTAGCCTATTATTTGCTATTTTTTACTTAGATTTTGGGCCAAAAATGCGTGAAGGTATTCCCGGAAACTAACTTAATGTGCTTGCTTGAGGTTTTTGTTCGAAATGAGCCAAAAAAGCCATAACCAACTCATAAAGGAGTCAAACTTGAACATAAACCAAGTCTGGAATAATACTGTGGAACACGGACCGCGATAGAAAAGGGCGGCCGCGAAATTATCATCGCTGAGGTGACCATTATTCCGCGGACTGCGAAATAGAGATTCAGAGAGGCTGTTATGAGCACTAAAATTAAGCGCTGAGAGCGGCATAAAGATGCGACCGCGAAGTGACTGGCGCGGCCGCGGTTGGAATTTAGCGGATAGCGTTTGTCGAGGTTTAGAGACTTTGCAAGATGGGTATAAATGAAGAAGGCGGTCCGCGTCCAAATTAAGCAGCCGCGAAGGAATCTCACGCGGACGCGGTGAACATTACGTGGTCCGCGAAACGAAGATCTACCCAGGCCTAGATATGAAGAAACGTGGACCACGCACACTATTACGCGGACGCAGTCAGAATTACGCGTCCACGAAACCTCTGCAGGGGCATTTTTGACCAGAATTTTCAGCCTAGTATAAATAGATCATTTTATCAATTTTAGGTTAAGTTTTGTTTAGTAGAGCCCGTGAACAACTAGTTTTTCCCTTTTTGAGAAATTTTAGAGTAGATTTACCTTCAAACTTTAGATTTTCATCTTGTACTTTAATATTATGGCTTATATTTCATCTTTATCTTTGATTTCTGCTATTATTATTAGTAGCTAGACCCCATAGCTAGGGTTGTGACCCAACCCTAGTGTGGGTATTTAATGGGTCTTGAATTTTAGAGCTTAATTATTTATGAGTTAGTGATATTTAGCCTAATTCATGATAAAATTATAGAATTAGTAGTTGCAAACACTGACTCATGCCTTTATGACTTAGGCTCTTCTTGAGAAAGTGGGACTAAGTCTAGGAAAATTTGGCTAACAAGGAATTGGGGTGAACTCAAGAGATTGATAACCATAATTAAAGGGTTATACCTAGATATAGTAATACCCGACTTGAGCCAATTTCACTTGTATTGTATGAACACCCATTTGGGCTTGAGAAAGCCAAATCAGGAAAAGTCACTCAAACTATCGAGAGGTATAGAGTGAGCACTTATGTGTGATGGTTATATCACGACCCCAATCATAACAAGCGTGTCCTAGATTCTTGATACCCATTAGATACTCACCTAGGCAGAAGTCACTTCCCTAGTGCCTTTTAACACTTGAAAACTTTCACCAAAAATATTCTACTTAGCTTACACTCAACATACAATAGTATACAATTAGAATAGAATCAATTGCAACAATGTTTGGAAGTGCAATTAGGAATAACACGCACATCTAGATTAGTTAGATACCCAACTCCAAGCCAAATTAACTCCCTATGGAAATCAATTTTGACCTTGTTGGGTAAAATTGCATCGACCATCCTCGCTACTCTATAGTGATGTAGGTTTGGCCTCGATCAGTGACGTTATGAACTTTAAGGAAATGTTGCCTTGGTTGTATATTCGGAGAAATAAAAATAAACTTCATGCATTTGTGCTTTATTCATACACTTAGAGAAATTTACATTTTTTTCCCGGGCGTTGGATGGCGTACCAGTCCCAGTCTATCTAGTCCGTCCATTGGTTGACTTGGAGGTCTTGAGAAGTAGAGCAATAAACTAGTCATCATGTGCCTCCGTCTGTGCGCACTTCGACCTGAAGTGTCCCCTTCGTCGCCTCGTTAAAAACCTCCTTGAGAAAATCCAATTGTGGCAAAACTCAATGAGGGGAAAAAGAGTATGACTTAGGGGACACTTTATCTCTTAAAAGTTGAAGTCCTGAAGTGGGTAATATTCCAGTTGTTTGGTAGTAGCTTTCCTTCCATTGTTTCTAGCTAGAACGATCCTTTGTTTATAGTTTTCGTGATTTTGTATAGGTCGTCCCAATTTGTTCCCAGTTTACTTTCCTGTGGGTCTTTGCTTGCTTGTGTTTTATCTTTAAGCACGTAGTCCCCGACTTTGAGTGGCATGAGCTTTGCCCTTTTATTATAATAGCGTTCTGCTTGTTATTCTTGGGCGATCATCCTTACGTAGCCCTTATCTCTTCGTTCTTCGACTTCGTCGAGCTCCTACCTTCTGCTTTCATCGTTCCTTGGTTTGCTCTTGTGGGAATATCTTAGGCTGGGCTCACCGACTTCGACCAGTATCACTGCATCAATCCTATAGACTAATGAGTTAGGCGTCTCTCTTGTGCTCATTTTCGGCGTTGTGCGGTAGACCCAAAGTACTTCTGGTAATATTTCCGGCCACAACCCTTTGGCGTCTTCAAGTTTTTTCTTCATGATGTTCAGTATCGACTTGTTGGAGGACTTCACTTGACCATTGCTCGCGGGATGATATGGTGTTGAGAGTATTCTTTTGATATGCCATTTTTCAAAAACTTCAGCAACCTTCTTTCATGTAAATTGGGGTCCATTGTCGCAACTAATCTCTTTGGGAAGGCCGAATCGGCATATGATGTTTTTCCATATGAAGGCGATTACTTCCTGCTCACATACTTGGGCGAATGATATTGTTTCTATCCATTTAGAGAAATAGTCAGTCAAAACCAAAAGGAATCGTACCTTACCTCGTCCTGCCGGGAGGGGGCCTACGATGTCCATTCCCCATTTGATGAACGACCAGGGGGAAGTTACTGAGTGGAGGTGTTCGCCTGCTTGGTGAATCATCGGGGCATACTTTTGGCATTGCTCGAATTGTTTCATGAAGTCCGCGGCCTTTTTTTCATGGTGGGTTAGTAATACCCTACCCCTATGAGGCATCTGACCAAAGCCCGATTGCCGGAATGAGCTCCATAATTTGTGGGCCTCTTCAAGAACGTGTCGCGTCCGACTTGGGCCCATGCATTTTGCTATAGGGTCGTCGTACATTCTCTTATATAGGTCGTTATGGATGATGTTATACCTAGCTGCTTGCATTCTCAGTTTCTTGGCCTCTTTTTTATCACCTGGGAGTGCGTCATCCTGTAAATATGTGACAATATGATTGCACCAGTCCCAAGTCAGGTTTATAGTTCTTACCTCGATTAGGTCTATCGATGAGTTAAGAAGGTGGACTACACTTCTGTCTCCGCTTGCAATGTTTTTGGTGGCTGTAGCTAATTTAGCGAGGCCATCCGCCTTGGTATTATGTGCTCGTGGGCTTTGGTCGAGTTGGAATTCATCGAACTCGGGCAGCAACTTACAGATTTTGGTCTGGTACTTTTGCAACCTTTGTTGCTTGATTGGAAAGTTTATGTGACTTGGTTGACAACGAGTTGAGAATCACAACGTAGTCTTAGCTGTTTTGCCCCGTATTTGAGTACTAGTCTCAACCCCGCAATTAAGGCCTCATACTTGACCTCATTGTTAGTCATGTCCGGACACCTTATGGACTAGCTAATCACTTTGCCGGTTGGGACTTCGAGTACGAGTCCCAGTCCAAACCCTGACGCGTTAGACGCATTGTTAGTATACAGGACCTAGAGGTATTGTGTTTGGGGAGAAGCGTGTGCGACTTCTCTTTCAACTTCATGCATTACTTTTGCGCTGAAGTTAGCGATGAAGTGTGCGAGCACTTGTGATTTCATCATTGTTCGTGGCTGGTACGTGATATCGTGCTAGCTCAGTTTGATGGCCCATTTGGCCAGCCTTCCCGATAGCTCGAGTTTATGCAAAATGGTTCTTAGGGGGAAATTTGTGACGACCAAGATGGGGTGGCATTAGAAATAAGTTCTAAGCTTTCGCGAAGCTTTGACTAAGGCCAGAGCCAGTTTTTCGATGTGAGGGTATCTCGTCTCGGCGTCGACTAGTGTTTTGCAAATGTAATAGATGGGAGACTGCGTACCTTTATTTTCTCGGACCATGACTATGCTCACAACTATTTTGGATAAGGCGAGGTAGACTAGGAGATGTTCCCCCGACTCTGGTTTTGAAAGTAATGGTGGTGATGACAAATATGCTTTTAATTCCTTCACGGCTTAGACGCACTCAGAAGTCCATTGGAGACTGTCCATTGGTGGCGATGAGGCCAGTTAACCTCTGAACCTATTTTTTGGTGGTTAGGTGTTCTGGCATTCTTTCGATGGCTCTTATTTGATTAGGGTTGACCTCGATCCCTCGCGCGCGACACTAGGAAACCTAGAAATTTCCCGAGGCCACGCCGAATGCACATTTTTCGGGATTCAGTTTCATTTCGTACCGTCTTATTATGTCGAATGTTTCTCTTAGGTGATTGATGTGATCCTCTCTCATTTTGTACTTGACCAGCATGTCGTCTGTATAGACTTCCATCGTTTTGCCAAGTTGGTCTGTTTACATCCTCATCACTAACCTTTGGTATATTACCCCTGCGTTTTTCAACCCGAACGACATGACCCTGTAGCAGTACGTCCCCTGGTGGGTGATGAAAGTGGTTTTCTCTTGATCCTATTCTTCCATGAGGATTTGATTATAGCCCGAGTAGGCATCCAAGAAGCTAAGTAGTTCATGCCCGGCCGTTGCGTCGATGAGTTGGTCGATATAGGGTAACAGAAATGAATCTTTGGTGCATGCTTTGTTCAAATCTGTAAAGTCTTCGCACATCCTCCATTTCCCATTCTTCTTTTTACCATGACCACGTTAGCGACCCATTGGGAGTATTTTGACTCCCTGACGGAGCCGTTTTCTAATAGTTTTCCACCTCTTCGCGTACCACATCATTAATTGTGGAGTTGAACTTATGCCTAACCTGCCTCTTCGGGGGATGAAATAGATTTATGTTCAGCTTGTGCGTGGCGATTTTCTTTGGGATATCTGGCATATCCGCATGCCTAAAAGCAAACAAGTCTGCGTTAGCAGCTAAGAATTGACAAAATTTACCTAGTTTCTAAAGCTTGCAGCCGATGTAAGTTTTCTTGCTGTGGTCGTTACTGTCTAATTGAACGGGGTCGAGGTCTTCTACAGTCGATCCCGCCGCTTCGACCGTATCGGGGTCTCTGATGACATTTTCGCTATCATCGCATATCGACCTCGACCCCTATTGATTGTTATACCTCTTTTTCTTTGTCCTTCATTTGTTGAGTGACCGTGCAGTCTAGAGCGATGCGGTAGCATTCACGGGATATGCGTTGTTCCCCTCGTATACTGAATATTCCTCATGGAGTTGGGAATTTTATGACTTGGTACAAGGTGGAGGGGATGGCTTTTATGGTGTATATATATGGTCCCCCTATTATGGTGTTGTATGTTGTGTCTTGGTCCATGATATGGAATGTTGTTTCCATAGTGGCGCCACCAGCCAGGACGGGGAGTGTGACCTCGTCGGATGTTCGCTCAACTGCATTGTTAAAACCTGTTAGCGTGATGCAGCGTGGCACTATCTTATCCTCGAATTTCATTTGTGCAAGTACTTGAGGGTGGATAATAAATACATCGCTCCCATCGTCTACCATAATTCATCTCACATCGATATCTAAAATTCATAAAGTGATAACAAGGGCATCAAAGTGAGGGAAAATTAAACTGTTGGTATCTGACTTATCGAAGATGATACTTTCTTCGAGTTCATCATACCTTTCGTAAGTGATTGACCGTTTGAGTTTGTGGGTTGTGGTGAACTTAACACTATTGACGAAAGCATCGTCACCACCACCGATGATCATATGGACGGTGACGGTCGGCGAGGGTGGTTTCGGCGGTCCTTAATATTGTTCACGACCTCTGGCAAAACGATCTCGTCCAATTTCACTCCTCTATTTGAGGTTATGAAAACGGTCGATGCAATAGTAATACCCAACAAGAGTCGGGGTCGAATTCCGCAAGGAGTTATGTGAATGGGTGTTAGTAGTATATGTCTTAGCCCATGAGTTTGTATATCTAAATTTGCACTTCCGCAATAATTGGTTTTGTTTGAAAATTTAAATTAAACTATGATTGTGATTTAAAAACAATGAAACTAGGAAATTGTTTTTGGTTGTTTTTCAAATGATATAAAAGGCCTAGGGCTATGACCTTCACCTAGGTGTTTGCCTAATGGGTTGTAAACTTTAAAACTTATTTTATTGGCCGGGGTGTATTATAGCTATCAACACTCAAGTACCCACTCACTACCTCTCGGTCAGAGAGTGGTTTTGCCCAATTTGGCTTTCTCAAGTACAAATGGGTATTGAACAAAACAGTTGATAATATGGTCAATTTGGGTTTTACTATCTCTAGGTTCAACCCTTTAATTGGGCTTATTAATCTCTCGATTGACCCAATTTCTTGCTAGCAAGATTTTCCTAGACTAAGTCTCTCTTTGTCAAGTAGAGACCAAGTTAAATATGCATGAAATAATGTTTGCAACTATTAATTATTCAAACAAAAGCAAGAACTAGGCTAGATAATTAACACTCAACCATAAACAAGCAATAAATCAAACACCCATTAAATTTACACACTAGGGTTGAGTCACAACCCTAGTAAAAATCTAGCTACTCATGCTTAAAGTGGAAGAAAAAAAAAAAAAGAAGAAGAAGAAGAAGAAGAAGAAGAAGAAGTGATAATTAATCCCATATTGATAATTAAAATGATGAAATCAATATTCAAAAAGCTCAGAATAGCAAAAACTACTAAAAAGAGCAAAAGAAACCGTCTAGTGTGGCTGCCGATGTCAAAAGTTAACCTAAAAAGTAAAAATCTTCTATTTATACAATGCTAGAATTTTAGGACAAAAATGCCCTTTCGGAGAATCTGCGGTTGCACAATTCCATGTGCGGTTTGCACTTTGCTTCAGCCTGACAGGATTAGAAACCTGCGGCCGTACTGAACTGTGGCCGCATTTCTCTGTTTCTGCAGACAGCACAAATGTGCCTGCGGCCGCACCTTACTCTTCTGCGGTCTGCACAAATGTGGCTGCGACCGCGTAGCTGTTCTTCTGCGGCCGCACCATAATTGTGTGGTCTGCACTTTTGTTGACTTGAGATGCATGTTCTCTGAACTTTTGCTCTTACACAGTTTCTGCGGTCGCGCAATTTCATGTGCGGTCCACATCTTACAATCTTCTCTAATGGAATTGCTTCATGAAATACCACCGCAAATGGTATTCTACGGACCGCACTTTGAGATTGGGACCAACAATTACCCATGACATTTATGAATTATCAACAATGTAGCAAGTTAAACATTTAAGCATGAATAGTTCTAATGTGATATTTGAGCATCAAGAGTTGACTTTATTCATCAAGGAAACTCGCTCTTTCATGTAGGTCATTATGGATCCCAAACTCCTCCTCCTCTACTCTCCTTTTGCCTATCTCACTTAAGAATATAACACTCAATTGATAGGTTTGTGAAAAGTTCACTCATCTCTCTCAAAAGAATGTCGCAAGTACGGTTTTAAGTACCATAGGCTTACCCCTCATGTGAATTACCATTAATGTAAGCTTACTCGGCTTGAAATCATGTAGGGCTTTTTTGGGATACAATGAAGGCTTTTGGAATAAGGTTGGATAGGCTATGATAGAACAAGTTCATCTTTCCTTAAGCACTCCATTTTCTTTTATCGGCTCATGCTTTTGCCAACTCTTTGAAGCATTTTCTTTTCCTTAGGGGAACTAAAGAGACTTAACATCACTTTTTCTTGGTCATGTTATTTATCTTCTCCTTCTGCTTTTTCCATGCTTTGCATCATTACTTTTCTTTGAATCCCTTCAACTTTTCAACTTATTCACTTTCTTTTTGTATTTTTCTTTTTGTTCTTTCGTTTTCTTGCCTTTCTTTCTCTTCATTTCTTTTCTCTTTTGCCTTAATACTTTTTTTTTCAAGAGAGGGTCACAATAAAACGGATAAAGGCTTAAAACGTGGTGATCAAATGAGAAAGGTTTTAGGCTCAATTGGGTTTACTAGGGATAACAACTTTGGTGGGCCATGAAAAAATTTAAATGGGTCAAGGAGAGCCTACAATCACTTCTCAAGTCAAGTAAAACTTAAAATTTCGCCTAGAAACACATTCGGGACAAGTTCTAGACCATTTGCAAGGGTACTTGGACTTGCACTAACAACATCTCACCTCTCACGCAAATTGTTAAAGCGGATAGAGTCGAGGGCCCACAACGACTATATTCAAGATTTAAAATCACTATGGTTCGACTAAACCACTCGATGATTGCCTAAGTCAATACAAGAGTTACAAGGTCACTAACTAGAGTAATTTATTTCCAAAAACCTTATTTTTAACCATAAGTACATAGTTAAGTAGGTTAGTACCAAGTGAGACATGTTTGACTCTTCTAGCCTGACTCAATTAGGTCTTTTTACTCATTATTACTACTATTCTTACCTAAACACCAAAAACGGACTCAATCCCTTAAGAAGGTTGTCACGCCATCCATCTTTGGGAAGAGTCACCCGGTTCACATAAAAATTACCTTTGGAAAGAACCGTGGCATTAAGAAAATCAAAATCTTATTGTTCACTAAAACATAAAAAGAAGCTACCAAATTAAAAAGAAGCTACTAGATTAAATATAGACTAATAAGAAAACAGAATAAAGAAGCTAAAAAGCTAACTACTGAAAGCATAATGAATATATATAATGAGAGAGGAAAAGAGTGAATATATACATCAAGAGAGAACAGAGAGAATATATATACATAATAAAGAGAAAGAAGAAAATATGCTCAGTTATTACAAATCAAATGTCTAAAAGTCATCCAAATAGCAAATAACTCCACCCCACGAATGAAAATAAGCATTGTCCCCAATGCTTAATCAAAATAAGAATAAAGAACGGTAAGAGTGAAAAAGACTCCATATGTGGCCTTGGACACCTCCGTGTCCATAGCAGCATCACCGCCCTCAGTCTCATTTAACTAGATCTCATCATCATCGGCTCTGGGAGTAACTAGGTTGGTGAACATATGGCGTACTGCTTCAGCAGTGTCGGCAGCCAGGTCTGGCTCCTCAGACTGGCCAGCTGGTGCCACTGGAGCTGATGGTGCTGCTAGATCTACTAGTGTTGGTGGATTTGACCCTATGAGCATATCAAATGAAAGATCACCAGCTGTTGCTATCTTGGTCACCTCTCTCCTCAGCCTGTCAACTGATTTCCTGGACGCCTGATATTTCTTCATTTTCTTTACCTGCTTCCCTATCTCCTCAATCACTATTCCATGTGCTAACAAGGTGTCCATGATAATGGTCTGGTTCTCCAAGATATTCTTCAATGTATCCTCCACTGTCGGAGAAATCTGGGGTGCCGCAGTGGATGATTGTGCTGCAACAACACTGGATATGTCAGACAACTTTTCAGTGGTTGACTGCATCCAGTTGTTGAGGCTCGCCAGTATTTCGGAGACTCGCAATGCAGATAGTGGATGAGCGGGCATGGGCACCGGATTCAAAGCCAATGTGGAAGGCACTGATGTTGAAGGGCCTGAAGAAGTAGGTGAAGGCATAGCTGTTGCACTATCAGAAGGCTCTGCTGAAGTAGATGGCATGTTAACTATCTCAGCAGCTAACCGGCGGACTCATTAGACTGGCCTGCAGTAGTAGAGGGTTGACCCTTTTTCTTTGGGTTTCCACCACTCATCAAAGAATACCATGAGAAGGGCTTCTTCGCCCACACATTGGTATCAAAATCTCTCGTTTCCATCCCCGCATCCGTAAGGTACTCAGTGATAGTGTTGGGATATGGGTAGGAGGGGTCACCTTGCGTGGCGACCACAAACATGTTGGCCGATATCACGGCACCCACATTGATTATGTACCCGGCCATGATAGAAGCGACTTGTACAGTCCGCTGAATTGGAAGATTTGTTTTATTTTGGCACGGGTCTAGTCTGCTACACACAAATGTTTGCCATCCCTTTGCCTCAAAATTTAGGGTGTTCCGTTGAATCGGAACCCCTGCTGTGATCCATGCTGGAGGCAACCCTGGAGCTACAAGAATCTTAGGTAACCATGGTCGAACTGCATATCCCAGCTCTAACTTTTCCAGGTATTGCACAGGCTCTACATCCTCAAATCTTAAATACGTGTTCAGGGTGCTCTGATCGACTCTCACCTTTAGATTTCTCACTTTTGTTACCTTTGCCCCTTTCTTTATATGCGTCACATTGGCGTAAAATTCCCGAACCAAGTATTCCTTGGCATCTACCACACTTTTGGTGAATCACATCCACCCCTTCCGCTCCTGGAACTGTCTCAACACTGCCGGGTAGTATTTGTCAAGGTCTTTTATCATGAACTGACGCTCAAGAGTGAGCGATCTCACTGGACACCACCCTCGGAAGCTTGTGAAAGCAGCCAGACTAAAAATCCTATCTTCCTAAATCTCTTTCTTCTTCGACCTCTCAAGGCCGACAACTCTGGTATCACCCCCTTAGCCATCATCCGAAATATCATCAACATCCACTTTAGTAGTAGCTGCGTTGGGGGCATGTATGGATAAGGGATTTGAAGCCTGACTGTCACCTTCCGAACCCTTGAAAGTGCTCTCAGATGAGGAAGGCTCATCTTTGAGTTGGTATCTGCCATGTGGCTGCTGTGGTGTTGTTGAACAACAGGCTGCTCTTGCAATGAGTCACCCTCTGACGCTTCCCGAGACGGGACATATGAACTAGTCTCGGTAGGCTCGGGCTGTCTTTCTCGGCCTACTGTGGCTTTCTTACTGATTACCCTTTGGAGGGCGAGGGGTAAATTAATTTTGCCTCTGCCTCTGGAAGGTTCACCCCTCCCCTTTGATGTATCACTACGACCTTGTGATCTAACCTTTTTCTGTAACAAATAGAAGCAGACGTCAGTTCCAGTTCAAGTGAAGATAAATCGACATTCACAGAACAAAACATGTTTGCGGGGTGGGGACGTGCGGTCCGCATAATTGCAAGTGCAGCAGCAGCCTGGGTTGTGCGGACCGCACAATTTGGACTTGCGGACATAGAGATTAAACTGTGGTCCGCACAATTTTGAGTGCGATCGCACATCTGAAGTGCGGTCCGAACAATTTTCAGTGCGGGTGCACTATGAGTACCTCAAAATGGCAAAATTCTGAAGATAGAGATTGGCCTGATCTGCGGCCACACACACTTTTCTGCGGCTGCGATGAGATTACTGCAGTCCTCACAATTTCAAGTGCGGTCCGCACATTATTTCCTTACCAACTGCCCTAGTCAACACTTATGCGGACCACACAATTTCTTGTGCGGCCGCATATTTCAAAATTAGGTCGGGCAGATTCCTTAAGGGTTTTGATTTATGCACAAATTGGATATGGTAATAGCAATTAAACATGATAATCAGGATACCAATTCCCCAAATAGCATTAGGAGTTGACCCACACAATTTAAACCCCACATGGATAGGAAATTGACTTCTAATGACACATGGCCTAAAATAACTAATAAATTGTAAACTAAACTAAGAAAATTAAAGAATCCTAGAAATGATTTGAACATACCAGTGATGAAGCAGTGCTAAGGAATGATCACAAATGCGTATCTAGGTGGCAGATGAGTGAACAGATGTGTGCAAAGTTTTAGCCCTTTTTTTAAGTGCTCAAAAAATGAAAAGTTTGTAAAGTAGCCTTAACATTACTATTTATTCAAAAAGGATTTGGCTAAGGAACAACGAGATGAGTGCGGCTGCAGAATTCCTTCTGCGGTCCGCACTCTGCTACCTGGAGGTTCACTTTCCTTTGATGATCTGCGGTCCACAGATTTAGCTGTGCGACCACATATTTTGGTGCAGACCGCAGAATTCGACGTGCGGCCGCACTTTGACTGTTTCCCTGACAAACAAACTTCAGAGAGTTTGTATTTTTCCATCTCAATTTGTGCGGTCCGCATAAGAATTGTGCGGCCGCAATTGCCTTCTGCTATAGCATTCAAAATTGTGCGGTCCGCACTTTTTCCTTACTTAGCCAATTTTTCTGAGCACAGTTCCTGTAAAGCACATTCATTCCTACAACACACTTCAAATCCAGTTAGCACAAAATAAGACCTATCTAAAGAAGAAGAAAAGAAAAGGAAAAAGAAACATGGGTTGCCTCCTAAGAAGCGCCTGATTTAATGTCGCGACACGACGCAGATTACCATCACTTCAAATGAATCACTGCCACCACGTGGCCATAATAAGCTTGTCCCAAATAATGCTTCACCCGGTGACCATTGACTCGTAATACCTCATTATTTTTGTTCTTCAAGTCCAATGCACCAAAAAATGTCACACCCACAATTTTAAAGGGACCACTCCATTTGGATTTCAGCTTTCTGGTAAACATCTTCAATCGTGAGTTGAACAACAAGACAAGATCGCCCACCTTGAACTCCTTGTTTCGGGTGTATTTATAACGAAGGTACTTCGTTCTCTCTTTGTACAAGGACAAACTTGCATATGCATGGTACCAGAACTCATCTAATTTATTTAATTGTGCAACCCGCAAGTTAGCGGCTGCATCCCAATCAAGATTTAATTACTTTAAAGCCCATATAGCTTTGTGCTCGAGTTCCACTGGAAGATGACAAACTTTGCCAAACACTAACCGGTATGGAGACATCCCAATAGGAGTTTTGAAAGCAGTACGATAAGCCTATAGTGCATTATCAAGCTTCTTTGACCAATCCGTCCGGTTAGCATTCACTGTTTTGGACAAAATACTCTTTATCTCTCGGTTGGAGACTTCCACTTGACCGCTTGCTTGTGGATGATAGGGATTCATGACTTTATGAGTGACACCATACTTGGTGAGTAAGGTGTCAAAAGCATTATTGCAAAAATGCGACTCCCATCGCTAAATCTTGTAAAAATATTCTTCTTCAAAAATGCCACTACACTTCTCGCTTCATTGTTGGGTAGAGCAACGGCCTCAACCCATTTAGACACATAATCAACCGCAACCAAGATGTAGGTGTTTCCACAAGAACTCACGAAGGGACCCATGAAGTCAATACCCCACACATCAAAGATATCAATCTCCAAAATGGTAGTGAGAGGCATTTCATTCTTCTTCGAGATTCCACCGGCCCGTTGGCATTCATCACATCTTTTCACCATATCACTTGTATCTTTGTAAAAAGTGGGCAAATAGAAATCGCACCTTAGCACTTTAGCCGCCGTTCTTGCTCCGCCATGGTGACCACCATAAGGCGAAGAGTGACTAGCCTCAAGAATAATATTTTGCTCTTCATCCGGTACACATATTCTAACTACCCCATATGTGCAAATCCGAAAGAGGTACGGTTCGTCCCAATAATATTCTTAACAATCTCATTTGAGCTTCTTCCTTTGGTTTGAATAGAACTCATCCGGAATGATGCCACTTACAAGAAAATTTGCTAGATCTGTTAACCATGGAACCTATTTCATTGAAATAGCCAAGAGTTGCTCATTGGGGAAAGAGTCATTCATTTCAAGGCCATCATGCGGCCTCCCCTCCTCCTCCAAACGAGACAAGTGGTTTGCCACTTGATTTTCACTCCCTTTCCGGTCTTGGGTGTCGATATCAAACTCTTGCAACAAAAGCACCCATCTCATCAACCGGCTTTGGAATCTTTCTTGCTCATAAGATAACAAAGTGTCGCATGATCCGTGTAGACAATTACTTTTGCACTCATCAAGTACGGACAGAACTTCTCAATAGCAAACACAATGGCGAGGAGCTCTTTTTTGGTAACGGTGTAATTGACTTAGGAATCATTCATGGTATTACTAGCATAGTAGATCGGATGAAAAATCTTGTTGATACGTTGCCCCAAAACTGCTCCAACCGCTACATCACTAGCATCACACATGATCTCAAAAGGAATGCTCCAATTAGAAGCGGTGATAATGTGAGTAGTTGTCAACTTGAACTTGAGCAATTCAAATGCTCTCATGAAATCATCATTGAAGTGAAATTTAGCATCTTTCTCCAAAAGCTTGTACAAGGGGTTCATCACTTTGGAAAAATCCTTTATGAAGCGCCGGTAGAACCCCGCGTGATTTAAGAAACTTCTCACGCCCTTCACGGATGTTGGAGGTGGAAGTTTAGAAATCACCTCTATTTTCGCCTTGTCGACCTCTATTCCCTTATTTTAAATCTTATGGCCAAGGACAATACCTTCCTCGGCCATGAAATGGCATTTCTCCCAATTTAATACCAAGTTTGTTTCTTCACATCTTGCCAATACCTTATCCAAATTTGCCAAGCAATCATCAAAGGAATCCCCGACTACCGAAAAGTCATCCATGAAGACTTCAAGGTAGTCCTCTACCATATCCGTAAAGATCACTAGCATACACCATTAAAAAGTTACCGGTGCATTGCATAAGCCAAATGGCATCCGCTTGGAAGCAAAAGAAGTGACATATGGACAAGTGAAAGTTGTTTTCTCTTGATCTTCCGGGGCAATAAAGATTTGATCGTAGCCCAAATATCCATCTAGAAAGCAATAGAACACCCAACCGGCCAATCTATCAAGCATTTGGTCAAGAAAGGGTAATGGAAAATGATCTTTCCTGGTGACTTTGTTAGCTTCCAATAGTCCATACACACTCTCCACCCAGTCACCGTTCTTGTTGGAATCAACTCATTCTTATCATTGGTGACCACAGTTATGCCCCCTTCTTCGCAACACATTGTACCGGAGAAGTCCACGAACTGTCAGAAATGGGGTAGACCACCCCGACATCTAATCACTTTATGATCTCCTTTTTGACCACATCTTGCATGGCTTCATTGAGTCTCCTTTGATGTTCAATGGAGGGTTTGGCATATTCCTCCAAGTTAATCTTGTGCATGCAAAATGCCAGGCTTATTCCCCGAATATCCGCCAAAGTCCACCCAATAACTTTCTTCCTCTTGTGGAGCATCGCCAATGTAGAGTCAACCTGTATGTTAGTCAAGGAAGAGGAAATAATAATCGATAAAGTAGAGCAAGGACCAAGAAATTAATACCTGAGATGTGGAGGTAATGGGTCAACTCCAAGATAGGAGGCTCTTCAATTTAAGGCTTTGAAGGAAGAGTTTTCCTATTCTCAAGATCCAAGGAAAGTTTTCGGGGTGCATAATTGTACGACCCCATCCCTTGCAAAGAATTAACACATTCCATGAAGCCATCCATCTCATCATCATCAAAATTGAGCAAAACGGCCTCCAACATGCCACCCACATTAATCGTGGCACTTATATCATCAATAATCATATAGGTCACCAAGTCCACGAACGAACACAGTTTATTGCTATTTGGTTGCCTCATAGATTAGGACACGTGGAACACCACCTTTTAATAACCCACCCGAAAAGTGAGTTCACCGGCTTCCACATCAACAAGAGCATTCCTCGTAGCAAGGAAGGTCTACCAAGAATAATCGGCACCTTATAGTCCACTTCACAATCAAGAATAACAAAATCCGTCGGGAGAATGAACTTGTCAACTCAAACCAATACATCCTCAATCACCCCCAACGATCTCTTCATTGGACGATCGGCCATTTGCAATCTCATAAATATGGGTCTTGGTAGCCCAATTCCTAATGTGTTGAAAACCGAATAAGGCATCAAGTTGATACTCGCCCCAAGATCATAAAGAGCTTTTAAAAACTCGGTACTTCCAATGGTACAAGGAATTGTAAAAGCACCGGGATCTTCCAACTTATAAGCCATCAAATGCACAATTGCACTCACTTGGTGAGTGACTTTGATAGTTTCAAAATTCATCGATCTCTTCTTTTTCACCAAGTCCTTCATAAACTTTGCATATCCTGGCATTTGCTCCAAGTCTTCAACTAATGGCACATTTATAGAGAGACTCTTCATCATATCAATGAACTTCTTGAATTGATTCTCGCCATTTTTCTTGGATAGCCTTTGAGGATAGGGAGGAGGTGGCTTAGGTAATGGTGCCTTAGATTTTTGCACTTCCGGTTCCGGTAGGTCAATCACATGATCCCTGGACAGGTTCACATCCTCTTGAGTCCCTTCTGCCGTGACATCGATATCAATCCGCACTTCATTATTTGCTTGCACAACATTGTTCGGGATCTCCTCTTCTTCTACCACTTTCTCATCTTCTACAAGTTGCTTTTGACTTGAGGTAGGTATATTCCCATCTCTTCCACTTCTTGTAGTAAAGGCCATGGAATACCCCGTATTGTTCCCACCCTTCGGGTTCACCACCGTATCATATAGTAGTGCCCCCTTAGTATGAGAATTTAAAGCTCGAGAGATTTGACCCATTTGCACTTCTAAGTTTCAGATTGATGTGTTGTGTGAAGCAAGTTGAGCATCAGAATCGGCATTCTTCTCCATCATTTTCTTGAACATGTTCTTAATATGACCCATTTCATTGTTGGAGGAACTATGACCATGAGAAGGATAAGGAGGTGGGTTGCTCGGTTGTTGATACATCGGAGGCCTTTGAAAACCTGACCCTGATTTCCTTGGTTATTGTTTCACCCGCCTTGGTTGTTGCCTCTCCAATTTACTTTGTTATTATTGTTTTGCCAATTCCTTAGGTTATTGCTTCATTTTTAATTACCTTGATTGTTGTTGTTCCAATGCCTTGATTGTTTCCACTATTCCAATTACCTTGGTTGTTAGAATTCCAATTGCCTTGATTATTCGAAGGTCTCCATTGTTGTTGACTAGGGCCTTGGAAGTTGTTTCTTTGCCCTTGAAAGTTGTTCACATATTTGACCTCTTCTTCTTGATCATTGTAAGAATCACCTTGATCAAATCCATTATCTTCTTGCACAAAATTGTCCACTATTTGTTGCACTTGTGGACTTCTTGTTCTTCTCTTATTTACCATCATATTGACTCCCACCATAGCATTGACTTGCCTCGGGTTTTGCACTTATTGAAGTTGAGCTTTTGCCAATTGGTTCATAGTGGTTGTCAACTCGGCTATGGCTTGCCCATGGTCATGTAACTCTTTATGAAGAAGAATCACATTTGGATCACCTTGTGGAACATTGGCTCTTGATTTCCATGCCGATGAAGTATCTGCCATCTCATCCAAAATATCACACAATGAAGTTCCCACGGGCAAGTTGATTCACTACACATTGGTTGGTGGTATTGACCCCCCTATAGAAATTTTGTTGAATCATGTTCTCCGTCATATCATTGTTGGGGCACTCTTTCACCATTGTCCTATATCTTTCCCATAACTGGTGTAGTGGTTCATTGGGCTCTTGCTTGAATGCTAAAATTTCATCCCGAAAAATAGCCATGTGCCCGGGAGAGAAGTACTTTGAAATGAATTTCTCCGCTAGTTCATCCCAAGTACGAATGGAATGATTTGGAAAACGTTCTAACCAATCTAAAGCTTTCCCCCGTAGATAGAAGGGAAAAACCCTTAACCTCAAAGCATGCTCAGAGATATTTATTTGTTTGCTCCCCCAAGACATATCAACGAACCCCTTCAACTGTTTATATGTGTTTTGCCCCGGTGCACTGGTGAAAAACCCTTGTTGCTCGAGAAAAGTGAGCATCACGTTGGTTATTTAAAAGTTGCCTGCCCTAATATGGGGTGGGACTATAGCACTTTCATACCCTTCATTCGACAACACCCGGTGTGGAGCCCCTCGTGGTGGAGGTAGGGGTGGAACAGGTACATTGTCTTGAGGCAGTTGGCCTCGTCTATTGGCTTGAGGTTCAAGAGGGACCTCATCCATTGCATCATCATCAACGTCCACATCCTCCACGGCTATGTTTCCGAGCTCATTGTTTGCCATGATTGCACCTACAATACTCACACGTTAGTAACAAGGAAGGAAAAGAAGATATTCCAAAAACACGCATAAATATATAGCTAACACTGTTTTTTAGCTCCCCGGCAACGACGCCAAAAATTGATCTCGTCCAATTTCACTCCTCTATTTGAGGATATGAAAACGGTCGATGCAATAGTAATACCCAACAAAAGTCGGGGTCGAATTCCGCATGGAGCTATGTGAATGGGTGTTAGTAGTATATATCTTAACGCGTGAGTTTGTATATCTAAATTTTCACTTCCGCAATAATTGATTTTGTTTGAAAATATAAATTAAACTATGATTGCAATTTTAAAAAAAATAAAACTAGGAAATTGCTTTTGGTTATCTTTTAAATGATATAAAAGGCCTAGGGCTATGACCTTCACCTAGGTGTTTTCCTAATGGGTTGTAAACTTTAAAGCTTATTTTATTAGTCGGGGTGTATTATAGCTATCAATACTCAAATACACACTCACTACCTCTCGATCAGAGAGTGATTTTTCCCAATTTGGATTTCTCAAGTCCAAATGGGTATTGAACAAAACAGTTGATAATAAGCTCAAGTCGGGTTTTACTATCTCTAGGTTCAACCCTTTAATTGGGCTTATCAATCTCTCGATTGACCCAATTTCTTGCTAGCCAAGTTTTCCTAGACTAAGTCTCTCTTTCTCAAGTAGAGACCAAGTTAAATATGCATGAAATAATGTTTGCAACTATTAATTATTCAAATAAAAGCAAGAACTAGGCTAGATAATTAACACCAAACCATAAACAAGCAATAAATCAAACACCCATTAAGTTTACACACTAGGGTTAGGTCACAACCCTATTGAAAATCTAGCTACTCATGCTTAAAGTGGAAGAAAAAGAAGAAGAAGTTATAATTAAACCCATATTGATAATTAAAATGATGAAATCAATATTCAAAAAACTCAAAATAGCAAAAATTACTAAAAAAGAGCAAAAGAAACCGTCTAGTGTGGTTGCCGATATCTAAAGTTAACCTAAAAAGGTAAAACTCTTCTATTTATACAATGCTGGAATTTTCGGACAAAAATGCCCTTTCAAAGGTTCTGCAGTTGCACAATTCCATGTGCGGTCCACACTTTGCTTCAGCCTGATAGGATTGGAAACCTACGGCCGCACAATTCTGAATTGCGGCCGCACTTCTCTCTTTATGCGGACAACACAAATGTGCATGCGGACGCACCTTACTCTTCTGCGGTCCGCACAAATATGGTTGCGGCCACGTAACTATTCTTCTGCGGCCGCACAATAATTGTGCGGTCTGCACTTTTGTTCACTTGAAATGCATGTTCTTTTAACTTTTGCTCTTACACAGTTTCTGCGGCCGCACATTTTCATGTGCGGTCCACATCTTGCAATCTTCTCTGATGGAATTGCTTCATGACGTGTGGCTGCAGATGGTATTCTGCAGATCGCACTTTGAGCTTTTGTGATATTTTTGTCCTTAAGTTTAGATTACTCTTTTCTTGAAGTGGATTTCATCTTTAGAGCTCATCTTCTAATATTCTTGCAATTAAACATATTTTATTAGTTTTTGGGAACATAATTAAGCGTTTTTGGACTAAAACGAAAGTAAAAAGGCGCTAATAAGTAGTCAAAACCCCTACTTATCACAAAGTTGACCCTTTTTCGGTCGCTCGGCAACTCTTTGAGGTGTTCCTATAGTAGCATGTTTACGACCTCCCGTCTTAAGGCGATGTAATCCTCGGTTTTGTGCCCGCACTCTTGGTAGAACTCGCATAGGGCGTCCGACTATCTAGTACTCGGTTCCGACCTCATCTTTTGCGGCCACTTCACCTTTGGTCTGAGCTTCTACAAGGCGTAGACTACTTCTGTATGTGACACAAAAAAATTATGAGCGAATAATAAATAGGGCATACCTCTCTCGTTCCGGTGAGTTCCTGTTCTTGATTGGGATGGGCCCTCTTCATTGCGGGAGGAGGATGCAATGACGGTTCTGACATATGGTAGATGTTGTTCCATGTTGGGTCATGGAGCTGCGAAGTCCCTTATAATATTATTTCTTCGATCTTTTCTGGATTCGGCTTGTATCGAGGTTAGTCGATGAGTCAGCCCATTGAGGTCGTCCTCGTCTGCTCGGACCTCGGCACAATACACGTTGTGTATTTCATCCCAAGTAGTTGGGGGGTACTTCATAAGCTGACTTAGTAACTTTCTTGTTGCCCTTGAACCATTTCTGCTCAGCCCGTTCTGAAAAGCTGCGACCGGCATCCCTTCCGATACATTCAGCAAGGTCATTTTTACTCGGTTGAACCGGGTGAGGAAGTCCCTCAATCCCTCTCCCGGAGACTGTTTAATAGCAAATATGTCGTTTACTCTCGTTTCGGCCTTCTTGGCCCCAACATGGGTCATTACAAACTTGTCGGCCATTTCTTCGAAAGTTTCAATGGAACACGCAGACAGTTGTGAATACCATGTTAACGCTCCTCTCGTGAGGGTCTCGCCGACTTGTTTTAACAAAATGAAGGAACTTGTTCCTTGGCGAGATCATTGACTTTTACGGCGGTGACGTAGTGAGTCACATGGTCTTTGGGGTCAGTTATACCATTGTATATTTTCAGATAGGGCGGCATTTTAAAAGTCTTTGGTATGGCATGTGGGGCGGCGTCATCACTATATGGTTGCTCGACAAACCGACCAGCATCTCTCTTCGGCAAGAGCTTAGGGGCACCCGGTATCTTATCGACCCTTTCTTGGTGTTCTTTCATTTGGTCCCGAAGTACTTTATTTTCATTCTGCATTTCCCCCATCCTTTTTAGGATAGATGCGAGAGTGTCGTCACATGCACTATTAGCAACATTGTGAGTAATACATGTCTTTGGATGAGGAGGAATTTGGTCATACTGCTCGTCCGCTGGTGGTGTAATGCTAGTCCTCACATTTTCTGTAGTTGTGTCCTGAATGGGCTTATGGAGGATGTCGGTTAGCGTGTTAGTTAGCCAAGACTTAAGGAGTTTTTTTTTTACTGTTGGTGGCGTCTCCTATGCTACGGATGTGGAGGCTCCCTTACCAAGAGATTTTATGATGCTACAGTGAGGAGGGGGTGACCCACTTAGCCTTGGGGAGGCATTGGGCGTTGCGTCCTCGTCCACTGCTTCAGAGCTCTCATTGATGATATTCATGAGGTTAGTTGGGAGGTCACTAATTATTCTCGTTCTTTCTTCTCTGTTACCTGCCATATTAGATATGTACATACAAAGAAATGGGATCTTGTTCTTGTTTTCTCCCTTCTTCTTTTTTACATTAGCGATGTGTGTTAGCTATAGATCTAGAGGAAACTAAAAATTTAACTAGAAAATTCTCACAGACGGCGCCAAATTATTTGACCAAAAAGTATAACTTTAGGTTAAAACTATTGTATTTATATAATAAAGGGTTAAACCTAGTTAATGATAATATCTCTAAATGCGGGTCCTGAAAGTATGGATAATGTAGGACATATCTAGTAGGAGATTGACAATAACAAGCATTAAATATTCCAAAAAGTATGAGCAATAATGGAACAGTAACTAGCAATAAATAACAATAAATGATATTTAAGTAAATAGGAGGGGTGATTCACCCAATAGAGAATGAACTAGATGATTGTTCCTCCTGATAATGATAAGTGACAGATAAATCCTAGAATGTTCGAAATATTCTCGGATTTGATAGAAAAGTATGGAATAATGCCAATAAGAATCTTGATGAAATAGTAATGTTTGTATCTTTTCTAGAGAGAGTGAATCTTTTTTCTGAAATCTATTCTTATCACCTGAATATTACATATCTCTTTTCCTTATCTTTTGTCCTCTTTATATGGGACATACCCCTAGCAAATCCTAATAGTATATGTGTAGAGAATATTCTTCAGAATATTCCCTCTATTATTCTATTCTAAAATCTAGCCATTACAACTCTTTTCGCGGATCTCGTACTCGACCATTGTAAGCGTCCCGATCCCGAATTTCGTCATTTCCTGATCGACCTCGGCTTTCAATACTTCCTTGTCCTAAATGTTCAATGGTAGATTTTGATTTATACAGCTAGGTCACTTAAACATCAAGGTGTCGGTTAGTGCCTGTACTCTAGGTTTAATGACTTGGTATAACAAGGGTAGGCTTATCTATTGCAACCAATCAAGTTACACAAGAGGTGGATCCAAAAGTTTAATTTTATGGGTTCAAGATTTGGATTGTACTAATATATTGCTTGAGTTGTGGATTCATAGCTCAAAATTTTCAGCAAGTTTATACTAAAAATTCATGTCTATGATAAAAGCTATGGGTTCAATTGAACCCATATATGAAATGTCGAATCCGCCCATGGTTACACTACGCGCACACAACAACAACAACAACAAACCCAGTGAATTTTCATAAGTGTGGTTTGGAGAGGGTAAAATATACGCAACCTTACCACTATCTTGAAAGGACAAATAGACTATTTTTTAATAAATTATCAGTTAAAGAAAGGATGAAGAGAAGTAATGGTGAATTATACAATGCGTATAACTATCTTTTATATATTCAACAAGTTACACAATTCGTAGTTAGATTATAAGAATTTTTCTAATAATCTAGTTGGTTGGTTACTTAAATTTTTATTATATTTGTAAAGATTCGATTTCTTACCTTTTAATTTCCTCTCCCATTTTCTTGTTCGCCATTCGTTATGTATATAAAAAAAACTATTACTCTAAGGGGTCGTTTGGTTTGAATACGGTTTATGTCGGGATAAGTTATGTTGAGATAAGTTATGCTGAGATTAGTTATCCTAATATTGTTTTTATTCACTGTTTGGTATGTTGTATTAAAAATGACAATTGCATATTTCTAAGTTGAATGTATAAATCATCCCGACACTAATTACCCCACCCTCTACAAGATATGAATTATTCCGGTACTAATTTTAACCCCAAAATAACTTATACAAAATTTATTAACCAAATAAAATATTAAAATAATATTAAATTTTTATACCAGTATTATACCTTATTGTACCTCTGCCAAACGACCCCGAGAGTTTTTATTACATATCTAGTTGAGCATGGCAATTTGGTCATTCGATTATACAGTATCCAGCATTGGAGTAAATATTACTTCCACTGTTCACAATAAATTAACACAGCTTCTAATCCCAAGTAGAACAAGTACACAGTATTAGCACATTATTTTTGACTTCTCCCCTATTCTATTTCTCACAAATCTCGCATCTTCTCCCACGTCTCCTCTTCCTTCTTCCCTCTCACTCCTTTCACTCACTCTCTTCACATCCATTTCTCTGCAACAACATAGAAAAGAAGAAAAATGTTCTTTTTAATCCCAAAACTTTTATTTTAACTAAATGGGCAAAGCATCCAAATGGTTTAGAGGGCTTCTTGGCCTTAAAAAAACCGACCCATCATCTTCTTCTTCTAAGCAAAATAATCCTAATCCAAACCCAACTAAACCCACTAAGAAAAAATGGAGCTTTGTTAAATCATACAGAGAAACAGACTCTTCTTTTATTAAACCTACTGATAATAAATCTTCATTATCATCAAATTATGGTGTCTCAACCGACGCCATTGGCAGTGTTGATCCGACTAAGCGTGCGATTGCGGTGGCGGAAGCAACTGCTGTTGTGGCGGAAGCTGCTATCGCCGCCGCTCAAGCTGCCGCTGCGGTTGTGAAACTCACTTGTAGCGGCAGAGGTACTGCTGCTAGTAACAGTACTAGTGGTGGTGGTGCTGCTGTGATGACGTGGAATGGTGTTGCTGTCAGCTCTTCCTCCGCCTCCTCTGCGGCGGTTGTTAACAGAAGTAGAGCAGAATCCGGCAGCCGAGAAGATTGGGCCGCCGTCGTCATACAATCACATTTCCGGGCTTATCTGGTTAGTTATTATATAATAATATATTTGGTTTTAATTTTTATACAATAATAATTTAAACAAGACTAAGTTAATACATGAACGCTGTACAATTTCTTTTTAAAAATTATTGTCATTGTAGTTTAGCATAATGATAATAGGTTAGCAACTATTTTAAATAGATTTAAATATACTATATCAATAATGTAATAAATCTTTTACATCAGTGTTATTTAACACTAACAGTGCATAAAGTTTTCTTGATAATTATCTTATAAATCATATGATATTGCAAATAAGGTTAAGCTATGAGTACATATACTTTAAGCTCTAAAAAATTCTTTTTACCTGTGGGACATGCCCTATTTTTCAAGGTTACTAGTTAATGCAAATAGTGTAAATTTTTAAATAAACTAATACCGTAAAAGTTCTTCTTCAATACTTTATTTTAATATTGAGTAAAAACGACGTAGTAGTGGGTGCCGAAGGTTCTGTTGTATAGCAAATGTTGTTTTCCGATGTCCTCTTTTGATGTGTCTTTCCGTTATGAACATACAGACGTAGCTTAAACAGTAACCAATGTATTGTAGTTTCCATTAATCTATTATGCCTATTTTTTTCTTTTAAAAAAGGGAATCTTATTTGTTTTGTGGGGTAGGGGGATTAAGGGGGTGGGTGGGTTAAGAGTTAGAACATGGTGAAGGGGAAAGTACGAACTGTGTGGACCTGAAAATCTAATAATGGAAATAGTGTGGTTAGTTTGTAGTTTTCTAGATTCATTTAATTTAAGGAATGGGCTAAAGTGTACTTTTTGCAAAAAATTAATGAAACAAATTTGTGTATTCCAAGATGGGTAGTTTCCTAGTCTGTCTGTCTCTTGTTTCTTTTCTTTCTTTTACTTTGATCATATTTTTGTACGTTAGTGCAACTGTGGTGTTTACTGTTACAGCCAGCAGCTAAGGTCACAGGCACTGTTTTATGATGTTAATGTTGCATGTATTTGGTAATGTAGTACTCTTTTATTTGTTATATGATGGAGAACGTTAACTAGATTAAATAATAAAATCAAAAGGTAAAATGTAGAATTAGAATAGGAAAATTAGTGCAAAGTTCGTCCAGACTTTGGTCTGGTAAAAGTGTTACGGGTTTGAGTCATGCATGCAAAAGCATGTGATTTAACCAGAGAAGGGTAGATGGATGGGTTCGTCATCCACCGACTTTCGAACCATATGTCAATGACTTTCTTGGTTAACAACAACAACAATATACTCAGTGTAATCCCACATTATGGGGTGGGGTTTGAGGAGGGTAAAGTGTACGCAGGCTTTACCCCTACCTTTTGGAGGTAGAGAGGTTGTTTTCGAATGACCTTCGGCTCAAGAAGGTCAATCACTCTCTTTGGTTATCATTGTAAAAAAGAGAAAATTTCTCTTGATGGGAATATGCATGTGTGGTTGAGCCATTAATACACATGCTTTGTTTTGGTGAGTTTTAATTCTTGTTCTGTTATTTGCTTTCCATTTTTGGATATTTTTAGCCCCTTGTAGATGATGACTAGAACCTGAAATTTTCTCTACCTTTGGTAGGCAATGAGAAGTTCTTAGTATTAATATCTCTCAATTAATAGGGTAAGTGTTAGGTAACTTATGTCAGTATAGTTCAACATCATAATTTCTGTGCCCTGAGGCAAAGGTTTAATATTATGAAAGTTCAGCTGTTTTTGTGGACCACTTGGTTAATTAGTTGATAATCCAATATGATGAGAAACAAATAGTATATTTTTAAATTTTTCGAGTAGCTGAATTTTTGTTCCCTCCATTTCCAAGAGGATTATATATAGAGGAAAAATAGAAGAGAACTTTTCTATCGTACCATTGCTTTGGCTTTAGAGAGTTGAAGTTAGAAGCTTTTATGGTTTACTTTCCTTTCTTTATTGGAAGGTTTGGTGAATAGTCATATGTCCTTATCTTCTGAAATGTCAGACTTCACTTTAGAAGAAGAGTTCAGGGGTTTGAAAATGAAGTTTTAAGGCGCCATCACCTTTGAAAATTTCATGCATTTGTGTTATGTGGCCCATACCATAAAACATCATCTAAAACTAGTGCATTTGATACTGATATTCAGTTTTGGTACAACCTGAATTTAGTGTCACCTGACAGTAGGTCTTGTCACTGTTATACCTTTCGTTGCCAATTAATTTCATTTAAACAGTATTAGTTTACGAAGTTTATCATTTTTATCTGTAATTTGAAGTCGAGGAGAGCTTTACGAGCGTTAAAGGGACTTGTGAAGCTTCAGGCATTGGTGAGAGGTCATATTGTGAGGCAACAAACTGCTGATTATCTACGGCAAATGCAAGCAATGATCAGAGCTCAGTCGAGGGCTCGTGCTGGGCGATCTCAGGTCTCGGGATCCCCACATTCGAGCACCAAATCTGTTCAGTTTCTTCATGCTGTAAGTGAAAAGATTTTCCTTCCCTCCAATTGTTTAAATTTGAGTATTCTTATTTTCTTAAAGCCTCCTATGCTAAAGTTACAGTCTTTAATACTACTCTAGAAGTTGTACTTTGATAAAGACTATTCTTCATACTTTAAACATCCAACTCCAGTCCCCACACCTTTTTCTCATCTATATTGTAAAAAGATGGCACTCCTTTTTTCCTGATATAGAAGCCACTCTTTTTGGAAAGTGGATAAACATGTCATGTGACACTAACATTCTTTGACATATTGGTGAAAGCTCTAAGCATTTCATGTGGGGATTTTTCTTAAATGAGTTAATTATAATAATGTTTGTAATTAACATAAGTAAAGTTTCCATAACAGTGTATCTTGTCCTAATTAACCTGTGTTACTTTGTTCTGATATACCTATGGTTGATCAAACGTTCGATGACTTGTAGGGTCCTACAACTCCTGAGAAATTCGAGCATGTTATCCGAGCAAGGAGCATGAAGCACGACGAAACATTTATGCTCAAGGTATTGGCTGAGTATTTTATGTTTTGGTAAATGCAGCAACTATTTCTATTATTCACGACTTAACGTCAAGTAAAAATATTGCAGAGGAACACCTCGAAATCAAATTGGAAGGTGATTGATTCGGAAAAGGCACGAATTAGACCCCAAGGATCTTCTGCAAGAACCAATTCTTTCGATGATGAAAAAAGTGACAAGATCCTGGAAATAGATACTGGGAAACAGTATGCCACGCCTAAACAAAGGAACCTCTTTCACTCTTCACATCTTAGCTTGAATTCTGACCAATACAGCTATAGCTTAACAACATCAAAGGAATCAACAGCTCATCAAACAGTTCCCAGTCCATCGTCCTGTGGAAATCAACCCCTGAGCCCGTTGAAGTTCAATGAAGAACTCGAGGAAGCCTGCTTCTGCACTGCTGATAATAGCCCTCAGTTTTACTCGGCTTCTTCAAAAGGCGGTAGTTCAAAGAGAGGACCGTTTACTCCAACTAAGAGCGATGGTTCAAGAAGCTGCTTGAGTGGATACTCCGATCATCCTAACTACATGTCTTACACCGAATCAGCCAAGGCCAAGGTACGTTCAATGAGTGCACCGAAACAAAGGCCTCATTACGAGAGATCAAGCTCAATAAAAAGGTATTCGATTCACGGTTACAGTGAGTCAAGAACCAACTCACAAAAGGGTTCCTTTTATGCCAGCTTCACTGGTAAAGCTTATCCTGGTTCTGGTCGATTGGACCGGCTTGGAATGCCTGTTATTAGGGCAGATCCATCTGGATTCAGTGGTGGTCTTCGGCACAGATATTAAGCTAATTGTAGTTGAAGTTTTCAGTTTAATTCTATAACTGTTCATCAACTCTGATTATGTTAACTGATGTAGCTAATTAATTATGAAATATCCTAATGTCTTACCATAGGAATTTTCCTTGTTGGAACCAGGGTGCTAATGTTAAGCAATTTATGTTTAGTTCTAAATCTTAATTGGAAAAAGATGCAATATCTTGGTTATAGCTCTAACTCTATTTTCTTGTTAGCTTGTATGAAATTGGGTGTTATCAATTTTATCATTTTTGGGTGCGGCCCTTCACCGAACTCTGTGTAACTAGGGATGTTTTGTTCACCGGACTGCCATTTTTCTTGGTTGTAAATTAATGTAAACCAAAATGGCGGTCAATTGATTTTTTTGGTTCTTTACAAACTTGTTTTTAGTTTTATAACCCTACATCGTTTTTACACGTAGGAGATTTATTTTTTAAAAAATATTATTTTTTAAAATTTAAAATTGTAAAAGAGCATGACTGTACAAAAATTCCTTCAATCACCCTTAACAAAATATATTTATATTTAATTGTTTTTTTTGGGGGGGGGGGGGGGATTTTGATCTTATTCAACCCTCCAATATGAACTGAATTCATCACTGGCGGTCTGGCACCAGCCTATTTAAGCATATCTTTCATTTTCCCAGGAAGATCTTTATTTGTAATTTAAAACATCAGATTTGTGGGCCTCACATAATTAACAATTTGGAGAGATAAGGGTGTTTTTGGGACCATGAAAGTACTTCGGCGTAGACATGTTCTCAATCTTGATCAAGACTTGCTATTTTCACTCTGCATTGTGTAAATTCCAGCTTTGGCTCTGTATATGATTTTTTCGATTGCAATATTATACTTTTTTAATGTTTTGCATAACTTCTGTGCAGTGACAATATGTATGTTTTTTATATCATCTTCACCTATAACAATAGATAACTTCTCAATATCATAACAATCAGGGGCGAAGCTGCATTGTCCTAAGGATGGTTAATTGACCACATATCGTCGAAAAAATAAACTACGTATATAAATAAAATATTAAATTTTAGAGATATATAATATATATTGAACATCTTTTGTCGAATAATTTTTTCTACTTCTTTCAAGTTTGAACACCTTTAGAAATATTTCTGGCTTCGTACAGCTATATCAGTTAAATTATAGTGATAGTTTCTGTCACACTAATGGGTAAAACAGAAAGTAGGAGAAAGTCCCTGTTGTAGTTAATGTCGGACAGATAAAATGGTCATTTGCCGGTTTGCTTAAGTTCCTTTGCTCTTAATTCTGTGTTGTAAAGGAACCATGAACCAATCAATTATCATGGCTTTTCAGCCTCTCTTAGAGCCCTTGGACGTAAGAAAGTTTTCCCTTTTTTCTTATTTTTTTTTTATTTTTTTCGAAATCAGCATTTGTTCATAAATTTTTTTAATTTTCACTTGAAAATACATTTTGAAAATTTTCAAAATTTTATAAATTCCAAAAAGTTGTTTTCAAAATTTTCACTCAAATCACTTACAAAACTTCAAAAACAACCCAAAATTATATTCATGTCCAAACACAACTCTAAATTTCAAATAACATTTTCAATAAAAAAAATTTCCTCCTATTTTGAAATTTTACTGTTCTTATATCCAAACGCCCACTTAGTAGTAAATTAAATGTCCACTTTTATTCTTTCAACCAACAACTATGAATTTTAAAAATTTGAATTTTCTGTACTTAGTGCATTAGATGATCTAGACTTGACACTTGAGTTGCATTTGAGTAGCTAAGGTCTTTAATGTCTTTTAGATGAATAGGCTCAAATTATTGCTTTCAAAGAACATCAATAGGGAACATAATCTTCACATATTAAACACTCAATTTGTATTCTATTGTAGAAAAACAAGTGCATTTGACTTTTAAATCGCAAGCCATTCTGTTTGCTAATTCATTATCATTGTCATAGAGTAAAATTGTATTTTTTTTGCCTTTTCGTTCGTAGGAAATAGATCATCTATGAAATGATACATTTGTCCTTGAACTCTAAAAATATAAATACCATGATTTCTTCTCGCTAAATCTTTGTCGTAGCTCACACCAAGTGATGTAAATGCAAAGGTATTATTGTAATTTCTAATGTATGTGCAAAATCGTTTAAATTCCTCAGTATTTCCTACATATAAATCACGCAATTCTGTGGGCATTTTGTGTGTAGTTAAGCTAACTGAACCATTGCGACAACAAAATGTAGGAGGTTCAAACTGAAATTTCTTAGCTCGACAGAACTTAAAATGGGAAATTACTTTTAGTGGGACATATTCTGATTGCATTTGGCTAATGGTTATATTGCCTTTTTTTATTTACGTTTGGACCTGCAACTACCAAAACGTCAGAATAAATGAATGGAGAAGCAAAGCCAGATTGGTAAGAAATAGTACTGCAATATACACCAACCTTTATTCAGAATAGTGTAAGAATTCTGATTTTATTCATTAGCCGTACCAGACGTTGACCCTAGTAGCAGATAATTTTAGAATAAATATAAGTAAATATTTTCTCAGTTAAAAAATGGTAAAAACTTTTTGCGTAGAGGATTGTACTTGCCTACTTCAAATATTGAGGATGGGTGGGCAGAATTTTGTTGCCCTGTCATAGTGGGCTGCCAACGTAGTGGCGCGATGCATAATAGCTAATAATTGCGATACAAAATGTGGCTAATGTCATAGTATAACTAAATAAGCTTGACGAAGTAAGCGTATTTATCGGCAGATATATACGAACATGTAGAAAATTCTACACAAAGACAGAAAACACATATGCTTAGTATTCTAACCTGTTGCAGATGACACTGCAGATGCAGTAAATTGTTTTGCTCGTAGTCGGCGTTTTAGCAGTAGAGCTTGTTTTTCGGTGGATGCCATTTGCTTATATTTCTCACGCCGTCTGAAATTCATTTCTGCGTTTCGTTCTGCCGAGTAGGAAGAACTGTTTTTGTTCTGAGAATGCATATGTTTCAATGTAGTTTCTACCTCTAATTATCCGTAGTTGAGGCCGAGTTTGATAAGAATCAATATCCACCACATGCAGAAGAGAATAAATATTCTAAAGTGCAAAAATAAGCATATAACAACATTTCTAATATTTGGTAACTCTTCATTTTGACAAGAAATAGTTTGTGTATGAGCTCTAGTTGCAGGCATAATTTTTTTAATTCCTCAATGCCACCCCCCTTGACCATATGGAAATAGTAATGGATACTGTAAAGGATCATAACATCCATAATAATAATTTACTAATTGTGATCTGTTACTGCTAGTATAAATTCGAATATGAGGTGCTTGAACAACATTACTACTATTTTCTTCAACCCATATTGCAGCAACTTCTGATGTAGTAGGGAGATTATATATTCGTTGATCCAAGCCTGCATCACATTTAAGCGCAATATAGAAGTTCGGCAGGTTTGGAACATCATCCAACGATCTTAAAAAAATAGAATATGGATTATTTCCCAGCAAGTCCATCAGATTTCTAATTATACTTGCATCAATCCTATCGGAACAAGCCATTCTGTTTGCTAATTCATTATCATTGTCATAGAGTAAAATTGTATTTTTTTTGCCTTTTCGTTCGTAGGAAATAGATCATCTATGAAATGATACATTTGTCCTTGAACTCTAAAAATATAAATACCATGATTTCTTCTCGCTAAATCTTTGTCGTAGCTCACACCAAGTGATGTAAATGCAAAGGTATTATTGTAATTTCTAATGTATGTGCAAAATCGTTTAAATTCCTCAGTATTTCCTACATATAAATCACGCAATTCTGTGGGCATTTTGTGTGTAGTTAAGCTAACTGAACCATTGCGACAACAAAATGTAGGAGGTTCAAACTGAAATTTCTTAGCTCGACAGAACTTAAAATGGGAAATTACTTTTAGTGGGACATATTCTGATTGCATTTGGCTAATGGTTATATTGCCTTTTTTTATTTACGTTTGGACCTGCAACTACCAAAACGTCAGAATAAATGAATGGAGAAGCAAAGCCAGATTGGTAAGAAATAGTACTGCAATATACACCAACCTTTATTCAGAATAGTGTAAGAATTCTGATTTTATTCATTAGCCGTACCAGACGTTGACCCTAGTAGCAGATAATTTTAGAATAAATATAAGTAAATATTTTCTCAGTTAAAAAATGGTAAAAACTTTTTGCGTAGAGGATTGTACTTGCCTACTTCAAATATTGAGGATGGGTGGGCAGAATTTTGTTGCCCTGTCATAGTGGGCTGCCAACGTAGTGGCGCGATGCATAATAGCTAATAATTGCGATACAAAATGTGGCTAATGTCATAGTATAACTAAATAAGCTTGACGAAGTAAGCGTATTTATCGGCAGATATATACGAACATGTAGAAAATTCTACACAAAGACAGAAAACACATATGCTTAGTATTCTAACCTGTTGCAGATGACACTGCAGATGCAGTAAATTGTTTTGCTCGTAGTCGGCGTTTTAGCAGTAGAGCTTGTTTTTCGGTGGATGCCATTTGCTTATATTTCTCACGCCGTCTGAAATTCATTTCTGCGTTTCGTTCTGCCGAGTAGGAAGAACTGTTTTTGTTCTGAGAATGCATATGTTTCAATGTAGTTTCTACCTCTAATTATCCGTAGTTGAGGCCGAGTTTGATAAGAATCAATATCCACCACATGCAGAAGAGAATAAATATTCTAAAGTGCAAAAATAAGCATATAACAACATTTCTAATATTTGGTAACTCTTCATTTTGACAAGAAATAGTTTGTGTATGAGCTCTAGTTGCAGGCATAATTTTTTTAATTCCTCAATGCCACCCCCCTTGACCATATGGAAATAGTAATGGATACTGTAAAGGATCATAACATCCATAATAATAATTTACTAATTGTGATCTGTTACTGCTAGTATAAATTCGAATATGAGGTGCTTGAACAACATTACTACTATTTTCTTCAACCCATATTGCAGCAACTTCTGATGTAGTAGGGAGATTATATATTCGTTGATCCAAGCCTGCATCACATTTAAGCGCAATATAGAAGTTCGGCAGGTTTGGAACATCAACCAACGATCTTAAAAAAATAGAATATGGATTATTTCCCAGCAAGTCCATCAGATTTCTAATTATACTTGCATCAATCCTATCGGAACAAGCCATTCTGTTTGCTAATTCATTATCATTGTCATAGAGTAAAATTGTATTTTTTTTGCCTTTTCGTTCGTAGGAAATAGATCATCTATGAAATGATACATTTGTCCTTGAACTCTAAAAATATAAATACCATGATTTCTTCTCGCTAAATCTTTGTCGTAGCTCACACCAAGTGATGTAAATGCAAAGGTATTATTGTAATTTCTAATGTATGTGCAAAATCGTTTAAATTCCTCAGTATTTCCTACATATAAATCACGCAATTCTGTGGGCATTTTGTGTGTAGTTAAGCTAACTGAACCATTGCGACAACAAAATGTAGGAGGTTCAAACTGAAATTTCTTAGCTCGACAGAACTTAAAATGGGAAATTACTTTTAGTGGGACATATTCTGATTGCATTTGGCTAATGGTTATATTGCCTTTTTTTATTTACGTTTGGACCTGCAACTACCAAAACGTCAGAATAAATGAATGGAGAAGCAAAGCCAGATTGGTAAGAAATAGTACTGCAATATACACCAACCTTTATTCAGAATAGTGTAAGAATTCTGATTTTATTCATTAGCCGTACCAGACGTTGACCCTAGTAGCAGATAATTTTAGAATAAATATAAGTAAATATTTTCTCAGTTAAAAAATGGTAAAAACTTTTTGCGTAGAGGATTGTACTTGCCTACTTCAAATATTGAGGATGGGTGGGCAGAATTTTGTTGCCCTGTCATAGTGGGCTGCCAACGTAGTGGCGCGATGCATAATAGCTAATAATTGCGATACAAAATGTGGCTAATGTCATAGTATAACTAAATAAGCTTGACGAAGTAAGCGTATTTATCGGCAGATATATACGAACATGTAGAAAATTCTACACAAAGACAGAAAACACATATGCTTAGTATTCTAACCTGTTGCAGATGACACTGCAGATGCAGTAAATTGTTTTGCTCGTAGTCGGCGTTTTAGCAGTAGAGCTTGTTTTTCGGTGGATGCCATTTGCTTATATTTCTCACGCCGTCTGAAATTCATTTCTGCGTTTCGTTCTGCCGAGTAGGAAGAACTGTTTTTGTTCTGAGAATGCATATGTTTCAATGTAGTTTCTACCTCTAATTATCCGTAGTTGAGGCCGAGTTTGATAAGAATCAATATCCACCACATGCAGAAGAGAATAAATATTCTAAAGTGCAAAAATAAGCATATAACAACATTTCTAATATTTGGTAACTCTTCATTTTGACAAGAAATAGTTTGTGTATGAGCTCTAGTTGCAGGCATAATTTTTTTAATTCCTCAATGCCACCCCCCTTGACCATATGGAAATAGTAATGGATACTGTAAAGGATCATAACATCCATAATAATAATTTACTAATTGTGATCTGTTACTGCTAGTATAAATTCGAATATGAGGTGCTTGAACAACATTACTACTATTTTCTTCAACCCATATTGCAGCAACTTCTGATGTAGTAGGGAGATTATATATTCGTTGATCCAAGCCTGCATCACATTTAAGCGCAATATAGAAGTTCGGCAGGTTTGGAACATCATCCAACGATCTTAAAAAAATAGAATATGGATTATTTCCCAGCAAGTCCATCAGATTTCTAATTATACTTGCATCAATCCTATCGGAACAAGCCATTCTGTTTGCTAATTCATTATCATTGTCATAGAGTAAAATTGTATTTTTTTTGCCTTTTCGTTCGTAGGAAATAGATCATCTATGAAATGATACATTTGTCCTTGAACTCTAAAAATATAAATACCATGATTTCTTCTCGCTAAATCTTTGTCGTAGCTCACACCAAGTGATGTAAATGCAAAGGTATTATTGTAATTTCTAATGTATGTGCAAAATCGTTTAAATTCCTCAGTATTTCCTACATATAAATCACGCAATTCTGTGGGCATTTTGTGTGTAGTTAAGCTAACTGAACCATTGCGACAACAAAATGTAGGAGGTTCAAACTGAAATTTCTTAGCTCGACAGAACTTAAAATGGGAAATTACTTTTAGTGGGACATATTCTGATTGCATTTGGCTAATGGTTATATTGCCTTTTTTTATTTACGTTTGGACCTGCAACTACCAAAACGTCAGAATAAATGAATGGAGAAGCAAAGCCAGATTGGTAAGAAATAGTACTGCAATATACACCAACCTTTATTCAGAATAGTGTAAGAATTCTGATTTTATTCATTAGCCGTACCAGACGTTGACCCTAGTAGCAGATAATTTTAGAATAAATATAAGTAAATATTTTCTCAGTTAAAAAATGGTAAAAACTTTTTGCGTAGAGGATTGTACTTGCCTACTTCAAATATTGAGGATGGGTGGGCAGAATTTTGTTGCCCTGTCATAGTGGGCTGCCAACGTAGTGGCGCGATGCATAATAGCTAATAATTGCGATACAAAATGTGGCTAATGTCATAGTATAACTAAATAAGCTTGACGAAGTAAGCGTATTTATCGGCAGATATATACGAACATGTAGAAAATTCTACACAAAGACAGAAAACACATATGCTTAGTATTCTAACCTGTTGCAGATGACACTGCAGATGCAGTAAATTGTTTTGCTCGTAGTCGGCGTTTTAGCAGTAGAGCTTGTTTTTCGGTGGATGCCATTTGCTTATATTTCTCACGCCGTCTGAAATTCATTTCTGCGTTTCGTTCTGCCGAGTAGGAAGAACTGTTTTTGTTCTGAGAATGCATATGTTTCAATGTAGTTTCTACCTCTAATTATCCGTAGTTGAGGCCGAGTTTGATAAGAATCAATATCCACCACATGCAGAAGAGAATAAATATTCTAAAGTGCAAAAATAAGCATATAACAACATTTCTAATATTTGGTAACTCTTCATTTTGACAAGAAATAGTTTGTGTATGAGCTCTAGTTGCAGGCATAATTTTTTTAATTCCTCAATGCCACCCCCCTTGACCATATGGAAATAGTAATGGATACTGTAAAGGATCATAACATCCATAATAATAATTTACTAATTGTGATCTGTTACTGCTAGTATAAATTCGAATATGAGGTGCTTGAACAACATTACTACTATTTTCTTCAACCCATATTGCAGCAACTTCTGATGTAGTAGGGAGATTATATATTCGTTGATCCAAGCCTGCATCACATTTAAGCGCAATATAGAAGTTCGGCAGGTTTGGAACATCATCCAACGATCTTAAAAAAATAGAATATGGATTATTTCCCAGCAAGTCCATCAGATTTCTAATTATACTTGCATCAATCCTATCGGAACAAGCCATTCTGTTTGCTAATTCATTATCATTGTCATAGAGTAAAATTGTATTTTTTTTGCCTTTTCGTTCGTAGGAAATAGATCATCTATGAAATGATACATTTGTCCTTGAACTCTAAAAATATAAATACCATGATTTCTTCTCGCTAAATCTTTGTCGTAGCTCACACCAAGTGATGTAAATGCAAAGGTATTATTGTAATTTCTAATGTATGTGCAAAATCGTTTAAATTCCTCAGTATTTCCTACATATAAATCACGCAATTCTGTGGGCATTTTGTGTGTAGTTAAGCTAACTGAACCATTGCGACAACAAAATGTAGGAGGTTCAAACTGAAATTTCTTAGCTCGACAGAACTTAAAATGGGAAATTACTTTTAGTGGGACATATTCTGATTGCATTTGGCTAATGGTTATATTGCCTTTTTTTATTTACGTTTGGACCTGCAACTACCAAAACGTCAGAATAAATGAATGGAGAAGCAAAGCCAGATTGGTAAGAAATAGTACTGCAATATACACCAACCTTTATTCAGAATAGTGTAAGAATTCTGATTTTATTCATTAGCCGTACCAGACGTTGACCCTAGTAGCAGATAATTTTAGAATAAATATAAGTAAATATTTTCTCAGTTAAAAAATGGTAAAAACTTTTTGCGTAGAGGATTGTACTTGCCTACTTCAAATATTGAGGATGGGTGGGCAGAATTTTGTTGCCCTGTCATAGTGGGCTGCCAACGTAGTGGCGCGATGCATAATAGCTAATAATTGCGATACAAAATGTGGCTAATGTCATAGTATAACTAAATAAGCTTGACGAAGTAAGCGTATTTATCGGCAGATATATACGAACATGTAGAAAATTCTACACAAAGACAGAAAACACATATGCTTAGTATTCTAACCTGTTGCAGATGACACTGCAGATGCAGTAAATTGTTTTGCTCGTAGTCGGCGTTTTAGCAGTAGAGCTTGTTTTTCGGTGGATGCCATTTGCTTATATTTCTCACGCCGTCTGAAATTCATTTCTGCGTTTCGTTCTGCCGAGTAGGAAGAACTGTTTTTGTTCTGAGAATGCATATGTTTCAATGTAGTTTCTACCTCTAATTATCCGTAGTTGAGGCCGAGTTTGATAAGAATCAATATCCACCACATGCAGAAGAGAATAAATATTCTAAAGTGCAAAAATAAGCATATAACAACAGTAAAATAGAGACATCAATAACCCTATCTTCCTAAATCAATGTTGCTGGAGCAAAATTAGTATCTATTACAAATTGACCCAAATCCATAGAAAAATTTTGAAATTACAGAGCATGCCTCGCGAGTTAAAAGTTTCAAAGAGGTATTGTTTGGTGAGGCGCAGAAGAAATTAATCAAGCAGAGCAGAGAAATAAAGAGGGAAAAAATAATAAGTGCAACAGCCAGAGAACAAGTGTGCTCACCAAAAGGCAAAAACGTCACAGAGGCACAACAGCTGAAACTGAAAGTAAAGCGAAGAACACATAGATGTAGAAAGAAGATTCAAAGAAAGTTTCTGGGAAAAAATGCAGATGAAAGTTTCATACGCCGTTTAGTTGATGAGAAATGACCAGTAAGTCCTCAGCATAAAGTGTTCCTTACCTTTTTTCAAGGATAAAACTGACACATAGATAAGGACCCGTTTGGCCATAGATTTTGTCAAAATAAATTTGGATTTTATTTGGCAAACACATGTTTGGCTATAGATTTTACCTACATTTTGGCAAAATTTCAAATCCAGCTCAATAGCTGGTTTTGGGCCAAAATATCACTATTACATTTTTTAAAAATTGCCCCAAACTTTTGTATTTTATAAAAGAGCCTATCATTTATTATTTTGTAACAATGTTGTTTCATCTTCTCGGTCATCTGATAGTGTATCATGTAGTTCATTATAAAAATAATAATTTTGTATCAAATTTATTTATGTTTAGGACTATGGTTTGTGATAATATAATGAATGTTATTGATAATGGTATTGTTGGGTATTTGTGATAGTTTTTAAAACTTGTGGGTATAAGTCATGTTTCATATTTTTTCAAAATAAATTTGAGAAATATGTTTTGAAAACTGATGTCCAAACACATTTTCATCTCCAAACCAAACTTCATCCAAATCAGATTTTTCAGAATAAATTTGGGAATCTATGGCCAAACGCTACCTAAATATTTACGCTAGTTCCAGCTGTGCAAATAAAGTCACAGGTGTTGGGCCATTAAAATCTCAATTCACCACATAAACTCTTCAGACAGAAGCACACATGGAAAACTAATAATTGAACTTTACCTCCTTAAACGCAAGCACACACGAGGAGGGGAAGCTGCTTGGCTTTCCTTTATGTATAGTAGTAACTAGCAGCCTATCTCAAAATAAATTTATTTATTTAAAATTTATATTTGAGTTATAAAATAAAAATATAAATTTCTGAAAATGATGAATGTTGATCGTGTCACTAAGAAAACTACTAAATCAAGGCAAATAAAAGAATTTACTATTGAAAGATGCTCGTCCCTAACATATTTACTCTAAAGAATGACTTGAAGTTAGCGGTTGAAGCATATAATTGATTTTGAAGTGTCATTATTCGAGTGGATTAGTATTAAAATAATTCTAGCATTAGCAAATTAACGCCAAAATTTAAAATATTTTAAATAATTAATTCTTATAAAATTTATTTTTAAATGATAAAAAATATTAGATCCGTGTTGGAGCACGTGTATTTCGTGTGAATTTGAAGGGCATATATCTTTTGAGAATATGTTATGAAAATTATTACCACTTATGTGATATAATACTGAATCTAAAGTAACTAGATATTTGTTATAAATTTGTATCTCAATTCTTCAAGAGTCGTCAAATTAATACAAAATTTAAAAATGAATCATTTGTTGTTTTAAAGATTTGAGAATGAAGACGTTGGTCATATAGTTCCTAGAAGTAAACAATGTATAGTCTAAAAATGATTAACATTGACGGAAAATTTTACAATAATTAATTTAATATATAAAAAACTATAGACGACTATTTGTTGTAATTGATAAAAATAAAATGACAACTTAGCTAGTACATTGTCTTCCACTATTTCATAAATTCATCCTCGTTTGTTCAAGTTTGCGTTTTAACTAAGTTAAATCTTAATAATATACATTAATCGATTTATTAAGTTGACACAAATCTTTGAGTACATAAATTTGCTAGAGCACTAGCGATGAAAGAAATAAGAAAATAGAGCAAAGCACCATGTCGTAACACCGGAAGACTGCGCCGTAAATAATTTTACTTATATGATGAATTTGGATAAGAATGGAATTAAATTCTTTTACTAATTAGTTAGTTTAAATGCTTAATTATTTATTCTCGATATTAAATAAATAATTTATTTTCTCTTGATTCAAATTCTTAATATTAGCTTATATCAAATTTTAAATATTTTATTTTATTTATATTTATAGTCAATAATAATTCTATTTCCAATGGTGAAGATCAAAATTTGTATTTTATTTTTGTCGAAGCATAATAATATTGACTTTTGCCGATATGCTTTCTTTCTCTCTTTTTCTCTTTTACTACTTTAAATAAATAATTTCTTAATTATTTGTTCTAATTGTTGAATGAAGTTTATATATATAAAAGATCATTACGGATTAGGCGAGAAAATTTGAGAATTTACTAATTTAGTTGAGAGACGAAACGTTCTAATTGTAAATTTGGTCACACCTAGGATACTAAACCCCTTGTCGGGGGGCCGATCTTAGTATCAATTTGTTCATACCTTGAATGCAAAACCTTCGTTGTAGGACACGAGATCATTTAAAGGTCAAATCTTTATAATTTTAAAATTCTAAATATTAGGACTTCTTACATAGTTTAATTACGTATATATCTAATAATTAAATTTTTAGTTGATTTCAAACCCCTAAATACTAGGAAAGTAACTTAAATTATAATTTTGTCCAATATAAAATACGTTTTAAAGGGTAAAAAAGGCGAACGGCATTTCGCTAAAGGCCTTCTGTCACGACCCAAGCAAACCCATGTCGTGATGGCGCCTATCGTGAAACTAGGCAAACCGACTCATTTCTAAAACAAACCGATATTTTCATTTCAAAGATAATTTCAGTGCTATTTAACATAAAAACCTTCGCAAAGGAGTTCAAATCAAAACAAAAGTGCGGAAGGAAAAGCCCAACATCGGGGTGTCACTAGTCATGAGCATCTGCTACAATCTGTCTAATAATATCAAGGCTAACTCAACCTGAAAAATAGCTAAATACAACTAGAAGAAGATAAGAGGGAGAAGAGCGGGGGCTGCGGTCGCCAAGCAGCTACCTTGCTATCCCCGAAAAAATCTGCAACCAAAATAATCAACAACCGCTACCGTGTCCAGCTACACCTGGATCTGCACATAAGGTGCAGGGAGTAACGTGAGTACGCCAACTCAGTAAGTAACAACAATAAATAAAGATTGAGCAGTAGTGACGAGCAATAAAGCATATAACGTTCATATCAGGAAATCTCAGTAAAATACCACATGTTTTTTAAAATCAGGATTTGAATCAAAATATCTCGTTTAAACCCAGTTCCAGTAAAAATTATTTAAAGATATTTTTCAACAGTTTTCAAACAGAAGAAAAATGCAAAGGTGAGCAAAAATGATGAAATCATAAACATTCCCTCGGGCAAAACATCACTCATATACAGCCCCTCGGGCAAACCTCATAGTCACTCGTGCCACTCGGGTGGTGGAAATGAACCAAATTCGCGAAGTGTTCTATTTATGGTTTCTGTCCAGGTTTACGCACCTGCGGGCTCTTTTTCCGCACCTGCGGTCAAGGCGCCGCATCCGCGAACTTCACTTAATTCCCCAGCTTCCGTACCTGCGCTCCAGGCGTCGCACATGCAGGCTCGCAGGTGCGGCCAAATCCTTCGCGCATGCGCTTCAGCCTTGGCCTCACATTTTCTCTGCATCTGCGCAGCAAATTCTCGCGCCTGCCAAAGCGCACCTGCGCGTTTTCTCCGCTTCTGCGAAGCCTGCCCAGCATCTCCCTTTCCACATCTGCTCCCCAAGTTTCGCACCTGCGGGCACACAGATGTGACCTCCAACTCGCACCTGCGCAACCTGCCTAGCCCATCATTGCCCGCACCTGTGAACTCCCCACGCGCACCAGCGGCCTCGAACCTGCGACTCTTTCTTCTGCAGGTGTGAAAATAGCAGTAGCAGCTGCTTCAGCTGCATTTTCCAACTCTAACAAATTCATTAACCACCCGGAATCACTCCGAGGCCCTCGGGTCCTCAACCAAAAATGCCAACAAGTCATATATAAACATACCAACTTAGTCGACCCTTCGAATCACTCAAAACAATATCAAATCATCAAATTACCCTCGGATTCAAGCCTAAGAACTTCTAAATTTCCAAATTCGGCAACCGATGCCGAAACCAACCAAACCACGTCCGAATGACCTCAAAGTTTGCACACACATCACAAATGACACTACGAACCTACTCCAACTTCCGGAATTCTATTCCGACCCTAATATCAAATTTTCCACTGCCGACCGAAATCGCCAATTCAAGCCTAATTCTACCACGGACCTCCAAATCACATTCTGGACGCATTCCTAAGTCCAAAATCACCTAACGGGGCTAACAGAGCCATCCGAATTCAAATTCGAGATCGTTTACACATAGGTCAACATCCGGTTGACTTTTCCAACTTAAGGTTCTAAATATGAGACTAAGTGTCTCATTCCACTCCGAAATCACTCCAGGACCAAACCAACTAACCTAGTATATCATAATATAGCTTAAGAGCATAAAGAAAATAGAAATGGGGGAAATGGGGCTATAACTCCCGAAACGACCGGCCAAGTCGTTACATCCTCCCCTACTTAAACATACGTTCGTCCTCGAACATGTCGAGAGTTGTTCCAAAAGCCAAGAAATGGTTGTGTAACCTTCCTATGCACATACCCGGGGGTGATCCCACGTCACCCTATCCCATACATGTCTGATAGCACAGCATAACTGAAATTTCTCAATTCAACCTAGCCCACAAGCCTTCGAATCAAATTTCCAACATCTGAAATTTCCTATAAGATCAGAAGTTTGCATCTACATACCGTATAAGTCTGAACAAGCTGTACCAAAAGCCGTAACCATAACTCCAATACTCAAATTCAAATACAGCATAGCTCGAATGCTCAAAGCAATGATTTCTAATCACAATATCGGCTCAAATCAACCAAGTGCCGGTAATAAACCTCGTATCAGACAAAACCTCCTTCTAAAACCTCCGTACACTACCGATCATGAAAGAAACATACCGAATTCATAACCATTCATTAGACCAACAGGTTATGGAGCTCCCGTTCCTTCTACAAGAACTATAGCCAATCTCAAAGCCAACTTCCGATATTATCCTCCCAATTATACCACAATTAAATCTGATAACATCCATTCTAGGCCCAATGACCTCGTCTCATCCAACACGACCACTCTAGTGATATGAAACATCAATACAATCTAAAGCCACAACCCGTGCAATCTGTATACCAGATAGCAACATTCCAAATGTAACCAATCGTAACAATGACCCAAACAGGAGAATCGTTCCGCAAGCTCGACGAGTACCACCCCGACGCAATGCTAAGAACCCATCACATACCGCATAACCATAACACACGAATCTTACACGAGGGATCATATTTCCACATAACTCTGTTGTAATACGCGACCCTATCCAAATACTGGTCCATATGAAACACCTCAAGCCACCCTGCTAAAATCAATAACCATGCGCAATTCAACATCAAGTACCCAAAGTGCATTACCATAACCACGGAGAAGAAAACGACACCATGCCATATAAAACCCGAAAGAACATAACCAATATGTCATCAACCAATCAATATCCAATACTATTCTCGCTCAAATTCCGCTATAAGGCCACAATAGAACCGCACCATATGTGCATATAACCAACGAATCACAACTCCTCGTAGCATAGAAGAATAACTCACAGATCATTTCAGAACACGAGTAAGCTTCACATCAACCGAATGGAACATCCTTCAATAATAGAAATATGGAGCCAATCAATATGGCTCGGTGTAGAATACACATCCTAATTGGGCCTACCAATGTGCCCCAAATCAAATATGGTTAGCCACCAATAGATAAACAACCTCTGAAAGTCCACAATGACGGAATCATAATACCTTCTATCGTGTGGCTAGCTCCGGCCACAACTTCACAGTCCACAACCATGAAACAATCTGTTCCTGAGAACTCCCAATCTATAATTCCATAGAACACATGAATCACCATATTTGATTCCACCTCCACCGCCCGAATGCCTAACACCTCTCTCATACACAATCATCTCATGAGAAATACTTAAAAAAATTCTTCAGTACCACATCGCAAAAATTTGAATATCAACAGTCGATTAACCAGGAGAGTGCCGCAATACCAGCGAAGTACCCATAAATCAACACACATTGCCCCTTCTGAAATGTACACTCTCATCAAGCTATACCAGATAGTAATATCATTTACCTAGTCATCGAAAACCGTTCATGCTGCCTAAGAATTTATGTCCTTTCCTTCAAAACTGAATTATGACCTTGTACAGGTAAATCCTATTCCCGCACAACACACCACATCTATTATGCCATCATGTGACAAGCATAAAAATTCCATTATCAACTCTGAGTCACTAGAAAATTACATACCTTATTAGTCAGAAACCTTTTTCTTGCTTCTTTCTAGGAGAAAATCATAACACACAACACGTTCCGTACAACAGTAGAAAATATCCGGTTCAAACCATGGTAGAACCCATCATGAACACTTTGAAATCCATTTGCACATAACCAAGCTATCCGAACTAAATTCCTCTAACTCCACCAAGACACACAGGTTGCCAAATTCGAGAGCATTGCCACGAAACACCTGTAGATACTAGCCACATCATAAGTACCCAAGGAACCGATCATACCCATTACTGTGCTAACCCAGCCTACTACCAAGCTGTCTTATTTCTCCAAGTTCTTTCTAAATTGCCTTCAAATTGCTACTTTTTCCTTGTTAGAACACTACTATCCTTAACTAAAACTTACCCCACGAACTCTAGCATAGAATCACGCCGCCCTAAGGCTTATAAGCCTCAGAATTCCCTTTTTATGTATCCTAAAGGTTCCACAACCAAAAATGCTTACTCCGAAGAGACTTTATGTGAACCTAAAACTGTTTTCTTCACCTTCTTGATACTGAAATGCATAATTCACAACTATATAAGATGCCACGAGTCTCAACACCGTTCAATGCAACTCCCAGTTTTCTAGCCATATTTATAAATCTTGAATCTATTGGAACCATTCTCGAGAGTCATCCACTCTACTCAAATCTCGAATTAACCGACCAAACGGACCGAAATGACTTGTGCCCTATTAGCACACCAACACCCAAGGGAATAAAGAGTAACCCACACTCCTACGCAACCGAGCAAATTCTCGCTCCATGTACACTACATTCTCTGTGAATAACCACTCAATTATTTTATGGTCCTCATATAACCATAGAGTATAATACAACTTGTGTCCAGAAATTTCTTTACTCGAGTCATCCTCGATCTCGACCTCTGCAAGTCATAACTGATTCACCAGTATACCCCGAACCAAAACTAATACGACCCATAACGGTGCAATCAACTCGTCGATAGCAGACTCCCCCACTTAGACTTAAGTTGTAATTATATAAAATTAGAACCCGTATGGATTTCTCCTTCTCAATTACCAAGGTATTGCACCGTTAACCTGCCAGACTTCTCGTAGTCTTTTATTAAGCCTTTCATGAACATTCTGAATCTCCAGCCAAAATCATACACGCGACCTCCTACCGGGTAGCAAGTAATATTCCTCGCAAAAGCTTTATCAACATCACGCCACCGCTAGCTACACACAGGAGATAACCCACATGTGGAATTCCTTACCGACATCTTCCAATGACACTGCACTGAGTGCAATGACCACTAAATCCGTAAATTCTCCTAAGTTCATGCTCGCCCACCATTTGTATAAGTCTGTACTTTCCCTATTGACATCAACTGTACGTCAACAATACCTTCCGAACTCAAGTCATATTTCACCTGACACGATAATCAGATCTTCACGTCTCTATTCATTTCAAACACACTCCTTTCTGCCATATTCAATTTTTCCTTTGTACACTAACCATTACTCCAAATAGAGTTTGCAGGCCGATTTACATACTAACACGATTCCAAACCATTCTACACTTTCTGAAGGCGCACGACTACCCTACTAGTGAATTCTTATGCTAATCTGCCACTCTTACTTCGGTTAAATCATCTCCTTTAAGAAACTTCTCAACCTCTACTTCTCCTACTTGACCTGTTAGTACTTCAACCACCGCGAAACACTTCCCGTCATGTCTTCCCTCATACTTTGCTACTCAACTGCTGCATCAAATCGAAATGTATCTCTGTCGCACCTGAACCAATAAAATATTACCGACTCTAAGTTTCTTCGAAGATCATCTTTCTCGAGCCATTAATATCAAAAATACCCATTTGCAACCACAATTACTACACAATCACTTACTCTTCTTGAGTCCAAACTTATTGAGAAGACATGAGAATTTAATTTGCCCCACAATTTAACAACGTGAAAGATCCTTCAAAACATTTACATTCGAGATCGTTCCTCATATCAAAACGAAAAATCAAGCGCCCAATGGCCTTCTTTTACATTTCAAGGAAACACTTCTCATCACATTCAAATTGTCTTAACACATCCCGCAATTTCATCATACTCATCACAAATCCATTCCACCGCTCATCGAGCCACGAATTCCACTCGTAGGTGCATTACCGGACATATGAGTCCAAATGTACAGGTTACAACTGAAGCTACCGAGCCAAAGCTACGGTTTAAACCTGGCCTCAAGTCCTCCAAACTAGCCCATCACCAAAACACATAATACAAATCTCGAACCTCGTTCATAGAATCACAAGCCGGCGATACACAAATGATACCGAGCGCTCATGTGCGCATACAAATGCGTGGAAAGAATTCAAAGAGTTATGTTTCAAGCTGAATCAATTTCGCACGATATAATACAAGAAAGTAAAAATTTTCTAAGTGTTTTGCAGCCTCTTGAAGATAAGTACAGACGTCTCCGTACCGATCCGCAAGACTCTACTAAACCCGTTCATGACTCGTAAGACCTATGCAACCTAGGCTCTGATACCAATCTGTCACGACCCAAACAAACCCCTGTCGTGATGGCGGCTATCGTGGAACTAGGCAAGCCGAATCATTTCCAAAACAAACCGATATTTTCATTTAAAAGATAATTTCAGTGCTATTTAACATAAAAACCTTCAAAAAGGAGTTCAAATCAAAACAAAAGTGCGGAAGGAAAAGCCCGACATCGGGGTGTCACTAGTCATGAGCATCTACTACAATCTGTCTAATAATATCATTGCTAACTCAGCTTGGAAAATAGCTAAATACAACTAGAGGAAGATAAGAGGGAGAAGAGCAGGGGCTGTGGTCGCCAAACAGCTACCTTGCTATCCCCGAGAAAATATGCAACCAAAATAATCAACAACCACTACCGTGTCCAGCTACACCTGGATCTGCATACAAGGTGCAAGGAGTAACATTAGTATGCCAAGTCAGTAAGTAACAACAATAAATAAAGACTGAATAATATGGACGAGCAATAAAACATATAACGTTCATATCATGAAATCTCAGTAAAATACCACATGTTTTTTAAAATCAGGATTTGAATCAAAATATTTCGTTTAAACCCAGTTCCAGTAAAAATCATTTAAAGATATTTTTCAACATTTTTCAAACAGAGGAAAAATGCAAAGGTGAGCAAAAATGATGAAATCATAAACAGCCCCTCGGGCAAAACATCACTCATATACAGCCCCTCGGGCAAACCTCACAGTCACTCATGCCACTCGGGCATACCTCACAATCACTCTTGCCACTCGGGCATACCTCACAATCACTCATGCCTCCCAGTCACTCAACACTTGGCACTCGCACTCAGTAGGTACGTATGCTCACTGGGGGTGTGTACAGACTCTGGAGGGGCTCCTTCAGCCCAAGCGCTATAATCTGCACGGATAACTCACGTGCTGCACGGACAACTCACATGTTATAATAATAAAGTATGTTGCAGGCGGGCATCCCCGATCCACACTCATCCTCACAATCAGGCCCTCGGCCGATATCAAACATGCTGCGGCGTGCAGCCTGATCCTATAAATATCCTCACAAATCAGGCCATATGCCTCACTTAGTCATAAACCTCTCAAGCCACTCGGGCATTTCAGTAAAACAGGGTGCTCAGTCCAAAACAACATTTATATGCATAAAAATAGATTCATAAAACTGAGTTATGCAGTAAACAAGTGTAACCATGACTGAGTATAGATTTTCAATCAAAAACAATGAGAGGATAGTAAGAAAAGGCCACTAATGGTGCAAACAACATTGGCACAAGGCCCAAACATGGCATTCCGCCCAATTTATAGAAACTCTTTCTAAAACATATAAATATCATATAGTTTCAACAAAGTATGCAACTTTACAGTTGCTACGAGACGGACCAAGTCACAATCCCCAATAATGCACGCTCACATGCCCGTCACCTAGCATGTGCATCACTAAAAATAGTAGAATGATATAAAATCCGGGGTTTCGTACCCTCAGGATTAGATTTACAATCATTACTTACCTCAAACTGGTCAAATCTCTACCCCGCAATGCTCTTGCCTCTAGACTCAGCCTCCAAATGCTCCAAATTTATTCACAATCTATACAATACCATCAATATACGCTAATGGAATGAATTCCAATGGAAAAGCTACAAAATTAGACCAAAACCCGAAATTGGCTCAAACCCGACCCCGGGCCCACGTCTCGAAATCCGAAAAAATTTAGAAAACTAGATAGCCCATTCACTCACGAGTCTAACCATACCAAATTCATCAAAATCCGACATCGTTTGGTCCTTCAAATCCTTAAATTACTTCTCCAAAATTTCAAAGCCCTAACCCCTCTTTTTCACTAATTACAATGAGTAAACAACGGAAAATCACCATATATACAAGTATTAGGGCTCAAGCAACTTACCTTACTGATAGCCCTTGAATCACCCTTCAAATATCACTCCAAAAGCTCCACAAACCGACTTGAAAATGGTAGAAATAAACCAAATTCACGAAGTGTTCTATTTATGATTTTTGCCCAGGTTTTCGCACCTGCGGGCTCTTTTTCCACGCCTGTGGGATCGCCATCTGCGGTCAAGGTGTCGCATCCGCTAACTCCACTTAATTCCCCAACTTCCGCACCTGCACTCCAGGCCTCGCACATGCGGGCTCGCAGGTGCGGCCAAATCCTTCGCGCCTGCGCTCCAGCGTTGGCCTTACATTTTTTCCGCATCTGCGCAGCAAATTCTCGCACCTGCGAAAGCGCACCTATGCGTTTCCTCCGCTTCTGCGAAGCCTGCCCAATATCTCCCTTTCCACATTTGCGCCCCAGGTTTCGCACCTGCGGGCTCGCAGATGCGACCTCCAACTCGTACCTGCACAACCTTCCTAGCCCAGCATTGCCCGCACATGCGAACTCCCCACACGCACCAGCGGCCTCACACTTGCGACTCTTTCTTCCGTAGGTGCGAAAATAGCAGTAGCAGCAGCTTCAGCTGTATTTTCCAACTCCGACAAATTCGTTAACCACCCGGAATCACCCCGAGGCCCTCAAGACCTTAACCAAAAACACCAACAAGTCATATATCAACATACCAACTTAGCCGAACCTTCGAATCACTCAAAACAACATCAAAGCATCAAATTACCCTCGGATTCAAGCCTAAGAAATTCTAAATTTCCAAATTCGGCAACCGATGCCGAAACCAACCAAACCACGTCCGAATGACCTCAAATTTTGCACACACATCATAAATGACACTACGAACCTACTCCAACTTTCGGAATTCCATTCCGACCCCTATATCAAATTTTCCACTGCCGACCGAAATTGCCAAATTTCCAAATTTCGCCAATTCAAGCCTAATTCTACCACGAACCTCCAAATCACATTCTGGACGCACTTCTAAGTCCAAAATTACCTAATGGAGCTAATAGAGCCATTATAATTCAAATCCGAGATCGTTTACATAGGTCAACATCCGGTTGACTTTTCCAACTTAAGGTTCTAAATTAGAGACTAAGTGTCTTATTCGACTCTGAAACCGCTCCGGGACCAAACCAACTAGCCTGGTATATCATAATATAGCTTGAGAGCATAAAGGAAGCAAAAATGAGGGAAATGGGGCTATAACTCCCGAAACGACAGGCCGGGTTATTACACCTTCGTGCTTTTAATATAGTATAGATATAGATAGAATTAACCACAAAATCTATGAAAATTATCCGCTTGGCCCAAAACGGACTATATCATACTATATTAAGGGTATCTTTAGGTTGGTTGGGCCCAAAAATTAGTATCAGAACCTAGGTTCAGGGGGATGAGAATGACGATGATAGAGTAAGAATGCTTCTGTACTCGACAAAATGCTTCTGTGCTCGACACCTTTGGATGTGAAAACAAAGTCTCATGTTGGTAGATAAAAGATTGGGAGCTTACAAATAAAGTGTAGAGATATCTTAATGGTGTGAGTCCTTTTGGAAAAAACTGTGCGGGTTGGCCCAAAACAGACAATATCATTCTATATTAAGAGTATCTTTAGGTTGGTTAAGCCCAAAAACTGGTATTAGAACCTAGGTTCAGCGGGATGAGAATGACGATGTAGAGTGACGGTGGGAGACTCAATTTGGATTTGTGCACACAAATAGAAGCTAGTTGCGAGATTTGATTGCCATAAATACTCTAACAATGTAGGTGCCACATAGTGAATCTCAGAAAAATTGACCCGTAGATTGTGGCAATGAGACACATGGAAAGACTGCAAAATGTGAAAGAATTAAATTGGTTTACAATCGTAGTGTCGTCCTGCCGCATGTTCACATTTTGCTGAAGATTTCAGCTGATTCCTCTGCCTATAAATAGGCATCCCCTTCTTAGTTGTAACTCATCCTCACAACTTCTTCTTTCTCTTCAATTAATAAAGGTTATTATTTGTGTGACCGTATAGTAGGCAAAAATTACCGAACCACATAAATCTTGTCTTGTCTTGTCTTGTGCAATTTATTGCTTTTTCTCTTTTAAATATTTTTTCCTCTAGTAGTCTGACACGCTTCCCAACACAAATGTCTACTATGTATGGTGTATTTCTATTATCTAGTTAGGAAATGTATCTCTAGTAAGTATGTACTATGTGTAGTTATCTCTCTAGTTTGAGAGGTGTTTCCAAATATTAGTATTTTTTGCATGTATGTTATGCAAGACATGTAACTCTCATGATCTTAATAGTATTATCTATTTCTTGAAAAAGAAAATAAAACTCTAGAAAGCCTATCGAATCGACAATTTTGGTCTATAGGTTACACTTAATCGAGTTACTTGGTAGTTGTTTGACCAAAAAATATAACTTTTGGTTAAAATAATTGAATTTATATGATAATGGGTTAAACCTAGTTAATAATAATATTTCTAGATGTGAGTTCTGAAAGCGTGACTAATGTTAAACAGATCTTGTGGTAGATTGTTAGCAGTGTGCATTAACTATCCCAAAATTATGAGCAATAATATAGCAATAAATAATAATAAATGATATTTAAGTAAATAGGAGAAGTGATTCACCCAATAAAGGATGAACTAGATGATTGTCCCTCCTAAAAATGATGAGTGACAGACAAATCCTAGAATGTTCGAATTATTCTCGGATCTGATAGAAAAGTATGGAATAATATGAACGAGAATCTTGATGAAAATGTAGTGTTTGTATCTTGGTAATAGAAAAAGAGAGAATCTTTTGTCAAACGTCTGTTCTTATCAAATGAATGTCACCTACCCTATATCATTGTCTATTTTTCTATTTATATGAGATATTTTTCTAATAAACCTTAATAGTACAAGTACAAAGAATATCTACTAGAATATTCTCTTTAATATCCTATTTTGAGAACAAGCCGTTACAGCTTCGTCAACGGTGCTCGACCTCGACCATTGTTGATATCTCGACCACGAATCTCACTGCTTCCTAGTCGACCTCGACTGATGACGACTCGGGTACTCTTTCTTTAGTTTTATTTTATCTTAAATATTCTAGGATAGATTTTGACCCATACAATTAGTCCCTCCGCTTATTGAGGCCGGCCTCAGGCGGGCTTGATGAGCAGATTCTGTTTACTGCGGTCGAAATGATTGGACGAGTTGACCGGGTCGTGATGATTGGGGCGAGTTGGCAGCGTGGCCCTTTGTGAACCACAAACTCTGGAGTTGTGCGATCCATGAATCAGGGTGACTCCATGCGTCATTATAACGCATTTTCTTAATGCGTTGCTTCGTTTCACGTGCATCTTTTGATTGAATCTGCCGCTTCGGTTGCTGTTCTAGGTAATGATGAATCAATTTCTTGGTTTCGACGCTTGAATTTATATAAATAAGGGTGTGCGGGTATAATTTCAACCTTTGAAAAATCCTTGCACCAAAACTCTGTACCTTCTTCTTCATCCTCTATTGTTGTGCATTTTTTCTTCCTGTTCCAATGATCTCTATCATTTTCGATTCTCCGTTGTTTGATATCTTCCTTTATTTTGTTGAAAATATGTCTAACGTGCCTTCTGGGCCTAGAGAGGGTAGTGACCCGGTCCTTCTGGCGATTCTCTTTCCTCCTTATGCGGAGAACGTTCCAACTGCCACAGAGGATGGAAGCTTCCCGACTGTGGAAGAGATAGTTCCTTGCAACCCCGATGTCAGGTCTGATTTCTCGAAATTGCCCAAAGCTGAACCCGAAATCTTTAAATTGGCGATGAAGGAGGCCGATTTGTCAGAGCTTAAAGCAAAGTACGACCTTCCCGACCACGTCAAATTGATCCCCTACGGGAGGGATGCGGTGCAGCACCACCGTCCTGGGTATTGCACATTATATGCCTACCCATTTCATGTCGGCTACAATTTTCCTCTCCTCCCGCTGGCGGAGGAATTCTGTTGCTTCTACGTCATTTTCCCGGCTCATCTCGCACCGTATGTTTACAAGCTCATAAGGATGCTCACCATGTTCGCTGAGTTGGCCGGAGTCGAGATCACACTTCGACATTTGATGCATCTCTTCGCCCCCAGCTTTTATAAGGGGACGATGCTGAATAACCACCACCGAGGAGGAAAATTCCTGGTGGTGAAGATGGACGATAAGGCTAACTTCTAGTTTTGGCTCAACTTCTTCTTCGTTTGAACTGAAGACGTGGTAGCCAACGTCGACGACATCCCTGAAGCTTGGAATTGCACTCGTAAGTTCCTCGCTCCCTTTCACGTAGGTACTTGGTTTACTTTGCTTAGTTGTGGATTCTGACCCCTTGTCCTTTTCTTATGTAGCCAAGACCTCGCCTCCCTCTTTGGTCGATGAGATTTCTGGTTGGGTCGGCCACCTCCTCCCTCACATCCCGGGAATTAGCGAGTGGCCGGGCTTCTTCAAGAGGTTTGGGCCGACTCCCCCTTCGATTGGTAAGTTACTCTTGTCTTTGTTTTGTTGGTTATTTCTCTTATGTGGTTGTTTTGGCTAACTCTCTTATCCTTTTGTGCTTCCCTTAATTTCAGCTAGGGGGTCCTCGAGGAGGTCGAGAGCTCCCGCACCTGTGTTTCGTAAGAGAAAAGCTGCCGCCTCTTCGATTCTCCCCCTTCTACAACCGCAACTGATTCTGGTCATTCCTCGGTCCGCCTGCTGCTGCTTCCACATCAACTCCCTCTTTATCTGTGGAGACTTCGGCAGCGGAAACTTCAACTTCTCCCTTGTATCGTCTCATAGACGAGGAGGAGGAGGAGTCATTGCAAGGTGATGGGGCATGATGCCTCGCAAGATGAGATCAGTGGACGTGGGCGACGGGGTTGCCCCGGCCGTTAACTCGGTGATAGATGACTTCACGCTTCGTGAGACGGCGACTATTGTCATAGAAGACGATGTCAGGCAAGCGTCAGAGTTTCCGAGATCGGCGAAGGCCGACGAAGGTGTATCTCTCCCTTATGCGATGACGGAAACCGAAGACTTCTGATACTTTGCGGCAAGAGGGGCCATCGACCTCGCAATCGGCTGATGATACTTCTTCGCTAGCAAATGGAAGAGGCAAAGGTGTTGCCGAAGAATGCTACCAGTCGGGTTAAGACATTGACGTTGTAGAGGTGAGGATGGTGGAGGAAGGGTTTACCCAGATCAAGGTGAGGCTAGAGGAATCTATGTGGACCATTATGATCCCCATGGATCGTGATTTATAGAAGAATACGGAGAACGTAGTTCCTTCCCTCGGCCCCCTTTTCTCCGACGTGGAGGGCGAAACCCTCAAAGAGCTGGATGATGTTACCTTGTCGATGAGCATATCCGGCCTTGCTCTCAAGGTATGTATTTTAGGGTTTTTTCTGTCTGTTATGTTCAAAAAATTTTGTTTAGTGCTTTGCCTTTGTTAGCGGGGGCGTTCTCATTTTTGCTTTCCTTCTTTTTCTTTCTTTTTATGATTGCAGACCATGATCTTGGAGATTGAAAGCGCCTGAAGGGAGGAGAAGCAAAAGGCAATATTTGCAAGGTTGCAATGCAAATATTTTGAGTACCGCGGCAAGTACCACGAGTTTCGTTGGCGGGTTTGATGAGGGTGGCAATTTGCAGGCCCTTCGTGATAAATTGAAGGAGAAGGATGATGAGCTGGTGATACTTGAGAGTCATCGAGAAGTGCAATGTCCTTGAGATGACATTAATACACACTAACCAAGCAGAGTGTAATGTACTAGAATTGTAAAGAAGAAATTGAAGAAAAACAAGTAGAAACATGGACTTTTATTAATCAATGAATCAAATGATTGAATTACAATATTGATTATTATCTAGCTCATACATTCACGTGGAAAAGTAGAAGAAGAGAAGATGTTATAGAGAGAAAGGCGAAGAGAGGTGGTTGGAGAGTGTAACAAAATTACCATAATCAAGCTTCCTTCTGCTCCCCGTTTCTGTTATTTATAAAACTGATACTAAGTCGTAAATGGGCTGCCTCTCAAATCAATTTGTTGGGCTCACTTATGACTTAGGCACTCGTTTCTGTTATTTATTGCTTGCAAAGAACATCAATAAGGGAACAAATTCTTCACATATTAAATACTCAAGGTGTGTTCTATTGAAGACAAACATGTCCATTTGACTTTTAAATCGCAATAACAATGGTAAATAGTTGAATGGACAGCACTATCATAATGCATTGGTTGTTTGGCAGCTAAAAAGTCATACTCACACATCTTAAAATTCTACTATATAATTCATCGTTCTTGTCTTTATAATTATCATTGTTAGAATTCTCTTGTTTATTCTAGTCACAGTTGAATTTATAACGTGATTTATAGATAAGTGATTTGATTTGATCCAAAAAACAATAAAGAAATAGGAACAAAAATATGATTAACGACTAAAATTAAAGGAGATAACAAGTCTGACTCTGAACTCGATCTTTCCGAGAGCAAAAGTAAAAACAATGATAAAACTGTTTAGATCGGGCGTAAAATAATAGATTATAACTTTTGTGTGCCGAACTTTTCGTGTCCTATAATGGTTGTTAATCTTATTATTTATAGCCTATACTTAGGGGGACAAGATCCTAAAATCAAGCTCGTCTTGAATGAGAATAAAAACGGCATTGATGGGCTTATAACAACCGACTTTGAATGCAGGTATTCTCTGTGACGGTTATGCTACCCGATGTCTAATCTTTGAATTCTTTGTTATCAGCTATGCTCTCTTCGAAATTCATTTTGTACCGGTTACATCCTTCGTATCCGATGTCAGTTATTTGCTGACTCATCTTTTGCCTGTATTTGATTTCACCCCATACTGTTAGTGATGAAGAACCCTGTCTGTACAAATAGCATATGGTATTTAGTTTTAAGTCCATTATCATCTAAAACAAAAACGAAATCTTATTGAACGTTATTTCAATACACAAGAAGACACACAAGAAAGTGTCGTGGTGTAGTTGGTTATCACGTCAGTCTAACACATCGAAAGGTCTCCGATTTGAGTCCTGGCAACATCATCTGCTTTGGAAAACGTTTTTATTTCGTATTTCCTAACACTGATGTTATAACCTCGTGATGCACGGATAATTTAACAAAATATTAATCATATAAAATTATGAGTTCTATTTATTAACTAAAATTTCCTTCATGAAAAATTAATTAGTATATATTTTTACGCTATTGCTTTTTTTATTTTATTTTTAGTATTTGTCCTTTATGACTATTTGCTTATTATAATTTTAGTTATGTGTATATGTACGACTTTTCTCATCATAATTTTAATTATAAATCTTATATTTTTATATTTTCTTACAAATTTATATTTCATTTTTTTGTTCCTTGAATATTTAATTGTATTATCCATTACTTAATATTATTAAATTGATATATAAATTACCAGTTTAATATAATACAATAAATATAATTTCGTATTACTCTTGAAATTTAACTTGACTTTATCTTGTATGACTTTTTAAAATTATTTTGATATTTAAATTTATCGATAAATATTATTTATTTACTTAATTTTATCAAATAAATTTAAAATGTGGATATAATTACATTATATCTACTATCCTTTTTATACATTAGTTTTTGTTCTACAATATTTTAATTTTTTTCAATTAGTGTTTATCTATAATATGAGTATTATTGTATTATTTTTCTAAATGGATGGTGTTGAATTAGTTCAAAGGTTAAACATAGAAGTTCTTTTATTATATGTCCTAAATCTATAAATAATTATAATTATTATTATTTTTGCATTATTTTCAGTAAGAAATTAAATGAAATTCTTCTCCCCGTTTGTATTTAATATGAAATTTTAATTTTTTATTAAAATTACTAGATAATAAGTTAAATTATATCTTTATATTTTATTTATTTCTTGAACTTATTTTGTGCTTTTGTCTTTTGTTTAATATAATATTTTTATTTACATGATCTTATCCATATAGCATGACCATATGAATTATTATTCAAAAACATTCTCATCTCAAAAAACAAATTAGTCTTATCATTTTATATATTTCTACATTAAAGTTATTTATTTATATATATTTTTTCTTTTTATAATAGTTTTCTTTAAAAAATATAGATATTTAATTATTTTTAATTCAAAATAAAAAAGAGTAACTAATTATTAATTAACCTAACTAATAATTTTTATTGTAACACTTGACATCATTATATTGATTTGTTTCTCCTATTCTTTAAGAAAAGATTACTCGATAAAATGCTTTTGTACTTCACAGATCCATTTTGTAGTTTAGTAATAAGATATCTTATCCACAGTTCGCCAAGCCACCAACCACTCTTCTATGAATTTTTGTAATTATTTAGTTTGTTATTTGGTCCTTTCCTTCCAAGCTAGAGTGACGATCATTCATTTAAACATCACGAGAACTGAAGCAAAATCTAAGAGATATGATTTACCTATCGGTTATAAAGTCTTCTCTTCTTAATCATAGAGTCGCGTTGAATCTTATATTAGTATATAGAATTTACCACAAAATCTACTATTGTCCGTTTGGTCCAAAATGGACAATATCACACTATGTTAAAAGTATTTTAGGTTGGTTGAGCCCAACAACTGATATAAGAACCTAGGTTCAGCGGGACGAGAATGACGATGGCAGAGTGACAGTGCGAGACTCGGTTTGGACACGTGCACACAAATAGAAGCTAGTTGTGGGTTTCAGTTGTTATAAATACTCTAACTGTTAGGATATACTATAAACCATGTGTATTGTATAGTATTTTTTATGAAATAATTATTTATGTATTTATTCAATTCAATAAAGCTTTTATTTTAAATAGATCATGTATTTCTCTGTGTGTCCTTTACTTATATAGTAGATGATTTAATGTATAGAGTTTAGCTTATACACGGAAGATTAAATCATCGATTCTTATAAGTCATAAAATTTATGTTCACAATCTAATGATGAAATGGTTGTAGCACAAGAATAAATATAATTTATCTTGATTATGGAAATGGTTTAATTCTGACTTCTTGTGCTAGTATATTTTGTATGTATTGAACGGATCAAGTAGAGATAAGTACTTTATACTGACTGAATAAAATAATTTCTCTAGTCCATTCAATGTATTTGCACTCTTAATCTTGATATAATAATTATTAGTTGTATGTGTCATTTATTGTTTTAATTTATTAAAAAGTGATATTCTTTCGTGGGTCAATAAGTCTGATAAATTGGACAATAATGATACACATTGGCGAAGTAATAATTAGTTGATAGAATCCATGTCTCGATTTTTGAGATTGATGATACTCCTTTATGAAAACTTATAAGTTTTCATGTGTAAACCCGACCAGTGAATTTTGTATCCGACACATGAAATAAGTTAAGCGAAAGTCTAAAGGAAGTAATCAATAAATTAAATTGTCAGTAATTTAATTTGATTGATTAGTATCTAAATCTTAACATGGGGAGTTTGTAACGACCCGGCCGGTCGTTTTGAGGAAATTAGTCCCAAACACCTATTTACTGTTCCGTCTAATTTATTTTGGGGTTTTGTAACTTGCCGGGAGGATTTGTTTTGGTTTCGGAGTAAAATGGGACACATAGTCCCTAAAATAGAGGTTTAAGTCATAGGAATTGATCGTAGTTCGAACTATGTGAAGACGACTTCGGAATAGAGTTTTGACGGTACCTATAGCTCCATATGGTGGTTTTGGTTTTAGAAGAGTGTTCGGATGTTGAATTGGAGATCAGTAGGTCATTTTAGCACTAATTGGCGAAAGTTGAAAAAATGATAATTTTTGAGAAGTTTGACCGGGAGTGGACTTTTTGATATTAGGGTCGTATTCCGATTCTGGAAGTTGGAATAGGTCTGTAACATCAATTATGACTTGTGTGCAAAATTTGAGGTCAATCAGACTTGATTTGATAGGTTTCGACGTCGGATGTAGAAGTTTGAAACTTTGAAGTTCATTAGGATTGAATCGATGTATAATTCGTATTTTTAACATTGTTTGATGTGATTTAAATACTCGACTAAGTTCGTGTGATATTTTAGGACTGGTTGGTATTTTTGGTTGAGGTCTCGGGGGTCTCGGGTGAGTTTCGGATGGTTAACAGATCATTTTTGGATTTAGAAGATTTTCTGGTGCTAGGCTGGTTCTGGTGTAACCGCACATGTGCAAGATTGATCGCAGGTGCGAGCCCACAAAAGCGAGCAATTGGGCGCAGATATGGGGTTGGGGGACTTAGCCAGTGGTCACAGATGCGACGTGAAGACCGCAGGGGCGGAGTCGCTTCTGCGGAAGATTGGTCGCAGAAGCGGACGAGTGTGGGAAGGCCTATCCGTAGCAGCGGATGTGTTTGCGCAAATGCGCACCCGCAGAAGCGGGATTTGAACCGCATAAACGGAATGGGTGCCAAGAGTTGATTCTGGAGAAGTGGATCACGGGCCGCAGAAGCGGTTCCGCAGGTGCGAAAAGCCTGGGCAGTGTCTAAAACCGAAGGGCTTTGTGATTTTTGTCATTTTGGACTTTGCAAACTCGGTCTAGGGAGATTTTTGAGAGCAATTTTAAGGGGTTTCTTGAGGTAAGTCTCTTGTATTTATTTTGATCAATAATCTTGTTTCCCCGTTATTTTTTCCACGTAGATTATGTGTGTCTAAGGTGGAATGTGGAAGTTTGAGGCTAGGGATTTGGAGAGGGTAATTTGGGGATTTGAGTGGTGACTTGGTGTCATATTTTGGTAATTTTGGTATGGATGAAATCGTGGTTGAATGGGTGTTCGTATTTTGTGATTTTTACCCGATTCCGAGATGTGGGCCCGGGTCGACGTTTTAGGGCGATTTTATGATTCTTTGCTAAAGTCATAGATTTATAATTTAAATTAGTTTCTTGCAATTGTATTAATATTATGAAATTAATTTTGGCTAGATTTGGGACATTCAGAGTTGAAAAATCGAGGGAAAGGCATTCTCACCGATTGATTGAGCGACATTTGAGGTAAGTGACTTGTCTAACCTTGTGTGGGAAAATCCCTTTGGGATTTGGTACTGTTGTAATAATTTATGATATGTGAGCGCTGTGCACGCGAGGTGACGAGTACGTACACATGCTGATTATGAAAAAACAAATTAGTTTTTGCTGATTTGTCATCTTTTAAAATACATTAACTTAGTTGTCTTTTTTTTAAATACATTAACAGAGTTGCCTTAGCATATATAGTGATCATGTTTAGTCTAGCATCGCATGTCTACGTGCCTTAACTCTTACTTGCAATTTGTGTAACATACTTAGTTGAATTAACTGCTTTCCTTGATTTGAATTAAAACTTTAACTGTAAGATTCTTGCTGAAAATTTGTGTTTTCCTTCGATTATCTGCTACATATTTACTTTGGGACTACGAAGCGGTTCCTCGGGAGATCCCCTGTACTGCATATTTACTTTGGGGCTACGAGGTGTTTACTCGGGAGATCCCCATGTACTGCATATTTACTTTGGGACTACGAGGGGATTCCTTAGGAGATCCCCATGTACTGCATCTTTACATTCGGGACTACGAGGCGGTACCTCGAGAGTGCCCCTGCTATGTACCTCTAATTATTGTGCTGATATTTTTCGAAACTTCTTATTGTTTAAATTCTCAGTCATTTCAAAATATTATTATATTTTCTGCCTTATTTTCCTTTTAAACAAGTATGGCCCTGACCTGACCTTGTCACTACTCTACTAAGGTTAGGCTTGGTACTTACTGGGTACCGTTGTGGCATACTCATACTACACTTTGCACATCATTTTGTGCAGATCCACGTTCTTCCCACCAGACCAGATACCAGTGAGTTGGACCGCACGCGGAGACTTCAAGGTATATCCGCCAGCGTCCGCAGACCTCGGAGTCCCTCTCTATCCTTATTATGTTATTTTCCTGATTCTCCTTAGACTTGATGTATAGAGACACTTAGTATTTCTATTAGAAGCCTGTGACTTGTTTCCACCGGGTTTTGAGAGTTGTAATTATTGAATGGCAGTTTTATATTTATATATCATGATTTGAGATTGGAGTTCAGTTCATTATTCATTGATTTCGCAAATTTGTAAGCTTACCTAGTCTTAGAGACTATGTGCCATCCCAACGTCCTACAGAGGGAAATAAATGGGGTCGTGAGAAGTTGGTATCAGAGCACTAGGTTCATAGGTGTTATGAGTCACAACCAGGTTTAGTAGAGTCTCGCGGATCGGTACGGAGACATATATACTTATCTTCGGGAGGCTATGGAACTGTTAGGAAACTTTTCACCTTCTTTGATTCCTTATCGTGCGAGATTTTAACTTCGGACTCTAAACTTCTATTTTTCTATTCTCTCACAGATGGTGAGGACACGTACAGCTAGATCAGACGATCAGACACCCGCGCCCCTGCTAGAGCCGCGAGAGACCGGGGCTGGAGTGGAGGCCGAGAACGTCCACGCGGTGCAGCCATAGCACCCGCACGAGCTACTACAGAGGGGCCACCAGTAGCTCCAGTTGGAGGATAGGTACCCGAGACGCATGTTACTGCACCAGCTATCCAAGAGACTCTAGCCCAGTTTCTGAGCATGTTCAGCACCTTGGCTCATGTAGGATTGATACCTATTGCTCCTGCCATATCTCAGGCCGGGGAGCAGCACAGACTCCCGTCGCCAGTACCCCAGAGTAGCGGGTTCAGGTAGACCAGGATCTAGAGATCATACCGATACAGCTAGTAGCTCCAATTCAGCCCGAGGTTAGAGCAAAAGCTTCTGAGGCAGAGCAGCTCAGGCTCGAGAGGTACAAGAAGTACCACGGTTGGCGTCAGAGGATGCCCAGGGTTTTCTTGAAGAGTTCCACTGTATCCTCCATACTATGGGTGTTGCGGATACTAGTGGAGTTTCTTTCACTACATTCCAGCTTAGAGGAGTGACCTACTAGTGGTGGCGTACATACGAGTTGGATAGTCCAGCTGAGGCAGCTTCACTCACCTAGACTCAATTCTCAGATATGTTCCTGAGGGAGTATGTTCCCCATAGTCTCAGGGATGCTTGGGGCGCGGAGTTTGAGCATTTGAGCCAGGGTGCTATGACCGTGTCAGAGTATGTGGTCCGATTCAGTAATTTGGCCAGGCATCTACCAGCCCTGGTCGCTACTGTTCGAGAGCGGGTTCATCGGTTCATTGAGAGGATCAACACCAGTATCATATTGAGCATGGCCCGCGAGTTAGAGATGGATATTACATACCAGCAGGTAGTAGGGATTGCTAGGAGGTTAGAGGGTATGCTGACTCGGGATAGAGAGGAGAGAGAGGCCAAGAGGTCTCGAGAGTCTGGTACTTACAGTGGTACTCGTGCCCCAGCTACAGCTCGTCAAAGTAGAGGTTATATGGGTCGCCCTGTTGATTCAGCACTTCTAGCCGCCAGCGGTTCCCCGGCCACTACTAGGCCCCAGGATCCTTATTATGCACCGCCAGTGTCTAGTGTGCCTCCTGTACGAGGTGCTTCCAATGGTCAGGCCAATCGATCAGGCCCGAGCCAGTCGCAGCAGCCACGTCCTCCGAAAGCTTGTTTTGAGTGTGGCGACACTCGTCATTTGGTAAGGGATTGCCCCAGATTCAGGAAGGGTGCACCTCCACAGATTTCTCAGGCACCGCGTGCTCCACCGAGTCCTTAGGCTATGATTACAGCACCAGCTACCACCCTACCTGCACATCCAGCTAGAGGTGGAGGTCGGACAGGTAGAGGTCGCCCTAGAGGGGGAGGCCAGGCCAGATATTATGCCATTCCTGCTAGGACAGAGGCAGTTTCATCAGATTCTATTATCACAGGTACTGTTCTGGTCTGTCATGGAGATGAATAAGTCTTATTTGATCTAGGCTTCACTTATTCCTATGTGTCATCTTATTTTGCTTCGTATTTGGGTGTATCCCGTGATTCTCTGAGTTCACCTATTTATGTATCTACACCTGTGGGTGATTCCATTGTTGTTGACCGTGTATCGGTCGTGTTTGATTGTTCTTAGTGGTTTTGAGACCAGGGCCAATTTATTATTGCTCATTATGGTGGATTTCGATGTTATTTTGGGCATGGACTGGTTGTCACTCTATCACACTATCCTTGATTATCATTCCAAAATGGTGACGTTGTCTATGCCAGGTCTACCACGACTAAAGTGGAGAGGTACCTTGGATCATGTTCCTAGCAAGGTTGTTTCATTTCTTAAAGCTCAGCGAATGGTTGAGAAGGGGTGTGATGCATATCTGGCTTATGTGAGAGATGTTAGTGTTGATACTCTTACTGTCGAGTCAGTTCCAGTAGTGAGGGATTTTGCAGACGTATTTCTAGCAGATCTTCCGGGCATGCCGCCCGACAGAGATATTAACTTTGGCATTAATTCGTTACCAGGCACTCAGCCCATTTATATTCCACCTTATCGTATGGCCCCGTTAGAGTTGAAAGAGTTAAAGGAATAGTTACAATAGTTGCTCGACAAGGGCTTCATTCAGCCCAGTGTGTCCCCATGGGGTGCTCCTGTCTTGTTTGTTAAGAAGAAGGATGGTTCTATGCGAATGTGTATTGATTATCGCCAGTTGAACAAGGTTACAGTGAATAACATGTATCCCTTGCCACGTATTGATGACCTATTTGATCAGCTTCACGTTGCTAGAGTGTTCTCTAATATCGACTTGCGTTTAGGCTATCATCCAAATATCCCGAAGACTGCTTTCAAGACACGACATGGTCATTACGAGTTCTTTGTGATGTCTTTTGGGCTGACCAACACCCCAGCAGCATTCATGCACTTGATGAACAATGTATTTCAGCCCTATCTTGACTCCTTAGTCATTGTCTTTATTGACGACATTCTGGTGTACTCCCAGAGTCGGGAGGATCATGAGCAACACCTGAGGTGTGCGCTTCAGACCTTGAGGGAGAAGAAGTTGTATGCAAAATTTTCGAAGTGTGAGTTCTGGATATATTTAGTGGCATTTTTGGGTCATGTAGTATCGAATGAGGGGAACAAGGTAGACCCGAAAAAGATTAAAGTGGTGCAGAGTTGGCCCAGACCATCCTCAGCTACGAAGATCCGGAGTTTTCTTGGCTTGGCGGGGTATTATCGTCGATTTGTAGAGGGTTTCTCATCTATTGCATCACCTATGATCATATTGACCCAGAAGGGTGCTCCGTTCAGCGAGGAGTGTGAGGAGATCTTTTAAAAGCTCAAGACTGCTTTGACTACAACCCCAATATTAGTGTTACCTACCGGATCGGGGTCCTACACGATTTATTGTGATACGTCGTGCATTGGTCTCGGTGCGGTGTTGATGTAGGACAGTAGGGTGATCGCCTACACGTCTAGACAGTTGAAGGTGTATGAGAAGAATTATCTTGTCCACGACCTCGAGTTAGCAGCTATTGTTCATGTCTTGAAGATCTGGCAGCACTATTTATATGGTGTTCCTTGTGAGGTTTTCACCGACCACCGGAGTCTACAACATATGTTTAAATAGAAGGATCTTAACTTGAGGCAGCGGAGATGGTTGGCGTTGCTTAAGGATTATGACATCACCATTCTCTATCATCCCGTGAAGGCCAATATGGTGGCCGATGCCTTGAGTTGCAAGGCAGAGAGTTTGGGCGGTTTAGCATATCTACCTATAGCGGAGAGGCCTTTAGCCTTGGATATTCAGGCCTTGGCCAACCGGTTTGTCAGATTTGATGTTTTCGAGCCGAGCATAGTTTTGGCTTGTGTGGTTTCTCAGTCTTCTCTTTATGATCGCATCAGGGATCGTCAGTATAATGACCCACATCTGCTTGTGCTTAAGGACACGGTTTAGCACGGTGATGCCAAAGAAGTCACTATTAGAGATGACGGTGTATTACGGATGCAGGGTAGGCTATGTGTGCCTAATGTAGATGGTTTGCGTGAGTTGATCCTCCAGGAGGCTCATAGTTCGCGGTACTCTATTCATCCAGGTACTGCGAAGATGTATCAGGATTTGAGGCTGAACTATTAGTGGAGGTGGATGAAGAAGGACATAATGGAATATGCATCTTGTTTCCTAAATTGTGAGCATGTGAAGTATGAGCATCAGCTACCGGGTGGATTACTTCAGAAGATGGAGATTCCAGAATGGAAATGGGAGAGGATCACTATGGATTTTGTTGTTGGGCTCCCACGAACTTAGAGGAAGTTCGATGCGGTTTGGGTGATTGTGGATAGATTGATCAAGTCAGCTCATTTCATTCCTGTGGTTACTACTTACTCTTCGGAGCAGTTGGCTCAGGTTTACATCCACGAGATTGCCAGGCTTCATGGCGTACCGATATCTATCATCTCTGACCGGGGTATGCAGTTTACATCACAGTTCTGGAGAGCCGTACAATGTGAATTGAGTACTCGCGTGGAGTTGAGTACAATATTTCACCCTCAGACGGACGGACAATCCGAACGCACTATTTAGATATTGGAGGATATGCTTCGTACGTGTGTGATTGATTTTGGGGGTGCTTGGGATCAGTTCTTTCCACTTGCAGAGTTTGCCTACACCAATATTTATTAGGCGAGCATTCATATGGCCCCGTATAAGTCTTTGTATGGTAGACGGTGCCGGTCTTTAGTGGGTTAGTTCGAGCTAGGCGAGTCTAGGCTATTGGGTACATACTTGGTTCAGGATGCCTTGGAGAAAGTTAAATTGATTCAGGATCGACTTCGTACAGCCCAGTCCAGGAAGAAGAGTTATGTGGATAGAAAGGTTTGTGACGTTGCATTCATGGTTGGGTAGCGGGTTTTACTCTGGGTTTTTCCAATGAAAGGTGTTATGAGGTTTGAAAAGAAGGGCAAGTTGAGCCCTAGGTATATCGGGCCTTTTGAGATTCTTGAGAGGGTTGGAGACGTGGCTTACAGACTTGCAATGCCACCTAGTCTGTCTGCATCTCATCTAGTGTTCCTTGTTTCCATGCTCTGGAAGTATCACGACGATCCGTCTCATGTGTTAGACTTCAGCTCAGTCCAGTTGGATAATGATTTATCTTATGTTGAGGAGCCAGTGGCCATTTTGGACAGGCAAGTTCGAAAGTTGAGGTCGAAGAACATCGCGTCAGTGAAGGTGCAGTGGAGGGGCCATCAGGTCGAGGAGGGGACTTGGGAGACCGAGTATGATATCCGCAGTAGTTATCCTCATCTTTTCACCACTTCAGGTTTGTCTCTATACTCATTCGAGAACGAACGTATGTTCTAAGAAGAGGAGGATGTAACGGCCCATCCGATTGTTTTGAGGAAATTAGCCCCGAACCCTATTTACTGTTCCCTCTAATTTATTTTTGGGTTTTTTGACTTGCCGGGAGGATTTGTTTTGGTTTCAGAGTGAAATGGGACACATAGTCCCTAAAATGGAGGTTTAAGTCATAGGAATTTACAGTAGATCGAACTATGTGAAAAAGACTCCGGAATGGAGTTCTGATGGTTCCTATAGCTCCGTAGGGTGATTTTGGTCTTAGGAGCATGCTCGGATGTTGAATTGGAGGTCCGTATATCATTTTAGCACTAATTGGCGAAAGTTGGAAAAAGGATAATTTTTGAGAAGTTTGACCGGGAGTGGACTTTTTGATATCGGGGTTAGATTCTGATTCTGGAAGTTCTAATAGGTCCGTAACGTCAATTATTACTTGTGTGCAAAATTTGAGGTCAATCAGACTTGATTTGGTAGGTTTCGACGTCGGATGTAAAAGTTTGAAACTTTGAAGTTCATTAGGATTGAATCGATGTATAATTCATGTTTTTTTCATTGTTTGATGTGATTTAAAGACTCGACTAAGTTTGTTTGATGTTTTAGGACTGGTTGGTATATTTGGTTGAGGTCTTGGGGGGCTCGGGTGAGTTTCAGATGGTTAACAGATCATTTGTGGACTTAGAAGATTTTCTAGTGCTGGGCTGGTTCTGGTGTAATCGCACCTGTGTAAGATTGACTGCAGGTGCGAGCCCGCAGAAGCGAGCAATTGGGCGCAGATGCGGGGCTGGGGGACTTGGCCAGTATTCGCAGATGCGACGTGAAGACCGCAGGGGCGAAGTCGCTTCTGCGGAAGATTGGTCGCAGAAGCGGACTAGTATGGGAAGGCCTGTCCGCAGAAGCGGACGTGTTTGCGCAAATGTGCTCCCGCAGAAGTGGGATTTGAACCGAAGAAACGGAATGGGTGACAAGAGCTGATTCCACAGAAGTGGATCACGGGCCGCAGAAGCGGTTCCGCAAGTACGAAAAGCCTGGGCAGTATTTAAAATCGAAGGGCTTCGTGATTTTTGTCATTTTGGACTTTGCAAACTCGGTCTAGGGCAATGTTTGAGAGCATTTTCGATGAATTTATTGAGGTAAGTCTCTTGTTCTTATTTTGATCAATAATCTTGTTTCCCCGTTGTTTTCCCTACCTAGATTATGTGTGTTTAAGGTGGAATGTGGGAGTTTAAGGCTAGGGATTTGGAGAGTGTAATTTGGGGATTTGAGTGGCGACTTGGTGTTGGATTTTGGTAATTTTGGTATGGGTGAACTCGTGGTTGAATGAGTGTTTGTATTTTTGGACTTTTACCCGATTCCGAGATGTGGGTCTGGGTCGACGTTTTGGGGAGATTTTTTGATTCCTTACTAAAGTCGTAGATTTATGATTTAAATTAGTTTCTTGTAATCGTATTCATGTTATAAAATTTCTTTTGGCTAGATTTGGGACATTCAGAGTCGGAAAATCGAGGGAAAGACATTCTTACTGATTGATTGAGCAACATTTGAGGTAAGTGACATGTCTAACCTTGTGTGGGGGAAATCCCCATAGGATTTGGTACTGTTGTAACAATTTGTGATATGTGTGCGCCGTGTACGCGAGGTGACGAGTACGTACATAGGCCGATTTATGAAAAAAATTGGTTTTTACTTATTTGTTATCTTTTAAAATACATTAACTGAGTTGTCTTCTTTTATAATACATTAACTGAGTTGCCTTAGCATATGTAGTGATCATGTTTAGTCTAACATCGCATGTCTACGTGCCTTAACTCTTACTTGCAATTTATGCAACATGCTTAGTTGAATTACCTGCTTTTCTTGATCTAATTAAATCTTTAACTGTAAGATTCTTGCTGAAAATTTGTGTTTTCCTTCGATTACATGCTGCATATTTACTTTTAGACTATGAGGTGGTTCCTCGGGAGACTCCCCTGTACTGCATATTTACTTCGGGACTACGAGGCATTTACTCGGGAGATCCCCCTGTACTGCTTATTTACTTTTGGACTATGAGGCGTTTACTCGGGAGATCTCCTTGTACTGCATATTTACTTTGGGACTACGAGGCGTTTACTCAGGTGATTCCCTTGTACTGCATATTTACTTTGGGACTACGAGGCGGTTCCTCAGGAGATTCCCATATACTGCATCTTTACATTTGGGACTACGAGGTGGTACCTCGGGAGTTCCCCTGTTGTGTACCTCTATTTATTCAGATCCTGGTTCTTCCCAGCAGACCAGATACCAGTGAGTTGGATCGCACGTGGAGACTTCAAGGTATATCTGCCAGCGTCCGCAGACTTCGGAGTTCTTCTCTATCCTTATTATGTTATTTCCCTGATTCTCCTTAGACTTGATGTATAGAGGTATTTAGTATTTCTATTAGAAGCTTGTGACTTGTTTCCACCGGGTTTTGGAAGTTGTAATTATTGAATGGAAGCTTTATATTTATATATCATTAGTTGAGATTGGAGTTCAGTTCATTATTCATTGATTTCGCAAATTTGTAGGCTTACCTAGTCTTAGAGACTAGGTGCCATCATGACGTCCTACGGAGGAAACAAATGGGGCCGTGACAGATTTAAATAAGGTTTTATGGAAGAATTTAAAAATTGAACTAAGGAGTGCAATTACGAATTTTTAGTGGAATAATTCGTGATTTATTATGGTAGAATTTAATTTCAAATTTTGAAATTAATTCCATAATAGGGATCCTTGTTAATTAAACTATGTGTTCCCTACTGTGCCTAAATAATAGGAAATAAAGGAAACCTTTCCTCGGTGGAAGAAGAAAACCTAACAGGTTTTGAAAAAGGGTTTTAACCTAAAAATGTGGCTATATATATCCCATATACGACTGGCCGTTTTTGCTCTCGTTTTTGCATTGAAATTTTGCCCACCAGAAATTCTCTCTTTTTGGATATTATTTGGGTAATACAGTAGAAGACTGTGGAATGTTTTTTCGGCCTTGCTACTATGCAACTGGAGACCGAGATTAATCTGCTTTATTCATGCTTCAAGAGGTAACTCGTATAATCTCCGTATATTCTAATTGTTTAATTTATACGTGAATATGATACTAAAATTGCTTCCACTGCGATATATAATCCATCAATTGGTATCAAAGCCTACTCACGTCTAATTAGATAATTAGGATGTACATGAAAAGGAGCATCATGTAAATATGCAAGTATTAAATTACATGCAAAGATTGTTTTGATGTAAAACTGCACTGTTTTGAGCATGAATATTTGTTTTGAGAATTTTGATTATTCTGAAAATCATGTAATACCTGCTTATTGTTGATGATATTTGATTAGAATAATCTAAAAATTTCGTTAATCCGAGAAAAACACAAGCTACTATTTGGCCGAATTGGCCAGAAAATCGGAGGTCAATATGTTGACGGACTCCGATTGACCTGAAATTTGGCATGTTGAGGTCAATCTATGGAGTCTTCTTATGGCATTCTGGAAAATCTCAAAGAGATTTTTGGAGATGAGAATCGTGTGGCTAAGCAGACTGCCATGAAGCTCTTTTGAACACCAAAATGGTTTAAGGTTCATCTGTTAGGGACCATGTTCTGAAGATGAGTCTTCCGAATGAACCGGAGGTCCTTGGAGCTAACATTGATAAGGATACACAGGTTGAGATGATCATGCATACTCTGCCTAACAGTTTTCGGCAATTTTGCCTGAATTATAATATGAACAAAATATATTTCTCACTTGCAAAATTGTTGAACGAGCTGCAGTCAGCAAATACTATTATCAAGCAACAAGCTCCTCCAGTGGCACTGAATTTTGAGATAGGTTCTTATTCTAAGCCGAGAGGCGGGAAGAAGAAGAAAAAGGCTCAAAAACCCTCTGTTGATGGCGCAACTGCTGGTGTGAAAAAGCCTAAGGGCAAGTGCTATCACTGCAAGAAGTCTGGCATCATAAGAAGCAATTTCCTACTTACCTGGCCAAGCTGAATAATAAACCAGGTGATTTACATATACTTGTCATTGAAACTCTTTTAGTGGTTGTTTCTACCATGTCATGGTGTGTAGATTGGGGAGCCACGAATCATGTATGCACTTATTTGCAGGGGTTTTAGGTGACGCGACGTTTAAGTAGAGAAGAAATCAATGTTTATCAAGCAGATGGTCCGGCAGCCCCATCTTTAGCATTAGAAAATATTAGTATTTCGTTTGGTAGTAATAGAGTATTAGCTTTAAAAGACACATTATATGTACCTTCCGTTAGAAGGAATTTAATTTCGGTTTCTAGTGCTATGAGAGATGGTTATGACATTAATTTTTATGATATTGATAAATATGTTATTTGTAACACCCCAAAAAATTTCAAAGTGTTTTAAGACCATTAAGAAGATCGACGGGTGCTAATTATATCAATTCAGGTATGAACAAGACTGATAATTTGAATGATATCAATTGATCATAATAATATATGTATGAGGTACATTAAGAATAGTTTATGGTCTAAGAAGAGCCCTAAGGCTAAGTCAAGTTGAAAATTATATGATGGGATAAAGTTTCAAGTGAGTTTGCACAAGATGCAACTTCAAACGAGCATAACTCTAAAGATATAAAGAGTTATATGGTGTATAACCTATCAAATTAAATCCCTTTGAGTGTAGTTTCCAACACATCAAACTGTTTGTCATTTGGATATGTATACAGAAAGATATGGACATTTATTCTGGACCTGTGTCATTTGCCCGCCCAGATGCGCGACCGTGCATATTTGAGACTTTCTGCCTCAGGTGCGCAGCCACTTGCCCAGGTGTGCGGCCGCGCACGTAGGAGCTCATTTAATACACCCAGGGTCGGGTAGGGAGAGTGGTTTAGTCATTTTTGAGCTAAAACCTGATATTTTAGAGAGTTGTAAGAGCATTTTAGAGAGAGAAGGAGTAAACCTAACATTCTAATCATCCAATTTTGCACCAATCTCTACGAATCAAGAAAGCTAATTACAAAATCTTCATCAAAGAGGTAAGGTTCCATACCCTTGTTTTCAATTTCGGGATTTGAATTAAAAGTAGGTCATAAGAAGTATGATTCTTGGGTGTGAGAGTATTATGTATACATGTATGGATTTATTATGGAAATATGAGTATAAATCAAGTATTGGAACTCATGGTATAGTGATTGGAAGCCATAAATTCTCAATTTAAATGAATACCCATTGTAAAAATTGAAAGGTGATTATTTGATGGAATTTTATTGGTTGGGTGAGAATGGTTGGTCACACATGTGATGTTAGGATTATAAGTTGTTAAAGAATGATTGTGGGATGAATTGTTGGTAAGTGATGGTAGTTTGAAGAACTAATTCTATGGTTAAGAAATGTATAAATGTATGCCTACTAGGTGTTTGATAAAATGCCTAAATGACCAAATCTGAAAATTTGTTTACTAATATTGGTCGAATTGAAATATGTTGATGTAGATTGAAGTTGTAAAAGTAGTGGGAGTTTTTAATATCACTAAAGAGTTGAATTAAGAAAGCTCAATTTGCGGCGATCTTATTACCGATGGATTTTCAAGGAAATCATCGGGATTTGAGTCGTTCGGAGGTTGATACGCACATAATGGAATTTCTAGAGTATTGTACAGCTTGCTCGGTATTGAATTTGGCTTGTTCGAGGTAATTAACTCCTCTAATATTGGAGCTGAGGGTATGAACCCTGAATTATATGTGTTATGTGTTTGGTGTTGAGGTGACACACATGCTAGGTGACGGGCGTGTGGGCATGCACCGTGTGAATTGTGACTCCGTTATTCCTGTGGTACTGTGTAGTTACCTGAACTTATCTGAAGTCAAAAAAATCTCTACGTACTAGATCTATTGATATGAGAATCATATTAAAAATTATGTTGAGTCTATGTGCTAGTATTATTGGGACCCATAGAGGTCATATTGGTGTGAATTATTTGTTTTAAATTGAAAATTTATACTAAGTCATATTCATGTCATTACATATCATATCTCAGTATCTGTTGTTATTTATTGATACATCATATCATCATTTTTGGGCTATTTTCATGACATTGTGAGCCCATGAGGGAGCGACTGGAGAGATTGATGATTGAGTGAGGCCGAGGGCCTGATTGTGAGGATAATTATGGGATGGGGCTGCACGCCGCAGCAGGCCATATTGGCTTTATATACTTTATTATTATGAGATGGGGCTGCACGCTGCAGCAAGCCAGATTAACTATATAGCACGTGAGTTGTCCGTGCGGATACATATATTGATACTATAGCACGTGAGTTGTCCGTGCAAATTATAGCGCTTGGGCTAAAGGAGCCCCTTCGGAGTCTGTACACAACCCCAGTGAGCGCATGTACCTACTGAGTACGAGTGCCGAGCGATTGGGAGGACTGAGTGACTGTGAGGACTGAGTGATGGGGAGGATTGAGAGAATTGATACTCTGAGAGTATGCATATGAGTTCATCTCTGAGATATATTGCATTGACATGCACACATGACATACATGCATAGAAATATATTTTTCCTCATTCTGTACGATATTACATCATTCATGATTTCTCACACATATTGGCAGATGGGCATAGTGATGCATTTGTTTCACACAGGTTATCTGGAAAGAAAAATAAAACATCTTATTACTATTGAAAGGATTTTGGGAAAATTATTGTTTTCAAACTTATTCATATTTTTGGAAACTCCGATAAACGATTTGGGTTTTCATTGATGTACTTGAAAGGCAGAATTATTTTCAGAAATCATGTTTTTGCTGAGCATTTGATTATTGAGTCACTTTTGGTATTACTTGTGTAAGTTGTTATGAACTATTGTTGGTTATTGAAGTTGGGACCCGACCTTGGTACAAGCTCGTCACTACTTTCAACCTAAGGTTAGGTTTGTTACTTATTGAGTACATGGGGTTAGTTGTACTCATACTACACTTCTGCACCTCGCGTGCAGATGTTGTTACGTTCGTTGTGAGCTGGATCTAAAGATGTACCTGCGTTCCGGTTGTAGCTGTCTCTTGTTCATGGTAGCCTTAGATTCATGAAACTCTGTTTATGTACTTTTCAAACAGATAATGTATTATTGCATACCAGCTTTGTAAACTATATTCTTAGAAGCTCATGATTTGTACTACCAATTCTTGGGGAAAAGTATTAGTTTTAAATATTTTCTTTTAATTAATTGCCCTATTAATTTTATTGGAATTGGATAGTTGGTATTTTGCTTACCTAGCGGGTTGGGTTAGGTGCCCTCACGACTAGTTGAATTTTGGGTAGTGCCATTATTAGTCATAATAAATGTTATCTCTCTTCGGATACATTGATTAATGGTCTTTTTATTCTTGATTTTGTACCTAAGCCATTACAACCTAAAGAAATGAATTATATTGATTTACCAAATAAGAGAAAACGTTCTTCCGAATTGAGTAAAATATATTCAAGGCACTTGCGTTTGGGTCATATAAATCTAAACAAAATTTCAAGGTTGGTTAAGGATGGACCTTTAAGTTCATTAAAAGTGGAGGCACTACCAACTTGTGAATCTTGTTAAGAAGGAAAAATGACAAAACGAAATTTCCGCTCAAAAGAAAATCGAGCAAGTGATAAATTAGAGTTAATTCATTCTGATTTGTGTGGTCCAATGAATGTACAAGCAAGAGGTAGTTTTGAGTATTTTGTGACTTTCACAGATGATTACTCAAAGTATGGATATATTTATTTGTTGGGTCAAAAGTCTGAATGTTTTAAAAAGTTCAAAGAATTTAAGACAGAGAATGAAAAGCGACATAATAAATATATAAAGACACTACGATCTGATCGTGGTGGGGAGTACCTCCCTGCAGAATTTATTAGTTACTTATCATAATGTGGAATTACCTCTCAATTATCTGCACCTGGAATACCACAACAAAATGGTGTAGCTGAAAGAAGAAATATGACTCTTATGGAAATGGTTAGATCAATGATGAGTTATTCTAGTTTGCCTTCATCCTTTTGGGGACATGCCTTAGAAACAACAAACTATGTTCTGAATTTAGTTCCTTCAAAGTTAGTACCTTTGACCCCGATAGAATTGTGGACTGCGCGCAAGCCTAGTCTGCGGCATATTCGAGTTTGGGGTTTTCCGGCACATGTGCTAAAAGGGAAAATAGATAAATTGGAGGCGAGAACGGATGTATGTGTGTTTGTGGGCTATCCAAAAGATACGAAAGGCGATTTATTCTATTGTCCTAAAGAAAAGAGGGTAATTGTTAGCACAAATGCCAAGTTTTTTTGAAGAGGACTACTTGATGAACCATGTTCCTAGAAGTAAACTTGTTTTATAGGAACTTAGCAAATTAATGAAAACTCAATCATCTGAAAAACAAAACGACCAGATGCAAACCCCCGAAGTCAATTTTGATATGCCATTGCATTTTAGTAGTGGGAGAAATGTCAATAGACTTGATGTCGCGCAAGAGAAAGTGCCTGAAGTCATACTGCCATAAAGTAGTGGGAATTGTGTTGAGCAAATTGCACAACATGATGAAGTCGTTGATATCCCTGTGGATAGCATGGAGACTTAAGTTCCTAAAAATGATGTGGATGAACCACAAGATCATAATGGTGTAGTTGCAACTAATGTAGTGCATAGTCGTAGTGGGAGAGAAATAAGACAACCAGTTTTTTATACGCTCTTGGGAGAATCATATGATAGGATCCCTGAGGAGCCAACTTCCGAACCTGTCAATTACAACCAAGCACTACATGATAAAGATGTTGATAAGTAGGTTGTTGCTATGAAATCAGAGATAGGGTCTATGCACTCTAATCAACTCTGGGATCTCATAAAACCACCTGATGGGATCAAACCCATTGGATGCAAGTGGATCTATAAGAAAAAGAGAGGTGTAGACGGAAATGTACAAAATTTTTAAGCAAGGCTTGTAGCGAAATGGTTTACTCAGAAAGAAGAGATTGATTATGAGGAAACCTTCTCGCCGGTAGCCATGCTTAAGTCTATTAGGATTCTCTTATCCATTGCTGCCCATTATGATTATGAGATTTGGCAAATGGATGTCAAGATAACCTTTCTTAATGGAAGTCTTGATGTGTGTATCTATATGATGCAACAAGATGATTTCGTGGAAAGTGGAAAGGAACATATGTTGTGTAAGCTTAAAAGGTCCATTTATGGACTAAAACAGGCATCTAGGGCATGGAACACTTATTTTGACAAGGCAATTAAAATTTTTGATTTTGATCAATGTCTTGACGAGTTTTGTGTATACAAGAAGTGAGATGAGGATAAAGTGGTTTTTTTTAATATTTTTAATAATGTGGGAAAGTTGGGTTCAGTTAAGTAGTGGTTGTCCACGCACTTCGATATAAAAGATTTGGGAGACTCGGCTCATATCATTAGAATCAAGCTCTTGCGAGATCGCAAGAAAATGATATTAGGCTTATCCTAGGCTCTTTATATTGATACAATACTCTCCATGTTTAGCATGCATGATTCCAAGAAAGGATTTCTCCCTTTCAGGCATGGAATTTCTCTATCCAAAGATCAGTCTCCTAAAACTGATGAAGAGATAGAGAAGATAAAGGAGGGTCCCCTATGCATCTGTTGTGGGGAGTCTGATGTATGCCATGTTATGTACTAGACCTGATATCTGCTTTGTCGTGGGCGTTGTTAGAAAATTTCAGTCTAATCCTAGGAGAGAGCATTGGACAGCGGTTAAGCATATAATCAAGTACCTGAAAAAGACTAGGGATTATATGCTAGTCTACCATTTGGATGACCTTCTGCCTATTGGGTACACTGATTCAGATTTCCAATCAGATAGAGATTCTAAAAAGTCTACCTCCTAAAATGTGTTTACTCTGGGAGGTGGAGCCATAAGTTAAAGAACATCAAGTAAACTTGTGTTGCTGATTCCACCATGGAAGCCGAATATATTGCAGCCTCTGAGGCAACCAAAGAGGCGGTTTGGCTCGGGAACTTCCTAAGAGAGTTGGGAGTGGTTCCCTCAATTCAAGCACCAATAACACTTTATTGTGATAATAGTGGTGCGGTTGTAAATTTAAAAGAGCCGTGAAACTATAAAAGAGCAAAGCACGTTGAGCGTAAATATCATTTAATTCGTGAGATAGTGCAAAGAGGGGATGTAGTAGTCACCAAGATTGCATCAGAGAACAACTTGGGGGACCCGTTTACTAAGAGCTTGCCACAGAAGACTTTTGATAGGCATGTAGACGGAATGGGTGTTAGAATTGTAGACGCATGATTATGAGTCTAAGTCGGAGATAGTTAGGATATACTATAAACCATGCGTATTATTATAGTATTTCTTATGGAATAATTATTTATTTATTTATTCAATTCAGTAAAGTTTTTATGTTAAATAGATCATGTGTTTGTCTATGTGTCCTTTGCTTATATAGTAGATGATTTTGTGTATAGAGTTTAGCTTATATATGGAAGATTAAATCATCGGTTCATATAAGTCATAAAGTTTATGTTCACATTCTAATGATGGAATTGGACAAACCATCAGAATGGTTGTAGCATAAGATTAAATATAATTTATCTTGATTATGGGAATGGTTTAATTCCGACTTCTTGTGCTAGTACATTTATTATGTATTGAACGAATCAAGTAGAGATAAGTATTTTATACTAACTTAATAATATAATTTCTCTAGTCCATTCAATGTACTTATACTCTTAATCTTGATATAATTATTATTAGTTGTGTGTGTCATTGATGGTAGGCTATAATCTCGTATTTTAATCGCTTATTGCGCTCTAATTCACTGCACTTTACTTGTGTTTAGCTTTAATTAGTAGTGTTTTACACCGTGTAGGAATGATTTTCAAGTTATGTAGATGTTGTGGAGCTAATTCGAGCTATTTAGAACTTTGAAGTCTAAGTAGAAGACGAAGCAATTAAGTCGGGATCACGTTCGAGGGTCGAAAACCAAGTTTAAATATTAAAAAATAAGAAAACGAATTCACTCTGAGAAAATTACACTACCGCCCTGCGGACCTCATAGCGCTAGTGCAATTTTCTTGCAAAGTGAAAAGAACTCAATTTCTGGCCAAATTTACATTGTCACGCCGCATGGGGCAGCGCGAGGCGTGAGGCGAAGCGCGGTAGTGCAAAAAATGGCTAGAAATTATTTTTTGGCACATTCTAGAATTCCCTACATGCGACGTGGTGCGGCGCGATAGCACAAAAATGTTAGAGTGACTTCTCATTTCCGCTAAAAAGGGTATTTTTTCGTTCGGTGTTTATTTTGGGGGTGACTTAAATACACCAAAACACCATTTTAGATGGACTTTTGACACATTTCCGACCTAAGGGGGCTTGGGAAGAACACAAGTACAAGGATTTCATCATTCCTTCCTCACTCAAGATCCGGGTTTGGATTGAATTTATGTTTTCCTATACTTTAGTTATATTTGTGAAGAACTTCTCCATGTCTATGGAGTAGTTCCTTTTGGGTTTTGATGGATTTGGTGTATTGATGATTATTTGCGGATTATAACTCTATTTTTATGTATTTGAATCATTTTGAAAGATTTAATTGTTGCATCTATATTCAATAGTTCATGTAATCGAGAACTAAAATTTGACGAGCGCAAAACGCATACTTAAATTGTGCTCGCTAAGTCAAAGATAGTATAGTATAATATCGTGTCCACAGGGATTGAATTTAAATAGTATTCTCGTAGTTTCTAGCTTGATTGCTATCCATGAGGATCAACAGTTGAGATTTATGTGATTAATAATAAAATTTAACTAAGAATCTAAAATCTACAGTTTTTGACTAGTGACTATCAACACAAGGAATAAGAAACTAAGGTTATTAGTGGGAAAGGATAGGGTTTTGACATGATAGGTGCAGGATAATTGTTCAGGATCTAACTCTAGATAATTCACTTATAGTATTCAAGTGAGTCTCTCGAATTCACTCTATTATTAGTTCAAACATTTAGTAAAAACTCCTCATGAGATGAACCAATTTAAGTACTGTGAAAATGTGCAAGAATGCGTAGTGAATTGGTCTTTAGAAAAACCTCTTTCGATTATTCTCCTAACTAGGTTTAATTAATGATTCAACTAGCCTCCTTCGATTACTTAGAAGAATCTATGAACTCAACCAATAATATAATGCAAAGATATCACAAGTTATGCCTCTCGATTACATGAACTATTGAATATAGGTGCAACAATTAAATCTTTCAAAATGATTCAAATACATAAAAATAGAGTTATAATCCACAAACAATCATCAATACACCAAATCCATCAAAACCCAAAAGGAACTACTACATAAACATGGAGAAGTTCTTCACAAATATAACTAAAGTATAGGAAAACATAAATTCAATCCAAACCCGGATCTTGAGTGAGGAAGGAATGATGAAATCCTTGTACTTGTGTTCTTCCCAAGCCCCCTTAGGTCGAAAATGTGTCAAAAGTCCATCTAAAATGGTGTTTTGGTGTATTTAAGTCGCCCCCAAAATAAACTCCGAACGAAAATACCCTTTTTAGCGGAAATGAGAAGTCACTCTAACATTTTTGTGCTATCGCGCCGCACCACATCGCATGTGGGGAATTCTAGAATGTGTCAAAAAATAATTTCTAGCCACTTTTTGCACTACCGCGCTTCGCCTCACGCCTCGCGCTGCCCCATGCGGCGCGACAATGTAAATTTGGCCTGAAATTGAGTTCTTTTCACTTTGCAGGAAAATTGCACTAGCGCTATGAGGTCCGCAGGGCGGTAGTATAATTTTCTCAGAGTGAATTCGTTTTTTTATTTTTTGATATTCAGACTTGGTTTTCGACCCTCGAGCGTGATCCCGACTTAATTTCTTGGTCTTCTACTTAGACTTCAAAGTTCCAAATAGCTCGAATTAGCTCCACAACATCTACATAACTTGAAAATTACTCTTACACGGCATAAAATACAAAATAAGTGTAAAACACTACTAATTAAAGCTTAGCACAAGTAAAGTGCAGTGAATTAGAGTGTAATAAGTTACTAAAATACGGGATTATAGCCTACCATCAGTTATTTATTATTTAAATTTATTAAAAGGCGAGATACTTTCGTGGGCCAATAAGCTTGGTAAATTGGACAATAATAATACATATTGTCGAAGTAATAATTAGTTGATAGAATCCATGTCTTGATTTTTTAGATGGATGATACTCCTTTATGAAAGCTTATATGTTTTCTTTTGTAAACCCGACCGGTGAATTTTGTATCCGACACATGAAATAAGTTAAGCAAATGTCTAAAGGAAGTAATCAATAAATTAAATTATGAGTTATTTTATTTGATTGATTAGTATCCGAATCTTAACATGGGGAGTTAAATAAGGTTTTATGAAAAAAAAATTGAAATTGAACTACGGAGTGCAATTACGAATTTTTAGTGGAATAATTCATGATTTATTATGGTAGAAATTAATTTCTAATTTCGAAATTAACTCCATAATAGGGACCCCTGTTAATTAAATTATGTGATCTCTACTGGTAGAAAATAAAGGAAACCTTTCCTCAGTGGAAGAAGAAAACCTAATAAGTTTTGAAAAAGGGTTTTAACCTAAAAAACATGGCTCTATATATCCCAAATAGGGCTGGCCGTTTTTGCTCTCATTTTTGCCTTGAAATTTTGCCCACCTGAAATTTTCTCTTTCCGGATATTATTTGAGTAACACAGTAGAAGACTGTGGAACGTTTTGGTGAGATCGTGATCTTGCTACTCTGGAACTGGAGACCGAGATTAATATGCTTTGTTCACGCTTCAAGAGGTAACTCGTATAATCTCCGTATGTGCTAATTATTTAATTTACACGTGAATATGATACTGAAATTGCTTCCGATGTGATATATAATCCATCACTACCAATGTAGGAGGAACACACTGAATCTCAAAATATAACTCGTGGATCATGGCAATGGGCCACATGAAAAGACTGTATAATGTGAAAGAATTAAATTGGTTCACAATCACGATGCTGTCCTGTCGCATGTTCACATTTTGCTGAAGATTTCAGGTGATTCCTTTGCCTATAAATATGCATCCCCTTCTTAGTTGTAACTCATCCTCATAACTTTTTCTTTCTTTTTAATTAATTTAATAGTACTGGGCCAGATGGTGGTGGTGGTGGTGGGGGTAGCTTGTGGTTAGACAGGTGGTGATGGATGGTAAAGGGGTTGGTGGTTGATGGTTTTTGCAGTGGTTAGTGGTGGGTGGGTGATGATGGGAAAGAGATGGGTGGTGGCGTCGACATTGTCCATTTAAGGCCTAGAATGCTGAAGAAAAGTTGTCATAATTGGTAGGTGAATAAACAATACATTAGAAGGTGGTTGACATCTTCTAATTGACAACCACGGAGTGAGCATTTGCTACAAATTATCTGGCCTTTTTGTAGATTGCACAGCGTTAGAACACTTCTTTTGCTACCAACCAAGTGAAGCAAATACCTTGTTTGGGGTTGCACTTTTCTAGATTCTTTTCCACGGCCAGGATTAGTTTGAAGCACTATTGCTGGAGAGAAGTAGATAACCTTTTTTGATAGTGAATATGCCATCAGAATCTCCATTCCATGACAATATTTCAGGCTTGTAAACATTGACGAATTGAGTATTCGGTAGTTGTTGTAACAGTGAACAGAAATCTTGGACCTCCTAATCATTAAATGGTCTTCTAAAAATGATGTTCCACCCCTGTCTTGTCCAGTTTTTCGAGACTGTGGTAAGCGGATTGGACTAAACAGGTTAGGATAACATTCCTTTAGAGAACCGCCAATTCAGATATCTTCCCAAAAATTAGCTTTATTCGCATCTCCTACTTTGATAGAAGTGTTGGATTGCAAAAATTCCCATTGTGCTCTAATGTACTTCCATATACCAATGTCAATCAGCGGAGGTGCTAATTTTGTGACCCATGAATCCTATAAACTGTATTTTCCTCAATAATTGATCTCCATAGCACTGAATCCTCACAAGAGAATCTCCATAACCATTTGACAAGCAACCTTTAGTGCGAGTCTTCAGGATCTTGATCCCTAGACATCCCATACTTTTGTTAGTGGTGATTGAGTCCCATTTTACCAGGTTATAGGTTCTGATATCATTATTTTCCTGCCACAAGAATTTTCTACATAGTCTATCTAATCTTTTCGCCACTGAAGATGGGATAAGGAATAGGGACATAGTGTATGTAGGGGAATAAGAATGTTTTAGCACAGTGTGTGGTGGCGAAAGGGGTGTGTAGTGGCAAAGGGATGGGTGGTGGCGGCAGGGTGGGGGATTGGTAGTGAGGTTATGCCTTTGCCAAATCAGTTTATCATCTTCATTGTTTGTCCCCTTAAACTATAATTTTTACAATTCAGCAACTTGTATGATATTTTAGGGGAAGAAAGGTCTACCTGATGGTTTTCGAAAGGAAATATCTTTTCCCAGCAATAAGTTGCTAGAGGAATTTTTAAACTCAAAGACAACTGAGTAGCTAGCCAGGTCTGGATTAATCATTTACAGTGACAAGTGAGGAGCTCGATAAGTTTGTTCGAAGGGTTGTACTTGATGATGAGTACAAGCGGTTAGTTAAAAATATGCACTTTTGGTTGCACATCGTTGGAGAAGATTTGGAGCAAGAATATATGAAGCTACAACAAGATTTGAACTATCTTATGCACTTGGGCATCGCAATGCTGCTCCTTTATCTACACTGTCCATTTTGATAACCGAGTGGAACTAGGATCCAAGAAGAAATAATAGAGAGAGGAAGGGTCCTCATCACAAACAGCAGTTGACCTTAACAAATATTAGCCCGGTAACATGTATGCACTGATCAAGTAAAATATATCATGTTATTTTGTGAAGCAAAAAAAAAGTCATTTTGGTAAAACGTTCGTATTTCTAAATCATAAGAAGTAGTACTAGTATTATAAGCTGGCTTACTCAAATGAGAACGGAAAAAAAAGCAAAAAAGGGAAAAAGAACGATTTTTAAAGTCCGCGAGAAGGATAAAAGTAATTGTTTCGAACTTGAAAACTTTTAGAAAATCCCCCAATTTCACAAAGGCCAAAACCCACCCAAAAACCTCCTTCCGTTTATGCAGAATGTACTTACCCTTCTAGATTTGGCTGGACAAACTCCCTCCTGGAGTGCCGAAGGCCGCCAAAGCCTTCAATTTATTGTTTGTAAGTTCAATGCTTTTATATTGAGTTAATACCCTAAAACCCCCTTAAACTATCATATTTTTGTCAGTTTCCTACTTAAACTATTTGGTGTCCCCAAAATCACCCTAAACTATATTGCCCTTCATATTAAAACTCCCTCGTCGTTGAACTAGCATAACGTGTGTAGATACTCGCTTGAGAGCGCGTGGTAGCTAAAAAAGACTATCAAAATGGCCCACCTAACAGAAAATAATGACTAATTAGCCTAACCCTCTTTCAAATTTATCTTTTTAATAAATATTCTCCTTATTTCAGTTATATCCATCTTTCTTCCTTATTTTTCACTATTCTTCCTTATTTTTTCAACTTTCTTCTTTGTTTTTCACCTTCTTCTTCTTCATATTTTAAACCTTTTTTCTTCCGTTCTCCATATGGGTTTCCTCTGGAAAATGTTCTCCCGCTCTTATTTCCTCTGAAATTATTTATTCTCTTTCTTGTTTTAATCTTCTTTCATGTCTTACACACATTGTTGAAAGAATACCAATTTACATCTTCTTATTAAACTCAACATCATGTAATGGATAAAGTTGAATCTCTTGAACTTTCTTTATGTAATCTGGAATTAGAGAATGTAATTGTTGGGCAATTCATTTTTTATTTGCGAAATTTTATTTTGTGTAATCTTTTTTACATAATATAAGATGACTTTTAAGAAATGCAACACTATATGCCTTTCTTTATATTTAACTGTGCTATAAAGTGAATATAAATAAGGACTTTAGTCTAGTATAAAGCACAATCACAATTAAATCTAAAATTAACACAGTACATTAAATATTATCCTGGCCAAAACTCCTAGAATTAATGAATCATTCGAGAGTAATATATCATGAGTAAACCATATAAAAAATATTGTACAAACCATAAGTTAATATAGTTAAACAAGCGTACCTTTAAAAGTCCAACATGTGGTTTTAATATATAGGGGAATATAGTTCAGGGAGGTTTTGGAGACACCAAATAGTTTAAGTAGGTAACTTACAAAAAATTTATCACGACCCAAATCCAATAATAGGCTGTGATGGTGCCCAACTATGTTGCTAGGCAAGACAACGCGCGAACCTCCACTTAACTATCCATTTTAAATTTTTAAAATCAGGAATTTCATTAAATAAATAGAATAAAATCTAGCACTCATAGAAACCTGTGCTTTTCTTTACCAAATTTCCGAATATAAATAAATCATAAAGTAAAGTGATAATAATAACGTGAAATAAAAAATTGAACATCCACAAGGAAACCCCAAAATATGGTGTCACAAGAGCATGAGCATCTACTAGAACAACACAACACTACCACAATATTTCTCTGGAATATAAAATAGACAAGATATAATAAGTGAATAAGATGGAGACTCAATGTGATGTGAATCGTAGTGTAGAATGCAGCTTACCATAAATTCTCCTTAACAACTGTGCCAATGCGACAAGATGACCACTTAATATACATGCCTCAGTACCTGCACATTCAGTGGAAAAGTATAGCGTGGGTACGTAAATCAATGCGTACCCAGTAAATATCTAGCCTAACCTTGAAGAAGTAGTGACGAGGGAGGGAGGTCGACATTGACACTTACTATTGGTCCAATAAATCAAATTGATAAGGTAGACAAGTATGAAACATGATAAGTAAACAGTGAGAACAGATATAGGCAAATAATACAGTCTACAACAAAACAGTGAACACAAACTCCTCAATTATCGGATACCTTCTCAAATGGAATACGTAATGGTCAACACCAAATAATCGGTCACATATCAAGTCAGGAAACTCATGAGTACGCGGACTCCTTATCAAGTATTTTGTACGATTCTACCGAGGCGAGTGACCCAGTCCCATTAGAGTATTTCATAGAACTGCCAAGGCAAATAAATATTTTTACGAATACGCTTTTATGATGTCGAAGTGCATTTTTTGGAACTACCATTTAGAAATTAAAAAATTAATCATTGTTATAGCTGGATGTGCGCCCGATCCCATAAGAGTATTTCATAAAACTGCCGAGGCGAACGGCCCGATCCCATAAGAGTGTGATACAAAATTCTGTCGAGGCGAATGTCCCGATCCCATAAGAATATGATACACGATACTGCCAAGGTGAACGACTCGATACCATTAGAATATGAAACTTTGATGGGTCACTGACCCTATTCATGAATATACATGTGAGTTATAAAATTCAAGAAAAATTATCGGACGAATACGAACAACGCGAAAGAACTCCGTAATGAAAAGTGTAATGGCTAATTAAGTAGCTCGTCAAGTATCTAAAATAGCAAGTCCGATACTCTACGCGATTCTAGTCTCGGGTTAAATATAAATTAAAGCATTTAAACAAACAAGAATAACTCAAATAGTACAATTAAAGCATGACGTGAGTCTAAGTCTACCCGGACATAATCAGGAATTCTAGCATACGCACGGACATTCGTCGCCTCTTATGTATGTAGCTCCCACAACATATAGCATATAATAAATATAACTCATACGGGGTAAATTCTCCCTCACAAGATTATACAGGTTACATACCTCGCTCTGAAATCCGGTAACCGGCTCCAACGCCTCTTTAACTATGATGACCCAAAAGGTCATCTTATGTTTTAGAACTCGAATCTGCACTCTTAAGCCTTAAAAATATTATTTTAACCCTCTTCGATTTACGTGAGCAGTCCGGGCATATTTCCGAAAAGCTTTTATGTTGAAAACTAATAAAAATAAGAATTTTTGCCTTAAAAGTTTATTTTAGTTGATTTCGGTCAACATTTTAGTAAATGGGCCCAGATTCGTATTTTGATGATCCTAGTGGGTCCGTATCAAATTATGGGACCTGTGCGTATGCCCGGAATTGAATTCGGAGGTCCCTAGCTCAAGTTATGAATTTTTGATGAATATTAAAAGTCTGAAAATTAATTATTTTTAAGAATTGATTGATATTTGGAATTATTAGTATTGGGTCCGTATTTTTGTTCCAGAGCCCGGTACAGGTTCATTATGATATTTAAGACTTGTCTGTGAAATTTGATGAGAAACGGAGTTGATTTGACGTGATTCGGACGTCCAATTGAGAAGATATGAATTTTAAAGTGTTCTTGAGAATTTCATTTGATTTGGTACTACATTCGTAGTTCTAGGTGTTATTTTGGAGATTTGATTGCCCGAGAAAGTCCGTATGATATTTTTAGACTTGTGGGCATGTTCGGTTTGGACCTCCGAGGGCTCGGATAAGTTTCGGGTAGGCTACGGAGTGTTTTTGGAACTTAGAAATTGTTGGTGTAACCGGTGTCTGTAGCAGGCCTCTGATCTCGCAATTGGGAGATCAATGCTTCGCAAATGCGAACCAAGCATGTATGGCAATTGCGAGGTTTTATCACAATTGTGAAGAAAGCCTAGGCCAGCAGTTCTCGCAATTGCGAGTTTATCTTCGCAATTGCGAAGGGAGTCTGGGGAAGGGCATGTTTGAAAATGCGAACTTCTACCCACAATTGCGATGGGCCAATTGTCGCAAATGCGACATATTCTTCGCATTTGCGAAGGCAGCAAAAATGTGAAGGTTCTCGCATATGCGATAACTCCTTCGCATTTGCGAGCTTCGCAATTGTGAAGCTCAGGTCGCAAATGCGACATCCGCAACTGATAACTTTAGACTTAGACGGGAATTTTCATTCATTTCCCAAATTTTCAAGACCTAAAACACAAGAGGCGATTTTTCCAAAGACCATTTCTTCCCCAAATCATAGGCAAGTGATTCTAAACTGGTTTCTTTCAATCTTTCACTATATTTTACAAGATTTCAACCTAAAATCTAAGGTTATCATGGTAGAATTAGGGGTTTTGGGTAGAAACTAGAGATTTCGGAAATTTGGGAATTTAGACCTCAATTTGAGGTCGGATTACAAAACTAATTACATATTCGGACTCGGGGGTGAATGGGTAAATGGATTTTGGTCCGAACCTCGGGTTTCGACCAAGCGGGCCCGGGGTCAGTTTTTGACTTTTGTTGGAAAAATTTAGGAAAACTATAATTATGCATTAAAGTTGATTTCTTTAGTGATAATTGATGATATTAAACTAATTATGATTATATACGAGTGGGTTGGAGGTGAATTCTAAAGGGAAAGCGATACTTGAGCAGTGAGTGGCTTGCGAAATTGAGGTAAGTTTCGTGTCTAACTTTGGCTTGAGGGAATATGTATTATGTGTTCATTTGCTACGTGTTTGGTTGTTAAATACGATGTATAGGTGAGGAGACGAGCATCTATGTGTCGTTGTTGAGTCATAGCGTGAGAGTGAAATTCTATTGTTGTCTATTTTGTAGCCTTAAATTCTACTATCCATGCTTAGCGGGTTATTTGAAATGTTGGGTAACTTATATCTGGTTTCACTGAGATTTGGTAACTTTCAAATATTGATTCAAGTTTGAGATTACATTGTGCTATTGATTATGGGTAAAATACTGGTTTCTTTGTGATACTCTTATCTATCCGTTGTTATTGATTTTGTGATTGGTGATGAGGAGTGTAAAGCACGAAGGATGATGTCGTGCATGCATTATTTATATTGTGAGGAAGAGTGTAAAGCACGAATGGTGATGTTGTGCATGTATTATTTATATTGTGAGGAAAAGTGTAAAGCACGAAGGGTGATGCCGTGTATGCATTATTTATATTGTGAGGAAGAGTGAAAAGCACGAAGGGTGATGTCGTGTCGTTCTATTTATTTATTTGGTGAGGTTGAGAGTAAAAGCATGAAGGGTGATATCGTGCTGTTCTATTTATTTATTTGGTGAGGTTGAGAGTAAAAGCACGAAGGGTGATGACGTGCAGTTTTCCTTTGTTGTTTTAATTGCTCAATTCGTTTAAGGATTTTCTGTTTAATTCTGTCTTTTCATTATTCTTACTATTTATATTGTATTCCCCCACTTTATGTCCCCTTCCCATTATTTTTGCATTATTGCGTTATTTACTGTTGTTGCCACTAGCATGATTATACTGTTCAGGTTATATGTGGGTGTCTTGTCCTAGCCTCGTCACTATTTCGCCGAGGTTAGGATCGACACTTACCAGTACATGGGGTCAGTTGTACTGATGCTGCACTCTGCACTTTCTGTGCAGACTATGATACTGGCTCAGGTTGATCGAGATTTGCTACTGGTCCGTTGTCCGGAGACTCAAGGTAGATCTGTCGGCGTTCACAGACCTTGAAGTCCCCGTCTATCTTTTATGTCCTACTATTTTCTTTCATTCAGACAGTTGTATTTCTTTTAGACTATTACTTGTAGTAAATTCTAGAATGCTCGTTAATTGTGACTCCAGATCCAGGTGGTAGTAATTAATACAGTTTTATGATATTTCGTACTTATTATATTTCATCTTAGTTAATTATTGTTAATTACTGAATGAAAATAAGGAATTGGTTAATGATTCTCTAACATTGGCTTGCCTAGCAAGTGAAATGTTAGGTGCCATCACGGTCCTGTCGGTGGGAAATTTCGGGTCATTGGTATCAGAGCACTAGGTTTCCTAAGTCTCACGATTCACAAGCAAGCTTAGTAGAGTCTGTAGGATCGGTACGAAGATGTCCATGCTTATCTTCCAGAGGCTATGAAGTTTAGGAACAAGTTTCACTTCTATTCTTCTCTGTCGTGCGATTTTGCTTTCTCAATACTGATTGAACTCTTCTACTCTTATTCTCTCGAAGATGGCGAGAACACGTACCGCTTCCTCAGCTGAGCAGCAGCCAGAGCCTCCAGTGGCAGCTCCTACGCGGGGCAGAGGTCGAGGCCGAGGCAGGGGCAGGGCTTATCCTAGAGCCCGAGCAGCAGCCCCAACAGTGGAGCCTCAGATAGAGCTTGACGAGGAAGTTCCAGCCCAGACTGTTCCTGCCGAACCAGCTCAGGTTCCGGAGGGGTTCATTGCTGCCCCAGTACTTCAGGACGCTTTGATCCGTTTGGTGGGCCTTATGGAGAGTGTGGCCCATACGGGCGCATTTCCCATGGCACCAACAGACTCTCAGGCTGGAGGAGGAGCCCAGACTCCTACTAGTCCCGCTCCGGAGCAGATAGCTCCCCAGTATCAGGCTCCAGCAGCTCAGCCAGTCAGATTAGTTCAGCCGGTTATTGCGGCACAGGTCGGAGATGGGCCAGCTATGTCTTCCGAGGCTTTATGGAGATTGGACAGGTTTATCAAGCTCTTTCTTGTTCACTTCAGTGGTGCTCCTACAGAGGATCCCCGGGAGTATCTTGACACATGTCACGAGGTTCTACGAAATATGGGTATAGTGGAGACCAATGGGGTCAATTTTGCTGCATTTCTAATGACTGGTTCCGCCAAGAAATGGTGGAGAGATTATTTGTTGACCATACCAGCTAGGTCTCCTGCTCTTACTTGGGATCAGTTCTCTCAGCTCTTCATAGAGAAGTTTTTACCTATCACATTGTGAGAGGAGCGTCGCCGTCAATTTGAGCCTCTCCAGTAGGGAAGTATAATTGTTACTCAGTATGAGACCCGTTTTGTGGATTTGGCCCGTCATGCTATTCTTCTGCTTCCCACAGAGAGAGAGAGAGAGAGAGAGAGAGAGAGAGGGTGAGGAGGTTTATTGATGGACTTGCTCGGCCTATCAGATTGCAGATGGCTAAGGAGATTGGGAGTGAGATTTCTTTTCAGGCGGCTGCTAATGTCACCAGACGAGTCGAACTGGGTCTTACTCAGAGATGTCAGGGGTCTGATAAGAGACCTCATCATTCCGGTGAGTTCAGCGATGCCTCACCTATGGGCAGGAGTACTTTTGGTAGAGGCCATCCTCCCAGGCCATTTCACTCAGCGCTCCAGGCATCCCACGGTGCCTCAAGTGGTCGTGGCCCTCAGATGCATTATTCCGACCAGCTAGCCTACAGTGCACCATCAGCTCCTATTAGTGCACCTCAACTCCAGAGTTATCAGGGTAGTTATTCAGGTCGACAGGATCAGTTTTAGGATCATCAGTCACACCAGCCGAAGTTAAGTTATACTTGTGGTGATCCGAGGCACATTGCTAGATTTTGCCCTCGGGAAACGGTCATCTCATAGCATCAGAGTTCTCTTGCCATGGTTCCGGCACCAGTTGCTGCACCACCTGCTCAGCCATCCAGAGGCAGGGGTCAGGCAGCCAGAGGTAGAGGCCAGACTATTAGCGGTGGAGGTCAGGCCGTTAGAGGTGGAGACCAGCCAGCTAGAGACCGTCCCAGGGACGTAGTTCAGGGTGGTGGGGCCCATCCCCGGTGTTATGATTTCCCCGCCACGCCTGAGGCTGAGTCATCTGACGCTGTTATCACAGGTACTGTTTCAGTTTGCAGTAGAGATGCTTCAGTTCTATTTGATCTGGGATCTACTTACTCCTATGTGTCATCCTATTTTGCTTCTTATTTAGTTGTGCCCCGTGATTCTTTGAGTGCTCCTATGTATGTGTCCACACCAATGGGAGATGTTATTGTTGTAGATCGTGTAAATCGTTCGTGTGTGGTCACCATTGGGAGTCTTGAGACTCGTGTAGATCTTCTATTTCTTGATATGGTCGATTTTGATGTAATATTGGGTATTGGCTGCCACCTTATCATGTTATATTAGATTGTCATGCTAAGATGGTGACCTTAGCCTTGCAGGGGTTGCCTCGATTCGAGTGGAGAGGAAATCTTGGCCATTTTGCCAGCGAGGTTATCTCTTATGTGAAGGCTCGACATATGGTCGAGAAGGGGTCTAGCTTATTTGGCTTATGTCTGCGATTCTAGTGCGGAAGTTCCTTCAATGGATTCAGTGCCAATTGTTCGTGAGTTTCCAGAGGTGTTTCCTGCAGACCTGCCGGGGATGCCACCCGATAGGGATATTGATTTCTGCATTGATTTGGCTCTGGGCACTCAGCCTATTTCCATTCCGCCATATCGCATGGCCCTGCCAGAGTTTAAAGAATTGAAGGAGCAGTTGCAAGATTTTCTTGATAAGAGCTTCATTAGACGTAGTGTCTCGCCCTGGGGTGCACCCGTGTTGTTTGTGAAGAAGAAAGATGGATTGATGAGGATGTGTATAGATTATTGGCAGTTGAACAAGGTCACCATCAAGAACAAATATCCATTGCCGAGGATTGATGATTTATTTGACCAGCTTTAGGGTGTCAAGGTATTTTCAAAGATTGATTAGAGATCTGGCTACCATCAGTTGAGGATTAGGGCATCCGATGTTCCTAAGACATCTTTTCGGATTCGGTATGGGCATTATGAGTTTCTAGTGATGTCATTTGGGCTAACAAATGCCCCGACGGCATTCATGGATTTGATTAACCGGGTGTTCAAACCCTACTTGGATTCCTTTGTGGTTGTGTTTATTGATGATATCTTGATCTACTCCCACAGTCGAGAGGAGCATGAGCAGCACCTTCGGATCGTTCTTCAGACTCTGAAAGATAGTCAGTTATATGCTAAGTTCTCAAAATGCGAGTTTTGGTTGAGTTCAGTTGCTTTCTTAGGTCACGTTGTATCAACAAAGGGTATTCAGGTGGATCCTAAGAAGATTGAGGCAGTCCAGAACTGGCCTAGACCCACATAAGCTACAGAGGTCCGTAGTTTCCTGGGTTTGGCGGGCTATTACCGTCTATTCAAGGTTGAGATTACGTTGTGCTTTGTGATACTCTTATATATCCGTTGTTATTGATTTTGTGATTGGTGAGGAGGAGTGTAAAGCACGAAGGGTGATGTCGTGCATGCATTATTTATATTGTGAGGAATAGTGTAAAGCACGAATGGTGATGTTGTGCATGTATTATTTATATTGTGAGGAAAAGTGTAAAGCACGAAGGGTGATGCCGTGTATGCATTATTTATATTGTGAGGAAGAGTGAAAAGCACAAAGGGTGATGTCGTGTCGTTCTATTTATTTATTTGGTGAGGTTGAGAGTAAAAGCATGAAGGGTGATATCGTGCTGTTCTATTTATTTATTTGGTGAGGTTGAGAGTAAAAGCACGAAGGGTGATGACGTGCAGTTTTCCTTTGTTGTTTTAATTGCTCAATTCGTTTAAGGATTTTATGTTTAATTCTGTCTTTTCATTATTCTTACTATTTATGTTGTATTCCCCTACTTTATGTCCCCTTTCCCATTATTTGTGCATTATTGCTTTATTTACTGTTGCTGCTACTAGCATGATTATAATGTTCACGTTATATGTGGGTGTCTTGTCCTAGCCTCGTCACTACTTCGCCGAGGTTAGGCTCGACACTTACCAGTACATGGGGTCGGTTGTACTGATGCTGCACTCTGCACTTTCTGTACAGACTTTGATACCAGCTCAGGTTGATCGAGATTTGCTACTGGTCGGCTGTCAGGAGACTCAAGGTAGATCTGTCGGCGTTCACAGACCTTGAAGTCCCCGTCTATCTTTTATGTCCTACTGTTTTCTTTCATTCAGACAGTTGTATTTCTTTCAGACTATTACTTGTAGTAAATTCTAGAATGCTCGTGCATTGTGAATTCAGATCCAGGTGGTAGTAATTAATACAGTTTTATGATATTCCACACTTATTATATTTCATCTTAGTTAATTATTGTTAATTACTGAATGTAAATAAGGAATTGGTTAATGATTCTCTAACGTAGGCTTGCCTAGCAAGTGAAATGTTAGGCGCCATCACGGTCCCGTCGGTGGAAAATTTCGGGTCGTGATACTAACTTCTCAAACTGATGACAAAAGATCTGAAACTAATCAAATAACGTGCAAACCAATCAAAATATACACCAATACTTCTAATTTAATAATTTATTTTAATTTCCAACTCCGCTCGAAAAGTCAACATAGTCAACCCTTGAGCCCACGTGCCCGAATTACGAAAATTATCAAAAATAAATATTACCCTTAATTTATATAGTTTATATCCAAAAAATCATCCAATTGTATCCAAATATTAACACTTAAATCAAGAATTTACCATTTCTCAACTTTGGGGCTCAAAACCCCAATGTCTACAATCTAAATATAGATAAAAATAATAATCAACGCAAATAATAATGGAAAAATATCAAAATAAAGGTCAGATATTTACCCCCTTATTGATACGAGAACAACTCCATGAAAATCACCTCAAACGGAGTTGTAGAACTCAAGATATGCTCAAAATAGTAAAATGCTCGGATTGTCCTTTTAAAACACTGCCCAGGTAATTTTTGTTCTTCGCCTTCGCGTGACAACTTTGCGTTCCCGAAGAACAAATTTTCGTGCTGACTGGTCAACCCAGAAATCTTTTTTCACATTCGCAGAACCTCTCTCGCGTTCGCGAAGAACAAAGGTTCGCACCGGATACCAACAATCTTTCCCGACACGGAAATTATTATTGCTATGGTTTCGAAATTATAATATGGATCTAATGATTCAATAAAATCATAAATCAAAGGTTGTTTTCTCAATATATTGTTAGGTTTTAGTTTTAATGATGAAAATAATATAATTGCTCTTGGTATAGGGACTCAAGGAAAGCATCCAAGATTAGAGGAATCAATTAAAGGAACTCAAGGAAAGCATCCAAGATTGAAGGAATCAATCAAAGACAAGTAAATCAATCCGAGATTGATTGAAGCGGAAAAGAAGTATCGAAGATCTTGCAAGATGATCAATCAAGTTGCTATTACTAGAAGGACCAAACATCAAGGAGTAAATCCGGCGATATCAAGACCTGTAGAAGGAAAGCTATTTAAAGTCCTTTCATCAAGGAAGAGCAACGGCAAATAACCTTATTCTTGGAAAGAACCAATCTCTTTCCAAAGGATCAAATCTCTTGGGTTGGCAAATCTCTTCAGCAATGGCCTCTTACAAAGTATGCATACACATACTTAAGCCTTAGAAAAATATACTTTGATCGAACCAAATACCCTCTCTTTGTTCTACTGCAAACAAACATTGTAGCTCCATTCACGATTGTACTCCAGAAACTCATTCGCTGAAAGAGAACTCCCTTGCAACCCAAGGGGAATGGACTAGGATTCACATTGATTCCGAACCAGTATAAAATTTCTGGTGTCTTTAATTCCTGTACTTTATTTCTGCATCTTAATTTCTCCTCTCCATATTATCTCATTATTACATCTAGTCGACTAATTTGAAAATTAGTCAACTAGTAGCTATTAAAATATAAAAATAAATAATTCACTCTCCCTTGTGTACTTTCATATATTACCCTTTATACCCAAAGAAATGACGCAGAAACATCAAATAAGACCGTGACACAACTCAAACACATCTGAAACACACCCGAGGCCCTCGGGACCCCGTCCAGTCACATAAATCAGTCCCAAAACATAACACAAACCTACTCAAGGCCTCAAATCACACCAAATAACTTCAAAACCATGAACCGCACATCAATTCAAGCCTAATAAACAAATGAACTTTTAAACTTCTAAAATTCAGGCCGAACCATACCAAATCAACCCGGAATGACCTTAAATTTTGCATGCAAGTCCCAAATGATACAACAAACCTATAATAATTCCCGAAACTATATTCTGGATCGGATATCAACATATTCAACTCTCGGTCAAACCTATCAACCTTCTAAACCTTCAATCTTCCAACTTTTGCAAACAAATATCAAATCAACCTACGGAACTCCAAATCCAAATCCGGTCATACACCTGTCACGACCCGAAATTCCCACCTTCGGACCGTGATGGCACCTAACATTTCACTTGCTAGGCAAACCAATGTCAGAATAACATTATCCATTTTAAAATAATTTTTAAATGTATTAATAACAAGAAAAAAAATGCGAAAGCAATTTTGAAATAATCCATAATAATAACGGTGTCTAAATACCATCCCAGAATTGGTGTGACAAGTGCACGAGCTTCTAGAATAAATACAAATAAAGGTCTGAATAAAGTAAAGCTTTCTGGAAATAAACACATCCAAATTAAAATAGACGGAGACTTCAGAACTGCGGACGCCATGCAGTTATACCTCAAGTCTCCTCTGGTCGCTGCAATCCGAGCAAAACTATGGCACGTCGCTGGGACCAACTCCAAAATCTGCACAAGAAGTGCAGAGTGTAGTATCAGTACAACCGACCCCATGTACTGGTAAGTGCAGAGCCTAACCTCGATGAAGTAGTGACGAGGCTAAGGCGGTTCACTTACATTAACCTGTACGCAATATTAGTAACAACAACAATAATAGGAATAAATTAGGTAATTCATTTATAATAATTGAAGGCAACTTAGCAGTCATAACCAATTATCATTTCCATTATTTCTGTTGCAGCATGCAACCCTCTCTCACAATATATCCACATTCAGTTCTGTTGCGGCATGCAACCCGCTCCTCCAACATATTCATTTTAAATCAAGTCTGTTGCGGCGTGCAACCCGATCCTCCAATATTAAATTTTTAACAAGTCAGTTGCAGCGTGCAAACCGATCCTCCAATATTGACTTTTAATAAGTCTGTTCCGGCGTGCAACCCGATCCTTCAATATTGACTTTTAATAAGTCTGTTGCGGCGTGCAACCCGATCCTCCAATATTGACTTTTAATAAGTCTGTTGCGGCATGAAACTCGATCCTCCAATATTGACTTTTAATAAGTCTATTGCGGCGTGCCACCCGATCCTCCAATATTGACTTTTAATAAGTCTGTTGCGGCGTGCAACCCAATCCTCCAATATTAACTTTTAATAAGTCTGTTGCGGCGTGCAACCCGATCCTCCAATATTGACTTTTAATAAGTCTGTTGTGGCATGCAACCCGATCCTCCAATATATTCATTATAATCAATCATGTTGCGGCGTGCAACCCACTCCTCCAACATTTTCATTTACCAATTCTTATAGAAGAAATTTTCCCAATTAATGTAACAATTAATATAAAATTACGAGACAACAAGCATACAATAATTATGGTTTAATTATGAAGCAAACAATGACAAATAGCAAATTATTATGGAAATCAGAGAGCAAATAGGCAGTTTAATATTTATTATGCTAAATGTCAAATAACAATTAAGGCACATAATTCAACTAGCATGTAACAATTAATGCAGGAATTCAAAATTTTATATTTGCAAAGAATAAGGGAGAAACAATTATTATAATAATTAATTTATGATTTTTCAAGTAAGCAGGCAAATAATTAATTTGACGACGTATAGACACTCGTCACATCGCCTATACGTCGTTTACATGCAATTCACATAATAAATAATTTAAGGGTTCTATTCCTTCAAGTCAAGGTTAACCCCGACTCTTACCTCACTTTGTAAATTTCAATCAATTATTCAACAACAACTTTTCCTTTTAAATTTGCCTTCGAAAGCTTCAAATCTATTCATAATCAATTTGATATATTCAATACGAATCATAGGAATTAATTCCATGTGAATTTATAAATTTTTCGGATAAAAATCCGAAATTCATTAAAATATTCGGCAGTGGGACCCAAATCTCAAATCCCGAAAAAACTCACGAAATCCGAACACCCGTTCCGATACGAGTTCAACCATACCAAATTTGTCCAATTCCGATATCAAATGGACCTTCAAATCTTAAATTTTTGTTTTTGGAAAGTTTTACAAAAATTCCAATTTCTTCCCTATAAATTCGAAATAAATGATGAATATAGACATGGATTTGTAAAATATAATCACTTTATGATAAAGAACACTTACCTAGTTCAAAGTCGTGAAAATCCCCCTTGAAATCGCCCAAATTCGAGACTCAAAACTCAAAAATGAGTAAAAATGGCTAAGACCCGATTTTATGTATTATGCCCAGCATTTTAGCATCTGCGGTGCCTGGGCTCGCACATGTGAGCTCGCATCTACGAGAAAAATCTCGCATCTGCGAAAAGGGGCTGCCAGGCGAGGTTCCGCATCTGCGGACAAAATGTCGCACATGTGACGTCCGCATCTGCGCACAAGGGCCGCACCTGCGAAGGCCGCATCTGCGATGGAAGTCTTGCTTCTGCGAGCTCGCACCTGCGGTCAAAATTCCGCAGGTGTGATTACACCAGAACTCAAAATTTCAGATTTTGCTTAAGTCCAATTCTTGCTCCGATTTCGATCCGTTTCACTCTCGGGGAACTCGTGACCCCGCTCGAATATACCAACAAGTCCCGTAACATAATACGAACTGACTCGTGGTCTAAAATCACGTCAAACAACACTGAAATTACAATTCACACTCCGATTCGAACTTTGAGTTTTAAACTTTCAATTTGCAAATCTCGTGCCAAAATATATTAAATGAATCCAGAATGACTTCAAATTTGGAACACAAGTCATAAATGACATAACGGAGCTGTTCAAATTTCCAGAATCGGATTCCGGCTCCGATATCAAAAAGGCAACCTCATGGTCAAACTTGGAACATTTAGCCTTTAAATTGCTAGTTCTATTAAATAGTCATAACTTGAGCTAGGGAGCTCCAAATTAAATTTCGGGCATACGTCCAAGTCCCAAATCACGATACGGAGTTACCGGAACTGTCAAAATACTGATCCGGGTCCGTTTGCTAAAAATGTTGACCAAAGTCAACTCACTTGAATTTTAAAGCTCTATTTCCCATTTTAATCCATTTTTCACATAAACACTTTCTGAAAAATTATACGGAATGCGCACGCAAGTCGAGAAATGATAAATGGTACTTTCCAAGGTCTTAGAAGACAGAATTACTTATTAAATTTAAAGATGACATTTTGGGTCATCATATTCTCCACCTCTAAAATAAACGTTCGTCCTCGTACGAAGTTAGAAAAAGTACCTGAGCTGGAGAAAAGTTGTGGATATTTACTCCGCATGTCCGACTCAGACTCCCAGGTAGATGCCTCTACCGGCTGACCTCTCCATTGCACCCAAACTGAAGGATAACTCTTTGACCTCAACTGTCGGACCTGCCGGGCTAGAATAGCCACCGACTCCTCCTCGTAAGTCAAATCGTTGTCCAATTGGACTGAGCTGAAATCTAACACATGGGATGGATCACCATGATATTTCCAGAGCACAGACACATGGAACACCGGATGAACCGCTGATAAACTAGGTGGTAATCCAAGCTTGTAGGCTTCTTCACCCAGCCTTTCAAGAATTTCAAAGGGTCCGATATACCTAGGGCTCAACTTACCCTTCTTTCCGAACTTCATTACATCTTTCATAGGTGAAACCCGGAGCAATATTATTTCTCCTACCATGAATGCAATATCACGAACTTTACGGTCGGCATAACTCTTTTGCCTAGACTGAGTTGTGCGAAGTCGATCCTGAATAATCTTTACCTTATCCAAGGCATCCTATACCAAATCGGTACCTAACAACCGAGCCTCTCCCGATTCAAACAAACCAACTGGCGATCGGCATCGCCTTCCGTATAATGCCTCATATGGAGGCATCTGAATGCTCGACTGGTAGCTATTATTATAAGCAAACTCCGCAAGTGGCAAGAATTGATCCCAAGAACCTCCAAAGTCTATAACACAAGCACGGAGCATATCTTCCAATATCTGAATAGTGTGCTCTGACTGTCCGTCTGTCTGTGAATGAAATGATGTACTCAACTCCACCTGCGTGCCTAACTCATGCTCTATAGCCCTCCAGAAATGTGAGGTAAACTGCATACCTCGATCTGAAATAATAGACACGGGCACACCGTGAAGGCGGACAATCTCACGAATATAAATTTCAGCTAACCTTTCTGAAGAATAGGTAACTGCCACTGGAATGAAATGTGCTGTCTTGGTCAGCCTGTCCACAATGACCCAAACTGCGTCAAATTTTCTCTGAGTCTGTGGGAGCCCAACAACAAAATCCATAGTGATACGCTCACACTTCCACTTAGGAATTTCTAACTTCTGAAGCAAACCACCAGGTCTCTGATGCTCGTACTTAACTTGCTGACAATTCAGACACCAAGCTACATGTGCAACTATATCCTTTTTCATTCTCCTCCACCAATAATGTTGCCGCAAATCTTGATACATTTTAGCGGTACCTGGATGAATAGAATACTTGGAACTATGTGCTTCTTCAAGAATTAATTCACGAAGCCCATCCACATTAGGCACACAAATACGGCCCTGCATTTGCTGAACTCCATCTTCCCCCATAACAACCTGTTTGGCATCACCATGCCGCACCGTGTCCTTAAGGACAAGTAAGTGAGGATTACTTCCTCTCTCAGATGCGCTCATATAAAGAAGACCGAACGGTTGTCCAAGCTAGAACCCGACTGGGTTCTGAAACATCTAACCTCACGAACTGATTAGCCAAAGTCTGAACATCTGCAGCTAATGGCCTCTCACCAACCTGAATATACACAAGACTGCCCATACTCACAGCCTTCCTACTCAAGGCATCGGCCACCACATTGGCCTTTCCGGGGTGATACAAAATGGTAATATCATAGTCTTTCAACAACTCCATCCATCTTCTTTGCCTGAAATTAAGATCTTTTTGTTTGAACAGATACTGAAGGCTACGATGATCAGTAAATACCTCACACGAGACACCGTAGAGTTAATGCCTCCAAATCTTCAGTGCATCAACAATGGCTGCCAATTCTAGGTCATGAACAGGATAATTCTTCTCGTGAACTTTTGACTTACGCGACGCATATGCAATTACCTTGCCATCTTGCATTAATACTGCACCAAGCCCAATGTAAGATGCGTCACAATATACCATATACGATCCTGAGCCTGTGGGTAATACCAATACTGGCACCATAGTCAAAGCGGTCTTGAGCTTCTGAAAACTCAACTCAGACTCGTCTGACCATCTGAATGGAACACCCTTCTGGGTTATTCTGGTCAATGTGCTTGCTATAGATGAAAACCCTTCCACGAACCGACGATAATAACCTACCAAACCCAGGAAACTCCGGATCTCTGTAACTGAAGTAGGTCTAGGCCAATTCTGAACAGCCTCAATCTTCTTAGGATCCACCTTTATGCCTTCTGCCGATACAATATGCCGCAAAAAGGCAACTGAGTCTAACCAAAACTCACATTTTGAAAATTTGGCATATAACTAATTATTCTTCAAGGTGTGAAGCACACTTCGAAGATGTTGCTCATGCTCCCCTCGACTGCTGGAGTAAATCAAGATATCATCAATGAATACAACCACAAAAGAATCCAAATAAGGCTTGAACACCCGATTCATCAAAACCATAAATGTTGTTAGAGCATTTGTCAACCCAAATGACATCACTAGGAACTCCTAATGCTCATACCGAGTCCGAAAAGCTGTCTTAGGGACATCAGATGCCCTAATCTTCAACTGATGGTAACCAAATCTCAAATCAATTTTCAAAAATACCTTGGCACCCTGAAGCTGATCAAATAAGTCATCAATTCTTGGTAGTGGATATTTGTTTTTGATAGTGGCCTTGTTGAACTGCCGATAGTCTATACACATTCGCATCGAGCCATCTTTCTTCTTTAAAAATAATACTGGTGCACCCCAGGGCGAGACATTGGGTCTAATGAATCCCTGATCAAGCAAGTCTTGCAACTGCTCTTTCAATTCTTTCAACTCTGGCGGGGCCATACGGTATGGTGGAATAGAAATGGGCTGAGTGCCCGGAGCCAAATCAATACAGAATTCAATATCTCTGTCGGGTGGCATCCCCGGCAGATCTGCAGGAAATACTTCCTAAAATTCATGAACAACTGGTATTGAGTCCATAGAAGGGACATCCATACTGGGATCGCGAATATAAGCCAAATAGGCTAGACATCGTTTCTCAACCATACGCCGAGCTTTCATATAAGAAATAACCCTGCTGGCAGAATGGTCAGGAGTTCCTTTCCACTCTAATCGAGGTAACCCTGGCATAGCTAGGGTCACTGTCTTGGCATGACAGTCCAATATAGCATGATAAGGAGACATCCAATTCATACCCAAGATGACATCAAAATCTACCATATCAAGAAGTAGAAGATCCAGACTAGTTTCAAGATTTCCAATTGTAACCACACACGAACGGTAGACATGATCTACTACCACAGAGTCTCCCACCAATGTAGATACACACACAGAAGCACTTAGAGAATCACAAGGCATAACCAAATATGAAGCAAAATAGGAGGACACATAGGAATAAGTAGATCCTAGATTAAATAGAACTGAAGCATCTCTATGGCAAACTGCAATAATACCTATGATCACAGCATCAGATGACTCGGCCTCAAGCCTAGCTGGAAAAGCATAAAATTGGGGCTAGGCCCCACCACTCTGAACTGCATCTCTAGGACGGCCTCTAACTGGTTGGCCTCCACCTCTAACGGTTTGACCTCCACCTCTAATGGCCTGACCTCCACCTCTAATTGCATGACCCCTACCTCTAGCTGGCTGGGCAGGCGGTGAAGCAACCGGTGCTGGTATGATAGCACGAGAATCTTGCCGAGATCTGTTATTCGCCAATCTAGGGAAATACCTCCTAATGTGACCAATGTTCCCACACTCATAACACTCATCCTGATGTCGTGGTTGCTGAAGCTGAAGCTGACCCAGATGGTCGGATAACCACTGTAGTAACTCTGGAGTGGTGGTGCACTGATAGGAGCTGAATGTGCACTGAATACTGACTGCCCTGAGTAAGGCATAATAGGACCGTGACTCCCTGAAGCACCGGGAGATACATGAAGTGCTGAATGAAACGGTCTGGGAGGATGACCCCTACCAAAATTACCTCGGCCTCCAGACGAGGCACCACTATAACCACTGAACTAACGAGGCCTCTTATCGAACATCTGCCCTCTTTCCTGTGCCAGAACCATCTCGATCCTCCTTGCGACATTAGCAGCCACCTGAAAAGAAATCTCACCTCCGCTCTCCTTGGCCATCTGAAGTCTGATAGGGTGTGTTAGTCCCTCAATGAACCTCATCACTCTCTGTAATGACCCAACCGGTCATTTTAACTTTTAGAATCCCGTTCCCTAAAATAAAACTTTCCGTATGTTCTTGTAATGATTTATGAATTACGGGGATGGTTGGTTTGGGATTTAGAAGTGATTGGAGTGAAACCGAAACATTTGGTTCCTTAAGTTGGCCTTAAAGTGCTAAGTTTGACTTCGGTTAACATTTTGAGAAAATGACCCCGGAATAGAATTTTGATGATTCCAACAGCTCCGTATGACGATTTTGGACATAGGAGCGTGATCAAAATTTTATTTGGAAGTCCGTAGTGAAATTAGGCTTGAAATGGCTAAAATAGGAATTTAAAGTTTGAAAGTTTGACCGGGGAGTTGACTTTTTGATACTGGAGTCGGAATCCAGTTCCGAAAATTTTCATAGTTCCGTTATGTAATTTATGACTTGTGTGTAAAATTTGAGGTCAATCGGAGTTGATTTGATAGGTTCCGGCATTGAATGTAGAAGTTGAAAACTCTTAGTTTCATTAAGCTTGAATTGGGGTATGATTCATGGTTTTAGCGTTGTTTGATGTGATTTAGAGGTTTGAATAAGTTCATATGATGTTTTAGGACTTGTTGGTATATTTGGTTGAGGTCCCGAGGGCCTCGGGTGACTTTCGGATGGTTAACAGATCAAAAGTTGGACTTAAAAAGCTGCTGCAATTTTCTCTTCTGCTGCATATTTTGGGTTGTGATCGAGCCCCAGATCGAACCCAGATATCGAGCCCAAGATCGAGGCCTGAGTCGAAGCTAGGGACGAGGGTTAGTATCGAAGCCTCGATCGAAGGCTAGGCTCGAGGGCATGATCGAAGGTAAGGCTCGAGGTCTAGGATCGAGGCCCATGCTCGATGCCCTGATCGAAGGCTCAAGCTCGATGCCATGATTGAGGCTATGATCGAAGGCCCAACCTCGATGCCCTGATCGAGGCCATGACCGAGGTCCAGGCTCGAGCCTGTGATCGAAGGCCCGATCGAGGCCCAGTTCGAGGACCAATTCCGAAGGCTGCTGGGTAGTGTTATAAAAAGAGGGCATTCGTCCCATTTGCCATTTTTGACGAACTTGAGCAGAGACGACTTTTGGCAGATTTTCAAGGGAAAAATATTGGGGTAAGTGATTCTAACTCGGATTTGGTCTACATATACAAGTATATCATTGTTTTCACAATTTAATTAGTGTTTTGAGATTGAAATTTGGAAAAGTTTAGAAATCTCATAGAAACGAAATTTTGAGATTTCGGTATCGATTCGGAGTCGGATTTGAGTGAAACTGGTATGGTTGGACTCGTAATTGAATGGGTTGTCGGATTTCGTAACTTTCGCCAGATTTTGAGATGTGGGCACCGCGGGCGAATTTTTAATTAATTTTAGGATTTTTATTTAAAATGTAGTATTTCCTTATAGAATTTATTTCCTATAATTTTTAGTGATTGTATCGAATTATTTTGGCTAGATTCGAGCCAGACAGTTGAATAATCGTGGAAAAGGTAAATTTGTGGATTAAATTGGAGCAAGACGAGGTAAGTCTCTTGTCTAATCTTGTGAGGGGGAAATTACCTCATAGGTGATTAAGATTAAATAATTGTATCTAATTGTGGGGGGCTACGTACGTACGAGGTGACGAGAGTCCGTGCGTAGCTACTATAAATGCTAAAGTCCGGGTAGTTTAGGACTCAAAGCATGCCTTACTTGTGTAAATTGTATTTTTTGATTTATTTATATTAATTGATATCTATATGAATATCATTGTGAATTGTTAGATAAAGATATTAAAGGATGGAAATCTCATAGGCTTTATTGTCTGTTTAAATCAATTAATTGTCAAAAAAAATTGTTCTCCTCCCAAATTCATCTCATAATTTAATATACTCTCCTTCCGAAGGCACATAAGAAAATGTCCTCCTTTCTTGTAGAGCGGGTCGAACGCCTCGGCAGGATAGATGCATCTATGGAGCGCGCCGCATGTCCCTCGGCAGTGTACACGACACTCTAGATCGGGTCGTACGTCCTCGGCAGAAATCGTGCTTAATAATAATAATTACACGATACTTTAATAATTTATTTCAGATTGAGAAGCTAATTAATAAATTGGAAAAATCCTTGGAAGTTAATGAATTATTATTCTCGCTTGTTTATGGAATTAATTGTTACTCCTGTAAATGAGATTTAAATTGATAAATTGAAAATTTTCTGAATTGAAGGAATTTAATTAATATATTGAGAATTGTTACATTCGAAGGAATTTGATTATCTCTGCTTATTAAACAAATTATTGAAAATTCTGTAAATCATGCAGATTTAAATATCCTAGATATATTTCAGTTATTATTATTGACCCATAGTGAGTGTCAAAGTCGGTCATCTCGTCTCTACCACTTCAAGATTAGGCTTGATACTTACTGAGTACACGTTGTTTACGTATTCATACTACACTTGCTGCACTTTTTGTGCAGGATCTGAGACAGGTGCTAGTGGAGGACCTATCATCACATACCCATGTCATCCCGAGGCATAGTGGTGAGCTGCCTTTCTGAGCCGTTCTGCAGCTACCAGTGTCTCTTCTTATAATAATATTCTGTCTATTTCATTTCTGACAGTATTTGGAGTTTTGTATAATCTACTAGATGCTCATTCACTTATGACACCAAGTCTTGGCACACACATTGGTAGAGTTTGGGTTTATACTTTCTCGGTTTTAATTTTATCAATGTATGCTTAATTTATAAGTTGGCTTGCCTAGCTGTAGTGTTGGGCGCCATCATGACCTATAGGTGAAATTGGGTCGTGACACTCTCTCTCCCTCCGTAGGTAGTAAAAGGAGAGCATGATCGGCCAAATCCACAAAACGGGACTCATACTGAGTAACAGTCATGCTGCCTTGTTGTAGACGCTTGAATTGCTTGCGGAATTCCTCTCTCGGTGTGATAGGGAGGAACTTCTCCAGAAATAGCTGAGAGAACTGCTCCCAGGTAAGTACAGGCGATCTGACTGGTTGGGTCAATGTGTAATCTCTCCACCACCTCTTGGCAGAACCCGTCATCTGGAATACAGCAAAATCAACTCCATTGGTCTCAACTATACCCATATTTTGCAGCACCTCATGGCAACGTTCAAGATAATCATGTTGGTCCTCAGAAGGTGTACCACTGAAGTGAACTGGAAAGAGCTTAGTGAACTTATCCAGTCTCAATAAGGCCTCAAAAGACATGATGGGCCTATCATCGGTCTGTGTCGCAACAAATGGCTCAACTACCCCAACTGGCAGGGCTACTGGAGCCTGATTCTGGGGAGCTATCTGCTCCGGGGCGAGAGTAGTGGGAGTTTGTGCTCCTCCCCCAGCCTGTGAGATGGCTGGTGCCACTGGAAATGTACCATTATGGGCCACACCCTCCGTAAGACTCACCAGTCGGACTAGAGCATCCTGAAGCATTAGAGTGGCAATGAATCCTTCCGGGACCTGAACTGGTCCAACTGGTACATTCTGAACTAGGACTTCCTCCTGAAGGTCTATCTGAGGTTCTTCAACAGGTGCAGCTGCTTGAGCTCTGAACTGAGCCCTACCTCGGCCTCTAGCACGACCTCGGCCTCAACCTCTACCCCTGGCCATAGTTGCCACTGGGGGTTCTGGTCCCTGTCCATCGGTAGAAGTATTACGCGTTCTCACTATTTGCGAGAGAATAAGAGTAGAATGGTTCAATCATTGATGATAGAATAAAACCGCACGACAGAATAAGAAATAAGTGATATTGCTTCTAAACTTCATAGCCTCTGAGAGATAAGTACAGACGTCTCCGTACCGATCCTTCAGACTCTACTAAGATTGCTCGTGACTCGTGAGACCTATGTAACCTAGTGCTCTGATACCAATTGTCACGACCCGAAATTCCCACCTTCGGACCGTGATGGCGCCTAACATTTCACTTGCTAGGCAAGCCAACGTTAGAATAATATTATCCAATTTAAAATAATTTTTAAATGTATTAATAACAAGAAAACAAATGCGGAAGCAATTTTGAAATAATTCATAATAATAACGGTGTTTAAATACCATCCCAGAATTGGTGTCACAAGTGCACGAGCTTCTAGAATAAATACAAATAAAGGTCTGAATAAAGTAAAGCTGTCTGGAAATAAACACACAGCCAAAATAAAATAGACGGAGACTTCAGAACTGCGGACGCCATACAGTTATACCTCAAGTCTCCTCTGGTCGCTGAAATCCGAGCAAAACTATGGCACGCCACTGGGACCAACTCCAAAATCTACACAATAAGTGCAGAGTGTAGTATCAGTACAACAGACCCCATGTACTGGTAAGTGCTGAGCCTAACCTCGACGAAGTAGTGACGAGGCTAAGGCGGTTCACTTACATTAACTTGTACGCAATGTTAGTTACAACAACAATAATAGGAATAAATCAGGTAATTCATTTATAATAATTGAAGGCAACTCAGCAGTCATAACCAATTATCATTTCTATTATTTCTGTTGCAGCGTGCAACCCGCTCTCACAATATATCCATATTCAGTTCTGTTGCGGCGTGCAACCCGCTCCTCCAACATATTCATTTTAAATCAAGTCTGTTGCGGCGTGCAACTCGATCCTCCAATAATAACTTTTCAACAAGTCTATTGCGGCGTGCAACCCGATCCTCCAATATTGACTTTTAATAAGTGTATTGCGGCGTGTAACCCGATCCTTCAATATTGACTTTTAATAAGTCTGTTGCGGCGTGCAACCCGATCCTCCAATGTATTCATTATAATCAATCACAAACAATTAAGGCACATAATTCAAATAGCATGTAATAATTAATGCAGGAATTCAAGAATTTATATTTGCAAAGAATAAGGGAGAAACAATTATTATAATAATTAATTTATAATTTTTCAAGTAAGCAGGCAAACAATTAATTTGACGACGTATAGATACTCGTCACCTCGCCTATACGTCGTTTACATGCAATTCACATAACAAACAATTTAAGGGTTCTATTCCCTCAAGTCAAGGTTAACCCCGACACTTACCTCGCTTTGCAAATTCCAATCAATTATTCAACCACAGATTTTTCTTTTAAATTTGCGTCCGAAAGATTCAAATCTATTCACAAACAATTCGATATATTCAATACGAATCATAGTAATTAATTCCATGTGAATTTATAAATTTTTCGGATAAAAATCCGAAATTCATTAAAATATTCGGTAGTGGGACCCATATCTCAAATCCCCGAAAAACTCACAAAATCCGAATACCCGTTCCGATACGAGTTCATCCATACAAAATTTGTCCAATTCCGATATCAAATGGACCTTCAAATCTTAAATTTTCGTTTTTGGAAAGTTTTACAAAAATTTCAATTTCTTCGATCTAAATTCGAAATAAATGATGAATATAGACATGGATTTGTGAAATATAATCACTTTATGATAAAGAACACTTACCCAGTTTAAAGTCGTGAAAATCCCCCTTGAAATCGCCCAAATCCGAGACTCAAAACTCAAAAATGAGTAAAAATAGCTAAGACCCGATTTTATGTATTCTGCCCAGTATTTTCGCATATACGGTGCCTGGGCTCGCACATGCGTGCTCGCATCTGCGAGAAAAATCTCGCATCTACGAAAAGGGGCTGTTAGGCGACGTCTGCACTTGTGCACAAGGGCCGCACCTGCGAAGGCCGCATCTGCGATGGAAGTCTCGCTTCTGCGAGCTCGCACCTGCGATCAAAATTCCGCAGGTGCGATTACACCAGAACTCAAAATTTTAGATTTTGCTTAAGTCCAATTCTTGTTCCGATTTCGATCTGTTTCACTCTCGGGGTACTCGGGACCCCGCTCGAATATACCAACAAGTCCCGTAACATAATATGAACTGACTCGGGGTCTAAAATCACGTCAAACAATACTGAAATTATAATTCACACTTCGATTCAAACTTTGAGTTTTAAACTTTTAATTTACAAATCTCGTGCCAAAACATATTAAATGAATCCGGAATGACTTCAAATTTGGCACACAAGTCATAAATGATATAACGGAGCTGTTCAAATTTCCAGAATCGGATTTCGGCTCCAATATTAAAAAGTCAACCCCGTGGTCAAACTTGAAACATTTAGCCTTTAAATTGCTAGTTCCATTAAATAGTCATAACTTGAGCTACGGAGTTCCAAATTAAATTTCGGGCATACACCCAAGTCCCAAACTACGATACGGAACTACCGGAACTATCAAAATAATGATCCGGGTATGTTTGCTAAAAACGTTGACCAAAGTCAACTCACTTGAATTTTAAAGCTCTATTTCTCATTTTAATTCATTTTTCACATAAAAACTTTCCGAAAAATTGTACGGACTGCGCACGCAAGTCGATGAATGATAAATGGTGTTTTCCGAGGTCTTAGAATATAGAATTACTTATTAAATTTAAAGATGACATTTTGGGTCATCACATCACCTAAGTCCAAAATTATCATCCGGACCAAAGAAATCGTCAAAACTTCGATCCGAGGTCGTTTACTCAAAAGTCAAATCTTGGTCAACTCTTCCAACATAAAGCTTCTGAATTGAGAATTATTCTTCCAAACCAACTCTGATCTTCCCGAAAATCTAATCCGGCTACACATGCAAGTTATAATACATGAAGTGAAACTACTCAATATCTCAAACTATCGAACGACATGCTAGATCTCAAAATGATCGATCGGGTCGTTACAAAAGTGATAGTTTAGACGGTTTTAGGTTGAGTTAAATAGCGATGTGTAGTGCTACATGACACGTTTTTTAGACAATTAGGAGTGTGTAATAGACGCACCTCTAAGAATGCAATGAAGGAGTTTTATATGAAGGACAATATAGTTCATGGGGGTTTTGGGATCACCGAATAGTTTAAGTAGGAAACTGACAAAAATTGATAGTTTAGGGGATTTTAGGGTATTAACTCTTTTATATTACAACTGTGATTCCATTATAATATTTTAAATTTTCTTGTACGTGATTTTATTTTTTCTTACATGTGATTTCTATAACATTAAAAGATATAGGTGTATTTTTATTTTTATTTTTAGCTAAATATTGGTTTTTATTGATTAATTCAAAATACAAAGAAACATAGGAGTGTTATCTCCTTGTACCTACTAAGATGGAACAGACTCCATTCTATATATATATATATATATATATATATATATATATATATAATAGGATTTCGGAATAAGCTCTCAAAAGGGTTGTTCTATTTGTATTGAGAGTTATAATATTATCCTCTCTAATACGACCTATTCAAATTATGGTACATCAAAAAGATGAATTCGACACATGTTTCTGTCCAAAATGAAATAGTTTTGATGCAAGTTGATTCTGAAGGAATGCATTTGTAGTCTGTCCATGTTCATTTCACCCCTTGCTTCTCTAGGAAGATGTCGATTATCATTAATATATGTAAGTTCATCACAGTTCACTCCCCAATTTGCTAGGTTATCTACCACTTTGTTACTTTCTCGATAACAGTGTTGAATACTCCATATGTCAAAATTGTGAAGTTGATTCTTGATGTTGTCTATTATATCCCATATGTTCCATAGAGGATCCATGTTGCTTAGAATTCAGCCGACTAAGAGTTTGGAGTCACATTCGATTTCAAGTTTAGTAATTCCCGTATTCCTACACCAATCAACTCCAATTTTGAGAGCCAAAGCATCTGCCAAGTTATTAGTCTTGAGTCCTAAGGAGGTTGCATAAGCAGAAATCATTCTGTCATGTTCATCTCTAATAATTTCACCTCCCCCACTCAGCCCAGGATTACCTTTAGAGCGTCCATCCGAATTTAGTTTAACAAAGCCAGGCATGGAAGGGTTCCATTTTATAGCCATTATAGAGATATGATGTTTAGCACTTTCCAAAAGTTTATAGAATTGATCCCAATTCACAAAAGGAGTGATCTTAGGAAATTGTTTATGAGAAATCAAAATGAGTTAGTTAATCAACGGAATAATCCTATTAAAAGACATCTTTATATTTACAAATTTACTATAATATTATTGTCGTTGTTGTTATTTTTTTCTTAAAAATTTTTGTTGCATATATTTTATTTTTTATGGTTTTCATTATAATATTAAAATAAATAAGTGTGTAATCGTTATGGTTGTTGTTGTTTTTTTATTTAAATTTATTTTTTTTATTTTTTTTCTTGATGTGATTTTTGTTGTAATATTAAAAGAAATAGGAGTACACTAGTTATGGTTGTTGTTTTTTCTAAATCTTTTCTTGCATGTGATTTCCATTATAATAAAGTCATTCTTTGTTGAGTTGGTAGAGCAGATGGTAGGATTGTGTATAAATATATACACATCAAGCAATGTGTTTAATTTAATAGTATTGGGCCGGAGGATGGTGGTAGTTTGTGGTTAGACATGTGGTGGTGGTGGTGGATGGGAAAAGTGTCGGTGGTGGGTGGGTGATTGTCACGATTTCAATTGTGACCATTACCTATTTTTTTGACTCTTGGATTGGGCCGGGTTATCTTTCACTCTATTGGGCCAACTCAGTTCTTATTCCAAAGTCTATATCAGTAGATCTCATTAGTAATTATATTAGGTTGAGTCTTATCTTTTATTCTCTAACAGTAATAACCTCAATAAAGGACTTGTGTCCAATGTCAGTACTAGGTTGTTACCTAGACAGTTGTAGTGTAGCTCGTCCTTAAGTATTTAGCTAGTGTTCTACAATGTATTGTTCATAAAAAATCAATCAAATTTATCTTGCTCTTTATTTTTCTTTCTTCTTATACTTGTTAACTCCCTTTGATCCAAATTTTATAGTTTTAGCGCTACATTTGGTATCAGAGCATTGGTCTTGGTGCCAACGGTGAACCACTCTCGTGAACCAGGTGGTGATGATGGCTCCTTAAAACTGGCATAGTAAGATTGGCACTCTTGGTAGCAGAGCATTGGTCTTGTTGCCAATGAAACTTTTGGTTGCACTCAGCTGGAGAAGATTTTGGAGCATAAATAGTTGAAGCCATAGCAAGATTTGAACGATCCTATGATGTGCAGCATCCCGATGTTGCTCCTTTATCTACACTGACAGTTTCTGATAACCGAGTGAACTAGATTCAAAGAAGAGAAAGTAGAGAGAGGATGAGTCCACATCACAAACAGCAGCTTATCTTAACAAACTTTGGCCTGCTAACATGTATGCACTGAGCAAGAAAAATATATCTTGTTATTTTATGAAGCAAAAAAAAGTCATTTTAGTAAAATATTCGTATTTCTAAATCATAAGTAGTAGTACTAGTATTTTAAGTCGGCTTACTCAAATGAGAAAGAAAAAAAAAAGCAAAATAAGGGGAAAACAACGATTTCTAAAGTCCGCGAGAATGATTAAAAGTCATTATTTCAAACTTCATACGTACGGAAACTTTTAGAAAATCCTCCAATTTCACAGAAGCGAAAACCCTCCCTAAATATCCTTCTATTTCTGTAGAATATACTTACCTTCTGGATTTGGCCGGACAAACTCCCTCCTGGAACGTCGAAGGCCACCAAAGCACTCAATTTCTTGTTTGTAAGCTCAATGCTTTTATAGTACAACTCTAATTCCATTATAATATTTTACATTTTCTTGCACGTGACATGTGATTTCTATAACATTAAAAGAAATAGGCTATAATATTGTTGTTATTGTTGTATTTTTAATTTTTTTAAAAATTTTCGTGCATATGTTTTTTTTATGGTTTTTATTATAATATTAAAATAAATAGGTGTGTAATCGTTATGAGTGTTGTTGTTTTTTTATTTAAATATATTTTTTTATTTTTTTTACATGTGATTTTCGTTGCAATATTAAAAAAATAGGACTATATTAGTTATGGTTGTTGTCGTTGTTGTTTTAAAAAAATCTTTTATTACATGTGATTTTCGTTATAATAAACCCATTTTTTATTGAATGGGTAGAGCAGATAGTAGGATTATGTATAAATATATACATATTAAATAATGTATTCATTAATTTAATAGTACTGGGCCGAGGGTGGTGGTAGTTTGTGGTTAGACAGGTGATGGTGGTGGATTGGAAAGGGGTTGGTGGTGGATGGGTGATTGTAACGATTTCAATTGTGACCATAGCCTTTTTTTTTTACTCTTGGATTTGGTCGGGTTGTCTTTCACTCTATTGGACCAACTTAGTTCTTATTCCAGAGTCTATATCAGTAGATCACATTAGTAATTATATTAGGTTGAGTCTTATCTTTTATTCCCTAATGGTAATGACCTCAATTAAGGACTTGTGTCCAATGTCAATACTAGATTGTTACCTGGACAACTGTAGCGTAGCTCGTCCTTCAGTATTTAGCCAGTGTTTTACAGTGTATTGTTCATAAAAAATCAATCAAATTTATCTTGCTCTTTATTTTTCTTTCTTCTTTTACTTGTTAACTCCCTTTGATTCAAATTTTGTAGCTTTAACGCTACATTTGGTATCAGAGTATTGGTCTTGGTGCCAAGGGTGAATCTCTCGTGAACCAGTTTGTGATGATGGCTCCTTAAAGCTGGCATAGCAAGGTTGGCACTTTTGGTATCAGAGCATTGGTCTTGTTGCCAATGACATTTTTGGTTGCACGCAGCTGGAGAAGATTTTGGAGCAGGAATAGCTGAAGACATAGCAAGGTTTGAACTATTATGTGCAGTTGGGTATCTCGATATTGCTCCTTTATCAATACTGCATGTTTCTGATAACCGAGAAGAACTAGGTTCTAAGAAGAGAAATCAGAGAGAGGAGGGGTTCACATCACAAACAGTAGCTAACGTTAACAAACATTCGCCTGCTAACATGTATGGAGCAAGGAAAATATATCTTGTTATTTTGTGAAGAAAAAAAAAGTCATTTTAGTAAAACGTTCATATTTCTAAATCATAAGTAGTAGTGCTAGTATTTTAAGCTAGCCTACTTAAATGAGAAAGAAAAAAAAAGAAGAAAAAAGGAAAAAGAACAATTTCTAAAGTCCGTGAGAACGATTAAAAGTCATTGTTTCATATGGAAACTGTAATGACCCAACCGGTCATTTTAATTTTTAGAATCCCCTACCCTAAAATAAAACTTCATGTATGTGCTTTTAATGATTTATGACTTGCGGGGATGGTTGGTTCGGGATTTGAAAGTGTTTGGGTTGAAACCGCAACACTTGGTTCCTTAAGTTGGCCTTAAAGTGCTAGGTCAATATTTTTGAAACAATAACTCGGGAATAGAATTTTGACGATTCCCACATCTCCGTATGTTGATTTTGGATTTAGGAGCGTGTTCGGAATTTTATTTGGAAGTCCGTAGTTAAATTAGGCTTGAAATGGCTAAAATAGGAATTTAAGTTTGGAAGTTTGACCGGGGAGTTGACTTTTTGATATCGGAGTCGGAACCCAGTTCTGAAAATTTTCATAGCTCCGTTATATCATTTATGACTTGTGTGAAAAATTTGAGGTCAATCGAACTTGATTTGATAGGTTTCGGTACCGAATGAAAAAGTTAGAAATTTTAAGTTTCATTAAGCTAGAATTGGAGGATAATTCGTGGTTATTCAGCTATATTATGTTATATCGGGTTAGTTGGTTCGGGACCGGAGTGGTTTCAGAGTGAATTGAGACACTTAGTCTCTTAAGTAGAAACTTAAGTTGGAAAAGTCAACCGGATGTTGACCTATTTGTAAACGATCTCGAATTTAAATTCTGATGGTTCTGTTAGCTCCATTAGGTGATTTTGAACTTATGAGTGCGTCCGAAATGTGATTTGGAGGTCCGTGGTAGAATTAGGCTTGAATTGGCGAAATTGGAAATTTAGCGATTTCGGTCGGCAATGAAAAATTTGATTTCGGGGTAGGAATGGAATTCCGAAAGTTGGAGTAGGTTCGTAGTGTCATTTTTTATGTGTCTGCAAAATTTGAGGTCATTCGAACGTGGTTTGGTTGGTTTCGACATCGTTTGCCGAATTTGGAAATTTAGAAGCTCTTAGGCTTGAATCTGAGGGTAATTTGATGATTTGATGTTATTTTGAGTGATTCGAAGGTTCGAATAAGTTAGTATTTTGATATATGACTTGCTGATATTTCTGGTTGAGGTCACGAGAGCCTCAGGGTGATTTCGGGTGGTTAACGGATTTGTCGAAGTTGGAAAATATAGCTGAACTGCCGCTACTGCTATTTCTGCACCTACGGAAGGAGGAGTCGCAGGTGCGAGGTCGCTGGTGCGTTTGGGGAAGCCGCAGATACAGAAATGGAAGGCAAAGGCTGGGAACGCAGGTGCGAAGAATAGGCCGCATCTGCGAGCCCGCAGGTGCGAGGCCTTGAGCGTAGATGCGGAGAGGAGGATTTTGGGCTGGTTCGCAGATGGGAAGAGTAACGCGCAGGTGCGCGCTTTGGGCCGCAGATGCGGAATATGTGCTCTTTAGTGAGTTCCGCACCTGCGATGGAAATTTTCGTAGGTGAGGCTTCGCATAAGCGAAAAAAGAGGCCGCAGGTGCGATTGTGCTGGGCAAAAAAGACCTAGTTCGTGGTTTTGTCCTCATTTTTCAATTTTTGGATTTGAGAAACTCAGGCGAGAGGCGATTTTTTGAAAGTTTTCAAGGAGTAACGTTGAGGTAAGTGATTCTAACCCATAATGGTATAAATTTCGTGAATCTATGGCTTTGTCCATCATTAATCAGTAGGATTTTGGAGTGAAAGTAGAGGGTTAGGGCTTGAAATTTTTAAGAGTTTAATTTAAGGATTTGAGGGACCAAACGATGTCGGATTTTGATGAATTTGGTATGGTTAGACTCGTGAGTGAATGAACGTTCTAGTTTTGTAAATTCTGTCGTATTTTGAGATGTGGGCCTGGGGGACGGGTTTGAGCCAATTTCGGATTTTGGTCTAATTTGATAGTTTTTCTTGTGGAATTCATTCCATTAGCGTATATTGATGGTATTGTACTGATTGTGAATAGATTCAGAGTATTTGGAGACCGGGTCCAGAGACGAGGGCATCCCAGAGTAGGATTTTACGCTGTTAAGATAAGTAACAGTTTTAACTATGGCTTTGAGGGTATAAACCCGGAGAATTTGATATCGTGTGACTGTTTGGAAGTGATACCCATGCTAGGTGACGCGCGTGTGGGTGTGCACCACGAGGGATTGAGACTTGGTCTGTCCCTTGAGGCTGTGAGGCCTAATGGCTATTATCTGTGTTTAGGTGTTTAATTGTTGTTGAACTTGTTTGCCTTCATGTTAGAGATCATGCTTAGGCTTTATTCATGCTCACATTATTTGTACTCAATCATAGAAATTATTGCACATGTTTACCTCAGTCTCTAATATTTTTCTGATATGTTGTGATAATTGATGTGGGTTGTGTCCCCTTATTGGTGGTGCATTGTGAGGCTAAAGAGGTACATGACTGTGTAAGACCGAGGGCCTGGTTGTGAGGATATTAATACCATAATGCGTGAGTTGTCCGCGTAGCACGTGAGTTGTCCGCGTAGCACGTGAGTTGACCGTGCGAGTCCAGGTATTGATACCATAGCGCGTGAGTTGTCCGCATAGCACGTGAGTTCACTGTGCGGATCCAGGTATTGATATTATGGTACGTGATTTGTCCGTGCAGCACGTGAGTTGTCTGTGCTTAGCGCTTGGGCTTTGGGAGCCCCTCCAGAGTCTGTACACACCCCAAGTGTGCGCAGAGTGTTGAGTGTTCTGAGTGTTGAGTGCTGAGTGCGAGTGATGAGTGATGGAGTGACATTGCTGTGAGGTTCTATTTATTTGTGTTGTTGCTGCATTTATCTATTATGGCATTTACTTGAGTTATGGAATTTACCTCTTTATTTCTGTTTATTTTTAAATTGTGAAAATAAATAATTGGACTGTTTTACTTAGATCGTCACTACTGCTCAGTTCCTTAGTTATTTCTGTTACTTGCTGAGGTGGTTGTACTCATGCTACACCCTGCACTTTATGTGCAAATCCAGGTGAGTTAGAGCGCGGCGATCGTTGAGTTCAGGCCGGCTATCTGGGGAGATTGCAAGGTAGCTTCTAGCGTCCGCAGGACCTTGTTACCCATTTTATCATTTCTTCTTTTGGACTGTATTGACAATTAGAAGGTTTTTATTTCTTAGTTCATAGATTTAGACGCTCATGACTTAGTGACACCTCGATGTTTGGGGCTCGTTTCCGTATTTTTTCTATATTATAATTAGAGTTGATTTAGTTTATGAAAAATTTAAATGTTGGAAATATTTTATTAAATTCTTATAATCGGTTTAATAGTAATATATTTGGAAGTAGGCTTGCCTTGTAATACGATAGGCACCATCACGACCATGGTTAGATTTTGGGTCGTGACAAGTTGGTATCAGAGCCTAGGTTACATAGGTCTCACGAGTCATGAGCAGGTTTAGTAGAGTCTTGCGGATCGGTACGGAAACGTCTGTACTTATCTTCGAGAGGCTGCAGAACCCTTAGGAAATTTCACATTCTTGGATTCTTATCGTGTGGTATTGATACAGCTTGAAGTGTAACTCTTTGAATTCCTTCCACGCATTCGTATGCACACATGAACTCTCAGTATCAGTTGTGCCTCGACGGCTTGTGATTCCCTGGATAAGGTGCGAGATGTGATTTTTGTATGTTGATGTTGGGCCAGTCTGGAGGACTCGAGGCCGGTGTTTGACTATACCTTGAGCACTGAGGTGTTGATTCCTTGAGCACGTGCATGTGGTACTTTTGGGGATATTTAAGAGAGTATTCAGCGGCTTATGAGCCTTAGGGCGGTGTGGTTTTATGCTTGGGTCTCGTGTGGTGAGTCTGGGTTAAGGATTATGGTGTTATGGCGGCGCGAAGTATCAGTTTGAAGGTAATTCAGAAGGGAATCAAATAGATAGGACATCTTGGTAGTAGGTTAGATCGGCAAGGTAATGGGAATGATTAGTTCTTTGGGTGTGTATGAGGTAATGAGTTCTACAGTGTGTAGGTTGCATGATTCATATTTTTTTATAAGAAATTTCAGATGCGTAAAATAAATTGATTCCAAGGCTGGTGAGTTTGGTTGAATTGAGAAATTTTACTTATGTTGTGTTATCGGATCTACATTGGATAGGGGTGGCATGGGATCACCCCCGGGTATGTGCAAGGTAAGGTTATGCGGTGGTTTGATGGTTTTGAGAACAACTCTTGGCTCGTTCGAGGACGAATGTTTGTTTAAGAAGGGGAGCATGTAAGGACCCTGCCAGTCGTTTCGAGAGTTATAGCCCCATTTTCCCCATTTCTACTTCTTTTTGTGTTATTCAGCTATATTATGTTATATCGGGTTAGTTGGTTTGGGACCGGAGTGGTTTCAGAGTGAATTGAGACACTTAGTCTCTTAAGTAGAAACATAAGTTGAAAACGTCAACCGGATGTTGACCTATCTGTAAACGATCTCGGATTTGAAATCTGGTGGTTCCGTTAGCTCCGTTAGGTGATTTTGGACTTAGGAGCGCGTCCGGAATGTGATTTGGAGGTCCATGGTAGAATTAGGCTTGAATTGGCGAAATTAGAAATTTAGCGACTTCGGTCGGCAGTGGAAAATTTGATATCGTGGTCAGAATGGAATTCCTGAAGTTGGAGTATGTTTGTAGTGTCATTTGTGATGTGTGTGCAAAATGCTAGGTCATTCGGACGTTGGGGTCGGCATCGATTGCCGAATTTGAAAATTTAGAAGTTCTTAGGCTTGAATCTGAGGGTAATTTGATTATTTGATATTTTTTTGAGTGATTCGAAGGTTCGATTAAGTTGGTATGTTGATATATGACTTGTTCGTATTTCTGTTTGAGGTCCCGAGGGCCTCGGGGTGATTTCGGGTGATTAACGAATTTGTCGAAGTTGGAAAATACAGCTGAAGCTGCTGCTACTGCTATTTTCGCACCTGCGGAAGGAGGAGTCACAGGTGCGAGGTCGCTGGTGTGTTTGGGGAAGCCGCAGATGCGAAAATGGAAGGCAAAGGCTGGGAACGCAGGTGTGAAGAATGGGCCACATCTGCGAGCCGCAGGTGCGAGGCCTTGAGCGTAGATGCGGAGAGGAGGATTTTGGGCTCGCTTCGCAGATGCGAAGAGTAACGCGCAGGTGCGCGCTTTGGGCCGCAGATGCGGAATATGGGCTCTTTAGTGAGTTCTGCACCTGCGATGGAAATTTCAGTAGGTGCGGCTTCGCTTAAGCAGAAAAAAAGGCCGCAGGTGCGATTGTGCTGGGCAGAAAAGGCCTAGTTCGTGGTTTTGTCTTCAATTTTCAATTTTTGGATTTGAGAAAATCGAGAGAGAGGCTATTTTTCGAAGGTTTTCAATGAGTAACGTTAAGGTAAGTGATTCTAACCTATAATGGTAAATTTTGGGAATCTATGGCTTTGTTCATCATTAATCAGTAGGATTTTGGAGTGAAAGTAGAAGGTTAGGTCTTGGAATTTTTAAGAGTTTAATTTAAGGATTTGAGGGACCAAACGATGTCGGATTTTGATGAATTTGGCATGGTTAGACTAATGAGTGAATGAGCTTTCTAGTTTTGTAAATTTTATCGGATTTTGAGACATGGGACCGGGGGCCGGGTTTGAGCCAATATCGGGTTTTGGTCTAATTTGATAGTTTTTCTTGTGGAATTCATTCCATTAGCGTATATTGATGGTATTGTACTAATTGTGAATAGATTCAGAGCATTTGGAGATCAGGTCCAAGGACGAGGGCATCCCGGAGTAGGATTTTACACTGTTAAGGTAAGTAACAGTTTTAACTCTGGCTTTGAGTGTATAAACCCGAAGAATTTGATATCGTGTGACTGTTTGGAAGTGATACCCACGCTAGGTGACGAGCGTGTGGGTGTGCACCGCGAGGGATTGAGACTTGGTCCGTCCCGTGAGGCTGTGAGGCCTAATGGCTATTATCTGTGGTTAGGTGTTTAATTGTTGTTGAACTTGTTTGCCTTCATGTTAGAGATCATGCTTAGGCTTTATTCATGCTCACATTATTTGTACTCAATCATAGAAATTATTGCACATGTTTACCTCAGTCTCTATTTTTTTGCCGATATGTTGTGATACTTGATGTGGGTTGTGTCCCCTTATTGGTGGTGCATTGTGAGGCTGGAGAGGTACATGACTGAGTGAGGCCGAGGGCCGTGTTGTAAGGATATTAATACCATAGCGCGTGAGTGTCCCGAGTAGAACATGAGTTGGCCGTGCGGGTCCAGGTATTGATACCATAGCATCGTGAGTTGTCCGCGTAGCACGTGAGTTGTCTGTGCTGAGCGCTAGGGCTTTGGGAACCCCTCCAGAGTTTGTACACACCCCTAGTGAGCGCAGAGTGTTGAGTGTTCTAAGTGTTGAGTGTTGAGTGCGAGTGATGAGTGATGGAGTGACATTGCTGTGAGGTTGTATTTATTTGTGTTGTTGCTGCATTTATCTGTTAAGCTTCCTTGTGGCATTTACTTGAGCTATGGAATTTACCTCTTTATTTCTGTTTATTTTTAAATTGTGAAAATGAATAATTGGACTGTTTTACTTAGCTCGTCACTACTGCTCAGTTCCTTAGTTATTTCTGTTACTTGCTGAGGTGGTTGTACTCATGCTACACCCTGCACTTTATGTGCAGATCGAGGTGAGTTAGAGCGCGGCGATCGTTGAGTTCAGGCCGGCTATCTGGGGAGATTGCAAGGTAGCTGCTAGCGTCCGCAGGATCTTATTACCCTTTTTATCATTTCTTCTTTTGGACTGTATTGACAATTAGAAGGTTTTCATTTCTTAGTTCATAGATTTAGACGCTCATGACTTAGTGACACCTCGATGTTTGGGGCTCGTTTCCGTATTTTTTCTATATTATAATTAGAGTTGATTTAGTTTATGAAAAATTTAAATGTTGGAAATATTTTATTAAATTCTTATAATCGGTTTAATAGTAATATATTTGTAAGTAGGCTTGCCTTGTAACACGATAGGCACCATCACGACCATGGTTAGATTTTGGGTCATGACATGAGGTCCCGAGGGGTTCGGGTGAGTTTCGGACGGCTAACGGATCATTTTTTACCTTTGGAACACTGCTGATAACTGCTTTTTCTTCTGGTATCCTTATACGCGATCGCGTAGGTTGGTCTGCGATCGCGTAAAGTAATTTAGGCAGAGGTGCATTTGTTCTACGCGATCGCGTGAATAGGGTTGCGATCGCGTAGGGTTAATTTGGGCAGCTAGGATTTGTTCACTGCGATCGCGTGGGCACATCCGCGATCGCGTAGGGTTGGCCAGTGTGTATCACGATCACATGTCAGTGTTTGAGATCGCATAGGGGAAACTTGAGAGGAAGCTGGGCCACGCGTTGTGCTACGCGATCGCGTGAAGAAGGGTGCAATCGCGCAGAGTCGGAACCTAATGCATTCGCGATCACGTGGGACTTGATGCAATCGCGTAGGGTTAATGTTTGGGAAGTAAAATATGTGCTACGCGATCGCGTGAGGAAGTTCGCGATCGCGTAGAAGAAATCACTGGGCAGAGAGTTTAAGTTTTGAAAATGGGATTTCGTCCCATTTTCCATTTTTAACGATTTGGAGCTCGGATTTAGGCGATCTTTGGGAGATTTTTAGAGAAAATAATGGGGTAAGTGTTCTTAACTCAATATTGGTTAAATTACCCGAATCCATCACTATTTTTATCATTCAATTGGTGAATTGAGTTAGAAAAGTTTGAAAACCCTCTTGGATAGATTTGAGGATTTGAGGGCCGAATTTTTATCGGAATTTAGTGATTTTGGTATGGGTATACTCGTGGTTGAGTGGGTGTTCATATTTCGTAACTTTCGCTGGATTCCGAGACATGGGTCTCACGGACGAATTTTTAATTATTTTCGGAAATGTTTTTGAAAAAGTAGTATTTTCTTATAGAATTGATTCCAATAATTTTTAATTATTGTATCGAATTATTTTGGCTAGATTCGAGCCAGACAGAGTTGGATAATCGTGGAAAAGGCCTTCTAGTAGATTAAATTGGAGCAAGACGAGGTAAGTCTCTTGTCTAAACTTGTGAGGGAGAAATTATCCCCATAGGGATTAAATTGAATAATTGTTGCTAATTGCGGGGGAGGCTACGTACGCACGAGGTGAAGAAAGTACGTGCGTAGCTACTATTAATGCTAAAGTCCGGATAGTTTAGGACTCAAAGTATGAATTACTTGTGTAAATTATATTCTTTGTTTAATTAATATTAATTGATATATATGAATATATTGTGCATTATTAGATAAAGATATTAACGAATGGAAATCGTATATGCTTGATTTTCTGTTTAAATTAATTAATTATTAAAAGAAATTGTTCTTCCTCCCAAATTTGTCCTATAATAAATATACTCTCCTTCCGGAGGTACATAAGAAAATGTCCTCCTTTCTTGTGGAGCTGGTCGAATGCCTCGGCAGGATAGATGCATCTATGTATCGCGCCACACATCCCTCGGCAGTGTACACGACACTCTGGATCAGGCCGTACGTTCTCGACAGAAATCGTACTTAATAATAATAATAATAATTACACGATACTTTAATATTTTATTTCAGCTTGTGAAGCTAATTGATAAATTGAAAAATTCTTGGAATTTAATGAATTATTATTCTTGCTTGTTAAAGAATTAATTGTTATTCTAGTAAATGATATTTAATTGATATACTGGAAATTATTTGAATTGAAGGAATTTGATTATTTCCGCTGATTAAATAAATTATTTTAAATTCTGTAAATCATGCTGATTTAAATATCCTAGATGTATTTCAAATTATTATTATTAACCCATAGTGAGTGTCAAAGTCAGTCATCTCGTCTCTACCACTTCGAGATTAGGCTTGATACTTACTGGGTACACGTTGTTTACGTACTCACACTACACTTGCTGCACTTTTTGTGCAGGAACTGAGGCAAGTACTAGTGGGGGACCTATCATCTTACACCCATGTTATCCAGGGGCATAGTGGTGAGTTGTTTCTCTGATCCGTTCTACAGCTACTAGTGTCTCTCTTTGGATTTTTAATCTGTCTATTTCTATTTCAGACAGTATTTGAGGTTTTGTATAATCTACTAGTTGTTCATACACTTGTGACACTAGGTCTTGGCAGACACATTGGTAGTATTTGGGTTTTATTATTTTCTTGGTTTTAAATTTTGTCAATATATGCTTAATTTATTAAGTTGGCTTGCCTAGCTGTAGTGTTGGGCGCCATCACGACCTATAGGTGAAATTGGATCGTGACAACATGGTATCAGAGCACTAGGTTCACGTAGGTCTCACAAGTTATGAGCAGACCTAATAGACTCTTGCGGATCGTTACAGAGACGCATGTACTTATCTTCGAGATGCTATAGGGTGTTAGGAAATTACCTTTCTTCATATTCCATCATGCAATTAATGTAGTACTAAATATCCTTCTCTTATTCTCTCACAGATGGTGAGAACGCGCTCAAATAAAGTTCCAGACCAGGGAAGAGCTACTCCCCCAGTTGCTAGAGGTCGAGGCAAAGGCCGAGTGAGGGCTCCAGCCCGTGGTAGAGGGCGAGGACATCCCAAGACTGTTTCAGTTATGCCGCCAGTGGGTCCAGCAGAGAATCCCATTATTGAGGAGCATGGTGAGGTGCCTGTGGTAGAGCCAGCTCCGGTGGATTTTACTTCTGCACTGGGATTTCAGGATGTCATGGGTCGTATGTTGCGGTTCATGGACAATATGACTCAGGCCAGTTTATTTCCGGCAGATCCAGCCACATCTAAGGTGGGCGGGGGAGCACAGACCCCTACCGCGCAGGCTCATGGACAGGCAGCTACTGTATATCAGACCCAGGGTGCACTACCTGTGGGTGGAGCCCAGCTAATTGTACTAGCTACACCTGAGCCCAGGCCAGCTGTAGCCGCCGATCCTCAGAAGCTATTGGACCGATGGACTAGACTACATCCTCTTGTCTTTGGGGTGAGCGACATGAGGATCCACAAGACCTCATTGATCGTTGCAGGGACAGACTGTACAACATGAGGATATTAGAGTCTCATGGGGTAGACTTTGCTACTTTGCAGCTAGAGGGCAGAGCCCGTAGATGGTGGAGTCTTATGCTCTTGGCAGACCAGCAGATTCTCCTCCCATGACTTGGGACAGGTTCACCTGTATCTTCTTGGACAGGTATATTCCACCCTCCCAGAGGGAAGAGTTGTGGTTTTAGTTTGAGCAGCTCCAGCAGGGTCAGATGTCAGTGACTGATTATGAGGCAAGGTTTTCTGAATTATCTCGCCATGCACTTATGCTACTCCCTACTGAGGCGGAGAGAGTGCGGAAGTTTGTAGCCAATTTACATACTGGTATTTAGGCCACTATGGCTCGAGAGGTTGAGATGGGTACTTCTTATGAGCGAGTTGTGGAGATAGCCCAGAGGATTGAGGGTATGCGTCAGCGAAGCTGAGAGCAGATTATGAGAGATAAGGGGTTCAGGTACTCTGGAGAGTTCAGAGGTGCTTCGCCTGGGGGTAGAGGTCAGTTCGTGAGGGGGCAGTCCAGCAGACCCCCATTTCCAGCACCACCACCTCCTCGAGGTGCTCCAGTGCGACCTTATTTCAGAGCTATACCAGAGAGTTCCTACCGCCCCCAACTATTCCCAGTGGGTATTCAGCTCCCCAGGGCCAGACACTTAGTCAGCAGCCCATCGCACGAAAGAGTTATTACGAATGCGGGGATCCTAGTAACATGCAGAGAGTTTGCCCCAAGCTTCGGGGTAGACCAGTACAGCAGGGTTAGCAGCCTATGCTTACCGGACCAGTTGCTCCGCCAGTAGTCTGACCACCTCTTGGTGGAGGATAGGTGGGTAGGGGTCCTCTTAGAAGTGGAGGTCAGCCAGGCGGAGGCCAGCCAGTTGGCGCTCCAGCTTGATTCTATGCTTTTCCGACTAGACCACATGCAGAGGCCTTAGATGCTGTGATTACAGGTATTATTTCTATTTGCGGCAAAGATACCTCAGTATTATTTGATCCAGGATCCACGTATTCATATGCGTCATCTCTATTTGCTCAATTTCTGGGTGTTTCTCTTGAATCCTTGAGTACTCCTGTTATAGTGTCCACTCCTGTAGGCGATTCTGTTATTGTGAACCGGATCTATCAGTCTTGTATTATTACATTATGTGGTTATAAAACTAGAGAAAATCTCTTATTTCTCGAGATGATCGATTTTTAATTTATTCTGGGTATGGACCGGTTATCTCCATATCATGATATTCTAGATTGTCATGCCAAAACGGTTACCTTGGCTATTCCATATTTGCCTAGGCTGGAGTGGAAGGGTGCGTCGGTTAATTTATTTAATCGGGTTATTTCTTTCATAAAGGCTCAACACATGGTTGAAAAGGGTTGTTTGGCTTATCTAGCCTATGTTCGGGATACTACTGCAGAGACTCCGGCTATTGATTCAGTGCCAGTAGTGCAGTTCTCTGATGTATTTCCTTCAGATCTTCCAGGTATGCCACCTGATCATGATATTGATTTTTGTATTGACTTGGCTCCAGATACCCAGCCTATATCTATCCCACCGTATCGCATGGCTCCGAAAGAATTGAAAGAACAACTTGAAGAATTACTAGCCAAAGGGTTCGTCAGACCGAGTGTATCACCTTGGGGTACACCGGTATTATTTGTGAAGAAGAAAGATGGCACAATGCGAATGTATATTGATTATCGCCAATTGAACAAAGTTACTATTAAGAACAAGTATCTGTTACTGCATATTGATGAGCTATTTGACCAGTTGCAGGGTGCTAGGGTGTTCTCTAAGATCGACTTCAGGTCGGGGTATCATCAGTTGAAGATTCGAGATTCGGATATTCCCAAAACTGCTTTCCATACTAGATATGGTCATTATGATTTTCTAGTAATGTCTTTCGGTTTAACTAATGCCCCGGCAGTGTTTATGGATCTGATGAACAGGGTATTCAGGCCATATATTGATTCGTTTGTCATTGTATTCATTGATGACATTTTGATCTACTCGCGCAGCAAGGAGGAACATGAGAAGTATATGAGAGTAGTGCTTCAAACATTGCGGGAACAAAAGCTATATGCTAAGTTCTCTAAATGTGAGTTTTAGCTAGAGTCTGTAGCATTTTTGGGACATATTGTATCGGGCGAAGGTATTAAAGTTGATCCTAAAAATATTGAGGCAGTTCAGAATTGGCATCGTCCCACTTCGGCGACTAAGATCAGGAGTTTTCTAGGTTTAGCGGGTTATTATCGTCGGTTTGTTGAAGGTTTTTCATCTATTGCAGCACCTTTGACCAAATTACCCCAGAAGGGTGTTCATTTTCGATGGTCCGATGATTATGAGTCAAGCTTTTAGAAGCTCAAGACAGCATTGACTACAGTACCAATGTTAGTGTTACCTTCTGGTTCGGGAATGTATACAGTGTATTGTGACGCTTCACGTGTCGGCTTGGGTTGTGTATTGATGCAGGAAGGGCAAGTTATTGCATATGCTTCACGTCAGTTGAAGCCCTACGAAAGAAATTATCCGGTACATGATTTGGAGTTAGCTGCGATTGTTCAAGCCCTTAAGATTTGGAGGCATTATCTTTATGGGGTGTCCTGTGAAGTTTATACTGATCATCACAGTTTGCAGCATTTGTTCAAGCAGAGGGACCAAAATTTGAGGCAGCGCAGATGGATGGAATTACTAAAAGATTATGATATTACTACCCTATATCATCCAGGTAAAGCAAATGTAGTTGCAGATGCCTTGAGTAGAAAAGCGGAGAGTATGGGTAGTTTGCCTTTCATTTTAGCAGAAGAGAGGCCCTTAGCTTTGGATATCCAGTCCTTGGCCAACAGACTTGTGCGACTGGATATTTGAGAGCCCAGCCGAGTTCTTACATGTGTCGTAGCTTAGTCTTCACTATTTGAGCAGATCAAGGCTCGCCAGCATGATGATCCACACTTGATGGTGCTTATAGAAACGGTACTACGAGGTGGTGCCAAGGAAGTTACTATTGGATCGGATGGTGTTCTGCGACTCCAGGATCATCTATTTGTTCCTAATATGGATGGACTAAGGAAAAAGATCCTAGAGGAGGCACACAGTTCTCGATATTCTATTCATCCAGGTACTACGAAGATGCATCGTGATTTGAGGCAGCATTATTTCTGGCGACGAATGAAAAAGGAAATTGTTGAGTATGTAGCTAGGTGTCTAAATTGCCAGGAAGTTAAATATGAGCTCCAAAGGCCAGGTGGCCTACTTCAGCAGATGACTAAACAAGAGTGGAAATGGGAACGAATTACTATGGACTTTGTAGTTGGGTTGCCGCGGACCTTGAGGAAGTTTGATGCAGTTTGGGTGATTGTTGACAGGTTGACCAAGTCGGCACATTTTATTCCTGTTGTGACTACGTAAACTTCAGAGAGGTTGGCCCAGATTTATATTCAGGAGATAGTTCGGTTGCACGGTGCGCCAATTTCTATCATATCAGATAGAGGCCCTCAGTTTACTTCACATTTCTGGACAGCAGTACATAGTGAATTAGGGACCCGTAGAGCTCAGCACAGCCTTTCATCCGCAGACCGACGGGCAGTTAGAGCGGACAGTTCAGATTTTGGAGGATATGCTTAGGGCATGTGTGATTGACTTTGGAGGTCAATGGGATCATTTCCTGCCTTTGGCCGAGTTTGCTTATAATAACAGTTACCAATCAAGCATCGAGATGTCTCCATTTGAGGCTTTATATGGACGTCGATGTCGTTCACCTATCGGATGGTTTGAGCCCGGTGAGGCTAAGTTATATGGTACTGATTTGGTAAGGGATGCCTTGGAAAAGGTAAAGTTGATTCAGGAGCGAATTTGTACAGCACAGTCCATACAGAAGAATTACGCAGATCAGAAAGCGCATGATTTATCATTTATGGTATGTGAAAAAGTTCTCTTGAAGGTTTCGCCGATGAAGGGAATTATGAGATTCGGGAAGAAGGGCAAGTTGAGCCCAAGATTTATAGGCCCATTTGAGGTGTTGAAACGAGTTGGAGAGGTTGTTTATGAGCTTGCATTGCCTCCCAGTCTATCAGGAGTTTATCCGATTTTCCATGTATCTAAGCTCCAGAAGTATCATACCGACCTATCACATGTGTTGGACTTCAGCACAGTTCAGCTAGATAAGAGTTTGGGTTATGAAGAAGAACCATTTGCCATTGTTGATAAACAAGTTCGCCAATTGAGGTTCAAGAGGATTTCTACAGTAAAGGTCCAGTGGAGGGGCCAACCAATCGAGGAAGCGACTTGGGAGGCCGAGGAAGACATGCGGAGCAGATATCCACACCTATTTAGCATTCCAGGTATAATACTAAACTCGTTCGATGACGAACGTTTGTTTAAGATGTGGAGAATGTAATGACCTAACAGGTTATTTTAACTTTTAGAACCCCCTTACCTAAAATAAAACTTCCCGTATGTGATTTTAATGATTTATGACTTGCGGGGATGGTTGGTTCGGGATTTGGAAGTGTTTGGGTTGAAACCGGAACACTTGGTTCCTTAAGTTGGCCTTAAAGTGCTAAATTTGACTTCGGTCAACATTTTTGAGAAAACAACCCCAGAATAGAATTTTGACGATTCCAACAACTCTATATGATGATTTTGGACTTAGAAGCGTGTTCGGAATTTTATTTGAAAGTTCGTAGTTAAATTAGGCTTGAAATGGCTAAAATATGAATTTAAATTTGGAAGTTTGACCGGGGAGTTGACTTTTTGATATCGGAGTCGGAATCTAGTTTTGAAAAGTTTTATAGCTCCGTTATGTCATTTATGACTTGTGTGCAAAATTTGAGATCAATCGGACTTGATTTGATAGGTTTCGGTACCGAATGAAGAAGTTGGAAATTTTAAGTTTTATTAAGTTTGAATTAGAGGATGATTCGTAGTTTTAGCGTGGTTTGATGTGATTTGAGGTTTCGACAAAGTTCGTATGATATTTCAGAACTTGTTGGTATAATTGGTTGAGGTCCCGAGGGGCTCAGGTGAGTTTCGGACGGCTAACAGATCATGTTTGGCCTTTGGAACACTCCTGGTAGTTTCTTCCGGTATCCTTATACGCGATCGCGTAAGTTGGTCTGCGATCGCGTAGAATAATTTAGGCAGAGGTGGATATGTTCTATGCGATCGCGCGAATAGGGTTGAGATTGCGTTGGGTTAATTTGGGCAGCTGGGAATTTGTTCACTACGATCGTGTGGGCACGTCCACGATCGCGTAAGGTTAGCCAGTGTGTATCGCGATCGCGTGTCAGTGTTTGCGATCACGTAGGGGAAACTTGAGAGGAATCTGGACCACGCGTTGTGCTATGCGATCGCGTAAAGAGGGGTGCGATCGTGTAGAGTCGGAACCTGGTGTATTCGCGATCGCGTGGGACTTGATGCGATCGCATAAGGTTAATGTTTGGGCAGTAAAATTTGTGCTACGCAATCGCGTGAGGAAGTTCGCGATCGCGTAAAAGAAATCACTGGGCAGAGAGTTTAAGTTCTGAAAATGGGACTTCGTCCCATTTTCCATTTTTAACGATTTGAAGCTCGGATTTAGGTGATTTTTGGGAGATTTTCTTAACAAGGTAAGTGTTCTTAACTCAATATTGATTAAATTACCCGAATCCATTACTATTTTTAGCATTTAATTGGTGAATTGAGTTGGAAAAGTTTGAAAACCCTATTGGATAGATTTGATGATTTGAGAGCCGAATTGTTATCGGAATTTAGTGATTTTGGTATGGGCAGACTCGTGGTTGAGTGGGTGTTCATATTTTCGTACCTTTCACCGGATTCCGAGATGTGAGTCCCACGGACGAATTTTTAATTAATTTCGGAATTTTTATTGAAAAAGTAGTATTTTCTTATAGAATTGATTCCAATAATTTTTAATGATTGTATCGAATTATTTTGGCTAGATTCGAGACAGACAGAGTTGGATAATCGTGGAAAATGCCTTCTAGTGGATTAAATTAGAGCAAGACGAGGTAAGTCTCTTGTCTAATATTGTGAGGGAAAAATTAATCCATAGGGATTAAATTGAATAATTGTTACTAATTGCGGGGGGGAGGCTACGTACGCATGGGGTGACGAGAGTCTGTACGTAGATACTATTAATGCTAAAGTCCGGGTAGTTTAGGACTCAAAGTATAAATTACTTATGTAAATTGTATTCTTTGTTTAATTAATATTAATTGATATATATATATATATGTGAATATATAGTGCATTATTAGATAAAGATATTAAAGAATGGAAATCTCATATGCTTGATTTTCTGTTTTAATTAATTATTAAAAAAAATTGTTCTTCCTCCCGAATTTATCCTATAATAAATATACTCTCCTTCCGTAGGTGTATAAGAAAATGTCCTCCTTTCTTGTGGAGCGAGCCGAACGCCTCGGCAGGATAGATGCATCTATGAATCGTGTCGCACGTCCCTCGGCAGTGTACACGACACTCTGGATCGGGTCGTACGTCCTCGGCAGAAATCGTGCTTAATAATAATAATAATTACATGATACTTTAATAGCTTATTTCAGCTTGCGAAGCTAATTGATAAATTGAAAAATTCTTGAAATTTAATGAATTATTATTCTTGCTTGTTAAAGAATTAATTGTTATTCCTGTAAATGATATTTAATTGATAAATTGGAAATTATTTGAATTGAAAGAATTTGATTATTTACGCTGATTAAATAAATTATTTTAAATTCTATAGATCATGATGATTTAAATATCCTAGTTATATTTTAAATTATTATTATTGACTCATAGTGAGTGTCAAAGTCGATCATCTCGTCTCTACCACTTCGAGATTAGGCTTGATACTTACTGGGTACACGTTGTTTACGTACTCATACTACACTTGCTGCACTTTTTGTGCATGAACTGAGACAAGTATTAGTGGGGGACCTATCGTCTTACACCCACATTATCCAGGGGCATAGTGGTGAGCTGTTTCTCCGATCCGTTCTGTAGCTACTAGTGTCTCTCTTTGTATTTTTCATTCTGTCTATTTTTATTTCAGACAGTATTTCAGGTTTTGTATAATCTACTAGATGCTCATACACTTGTGACACCAGGTTTTGGCACACACATTGGTAGAATTTGGATTTTATTATTTTTTTGGTTCTAAATTTTGTCAATATATGCTTAATTTATTAAGTTTGCTTGCCTAGCTGTAGTGTTGGGCGCCATCACGATCAATAGATGAAATTGAGTCGTGACAGAAACTAGAATGATAGGTAAAGCGGGTAATTAATTTAAGTTGTCTATGTAGTTATTGTATTTAGTTTTAAAATGGGCAATATTTTAGGCCCTAATAGGTATATTGTGTAGTTCCTCTAAACTTAAACTAATTATTTTACCCATTTGGATAATAATTATATACATACATATACCATATAAAATTATTATTGGTCCACCCATTAAAGAAAATCTTTAAAGGCTTAAGGGGCAATGAACCTATACCTAACTCATACGTGATCTTCCTTCCTTCGATCCAAGATAAGAAATATTTTATTTCTCTCTTCATCAATTTTCTCTCTTTGTTCTTGCTTTTATTTTCATAAGTTAAATTGTTTGTCTGATAGGCAATATTTTTATGATATTCACAATGTAAAATGTTGACAAATTAATGGGTACAAAGAGTAGCAATTTTTATTTAGTTATGTGATGATTTTGTGTATATAACAAAATCATCTAGAAACAGTTATCATTTGTGTTTCTTTTTCTCATTTTACTTTTCTCCAATTCAGTTATTAGAACAAATTAGACATTATAACTGTTTTCACTTTTTTTTTTGCTTTTGTTTTTTTTTCTTTTTTACTAATTTTTTAATTTTATTTATTATTATTTAAAATCAATTTCATAATCTAACTCTGCACACCTTTTTGGTTCCTTTATTTTTGTTTTTTTTTATTTTTCTCTCTAATTTTCTTTTTACTAGATTAATAAACTGATATAATATATTTTTTATTTATTTTTATTTTTTCCTATATTAATTATCAGAAAACAACCTATTCTAGCATATAATATACAAAAATAATATAATAGTAGTAGTTGAAGTAAGTTGATGCAGTTTACTATGATACTCATATGGTATATATCATATACTGACAGGGTATCATAGATGACTTGTTCATTTCTTCAACAAAAACAATACTCATTAGTCCTCTATGATACCCACATGGTATATATCATATACTAATAGAGTATCATAAAGGTCTAGCTCATTCCTTTTAGAAACATACTTAGTCCTCTATGATCATCATATGGTATATATCATATAGTTGTAATGACCCGATCGGTTATTTTACTTTTTAGATCCCTGTTCCCCTAAACAAGACTCTCCGTATGTGCTTTTACTATTTTATGACTTGCGGGGATAGTTAGTTCGGGATTTGGAAGGGTTCGGGTTGAAATCGGAACACTTAGTTCCTTAGTATTGCCTTTAAAGGGCTAAGTTTTACTTGGGTTAATATTTCTCGTAAACGACCCCGAAATCGAGATTTGGCTATCCCAACAAGTTCATATGATGATTTTGAACTTGAGCGTGTGTTCAGATCGAGTTGTGGGTGAACAGGGAGTTTTTCAGCACCTAAAGTTGAAAGTTGGCTTATTGAAGGTTTTAAAGTTCTTTAAATTTGGTTTGAAATAGGTTTTGGTGTTATCGAGGTCCGTTTGGGATTCTGAGCCCGAAAATAGTTCCGTATGGTGATTTAAGACTTGCACGCAAATTTTGGTATCATTCCGAGCAGTTTAAGTATGATTCGGTACGTTCGGAGCAAGTTGGAAGAACTTGAAGTTCATAAGTTGATTCGATTTGGTTTGGGATGCGATTCTTAGTTTTGGTGTTATTTTTCACATTCCGAGGGTTGGAGCGAGTCCGTCTCATATTTGCAAACTTGTTGGTTTGTTTGGACGAGACCTCGGGGGCCTCGGGTGCTACTCGGACGTTGTACGGATTGAGTTATAGCTTAAAAAGGGGGCTGTTGGTGCACAAATTTTGGTGTGCCCTCACCAGCGAGCTTTTGGCCGTAGGTGCGAGATCTTGTCCGCAGAAGCGGCTTTGGGCATTTGGCCAGTGGTCCGCAGAAGCGGAGGAGCATGCGCAGAAGCGGCCTCGCTTCTGCGATGAGAAGTCCGCGGGTACGAGAAGGCCGCAGATGCGCTCCACCCTCCGCAGAAGCGGAGTTAGCCAACCTGGGCTAGGACCGCACATGTGATGGCTTTTTCGCAGTTGCGGCGCTGCAGATGCGGCCCCAAGTCCGCAAAAGCGAAAATCGCTGGAGGTAGAAGTTTCATTTAAGTTGGGACTTAGACCATTTTGGGTTCATTTATTACATTCCTTGAGCAATTTTGGAGCTCTTAGAGAGAGGGTTTTCACCTAGCTATTGGAGGTAAGTAATTTCTATCCAATATAAGTTAAATACATAGATTATGGGTAGATTTTATCATGAAAAATTGTGAAAATTTTGGGTTTATATGAAAAGCCTAGGTTTTGATAAAAAATGGGATTTAACCACAAAAATAATTATGGAATTGGGTGAAAATTATATATTTGAGTTCGTGAGGTTATGGATGATATTTATCTTCAAAAAAATTTGGAATCCGAGCAAGTAGGCCCTGGGGTAAATTTTTAGAATCTTCCAATTTGGGTTGGGTAATTACTCTAATAGTTAAATTATGAACTTTAGAACACATATTGATTGCTTTATATAACGTTTGACTAGTTTCGAGTCATTTGGCACCGAGTTGAGTATTTAAAGCATATTTGTGGATCGAAAGTGAGCTTGAGAACGAGATAAGTCTCTTGCCTAACCTTGTAAGAGGGAACTCATCCCCTTAGGTGTATTTTCGTTGTGAATTATTTATGTGGGGGAGCTACGTACGCACTAGATGATGAGAGTCTGTGCGTAGCTATATTCCTTGAGATGTCCGAGTAGTCTTAGATTTACATCATGCCTTGATTGTACTGTTATGTTTATTATGCATATTAATTATCTTAAATAAAATTAAGATTAGGGATTGTAAGGTTGAAACTCTCCAATTTAGATTTCTTATCTTTTGAAAGAATTGAGGAATATATAATAACTCTGAGAAATATATGTCCACTCGCGTCGCAAGTATTTTCGCAAGCGAGTAAACTTCTCTACTCTCATGGGAGCAGACCGTTCGCCTCGCCAGGTTAATAGCTGCATTTATGGTTCGTGTCGTTCGACCCTCGGCAATGCACACATTATATTTTTTGATCGGGCCGTACGACCTCAGCATAAATCGTGCGTGACAATACTCGGAGCCTAATTATACTTGATATTAATTTATGGCTTGAGCGATTATAATTATTTAATGACAAAAATTGACTTGGAACTTATTATTAGTGAAAGAATTATTATTCATTGCTTGTTACTGAGTTATATTTATTATCTACATAACCCATGCTTATTTAGTATTTCTGTATTTTATTGTTAGCCCATAGTAAGTGTCGATGTCGACCCCTCGTTACTACTTCTTCGAGGTTAGACTAGATACTTACTGGGTACATGTTGTTTATGTACTCATACTATACTTCTGCACTAATCGTGCAGGATCTGAGGCAGGTACATCTGGCGGTCATATCGGCGCGTACCTCCATTATCTCGAGGCCTATTGGTGAGCTGCTTCCTGAGCCGTTCTGCAGCACCTAGAGTCTCTCTTTTGTATCAATTTTTCTGTCTAATTTATTTCAGATAGTAGTTAGAGTTTTGTATATTCTACTAGTTTCTCATACGCTTGTGACACAGGTTTTGGCACACATACTAGTAGACTTTATGATTTTGGAGTATTCGTGTCACTATATTTTCCCACTCAGTTTTCTTAGTTTTATTTTATTAAATTTTCCACTCTTTAATCTCTTAATAAATAGAATTTAATTACTTGAAAACTTATTAAAAGAGTAATCGCATGGTCAGTTCACCGTTGGCTTACCTAGCAGCAACGTTGGGCGCCATCACGGCCTAATAGAGAAGTTAAGTTGTGACAATACTGACAGGATATCATAAAGATCTGGTTCATTCCTTCCAGGAACATACCCAGTCCTCTATGATAGCAATCTGGTATATATCATAGGGTATCACAGAGGGCATATTCATTCCTCCAAAGAATACTCCTCAGTCCTTTATGATACTCACATGGTATATATCATATATTGACAGGGTATCATAGATGATTGATTCCTTCTTTAAAATAAATACTCCCCAATCCTCTATGATACTCATATAATATATATCATATACTATCAGGATATCATAGAGAACTAGTTTATTTTTAAAAAAAAGATCATCTATATATATATATATATATATATATATATATATATATATATATATATATTATATGTTATATTAAAAAGGGTGAACAAATATTTACTATATCAGTTATCTTTTCTATTGTATAAATTAAAGAATAAAAAAGCAAAAAACAAAGTAAATAAAATTAGATTATGGAGAAAACAAACAGTTAAATGAAATTTTAAAAGGAACAAGAAATAAACAAAATTAAAAAAAAGATTAAAAAAACAAAAAGAAAGAAGCCAAAATTGAGTGTGGAATTAAATTTCGGTAAGAAAATAAAGAATAATATGATTTGGGCAAAAAATAACTGAACAGAAAAGGAGAAAAAAGAAAAAAATAAGGAAAAAAAAAAAGGCGCAGAGAAATAAAAAAGAAAAAGAGAAAAAAGAGATAATTAACCACAAAAGCTATGATGGTTAGGAAGGATAATTAATTTGATGGATAAAAAAGTACATAGGTAGGCAAGAATAATTAGTTTGATTTTTGTGGGTAATTATGTCATTTTTCCTAAAAGTGTCTTTCGGCTGATTTAATCAATGTTTCCCTATAAAATAATACAGTTAAATTTGTAACGTGGTTTATAGACACGTGAATTAATTTGATCCAAGAATATAAAATAATTAAAGCACATAAATAAATTGATTAAAGAAACTTGAAGAAAATATAAGCCTGATTGTGAGATGAGCTTCCCCGGAAGCAAGAACAAGAACAGTATGTAGAACAGAAAAAATGTTGTTAATAAAATAAGAGCAAGTTTAGCATTTTTGCGTACACATCTTTCGTGTCAACAATGAGTACAAAATCTTTTATTTATAACTAAATTCAGGGAGACAAGATCCCCAAATCAAGCTCTACTTTAATATGACTAAAAACCCCTCTTGGTGGCAATATGACGGGTGAGTATTAATGCTAAGATTCTTTGTAAATGGTCGCTCGTCGAATGCTGCTTTCTCTAACCGATATTTTCCTTTCAAATCTTCGTCCCCGGCTCCAATGTCTTCGGATCTCACACAACACCGGTCACATGTTTGTAACTGGTGTCTGTTATTTGCTGACTCATATTCTACTTGTCCTTATTATCACGTGTCAACTCCACAAACATCCACCAGTCAATCATCAATTTTACCCCATACAGTCCAACAATATTGCGGTACAATTCATTGATCCATATTATTATCCACGGTTAATCTCTTTCAATAGGAAATACTTTTTGATCCTTACATCATAATTTATAGGGAAAGAGTTCAAATATACCCCTCTATTTTGATATGTTATTCACATGTACCCTCCGTTATACTATAGGGCCACATCTACCCTCATCGTTATCCAATTTTATAAAAATGCCCCTCATTAAACGGAAAGCTATCAGACATTAGGCATGACCCATTTTCGGTATAACTCAATATATATCAAGACAAAATCATGAGAAAAGAACTTTATTTCTTTGTAAAAAAAAATAGAAAAAGAACCTTTATCCTTGGAGTTAAAATTTTGTAGCAGCGCATCAAAGATTACTTTGTAGTAGAATATTTTTTTGCATGGTAATGCTTCATGAACCTTACACATCCTATGTAGATTACATATTTAGGTATATTTATCTGTCATTGGGGAACAAAACGTTGGTTAATAATATATTAGATATTCTTTTTGCATATCTTGATTCACATGATTTTAGTTTATCCAAGGTAGATCAATCATCTGCCACAATGCTTCTAGACCGGAGAGTGAAAATAATTTACATTGCATTGGTCATCTTGTTGCCTAAAAAATCTGAAAGCAGTATTGGATTTTGCATCTGTTACTGCTATTATTTTCTAGAATAATTAGTTGTTTAGTTTTAGGAGGAGTCTGCTAGAAGATTCAGAATTTTAATTATAGTAAGAGTTTAGTAATTTAATTGTAGGAGGAGTCTACTACTTTATTTATTTGGCTATTTAAAACCCTGTGATTAATAAAATTTTAGAGACAGCTTTTCAATCCTATTTTCAACCGTCTTGCTGTTTGCATATTTTTTTAAAATCCATAACATGGTATCAGAGCCTCCATTGATCTTGACGGATCTCTGAATTTGCTGAAAAACAATCAATTTCAACTACTTTTAAACCATACGCATTTTTACCCATACCGATTTTTAACCAAATTTTTAACAATGGCAAGCAGTGGTCTCTCTTTGAATACCCCACAAATTTCACTGATGAAAACTATTAGATTTGGTCAGTGAAGATGAAATCTTATCTTGAAACTTATGATCTATGGGAAGTTGTAATGGAAGACAAACTTATACAACCACTTTCTGCAAATCCTACCCTTGCCCAAATCAAAGCTCATTCAGATGATAAAACCAAAAAATATAAAGCCAAAACTATAATTCAAAATTCAATTGCAGATTCAATCTTCTCTAAAATCATTGCATGTGAGACAACAAAAGAAACTTGGGAAACACTCAAACAGGAATATCAAGGAAGTGAACGAGGCAGATAAAATCAGATTTTAAATTTGAAAAGAGATTTTGAATCTCTTAGAATGCAAGATGATGAGACCATCGCTAAGTATTCTAACCGAATTTCTTTAATTGTCAATAAAATCAGGTTACTTGGCGAGGATTTCAAAGATGACATGATAGTTGAAAAAATTCTTGTGACAATTCCCGAGAGATTTGAATCCAAAATTTCCTCTCTGGAAGAGTCTAAAGATCTCTCTACCATCTCTATTGCAGAATTAATAAGTGCTCTTCAAGCACAAGAGCAAAGAAGGGCCTTCAGAGAAGACAAAGTTACTGAGGGTATTTTTTATGCAAAACACCAAAAAGAAAAAGTCGATTATCCTTATTGCAAATATTGCAAAAAGAAAACACACTTAGAAAAATTTTGTTGGTGGAGACCTGATGCATTATGTGGAAATTACAAACAAAAAGGTAATGTTACTAAAGTGTGCAAGTTCAAAGATGCTAATGCACAAGCACTAATAGCAGAAGAAGGAATTGAGGATGACCTTCTTTAGACTGCAGCAACAGAAGCAAGGAGGAGTATTGGATTTTGCATCTGTTACTGCTATTGTTTTCTATAATAATTAGTTGTTTAGTTTTAGAAGTCTGCTAGAAGATTCAGAATTTTAATTATAGTAAGAGTTTAGTAATTTAGTTGTAGGAGGAGTCTACTACTTTATTTATTTGGCTATTTAAAGTCCTATGATTAATAAAATTTTAGAGACAATTTTTCAATCCTATTTTCAACGTTCTTGTTGCTTGCATATTTTTCTAAAATCCATAACAAGCAGACCATGCTTGCCATATGCACTGTTTTGATTATTTTTTTACTGATATGTTAGATATGTATTTGTGCTTTTTTCTTATTGGATTAAATAACAGATAGCAGAAGCCAACATGAATTGTGGTGATATTTTTAGTGGTAATTGAAGTGTTAAGTGCCACATAGCTTATTTGTTCTTCAAAGTTTTTTACTATTGTTTAGTTTTAGGAGGAGTCTGATAGATTATTCAGAATTTTAATTATAGTAAGAGTTTAGTAATTTAGTTGTAGGAGTCTACTACTTTATTTATTTGGCTATGTAAAGTCTTATGATTAATAAAATTTTAGAGATAGTTTTTCAATCATATTTTTAACGTTCTTGTTGCTTGCATATTTTTTTAAAATCCATAACAAGCAGACCATGCTTGCCATGTGCACTGTTTTGATTATTTTTTTACTGATATGTTAGATATGTATTTGTGCTTTTTTCTTATTGGATTAAATAACAGCCAAGAATTCCAACACTAACTGTTTTATGCCTAGTGCCAAAATGCTATTATCTATGTTTTTAATTATATTTGTCTTTTGGTTCAGAAAATGAAAATTCCCGAGCATCAAAAATGGATGGAAAATAGACTTCTTCCCCGTCGAGCGGGGTATACAAATGAATTTATAAGTGGCATGAATAAGTTTATACTGGTCCACTTCCTTACCTCATCCTACTCGTGAAGTCAGTCAATCCCAGCCTCATAACACTACATCTCAGCCTCAATCTAATGAATCCCAACCTATAAATCAAGAAACTGAACCGTTGATTTCTCCACCGGCCAATGACTCCAGCCAACTCGTGTAGTACGGTTGGCAATGGCGATGATGAGCATCGAATATGGATTAAACCTGAAGCGGATGGGTAATTATACTAACTTGTAACAATATTATTATATAGAAGAGTGAAAGATTCGACATTTTCATTCATGACTTGTACAATGTTGTATTATATATATATATATATATATATATATATATATATATATATATATATATATATATATATATATATATTAATGATAACTGTCATGGGCTGCTTTCCATCATCGACCCATGACCTCTTGGACGCGCCCCGTGGCGTCCTGGCAAGCCAGCCAACGCCTAGCGCCACGGTCGGCCCCATGGTCTCCGCAGCGCCAACTGACAAGCGCGCATGTGCCTCTGTCGCCCCACCGATCATCTTAGCCAGCGCCTAGCGGCCGGCGAATGCCAACAGTACCGTGCGCATAGACCATCATGTTACAAACAGCGTTGCGCGCACACAATACCGCGCGCCCAGATCCGATGCCAAGCACCAGCGCCAAGCCGCAGACAGATCCAAATAGTGTTGCGCGCGCTGACAGCAATGCGAGCGCTGACCCTGATGCTCAAGACAAAGTTGCTGCTATCGGACTTCCTTCTACCTTGTAGAAGACTAAGTCCTTTTCATTGTAATTATAAAGTAGTTTTACATCATTTTCTTTCAGTGTGCTTTTACAGCTTTCATAGGTCAACTCATGTAACTTTGGTTTTTTTTTTTAAGCATTATTAAGGGGGACCAAAGCATTCAAACATTCAAGCAAGCAATCATTTCTCTGCACCGGTGTCCCCCCCCGCCCCCCACCCCGACACCGCTTAGCATTTTGTAATAGCTTTCATCATCATCAGTACAATCAGCTTTTATCATCAATTTCTCATTTTTGCTCGCTCAATTGCTCACGACATTGGTTTTTCCGTACGGTACTGACAATCTAGTCTAGCGTACGGAGGGGACCTCAGTTGGTGGACAGCAACCCCACTAGCATCGGTAGCTTAGCCTTACGTCACCCTTCCAAGGAACTTCAGGAAGACGCCGCATAACAGTTGGTATCAGAGCCTAGTCTCGACATCGGACGAGGGAACGTATTGCCATTACCACCATTTCTGACCATGGTAAATTACGGGGATCGCATCACGGTTCTTGAAGAGACTGTTGACGTACTACGACCCATTGTGGATACGGTGCCTGATCTAAAAACCAGCCTAGTGCAAAGGTTGGCCGACCTAGACCTCAGAATGCGGCAGGCCGAAGTTGACATATCAAACATCAGTCGCGACTCAGAGGAAGACCGGCAAATGACAGCAGTCGTGGCAGCCGAAATTCATGGCAAATTCGAGGACCTCCAACAGGAGCATGCCGAAGATTTAGCCCATCGGGAACTAGAGGCAGGCAGACTGTCTGCCATGCAGCAAACCATAGACAACTTGACAGGCCAGCTCAATGTTGTCAATGCTGCCCTTCAAAGCCTTCTCAAAGGAAGCGAAAACCAAATCAGGGGTGCCATGAACATTTCCCTTATGCCACAAAAGCTGAAATTCCCAGAGCCAAAGCTATACAACGGAGCTCGGGACGCTAAAAAAGTGAAAAATTTCATCTTCGACATCGAACAATACTTCGATGCCATAGGACAGTTGGAAGAAGCCAAAAAGGTAGAAATTGTTATCATGTATCTTCAAGGCGATGCAAAACTCTGGTGGCAAGTGAAATACGAAGCCATCAGGGCTGGTGAAGATACTCTCTAGACATGGGCAGAACTGAAGACAGCCATACGCCTGCAGTTCTTCCCCGAAAACGTGGAATACAATGCACGGAGAAAGCTGCGTGAACTCCGCCAGACCAAGTCAGTATGGGATTACGTGCGGGAATTCTCCGCACTCATGCTACACATACGGGATATGTTTAGACAAAGACAAACTATTCGCATTCATAGAAGGTTTGAAACCTCATGCTCGTATGGAGCTGCAAAGACAAAGGGTAGATACCCTGCCCAAGGCCATTCAAGCTGCAGAGTGCCTTGGGGATTATCATATGGAAACTCAGAAGGATAGGCCCCAGCCGCATATCCGAGGGGGATACAACGGGAGCCAGACTAGCAGCGGTGGCCCTAACAAAAACGGAGGAGATCAAGGGGCATCCAAATCTAAGACTCCTTCCTCAAGCAGCAACAGTGTTGCATCAGTCAACAACAATCAGGGGAGAAAGCCCCTTCAGAATTTTGTCATTGCGGCAGGGAACAATGGAATAATCAATGCCCAAATACCCAAATCAATGCTCAACAGACTGTTGAAGATGAGTCAGATCATGACCGCTCAGACGGCGCAGAGCAAGTAGGTTCCTTCAACGCATTTGTTGGCTCCATTCCTGATGTCTTAGCGGGAACAAGTGTCGGTAACCCTAAGAAGAACGCATGCCCAATCGCCAAGAAAGGGAAAGAAAAGGCAGATGAGAGGCCTCCCACCACAAAAGAGAGGACCTTAATGTTCGTTAACATGAAAGTAAACGGCAGACCCATTCGAGCAATGATAGACACGGGTGCTACCCACAACTACTTAGCTTCAACTCATGTGGGACACCTCGGTCTAGCAGTGCAAAAGAGTAGAGGTCGTGTCAAGGCTATCAACTCACCAACCCAGCCAGTGAGTGGAATAGCCAAAGAAGTGCCAATGAAGCTTGGCCCATACAAGGGAAGATTCAACCTACGCATAGCTATAATCGATGACTTCGAACTGATAGTGGGATTGGAATTCCTAAGGTAGACCAACACTATACCGGTACTATATGCCGACATGCTCCTGATGATGGGAGACAATGAGGCCAAACCTTGCATCATACCATGCATACCCATAAAGATGGCCGCTGAAAACATCTCGGCCATGCAAGTAAAGAAGGGAGTCAAATTACAAGAACATATGGTTTCGGCTACCCTCAACATCAAGAATCAACAACCATATCATCGGCACCAAACAACTCATGGAGCCCCTCAGTGTGTGAGACTTTTCAATCATCCAAAAGGACAAGTCGGATCGCTCAGCACAAGCAGGACTCTTGGAGCCGCTACCTGTCCCACAGAGACCTTAGGAAAGCATTTCCCTGAATTTCATCACAGGATTACCCAAGGTCGAAAACCTTGCAACCATCTTGGTGTTAGTAGACCGATTTTCCAAGTATACTACCTTTATAGCAGCCCCACAGAACATATCGGCAGAAGATACAGCTCGACTCTTCTTCTCTCATATTGTCAAATATTAGGGCATGCCCAAACACATCATTAGTGAATATGACTCATGCTTCACTAACAAAATTTGGACCCATCTCTTCAGGTGCCTCGGATCCAAATTGAGTCATAACTCAAACTTCCATCAACAAGCAAATGGTTAGACAGACCGGTTCAATGACATGTTGGAGGAATAGCTCCGCCAATTTGCAACCGGATCACAAACGAATTGGGTGAAGCTTCTGGATGTTGCTTAGCTGTGTTTCAATTCACAAAAGTGCACCCTTACAAACAAAAACACTTTTAAAATTGTTACCAGATAGCAACCTCTACTCCCACAGACTGTGAGTGCACCAAACATGCCAACATCTCCTCGAGCTGCCAAATTCTCAAAAGAATGGGAGCAAACTTTGGAAATAGTGCGGAGCTATCTTGTCAAAGCCCAAGAGAGGGCAACGAGGTATGCTGAACAAAACCTTCGCTTTGTCCAACATCAAGAAGGAGACAAAGTGATGGTAAGAACCCCGAGGCGGAACTTGTTTGCAGAGAGGACCCATGACCCTTGCCTATTGCAAAGATACATCGGACCATTGTCCATTGAAAGATGCATTGGGGAAATCCACATACCAGCTGAACACACCAGCCTGGTGGAACTCCACCCAGTCTTCTATGTCAGCCGCCTCAGAGCATTTCAGAAATACATGGAATATCATTCAGAAAGCCACCTCACAAGACCAAGAGGAATAGACCTCCCAGCCAACAAGAGCATGACCAATCATCATCATGCAGGTAAGGCTCCGAGGACGTCGCCAACTAAGGTAGGGGAGAATGTCATGGGCTGCTTTCCATCATCGACCCATGACCCCTTGGATGTGTCCTGTGGTGTCCTGGAAAGCCTCCCAACGCCTAGCGCTATGGTCAGCCCTGTGGTCTCGGCAGCGCCAAGTGACAAGCGCGTATGTGCCTCTGTCGTCCTACCGATCATCCTAGCCAGCGGCTGGCGAATGCCAATAGTGTCGCGCGCACAGACCATCATGTTACCAACAGTGCTGCGCGCACACACAATGTCGCACGCCCAGATCTGATGTCAAAAGCCAGCGCCTAGCCGCAGGCTGATCTAAATAGTATCGCGCACGCCGACAGCAATGCGCGCGCAGACCCTGATACTCAAGACAAAGTTGCTGCCATCGGACTTGCTTCTACCTTGTAGAAGACTAAGTCATTTTCATTATAATTATAGAGTAGTTTTACATCATTTTCTTTGAGTGTGCTTTTAGAGCTTTCGTAGGTCAACTCATTTAACTTTGGTTTATTTTTTTTAAGCATTATTAAGGGAGACCAAAGCATTCAAACATTCAATCAAGCAATCATTTCTCTGTACTAGTGTCACTCCCTCCCCTCCCCTCATACTACTCTCCTCCCTCCCTCTCCCCTCCCCCTCCCCTCCCTCTCCACCCTCGACACTGCATAGCATTTTGTAATAGCTTTCATCATCATCACTACAATATAGCTTTCATCATCAATTGCTCATTTTCACTCGCTCAATTGCTCACGACATTGATTTTTCCGTACGGCAGTGACAATCTAGTCTAGCGTACGGAGGGGGCCTCAGTTGGCGGACAGCAAACGCACTGATATCGATTGCTTAGCCTTACATCTCACTTCCAAGGAACTTCAGGAAGGCGTCGCATAGCATAACTACTGTATTTTATGTAAGTTTGATCCTCATAAGCCAGTTATTGAAGGTATTGGTACTTGCATTCATAGTAAATTTGAGCTAGCTAAACCTTCTTGGAAAAAGTTCCCACAATCTATTCGCGATATATCGTTTGAGGAATTCAAGGTGATGAAATTTATAATCTGGTTCATATTCAAATATTGTAGGCGTGAGATTGTATGGCTAATGCAATTTTTATTTTATACATGCAGAAGAAATTCAGATGGCTCCCTCACTATAATGAAGCTATACGGGGCAATTTTGAGAAAAGAGCAGCTGCAAAAATGACCCAACTTTTTCAAGATATTAGAAAACACTTGCTTGTGAAACCACATTAGATTGGGGATGATGTATTCAAGGAGATGAAGGAGTATTGAGAGTCTCCTAAATTTAAGTCATAATCTAAACAAAACAAAAAGAATCGCGATTCAAATGACGGTGCCTAAGTTCATACAAGTGGTTATATACCTCATCGAGTGATTTGGAAGAGAATGGTAATATATAGATCTTTTTAAATTAATTTCTTCAAGAAAATAACATCATATTCAGTGTTGATAACATAGTATTTCCTTTATTTCCAGAAGGAAGCTGCTGGAAAAGAACCTTCAATTGCGGAATTTTATTTCCAGACTCATCACACAAAAAAAGAAAAATGTTGGGTAAATGAGAAAGTGTTCCTTCTATTCTTACATTTTGGTATACATACCATAAATCGGGTTGATAAAAGTAAGTAGTGTCACGACACAAATTAACCCTCTGTAAGGTGTCGTGATGGCACCTAGTCTTTACGACTAGGTAAGCCTAATATTACGAAAAATATAAAGAAAACACAATATTTTAAAGATAAACAGCATATGGTGAATAGCCAAGAGTAGTACCACTCGACATATACAAAATAATTTTCCAAGACCCGGAATATCACTAAGTCACAAGCTATTATAATCTATGTAGCTCTATACAAAAGTCTGAAGATAATAAAGAAAATCTCTAGGCGAGGGAGTTGAAGGGGACTCCGAAGATCTGCGGACGCAAGCAGAAATACCTTGAAGTCTCCTAGAATCAGCAGCACGCACTAACCTCGAGGCTGATAGCTCGTACCTGGATCTGCACACGAAAACATGTGCAAGAAAGGGCATGAGTACACCACAATGGTACCCAGTAAGTGCCAAGCCTAACCTCGATCAAGTAGTAATGAGGTCAGGTCAAGGCCCTACCGGAGTGAATATAATAAATTAATCAGTAAAAGATATAAGAAAAATTTACGGTAATACAGTTAAGGAAATTCTTGCAATTTAACAGTTACGGGAGCCCTCAGCTCAAAACAAGGTAAACACAGTAGGAACTCTCCTGGGATACCGTCCCGTAGTTCCAAATGAATATGCAATACAGGGGGGATCTCCCGGAATCGTTTGTAGTCCCAAAGTAAATATGCAGTGCTGGGGGATCTCCCGAAATACGTCCGTAGTCCCAAAGTAAATATGCAGTGTTGGGGGATCTCCCGGAATATGTCTGTAGTCCCAAAATAAATATGCAAGACAGGAGAATCTCCCGGAATACGTCCGTAGTCCCAATTTAAATATGCAACGCGAGATGAAATGGCAAGTATGGCATCGAGTTATACAGTTTATACTTAACACAGATAAGGAAAGTAGGGAGTTAACTAAGAATGGCGCACAAAATGTCAAATAGGCAGTTAAAACACGTAAGCATGCTTCTTTAGTCTAAGTTTAACAATTAAACGTATTAGTACAATTTAATAAGGAAAAACAGTTTATGATTTAGAAAGGAAAAACGGGATTTTTGCAATAATAGCTTGTGTACGTACTCGTCACCTCATATACACGGCGCTCACACATCAATTAATATCAAACATCCTAAGGGAAAGTCCCCAACACAAGATTAGGCAAGCAACTTACCTCGAACCGCTCAAATCAACTCGATATCATGTTCTTGCCATGAGTATCCGACTCCAAATAGCCTGAATATATTCGAATTAATTGCATAATGTAAATATGACTACAAGTAACTAATTTAGCTAATTAATTCGAAGCAAAAGCGTGAAATTAGGAAAAACGCCCAAAACGTCTCTCCGGGCCCACATCTCGGAATCGGGTAAAACTTATAAATTTTGAACACCCATTCACTCACGAGTTCTATCGAATAAAAATCATCTAAATCCGACGTCAAATTCCCATTCAAATCTCAGATTTTCAATTGGGGAACCTTTTCCCCCATTTCCAAACTTCTACCTTCAAATTCCTTAATTAGACAAGGAAAACAATAATAGATTAATGTATTATGATCAAAATAGAGTTAAAATTAGTTACCCAATAGTTCTCCTTCAAAATCCCTCGAGAAATCGTCTCCCACCGAGCTCTAAATCGAATTTTGTGTTATGAAATTTCAAACCCTAGAAATCATCCTTTCTGCCCAGCGTTTTCCGCACCTGCGGACCTAGGACCATACCTACGGTCATGCACCTGCGGACAATCCATCGCAGATGTGAAGTCCACTTACTTGGGCTGGGTCCGTACCTGTGCGCATGAGTCTGCACCTGCGGATGCGCTTCTGCGCTCAATCGTCCGTTCCTACGGAACCTTGGGTCCTTCTCACCTCCGCATCTGCGACTGCCCTTCCGCAGATGTGGCTCCGCTCCTGCGGCTCACTCGTCGCATCTGCGACCACTGAATCCCTGGCCTAAAAGCGCACCTGCGATCCCAGCCTCGCTTCTGCAAGTCCGCACATGCGGACTCCCCACCGCAGGTGCGAAAACACCAGAACCAGCAACTCAAAAATTCCTCTAAGTCCAAGTTCATTTCGTTAAGCATCCGAAACACACCCGAGGCCCCCGGGACCTCAACCAAACATACCAACCAATACTAAAACACCATACGAACTTAGTTGAGCCTTCAAAACACATCGAACAACACCAAAATCATGAATTACGCATGGATTCAAGCCTAAGAATTTAAAAATTTCCAAATTCTACAAACGACGCTGAACAACATCAAATCTAGTCCGAATGACCTCAAATTTTACACACAGGTCACAAATGACACTATGAACCTACAGCCACTTTCTAAATTCCATTCCAAGCTCGATATCAAAATTTCCACTATCTGTCGAAATTGCCGAAAAACTAACTTTCGCCAATTCAATCCTAAATCTACTACAGACCTCCAAAACACATTCCGGACGCGCTCCTAACCCCAAAATTACTCAACGGAGCTAACGGAGTCAACAGAATTCCATTCCGGATCCATCTTCATACAGTTCCAACTACGGTCCAAACTCTAAGGCTTAAACTCACAACTAGGGACTAAGTGTCCCAAAACTCTCCGAATTCCATAACCAATCACTCCAGTAAGTCCCAATAGTGGAAACAAACGTGGGGAAAACAGTTATTATGGGATCGGGGCTCTAACTCTCAAAATGACCGGCCGGGTCGTTACATCCTCCCCCTCTTAAAACAATCGTTCGTCCTCGAACGAGTATAAACACATACCTAAAACTGTGAAAAAATGAGGGTACTGGCTGCGCATATCCTGCTCGGTCTCCCAAGTCGCCTCCTCGACCGGCTGACCCCTCCACTGGACCTTTACTGAAGAAATATTCTTTGACCTGAGCTTTCTGACATGCCTGTCCAAAATGGGTACTCGCTTCTCAACATAAGATAGATCCTTGTCCAACTGGACTGGGCTGAAATCCAATACATGATTCGAATCACCATGATACTTCTGGAGCATAGACACGTGGAATACCAGGTGAACTCCTACTAGGCTGGGAGGAAAGGCAAGCTCATAAGTAACCTCCCCAACTCGCCGCAATATCTCAAAAGGACCAATGAACCTCGGGCTCAGCTTGCCCTTCTTCCCGAATTTCATAACGCCCTTTATAGGTGATAACCGAAGCAAGACCCGCTCACCAACCATAAATGCCAAATCACGAACCTTCCGGTCCGTATAAATCTTCTGCCTGGACTGGGCTAGGCGAAGTCTCTCCTGAATCACCTTCACCTTATCCAAGGCATCCTGGACCAAATTTGTACCCAACAATCGGGCCTCGCTCGGCTCAAACCATCCCACTGAGAACCGGCACCCCTACCATACAAATCCTCATACGGTGCCATCTGAATGCTGGACTAGTAACTGTTGTTGTAAGCAAACTCTGCAAGTGGAAAGTATTGGTCCCATGACCCTCCGAACTCCATCACACAGGCACGGAGTGTATCCTCAAGAATCTGAATCGTGTGCTTGGACTGCCCGTCCGTCTGAGGGTGAAAGGTTGTGCTCAACTCCACCATAGTACCCAACTCCTGTTGTACGGCTCTCCAAAAACGTGATGTGAATTATGTACCTCTGTCTTAAATGATGGATACTGGAATACCATGAAGGTGGACAATCTCTCTGATATAAATCTCAGCCAACCTCTCAGAAGAATAAGTGGTCAACACTGGAATAAAATGAGCTGACTTGGTCAGCCAATCCACGATCACCCAAATAGCATCGAACTTTCTCAAAGTCCGTGGAAGTCCAACTACAAAGTCGATGGTGATCCGCTCCCACTTCTACTCTGGGATCTCTAACCTCTGAAGTAATCCACCCGGCCTCTGGTGCTTATATTTGACCTGCTGACAGTTGAGACACTTAGCTACAAACCCAACTATATCCTTCTTCATCCTCCTCCACTACTAGTGTTGTCTCAAATCATGGTACATCTCCGCGGCACTGGGATGAATGGAGTACCGTGAGCTGTGGGCCTCCTCAAGAATCAACTCCCGAAGCCCATCTACATTGGGCACATAGATCCGCCCCTGCATCCTCATCACACTGTCATCACCGATAGTCACATCTCTAGAATCACCTCGCCGAACCCTGTCCTGAAGAACTAGAAGATGAGGATCATCATACTGGCGCTCCCTGATACGGTCATAAAGAGAAGACCGAGCAACCACACAAGCTAATACCCGGCTAGGCTTTAAAATATCCAATCTCACGAACTTGATGGCTAAGGCCTGAACATCCAAGGCTAAGGGCCTCTCAGCTACCGGAAGATATGCCAAACTCCCCAAACTCTCTGCCCGGTGACTCAAGGCGTCGGCCACTACATTGGCCTTCCCCGGGTGGTACAATATAGTGATATCATAGTCTTTAAGTAGCTCCAACCACCTCCGCTGACGCAAATTAAGGTCCTTCTGCCTGAACAAGTGCTGCAAACTCCGGTGATCAGTGTAGATCTCACAAGGAACACTGTACAAATAATGACGCCAGATCTTCAAGGCGTGAACAATAGCTGCTAACTCGAGATCATGGACCGGATAATTCTTCTCATGAACCTTCAAATGTCTAGACTCGTAGGCAATCACCCTACCGTTCTGCATCAATACCGCTCCAAGGCCAATCCTCGAGGCAACACAATAGACAGTGTAGGACCCCAAACCTGTAGGCAATACTAATACTGGGGTTGTGGTCAAAGCTGTCTTGAGCTTCTGAAAGCTCTTCTCACACTCCTCGGTCCACCTGAATGGAGCACCCTTCTGGGTCAGCCTGGTCATAGGTACTGCATGGATAAAAAATCCCCCACAAAGCGACGGTAATACCCTGCCAAACCAAGGAAACTGCAGATCTCCATAGCTGATGATAGTCTGGGACAACTCTGCACTACCTCCACCTTCTTCGGATCCACCTTGATCCCATCACAAGACACTACATGGCCCAAGAATGCCACTGAATCAAGCCAGAATTCACACTTAGAAAATTTTGCATACAATTTCTTCTCCCTCAAAGTCTGAAGCACGGTCCTCAGGTGTTGCTCATGATCTTCCCGAGACCAGAAATATACCAGGATGTCGTCAATAAACACAATGACGAAGGAATTAAGATAAGGCCGGAACACACTGTGCATCAAATGCATAAAGGCTACTGGGGCATTGGTCAGCCCAAATGACATGACAAGAAACTCATAGTGACCATATCTGGTCCTGAAAGCAGTCTTCGGGATGTCTGGCTTACGAATATTCAACTGATGATAGCCAGAACGCAAGTCAATCTTGGAAAACACCCTTGCACCCTGTAACTGATCAAATAAATCATCGATGTGAGGCAAAGGATACCTGTTCTTTAATGTAACCTTGTTCAACTGCCGATAATCAATACACATACGAATAGAACCATCCTTCTTCTTCACAAATAAGACTGGAGCACTCCAAGGTGATATACTGGGCTTGATGAAACCTTATCAAGCTACTTCTTCAACTGCTCCTTAAACCTCTCCAACTCAGGAGGAGCCATACGGTAGGGAGGAATAAAAATGGGCTGAGTGTCCGGCAACAAATCAATGCCAAAATCACTATCTCTGTCGAGCGGCATGCCCGAAAGATCAGCTGGAAACACATCTGGAAAGTCCCTCACTACTGGAACTGACTCAACTGTAGGGGTATCAATACTGACATCTCTCACATAGGCCAAATACGCACCATACCTCTTCTCAACCATTCGTTGAGTCTTAAGAAATGAAATGACCCTGCGTGGAGTATACTCTAAGGTACCTCTCCACTCTAATCTCGACAAGCCTGGCATAGCCAGCGTCACGGTCTTAGAGTGACAATAAAGGATAGCATAATGGGGCGACAACCAATTCATGCCCAAGATAACATCAAAACCTACCATACTGAGTAATAACAAATCAGCTCTGGTCTTAAAACCACTAAGAGCAATCAAACACAACTGATATACGCGTTCCACAACGAGAGAATCTCCCACGGGAGTAGATACATAAACAGGGGAACTCAAAGAATCCCGAGATATCCCCAAATGTGGAGCAAAATAAGAAAACACATATGAATACATAGAGTCCGGGTCAAATAATACTGATGCATCCCTATGACAGATAGGGATGATACCTGTGATGACTGAATCTGAAGCAACGGACTCTGAACGGGCTGGAAGGGAATAGTACCTGGCCTGGTCTCCCCCTCTAGGGTGACCTCGACCTCCTCGACCTCCACCTCAAGCTGGCTGAGGAGGTGGGGTGGCAGCTGGTGCTGGAAGAATGGCCGGAGGACCAGGTGGAGTACGTGGAGGCTGATAAGTCTGTGAAGGTGTACCCCTCCTGGCTCTGGGGCAATCTCTAACCATGTGACGAGTGTCACCACACTCAAAACAACCTCTCGGATGACGCGGAGGCTGAGACTGACTCGGACCTGTCTTGCTGGACTGGCCGGTAATAGCACCTCGAGTATGAGGCATACTGGATACTGGAGGTGCATAATAGGGCTCCTAAGGTCTAGGAGGAGCTGGAACACCGATGGCTGCTGGAAGAGCTGAATGAACAGGGCGACTCACAAAACCCCTACCATAGCATGTTGCTGGCGCACGAGCTCCTGAATAATGACCAGTCTCTCGAGACCTCTTGGCCTCTCTCTCCTCTCTATCCTGGGCGATCATGCCCTCCACTCTCCTGGCAATGCTCACTGCCTGCTGATAAGTGATGTCCCTCTCCAATTCCCAGGCCATACTGGTCTGAATACTGGGGTGGAGTCCCTCAATGAAGCGACAAATCCTCTCTCTGACTGCAGCAACCAGAGCTGGTGCATGGCGAGCTAACTCACTGAAACGGACTGCATACTCCGAAACAGTCATAGCACCCTGACACAGCTGCTCAAACTCTGCGTGCCAAGCATCCCTAAGGCTCTGAGGAACATACTCACGCAGAACATCTCTGAAAACTGAGTCCAAGTGAGTAAGGCTGCCTCATCTGAACTACTCAGCTCATAGGCACGCCACCACTGATATGCCGCTCCCCTCAGCTGAAAAGCGGTGAAAGAAACCCCAACCATCTCCGCAATGCCCATAGTGCGGAGAATACAATGACACTCCTCAAGAAAACCCAGAGCATCATCTAAAGCTAGTCCGCTGAAAGTAGGTGGGTGGTACTTCTTGTACCTCTCAAGCTTGAGTTGCTCTGCCTCAGAAGCAGCTACCATGGTCTCATGCTGAACCGGAGCCACTGGGGGCATAGGAATATACTATGGGGCCTGATCAACCTGGACCCTCTGCTCAGGAGTGCGGGCTGCGGGAGTCAGTGCCCCGCCCCCGGCCTGAGATGTAGCGGGAGCTATCTGAAATAGTCCAGCCTGAGCCAGAGTGCGGAACATGCTCATGAACTGAGCTAAAGTCTCCTGGAGGGCTGGAGTAGCAATAGGGATCTCCGGTGTCGGCCCTCCAGCTGGAGCTGCTGGGGGCTCCTCTGACGCAACTCTCGTAGGTGCTCGAGCTGCACCGTGTGGTCGTCCTCTACCCCGACCTCGGCCTTTGGTGGCTCTGACAAGGGGCTCGGGTGCCTGATCGTCGGTCCTCCCGGTACGGGTCCTCACCATCTGTGAGAAAGAATAGAATAGAGTTTTAGAATTTTGATGTCAATAACTCGCACGACAAGGAAATCAAAGGAATATGATTGTTCTTAACAGTTACATAGCCTCCCGAAGATAAGTACGGACGTGTCTGCACCGATCCGTGAGACTCTAATAAACCGGTTTGTGACTCACGACTCCTATGAACCTAGTGCTCTGATACCAACTTGTCACGACCCAAATTAACCCTCTGTAAGGTGTCGTGATGGCACCTAGTCTTTACGACTAGGTAAACCTAATATTACGAAAACTATAAAGAAAACACAACATTTTAAAGATAAATAGAATATTGTGAATAGCCAAGAGTAGTACCACTCGACATATATAAAATAATTTTCCAAGACCCGAAATATCACTAAGTCACAAGCTGCTATAGTCTATGTAGCTCTATACAAAAGTCTGAAGATAATAAAGAAAATCTCTAGGTGAGGGAGTAGAAGGGGACTCCGAAGATCTGCGGACGCAAGCAGAAATATCTTGAAGTCTCCTAGAATCAACAGCACGCACTAACCTCGAGGCTGGTAGCTCACACCTGGATATGCACATGAAAACATGTGCAAGAAAGGGCATGAGTACACCACAATGGTACCCAGTAAGTGCCAAGCCTAACCTCAGTTAAGTAGTGACGAGGTCAGGTCAAGGCTCTGCCGGAATAAATATAATAAATTAATTAGTAAAATTTACGGTAACACAGTTAAGGAAATTCTCAAAATTTAATAGTTGCAGGAGCCCTCGGCTCAGAACAAGGTAAACACAGTAGGAACTCTCCCGGGATACCATCCCATAGTTCCAAATGAATATGCAGTACAGGGGGGATCTCCCGGAATACGTCCGTAGTCCCAAAGTAAATATGCAGTGCTGGGGATCTCCCGGAATACGTCCGTAGTCCCAAAGTAAATATGCAGTGCTGGGGGACCTCCTGGAATATATCCGTAGTCCCAAAATAAATATGCAAGACAGAGGGATCTCCCGGAATACGTCCGCAGTCCCAATTTAAATATGCAACGCGAGATAAAATGGCAAGTATGGCATCGAGTTATACAGTTTATACTAAACACAGATAAGGAAAGTAGGGACTTAACTAAACATGGCGCACAGAATGTCAAATAGGCAGTTAAAACACGTAAGCATGCTTCTTTAGTCTAAGTTTAACAATTAAACGTATTAGTGCAATTTAATAAGGAAAAACAGTTTATGATTTAGAAAGGAAAAATGGGATTTTTGCAATAATAGCCTGTGTACGTACTCGTCACCTCAAGTACATGGCGCCCACACATCAATTAATATCAAACATCCTAAGAGAAAGTCCCCAACACAAGATTAGACAAGCCACTTACCTCGAACCGCTCAAATCAACTCGATATCACGTTCTTGCCATGAGTATCCGACTCCAAATGGCCTGAATCTATTCAAATTAATTGCATAATGTAAATATAACTATAAGTAACTAATTTAGCTAATTAATTCGAAGCTAAAGCGTGAAATTAGGAAAAATGCCCAAAAAGTTTCCCGGGCCCACGTCTCGGAATCATGTAAAACTTACAAATTTTGAACACCCATTCACTCACGAGTTATCTCGAACAAAAATCATCTTAATCCGACGTCAAATTCCCATTCAAATCTCATATTTTCAATTGGGGAACCTTTTCCCCCATTTCCAAACTTCTACCCTCAAATTACTTAATTAGACGAGGAAAACAACAATAGATTAATGTATTATGATCAAAATAGAGTTAGAATTAGTTACCCAATAGTTCCCCTTCAAAATCCCTCGAGAAATCGTCTCCCATCGAGCTCTAAATCAAATTTTATGTTATGAAATTTCAAACCCTCGAAATCCTCTTTTCTACCCAACGATTTCCGCACCTACGGTCACGCACCTGCGGACAATCCATCGCAGGTGCGAAGTCCACTTACTTGGGCTGGGTCTGCACCTGCGCACATGAGTCCGCACCTGCGGATGCGCTTCTGCGCTCAATCGTCCGCTTCTGCGGAACCTTGGGTCCTTCTCACCTACGCATCTGCGACTGCCCTTCCGCAGATGCGGCTCCACTCCTGCGGCTCACATATCGCATCTACGATCACTGACTCCCTGGCCTAAAAGCGCACCTGCGATCCCAGCCTCGCTTCTGCGAGGCCGCACCTGCGGACTCCCCACCGCAGGTGCGAAAACACCACAACCAGCAACTCAAAAAGTCCTCTAAGTCCAAGTTCATTCCGTTAAGCATCCAAAACACACCCGAGACCCTCGTGACCTCAACCAAATATACCAACCAATCCTAAAATACCATACAAACTTAGTCGAACCTTCAAACCACATCGAACAATACCAAATCATGAATTAAGCACGGATTCAAGCCTAAGAATTTAAAATTTTCTAAATTCTACAAACGACGCTGAACCACATCAAATCTAATCTGAATGACCTCAAATTTTACACACATGTCACAAATGACAATACGAACCTACAGCCACTTTCGAAATTCCATTCTGAGCTCGATATCAAAATTTTCACTATCGGCCGAAATCGCCGAAAAACTAACTTTCGCCAATTCAATCCTAAATCTACTACAGATCTCCAAAATACATTTCGAACGCGCTCCTAACCCCAAAATAACTCAACGGAGCTAACAGAGTCTATGGAATTCTATTCCGGATCCATCTTCACACAATTCCGACTACGGTCCAAACTCTAAGGCTTAAACTCACAACTAGGGACTAAGTGTCCCAAAACTCTCCGAATTCCATAACCAGTTACTCCGGCAAGTCCCAATAGCGGAAACAAACGTGGGGAAAATAGTTATTAGGGGATAGGGGCTTTAACTCTCAAAATGACTGGTCGGGTCGTTACAAGTTGCTATCTCCTAAATGGAGGGCATAAATGTCTATAGTTGACTGATCACAGGAAGTTGTTATCTTTGATCAAGATGCAAAGATGAACTTGAGTTGTTTGCAAATGTTTACAAAAATAAAATTGTTAACTTTTTCATTATTGTTTGGTCTAACAATTTTACCTGGATATATCATTAATCCTGAAACACTTTTATTTTCACCAACCAATCTTTCCTAATACATCTTACTAAAGAAAAGTGTCTTTAACTAAATAGTATAACCTCTTTTGCACTACACTTGGTCTAGCTTAATATGACAAGCAACTAAGGTGCCGTGTTTCCTAACTTTTATATATATCCTTGGTGTCACTTTTCTTAGATTTGCAGAAAATTTAAAACTAAGTTTTACTTTTATTTTCTGTGGTATCAAATTAAGGTATAAATATGGTTATAAATATCACAATAACATTAACTGAATGCAATTTACTAGAGCTAAGAGGTGGTCCAAGTGCTATGTACAGAGACAAATTGGTCACTCTTTACAATGGAAATCTGCAACCAGACGAAGGAGTTCAATAAAATAAAGTGATTCTAGTTTGTACGTTATTTCAGAAGTTTCATTCCTAACACATGCTGCTAGTTCTTAGTTCCAAAAAAGAATTACAAGTGGATACATACTGATGTGAATAGTCTAATGAGTAAGTGATAGGTCTCTTTATTGATTAAGATGCAAATTTTATTGAATTGGTAGAGAATTGATATAGACCTTTATTTTCATTATTGACTTACAATATATGGGCAACTATTTTTTTATTTTTTTTGTTTTGAGCTACATCTAACAAGTGAAGAAGTGAAGACTAACTGTTACTTTGCTGGATATTGTTAAAGTACTCAAAGCAGCTTTTACTTTTCGTTTTTGAGCTACATCTAACATGTGAAGACTAACTTTTACTTTGCTGCTCAAAGTAGCTTGCTGCCCAGAATATACTTTCTCATTTGCTATCATCTGCTAGGTGGCGCTATTATGGAAGTAAACAGTAAAAGAGAGTTTCTTTTTATTTGTTATAGGAACTTGTTGGTCATCCTCTTTGTCTGCTATTATTTCTATTTCACTGTTGCAACATTCAATTATTTGCTTAATTTCAATTCAATTGTCAAAATGATCAGCCCTTCATATTAGATGTTAAAGTTCTTCTTTGAATGAGATTGTGGATTTGTTACAAGCCTCATAAAGACACATTTTTGGTCCAAGATTCAGCTTATGTTCTTGATTCCTTGTATTTGAGCAGTTGGTTCACCATTTTTGGGCCCTTGTTATATATTTTTTCTCCTAAGAACTTTACTTAATTCTTGTCCTTAGTATTTTTTTCTCCTGAGAACATCATTGTGAGCTTCTCAAAGTGCATCAACTGAAGAAAAAAGGAAGGGTTGCAGGCCTTGGCTCCTTGGGTCGATCTATAAAAGTACTTAAGCATTCAACATCTACTTTACCAGGGGAAATTGATGAGATGATTAAATCTCAGGTGCATGCTTCCAATGCTGACTTATATGCTGAGTTGCAAGAAGAGCGGCGCAAAAATAAAAAGATTGGGAAGGAATTAGACTTATTGAAGAAGTATGTGAATTTCAATGCATCATCTTCAAATGAGTTATCATCTCAGGAAGACAATCAAGGATATGAGAATGAAAGTGACGATGACTCTGATAATGCGAATGAAAGTAGTTGGTAATGTGAATGAAAGTGACTACAATTAGGATTGAGATGTTCATTAGACTATTAAGTTTTACATTTGCGATATTTTGCTTTTTGATTAAGGATTATATGTTATTAATATTAATATTATGAATTATATTTTTTCGGTGAAAACATTATTAATATTAATGTTTGATTAAGGATTATATGTTATTAATATTAATGTTATAATTATATTAGACGTGTGTGGAATGATTATGATAATATAGTTGAATTGTAAGAATATAAGCAAGAATTAAACAAAAATAACATTTTAAAAATGTATAGATTACTTGCGAATTTTCATGGGAAAATATTTTGAAATATTTTATATGTGAATTTACCTGCAAAACAAATTACATGGGGATTTTCTAACCAATACTACATACGGATTTTCCTACGAAAATATTACTTAGGGATTTTCTTGGGGATTTCAAACAATTCTTTCGTTTCATTGGCAGTTTTACATGGTGATTTACCTGCGAATATTTATTACTTGGGAATTTTTCTTGCGAAAATGTGCTCCTGCGGATTTTACTTGGGGCTTTTCAAAAGAATTTTCCTGTGGAATATTTTCATAAATATTAACAAGAAAATCCCTTTCGTCCATAAATTTTCACCTCAAAATTTCCTATGGACTTACTTGAGGATAATCATGGGGAATTACCTGCGAATTTCTTCCTGCAAACATTCCCAAGAAAAATCCTTTTGTTTACGAATTTTTTGATATGTTTCGCTGATAAATCCGCAAGTAAGTTATATGGGGATACAAAAGCCCCAGGTAATTTACCTGGGGATATTTTAATTCTCAAGGAATAATTACCCATGAAAGTTTTTCCAACGGATTTATTTTGATAAGAAATTCCGCAGAAAAACAAGTTAACTGCGGATTTTGTTATATCATCCCTAGGAAAATCCCCAGGTAGTCCGCCTTTTTCTAGTAGTGAGTATTCTTAAAACCTCCAAGGCATTGCCTCAAATGCTGAGCCAACTTGCATAACTTCCAAAATCACTTACTCCCTATTTTTACTAAACAAACAAAATTTGCTTTGTTTGCAGGAGTATATGGATTCTTTCTTTACAAAAGGTACGTGGAAGCAAAGAAGCAAAACCTAGAACCATGCAAAGCATATACTATCCACCTGCCAATACCTATAGTATTTCCTCAGCCACGTACTTAACATGCAACCCCTTTTGTTCCCCTATAAATTCACACTTTCTCTATAGCATTAACACCATCACATCTTCATTAAAATAAAAAAAAGAATCATCCCTTCAACAATGGCTAAAGTAATGATCATTGGAGTTGTTTCTTTAGCCGTACTTTTAATGGCAGTCACAGCTTCTAGCTTTCGTACCACAATTACCATAGCTGAAGATGCTGAAAACCCAAGGGAGCAAATTTCCCAACGTTGCCAGCAACAAATCCAAAGGGCACAGCAGTTACGCTCTTGCGAACAGTATTTGAGACAAAGCACCAGATTCTCTGAGGAGGAAGAGGAATTTGACAACCAAGGCAGAGACTGGCGCCAAGAATTTCCTAGGTAATGTTGGAATATAAACTAGGCTCTTTATATATATTAACTCTGGGATATGTTTTAATAATTTATGTGGCAATATTTTTTTTATTCAGTTAAAAAAAGAATGATAACTTTCGAATTTGAAATTTATGTGGCAAAATTTCTTTTAGTCTGTTAAAAGAAGAATGACAGTTTTGGAAAAAATTGGAAGCAAGTTAATTTACACCTCTATTTAATCTTAGTGAGAATTTTTTTAGCTATACGAGTACTTCTAAATTATTTTAGTTTTTTAAAAAGGAATGACAGCTTTCGGGATTTGAAAAGAAATTAATTTAAACTTTTTATTTTATTATTAATGAGAAGTTTTTTTAGCTATACAAATATTTCTAATTTGTTTTCGTCTTTTAAAAAGGAATGACAACTTTAGAAATTTGGAAACAAGTTAATTTAAACTTTCTATTTTAATCTTAATGAGAAATTTTTTGTAGCTATATATATATATCTAAATTGTCTTCTAAGTTGTTTTCGATCACGCGTTTAAAAGTCTTTAAAACTTTTTAATACTCCGTACTAATTTAAATACTTTCACATATATAAAGTGATTTAAATACTTTCACATATATAAAGTGAAACAGATGGAATATAATATTATACGTTACTTCTAATATATTTTTATCTCATTTACGTGACACTATTATATTTGGATAGTCAAACAAAGTATTTTTATATGATTTTTCAAAACTCTTTTTAAATATTTTGCAAATTGAGCAACAATATTCGAATTGACACAGAATATCTAATTCTCAAACTCCTAGTTATATACTGGAATGACTCAACTCGATAGACAAATGAATTTTAGATTAAAATATTCTTTTAACCTTTAAGTTATTTACTGTTTTCAACATGTTCTAAACAGGTGCTGTGAGCAGCTGGAACAAATACAAGATGAGCAGTGCAGATGTGAAGGAATAAGGCAGGTGGTGCAGCAGCAGCAACAGAGAGGAGAATTGCAAGGCAGAGAAAGACAAGAAGTTTTCAGGACTGCTCAGACCCTTCCCGGTTTATGCCGCATTAGCCCTCAACGATGCGAAATCCCAACCCGCAGTCCCTTCTTCTAATTAAGAGGCTTTTGCTTTAGTTAGCTTCTTCTTGTTATAATAAATGAGTAATACTAGTAATGAATAAATCACCTTTTGGTGTGTTTTCTTCCAAGTAGTTTGGTGTAACTTTTTGTTTTTGAGTAATAATTATGTACTTATTATCTTTTCTCTCTAAGTTTGATGCAATGAATATAACCACCTTTGTTTCTTAGTTCAAACAACACTTTTCACTTTTCATTTCAAACTCCTTCCGGCTGAAAAATGAATAAAATGTAAAGTAAGTGTACGCCAATTAAGAAGTGTGTTTTACTTTTTTTTTCGGTTGAATTTATAACATTATTTATAGACATAGACATGTGGATTAAATTGATTTATTAAAATAAAATAATAAAGTACAAACAAATTAAATAAGAATAATTGAAGAAAACAAATTAAATAAGATTAATTGAAAAAAAGACAAGTCTAAGCTTTATTCTTGTTCTTACTGTGATCAAGAATAATTGGAGAATTTCGACAAGAGAAAAAATACTAGTCCTTTACTATCAATATTGTCTTATAGAATGAAAGCATCTATTTATACTAAAGCTATGAGATACTAATATTAATGATACAATAAATAGTAATTAAAAGGTGATATGAGATACTAATATTAATGATACAATAAATAGTAATTAAAAGGTGATAAAGAATAATAAAAGGTAATAAAGTTCAATAAAAAATTAATAAAGATTAATAAAGTCGGGAGGAATTGTGGGGTCTTCTGTAACGTTTTTATAATGGTGGTGATATCTTAAATTGCTTCTTATACACGAATTTCTTCTTATTGGGTTGTAACGTTTTTATACCGGTGGTGATATCTTGAATTGCTTCTTATTGGGTCAGGTTTGTATTCGGTGTCACTATAGTTGAGTTACCGACCGATCATCCTTGCCAAATGTCGCTACCTGAGATCGTATTAGTGACACTATAGTTGAGTTACTGACCGATCATCCTTGCCAAGTGTCGCTACCTGAGATCGTATTTGGTGTCACTATAGTTGAGTTACCGACCGATCATCCTTGCTAAGTGTCGCTACCTGAGATCGATTTTTAAAATATTACAATATTTAAGTAGAAAGCGTGTTTGGGATAGTATAATAATGTAACAGAAATGTGAACTCGAATAATATTGTCTAAAAAAAAAAATGTATGTTCTATATATATTCTTAGTTTTATCGTAAGATGGATGTCATTCACTTTTATCAAATAGAAAAGTAATCTGGTGCCATTTTAAACGATATAAAAAATTTAAGGAGTCTAACTCATGATTACAACATTTTCTTCTAGTGCAACATATGATATCGAATTTTAAGCAAATCGTAATACGCTAATAAATCAAAAGTTAGTAAGCAAAATTACCCAAAAAAAAGTAGTACTAATGTGAGTGGTTAACTGATGAATCGTGCAAAATCTAAAAGGCTATATAGGTAGTTACCTTCTAATTTAATATTAGTAGCTAGTAAGTTCATCGAACTACAAACAATCACGTAAGTTCGAAGGCATAAATAATTCATTTTATATGTAGTTCCGACGCAATGATTATGTCGTTTGATACCATATGTATAAACGACTAGGCATATATAAGCAACGGAGCCAAACGTAAAATATACGAAGGAATAATGTTGTATGAAGGAACAATGTACTTTTGTACGAGGAAATTGTTATAATTCTGTATTGCTGTAATAAATAATTAAATATTTTAAAAAAATAAAACAGAAAGTTAGTAATACTTGTTTAACGAAATAGATTCTGAAAAACAAAAAAATAGTATAGAAATAAATCGAGCCCACTAAATACACAGTGTGTCCAAGAAAATTATTCCCCTTAAGTACTCGAGGTGCTGGAATATATCCTCCCAGGATAGAACGATTTAACTCACCGGAGTGTTGGTACCAAAACGCCGGTGAACAGCGAGCCACTCGAAGGCTGTAAAACACACTGAAATTTATTGTGCAGAAGAAGAAGAAGAAGAAGAAGAAGAAGAAGAAGAAGAAGAAGCTCAGAAAATTTCGTAAGGAAAGATTCTAGGATTCAAACTCTATTTATAGAGTTGTTGGCATTGTTTCTGAAAAGGTTTGCAACCTTTCAGAAACAGCCATGGCTGTTGGAAAGGGTTGTTTGAAATATTGCGGGAAAAATATATTTAAAATAATTCGGGAAAGAAAACGGGCCTGACCGAACCGAGTCGCGGGTCATGGGTTATTCCGGATTGAATTTTTCGTTAATTATTTAATTAATTAATTAAATAATTGAAAGAAATTTTATCCAAAAAGATTAATCAATCCGAAGCCGAGCGAGCGAGTGACGACGACGGCGCAAGGCTTGCCTTCTTCTTAACTCTTTAAGAGTTAGAAGAAGAGCAATTATATATATACCCATCAAAAGTCTTTTCTTCCTCCGATATGGGACAATGTCCCTTTGCCAAGGGAAACTCAAATATTTCACTCTCATTCACCCTCTTTAAGCTACACAAGCTTAAAATTCCAACAATCCCCCACATGAATGGGGAATGGCTATAAAATAAAGGAATGCACGAATGTGTGTGTGTTTTACATGCAAGAATTAATTGCATCTGGATAAGTAGGTTTCCCTTTGAACTTTCCGTAGTGAACTTATATCGAATATACTCGGTCAATCGATAGATTTGATATCTTTGAACCGTCGAGCTTTGTTGTATACCTAGACAACATAAGTCACACAATCAATCCTTAACCATCTATGGTTCTCGCGGTTGTGTTCGTTTTAGCCATGAACACCGCCTGGTTTCATGAGTGCTTGGAGAATGGGCCTTTACTTTCATTCCCCTTGAAACGGCTTATACTTCACACTCACATAGGTAATTTCTAAACGTGTAATCATATAGACACACTATCTGGTCATATCCAAAACCTTTAAGCTTTGTTGACTCATCAAAAAACCTTAATGCTTTACCTCGATTTCTGAGCATTGTCTTCATCACGAGAATGGGTTGAGTTATTTGACAATGTTGAACCGTCATTTATAACTTTGTTTGATCTCTTTGAACCTAGCTCGTGGGATCTTCACTGGCCTTATCTAAAGCTATGAATTTAGATTCCATTATAGAACGGGCGATGCACGTTTGTTTGGATGATTTCCAAGACACTGCTCCACCCTCAATTGTGAAAACATATCCACTCGTGGATTTAACTTCAGATAATCCAGTGATCCAATTTACATCATTATATCCCTCGATCACGGAGGGATATTTGTTATAATGCAAAGCGTAATTTTGGGTATGTTTGAGATACCCCAAAACTCGTTTCATTGCCATCCAATGTATGTGATTGGGATTACTTGTAAACCGACTCAGTTTACTAATAGCACATGCTATATCTGGTCGTGTACAATTCATGATATACATCAAACTTCCCAATACTCTTGCATAATCCAGTTGTGAGTCACTTTCACCTTCATTCTTTTGAAGTGCATAACTCACGTCAATTGGAGTCTTGGCAATTTTGAAATCCAAATACTTGAACTTGTCAAGTACCTTTTCAATGTAGTGAGACTGTGATAATGCTAGACCTTGTGGAGTCTTGTGAATTCTGATTCCTAAGATCACATCAGCAACTCCTAAGTCTTTCATATCAAATTTGCTAGCCAACATGCGCTTAGTAGCATTTATATCTGCCATGTTTTTGCTCATTATCAACATGTCATCAACATATAAACAAATAATGACTTCATGACCTGGAGTGTTTTTAATGTAAACACATTTGTCGCACTCGTTGATTTTAAACTCACTTGCCAATATTGTTTGGTCAAATTTGGCATGCCATTGTTTGGGTGCTTGTTTAAGTCCATAAAGCGACTTAACAAGTTTGCACACTTTTTTTCTTTACCAGTTATCACAAAACTCTCACGTTGTTCCATGTAAATCTCTTCCTCTAATTCTCTATTTAAGAAAGTTGTTTTAACATCCATTTGATAGATTTCAAGACCATACACGGCCGCTAGTGCCACTAACACCCTAATAGATGTTATCCTCGTTACTGGCGAGTAAGTGTCAAAGTAATCAAGGCCTTCCTTTTGTCTATAACCTTTGACACCAAGTCTTGCCTTATATTTGTCAATAGTGCCATCAGCTTTCACTTTTCGTTTAAAGATCCATTTCGAACCTAAATGCTTATTTCCCGGAGGAAGATCTACCAATTCCCATGTATGATTATCCAAAATTGATTGAATCTCACTATTGACTGTCTCTTTCCAAAACGCTGAATCAGAAGATGACATAGCTGCTTTAAAAGTTTGAGGCTCATTTTCAAGCAAGAATATCACAAAATCTGGTCCAAAGGAAGTTAATGTTCTTTGACGTTTGCTACACCTTGGATCTTCTATACTTGGAGTATTTTCCTTTGGTTCTTCCCGAGGTCGTTTAGGTCTTTCACTTAACGACTCACATTCAGTTTTATACGGATAGATGCTTTCAAAGAATTCAGCATTATCTGATTCAATTACCGTATTAACGTGAATTTCTGGATTATCGAATTTATGAACCAAAATCCGGCATGCTTTACTGTTTGTAGCATATCCAATAAAAACGCAATCAACAGTTTTTTATCCGATTTTAACCCATGTACCTTTGATAGACACCCCCACACTTTAAAATATTTCAAGTTGGGTTTTCTTCCTTTCCATTTTTCATATGGAATAGATTGCATTTTGCTGTGGGGTACTCTATTGAGTATTCGGTTAGCTGTAAGGATAGTTTCACCCCACAAACTCTGCGGTAATCCAGAACTTATTAATAAAGAATTCGTCATTTTCTTTAATGTCCGATTTTTTCTTTCTGCAATTCCATTGGATTGAGGTGTGTAAGGTACAGTAGTTTGATGGATAATTTCATATTCCGAATATATTTCTGCAAATGGAAATTCATATTCTCCACCCCTATCACTTCTAATCATTTTGATCTTTTTATTCAATTGATTCTCCACTTCATTCTTGTATTGCTTAAATGCTTCAATTGCTTCATCCTTACTATTAAGCAAATAAACATAATAATATCGAGTGCAGTCGTCAATAAAAGTAATAAAATACTTTTTCCCATCTCGAGATGGTGTCGACTTCATATCACAAATGTCAGTATGAATTAAGTCTAAAGGATTTAAATTCCTTTCAATAGACTTATAAGGATATTTTACAAACTTAGACTCAACACATATTTGACATTTTGATTTATTACATGCGAATTTAGGTAATACTTCTAAATTAATTAATTTCTGCAAGGTTTTGTAATTGACATGCCATAAATCATTTGACTCCAATAAATAAGAAGAAGCTGTAATTTTATTCATACTGTCAACAACCATTACATTTAGTTTGAAGAGGCCCTCTGTGAGGTAGCCCTTTCCAACATATATTTCATTCTTACTTACAACAACTTTATCAGAAATAAATATACATTTGAATTCATTCTTAACAAGCAAAGAAATAGAAACTAAATTCTTCCTAATAATAGGAACATGAAGAACGTTGTTGAGCGTTAACACCTTATCGGAAGTCATCTTCAGGAATATCTTCCCATAACCTTCAATCTTGGCTGTTGCAGTATTTCCCATGGAAAGCCCTTCTTTGGGACCAGCAGTAGAGTAAGTCGCAAATGCTTCCTTGATAGTACAAACATGTCGAGTGGCTCCAGAGTCAATCCATCACTCCTTCGGATTTCCAACTAAGTTGCATTCCGAAAGCATTGCACACAGATCATCAATGTCATCATTCTTCTCCACTATGTTGGCATGTCCCTTCTTCTTATACTTTTTCGGGAGACGGCAATCAGGGGCTTTGTGACCGATTTTTCCATAATTGTAGCAGCTGCCCTTGAATTTCTTTTTGTTCTGCTCCTTAGTCTGTCCAGAAGACTTCTTTCTCTTCTTACTTTTTGGAGCAGTCTCCTCAACGATATTAGCTCCTATGATCGTTGAATTTCTACGAGACTTCTTCTCGGCTGTTTTGTTGTCTTCCTTAATCTTGAAACGAATCACAAGATCTTCCAGCTTCATTTCTTTGCGCTTGTGCTTAAGATAGTTCTTGAAATCTCTCCACGAATGAGGCAATTTTTCAATCATTGCAGCTACTTGAAATGCTTCATTCACGACCATACCTTCAGCAATAAGGTCATGAAAAATAAGTTGAAGCTCCTGAACTTGAGTTCCAACAGTTTTACTGTCTATCATTTTATAGTCTAGAAACTTGGCAACCACGAACTTCTTCAAGCATGCATCTTCAGTCTTGTACTTATTCTCAAGTGTGTCCCATAATTCTTTTTAAGTATTCATCGTACTGTACACATTGTACAAGTCATCCTCTAAAGCGCTTAAGATATAGCCTTTGCAAAGAAAATCTGTCTGCTTCCACGCCTCAACAATCATGAATTTTTCGTTGTCCGGCATGTCTGCAGCAAGCACTAGAGGTTCTTCACTAGTGAATTTCTGCATACCAAGTGTGGTAAGGCAGAAGAACACCCTTTGCTGCCATCCTTTGAAGTTGGCTCCGAAAAATTTTTCCGGTTTCTCTGCCGGTGGAACAGCAGTCCGGCTTGACGAGGCTATCGTCGTTGCTGCAATAGTCACAGAAGAATTTCCGTTATCAATTATTATTTCTCACTGTAAACAACAGAAGAGTTCGATTAATGGCAAAATCAGAACAGTAAACAATACTGTTATTAACAAAAACAGTATGTATAATAAATAAAACTGAAGTTTTTAAATAATGTTTCACAGAAAAACGATGAAGTTTTTATGTTCTTCAAATCGTTTTATGAATTTCAATACACTGATGAAGTTTTTTATATCTTCAAATCAGAATAGTAAAATTCAGAAGGAGTAGAAAACCACACAGGTTTTAATCTCCACAAATAAAATACAGAATATAATAAATTAATTTCCTTTAGAATGTTATAATTATGTATTGCTGTAATAAACAATTAAACTTTCTGAAAAAATAAAACAGAAAGTTAGTAATACTTGTTTAACGAAATAGATTCTGAAAAATAAAAAAACAGTATAGGAATAAATCGAGCCCACTGAATACACAGTGTGTCCTTAAGGAAATTATTCCCCTCAAGTACCCGAGGTGCTGGAATATATCCTCCCACGATAGAACGATTTAACTCACCGGAGTGTTGGTACCAAAACGCCGGTGAACAGCGAGCCACTCGAAGGCTGTAGAACACACTGGAATTTATTGTGCAGAAGAAGAAGAAGAAGAAGAAGAAGAAGAAGAAGAAGCTCAGAAAATTTCGTAAGGAAAGATTTTGGGATTCAAACTCTATTTATAAAGTTGCTGGCATTGTTTCTGAAAAGGTTTGCAAGCTTTCAGAAACAGCCATGACTGTTGGAAAAGGGTTGTTTGAAATATTACGGGAAAAATGTATTTAAAATAATCCGGGAAAGAAAACGAGCATGACCGAACCGGGTCGCGGGTCATGGGTTATTTCGGATTGAATTTTTCGTTAATTATTTAATTAATTAATTAATTAATTGAAAGGAATTTTGTCCAAAAAGATTAATCAATCCAAAGCCGATGCCGAGCGAGCGAGCGAGCGACGACGGCGCGAGGCTTGCCTTCTTCTTAACTCTTTAAGAGTTAGAAGAAGAGCAATTATATATATACCAATCAAAAGCCTTTTCTTCCTCCGATATGGGACAATGTCCCTTTGCCAAGGGAAACTCAAATATTTCATTTTCCCTCCATTTCTCATTCACCCTCTTTAAGCTACACAAGCTTAAAATCCCAACAGAAATCACATAACGAGAAACTATAATACTCCCTTCGTTTAATCTAAATGGCACACATTCTTTATTAATCTGTTTAAAAAAAAGACAGTACATTTATATATTTGGAAATAATTTAACTTTAAACTTTTTTATTTATCAATTTTACCCTTAATGGAAACTTTTATAACCACCAAATATCATGGCCCCACAAAGTTTTTGCCTATTAAACTTTTAGGACAACATATTTGAAAAGTTTTTTTTTTTTCTTAAACTTTGTATCAAATCAAACTATATCATCTAAATTGAAACATAGGGAGTAGTAGAGATTAGGTAAATTGTACAATGAGTTTTTACATAAATAGCCGGACAAATTCATTGTTTACTTTTCTTGGTCAGTATACATAAATTATGTACTGATTATACACAATTATACATATTTTATATATAAATAATATTTATATTATACATCCACCGGTTATTTTTAATTTAAGCGATTGGATGGACTGCTATTTAGGTTAATTCTTTTTGTACAATGGATGGGTTGAATAAAAATTTGATAAGTCAACAAGTATATTAACATTAAAGTAAAAGAAAAATGGCTTAATACGCCAGCGCTCTAAACTTTACAATCTTTTTTTATTTTAACACTTCAATCAAAGTTATTACCAACTGAACACCTTGCGTTTCTGTTTTAATCTTGCATAATTTCATCGGATATATAGGGCCAAAAAACAGTTGTTTGGCTTTCGAAAACATACATCAAATGTTTCTTCTTCTTTTTTCTTCCAGATACCATTTGTTTTATTCATCTTCGGAAAAGAAGAAAAAAACAGCTAAATAAAAGCTGTTCTCTAAAAAATAATTCTTCCAACATATGCAAAACTACTAACTATTTCACGATCAAGTTCAAACAAACTCCTCTTCTTTTCCTTTTCTATAAAAGGACAAATCAAAAACTTTTCCAATTTAAATGTTATTAATTCTTTTGTCCTAACTTATGTGACACTCTTTCCTTTTTAGTCGGTCTTAAAAAGAACACATTTTTATATGTCGTATTAACTTTAAACTTCCTATTTTACATTTAAAGTGATAATTTATAATCATATAAATTTCTATAATTTATACTTTAGATTACAAATTTCAAAAATATTTATTTTATTTTTAAAATCCATGTACCACCATCACATAAAATAAGACTGGAAGGAGTATATTATTGCTTAAATGTTTTAATGTTAAAAAATATCGTTCTAGAATTCATAAATCATAAAATTAAAATTTTTGCTCCATCTTTGCACCTTGCCATATGTGTTAAGTATATCTACAATTTGATAAGCTAATACAAACAACCTTCTCCATACATGCAGCTCCAAAATCAGTTTCTAATTTCTGAAATCTAACAAATTGAAATTTTGTTTAATTTGTAAGAGTGGATTCTCTTCTCTTCACAAAAGTTACGTACGTGGAGGCAAAGAGAAGATATAAAAAAACATCACAGCATGCAAAACAGACAGCATATATATATATATATATGTCCAGCTGCTAAAACCTATACAAATTTCTTCAGCCACGTACTTAACATGCAACCTCTTTAATTCCCTATAAAATGGCTGCTTCTATAGAACAGTATCCCATCACATCTTCATTACAAAAGAAAATATTAGAATCATCTGAGTTTTCAAAATGGCTAGAGTAATGATTCTTGGAGCCATTTCTTTAGCCATACTTTTCATGGCAATCACTGTTTCTAGCTCCCGTAGTATCACCATTACTGTTTCTGAAGAGGCTGAGAACCAACAGTCCCGTCGCTGCCAGCAACAAATCCAACAGGTGTTACATAATTTGTACTTCTTTTTAGTTTATTTAAAAGAAAGGATATCTTTTTATATTTAAACATAATGTAACTTTAAATTTTTTATTTTACTCTTAATAATATTTTATAATTAATGTCCGTAAAGGTGGGCTGAGTTGGTTGGGTAAGTAGTTTTACACATATGAGACCTAAGATTAATTCTTAGCAGTAGCATCTTCAGTCAAATCTCGTCGCACTGAACTTGCCTAGTAGTTTTACACATGGGAGACCTAGGATTAATTCTTAGGAATTTTTTAATATTTTATTATTAATATTGTTAATGATACGATTTTATAGTCATACAAATATTATGGTAATTTTAAAACCATAAATTTCAATTTTTTTTCTTAAACTCATGTTCTATCAAATGCCTTCATGTAAAAATATATGGAGAAATAATTAAACGTTCAAGATATTAAAAGATCTGATACTTTTGACTTTCATCTAAAACTTGAATTTAAAGATAAATGTAAATTTAAACGAACATGTCTCTTCATGCAATAAGATAATTCAATAGCCTCAGTTTCCAACTCTATAAATTCAGGCACATCTCTTAAGAAGTGGCTAATTAATTGATTTTAGCGCATCTCTTATTCTCACGCCTAGAATCCACTCTTTTTAATTACTTTCTGTTATTCTACAATAGGCACAGCAGCTACGTTCATGTCAGCAGTATCTGAGGCAGAGAAGCCAATCTTCTGAGGAAGAAGAGGACCAAAGCCGCGGCGACGTACAACGTTGCTGTCAGCAGCTGCAACAGATTCAAGATCCACAATGCCGTTGCGAGGGACTAAGGCAAGTGGTGCAACAAGAGCAACAGAGAGGAGAATTGCAGGGAAGAGAAAGGCAAGAAATGCTTCAGACTGCTCAGAATCTCCCCGGTTTATGCCGCGTTAGCCCTCAGCGATGTGAAATCCAAACCCGCAGCTGGTTTTAAGTAGAGGGTACTGTCTATGGCATATTGCAAATATGCAATAGCCTTAGCCTGCTTGCTTGCAATAAAAGAGTTGTTGTAATCTTGTAGTAATAAAATAATCACACCTTTTGGTGTGTGTTTTGCAGGCATTGCAGAATGTGTGTGTTTTTTTCCCTTATCAACTAGTAGAATGTTTCTGTTTTTTTCTATGCTGAAGTGATTTTACTTTTTTTAAGCAAAAATCTATCTTCCTGAAGTAAGATCATATTGTATTTGTTGGTCTCTTCGGGTCGTTTGGCCCAAACAAGTTATTTCGGGATTAGTTATTTCATCCTCCCACAGGGATAAAAAAACATTACCATCTAGTGATAACTAATCCCGGAATTAGTTATACCACTATTTTTTTCCAACCAAACATAGGATAAACTCATCTCAAATTTAATTTCGGGATTAATTATCCGGTCTCTTATCCCTATCAAACATGGGATAATTATCTCTTATCCCTAAATCTTAAAGCTAACTTAAAATCAACATTTTTCCCACTAAATTCGCTAAACTAAGTGGCACTAATAACATAAAAGTACATATATCAATTTATAGGGGCGGAGCTAGCATATGATTTGTGGCCGAACCCAGTAATTTGGTCTGAACGCGTATAAATTGTTAATTTAGAACTCAGTAACATAAACGAACTAGAATCTCGAACTCATAGCTTCAAATCTTGGTTCCGCCTCTGTCAATTTATCTATCTGAGAAATTTAATATGTAAACTTGATTTACTTCTTATATTTTGCTTGTCCAAATAGTTACTCTGTGTGTGTATTTGTGTTATATATATATAGCTCTTATTATCATCATTGCGATTAACCCAGGTGACAAATACTTAATTATCTCTAAGTGCATTTGACAGTAAATTGATCTATAAGGAATGCCTAAATTAACAGTATATAACCTGAAGGGGTTGTGTTGACAGTAAATTTTTTACTCTAGTAGATGAAATATGAAGGGATAAAAAGGTAACTTTATTTGATTTAAAAAGGAACTAAGATTTGATCTAAAAAGATCTTAAAATTGTAAAGGGCATAATGTACCAATAGCACTAAAATTTGTTGGTGGACTTCGTCATTTCATTGCCATTCATAGAAATTTGTCATTTGCTTAAACAATATAATAACAAGGTAAAAAAATTTGCTATCTTACATAAAGAATGGAGATCCACTGCAAATAGTATACAGATTTACAATATATTATAATATATCCACACAACAAAACCAGCAGTCGCTATACATGTAAAAGTAACATATGAACAATATGTTTTAATTAGTCTAAGATGAATAAAGACAGAAATAATGAGAAATATCATAGCCGCAGAACAGAATGGAAAAGCTCTTAGTTATCACAGCTCCAACGTGATGTACGCAAGCAGCTCAAGTAACGGCACCAACTGCAATGCTCGTTTGCCTTCACACCTCTAAATAGCATCACCAATCCCACTGTGACTCTGTAGAATTTGGAAGGAAAAAAGAAAAAGAAAAAACAATTAGGTGGATGATCAGATACGGCGGATTTGGACACATCACTACTTCTGGACTATGTTGCTTGGATCCTTCAAAAATGTGATCGCACGCGTGTAACTTCTGGATGATTAGACACATACCCGGCAGTATCTTTGAAGGATCTGAGCAACCTAGCTTTTGGCTCAGTATATAAATATGTATATGCAGTCCACGCATTGAAGATGTTAAAAAAAAAAAAATTACACAATTAAGTTTCACTGCGTTAAAAGTAACCATCTATAATAAGTTTTGAATGGTAATGTGGAATAAATGATAAATAACCTGTAAACAGTTAAACTATAATAATAGCGTAAAGTTGTTTAAATTGCCAGTGTGAATGACATAAATCCTTCTAAGATATATATTGCTGTAGACCCAAAAAGAGTACAATGGATTTACAAGATTTATATGACTAGTTGATATACAGATATAGATTTATAGTGAGTCAACAGCCATAGTTGCAGAGGAGTAGTGAGTGACATGTTCTTAGTAGTCACTGACTCTGAATTCTAAATATGTCTCTGTATGCAGATCATAGTATACTCAACATCTAATCATGATCAACGAATAACTTATCCCGAGCTAAAAAAATTACCAACCTTTCTAACATATTTTATGAGTGAAAAATTTCATAGGAAGCAACAACAAGAACTACGTAAATTAGATGTTAGAATAAGGCAAATGTAGAATTGACCATAGCAGTGATAGAGCTTACCCAACAATCAACAAAATCGAGGCAATCAGCAGGAGAACATATTGGTAAACTTTGAACTTGGACTTGAGGCGAGCTTCAGCTGGAAGGTGTTGCCTTTCGATCCAACCAAACTGAGGTCGTAGTAGCAGAACAAAGCCAAGAAGAAAACCACTCATGAAACCTCCAATATGGGCATAGTTATCAACGTGAGGAAGAAGACCAACAGCTAAGTTAATCGCGATGATGATAATAAGAGTGAAAAGAGCTGCAGCCTGTAAAAATGAGGATGATTAGTAGAGGAATTAGGTACTTAGAATTTGTTATAAATGAATCAAACAACCTCCTCAACTGGAGTAAGAACACAAGAGGTGCTTAATGAGCCAATATGAATAGCTTGGTTTTGCAATCACGGCTACAAACTTATATGTTATGATTAGAAAAAGGTCAAACTTCATGTGGAAGAAGAAAGTAAATCAAAAGAAATGGATAAGGCAGCTCTTGAGATCTCCGCATGACCCCATCCCCAAAACAAAAACAAAAAAGAATAAAATAAAAGAACAACGGAATAATAGAGTTATACCTTATTGGTATATATAGTCCAGTTAGTAAGCAGCTCTGATAACATAGCTCCAAGAAGTCCAAATAGAGCACCAGAAGCTCCAACAGAGATGCTGCGTTGAATGAAAAGGCAAGAAAGAACGCTCCCACCAATTCCGGACAAAAGGTAGATAACCCCTACACGGACTGTATGTAACAGTAGATAAAAGTGAGCAATAGAAAATAAGCAGCAAAGTAGGACACTGGTTGAATTCTAAGATAAGAAAACAAAAGGCAGAAATATCTGAAAGAAGCAATAGAAATTATTTTTAAAGAGAATGCAAGTAGAACATGTAATTTCAGTAAATGGCAATGCACCCCTAGATGCATAGATGACAGGGCACAATTTCAGGGGGGAAATGAACAGACAGACGGACAAAATTGTTGTAATTTAAAATGATAATGAGAACCATACCAAATCCAAACTGCTGCTCAAGGCGAATCCCAATGAAAACCAGACTCAACATGTTGGCAAGCAAATGAACAACACCGGCATGTAACCAGATACAAGTGAGAAGTCTCCAGCCTTCATGCTCGTTCACTACTTTATTCCATTCTAGCGCTCCCAGTTTCTGTAGTCTGCACAATTACAGTGAAGAATCAGTATGTAACAGTTCCTTTGTCTGATTCCATTTTTTCCTTAATTTTTTTCAAACAAGAGTGACATCAGAATTTGCAAGGTCACATGGGAACATTCACCCCTTTAAAGTAATAAAGTAACAAATATTTCAATAATAAATCACAACCATCATAAAAAGGTATCTCGTTATCTGCAATACACAGAAAAAGTTTATCCAATTAGTCTCTCCGTGAAGACAACATTCTTAAGAGGGAACTAGTGCATTTTTCATCAAAGGTTAGTGTAAACTTTCTGCTGAAGCACTTCTACATATGTCCTGATTTTGTAAGTTTTAGTTATCGGATGAAAAAACTTCTCATCCATATTTTTATCCATCTAACAGTTGGTTTGCTGTCCAATATGCACCCCCCCCCCCAATGGAAATGAACAAAAAGGCAGAAGGAGAGGGAGAGAGAATGATTCGCAGTTTAGTAGCAAATGAACAAACTTTGGAATCTACCGATTTGGTCTGATGGTCGGAAGAACTATCCACTGCTCAAATCAACCTCAAAGTTTGAAGTGGTGATTCCAAATCTGGAAAAATGGAAAACAGCCTCCCGAATCTGTTTACCAACCTGACAGTTCACTAGTATCTATCACAATTAACCTTTTTTCCCCTCTTTCTTTATAATAAATTTATGTTGATGTCTCATTATGTACAAAAAGTTACAGAAAACACAGCACTTAGTGTGGTACTATCATAGTCATTGCCATCAACAGAATTGAGCTTTTGACAATGTCCATTACCTCCCGCAAATAGATCTTCATGTAAGGTTGGTTTCATTAATTCGAAAAACTTCAACAAATACAGTAATAATAAAGACACAATTTAAAACCTTGTAATAAAATTAGATTGAAGAAAAGGAGCATAAACTCGCAGAACAAAATTCTTAGTTAGACAAAAAAGACACAACAAAGGAACTGAATCACAAATCAGGCACAAATTAACCAAAAAAGTTAATGCTTTTACTGCCAAAAGTTTCCTTTTTGGAATTAATTTGATCTACTTAAAAACTGAAAAAAAGCCAAAAACTTTTTATAAAAGCCTGAACAATTTTACCCAAATAAATAGTATGTAAAAGCCAACCCCTTTAACTAGATCAAAGAAACAGTCTTTTTCAAGAACCACATATTAACAGAAATCAAGAATGCATCTCACTAAGCTAAAGCTATATCAAATTGGAAAAAAAAAACTTCAAACTAGTCTATAAATCAAAATTTTAAACAACAAAATTAGCTTAACTAAAAAAAGGGGGAAAGAGAAAGGGAAAATTACGTGTTAGAAGAGGGTCCAAAAAGAGGATTTTCCTGAAGGGGTTGAAAAGAAAGCCTCCCAAGGAACCTTGCAACACACTTTCTGCCTCTGCTGTTAAAACTGTCACTAATATTATTTGGACAATTGTTAACTAACATGATTACAATAAACATGGCTACATTTGCAACCACAATCATTGGAACCAACCAAGATGTCCACTGTGATTCAGAATTCTCCACATAATAAGCTGATGTTGGTTGAGGATATGATGTCCCATTTCTTGATTTTGTTCCTCCTCCTCTCTCTAGATCTCTGTTATTCATCATTCTTGATTTCTTCTTTTTTCCTCACTCTGTATTGTAAAAAAATTGAGCAAATTCAAGAATTTATTGGATGTGTATATATAATTGAATGTGTGTGTGTGTAAGGGAAGAAGTAGCTTGGAAGCAGAGATGAAGAAGCCTTAAAACTGAATTTCAAGAATTGGGGAAGAATATAAGTAAAAAGGGAGGATTTTTAACTGCTGGGAAGTATCTTTCAGACGGGAAGACGCGGTGAGCACATTTTTTTTAAAGGATTTGTTTGCTTTTTGCTTCTCTGGGTTATGTAAGTTTGGTAGGAGTAGGACATAGGAAATGTGGATATACCCCAAAAAAGGTTAATATATATTCCACTTCTTTTTCATTTATAGATGACCAACAAATATGTGTTACGATATGAATTTATTCATACTTAATAAGAAGTTTTAAATTTTTTTTTATAAGTCCTGGACTCAAGTCATTTGAGATATCATATCGATTAAAAGTATTAATCTAAATAGCCTCTCATTCAATAGATGACTGATGTATATAAAATTCATGTGTAGTATATGTACAATCGTATATAATTTATGTATATTGGCTAAAATATAAACAATCAATTGGACTGTTATTTAGCTAACGATCCCAAAACAAACAAAAGAGGTAGTTTTTAAGTGTGAAAAACATTAAATTTCTATAGTTTACCTTTTTAAAAGATTAAATTAGGTCACCATACAACATTTCGTCATCCAATATTTTGTTTCAAATTTATGAATTGCAATCCTCATAATCCCCCTTTTAGGTGAAATTCTGAAATTTTAGGGGTGAATAATGAAAAGATGTTTATAGAACTTTGCTCTCTAGAAGATATAAGAACGAATGAGTGATCAGAATAAAAACAATGCGACTTTATAAAGATTGCTCTTTATTTGCTAAAAACACGACATGATAATGAATCTTAAGATTCTGGTGATAACTTGGTTTTCCAACTTTCACATTTCAAAAATGGTCTTATGCTGCATTTAGTGGAAATCCCTTTCTCTTATCTCTTCTTGACATTTTACTTTATAAATACAAACACAACCACATGTTTTATGTTTGTATAAATGTGAAAAAGCTAAATAAGAGTACATATTCGGACAATTTGAAGGCTTTGACAGCTAAGTTCTACCTAAGATAGTTGAGTATTTGCTTTCACCACATATGTCATGTCATAGAATATTTTGCTTTTGAATATGAACATGTTTATATTCAAGTTATATCACTAATTTATTTATTATAGCTTCATAGGTAATTTTGCCGGCTAATCTTTGTTCTTTTTCTTTTCCTTTGATGTTTTCGTCCAGTAACACAAGGGATAAGTACAGTTGTTGTACATAACATACAAGATAGAATACTGTTTTAGTGGATGATACAAAATATATAAATTGTGATGAAGATATTTCTTAAGAATGTCTTCTTCACCATTAAAGGAAAGGATCGGCACGATAGAATAAGGAGGACGTTTTCAAAAATTAAGAAAGTTTTTTAAAGAAGTGTGAACATGACTATTTAATCTATATATATATATATATATATATATATATATATATATATATATATTGAATAATCTAAATTACATATTGTATTAAATTTATACTCATCACTTTACATTTACTAACTACAATTATAAATTCACTCGTGCTATGTTATTAAGTCTCGTCAACTTCCCGTTTCACCTCACTCTAGTTATAATAATAAATGACCAATAATTTTAGTTCCTAATATCAGGGACGGATCTAGAGTTCCACAATTAAGGGAACTCAGTAATTTTTGTTGACTATGTTTATATATTATGAAGTGCATTAAATATCTATAAATATTTTACCATGAGCTTAGTTATTATCGTAAATTTACTTGAAGTCGATGAAGGAAACCATAAGATTTAAATCTTAGAACAGCCATTTGTCTAATATCCTCTAATACTGAAACAAACATATCAAGATGAGCAATACATTTTTCTTGTAGCGTCTTCCTTTTCCGAAAGGGGAAAAAGGATATAACTATTGTTGGTTGATGGTTGAACTAACTAGTATTTAACACAATTCTCTCACTAAAAAGGAAAGGAGGGGGGGGAGAGAAAAAACTAGAAGAGAACAGGAAGATACAAGAAGAAAACATGTTAAGTTTCTTTCATTAAGTACACTCTAATCTCTGTTTTTTGGTTTCTCATTAGATGTTTGATATTTGCATTGAGTTTGACTAAATCCGGATTCGCGCCGGAAAATTTCAATCCCTAACAAAGACGACTTGATATTTAGGGCTCAAAGCCGAAACCGCTGATTAAGGATGACGGATTACTTACCACTCCACCACAACTCTTATTGGTACACTCTAATCTCTTCTACCTTCTCTTTACCTATATTATATTATTCACGACTCAATCACTCCAAGAAGTTTAAAGTAAGAAAATGAGTACATAAAAGATCACCGGTTAAAAGTTTAGGTAGAAAGCAGACAGATTTAGCTATAGCTTTGTTCTGAAGTCTCATTATTGCAATTTCTTTGAACATTCTCCTTCAGCATCTTTCTTGTTCGAATATGTCACAAGGTCATGGAATAATATTATTCTTCAACTTTTTCAATCATTAATTATAATTATTTTCACCTTTTAATACATCCTTTATGAAATGATATTAATACGTATTAATACTTTTTTCTTAAAAGTGCATTTTTGTACCAGCAATTCGGTATGCCCTACCGAGTTTATTAGTATATGTATTTCCTTGTTAAAGTTTTCACTTTTATCTTGGATTGCGTTTTCTATCACTTAGCTAAAATGAAAGTCAGATTGCAGTAGAAAAACCCAACGTCGAAAGTTGGTACCATCGAGTCAGGATTTGAAGCTTATGGGTTCGGAATTCTAGTTTTTTTAAGTTATTGGGTTCTAAAATAATAATTTGTACATATTTCATGAATTTCACAAGATAAATACAAAATATGCACAAAAGTTATTGGGTTCAGTCGAACCCGTAACATAGGCTAGCTCCGTCCCGGGTATGATACCACTTTTACATTATTATTACTTCAAATTTTCATAAATAAACTAAAATAAAAACAACGGTCTCACCCGATCTCTAATTTGATATGATTTCATATCAATCACCAATTACCTATTCGTATTATATTTTAATTGAAATGTCACAAATTCAAAGGGTGCGAATTAGGTGATCAAGAACGGGTAACAGCTTGAATTTTTTAGCAATAAATTTTAATTATTTAAATAAAAAGCAAACCAGGGTCAAGTAAATAATAGTTTTGATATCTATTCTCAGTCAACGAGAAAAAAATGTAACAATGTACGGAAAATGAAGCCTAACCATTGACTATTAACCATTAAGTTTAAGAATATATTTCTTTTAAACACGTTATGAAAGGCAACTCTTCTAAAAGCAATTATTGATAAGTTACCTCCACGGGGAGCGCACACACCAGACAAGGAGCACACCCGCCAATTTATTGGGCTGCTATTTAAGAATTAGTATGTGCGTCCCGAACATTAGTTCAATTTTTTAGGACAAAAATGTATTGTATTATCCTGAAATTAAAATTTTTAATTTAAAATTTCAGGACAAAATAAGTACTGGTTAATCTCTAATAGCATCACTGAAAATAGCTATATATGCACTTGCCCCAAAAAATTTACTATGTTTGCTCAAATCAGATGTTTACATTGAACTGTTCAATTTATTATGAGTAAATGATAGATTGAGACAAGAATATATACTATTTAACCATTATAAAGAATAAAAGTGTATATGAAAACACATGATGCCTTTATTAATTTGACTAAACACGGAATGCGGATAAGTTTTTTCATTTATAACTACCGGATTTACTGCAAAGGACTCTGGACGAGGATCTTGAAGCTACTATTTTTACTTAATCCACCTTTTAACAAGCATTGAACGATCCTTTTCTAGCATGTTCATTCCTAGAGTTAAAAAGGTTGCCTTTACATTAGAAGAATTAAATGCATAATAGTTCAGCAATCATTTTCCACATAGTAACAACAACAATAAGTCAATGACTTTGCAATTAGACAGGCCAACGCTTGGCATATAAGCTAAGGTGTTTTTAAGGAAAGCTAGGACTTGGGGAGATTAAAAGGAAAATCACCAAGGACTAATCTCTCTGTTGTCCATGTACTTCAAATGCCTGTCCAATTATGCAGCCTTAGCCGTTTTTCGAACCAATGATAGTTTAGCCAGCAGACCACACATCTGGAGATACGAACCAACCCCATCGCAGATCCTCATGTGGGCAAAACCAGTTTCCTGTTATACCAGCAGAAAAAGAAATAAATGATGCTAAACCAAAGATAGCTTATAAACATGAAAATTTTCAGAACTAGAACAGGCAAACCTTCATGAACTCCAGTTTGACATATTCTGCCATGTCATAGTTCTTTATAATTCGGAAGAGGGTTGTGATAATATCGGTGGGAGAATAGCCAAGGTCATATAGAGCCTTTAGACCCGCGCAAGCATCATCGAATTTCCCTTCAAGGACATTCCGCACCATATTTTTCACGTGCAACGGATGGGGCTGGTCACAAACCTAGCATTCAGCAAAAGAGAGTGGAATCATCAAGGGGGTCTGTCAAAAGATGAATAATTATATGAAAGAGATATGTGAGCCTTGTAACCTTGAAAACATTCTCCTGGTTGACAAAACCAAATCCACTGTGTGTTGCTTGTAAGTTATTTAAGGCCTGTCTCATATCTCCATCAGCAGTAAATATAATAGCTTCAAGACCTTCGGGTACATAAGGAACCTGCAACAGATTAAGGGAATAATAACATGCTACCTGACTCATTAGGCAGACAAAAGTTGTCGATTTAACACAAGGATAAAAAGAAACTATTTCGAAGAAGCATGAGGAACACTAGAAGAAAATAGCATGTGCGTCAAGGAATAAGATTGCTAGTACTTTTTCCGCTGCAACCACGGCCATAAGGCGTCCAAGGATCTCTTGGTCAGATAATCTTGCAAATCGGACCAGGGCACATCTACTTTGAATAGGCTCGATAATCTTAGAAGAAGTGTTGCAGGCAAGAGCAAAGCGAGTGGAGTTCGAGTATATTTCCATTGTCCTCCTCAGTGCTTGCTGAGCTCCAGACGTCATGCTAAAAGATCATTGAACACAGCAATAAGATTCCCATACCCAAAAATGAAACGTAAAATTATTGAGCTACTGCAGAAAATGCAGGTCAACACCACAGAGACAGATTGTCTACTACCCCTGAGAATCCATCAAATTGATAGAGATGGTGCAAACGAGATAGAAAAGTAAACAGTTTTTTTCATATGACTTCAAGCCCCCGAGCACAAGATCAAAGGCGGATCCAGGATTTTAACTTTATGGGTTCAACTTTTAAGATACTTAGCATTGAACCCATTATATTTTTAAAATTATGGTTCATATTTGCTATTTGTTGTAATTTTAGTGAACATTCCCGCATATATTTTTACTTCATGTCGAAGATACTAGTTTCAGACGAACCCGGTATTGCTATGCTGCGTCCGCCCCTGCACAAAATGATGTCTCAAATTTATAGGATAACATTTCTAACCTGTCAGCCTCATCCAAAACAATTACTTTGTGCCGCCCAGGGGGTAGGGTAACTTTCTTCTGAGCAAACATCTTGATTTTGTTTCTAACAACATCGATGCCTCTGCACAAGAAACATTAACACTTCTAAGAATTTTATAGAAGCAAGAAAGAATCATGTGAAACAAATAATTTTTATATCAAATCAAGCGCTCAATATACCTATCATCTGATGCATTTAGCTCCAAAACGGCCTCCTTATAGTTTGGTCCCAAAAGCTCATGAGCAAGAGCCAAAATACTAGTGGTTTTGCCAGTACCAGGAGGACCCTGCAGAAAGTTTTATATAGATTTAAATATCCAGCATAAGAAACTATGCATAACGTTTTTTCGCAAACTGCTTTTGCCAATTCAATGTGACACCAAAAGGACAAACACTTTGGAGTCTGGAAGTCTATTAGATTTGCATTTGAGTAAAAATGGTCAACTTCCAGGAAAACTAGAATAACTAGTTTGTTCTTACACATTCTCATCAATTAACACATTGAAACTCAATATTACTCAAGGATACAATTCAGGATTCATCACAGCAAGATTGTATTTGAAACCAAAAGTCTATTCTCCCACGAAATAGAGCATGCACAAGAGGTAAAGGAATCCGTATCCAACATCTGGTATAAGCTCACAAAAAAGTGCATAAGTTCTTTGCAAATAATATGTCCATGCAACTATGAAAGTCCAAGTACTATTGAGCAAGGACCATTAAGATTTTCATAAGAAAAGGAATAAGGAATGCTTCATATTCAGGAGTTATTGACCACAAGAGAATAAAACTGAGGTCGCAGTAGCAGAACTACTATAATCCAGCAAAAGTCAGACACATTGTATGGATTAAACTCCATTTGTGACCAGATTTACATTGTAATGACTTTTTTGTTTGCAGTAAGAGCAAAGATCTCAGGAATCTGCTTCTTAGAGGGGTGTGCACAAACCAAGAGTCATGCCAAATTTTAATCTTTCCCCAATTTACCACTTTTATTTGTACTATTTTTGAGAAATCAGGCCAATGATTCCTTATGCACTTGCAGATTCCTACACCAAACGTGGAACTTACTGATTGTGCACCAGAAAGCCAGCTCCCTATACTTTGCTTGTACCGACTTTCTCCAACGCTACTGTTCTTCTTTGAATATCTCCATAACCATTCCATTATTAGAATTTGACTATGGAGCTTCAGATTTACATAATTATTAGCTCTCGAACCCATAAAATAAAGTTTCTTAACATCCGCAGTGGAGCAAGAAATTAGACCTTTTCTTCTTTTTACATAAATGTTGATATTTTAATAGCATCTGACATAGTTCAAGCTTGTGAACAATGGACGAACCAGAAATTTATACAAGGGGATCCAAAAAAATTCTAGGATGTCATAGTTGGAATTTGAACCTAAGACCTAAAGCAATTTTGAACCCCCTTTACTACTATACTTAATTTTTTTTTCATAAGAGCTCACATATAGCCAAAAAAAATCGTTTTCACTCTATTTACATTGTGTACGGGTTCGGTCCCCTTCACTCTACCTAGTTCCGCCCATGCTTGTGAATAACCATTAAAGTAATTTTTAGACGTATGTTCTCTTTTACCTTTTGACAACACAAATCAAGAACCATAATAGAAGGGGTTAATCACAGTACTACTCTCTGCAGTAAAACTCAACCTAACAATACAGTTTCTTAATAACCAATTAACCATACATGGCGCAAAGGGTTAGTTCTTTTTCTTCACTTTGCATAAATTTAGATGTAGTAATAGCATCAAACAGTTCAAGAATCAAGCTTGTGAGAAGTACTTATTACTTTTTCTCCATTTTCTTTTTTCACCTTCCAAACACTAAACCTCAAATCCATTAAATAAAGTTTCTCATTATCCATAAATGGAGCAAAAGTTAGTCTCATTATCAATGTCTTTCATTTTCTGTTTTTGGCAACAAAATTAAGAGCCATTATAAAACGGGTCTATGGAAATGCTGTATCTGGACTGAACCTCAACCCAATAGAGTAAAATTTCTCAATTTTTCATAAATCAAGCAAAAAAAAATCAGTAGCAAAATCGAGAAGCAGCATCAAAATTGGTCCTTTTTGTTTAACACAATGAATTATCAATGCTTTTCGTTTGTCATTTTTGACAACCAAATCAAGAAACATTACAAAACGGGTCTATGTCAATGCTATATCTGCACTAAACCTCAACTCCATAATAAAGTAAAATTTCTTAATTGGATAAAAAAAAGAAGAGAGTAGTAGCAAAATCAGGAAGAAAAATGAAAATGTCTCTCTTTGCTTACGGCTAAGATAAGATTGGGCATGTTGCCATCACGAGCAATAACTTGGAGTCTGGCGACAGCATCTTCGTTTCCTACGATGTCCGATACCTTTGTGGGTCGAAACTTCTCTACCCATGGGATTTCTGGGCCTGATGGTGTCGTCGTAGAAGAAGAAGCCATTTTTGAACTTCGATTTGTGGCTTCGAAGATTCAAAGCTCGAAGAGAATGAAACCCTTCTTCCTAAAGCCTTCTTTTGCTCTACTTGAAATTGGAGGGAAATATATGCTGATAGAGGCGCACACATAATTGCGTAAAAATAATACGGTCTAGCCACTCTAGTAATTCAAAAATAAAAACAGTTTGCAAAGTTATTAAAAAATAGCCATTATTTTGCTGCAATACGGATTGGTCCGGCATAATATACTGAAGATTGGTGTATATGTATATGAAATTCCAGCATATTATGCTGCAACTCCAACACGCGAAAAGTTCCAGCATAATATATTGGAGATTGGAGCACGTGTGTATGAACTTTCAGCATGTTATGTTGCACAGGTATATTATACTGGAACTTCAGTATATGTTTTACAGAAAAAGTGGCTAAATTTCGATTACTTTTGGAACTGTGGTTATTTTTCAATTACCACTTGTAAATTTGGCTATTTTTCAATTTATCGTATTATAAGTCCAATTCAATAATTGTCATTATAATAGCGTGTTTGGCCAAGTTTTTTCCTTGGCCAAAAGTGCCTCTCTCTTTTTTTAAAAAGTTAAGTTATTTGGCCAAACTTTTTGAAGGAAAAAAAAAATTAGTAGAGAGCAGAAACAATTTTTGATAAATAGAAAAAAATAGCTTCTCCCTAGAAGCACTTTTTTGCAAAACACTTTTTAGAAAAATATACTTAGAAGCACTTTTTAAAAACTTGGCCAAACACTAATTGTTGCTCAAAAATATTTTCCAAATTAATTAACCAAACACAAACCGCTTCTCATCAAAAGTACTTTTTTTGAAAAACACTTTTGAAAAAAAATACTTCTCAAAATAAGAAGATTTTAGATGATCACATTCTGTAATTGCGACTTATAAGTAGCATTACAATTTATAAGTCGCATTCGTGAATCGTGATTTAATGAACAACCATTTATAAATCGTACTAACTGACTGCGATTAGAAGTCGTAGTCAGAAATTGATTGTAGATGGCAATTGGTATATGGCGGGGCAGGGCAAACCTTACATGGGACCGGACAGGGGAAGATTTTAATGGGTCAGAGCACGGCGGGGCAGGGCACAAAATGTTATTTTTGAAAATTTTTAATAAAGCAGGGCGGGCAGGGCAAACCATGGAGTATAGACTATCTGGCTGATTTTAGTATTTGAACTATGCAATGAGACATGCTGCCCAATTCGATTATCTACAAATGTCTGCATTTTAAAACGAATGTGTTGTGAATGAAAATAGAGATGACGTGGAAGACACGCAAGCAGAGCACATGGGAATGCCACGCAAGACTTCTAGAACGATCATTCCGCCTAAACGACTTGGGGATTACGTCTGGAAAGGGGAAAATGCACGTGACAAGGGGTAAAATTGGTTGGGCAGCAGTATAAGCCACCATGAAGTCGGCATTGCGAAGGAGGGAATTAGTTGTTATGAATGATTATATTTCTCTTCCCAGTTCTTCTGTATTCCTCATCTCATTCTGCTTCCTTTATCATTAGTTACTGTTAGTTCCAGTATTTCATTGTAATTTCTGCATTTGAGATTTTGCCGGCTTTATCTTTGTAATCGAGTTCGAGTTTAATCAATCAACAATGGTGGTACTAGTTTCTGCTCCTTTAAGTTGCACCCTTATGCTCTTTTAAATTTGTAAGATTGGTGCTTCATCCAGAGGTCCAAAATGGATGACCAAAAACTAAAGTCTCTCGTAGAAGAATCAATTCAGGGAGTGAAGGATTCAATCCTTCTGATATCCGTTCATTGTTACTGAAAGTGGTGGGAAATCAACATCGAGACCCAACGATGGATGTCACTCGCCATCGCCATGGGAGAGACCCACCCGATGACCAACCTCCAGCAGCATCGATTCTTCGCCACAGAGGTCCGGTGGAGATAGGGCGATTTTGTGGCTAAAATCCAGAGGCCTGGATTTTTCAAGCAGATCATTACTTCAATTTTTACCACATAGCATAGGATCAAAGGCTCTCAATAGCCTCCTTCTACTTGGATGGCGAAGCTCTCAAATGGTATCGTTGGCTCTTTCGGAATAAACAACTGGTGGATTGGGATCATTTCGCACCAAAAATGAGAATTCGTTTCCGTCAGAAAGGGTTAGAATCAGCTGAGGGACATTTGGCAAAGCTTCGACAAACCACCAACGTATCAGATTTTCAGAGTCGGTTTGAGAATATTGCCAATGAAACAGACGACATGACCGATGGTCGTATGGTACGTCGCTTTATTTCTGGGCTCAGAGAAGATATTAAGAATTCAGTGCTTGTCCATTGGCCAAAAACTTATGAGGAGACTTTAGATTTGGCGCATATTCACGAAAAAAGGATCTAGACTGAAAAAGGGCATGTTCGACCCACCTTTACCAAAACGTCACCCTTGTTACTCACACCTAATTTTGCATTGTCATCCCACATCGCAAAATCCTCTAGTCCACTCATCCCAGTCGCATCTAGCTCTTACCCACCAAATCATCCACCTCTCAGACTCCTATCTCACGTCGAATTACAGAGTCTTCGTGAACGTGGATTGTGCTACTATTGTGAAGAGAAATATGCTGATGGTCATAAATGCAAGACACCTCCTCAGCTTTTATTGCTTACGGATGGATCCGATGTAGACCCTGGCTTGCCGGAATCCTTTGTTACTGATAATTTCATAGCCGAGGAGTTGTAATGTTTGGAATTACAGGAGCAATCAGCTATTTCTTACCATGCTTTAACAAGTGGAATCTCTCCATCAACTTTGCGATTCACTGGGCAAGTGAGTGGATCGCCGGTCCAAGTGTTGGTCAATGGAGGAAGTACTCACAACTTCGTGCAACCACGAGCAGCCAAACATCTCCAACTCCAAATTGAGGCCATTCCCAGTTTTGCCGTAATGGTGGGCAGTGACCAGAGACTTCGTTGTGAATAGGTAGTGCGACAAGTCACCTTGTTGATTCAAGGAACTACGCTGGTTGAGGACTTATATGTCCTACCTTTCCACGGTGCTGATGTAGTACTTGGGGTAGCATGGTTGGCAACGTTGGGGCGCACTGTCACTGATTATGCAACACAAGAGTTTGAATTTACTCTGAAAGGGTCCAAAGTGCTATGGCATGGAGATTCCCCCACCGGTGCTCACCAAATTCAGTTGCATAGTTTGAGGCGCAAGGCAGCAACTGATGTTATTTCTTCTTTCTTTTGCCTAGAGATGATCATTGATAAGAGAGGAATGTCAGGCGAGATGGCCCCTGACTTGTGTAGCCTATTGGAGTCCTATGCTGATTTATTTCAGAAGCCAGTCGGTTTGCCACCTTCCCGTGCACAGGATCACTCAATACACCTCGCCCCTGGGGCACGACTTGTAAATGTAAAACCATATAGGTACCCATATTTCCAAAAACAAGCTATGGAGCAACTTGTAACGGATATGCTTAAGGAGGGAGTGATATGGCCCAGCACCATCCCGTTTTCATCTCTGGTATTGTTAGTGCGCAAGAAGGATGGTACATGGAGGTTTTGCGTTGACTATAGGGCACTCAATGCCATCACAGTTCGTGATCGATTCCCAATTCCCATTATCGATGAATTGTTTGACGAATTGAACGGAGCTTGTTACTTTTCCAAGTTGGGCTTGTTATCCGGATATCATCAGATCAAGGTTAGGCTTGAGGATGTGGCCAAGACTGCCTTTCGTACCCACGACGGGCACTACAAATTCTTGGTAATATCGTTTGGCTTGACGAATGCCCCTTCCACCTTTCATGCAACTATGAATGAGATTTTTCGGCCCCATTTCCGTCGTTTCGTCTTGGTTTTCTTCGACGATATATTGGTCTATAGTTCATCTTGGAATGAACATATGGAACATTTACAGGTGGTCTTGCAGTTGTTACGCGACCATCAGCTAGTCGCCAAGCGATCCAAATGCTTATTTGGCCAACCATATGTGGACTATTTAGGCCACATCATCTCTTCCCAAGGATTGTCCGTAGACCCTGAAAATATTATGGCCATCCAGCAATGGCCACCCCCTCGTTCTGTATAGGATGTTCGTAGTTTCCTTGGTCTTGCAGGTTATTACCGTAGGTTTATTCATCATTATGCTACTATAGTTGGTCGTTTGACTGATCTTTTGCGCAAGGACTCTTTCAAGTGGGCAGATGCAGAACAAAATACCTTTGATGCTTTGAAGGCCAAGTTGGGCTCCATCCCTGTTTTGGCTCTACCAGATTTTAGTCAGGGATTTCAGGTGGAAACTGACACATCCAGACAAGGTATCGGGGCTATTCTTTCACAACGAGGACACCTCATTGCTTACTTCAGCCAAAAGTTAAGCTCTCGTATGCAGAAGGCCTCCACCTATCATAGAGAGATGTTTGCAATTACTCAGGCTGTGAGTAAATGGCGACAGTACCTTTTGGGACGTCAATTCATAATCTTTACTGATCAGCAATCGTTGAGGAACTTGACTACGCAAACCACACAAACACCTGAGCAACAGAAGTGGCTCACTAAACTTGTGGGATATGAATTTCGCATTTTGTATCGGCCTGGTAAACAAAACTCTACCGCAGATGCTCTTTCTCGGACTTTAGAAGCGACCTTCATGACTCTCTCGGTCAATTCTTTTGCTATTGAGGTTGAGTTGAAGCAATTGAACCACTCCAATCCGGAGTTGGTGGACATTCAACATGCTTTGAGTCGTGGAGATGCCGGCTACGAAGACTATTTGTTCAAAGATGGGTTACTCTTTTATAAAGGAAGGATAGTTATTCCTTCCGATTCTTCCTTACGCCTGAAAATAATTTTTGAGTTCCATGCCACTCCTACTGGAGGTCATGCTGGGGTTGCTCTCACCTTCCATCGTTTGGCATCTAATTTCTTTTGGAGGCATATGCGTCACGACGTACATATTTTTGTAGCAGCCTGTCAGATATGACAACAAATGAAGGATTCTCACCTTCACCCTGCAGGCTTATTGTAGCCATTGCCAATCCATGATCAAGTATTTGAGGACATTGCGATGGACTTTATCACTTGTCTTCCCAGTTCGAAGGGAAAGACTACAATCATGACTGTAGTAGATCGCCTCACGAAATATGGGCACTTCATACCACTACCTTCTACTTTCTCTACTCATATTGTGGCAGAGGCTTTCGTGGTAGGTATAATCAGGCTCCATGGCCCTCCTCGGACTATCGTGACTGATCATGACCTCAGGTTCCTACACTTGTTTTGGCAAGAAATTCATCGTTTACAAGGGTCTACTCTTGCCATGAGTACTGCTTATCATCCTCAGACGGATAGGCAATCAGAGGCACTTAATAAGTGTGTGGAACAGTATTTGCGTTGCTTCGTCGCTGAGGTTCCTTCCCACTGGGTTGCCATGATACCATGGGCAGAATATTGGTATAACACCTCTTATCAAACTACAGCTGGAATGACTCCATTTCAAGCACTCTATGGTCGTGAACCTCCCACCATCGCTCGCTATATTTTGGGCAGCACTGTAAGCGAATTAGTTGAGTCTTACTTGTTGCAACATGATAAAGTTCTGCAAATCCTCAGGCACAATTTGTTAAAGGCTCAGAACCGTATGAAGCTATTGGCAGATAAGTCCCGCACTGATACGACCTTTGATATTGGTGATTGGGTGTATGTAAAGTTAAAACCTTTTAGGCAGACTTCTTTGCGCTTGCAGCGAGATCACAAGATTGGCAGACGCTATTTTGGTCCTTATCATATGTTGAAACGCGTTGGCAATGTTGCCTACCGCTTAGCGCTGTCCGAGTCTGCTAAGATCCAATCGGTCTTTCATGTTTCCATGTTGAAACGATGTGTGGGAACTCCTAATCATCATGTCACTCCTTTGATTTTGGGAGATGCCACTGACACTGTGGATCCGGTTGATCCCAGCCTTGAGGACAAGGTTGCTTTTGAGGAGGGGAGTATTGTTGTGAATGAAAATAGAGATGACGTGGAAGCCACGCAAGCAGAGCACATGGGAATGCCATGCAAGACTTCTAGAACGATCATTCCGCCTAAACGACTTGGGGACTACGTCTGAAAATGGGGAAATGCTCGTGACAAGGGGTAAAATTGGTTGGACAACAGTATAAGGCACCACGAAGTCGGCATTGCGAATGAGGGATTTAGTTGTTATGAATGATTATATTTCTCTTCCCAGTTCTTTTGCATTCCTCATCTCCTTCTGCTTCCTTTATCATTAGTTACTGTTAGTTCTAGTATTTCATTGTAATTTCTGCATTTGAGATTTCAGTCGGCTTTACCTTTGTAATCGAGTTCGAGTTTAATCAATCAACAGTGGTGGTACTAGTTTCTGCTCCTTTAAGTTGCACCCTTCTGCTCTTTTGAATTTGTAACAGAATGTGCATTATTGTATTCTAATTAGTGAACAGTGACAAAATTCTATTTTTGATAAACGTATCCTAGAATAGTAAGTATCACCAGTTGAAGAGAAACTGATCTATAATAGTAGAGATGTTATTCATTTTTAAAGACAAAATATTTTTGGACCACTAACAACCACTAACAACCATCTATCTGCTTTTGTATTTGTTCTTGGAGTAGAACATTAATATAAGGGGAATTAATTTTTTGATAAATTATATAACATTGATAAAAATTATATTTATTCAATCACCATGCATAAACAATTAAACAATATTTTAAATGTTTCAATAGAAAGTTGAAAAGGTAAAAAAAAATTAGAAGCATATTGCAAAATAAAAAATATAGAGAAAAAAATAAAAGTGAGTCTAAGCGGGGCAGGGCTTAATAGAGCGGGGGTGGGGCACGACATGGCAAAATTTTGACAAAACGCTAAATGGGGCAGGGCGGGTCAAAATTTTAGCGGGTCAAGGCTTGTCGTATCCCGCCCTACCCTACCCTGCCCTATTTACATTCTTAATTGATATGTTGCATTCTCGTGCAATGATTTTACCTCTTTTCATCATTTCTTTAGTCGGGAATCCCTCAAAAACAACATTTCTACCCTTCCGTCGTAAGGGTAAGACTGCGTACATCTTATCCTTTCCAAACCCTACTTGTGAGAATTTACTGGGTTTGTTATTGTTATTGTGTATTCTAGTACGATATATAAGTCCACACTGCCTCTTCCCGTTCTCAATTCCATTTTGGGTAATGTAGTAATATATATATATATGAATGTGAATGTTTACGACAGAAAAATATGAGTTGTGTATATGAGACTCGATCAACCGATCTACAATCACCCAAACAACATCAAACTTCCTCAAAGTCTGCGGGAGTCCAACTACGAAGTCCATGGTAATATGCTCCCACTTCCACTTCGGAATTTCAAGTCTCTCAAGTAATCCACCCGGTCTCTCATGCTCATACTTTACTTATTGACAGTTGAGGAACCGAGCTACAAATCCCACTATATCTTTATTCATTCTCCTCCACCAATAATGTTGCCTCAAGTCATGATACATCTTTGAGACATCCGAATGAATGAAATACCGAGAACTGTGGGTCTCCTCAAGAATCAACTCACGCAGCCCATCCACATTAGGCACACAAATCCGACCCTGCATCCTCAATACCCCGACATCCTTAATAGTAACATCTCTGGCATCACCGTATTGAATTGTGTCCTTAAGGACAAGCAAATAGGGATTATCATATTGGCGCTCTCTGATACGATCATATAAAGAAGACCGAGAAACCACACAAGCTAGAACCTGACTGGGCTCCAAAACATCTAATCTCATGAACTGGTTGGCCAAGGTCTGAACATCAACTGCAAGAGGCCTTTCACCAACAGGAATGAATGCAAGGCTACCCATACTCACCGCCTTTCTACTCAAGGCATCGGCCACCACATTGGCCTTCTCGGGATGATACAGAATAGTAATATCATAGTCCTTTAGCAGCTCCAACCATCTCCGTTGCCTCAAATTTAGATCCTTCTGTTTGAATAAGTGCTCCCACTTCCACTTCGGAATTTCAAGTCTCTCAAGTAATCCACCCGGTCTCTCATGCTCATACTTTACATGTTGATAGTTGAGGAACCGAGCTACAAATCCCACTATATCCTTATCCATTCTCATCCACTAATAATGCTACCTCAAGTCATGAGACATCTTTGAGACATCCGAATGAATGAAATACCGAGAACTGTGGGTCTCCTCAAGAATCAACTCACGCATCCCATCCATATTAGGCACACAAATCCGACCCTGCATCCTCAATCCTTAATAGTAACATCTCTGGCATCAACGTGTTGAATTGTGTCCTTAAGGACAAGGAAATAGGGATCATCATATTGGCGTTCTCTGATACGATCATATAAAGAAGACCGAGAAACCACACAAGCTAGAACCCGACTGGGCTCCAAAACATCTAATCTCATAAACTGGTTGGCCAAGGTCTGAACATCAACTGCAAGAGGCCTTTCACCAACAGGAGTGAATGCAAGGCTACCCATACTCACCGCCTTTCTACTCAAGGCATTGGCCACCACATTGGCCTTCCCGAGATGATACAAAATAGTAATCTCAAATGTTGTGTATGTTCCTCCTGGATAAATGACTACACCAGGATATCATCAATAAATACTACGATAAATAAATCAGGATACGGCTGGAATACACTATTCATCTAGTGCATAAATGTTGTTGGGGTGTTGGTTAGCCCAAAAGACATCACGAGAAATTCATAGTGACCATAACGGGTCCTGAATGCCGTCTTTAGAATATCTGAATCTCGAATTTTCAACTGGTGATACCTGGACCTCAAATCAATTTTGGAGAATACCCTCGCTCCCTGAAGCTGGTCAAATAAATCATCAATACATGGCAAAGGATACTTGTTCTTGAATTGTAACTTTGTTTAACTGCCTGTAGTTGATGCACATCCGCATATTACCATCTTTCTTCTTCACAAATAGAACCGGTGCACCCCAAGGCGATACATTAGGCATGATGAATCCCCTATCAAGGAGTTCCTAAAGTTGCTCATTCAATTCTTTCAATTCAGCTGGAGCCATACGATACGGAGGAATAGAAATGGACCGAGTGCCTGGCACCAAGTCAATACCGAAATCAATATCCCTGTCGGGTGGCATACCCGGCAAGTCTATAGGAAATATATCTGAAAAGTCTCGCACTACCAGTACAAAATTAATAGTAGAAGTGTCTACATCAACATCTCTCACAAAGGCCAAATAGGACAAACACCTCTTCCCAACCATACGTTGGGCCTTCAAATAAGAGATTACCCTGCTGGGAACATAATCTAGAGAACCTCTCCATTCGACCTTCGGCAACTCCGGCATTGCCAACATCACGGTTTTTGCGTGACAATCCAGAATAGCATGACATGGAGACAACCAGTCCATACCCAAGATTACATCGAAATCAACCATACTAAGGAATAAGAGATCAACTTTAGTCTCCAGTCCCTAATAGTTACCAAACACGACCGATACACACGATCCACAATAATAGTATCGCCCATCGGCTTAGATACACGAACATGTGAAACTAAAGACTCATGGGGTATATCCAGATAATGTGTAAAGTACAATGATACATACGAATAAGTGGAACCAGGGTCAAATAATATAGAAGCTTCCCTGTGGCACACTGAGACAATACATGTGATCACTGCATCTGAAGCAACGACATCTGGCTTGGCAGGAAAAGCATAGAATCGGGATTGACCGCCAACTGATCGGCCTCTCCCTCTTGGGCGACCCCTAGATGACTGAACCCCACCCCGAGCTGGCTGGGCAGGTGGCGAAGTAACTAGTGATAAAGTCGTAGTCTGATTCCTCTACTGCACTGGACCTCCCGGGCGATGAGGACACTACCTCCACACATGCCCAAACTCCCCGCACTCAAAGCAACTCCCTGGTGGTGGTGGTGGTGGTGAGGACTGAATCGGGACCTAAGAACCAGAATAACTACTAGAAGCACCAGGTGCAAATGAACCCTGAACTGAAGGAGCACGGGACGAACTCTGGGCTGGAAGGGCAATGAGAGATGACTGACCCTAATGAGAATTGTACGAACCATGGATGGATGATGCACCACGATGAACTGGGCAACCCGTCTGAGGGTGTCTGCAAGGACGACCCCCTGAAGGAACACCGATGAAACCACTCGTTCCACGAGGCCTCCTGGCCTCCCTTTCTCCCTGCTCCTGGCTATGGACCATCTCTATCTGCCGAGCAATGTCAACTACCTCACCAAAAGTAGCACCAGATACCCTATCCCGAGTCATAACTAACCGCAACCGATATGTGAGGCCATTAATGAACCTCCTAATCCTCTTCCTATCAGTGGGAACCAACCAAACTACATGACGAGCCAAATCAGAAAACTTCATTTCGTACTGCGTCACAAACATACCTTCCTTACGTAACTACTCAAACTGTCTGCGCAGCTCCTCTCTACGAGACTGCAACACGAACTTCTCCAAGAAGAGAATGAAGAACTCCTACCATGTAAGTGGTGCTGCACCGACCGGCCTGCACCTCTTATAAGCCTCCCACCATCTGAAGGAAGCCCCAGAAAATTAAAAAGTAGTGAGCGAGACCCCACTGGTCTCCAGAATATCCACTGTTTGAAGCATTCGCTGGCACTTATCCAGGAAACCATGAGCATCCTCTGACTCAACACCGCTAAATGATGGAGGTCGAATCCTCCCAAATCTCTCAAGTCTCCTCTGCTCATCATCAGCCATAACAGGGACTACCAGGGTCTTAGCAGCTGCAACCGGTTGGGCTGGTAGTGCCCCCAGTATCTGAAGTCCCTGCACTACCTGCTCTAGAGTACGGGCAACAGGGGTGTGAGTACCTCCCCCGGCCTGAGAAGTGGCTGGTGCGACCTGAGTTGAAACCACCCGAGCAAGGCATGTGCAAACAGTCAATATCTGTGTTAGAGCCTCCTAAAGGCCTGGAATCACAATAGGCACAACTGGTGCCTGAGCTGGTCCCGCTGGCTCAACTATATATGGAATCTACTCCTGAGCTAGAGCAACTGGTGGTGCTACAGATGCTGCTTCAACTGTTGTACGAGTTACATCTCTACCTCGACCCCGACCTCTACCACGACCCCAACCTCTCGCGGCCCTTACTGGTGGCACTGGTGGCTGACTGTCCGATTCGGTAGTACGTGTCCTAAACATCTGTGAGAGAATAGAATAACAGAAATTTAGTTTTCGGAATCAACAAATTTGCACGACAGAATACAAGAATGTAAAATTTTCCTAAGGGGTCGGCAACCTCTCGAAGATAAGTACAGACGTCTCCACACCGATCCGGAAGACTCTACTAAACCCGCTCATGACTCGTGAGACCTATGTAACCTAGTCTCTGATACAAATTTGTCACGACCTAAAATCCTAACTTGTCATGATGGCGCCTATCTCGAAACTAGGCAAGCTGATAACCTCAATAAACCATAATTTCTTTTAAGATTGAAAACATAATATCTAAATTTCATAGAAAATCCCACACACACTGATATAAATACACTCCCAAAACTCGGTGTCACTGAATACATGAGCATCTAAATGATAACAAAGTCTGACTGATAAAAATATTGTCTGAAAATATAGAACAATACAAAAACTGAAAGGAAAGAGAGTCAAGATTTGTAGATGTCAAGCAGCTACCTAGATAATCTCTAACAAATAAAGCTCCGAAGAACTAGCAACCGCCGTGTCCAAAAGTACCTGGATCTGCACACGAGGTGCATGGTGTAGTATTAGTACAACCAACTCAACAAGTAATAATATTAAATAAAGAACTGGAAGTAGTGACGAGCTTCGTAGCTAAGTCCAATTGCAGTAATTTCCAACATAAGAAGGTAGGCATGCTTTCAAGCTCAACATTTAAGACCCAAACAGTAATTTCATATCAAGTTCAAATGAAACAAAAGATAATATCTCTTAGAAATTTTCCAAACAATGATATATGACAACTGAAGTGCAAAAATAATAAAATTAATGCATCCTCTCAGAGCAATAGTCACTCAGTCCTCCTATTCACTCCAACCTTACAAACACTCTTTACTCACAGTTACTCATTTCTCCCAATCACTCGACACTTGCACTCAGTAGGTACCTGCGCTCACTAGGGGTGTGTACAGACTCCGGAGGGGCTCTTTTAGCCCAATCGCTATAACAAGCCAATCATGGAATATAACAATGAAACATGTTGCGGTGTGAAGCCCGATCCTATAAATATCCTCACAATCAAGCTCTCGACCTCACTTAGTCATCCACCTCTCCAGTCTCCCGGACTCTCAGAAATCATGGTAAGCTGCCCAAACAGTAATGATATGATGTATCAATAATGAACAATAGAGAGTGAGATAAAATATGCAAGTAAAACTATGGTTGAGTGCAAAACAACAATTTAGCAGATAATTCAACAAGTACACGACCTATGTGGGTCCCTATAGTGTAAACACATGTTTTAAACATGATTTATATATTGATTTCTCTAATACGTGAAAAATATACGGATATCAACAGATTATTCAACCACACAGTTCCATAGAATTTATCAAGTCACATTTCCTACGGTGCATGCCCACACGCCCGTCACCTAGCATGTGCGTCACCTCATAACCAATCACATATCACAGAATCCGTGGTTTTATACCCTCAGGACCAAATTTAGAACTCTTACTTACCTCAAACCATGTAATTTTTTATTCTGCTATGTCTTTGCCTCACGAATCGATCTCCAAACGCCTCGAATCTAGTCATAAATAATTTGATTCAGTCAATACAAATTATAAGAATTAATTCCATATGAAAATACTAATTTTCCAACAAAATTCAAAATTGCACTCAAAAATGTCTCGAAACCCGAAAAAGTTACAAAATATGAACGCCCATTCAACCACGAGTCCAACCATACCAAATTTACCAAATTTCAACATCAACTCGACCTCAAAATTTTAATTTCTTATTTTGGAATCCCTAGGCCAAATCCTCTAATTTCACCTAAAAACACGTAATCTAGTCGAAATACTCAATGATAATCCAATATTATTGACTAACAATGATTACAAGTGACTTATCTCAAGATTTTCCGTGAATTCTCTTTGAAAAATTGCCCAAAACCGTGTTAAAAATGTCCACAATGACAAAAATGTCGGAGCCCTCTATGCGCCATTCTCGCTTCTGCGGACAAGAGTTCACTTCTGCTATCCAGTGCACTCCTAGCCCAGGCCGCATTTGCGACCATGTTGTCGCTTCTGCGGTCGTGCTTCTGTGACATTTTGTCCGCTTCTGCGATTCCAGGCTCGCTTCTACGAGCTCGCACCTGCGAGCCAATTTCCGTATGTGCGATTGCATCCGAAACTCACCCGAGGCCCCCGAGATCTCGACCAAATATACCAACAAGTCCTAAAATAACATACGAACTTAGTCGAAGCCTCAAATCACACCAAACAATATTAAAAACATGAATCACACCCCCAATTCAAGTTTAATGAAACTAAGAATTTTCAACTTCTACATTAGATGCCAAACCCTATCAAATCAAGTCTGATTGACCTCAAATTTTGCACACAAGTCATAAATGACATAACGGACCTATTCAAATTTCCAGAATCAGATTCCGACCCTGATATCAAAAAGTCAACTTCCCGATCAAACTTTCAAACTTAAATATCTATTTTAGCCATTTCAAGCCTAAGTCCAAAATCACCATACAGAGCTATTAGAACCATCAAGACTCGCGGAGTTTGCCTATAATAACAGTTACCAGTCAAGCATTCAGATGGCTCCGTATGAGGCTTTATATGAGAGACGGTGTCGGTCTCCGTTGGGTTGGTTTGAGCCATGTGAGGCTAGGCTATTAGGTACTGATTTGGTTCAGGATGATTTGGGGAAAGTTAAATTGATTCAGGAGCGGCTCCGCATGGCACAGTCTAGACAGAAGAGTTATGCCGAAATGAAGGTCCATGATGTTGCTTACATGGTTGGGGAGAAGGTTCTGCTCAAGGTTTCACCCACGAAGGGTGTGTTGAGGTTCAGGAAGAAGGGCAAGTTGAGTCCTCGGTATATTGGGCCTTTTGAAGTACTTAAGAAGATTGGAGATGTGGTCTTATGAATTGGCATTGCTACCTACTCTATCGGGTGTTCATTCAGTATTTCATGTATCTATGCTATGGAAGTATGTCGGATATCCGTCTCATGTTTTGGATTTTAGCACAGTGCAGTTGGACAGTAATTTGACGTATGATGTGGAGCCGGTGGCCATTTTAGACCAACAAGTTTGAAAGTTGAGATCAAAGAACATAGCTTCAGTAAAAGTGCAGTGGAGAGGCCAGCCAGTCGGAGAAACTACCTGGATATTGAGCGTGAGATGCGGAGCAAATATCCACACCTATTTGAGGCTCCAGGTATGATTCCAAACCCGTTCGAGGACGAACACTTGTTTAAGAGGGGGAGAATGTAACGACCCGGCCGGTCGTGTAGATCCGTCTCATGTTTTGGATTTTAGCACAGTGCAGTTAGACGGTAATTTGACTTATGATGTGGAGCCGATGGCCATTTTAGATCGGTAGGTTCGAAAGTTGAGATCAAAGAACATAGCTTCAGTGAAAGTGTAGGTGCCCCCCGTTGATTTCGGCGGATTCCAGCCACAGACCTGATCGACGCTAGCTCGCATGTGGCCATCAATGCAAATTTGCCTACCGATCCTGAGAACAGTGTCCGCATGGAAGTCCTATTGATTGCCTAAAATACGTACGGTGGTGAAGGTGATGGAATCAATTTACGGGTGATAATGGAAATGTTATAGGCTCAACAGGCAGTTATAGCCCAGTTGTAGAACCAAAGCCGTGTGCCAAGAAGAATTGAGCCCAAGTCATCCCGAGAAGTCACCCGCAGAAATGAACTGGTCACGGAGAGGCCGAATGGAAATAAATCGAGGACCAACCCCGAGATCATAAAGATGCTCGAGGAGCTGACAAAACGGGTAGAATCGGGAGGGAAGAAAATCGAAGCCAATGACAAAAAGGCGTAAACCTATAATTACAGGGTCAACCAAATCCCAGGGGCATCGCCGATATTAAAAGGCTTGGATTCCAAGAAATTTGTTCAAAAACCTTTTCCTCCAAGCGAGCTCCGAAGCTGATCCCTAACAAGTTCCGCATGCCCGAGATTCCTAAATACAACGGAACAACGACCCAAATGAGCATGTAACCTCCTACACGTGCGTCATCAAAGGGAACGACTTGGAGGCTGATGAGATCAAGTCTGTCCTGCTGAAAAGTCCAGGAAAACTCTGTAAAAGAGAGCTATGATATGGTATCGCAACCTACCTCCTAATTCCATTGACTCGTTTACTATGCTTGTAGATTTTTTCCATAAAAGCACACGACGGGGCTATCAAGGCCGAGACCAGGAAGTCGGATCTTTTCAAAGTGGAACAAAGGGATAATGAGATGCTCGGAGATTTTGTGTCCCAATTTCAAATAGAACAGATGGACCTACCTCTGGTCTCGGACGATTGGACCGTTCAGACCTTCACCCAAGGACTCAATGTTCAAAGCTCGCTGGCTTCACATCAGTTGAAACAAAATCTGATAGAATACCCGGCTGTTACTTGGGCTGACGTGCATAACCGGTATCAATCAAAAGTTAGGGTCGAAGATGATTAGCTTGCCCCCCCCTTCCGGGTCCATTTATCCCATCAGAGCCATCGATGGAGACGTTGATCGAGAACCAATATCAAACAGGGATGGGTATCAACCATACAATGGAGACCAGAGAAGTAGTGGGTATGGGTATCAACCATACAGGGATGGCCTCGACCTCTACAGTGCGCCATTAGATGCATCAAGGACACCAAATGGCCTCGACCTCTACAGTCTGATCCAGCCCAAAGGGATCCTAACCTAATGTGCAAATATCATGGCACTCACGGCCACATAATAGAGGATTGACGATAACTAAGAGAGGAAGTAGCCCGGCTAATCAACAACGGACATCTCCGAGAGTTCCTGAGCGATCAAGCCAAAAATAATTTCAGGAATATAGATTCTAATAAATAGATCGAGCAGGAGGAACCTCAGAGCGTCATTAACATGCTCATAGGTGGGGTCGACATTCCCCAGGGGCCCAAGCTGAAGTACACCGGAGTATCCATCATAAGGGAAAAATGGACTCGGGATTACGTGCCGGAGGGAACCTTGTCTTTCAATGATGAGGACACTGAAGGGATATTGCAGCCCCACAATGATGCACTGGTAATATCTGTACTCATAAATAAATCTCGAGTTAAGCGTGTGTTAATTGATTCGGGTAGATCGGTCAATATCATTAGATCGAGGGTCGTGGAACAACTCGGTCTACAAGATCAAATCGTGCTTGCAGTCCAAGTTCTAAACGGGTTCAACATGGCATGTGAGACCACTAAAGGGGAGATAACATTACCGGTAAACGTCTCTGGGACCATTCATGAAGCCAAGTTCTATGTAATCGAATGAGATATGAGGTACAATGCTCTGTTCGAGAGGCCATTGATTCACAACACGAGGGAAATACCCTCGACTCTGCACCAAGTGTTGAAATTCTCAATGCCAAGAGGGATAAAAACAATTTACGGAGAACAACCAGTCGTAAAGGAGATGTTCACGGTCGACGAGGTAGTCCCGATATCCGCACTTACAACGACAAAAGGTCTGGGTTCGGTCATCAAAGGAGAAGCCAAATAGCAGTTACCTACACCGGCCCCGACCCAACTGTAGAAGCAGGGGACCGATGAAGATAATGACTATAGAGTTCCCAAGTCTTTTATAACCCCCGATGATTCTCACGCTACCAAATCGATAGTCAAGGAACTGGAGCAAGTCGTACCGATCGAAAGGTATACCTGGGCATGAGGTTGAGTCCCGAGCTTAGGAAAAAACTCATTCAATTCCTTATAGCTAACATAGATTATTTCGCTTGGTCCCACTTTGACATGACACGGATCCCGCCAAAAATAACCACTTACAAGTTGAACCTGGACCCGAAGTTTCACCCGGTCAAGCAGAAGAGGAGGCCCCAGTCCGAGGTCAAGAATGCGTTCATCAAGGACGAGGTATCTAAATCCTTAAAATAAGGTCCATCCGGGAGGTTAAATACTCGGACTTGTTAGCAAATGTAGTAATAGTCCCTAAAAAGGTAAACAAATTAAGAATGTGTGTAGATTATAAAGACTTGAATAAAATATGTCCCAAGGAATCTTTCCCTTTGCCTAACATCGTCGCACGATCGATGCAACAACCGGCCACGAGATCCTTAGTTTTCTCGACGCTTATTTTGGGTACAACTAAATTCGGATGGACTCGGGTGATCAGGAAAAAACTTCCTTCATCACTAAGTACGACACTTACTACTATAACGTGATGCCATTCAGACTAAAAAATACCGGTGCCACTTACCAACGCCTAGTAAATCGGATGTTCGAAGAACAAATAGGAAAATGAATGGAGGTTTACATTGACGATATGTTGGTTAAGTCCCTGCGAGCAAAGGACCATTTGAAATATTTGTAGGAAACCTTCAGCATATTGAAGAAGTACAATATGAAGCTGAACCCAAAGAAATGTGCATTTGGAGTCAGGTCCGGGAAATTTCTTGGATTCATGGTGTCCAACCGGGGAATCGAGATTAATCCCGATAAGATCAAGGCCATCGAAGATATCACTGTTGTGGACAATGTCAAGGACGTTCAAAGGTTAACCGGATGCATAGCCGCCCTGAGGTTTTTCATCTCGAGGTCCTTCGATAAGAGCCACCGATTTTTCTCATTGTTGAAGAAAAAGAATAACTTCTCATGGACCCCTGAGTGCCAATGAGCCTTTGAGTAACTCAAGTGGTATCTCTCGAGGCCACCTCTGCTTCATACTCCGAAGACAGACGAGCAAATATACTTGTACTTAGCAGTATCCGAGATAGCGGTAAGTAGAGTCCTGGTCGGGGAAGAAGAAGGTACGCAATTTCCAATCTATTATGTTACGAGGACTCTAGGCGAGGCCGAAACTATATACCCTCACATAGAAAAATTGGCGCTCGCTTTGCTAAGCGCCTCTAGGAAACTAAAACCATACTTTTAATGTCACCCCATATGCGTTGTAACTACTTACCCATTGAGGAATGTAATGCATAAACCCGAGCTCTCGGGACGATTAGCCAAATGGGCCGTAGAGATAAGCTGGTACGATATCGAATATCGGCCCCGAACCGCCATTAAATCTCAAATTTTGGCAAACTTTGTGGCTGACTTTACGCCGACCCTAATAACCAAGGTCGAAAGAGAGTTGTTGTTGAACTCGAGGACTTCTTAGGGAATCTAGACCCTTTTTACGAACGGTGCCTCGAACGCAAAAGGGTCCGGACTTGGCATCGTATTGAAGCCACCAACAAGCAATGTAGTTAGACACTTTATTAGGAATGTAAAATTGGCTAACAACGAGGATGAATATGAGGCCATGATTGCATGTCTCGAACTGGCCAAAAGCTTGGGGGCAGAGGTGATCTAAGTTAAGTGTGACTCCCTCCTTGTGGTGAACCAAATTAATGGGACGTTCAAGGTCAGAGAAGAACGAATGCAAAGATTCTTGTATAAGCTGCAGGTAACGTTACATCAGTTCAAGGAGTGGACTCTACAACATGTACCTCGAGATCAAAACAATGACGTTGATGCCCTTCCTAACTTGGGATCGTCGGTCGATGATGATGAGTTCAACTCGGGGGTGGTCGTACAACTTATGAGATTGGTGGTGGAAGAAGGTCACACCGAGATAAACTCAACAAGCCTAACTTTGGACTGGAGAAACAAATATATAGAGTATCTGAAGACCGAAAAACTGCCCTAGGATCCTAAAGAATTGAGGGATCTAAGTACGAAGGCAACCTGGTTCAACTTGTCCGAAGATGGTACCTTGTTCAGAAAAACATTCGATGGCCTACTCGCAATATGTTTAGGACCGAGAGATACCGAGTATGTTCTGAGGGAGGTCTACGAAGGCACTTGCGGAAATCATTCGGGCGCCGAATCATTAGTTTGGAAAATAGTCAGATCCGGCTACTACTGGATCGACATGGAAAAGGACGCGAAAGAGTTCGTACCAAAATGCGACGAATGTCAAAGGCATGCTCCGATGATTCATCAGCTTGGGGAGCTGCTGCATTTGGTCTTGTCACCCTGGTTGTTCATGAAATCGGGGATGGACATCGTCGCCTCCCTTCCATGGGCACCCGGTAAGGCTTAATTTATATTATTTATGACTGACTATTTTTCTAAGTGGATGAAAGACCGTTCGTATGAGAAAGTTAGGGAGAAAGAAGTCATCGATTTCATTTGGGACCACATAATATGTCAGTTTGGAATGTCGGCCGAGATCGTGTGCGACAATGGGAAACAGTTCATCGGCAGCAAAGTAAGCAAGTTTCTCGAAGACCATAAGATTAAAAGAATCCTATCGACACCCTATCACCCTAGTGGGAACGGGCAAGCAGAGTCCACGAATAAAACCATACTCCAAAACCTCAAAAAGAGGTTGACAAACGCCAAAGCAAAATGGAAAGAAATCTTGCCCGAAGTCCTATGGTCATATCGTACGACCTTAAAATCCAGTACCGGGGCCAACCTTAAAATCCAGTACCGGGGTTAACTGCACAAAAACAACGGATTGAAAGGTATTACAATCGGAGAGCCAATCTTCGATACTTAAATATCGGGGACTCGGTGTTAAGGAAGGTCACACTAAGCACCCGAAACCCGAGCGAAGGGAAGCTGGGGCCAAACTGGGAAGGTTCGTATCAAATTATCGAGATCACTAGAAAAGGATCGTACAAATTTGGAGCGATGAACGGTGAGCGACTACCGAACAACTTGAACGTAACTCACTTGAAACGATACTACTGCTAAGGTACAACCCCATTCAATTCTTTTCTTTACATATTGGACTAACACTTGCAGGTAACAGTCAAGAAATGATACAACTTTTAGGCCTGAAAGCACGCGTTGCACTCTTTTCCCCTTGAATCAGTTTTGTCCCAAATGGATTTTCCGGCAAGGTTTTTAACGAGGCAACAGTGGATCGTGCTAACTTAAGATTGAATACCAGCTATGAACCGGTGTCAAAGATCATGTCAACAGTATCCAAAGCTTCTCTAAAGTTCAGCCTCTAATACTGGGGGTCATCACCCTTGGACAACGATTTTAGCAAGGAAAGAAACTTTGTGTTCGAACAGTCTAGCCTCGGTGGGTAGGATTTACTGTAAGGGCCAAACAGTCAAATGAATCGTGCCCACATAGACCACCCAAGCCATAACAAAAAATTGAACACATTTGTAACCTTTTATATTACACATAGAAATGAAAGAAATTTTCTCCTTGCGGTTAATATTTTGTCCCTTAAATTTTTTTCTACATTCGGTCCCCTAAAGATATCGAGCCCAAGGGCCACCTCTGTCCGGATCCAATAGATCACACTCACTCAGGGACTGTCGTCCAGGGCAGGCTCGGCCGACCCGGGGTATCAAAGCCCGGAGGCACAAAGCTTATTAGACAGTGCCCGAACTTTAAAGGCTACGGCCATCCCCATCCGGGACTGTTGTCCGGGGCAAGACCGGATAACTTGTGGTAACAAGCCCATTAGGAAACACCCAAACTTAAAAAGGCTACGTCCGTCCTAAGAACGGCTCGGAAACGTCCGAGATCCATAACCAAAACATAAGGTCTTCAAATTTTTAAAACCGGTTCGAAGGCTACCCTCGGTAAAATTATACAAAATTCTAAGTGAACATTTTGGGGAAAGCTTCCGGGCATACCAAACCCCCTTACGAGCCTTAAGCAAAATAGTCTAAAAAATGAACAATGTTCGAACCTCCGAATAAGACCTAATTATTACGTGCTAAGGCATCCGAAATCTTTGCAATCATAAAGAAAAAAGTAAAAAGAATCAAGCTTGAAAATTGTCGAAGGGAAAAAGACTTATATATATATATAATCTTACAAAGTCCAAACGGCCTCAACAAAACATAAAGGTACAAAAGCAAAAATTACAATATACCTAAGAAGCCTAATCCTCACCGGGGCTCGCCTCATCATCGGGGCCATCGGAATATTCCCCGTCCTTAGATCCGTCCGAACCCTCAAAATCTTCCTCATCCTCTGGGTACGCCAACTTCTTGGCCTCGACCTCGAGCCTCTTAACATTTTCGAGCTCGGCCGATAAATCGGACCCCCGGGCATGAACCTCTTCGAGTGCCTACCTCCGGGATTACCACTTCACATGATTGACTATGGCCTTTAGGCGTTCCTAAGCTACCTCAGCATCGGCTTTGTACTGGGTCACTATCTCATCGGCCTTGGCCATTTCAGCAACTGACTTGGCTGCTTTAAGCTCCTTGGTAAGGGTCTCCCGATCGGCAACAATCGAGCTCAGTTGGGACTGGAGCTCCTCAATTTTCCGGGACCATGCCTTTGTTTTCTCCTTCATCAATCGAAGTTAAGACTCCGCCAAGGCCAATTGCTCCCAAGCTGTTTCCTTTTCAGAATCCAACCGGTCCGTCTTGCCCTTCCACTCCTCGACCATGGCCTTGACTTCCTCCATCTCATCCCGAAGCTGGTCAACACCGATCTATCTTCTGTTGGACCTGTGGATTCTGACCGTTAGACACCGTGTCTAGCTCATCATCACTAACTTCAAAAACTTTTACCTGTTCCAATAGGTCGGCATGTTCTTTCTGAGCAGCATCCAACTCGGCTTAAAGGCTTATTGATTTCACCATCGCGTTGCTCGCTGAGAATTTTATACATGTTTCTTTTCTCAACATGCTCTTTGACTTCGGCCTGGAGTTGTCTCAACTCGTCTCGGTACCGGAGGCCTGCAAATACGAGGAAGGATATTAGAATTATCAAAAAATTAGTTCAAATATTAGAAGAAAAATTGGAATCATTAGGAATTATCAAAAGTTACCCGGTCCAATGCCTGTTGTGCTTCGTTAAACAAGCATGGCGAGTCTACCTCATTCATTTTGGCTTGGTCTTCTTCATCACCAGACACCAGAGGTAACTGGCTATCCTTACGGGGGCGAAAAAAACCCGGGCATCCTTCGGAACAGTGATGATAATTGACCGCTTTTGACTAGTATCCGCACTCGGGACAAGGAACCGATTGACCAGTCTCGGGCTCGAGTTAGGCCCACCTGCCCCCCGTGGACGGACTTTTACTCGGTACTTCTAAGTCACCTAACCCGGTGACATCCTCCATGGAGGTAGAATCCACGCCATAAAAAAAATAGCAAAGGGGATCGCCCGCTCCGTGGGCCCCCTCGTTGGGTCGTTCTTTCACAATTTGGGTCTCGTTATACATAGACTCAGTAAATGAGGGTTACTCAGTGATGTTTATCACACCAAGTGCCTCATTCGGGGCACTAGCCATATCCCGGAAAGCCTTAGCCTCGGCCTCTTCATCGACCTCCCTGGCATGAGGCAGATCGGCCTCACGGGTCTCTATTTTAATAGCCCCCTCCTCTTCGAGGGGCGACGGCTCGTGGGCCACAAAAATAGAAGGCTCTTCCCACTCGGGCTCGTCCCTAAGCCGGTAGAGCAAGTTCGAAACTGGTACTCGAGAGCTGGTATTTTCCTTTGACTTGCACACTAGCCTTCTCCTTGTTTTCTTTTTCTCCGAGCTCGGGGAACTCGGAGTCCTCCTCTTCTTCCTCTCTCCGGCTTGCACCAGAGCAAGAGACTCAACAGGAAAGTCCTCGTCCCCTATCGAAAACCTAAGCTAGACGTTCTTAGGCAAACCTACAAAGGAAAGTAAATGAGATAAGGATGCGATGATAGAAGAAAAAGTTCAATACGACTTGTTTGGGAAAAGAACCTTAATATGGGAACAGGCGTTCCCAACGAATTTTTGAAAGTTTGTGCCATGAGCGCTTGGAGTAGGGAATTTGTGACACAATGCCCTCTACCCACTCCTTGAGTCGAGGGATAACATTTGGAACTTGAGCAAGGGCTACAACATAACAAGCACCGATAAAAAAAAAGGAAGATAAGTCATAAAATTGACGCATAAAAGGAATACTTACGTGATGCGTTCCACCTTTCGGGGAACGACCTCTACTCGACAGGTACCAGGTCGACGATCCTCATTTTAACAAAATATCCTTGCCAACCCCGATCCCGGTCCTCGTTGATGCTCGAGAACGGGGCTTTGCTGGCCCAATGTACTAGCTTTATCAGCCCCCCCGGAAGATTCGGGGACTGTATAAGCGGAGTAGATGATCGATGGTGAACGAGCACCCATCGATTTTGTTCACAAAAAATTGGAGGAGGATCACGATCCTCCACAATGATGGATGAATCTGGCCAAGGCACACATTATACCTCTTGTAGAAGTCTAAGATGACCGGGTCTACCGGACCCAATGTAAAGGGATAAATGTAAACAATTAGATATCCCTCGACATGGGTGGTAATGGCCTCTTCGGGGTCGGGGACCACTATGTCTTTATCGGCCTAGTTGCAGTGGACCATGGGGAGGACCTCTTCGGTAATTGAGCAGATGTATCTCGAGACCTCCTCACACCGACCCTGTACAGAAGAAGGCTTCTCAACCTTAAAGTCATTGGTGACCGAACAACCACCGGGAATGAACATCTTCAAGAGGGGCTCTTTTGCCGGTTCATCAACAACCATATCGGGGACAGTCTCCTCGACCTCAATGGTCGGTCACGAGAAAGAATGAGCATCCATCTGAGGAACAGATTTTGAGGTTTTTCCATTTTTGCCATTGTTATGAAAGAAAAAGCTTGGAAAAGATGGAGAAAGAGTGAAAGTTAAAAGATCAGACTTGTTGGCTTGAGTAGGAGATGGGTAAAAGTTTTCGCAAAGTACTGAAGAACCTTGGGTAACGGGGGTAAAAACGCTAGAGAATGTTGAAGTACTGAAGGTACGAAGGTAGAAGATTTGGTGTAAAGTGAAAAATGGATAAGAGATGGGGTATTTTTAGGAGTTCAACGATGTTTTGCATCTAGGTACGGCCGACCGGCGACTGACATGCATTTAATGCCATATGACATGACTAACGAGACGTTTAAGATGTTTTGTCATTTCTGTTGCGATGTGTCGAAGTAAAAATCGGGAGCTCATGTCGTTTCTCGTCATTTACTCTCCGAGAAACGAGGGGACTATCTGTATACGGGTAAAATCGGGCTCACGGTACACCCCGATCTCCGACAAAATAAGCCAAGCTCGAGACATGATGGCAGGGGACCGAAATCGGGGCAAGAGTCTCATCGAGTCATGGTTCGGAATCGGTCCTAGCCTTGAACAACTTCAAAGAATATTATCAGGCAATCAAGCACGACCAACAGAGGACCATTATGCCGGATATACTTCTCGTACTAAGGCCCGAATAGAGCGCTTATCACCGGAGCCATCGAGGCCATGCCCCTGGATTCAGTTCAAGCTCCAAGACCTCGGAAAAGTCTTACCAAACGGTTGCACACGACTAACGAAGGGCCGTGATATCCGCGCCCGACCGGATATCACGGCGCGGATCTCGGCCCGTATTGGCAGCAAATCAGTGATTAACGAAAAAGAAGATTTTACCTTTTTTAGAATTGTACTAGGGATGAAGCCCTCCCACTATATAAAGGAGATGATTTTTATTCAAAGAGGACGTTACAGCACACATTCCAAAGTAATATATTATTATTTTCTTTGTTATTAGCTCTTTATTCTGTTCATCAGTGCTGGCCATAGCGATCCCAGATCAAGGGTAAATATTTCAATAAGGCTGAAACTATCTTCATCGTGTGGTTTGGATCTATTTTATCTTTTTTTTATTCAATTTGACTTAATCTATCGCTTTGTATTAAATTAATCCGCGTATCTTTAAAACTATTTATAAATTTAATTATTATCCGATTTTGAAGGTACAAATTGTCTTTGGTTTTTTCGCAGTCATGTCCTTGTGTTATGCTCGAGTTCTTGTTCCTCATTTTACAGAGGTCAATGCTCCACATTTGTTCCTATAAAATGTGAACATTTTATTTATTCATGTTATACTTCATGCGACATTGCACATATCTTATTGAAGACTAACATCTAATAGTGGTTTCTCCTTTTTTAAATTCTCTTCGGAAACATTAAAACTAGTTTTAAAAAAATGATCATCTGAAAAAAAGACATGTAAAGTGTAATATTTTCGGTAATGTGGCATGTATCTCCCAACTTACAATGAGTGCTGCATGCCCCTTTTTTAAGTCAGCATCACAAAGAGTAGCATTTGCACGACTAAATGATCTTTAACAGAAAAAAAATATTTAATCAATTCTAAATACTAGGTCGTGCAGATGTTGAAATATTTTCCACAAAAAAACTTTGTTGGTTATTAGCGGTTATTGCATTAAGTTTAGCAAAATGTTTCAGTGTTGGCTCCATCAATAACAAGTAGAGTAGTACTTTTGATAAATGGAAGCTTGATAATTAACAGAAATGAATGAAGAAAATAAATAAAGAAAGAATAAAAGTGATCAATGAATGCAAATATGATAATTAATTGAGTCATGGAGATGGCTCTCTGCTCGTTTTATTCATCTTTATTTTAGTGGAAATATAATATTATGATTTATGAAAAGTCATTTAAAAAGTTAATTAGTTTATCAATACCTCGAGAAAACTATTGGAAACTTAGAAGTTTAAAGAGAGAGTACAACAACAACAACCCAGTATAATCTCGTTAGTGAGGTCTGGGGAGGGTAATGTGTACACAGACCTTATTCCTAACCTGGGTTAGAGATGCTGTTTTCGAGAGACCTTCGGCTCCCTCCCTCCAAGAACTCTCCACCTTTCTCTTAGGGTGACTCGAACTCACAACCTCTTGATTGGAAATTGGGTGAATCGTATAATAAGAATAGTATTATCATCACAAAAGTCTTTCAAAGTCACAAAAACGAGCTTCTTTTTCAATATGATGGCGGAGTAAGGAGGACAAATTTGATTAATAGCCTGTTTGGCCAAGCTTCTCGGCAGGCCAAAATTGCTTTTTTTTTTCTTCAAAAAAGTATTTTTTCCTTAATTTGAGGTATTTGACCAAGTTTTTTTTTTGAACAAAAGTGCTTTTGGCTAGAAGCTGAAGCAGAAGCAGTTTCGAAGAAGCAGAAAAAAGTAGCCTCTTTCCATAAGCAGAAGCAGAAGCAGTTTTGACTTTTCTTCTTACCAAAAATAACCTTTGCAAAATATTATATATACCAAAATAACCTTACTTAGTTTAAACTATTAAGTAATATAAAATGACTTTTGGGATAAACTTTCATATTTATAGGATGATTTTTGATATATTTAAATTATCTTGAAAGAATCAAGTACTTTTCAATTTTATTTTTATATTTTACTTAAATAAAATAAAAAACTTAACTATCATCTTTAATAATAAAAATTTATAATTATTTATCTACTTATATAATATTAACTATTAAACAAATCTCTTCATATACTTATTTGTAATTTGACACATAAAAGCACTTTTTGAAAAGTTTGACCAAACACAAATTATTATTCAAAAGTACTTTTCAAAATGATTAGCCAAACACAAACTTATTTTCTTCAAAAATATTTTTTTGAAAAGCACTTAAAAAAAAAAAAAATTCTCAAAATAAGCTAATTTTTCTAGATAGGCCAACCATACTATAAGTATTTGTTTGAAAAAGTCATTAATTTGTACTAAAATATAACTATGCAAGTGGAACTTGGGGTCCACATCATTTCCTCCTTTGACCTAGTAGTTCTCTCTCCCTTTAAAATAACAAACTTTGACCTGGTAAATTAAAACAGGAAAATGAAATAATAATAGGAAAAAGAAACAGGAAAAAAAAGCGATAAAGAAAAAGAGAAAAAGCAAAAAGGAAAAAGAGACAAACTGATATCAACAAAAACGGAAAAAAAGCAGGCGACTATTTTTCCAGCTTAGTGCCATATCTTTCGTCTGTTTCGGCTCCTCACCACCTTTTTTCAACCTTCTCGCCGGCAAACGCCGTACGCGGCGGCTCTTTTCACCTGTCGGAGCCGGAAGCGATTACCTTTGAATGCTCGCCGATTTTCAAAGGCTTTTGTCTTCTAATTCACCGCTTCTTTCCCGGTGATGGAGACAAATAATTCTCTTCTACAACGGTATCGTGACGATCGTCGGAAGCTTCTAGAGTTTCTGTTATCATGTGGATTAATTAGAGAAATTCGAACTCCTTCGGGTCCTACTTTCTCCCTCTCTAACATCAATCTCGATGTTATCAGTGCTGATTATGTCCTTGAATGTGTACAATTTGGTAAGCCTTTTTCTTTTGTTTGTCCATTTTGGAAAGTCTTTTAACAATAGACATCAATATATTACACCCCCACCCTCCTTCGCAATTTCTGTGATGTCATTTCCTGTTTAGTATGTCATACGTTTTGTATTTAGAACAGAAGTCTCAAAAGTCTTCGTTCTTAAATAAACTCCATGCTATAATCTGGACGAAGGGACGACGGGAGTATTACCTTTTCTGCTCGAAAGTAATGCTTAAAATGGTATTTTTGTATTAATTCAATAGTCATTTCTTAATTGAACTTTGCATATTGAAGAACTGTATGAAAGGTACTAAAAACCAGAACTTTTTGTTAGAGTTAAGAATATTTTAAATTTTTGAATATAAATTGGTAATAATGATAAGTGTTTGACATGTCAAATAATAACAGTGTCAAAATCACAGTTTTTTTCTATAGTTAAAATATTCTATAAGTTTTTGAATTAAAGTGGTAATAACATAACTGTTTGACTCGGCAAATGGTAGTAGTACCAAAAAGGTTGGGGCAGAGGGGTGGAGTATCAATTTAAATTGTAATTTTTTTGTTTTGATGTTTTTTTTTGTTCTTTATATAGAATGAATTTGCTGCATGTTTTCTGTTGTTTGTTTACATTCAAAGGCCGAAGCTTCTTGTTTCACTGTCATTGTTCTGAATGATTAGGTGGGGTGCTGGATGTATCTTTAGCAGCTAAGAAGTATCACGATGAACATCGACATCCAAAAACGGTAAGGATTTATGATTTTTTTTGGTCTTCAATTGACCACCACTACAGTGGGGTGATGAAGTTCTAATCTACTATGTTCATGGAATAAGTTATGTCATGTAGAGGGAAGTAAATCAAAGTATTTGCAATGAATAACTGTTGCTTTCTATTATTTCAAAGCTATTAATTTTGGGGTGCCAAAAGACCCATTAGAAGGTAAAGAAGTTTATCCCTGCATTAATATTGGAGTTGGAACTACCTCCTGCTATCAGATTCTGAATTATGAGCATAAAGAATAAGATTTTGATTATATACGGCCAGTACAACTATTTATGATTCCTCAACTTTTTTATTTTCCTTTGTTTTTTCTTCCATTTAGTATACCTGTTACTATAGGCAAATTTCTTGAGATCAGATCCATAAGCTGCTGTTTGACTTCTGATAGGTGAAACACGTTCAGCTTTGAAGATAGCCATGCTAAAATGAGCAAATTAATGCTTTACATATCAAAGAAATAAGAGCAAATTAATGCAAAATGTATCCTTGTTAATTCTAGATGTGAAATGTTTTACATGTCCTCGAATTTATTGAATTAAAGAATGATTAAATAACTGTTTGGGAAAGCACGTTGCATTTTTTATGTTTCTACCTTTGAAATGGCCTAAATGTTATTCTTGTAACACTCTCTATATATGCAGTTGCACACAGGCGATGTGTATTTTCTTGTTACAGATCCGGAAGCAGCGGGATCCCACCCTCAGCGTGTACCACCTCCTATCATGAAGAATCACTCTAACAACAATGGACCATGCCATTCTGATCGTACAGATTTTTCTCTCTACGGTGATGACCATGGGGTAGACAGTAAAGCTACAGGAACTGCAGGGTCATTTCCCATTAAGCAAGCTGATCTTCCATCAATAGGAATACCTGCACTGAAAACAGGTATATGCTTATTATCATGATACAAAAAGAAGAATGAAGCACTCAACTGTTACTCCTGTAGCACGCGGAAGAACCATTGGTCTGTATCCTATATTTATGTTCATCTTTGGAGTAAACTGATACAAAGGTTTAGGTTTCCTGAAGGACTACTGGACGATGATCTGCGTGAATCTGCCTATGAAGTATTTCTTGCTTGCATGGTGTGTTCTGGGTAAAAGTTCTTAACTATGATTTTCATCATGTGTTTGTATTTGAGCGATTTATAATTATTTGAAGGCACTAGTCAAAAAGCACTAGCTATTTTTCATTCTGATGGCCATAATTTTCTGTTACTTCTTAGCACTACAATTTCTTTCAATCTCGTAAAACTTATACTCAACTTTTAGGCTTGAGATATGCTTGGCCGAGGGTAAAAAGAAAGAGAAGAGTCCTAGATTTCTGGCTGGGCTGAAGAATAAAAGGGAGAAAAGACATTCACGGTCCATGTCTGGGTCACTGGCTTTTGATAGAAATGCGGTGCTCATCGAAACTTTCAGGACGCAAATGCAGGCAAGTTGTCATTGTCTTTGTTTTTCTTGAAATTTTTGATATAGTATTGCTGACATCTACCTAGCAATTTGAAGCCAGGTAAAAAAGGCTTTCGTGGGTGACTTTTTAAGGGAAATTTTGTCGATACACCAAAAAAAAAAATTCTATTATTGGATGCTTAGTTATGAATGATGTATTGCATGAAAATTGGTGGCACCCCTTGGTGCTCTTGAAGAAGTAATTTTTTGTTGTTAGTTTACATATATGTATAGTGTAGTCTTGTCCCACATTGGAAGAGGAGTAATATCTCCTTGTAGTGTATAGCTATAAATAGGGACCTCTTGTATTGTATTTATCATCCAATATCAATAACATATTTTTTCCCGTGCCTTCACACATGGTATCAGAGCATTAGTGAGAAAAGACCGTTGTGCGTCATTCCGGTGACCTAAGGCTTGTCTAAGTGAAAGTCACTTTCTGTCGGTGTTGTGCTAAAACCAACACCACCACGAGGTAGATTACCCTCCGACGACCAACCCCTGAAAATTTATCCGGCAGAAAAGCCGCCACGCTCCTCCACGCGCCGGCAACATCAACTTTTCCGGCGAGGGTTCTGGCCACTTTCCGGCCATTTTTTTCGCGAAGCTTTTTCAGGACAGTCTGCTCTCTTCAAAATTCCGAGCCTACCCATCTAATTCAAATCAAATTCCGACCACTTTTATATTTTCCGGCGTGAACAATGACCTTTCCGGCCATTTTTTGAAAACATTTCTTCAGGACAGCTTGCTCGCAAGGGAATTCCGAGTCTATCCATCCTGGTTACGACAAATTCCGACAACTTTGGAATTTTCCGGCGAGCTACGGTGTTTCCAGCGTGAACATTGTTTCCGGCACAGAACAATGTTCTGTTTTCCTGCTGTAAACAGTGTTTTTCAAGCTATTTCTTCAGTTTTCTCACAGGAGTTACTTATTTTCACTATTTCAAGTTAACCCTATTGCTACAAATTGTAGCGACATGAGAACCGATACTTTGAATAGTCGGATGGTTTCTTTAGCAGATTATATTGAGTTCTTTCGGTACAAAGCATGTAAGCAGACATATTCTGAGATAGCTTCGGTTGTTCAAACAGGTAATAGCGTGACTTGTTTCTCCCAATCTTCATCATCTGAGTCTTGGGTCATCGATTCAGGTGCATCAGATCATATTTCTGGTAACAAATCTCTTTTCACTACTATTTCGTATTCTCAATCTCTTCCAAAAGTCACAATGGCCAATGGGTCTCAAACCATGGCAACTGCAATAGGTCAAGCAAGCCCACTTCCTTCCTTACCTTTAGATTCAGTCCTTTATATTCCCCATAGTCCTTTTAATCTCATAACTGTTAGTCGCTTAGCCAAATCACTTAAATGCGTTATTTTATTTCTTGATGACCAAGTTTTTATATAGGAACGCAGTACGGGGCGTATCATTGGTATCGGGCGTGGATCAAACGGACTTTATTACCTTATCCTTGCTAAATCACATGGACTCACATCTTGTCTTCCTTCTACAACTTGTCCTGTTACTGATTCACCAGATTTATTACATAAACGGTTGGGACATCCCAATTTGTCAAAACTTCAGTAAATGATATCTGGTTTATCTCACTTGTCAGCTCTAGAGTGTGAGTCATGTCAGCTCGGTAAGCATACTCGCTCCCATTTCCCTCGGCGTCTTGATAATCGAGCAGAGTCACCTTTTACTTTAGTTCATTCAGATGTTTGGGGTCCTAGTCGGGTCAGTTCCATCTTGGGATTCCGCTACTTTGTTAGTTTCATTGATGATTATTCCAGGTGCACTTAAATATTTTTGATAAAAAATCGACCTGAGCTGTTTTCTATTTTCCAGACCTTTCACGCTGAAATTCAAAATCAATTTGGGGTTTCTATTCGCACATTTCGTAGTGATAATGCCCTAGAGTATTTGTCTTCCCCATTTCAGCAGTTTATGAAATCTCATGGGATTATTCATCAAACATCTTGTCCGTACACATCTCAACAAAATGGGGTAGCTGAAAGAAAGAATAGACATCTTATTGAAACTGCTCGTACCCTACTCATACAATCTCGTGCTCCGTTGCGTTTTTTTGGGGGATGCATTTCTTACATCTTGTTATCTTATTAATCGTATGCCATCTTCAACTATCCAGAACCAAGTTCCATTCTTTGTCATGTTTCCCCACTTACTTTTGTTCTCTCTTCCACCCCGTATCTTTGGAAGCACTTGTTTTGTCCATAACCTTACTACAAGAACAGATAAGTTAGCTCCTCGTGCTCTTAAGTGCGTATTTCTGGGTTTCTCGAGAACACAAAAGGGGCATCGATGCTACTCTCCTGACCTCCAGCGGTACCTTATGTCCGCTGATGTTACCTTCTTTGAAACCCAAGCATACTTCACAGGTTCAGATTATCACTTATATATTTCTGAGGTACTACCAGTTTCATCTTTTGGAGATTCAGTCACTCCAGCTCCATCACCTATAGCTCCAGCTCCACCACCTACAACTCCAGTTGTAGCTCCACCACCTATAGCTCCAGTTCCTCCACATAATCCAGTTCAACCTTCTGCAGCTCCACCACTCTTGACTTATCATCGTCGTCCACATCCAGCATCAAGTATCAAGCATCAAGCCCGGGCGATTCACGCTCCGCATTAGATTCTGCACCTACTGCGGATTTGTCTCCTCTCAGTCAACCAATTGCACTCCGCAAAGGTGTACGATCCACACTTAATCCTAATCTCCACTATGTCGATTTAAGTTATCATCGTCTGTCGTCACCTCATTATGCTTTTATATCTTCTTTGTTCACTGTTTTTATCCCTAAGTCTACATGTGAGGCACTATCTCATCCAGGATGGCGACATGCTATGATTGACGAGATGTCTGCTTTACATGCGACTGGCACTTGGGAGCTTGTTCCTCTTCCTGCAGGTAAGTCTACTGTTGGTTGTCGTTGGGTTTATGCAGTCAAAGTAGGCCCGGATGGCCAGGTTTATCGGCTTAAGGCTCGTCTTGTTGCAAAAGGATATACTCAGATTTTTGGGCTTGATTATAGTGATACTTTCTCTCCCGTGGCTAAAGTAGCATCTGTTCGTCTCTTTTGTCCACGGCTGCTGTACGTCATTGGCCTCTTTATCAGTTAGACATTAAGAATGCTTTTCTCCACTGTGATCTTGAGGAAAGAGTTTATATGGAGCAACCACCTGGTTTTGTTGTTCAGGGGGAGTTTAATGGTTGTGTGTGCAGATTGCGCAGTCACTATATGGTTTGAAACAATCCCCTCGAGCTTGGTTTGTTAAGTTCAACACAATTATTCAGGAGTTCGGCATGACTCGTAGTAAGGCTGATCACTTTGTGTTTTATCGGCATTCTGCTCCTAATCTGTGTATTTATCTAGTGGTTTATGTTGATGATATTGTTATTACTGGCAATGATCAGGATGGTATTACTAATCTGAAGCAGCATCTCTTTCAGCACTTCCAGACTAAGGATCTGGGCAGATTGAAGTATTTTCTAGGTATTGAGGTCGCTCAGTCTAGCTCAGGTATTGTTATTTCATAGCGGAAGTATGCCTTAGACATTCTCGAGGAGACTGGAATGATGGGTTGCAAACCTATTGACTCTCCTATGGATCCGAATGCTAAGCTTCTGCCTGGATAGGGGGAGCTTCTTAGAGACCCTACAAGATATAGGAGGTTGGTTGGCAAATTGAATTACCTCACAGTGACTAGACCTGACATTTCTTTTCGGTGAGTGTTGTAAGTCAGTTTATGGATTCTCCCTGTGATAGTCACTGGGATGCAGTTGTTCGCATTCTTCGGTATATAAAATCAGCTCCAGGCAAAGAATTACTAATCGAGGATCGAGGCCACGAGCATATTGTTGGGTACACAGATGCTGATTGGGCAGGATCACCTTTTGATAAACGTTCTACGTCTGGATATTGTGTTCTAGTAGGAGGTAATTTGGTCTCGTGGAAGAGCAAGAAACAAAATGTAGTTGCTCGATCTAGCACCGAAACCGAATATCGGGCCATGGCTATGGCAACGTGTGAGTTAGTTTGGGTCAAGCAGTTGCTCAAGGAGTTAAATTTCGGAGAAATCAGCAAGATGAAACTGGTGTGTGATAACCAAACTGCTCTTCATATTGCGTCAAATCCGGTGTTCCATGAGAGGACTAAACACATTGAGATCGACTGTTACTTTGTAAGAGAAAAAATACTTTCAGGAGATATTGTTACTAAGTTTGTAAAGTCGAATGATCAACTAGCAGATATTTTCACTAAGTCTCTTACTGGTTCTCGTATTAGTTACATGTGTAACAAGTTCGGTACATATGATGTGTATGCACCGACTTGAGGGGGAGTGTTAGTTTACAGATATGTATAGTGTAGTCTTGTCCCACATTGGAAGAGGAGTAATATCTCCTTGTAGTGTATAGCTATAAATAGGGACCTCTTGTATTGTATTTATCATCCAATATCAATAACATATTTTCTCCCGTGCCTTTTCACATTTGTTTTGAAGGATGGCTTGGAAGATGCTGGTCTTGTCTGGGAAATACGTGATCTTTGTTTCAGTTTCCACCAAGACATGTTTGCTCTCTACCCACTTCCTTATTGTGTGTTGCACACATACATGAAGAACTATAAACAAGCTGCACTATTATGCATATTTCATAGAGAAGTTTTGCAGTTTGCACAAATACCGTGTGGCATTGCTTTTAATCCTAACTATTCGGGACCAGTTTTCCTAGTCCCCATAAATGTATGAGTATAAATATGACATGCTAGAGGGATGACATGCTTCATTTATAAGAGAGTTATAGATGCGAAGTCAAGTAGTTTTTTTTTTCCAGAGCTGAAGTCAAGTAGTAGTTTTTCTTTCCAGAGCTGAGTGGTTTAACTGTGTGTATCTCGGGGCTAAAGATGTATTTGGTAGTATGCATTGAGTTTGAGGTAGCAAGGTGGTAGGGTGATCTTAATGCGTTAGGTAGAGTTTTAGTTAACAAGATCAAAGCATGAGGTCACCATTGAAATCAAGCCTAGAAAATACATAAACACTAAAAAGGCTATAATTAGTCTAAAGTAGGAATGACAATTTTCATCCAACAGGCATATCCGTATCCGCATGGTTAAGTTTTCTTTGAAAAGAACAATGGCTGAGGAGAGAATGAGGATTCAAATCTTGAACTTTTAAATTGACCTAGAATGGATTATTTTTTTTGATGAAGATAAAGAACCTAGAATGGATTATTATATTACATCTTAGCTTCAAATATAAACTAAGCTTCAGAACAGCAATTGGGATATAACTAAATCTGATGGTTGATAGCTTCAACCTATCCAGTATTTGTGCACATAGACTTATACTCTTTTTGGAATCTCTCCTGTTAACGTCCTCCACTCAAATCTGTCCTATGAGGCTCGTCACCTCACTACACCTATTTGTGAGTGTCTACATAGCTTTATGCGTGAAGTTTCATCCGATTGATTGACAGTATACTCCTTTTTATTCTTTCTTTTTCGGGCTTTTGTTGACACTCCTTTAACTTCTTGCTCCACTAAATTGTTTATGACTAACATATACTCTTCACTAGATCTCAGAAGCAATGGATGCTCTTATTCGGCGAAAGTTGGTGCGCTTGGCTTCTGGGAAATCATTTGGACAGATCGATGTTGCTCAAATCGCACTGGGGCTTTTGAATGGCACAATGAAGTCTGAATTTCAGAATGAGAAGTCATATATCCAATGGAAGAACAGACAAGTAATACTAATTAATGCCTTTTGTTTCATCACGAGTTTTTTCCACTTAAAAGTTTCTTCTTAAAAGATTCAGAGTCTGTCATAACTTGATCTTCATGGAAGTCGTCTTTATATTTTTTCTTTTTATCCACATTTTGTTAGAAATGTTTTGATTTGGTGGGTCCATATAGTGGTAGTTGTCAGATTGACATGTGACATTATGCTACGAATTAGAGTTCTGGTTTGTGGCAGTAATTCGTAATTGAATCTGTTGTTAATCTAAAGGAGTAACTAAATGGTTAATCTGATAATGTTCGAAAATCAATAAAGCAAGGATCTGAGAAAATGATTATATTAGCGTGATGGATTATACCAAATTTGATTCTTCTTCAGGAGGGTACAAAGGTTAAAGGTACATATTAGTATGTGGCTGATCTCTTGACGTGGCTGGTCTTTGCAATTTTGGAATCACTCCACTTCCAACCAAGAGGTTGTGAGTTCGAGTCACCCCAAGAGCAAGGTGGGAGTTCTTGGAGGGAAGGATGCCGAGGGTCTATTGGAAACAGCCTCTCTACCCTCTCTACCCCAGGGTAGGGGTAAGGTCTGCGTACACACTACCCTCCTCAGACCCCACTAGTGGGATTATACTGGGTTGTTGTTGTAAGGTTTTTTGTAATAATCTGAGGTGAAATCTGTTTCATGGTTGAATATTGCCGAAACAAACAAGCACATTTTGTTTGTGCGAAACTCAAAAATAAAAGAAGAAATTACTGAGTGACATCAAATAATCAAGCTGAAAAAACAGTGGGTTGGGGATGCATCTTTTATACTGGAACATAAAATCTGAAGTTTGAGTATATCTAGGATTCATAAATCTCATTATTGAGATATTTTTATTTATAAACCAGCTGGACTTCCAATTAATGTAAATATTATCACAACCCTCTGTTCTTAGTTATTCTGGACTTCCAATTAATGTAAATATTATCACAACCCTCTGTTCTTAGTTATTCTAACTTTTAGATGATTTTCTTGTAGGCTAATATCCTTGAAGAACTTTTATCTGCTGAGCAATCAGTTGGAACACTTTTTGCAAAGATTAGGAACTTTGAGGTATGTCTGCCTGCAGTTCATTTTTCTATTGCTGATCAAATCTGTTCTTCAGTTCCAGATTGAGAAGATACTTCATTCTGCTGTAGGAATGGGACATTAAGATGTCTCCCTCTGAATGCAGAGATGTGCTATTTTCCATTAGAAATGTTGCTTTGACGTTGTCATCTATGCCTGGGAATCTGGGTATACAAGGCGAGACATATTACTGGAGTGCTGGTTATCCCTTTAACATAAGGCTGTATCAGAAGCTACTCCTTGGTGTATTTGACATTCTGGAAGATGGCCGGCTTATAGAGGTCTCAATTGTGTCTTTGATTTTACGTTGGTTTTTCTGAGTGTAGTTACTTAATGCTTCTCGTCATCAGGAAGCTGATGAAATCCTAAAGCTCATCAAATCAACATGGCCTTTGTTGGGCATTACCCAGAAGTTACATGATGTGTTATATGGATGGGTGCTTTTTCAGCAGGTAACTGAGCTTTGCTATGTTATTGAAGCAGTCTTCTGCCATCTCCTCCATCTCTCTCTCCTTGTTACTGATGCATTTTTAGGTACAGAATACATGAGCATATGCCATACCTAGGAAATGAAGTTGCGTTATTGGCTGGATAACTCATGTGTCAAGACATACTGATCTTCAAACACGACATATTTTAGCCCTAGATTCTTCAATTGCATCCTCTGTTTGCACAAAATATGAAACTTTGAGTGGCGCCCATGTTACCACTCACTTGAACATCTGTTTGTTATGTTAAAAAAGTTTATTTCAGAAGGCTGGAGAGATTTATATGCTATACTGAATGTCAAGTAAGCTGGCTACCTGTGTGTTAATCTCCCCACCTCCCGCATGATTGTTCTTTAACAATCTGACCGGGTTTTGATTAAAAGTTAATGATCCTTATCATGATAGTGGCTCTTTTAATTCCTTTCCTGTTTTTTTTTCAAGTTATAACCTGCCATCCACCATTCTGACCTGCATTTGTAAGTGGTTGTTAAGCTATACATCTAATTGATGCCTAAAAGAAGTTGGAGGCTTCAACACATAACCTATCATGATATGCCAAAGAAATTTCGTGAGATTTTTCCGATTGGCGTACTTATACTGGCTTGATTGCACTGTCCTCTGCCTGATTTTATAAAATATCTTTTTTATTTAAAAACAAAACTTTTTACCGGATGACAAATCAACAAGTTGGCATTGTTGAATATTAAGAGAATGTGTGTCTAGGTACACACATTCTAGATTCATCTAACTAAAGAATATCTATTCATTTATTAGCATAGAGAATGATTTCCTACCATAGCCTATGACTCTTATCTGAGGAGTCTCTCATGTAAATTGCTAATCAACCGAGTAAATAAGAAATTTTCTCTTTTATTTCACATGGTATCTTAGCCTTTACCATTTTAGGTATAAAATTAAGCAGCTTATGCCTAGATGTGCGGAGTTATGCTGCTTACTCCTCTCTTTAATGATCATTGCTCCTCCTCTCGGGTATTTGAACCTTTCTCTCCTCACTATGAATGTTGCTTATTTCTCCGGTGGTTGTTTTGTCATCACTCCTCCCTATGGCGGTCGATGCTGCTCCTCTCTACAGTGATCATCGCCTTCCTCTAAATTTTGAATTTCTTGTCATTGTTCTGCCACTTTAAGCTACAGTAGTGTGTCCTGGAGATTTGCAACACCAAATCTGTTTTTGGTGATTGAGAGTAGATTCTTTCTGGCTGTAGTACAAGAAACACTTTCTCCGCCATGAATTTTTCCAAACAAAATTCTGCCAGAAGCTTTTTTTGTTTTTAATAAGAAAACTCAAGTTGGTTTGCACGCTCTGAGGTTAAGGGGACGTGTTGTGTATTGAGAGGATGTGTGTCCAGATACAGACATTCTAGAATTCATTGAGCATGAGCAAAAATATTAGAATATTTTATAAGATATCTTAGGATATTCTCTATTTAGATATAGAAGAGTTGTAAAGCTTTGTTTTTAGCCTTTCCATTCAAGTCTTGAATCACTGGATTTGGAAAAATCTGGGCAGAGAAAAGAATATAGGGCTGAGAGAAACTCTTCTATCAAGCCTCTACTTTGACTTTGATGAACTGGTCAGAGCATTAAAACTTAAATTAGTCCACAGTAGTGAGAGAGAACACCTAGCTGAGAAAAACTTTTTTTTTTGGATAAGTCACCTAGCCAAAAAAGAAAAAAATTGCTGGAGCTGAGCATGTATATCAACCAAGTCAATAAGAGGGAGCCTACTTTGGCTATAGCATGCATACTTCTTCACTGAAGATTGTGTTCTTGCTAATTTTTTTGCACTTTCTTAATTTTAGCTTTTGGAAGAATCTGAATATTAGCCTTCTTATTTTGCATGTCTAATTCTAGTGTTGCCCCTTATGCTTGCAGTTTGTTAACGAGGAGCTTCACTCTCTGTGCTTTTGTGGATAATTTGATGCATTTAGCATTTATGGAGTGCAAGATTAATCATTGTAAATTCATTGTAATTATTTGTAGACTTTGATAAGATTTCTGATGCAGTTTCTTCCTGATTGAAGTTTGTTGGGACAGAGGAGGCAATGCTTTTGGACTATGCAGTTCGTAAAGTGCGGAATATTCTGTCACCTGAAGATGCTGGAAAGAAGGAAACAAAGTATTTGGAGAGCCTAGTTTGTTGTACTCACCAAAATGGGTCTGAGATTAGGCTAAATTTGGTGCAATCTATCCTTTGGTCAATTAGTTTATGGTGTGACAACAAGTTACTGGATTATCATTGGCATTTTCGTCAGGTTCTTTTCTATGCTTGCATATTCTTCTTATATTCTTTCTCTAATGTGTTGTATGGCTTGTTAATGGTGGTCTAACATGCAAAATTCTGTGTCTGATGAGAATTTCCTCCATTTTTCAGAAGCCTTGTCTTTTCAAGGGGGTGTTATCCATGGCATTGGTGGCAGGAAATCAGAAGTTCGATGCGTCTGGAAATATGGAGGTATTTGGGGAAAATTTATTTCTATTAAGTGCCTTTTCTGTTAGCAGGAATAAGATAACCATGGACAATATTTTACTGGGCAACTAAATGTTGATGGCCTCTTGCCCTTTTTGGGAAACCTCTTTGCCTGTTGGTCTCTCTTTCTGCCTATTTTCATCCTTTAGATTTTCTGTAAGGAAGCTGCCCAATGGGCAATTGTGCATACTGCATTATCTGTGAGAATGCGTCAAGCTGTAACCACAGCACAAAAGGAAAGTTAAAATTTAGAAAAGCATGAAGCAAGCTATGTATCCACCACTTGTAGTTATCCAAGTATACAACCCAAAAAAGACTTGACTTGGCATCCTTTTTATCTTCTCCTTTATGTAATTAGACATTTCAGTTAGACAAGAATCTAAAATTGCAATCCATCCAAAACAAGCTACTTTAGTATGGCTCTTGTTTTCCGTATCGACTTCCAAGGCCATATTCTTCTACTGGATCATTTTGTTTTAAGAGTAATTTGTAGCAAGACTTGACTGAAAATCTTTTATCCTTGCTACCTTCCCAGAATATGCTGTCCTCCTTATCTTAAATAAAAAACACTGCTCAGTTTTTGTGGCAAGCAGCTCACATTTCCAATCGCCCAATCATTGAAATTTCTTTTAAAATGAAGATTCCATCCTCCTTCTGAGAAGCAGCTTGCTATAGTACAAGTGTTGTTAATGACCAGATTATAAAAATCTTAGGAAAATTGCTCCTTAAGGCGGTATTTTCCAGCTATTTATCCAGCCAAAGTCTAATCTTTTTTCCATTCCCAACTCTTAGGCTGGTATGTAAGTCAAACTCATCCTAGCAATTCCTAATTCGCCTTCATATGGCTACTCCATAGGGAGCTTTCACCAGTTTGGTACCCCAGGGAGATACCATCCCATATTTTACAGTCACAACTTTTTCCAGAGTTCTTCCTTTCTATCATTAAACCTCCATTGCCGCTTGAAACCATCAAATTAACTCAAGATAGTGCTTCACTCTATGGAGTCGAAAGAGTACACCCAGATTTTATAACCTTCCAGCAATACTATTAGGCTGATTATTAAGCTAAAAATTACTATGGCTTGACTTATAACACCCGTATGTCTCCAAATAGGATGGGAAAGCATTTACAATTTTAACTAAGAGTCATTGAGTGGGATCACTATGATTTTACAGTAAAAGGACAGAATCACCTACCTTTCTTTTCGATAAAAACTTAAAAGTTTGATCACCAGCTACCACCATTGAAAATTCACAAAGAATTATACTTAAGAACATTAAAAAGATGTCTCATTGGTCCCATAGACAAAAGAATGCCATTTTCTTCATCTGTATCCTTCATCACTGCCATTTATTGCTGTGTTGCAGAACTCTCTGCTTTCACTGACATCCTTGACCCTCCCGTTCAAGCATATCAATGCCATCCCTAAGAACTATAATTCAGTATTTCAGTGATCAACTCTACGTGGGAGATTCCCTTTTGTGTAATAATCTTTTAAGCAGGGACAGAAAGGACTCTCTTATAGTCCTTGGGCTTGCCATCTTATCTTAGATTAGAAGTTTGGGTTGGGGAATTCTAGTTATTGTCAAATAATTCATTTAGCTTTTATTTTCTTTGTGCTCCTTTTGATTCACAAGAATAAGTTGGACTTAATTCTTAGGGGCTGTTTGGTTTGGGTTTTAGAAGAGCTAATACCCACATAAAAATTAGCATAATCTTAAACAAGTTTTGGTTGGGATTTGAGGAGATTTATCTTCACAGAAAAGTCAGCATTAATTAATAGTACAACATTTGGTTGCTCCTTTTTGTTTTCCTCAAAGTAATACCTGCATAATTATGTGGGAATCTATGTATTATTTTATGCGGGATAGAATTTGGAAATACAACAACAACAACAACAACAACAACAACAACATACCCAGTATAATCCCACAAGTGGGGTCTGGGGAGGGTACTGTGTACGCAAACCTTACCTCTACCTGGAGAGGTAGAGTAAGCTCCCGTTTGTGCGGAGTCCCGGGAAGGGCCGGACCACAAGTGTCTATGGTACGCTGCCTTACCCTGCATTTCTGCAAGAGGCTGTTTCCACGGCTGAATTTGGAAATACATGGATTAAAAATTCCAAAATGACTAAACTAACCCTCATACTAGTAAGTAATATTTTAATTGGTTATAAAAAGTAAATAAATATTTTAAATGATGCATCATACACTAATATATGTAATAAATCAAACTAAACTGTTAACAAGAAATAATCCCTACATTATACAATCCTTGCATTACTCATGCATTGCGAATCCTTACATTATTAATCGCTGCATGACTAATCCCCGCATTGCTAATCCCTGCATAACTTGTCTCTAAACCAAATGACCCCTTAATGTTTCCTTAGAATCGTAAAAATGTTTTTCTTCACACTGTTGCAGCTGATGCTCGATGCTTCAGATGAGATCATTGCTAGCAAAGTCAGAATGTATGCTGAGAGGTCTGCAGAAGCTGCTTGCAACAGGGTATGGTATCTAATGGCTTTGCAAATACAGTAGAGGAATACCTGATTTTTTTGTGAAAAAAGTTGACATATTAGGTTGATCTCAGGTTACTGGTGCAATAAATGCTGGATCTAAAGTAGATAAGAAACATCCTTTAGCTTTGCTTGCAAGTGAATTGAAATCAATTGCTGAGAAACAGTTAACTGTGTACCATCCGGTCCTCAGGCATTGGTGTGCTGAAGCTGGAGTAGTCTCAGCTTTGAAATTGCACAGATTTTATGGTGAAAGACTGGTCAGATTTCAGTGATAAATAATAATCTCCAGCACTTTTTTTTGTTGTTCTTTTGAGTCAAAATTTCCTATCCTGCTGTGTAGGAGCCATTTCTCAAGAATATATCTTGCCTTTCCGAAGATGTGAAACAGGTGCTTGCTGCAGCTATTCTATTGGAGAATTATCTCCTTGAGCTCCATTCATCAGAACGAGTAGAAAATGGCGTGCATTCCCCATTGATGTTAGACTTTGAGCGTAAGGTAAATTTGCACTAGGAAAGCCATTACGTGTTGCTGGAACTGTGTAATGAGCCTAATGAGCTTATTCCTCTTCTGAAGCTGTCCTGGAAGCCACATGTTATTTAGTTGTTTCTACTCTTTCTTGAATTTTTCCATAAAAATGAAATGAAATATGCTGAATTTTACTTCCACTACGTGCTTGAGTTTTTCCGATCACATGCAGGTGAACATTTTTCAGTCCATAAGAATGTTAGTGGAAAGTAATATATGGTGTTGCCTTCATAAAGAAGTAATATATGGTGTTGTTAAAGGCGGCATGCCCAGAAGCTAGGCATGCAGGCTATGCACTTTCCCTTGCTTAAGAGGCCAGACACTTGGCCACTAAGACTCGTGCCTCGGTGTCTATGTGGTCTGTCACTAGAAAATAATTTTGGCAAAGTGATATATTAATTTCAAAGGAACTGTTGCGGATGAATATCTTAATGGCTGGTCGCTAGATGTAAGTTAACAATGTTAAATTATACCTTCGTATCTAAAGTAAAAAATATTAAAATGGGTTTTGAACTTGATTAATGCTGGTTTTACTTAATGTTTCACTTTACTGCAGTGTTTCAATTCCTAGACTATATAATTGTTGCATGTGTTTGTAGTTATTCTGCGTTACATAGTAATCTTTTTAATTTTTGTTCATTTGTGCCTTGCTTCATTAAAGCTCCTTTTATGGGGAATTTGTGCTTAAATTGAAAAAGTTTCTTCCCTAGCAGAACTTGACACTTCTCTTTGCTTTTTACTGTGATGGTTAATTTTCAGCTTATCTTGTGATGGGTTACAACAGAGCTTGACTTTTCTGCTATCCTACATGAAATGGTTAAATGATGAGAAGAGACTAACTAATGTTTTGCAAACAGTGACATGTTTAAGAGCACAGATTCTATCGATAAGCAATTATAAATCTCCACCTTTGTTTTAATGGTGGGATTTCACTTTTATATTTTACTCTTCTGAAACTATAATAAGAGGTTTTCTGTTGCTTTTGTTTTCTTGGATTGCAGATTGGAGAAATCGCAAGGCCAATTATTCTTGATTGGGTGATTGCTCAACATGCGAGGATACTTGAATGGACTGGGCGTGCTGCTGATCTCGAGGTTAGCCTTTTAAAAGATTCTAAGTTGGTTGTAACATAGTAAACGTTAGTCTGGTTCTGAATGCTAAAAGCATATAAAGACATGATAATGGTGTTTGCTTCCTTAGCTGAGTGCCTTTGGTCAGAATAATCTAGTTGCTAGTTATACATAGTTTTTTTTTTAATCTTAGGTCCTATTTAGCAATTTGGCACAAAATTCATCCCATAAGCAAATATGTATTTACGCACCCGGCGGCATTTTGGAAGAGTCTGAGCAACATTGGATTAAACTACACATGTTAAGTTACAGCATGTACATAGTGTCCCACATTGGTAGAGGAGTAGTATGTCCTTGTATAGTATAGCTATAAATAAGGCTCTTGTGTAGTATTATTCATTCATTCAATATATCAATAACATATTTTCTCCCGTGCCTTCTCACATGGTATAAGAGCAATTGTGAGAGATTTATCGCTGTGCATAAATTCCAGCGATTCCGGGAAGAGAAATTAGTCACCGGAAGTCTTTTTCCGGCGACTTTTTCAAGGCTGTTTGCGTCTGCTTTATCTCAGTCAGTGTTGTGCAAAATCCAACACTACCACAAGAGTCGTCACTGTCTGGCGACCAAACCCCAGTGAACAACTCCGGCAGAAGCAGCCTCACGCGCCTCCACGCGCCACCAAAAACTCATGCCACCAGAAGCTCACGCGCCGGTGCGTACGACCACTTCCGGCCATTTTTTGAAAATCTTCCTTCAGAACAGTTGGGTCGCCTGGTAATTCCGATCCTACCCTTACTGTTTTCATTTCATTCCGACAACTTTGAGTTTTTTCCGGCAGCTACAGTACTATTCCGGCAGCTACAGTTTTCAGTATTCTGTTTCTGTGTTTTCGTACACTGTTTCAGTAGATTACAGTTGATTCTTTCTCCTATTTGGTAATAATTTGCAACAATGTCTTTGGGATTTGATGCTTTTGGGTCTAGAAACATGAGTTCTGGAAACTCTAGTGCTATTATTACCTCAGAACCTTTAATGGGAGGTTCAAACTACTTAGCTTGGGCTTCATCTGTCGAGTTATGGTGTAGAGGTCAAGGTGTTCAAGATCATCTAATCAAACAGTCTAGCGATGGAGATGAAAAGGCAATAGCACTTTGGGCAAAAATCGATGCTCAGTTATGTAGCATCTTGTGGCGATCTATTGATTCCAAGTTGATGCCCTTGTTTCGTCCATTCCAGACATGTTATTTGGTTTGGGCAAAGGCACGCACCTTATACACTAATGACATATCTCGCTTCTATGATGTGATTTCACGGATGACAAACTTAAAGAAGCAGGAATTGGATATGTCTACTTACTTGGGTCAAGTACAGGCAGTCATGGAGGAATTTGAGAAGTTGATGCCAGTTTCGGCTAGTGTGGAAAAACAACAAGAGCAGCGACAAAAGATGTTTCTCGTTCTTACCCTCGCTGGACTTCCTAATGATCTTGATTCAGTACGCGATCAGATTTTGGCTAGTCCGTCTGTCCCGACAGTTGATGAATTATTCTCTCGATTACTCCGCCTTGCTGCAGCACCAAGTCCACCAGTGATCTCATCACAGATACTTGATTCCTCTGTTCTTGCATCCCAGACAATGGATGTTCGGGCATCTCAAACTATGGAGCATAGACGAGGAGGAGGTCGTTTTGGAAGATCTAGACCCAAGTGTTCTTATTGTCACAAACTCGGACACACTCGTGAAATGTGTTATTCCTTACATGGTCGTCCACCCAAAAATGCTTACATTGCTCAGACCGAGACTCCAGGTAACCAAGGATTTTCTTTATCTAAAGAAGAATATAATGAGCTCCTTCAGTATCGAGCAAGTAAGCAGACATCTCCACAAGTAGCCTCAGTTGCTCAGACTGATACTTCTGTTTCTGGTAATTCTTTTGCTTGTGTTTCCCAGTCTAGCACTCTTGGCCCATGGGTCATGGACTCCGGCGCTTCTGATCACATCTCTGGTAATATATCACTTTTGTCAAATATTGTATATTCACAGTCTCTTCCCACTGTTACTTTAGCCAATGGATGTCAAACTAAGGCAAAAGGAGTTGGACAAGCTAATCCCTTGTCTTCTATCACCCTAGATTCCGTTCTTTATGTCCCTGGCTGTCCTTTTAGTCTTGCATCTGTTAGTCGTTTGACTCGTGCCCTCCGTTGTGGTATATATTTTATTGACGATTCTTTTATTATGCAGGACCGCAGTACGGGACAGACAATTGGTACAGGACGTGAATCAGAAGGCCTTTACTACCTTAACTCACTCAGTCCTTCCACAACATGTCTTGTTACAGATCCTCCAGATCTAATCCACAGACGTTTAGGACATCCGAGTTTATCCAAACTTCAGAAGATGGTGCCTAGTTTATCTAGTTTGTCTACATTAGATTGTGAGTCGTGTCAACTTGGGAAACATACCCGAGCCTCCTTTTCGCGTAGTGTTGAGAGTCATGCAGAGTCTGTCTTCTCCTTAGTTCATTCTGATATATGGGGTCCTAGTAGAGTCAGTTCATCCTTGGGATTTCGTTACTTTGTCAGTTTCATTGATGATTATTCAAGATGTACTTGGCTTTTCTTAATGAAAGATCGTTCTGAGTTATTTTCTATATTCCAGAGTTTCTGTGCTGAAATCAAAAACCAATTTGGTGTTTCTATTCGCATTTTTCGCAGTGATAATGCCTTAGAATATTTATCTTCTCAATTTCAGCAGTTTATGACTTCTCAGGGAATTATTCATCAGACATCTTGTCCTTATACCCCTCAACAAAATGGGATTGCTGAGAGAAAGAATAGGCACCTTATTGAGACTGCTCGCACACTTCTAATTGAATCTCGTGTTCCGTTGCGTTTTTGGGGCGATGCAGTTCTCACAGCTTGTTATTTGATTAATCGGATGCCTTCATCTCCCATCAAGGATCAGATTCCGCATTCAGTATTGTTTCCCCAGTCACCCTTATACTCTCTTCCACCCCGTGTTTTTGGGAGCACGTGTTTTGTTCATAACTTAGCCCCTGGGAAAGATAAGTTAGCTCCTCGTGCTCTCAAGTGTGTCTTACTTGGTTATTCTCGTGTTCAGAAGGGATATCGTTGTTATTCTCCAGATCTTCGTAGGTACCTTATGTTAACTGACGTCACATTTTTTGAGTCTAAACCTTTCTTTACCTCTGCTGACCACCATGATATATCTGAGGTCTTACCTATACCGACCTTTGAGGAGTTCACTATAGCTTCTCCTCCACCTTCGACCACAGAGGAGTCTAGTGTTGTTCCCCCTAGTTCCCCGGCCACAGGAACACCACTCTTGACTTATCATCGTCGTTTGCGTCCTCCATCAGGCCCAACTGGTTCTCGTCCTGCACCTGACCCTGCTCCTGCTGCGGACCCTGCTCCTAGTACACCGATTGCACTTCGGAAAGGTATACGGACCACACTTAACCCTAATCCTCATTATGTCGGTTTGAGCTATCATCGTCTGTCATCTCCCCATTATGCTTTTATATCTTCTTTGTCCTCGGTTTCCATCCCTAAGTCTACAGGTGAAGCGTTGTCTCGTCCAGGATGGCGACAGGCTATGAGTGACGAGATGTTTACTTTACATACAAGTGGTACTTGGGAGCTTGTTCCTCTTCCCTCAGGTAAATCTACTGTTGGTTGTCGTTGGGTTTATGCAGTCAAAGTTGGTCCCGATGGACAGATTGATCGACTTAAGGCCCGTCTTGTTGCCAAAGGATATACTCAGATATTTGGGCTCGATTACAGTGATACCTTCTCTCCCGTGGCTAAAGTGGCTTCAGTCCGCCTTTTTCTATCCATGGCTGCGGTTCGTCATTGGCCCCTCTATCAGCTGGACATTAAAAATGCCTTTCTTCACGGTGATCTTGAGGATGAGGTTTATATGGAGCAACCACCTGGTTTTGTTGCTCAGGGGGAGTCTCGTGGCCTTGTATGTCGCTTGCGTCGGTCACTTTATGGTCTAAAGCAGTCTCCTCGAGCCTGGTTTGGTAAGTTCAGCGCGGTTATCCAGGAGTTTGGCATGATTCGTAGTGAAGCTGATCACTCTGTGTTTTATCGGCACTCTGCTTCAAGTCTCTGTATTTATCTGGTAGTCTATGTTGATGATATTGTTATTACTGGCAATGATCAGGATGGTATTACCAATCTGAAGCAGCATCTCTTCCAGCACTTCCAAACTAAGGATCTAGGCAGATTGAAGTACTTTCTGGGTATTGAGGTTGCCCAGTCTAGCTCAGGTATTGTTATTTCTCAAAGAAAATATGCTTTAGATATTCTTGAGGAGACGGGGATGATAGGTTGCAGACCTGTTGACACTCCGATGGATCCGAATTCTAAACTTATGCCAGGACAGGGGGAGCCGCTTAGCGATCCTGCAAGCTATAGGCGGCTGGTTGGAAAATTAAATTATCTCACAGTAACTAGACCCGACATTTCCTATCCTGTGAGTGTTGTAAGTCAGTTTATGAGTTCTCCCTGTGATAGTCATTGGGATGCAGTTGTCCGCATTATTCGATATATAAAATCGGCTCCAGGCAAAGGGTTACTCTTTGAGGATCGAGGTCATGAGCAGATCATTGGATACTCAGATGCTGATTGGGCAGGATCACCTTCTGATAGACGTTCTACGTCTGGATATTGTGTTTTAGTAGGAGGAAATTTGGTGTCCTGGAAGAGCAAGAAACAGAATGTAGTTGCTCGGTCTAGTGCAGAAGCAGAATATCGAGCAATGGCTATGGCAACATGTGAACTAGTTTGGACCAAACAATTGCTCAAGGAGTTGAAATTTGGTGAAATCAGTCGGATGGAACTTGTGTGCGATAATCAAGCTGCCCTTCATATTGCATCAAATCCGGTGTTTCATGAGAGAACTAAACACATTGAGATTGATTGTCACTTCGTCAGAGAAAAGATACTTTCAGGAGAGATTGCTACAAAGTTTGTGAGGTCAAATGATCAACTTGCAGATATTTTTACCAAGTCTCTCACTGGTCCTCGTATTAGTTATATATGTAACAAGCTCGGTACATATGATTTGTATGCACCGGCTTGAGGGGGAGTGTTAAGTTACAGCATGTACATAGTGTCCCACATTGGTAGAGGAGTAGTATGTCCTTGTATAGTATAGCTATAAATAAGGCTCTTGTGTAGTATTATTCATTCATTCAATATATCAATAACATATTTTCTCCCGTGCCTTCTCACAACACACAGATGTTTTCTTTCATCCAAACTTCCGTTTAGTCATTGTGCTCATATATTTCCACTTAAGCAAATATCTTGCTGCTATCTTCTGGTTGAAAATAGCAGTTACGTTGTTGTCGTTTTTGGCAATTTGTTTCTTGCTAGCAAATCTTTTATGTAGTTTAGACTTTAAAATTGTCTTGTCTTAATCATAGGACTGGGAACCCCTATCACATCAGCAGAAACAAGCAGCTTCAGCTGTAGAAGTATTTAGAATTATAGAGGAGGTATGCCCCTTAATTATTGATGTTATTCTTTTCTTTTGATAAATTCTGACTTTGCCTTCCAGTGTCACTGAAGATTGGTGGAGGGAATATCATGAAAGACATATTGCATTACGCCACTTGATGCATAGAAACTGCAATTTTGACTAGGCAGTAAAAGATTTTTCAGAAAAGATATATCATGGTGTAGGCACCAAGAAGAATAATGCATGCACATATAGTATATTATATTCTTTCTGCTGGTTGGGATAAAGAGTCTTCAATTATCAAGTTTTTTTTTTTAATTTTGTTAAGCCAATAATGAACTTAATAGTAAAAAACGAAACATTGGATAAATTAACCCATTCATATTGACTTTTGTGTTAGATAAGTTGTTTTTTATGTAGTTTAGTTACTCCGCATTTTAGCACATGCACACATGCTAGTCTGTAACCTTCATTCATCTCTATCTTCAAGAGATTGCTAGGTCTGTGTGTATGCAGGGTTCGTATATTTTTTATTATGCTTTATCATGTTTTTGCTGCTCTACTCTTATCTTTGAAGTTATTTAAGGTATATCCTGCTTTGTTGGTTGCTATACTGTTTATTTGCTTATTTTGTCTTGCTATTTTCTCTGGATTTCATCTTCGAGTTGATTTGCAGACTATTGATCAATTTTTTGAGCTGAGGCTTCCAGTGGATATCACGCACTTGCAGGCTTTGCTTTCCATAATATTTCACACGTTGGATGCCTACTTGCAAAAAGTGGTTAACCAGTTAGGTAGCGTGATTCTTGGAATCCATTAAGTGTTTGTATTTATGTTGCTTCTACTCGAATTATAACCATTCTAGGGCACAGTGCCACTGCCACTGCCAGTGGAACATCTGTCTAGATAGAATCTCTTTTTTTTTGTGCCTCCAAATTTTTTTGGGGCGGGTACATTATCCAAAGAGTTTCGGACCGTGACCACTGGTCCTCGGGTATTAAAAAAAAGTTCTTCCCAAAAAGTTGGTGCTGTCCCCAAAGATGATAAAAAAAATTAGGGTCTTGATCAATAAGTGCATACAGATATGTGAATGTTGGTGGTCATCTGATGTTGGTGATGTGGTTGAATTTGTCAACTGCCTTGAACACAGTTGATTCACTGTTCTTCTAAACATGTATAAATCCTTAATGGGGAGTCTTCTTTTTGGTTTTGCAGGGCCTTATGTTATGTTACCAAAACCATTCTCTCTTTGCTTTCATCTTCTCTTTTATAAATACTGGGTTTGTGAATTCATTCCTGTTACATGAAGAGATCGTGAAGTTATTGAGTGACTTTAACGATTTCCAGAAGGGCATGTTTAGAGAATATTGGTTAGGTGATTGCTACATAGATTTTGAGTTTGGCTAGTAAAGGACTTCTCGTCTTCTTGTGCACAGCAAGAGATAGTACACTTCTAAGCACTAGAGCAATCTAGCATTTCAAAGAAAAATTTGTTTTGCTAATTAATCTTCTGCATCGAGTATTCAGCCTTCGACACACATATCAGCATATTAATTTCCATAACTCTTATTTGATATCAATTACAAACTGTTGAATGGTGCAGTGGACAATCACAATCTTTATCCTCCTGCTCCTCCCTTGACTCGTTACAAGGAGACGGCATTTCCGAGCGCCAAGAAAAAGTTGGTTGAATCTGTTGTTCTTGATAATGCGGTGAATAAGAAGTTGGAGGCCTTGACAACTTCCAAGCTTTGTGTCAGAATGAACACCCTTCAAGTGAGTGCAAGCTTCTACCATTTGACGGTTTTCTAACTTTCAGTTGGCTTACTGAAGAAGATGAGTGATTTTGCTGTATTTGTTTTCATTTTGTCATGCATCTGGTGTTTGTATATAGTCGTGGGTAATCCTCGCCTCATGAGCTAGCTTTTAAGTTGAGTTAGGCCCAGTGTACATCTTTCGTATGAGCTAAACTCATCTATTACCCGTTGTTGGGCTCTTATGTTCACGCTTAAGATGTCCATTCCTAGACGTGCGTTGTCTCCTTGTATGGTCTACAACAATCCTCATCTCATGCGCCAGTTTTTAAGGTTGTGTTATGCCTAAGATCTATTTTCTTTGGATTTACATCTTTAGAATTGTATATTTTTTTATTTTTATATTTTTTTATTTGATTACCCAGATATCTCTGAGGGCCAATAGCGCACGATTAGAGACTTGGCAGATATTGGTCCTGCCCCTCTATCCTTTTCCACTTAAATACCAGGATTTTGTCTGTGGCAGGGGTCGAACTCGTGACATGCCCTTCACCTGCACATAATGCGTTGCACTCTTACCACTTGGCTCTAATCCTGGGGGCAATTGTATATTTATTGCTAAGACCTAGTCAGATCGTTCATTTGAAAGTGGACATCTCCCAACAAATTGACCTCGTTATAACAATTCCATGTGAGAAAGGAGTTGTCACTAGATTTTTTTTCAGTGTTCCTGTGATATCCCGTTCCACATTGATGATAGCAGCTTTGGAAATTAGCTACTAAAGCTTATTTGTTGCTTCACTTGGAATACATCTGGTATCTCTCAGGATTCTTTTGTTTTAGATTGAGATTTCTATGCCCTTGTAGGAATAAATTGTGAGATATAAAAAGCTCTAGTTTTGAAGAAACTCTAATTTCCTTCATAGTTAAAGTTTTTAGTATTGGAATGAAATGAATGTGAATAGAGCGGTATGGATTCAAAGGATTCATGAGAATGACCCTAACTAATTTTGGGTTGAGGCTCAGTTGATTGATGGATTGTCGTTCTGAAGTCTAAAATAGCTTTCACTGTCTGCTAAATCTGCATTTGTTTGTTGCTAGTTCTTATTTTAGTTTTATGAAATGAGTTGAAAAGCGTGCATAGTCTCTAGAAACATTGAATCCTTCATACAGCAGTAGATGTGGATACTCTGGTATACAACCAATACACAGAGACCAATATTGAATAACAACCTCTGAACTTTCCCCGATGTTGCAACTTTGAATGGTGTGGCACAAGGGATTCTTGACCATGTGTGATATTGTTATCCTGAACCACTAACAATGTGTCGTTTTCCGATTGTTTTGTGATCATCTTGGTCTCCAGATTTGAAATATTTAAATGGATATGGACTCTTATAAAGTTATGAAGGATTTATCCTCATCTTTAAAGATCTACAAAGACTCAGGCTTAGGGGCACGACAATATGCACTGTGATGATTTGAGGAAAATTGTGATGCATGTATTTTGAGACAAATTATTAATCAAAGATGTGGGTCCATTTATAAGTTCTCTTTCCTTATCAAAAACAATTAATCAAAGATGTCAGAGTGACCCAACACACGTCAATTTCACGCTTACAAATGAGAACAAAATTCTTTATTTTTTCATTTGATTGTTACACGATATGGGATTCAGTTTTTTGGCCCAACTTATGCCAAACTCTCTTAAGTTACTTGATATTGTATAGCTATGTCCCCCTCTAGCCCGGTCCCTCCCAATCCTTTCACCTAAAAAAGGAAAAGCAAATCTAAAATTTTAATGTGATGTCTGGCAAAATTTTCACTTTTCTTGATCAAAGGATACCGAGGGTCTAAAGGAAACAACCTCTCTATCCTCACAAGGTAGGGGTAAGGTCTGCGTACACACTACACTCCCCAGATCCCACGGTGTGGGATAATACTGGGTATGTTGTTGTTGCTTGATCAAAGGATATCTATACATGCTCCTATTTGGGATCCTTTTTTCTTTCAATATTGTCATTGATTCTCTAGTTTGAGCTGTGTACCTTTTCTTTTATAACTTACTATATAACTGTGGAAGATTCATTTGTTCAAATTTACTTATATCTTCTCTGCTGCTTCTTTTCCTTTGCTTTTGGTGGTTCTCTGTAACGCTGTTTAGTCACAGAAACTACTATTTTTCCTGATGACAGCGATACTTTCTCATGCAGTATATGCAGAAGAAAATTTCCACTCTTGAGGATGGTATTAGGGAGTCGTGGTCGGCTGTTAGACTTTTTAAAAATCAGACATGCCGTAAGTTCTGCATCTATCCGTACTTTTACAAAGTATAGTTTAGCATTATTTGAAGGTTGTCCTATTCTCTCATCCGTTTTCTTCGGAAACGTTGTAGTTAGTTGCTTACTTAATTATTGGAGGATATCTTATACCGAGTCATTTGAAAGTTACCCGTGCAGATTATAGTGATTTAAAAACTTACCTCAACCTTTTAGGGGTTTTCTAGAGATACTAGGTTATGTGGTTTATTCTGTCTGGTATTTTCTATCGTGCAAGGAAACGTAAATTTCAGTTTAAGCTTCATACATTTGTCCACTTATTCGATGAGTTGAGGAATCACCTGTGGAATATCACCTTTGAATGGCTATCTTACTGATGTTCATTCTTGTTACCTTCAGCTGATGTGGATTCTCGTTGGACTTCGAATGGGATTTTGGAAATGTGTAGCGAATCAGTTGATGAGCTTTTTGTTGCCACCTTTGACTGCATCCGAGATAGTGCCGCTGATGCTATCAGGAAAACTTGTGAGTTAGTGGGTAAGTACGCTCTATCCTGGTTTCATTTAGTGGTAGTGGACTTACACTTAATCTACAGTGTTTAACAGCATATTGGCATCTTCTAATAAATATGACAATGTAATTCCTAGTGTGGTCACTGTTCAAAGAATTGCTATGTGGGTCTTCTTATATGTAACAAAATTTCCTTTCGTAGCATTTGATTTCTGCAATAGAAGGTGCTGATTAGATGTTGTTGAGTAAACGTTATTGAATTACTTATCCAAAAGGTAATATAAAGGTTATTATATCACCATATCAGTCCGTGAAAGTCTATTTGCTTGCTTCTGTTCTGATTTGGGTACTGGAGCCTATGGCGGGGAATCTATCTTTTCCTTTGTTAACCATCAGAGACATGCCCCTGTGCTGGTCTGAGGGGAGTATTTTGCAGAACATGTTAAGAGGAGGCTGTTATCTCTCTTTCAAGTCATGAAGACTTTCAGTTGAAACATGGGGTGAAAGTTATGACACAAACATATCTTGGTATTATTGACAAATAACTTTGGCGTACAAGAGGGAACTATGAAGTATTCGTGCTGACTTTTCATCAAATTTAACTGAGGATCTTTGAAAACTAAGGATAAGGTAGCCCGAGCCTAACAAGGTGTCTAATATTTAGGGATCTCCCTGGGCATACAGTATCCTGACCAATGCAAAGGTAGGCAGCAAGATATTGAGAACATCCCTAGGCCAGTATTACCCCTAAAATTAAGTCGAATGGCCTTGAGTTCTTAACCATTGGAGCTCCTTGCAGTATTAGGGAATGCACCTTCTCAAAGCTCTCAACGCATTTATCATGCTCGTGCGTAGACCATTTTTAGATTTAGCTACGTATTTAATGATTTCCTCTCAAGAAGATGCTTTTATCTTCTTAATATTCTACTTGCGGCCGAAAGCCTCCATAGGTGCTGTTGGAAGGTTCTTTTCAGCATATGCTTTATAAAGTGCTTGAGCAAATTGAATTGACAAGGGAATTCCTCGATGGTTTGGTGGCTTTTGGTAGTTTAAATATCGAACGAGCCAATTGCTAGAAAAGTGTTGGTTACAGTTTGCTTCTTGATGGTGTTTTAAGTTTTTGGTTTCATTCTTTTTTCTTTTCTTTCCATTATAGAGTAATGCCGTTCTGTTAAATCTTAAATGCCACGATTAGTATGTCCGAATGGTCATTTGCTTATAAAATGGTAAAATTGGCATCTTGCAAACAAGTAGAATCGCTCAAAGCCTATCTTTGGTGCGTCAACTTAAATTTGTGAAAGCTTGATTTTAAACGAGAGAGTTTCGTATGTGCATTCAACTTGAACAATCAATAGAACTGACCGTTCTCACTGTTTACTTTTTTTTTTTTAATAAGGTAAAGTTTTATTGATAAAAGTAATAAGATGGTACAGAAAATTACATAAAAGGACCAGACAACATCTACCGAAACCTCCAATTACATCTTCCCTAGCAAATCCAAAAATATTGGACCATTTCTCGATTTGTGCGTGTCATCCTTGCGCAGGGGCCATGCTAACTGTTTACTTAATTTGCTAGATAGACGACCTTGGTATGCTCAGAAGCTCTTTAATTTGCCCCCCCCCCCCCTATTAATACGTGCTATGCGACTTTTTTTGGATCAATTATTCTCTTCTTAGATTTGATGGTAGTGTCTTGTTTGCTTTCTGAGTTTTGAAGGCAAAACAAGTTTCTTTTGGTTCTTTTGCAAAGTTTTATCAGGATGTGTGATTAGGGGACCTCCCTTATTTATTTATTTATTTATTCCCTGGCTTTTCGAAAGGTCTTAGCACTTGGATGTAGCTGTTAACCTAAGCTATTCTTATGTGATTTTTAGGAGCTAGAGTTATGTTTTGGGACTTGAGAGAACCATTCATATTTAATTTATATCACGGTGGTGTTGAAGGTGCACGACTGGAAACTATGCTTCCACAGTTTGATAGAGTAAGACATTCAATATTTCACTCTACTCCCACCTCTTCCTCTGTATCTCTAAATACAAAGAAAAAGATCAAGGGATTGCATATTTTCATTGAATGCCTGGTCAGAGAGTTGGATCTATTCAAGATAACTTTAGTCATTACATGCTTTGTTATTTAGGTCCTCAATAATGTTTGCGCTCTGATTGATGACACCCTCAGAGACATTGTAGTGAAAAGTATTTTTAAGGCATCTCTGGTACGATCTCATTCTTATGAATTTTCTATTATGATTCCGTTTGTCCAGTTCTGACTCTCTGATTTCACTGGATAGGAAGGTTATGCTTGGGTGTTACTAGATGGAGGGCCTTCACGTGCATTTTCTGATTTTGATGTTGTCATGATGGAAGATGACCTCAATATATTAAAAGTAAGTATCCTCTCCTAACCTTCTTATTACTAGTGGTCATTATGCTTATTGAAGCAGCAGTTGAATTTAGAGTTCTCAAGCAGCGTAAGTTATTTAGCACCAGTTAATTTTTGACGGACTGACTAACATGATTGCTACTAGAACTCCTTGCAATTTCACTTGCACAGAATACTTTCTGTGGAGTACTTTTCCCATAAGTTGCTCGGACTCTTCAGGTTTGGTGCCGCACCCGTGTCGACACGACGTGGATGTGGGTGTGGGATCCGTTCTAGATTTGGTCAATTGATTTTGGGTACTTTGACAAAAATCGACGGAGGAATTCGAGACAAATACAATGATTTCTTAAATAAAAAAAAAGCTATGGTGGAATTATAATTAGGCATATTTTTATAAATCTATTTTTAGATATTTGAATTACTTTTAGCAGAATCACCGCACCCATATCCATACCTGGATCCTACCCCCGAATCCTAAAATTTAGATCATGAAGGATCCGATCTCTAGATCTGCACCCGTATCGGATACCCGCACCCTGGAATGAAAAAGTGAGTTACACGGGAAAACACATGTTGAAGACTTCCTTTGCCTCATGCTCATGTAGTTGGTCACTGGATACCTTCTTTTAAACAGGATGTGTCGTAAGTTCTGAATCTCACACTCATCCAATACCGATGTACAAGTTTCTAACCAGAACTAGTGCACACCGGATGTCATATAAATATATCCAACAGTGATGTACTTAATCTCCGCTAGTCTTGCCTTTATTGATCTTTTCCTTCCAGTATGTTCAGTTCTCAGCTAAATCTGTATTCAGTAACTTATGTGTTCAGAAACAAAATTTATGTTTCTTTCACTTTCTAGGACTTGTTTGTTGCTGAGGGAGAAGGGCTTCCCCGATCACTAGTTGAAGAGGAAGCAAGATTCGCTCATCAAATCCTCAGTTTATTTTCTCTCCGGGTTTGTTAACAACTGATTAAAGCTTTTGGCCTGTTTATATGTGTGTGTATATCCATACTGTAGGACCTATTTGATTCATTGGTTTTTATTAGCAGGCTGAATCTGTGATCCAATTGTTGATGACTTCTAGTGAACACAGTTCAATAGGACTTGAAGCACATAAATTTGGGCACAGACATCTGGGAGATGCACACACCTTGATACGTGTTTTATGTCACAAGAAGGAGAGAGAAGCTTCGAAATTCTTGAAGCTGCATTATCACCTTCCAGCATCATCAGGTGCCCTTTCTAATTCGACCAGTTTGTTATGGTTTCCAAAATGCCAATATTAGGCTTTGAGCGATTCAAGATCTTTATTATATTGTCAACCAATGGATTGTGGACTTGGTTAACATACTGCAGTCAAACGGAGGACTCAGAGTAGTAATTAAGTGTGTTTTGAAATGCATAGAAAAGAAAGAACAAAAGATAATCAATTAGAGTGTAAGGAAGCTGTTGAAAGTTTATGTCCTAACTTTTAAAATATGGGGAAATTTGAGGTTTGCATTCTCAGAGATCACTGTCTATCTTACCTTTCCTTGAATTTTCCCCATTTGTCCATAAACAATAAGTATTCCAAATACACTTTTTCAACATCAACTTCAACTAAAAGTACTCTTTTCTTTTTCCGACTTCAACCAATTGTTGTCCAAAGGACTACTTAAAGTTAATGAACTATCCTCTGCATGGACTTCCATTCTGTATTTCATTTCAAGAACTATCTGAAATTAGGGTTCAGCTCTATAGTGGTCTGGTGATCACATGATTTTCTTGGAATATTGGCATTTTGACACAAATTTGGATGGTGTAGTATTTTCTGCTGCTGAAATCCAATTTTTGGAGTGCAGTGTACGATGAAGCTGCAGTGGAGGACGCCTCTGTGAAGTCGCCACTTATGGCAGATCTTATTAAAAGGAGTGCTTCGTTTCGTTGGTCTGACAAAGGAAGTAGTAGTTTCAGATCTTTAAAGAAGAAAATCCAGGAAGCAACATCAGATTTTAGGCATGTGGGATGGTGATGATGCTATCCTCTTCTTGATGCTATCCGTCTGATGGCTGGTTCTATAAATAATGCTCTCTATATGCTGCGCATAAAGTGGCGGAAATGCTAACTGCATTTAAATTTAGAGCTGTAAGACTGGATGAAAAGTGCTTGTATGTCAAAGAAGACCATTTTCTCATAAGACAGAGAGAACACTCCATTAGGGAGTATGCTCAGAAAATTTTGTCATGTTTGCTTCTAACTGTGAAGTTGTAGATCAATATTATTAACTACGGGGCTCAAAATAAAAGTGAAAGAAACATTCCCAGATTATGTTATATCTACATATACCTAAGAAATGAACATTCTGACAAATCGTGTATGCCTATCCTAACTCTGCACATTAGTGAAATTTGACATGTTCTTTTTTATTCCATCAAAACATACTCTGGTAGTTCTCTTCGCCGCTTGTCATTGTTGCAGGAGTGCTCCTACTTCTTTTTAAGTTGGAAAATAATGGGGATTTAATCATTCAAAAGAGTTGAATTATCACTACGTGACGTGCCCTTATAATAATATAATTTTTTTTAGGAAGCAATCTGCTAAACTTTCTACTGCAAGATGTTGAACATTGCCAGAGAAAAGGCAAGCAAAATATTTAAGGGGAGAGTGCTCAAGATTCAAAAAAAGAAACTTCATTGGTACTATCTAAGCAGAGGGAGAAATAGTTAAGGTGCTCTTGAGAAGTGAGCAAATTTTCTAACTCTAAAGTATGGGGGCAATTAAGCATGCAAGTACCTTATTGGAAGGTTCCTTACAATTAAGTTTATTTATTTCCTCCCTTCATTAATTAATACGGTCGACTATTATCATGACTTGTTCATTGGGTCTGCATAATGCAAAATGTATATTAAAAAGAAACCCTATGGGAAAATAACATTGTATAACCGCTTTTAAAATAATAGCCAATATATATATATTTTTGTATAAATATACATTCTGTATGTTATATATAAAGATTATACAAATTTTATACATTTTTGGGCTACCGAATATAAATAGTTTTTGGCCTTAAAACTTATTACTATTACAAAGCTACCTCTAGTGGAGGGGTTCAATTGAATCTCCTTTGTCGAAATATTACACTGAAATATATACTACTCCCTCAATTTCATATTAGATGATGTAATTTCCTTTTTAATCTGTTCCAAAATAAATGACACATTTCTAAATTTGAAAATAATTCAACTTTAAACTCTTTATTTTACCCATTTTACCCTTAATGAGAAGTTTTTATAACCACACAAATGTCATGGTCCCACAAAGCTTTTACCCCTTAAGCTTTTAAGACCACAAGTTTCAAAAGTCTTCTTCTTTTTTCTTAAACTCCGTGCTGAGTCAAACTACCTCATTTAAATTGAAACGGAGGGAGTATAAATTATTGAATACTAGGGGTGTACAAATGAAACCGACAAACCGCACCAACCCGATAATCCGAGTCAAACCGAGAAAAAAATCCGACTATGGTTTGGTTTGATTTGGTTTGGTGTTGGAAAACAAATCCGATCATATTTGGTTTGGTTTGGTTTTAATTAAAAAAAGTCAAACCAAAACCAAACCAACGCGACATTATATGTATAGAAGTTTTAAATATATTAAAGGGCCAAATATACCCCTGTACTTTCGAAAATGGTCTAAGAATACCCCTCGTTATACTATTGGGTTATCTATACCCCTGTAGTCATACTTTGGGTTCAAATATACTCCTCATTTAAACGGAGGTACACGTGTCATCGTCCTATTGGCCAATTCTAAATATCTCCTAATTAATTAAAAAGACTCATTACCCATACCCGAAAAATAATTTTCTAAAGCAATTATTTTTTTTGTAAAAACTGAAAAAACTAATTTTTTTTTACTAAAAACTGAAAAAAATGAAAATATTTTTTTTTTCAGTTTTTACAAAAAAACTGCTTTAAAAAAACTGAAAAATACTTTCGAAAACAATGTTTTTGTAAAAACTGAAAAAAGAAACTGAAAAGCAATTTTCTAAAGCAATGTTTTTGTAAAAACTGGAAAAAAACTGAATATTTTTTTAACTAAAAATTGAAAAAAATCGAAAATATTTTTTTTCAGTTTTTAGAAAAATATTGCTTTTAAAAAAAACTGAAAAATAATTTCTAAAGCAATTGTTTTTTGTAAAAACTAAAAAAAAAAAACTGAAAAGCAATTTTCTAAAGTAATATTTTTGTAAAAATTGAAAAAATAAATATTGTTTTCCCCAGTTTTTAGTTAAAAAAATTTCAATATTTTTCAGTTTTTACAAAAAAATATTGCTTTAGAAAATTGCTTTGCATGTATGGGTAATGAGTCTTTTTAATTAATTAGGAGATATTTAGAATTGGCCAATAAGACGATGACACGTGTCCCTCCGTTTAAATGAGGGGTATATTTGAACCCAAAGTATAACTGCAGGGGTATAGATAACCCAATAGTATAACGATGAGTATTCTTAGACCATTTTCGAAAGTACAAGAGTATATTTGGACCTTTGCCGTAAAAATATTTATGGTAGTGTAGTTTATAAATATTTCTTAAGTTTTTTCATAGTTTTATCTTTTAACGTATTATTTCAAGTTTGAGCTTATAATTTTTGGATGCTCCAATAAGTTTTATAGTACATAAATGTTAGTAACTCAAATAATCCTAAACCAAAATCAAATCAATACTAATGCTAATAAAAGACATTCAATTCAATTGTACTATGAATGAAAATAGTATTGGATATCTATTTTTTAGTTTTTCCATGGTTTAGATAAAATGTATAACTTATTTTTCTTTTAGTGGTTAGTCATGTAAATAATAGTACTTATTAGTCATAATTTTAAATTATATTTGTTTTCATTATGGCTTATTAATAATATTTATTTTATGCGATTTTATTATCTTTATTGTTGAATATTTTAGTACAATGCCATGACTCATTTCATATTTATATTATTTTATTGAAAAACACCTTATATAGTTCTGTCTTACTAGGATTAAAGAAATATTTGGAGCACAAATTTTATGTTTTGTGCTATGAAGACTTTATGAAAAAAAAAAAAACCGAAAACTCATAAAACCCAAGATTAAAAAACCCGATTTTTATTAGTTTGGTTTGGTATTTAGATTTAATAACCCGATACAATTGGTTTGGTTTGGTAATTAGAAAATTCGAACCAACCCAAACCATGTATACTCCCGTTGAATACACTTGACAAATGACAACTTATGTGGTGTCGTGGCAAATTTAAGTTGTTCAAATTTTACCTTAAATAGCTTGTTCAAATATAAGTGTGACACTTATATTTTTAAAATCCACTTATTAAAATTTTTGGCTCCGCCATTAATCACTATAACTAGTTTATGATTGAGAACCCCTACGGAAGCCCTAGCTGTTTCCAAAGTCCTAAGAACAGTATCAGCGTGGAAATTTCTTCTACACATGAATTAATCAGTTTAACCTATACTTCGGTACTAGTTTGAAAAATATATTTCAAGCAACTTTCCAATTTTATCATGTACTCATGCCTTCACGTTTCAAATTTGACATGTAGAAATGGGAAGAATAGTATAATGTGGAAATGTAAATGTAACTTGAATTTTCCTCTAAGGGACCAAATCTGACTTGTGTTTCTGGGCTTTCAAGCAAGAAGCTTCTTTGAAATGATCTTCAGATATGGAATTCCAAATCTCTAAGATAATAATTAATTGTGCACTCATGTAGATGATTATATATTTTCTATATATGTTGCTTGGAAAGAATTTGGTATTCATTGAGAAGAATGACGTAGAGATCTAGGAAACAAAGAGAAATGTGACAAAAAACTTTACTATTATATGAAATGTGAACCATAAAAAACTTTCTCAGATAAACAACCCGGCATAAATGTAAAAAAAAATAAAACTAATTAAATGTTCCTAAATTAATGGAGTAGTAGTTAGTGGATTGTATATACTAAAATATGAAGTGTGAGAGTTGAAGTTCAATTGAAGTGTACTTAATCTTGGGTAATTAATAAAAAACTTATGCAAGGAGACTTTTATTGACTCTATGGCGCAAGGAACCAAGTTTGACTTTATATGCTGCTAAACTTAATAGATTTTTTTTAAAAAGAATTAATCGAAACAGCCCTCCACCTAATCGTTTAAACTAAAAATAGTTGGCGAATATATAATATACGTATAACTCATATATAATATATGTATAACTATATATAATAAATATATAATCTATACATATCGGTTAGGAAAAGTAAATAATGAAATCGACCATTCTTTTTGCCATTACAAAAACTCTTAATATATTTAAATTAAAATAAGGTTTTATCTGAATAATGTCTAAGAGGTTCACAACGAAAACCTGAATTAACAAGATAGAAAATGATGAGCATTGACACACAAATAAAAGTCTAGAGAAAGAGAGAGCTACTTGTCTTATATGAACAGTCGGATTATAGCTCAATGATCACTTAAATGGAGCTGTCAAATCGACTAAAGTCAAGTATATATGTCATAAGTCTATGTGTTTTTTATGTTTTTCTATTTATCCTATTCACAATTTTAAGTGGGAATTGGTGTGTTGGAGGGTAGAACCGTTTGGAATACGTAAGAATTGTAAAGACCATACAAAAATTTTCCTTTTATAAAGGGAAAAATAGATAGGTTTGGTCCCTTTGGGGAAGTCATATAACCAAAAAAGTAGTCGAAGAGCAATTGAGTGGCGTAATTCCACATTGCTTACTCAAGATACTTATAGAACTCCACGTTAGATATGTGTGAATAAAGTTTCATATAAAAAGTAGAAAAAAAAATCAAATTATTTATAAGATATTGAATATTCTTAATAGGGTGAGATTTTAAAAAAATATTGTGCAGTATTAATCTAAAACAGATAATACCACATCATATTAAAAGTATTTTACAGCCAATTTAGCCAAATAAATGATAGTATTATTCAATGATTCGGCGAGAACAACTTGAAGATTGCAGAATGATGGCGTTGAATGTAGCTTATTACCTTTTTTTGTTTATGGACTGGTTTATTATCTTCACTCGTAGCTTGGAAACGCACAAAAAAAAATATGGGTTTGGTGCCCATAAATACTCGGATGATATTTGTGGCACACTATTATAGCCTGTTTGGCCAAACTTCTAAAATCAGCTTATTTTGAGAAGTGCTTTTCTCAAAGGTACTTTTAAAAAAAGTACTTTTGGTGAGAAATAATTTTTGTTTGGCTAATTAATTTGAAAAGCACTTTTGAGCAGTAATTAGTGTTTGGCCAAGCTTTTGAAAACTGCTTCTAGGTGTATTTTTCTCAAAAAATGCTTCAAAGAAAAGTGATTTTGGAGAGAAGCTACTTTTTTCTGCTTCTCAAAAATTATTTCTTCTCCTCAAAAGCATTTTTTCTTCTTCCAAAAACTTGGCCAAACACATCAATTTTTAGCTAAAAGTGCGTTTGGCCAAAAAAAGTACTTTTGGCCCAAAAAAGCTTGGCCAAACAGGCTATTAATCTCAAAATTAGCTCATAAATAGTGATGAGTCATGACATCATGTGGAGCTTAGTTCAAGACTTTTTGAGAAAAAAATATAGGAGCTTGACCACATACAACATTATATTATATTAAAGTATTTTTGGATCAACTTAACCCTACATTCCGCACAAAAAAAAGAAAAAGAAAAAAGAAAAAGAAAAAAGAAGAAGATTGTTATAAAATAAAGACTGTAAAGTAAAAAAATCGAAGACAAGTATAGAGAGAGATTGATATATTATTCAACTTCAAACTCATGTACATAATGAACTGAATTCTCCTCTATTTATAGAAGAAAGGAAGCTGCTGTGTAAGTTGCTACTGCAAGCTGCTGTGTAAGTTGCTACTGCAAGCTGTTATGTAAGCTGATTGTAAGCTGCTACTCTAAGCTGCTGTGTAAGCTGCTACGGTACCAGATATAGATAATCTTCTATCAGAGGTAATATTTATCCATAACGGAGTACCGAAAGGATAAGCTTCTTCACGAGACTTATTTCCAATAGAGTACTACATAGATAAACATATTTATGGCAGAGTCCCCATATGGATAAATTTCTTCAGGAAGCTTATTTACAACGGAGTACTAAATGAACATCCATAATATAATATATTTATAACACTCCCCCTTGGATGTTCATTAAATGATATTGTGCCTAGTTAAAACCTTACTAGGAAAAACCAAGTGAAAAAAATTCTAGTGAAGAAAAAAGAGTACACATATTTAGTAATACGCAATTCTAGCTGCCTCATTAAAAACCTTACAAGAAAAACCCAATGGGAAAAACCTTAGTAAGGAAAAAAAAGTACAATACTTATTTCACTCCCCCTGATGAAAACCTTGTTCCAAATATTTGAGTCTCCGTATTCCAATCTTGTATACCATCTTCTCAAAAGTTGAAGTTGGCAAAGTGAACAAATCTGCTTGATTGTCACTTGAACGGATTTGTTGCACATCGATGTCACCATTTTTCTGAAGATCATGTGTGTAGAATAATTTTGGTGAAACGTGGTTCGTTCTGTCTCCTTTTATAATTCATCTCTTTAATTGGGCTATGCATGTAGCATTGTCTTCGTATAATATTGTGGATTTTTTTTTATCACATTCCAACCCATATTTTTCTCGAATAAAATGAATCACAGATCTCAACCATACACACTCCCTACTTGTTTCATGAATAACTATTATCTCAACATGATTTGAAGAAGTAGTAGCAATAGATTGCTTTGTGAAGCACCATGATATGACAACCTCCACATGTAAATACATACCCGATTTGAGAACGAACTTTATGGGGATCAAATAAATAACCTGCATCTGCACAACCAATATGATATGTACCACCTTTTTTAGCATTAGCAAGATACATAAGTGCACCAATTGCACTGAGATAGAGTATTTCAGGACCAAGGAGTTCCTCATCATCTTCTAGAGGTCGGAACGGATCCTTATTCACTTCATGTGATCGAACACCCATTTGGTTACTTAATGGGTGTGCTTTGTCCATGTAAAAGTATTTTAAGACCTTTTATGTATAGACAGATTGATGGATAAATATCCCGTCTGCTAAATATTCAATTTGCAGACTAAGACAAAGTTTTTCCCTTTGGATCTCTTCTGGAGTTCCTATGAGATTTATGCTATTAACATAAACAACAAGTATAACAAACTATGATGTTGTTTTCTTTGTAAAAATGCATGGACAAATGCCATTATTTACATAACCTTCATTCATCAATTCAGTGAGAATATTATATCACATGCGCCCAGATTGATTTAAACCGTACAATGATCTTTGTAATCAGATTGAATACATTTCATGATGCTTTGAACTATATGCTTCATGCATTTTAAATCCTTCAGGGATCTTCATATAGACTAAATCAAATGAGTCATATAGGTTATGACTTGTATTTAGATGGCATGACATCTTCAGGTGTCTGGACTACAGGTCCGATCCTCACAATCTTTTATATTATTTTGAACTATATTGTATCAAATATATCGTCGACGATCGTTTTGTATCGGTTCCTAAGCGACATAACTTGTTGAGATCTCATCATTTTCTTTATTTTCAGGTACCTGAACTTCTTTTGGAGTTTCATGAAATGCTATGTCGTGGGCTCTTCTAGAGCGCATTTCCTCCTCATTATGATCATTTTGATCATTTGCTCATATTATTTTTTAATGATTGTTACCTTTAGAACCGACCGGTTTACTACGCTTCATGCGTGTAGTAAACTTTATCCTTAAACGCTTCATGCGTGTAGTAAACTTTATCCTTCAGGGACTTTAATTTTAATAGGAGCATTTGCAGCTGAAATATGATATTTAATTTTGGATCAACAAATACTTATGGCATTTGACTTGAATTATCTTCTAAGTGAGGATCATATTAATGATAATTCGATTCATATAGCATATTTTTCAGTTGTTTATTCCATCCCCAAATGTTAGAAAAACTAACATATATCCCTTTCTTCTTTGGGAAACCTATCTTTGTGCATTGTGGTAGAGAGATTAATAATATACCACACATCAAAAGTTATTAGATAGTAAAAATATTTGGTTTCTGATCCTAAACCAATTGTGAGGGGAGGACTTATCATATTTTGTTGGTATGATGCATACAAGTATTGTTGTATGCAATTTAGAAAATCTTAGACCAACATATGAGACTTTGTTCTCATAAGCAATAATTTAGCCATTAATATGAGGTATTCAATGCTAAACTAGCTTGGATATAAACCAACATCATCAAGATGAACTATCTTGATTTCATAATTGTAATGACCCAACCGGTCATTTTAACTTTTAGAACCCCGTTCCCTAAAATAAAACTTCCTGTAGGTGCTTGTAATGATTTATGACTTGCGGGGATGGTTGATTCGGGATTTAGAAGTGTTTGGAGTGAAACCGGAACATTTGGTTCCTTAAGTTGGCCTTAATGTATTAAGTTTGACTTCAGTCAATATTTTTGAGAAAACGACCTCGGAATAAAATTTTGATGATTCCAACAGCTCTGTATGGTGATTTTGGACTTAGGAGCGTGATCGGAATTTTATTTGGAAGTCCGTGGTGAATTTAGGCTTGAAATGGCTAAAATAGGAATTTAAAGTTTGAAAGTTTGACCGGGGAGTTGACTTTTTGATACCAGAGTCGGAATTCAGTTCCGAAAATTTTCATAGCTCCGTTATATAATTTATGACTTCTGTGTAAAATTTGAGGTCAATCGGAGTTGATTTGTTAGGTTCCGACATTGAATGCAGAAGTTGAAAACTCTTAGTTTCATTAAGCTTGAATTGGGGTATGATTCATGGTTTTAGCGTTGTTTGATGTGATTTAGAGGTTCGACTAAGTTCGTATGATGTTTTAGGACTTGTTGGTATATTTGGTTGAGGTCCCGTAGGTCTCGGGTGAGTTTCGGATGGTTAACGGATCAAAAGTTGGACTTAAAAAGCTGCTGCAATTTTCTCTTCTGTTGCATTTTTTGGGATGTGACCGAGCCTCAGATCGAGCCCCAGATATCGAGCCTCAGATCGAGCCACAGTTATCGAGCCTCAGGTCAAGCCCCAGATATCGATCCTCAGGTCGAGCCCCAAATATCGAGCCTCAAATCGAGCCCCAGATACCGAGCCTCAGATCCTGGCCCAGATATCGAGCCCACGATCGAGGCCTGAGTCGAAGTCAGGGACGAGACTCAGTATCGAAGCCTCGATCGAAGGCAAGGCTCGAGGGCATGATCGAGGGTAAGGCTCGAAGGCTCAAGCTCAATGCAATGATTAAGGCTATGATCGAAGGCCCAACCTCGATACCCTGATCGAGGCCATGACCGAGGTCCAGACTCGAGCATGTGATCGAAGTCGCGATCGAAGGTAAGGCTCGATGGCATGATCGAAGGTATGGCTCGAGGGCTAGGATTGAGGCCCAACCCTCGACGCCCTAATCGAAGGCACATGTTCGATGCCGCGATCGAGGACCTGTTCGAGGCCCAGTTCCGAAGTGCTGGGCAGTGTTATAAAAATAGGGCATTCGTCCTATTTTGCCATTTTTGACGAACTTGAGCTTGAGCAGAGACAACCTTTGGCAGAATTTCAAGGGAAAAACATTGGGGTAAGTGATTCTAACTTAGATTTGATCAATATACAAGAATATATCATTATTTTCACAATTTAATTAGTGTTTTGAGATTGAAATTTGGAAAAGTTTAGAAATCTCATAGAAACGAAATTTCAAGATTTCGGTATCGATTCGGAGTCGGATTTGAGTGAAACTGGTATAGTTGGACTCGTAATTGAATGGGTTGTCGGATTTCGTAACTTTCGCCGGATTCTGAGATGTGGGCCCCGTATGCGAATTTTTAATTAATTTTGGGATTTTTATTAAAAATGTAGTATTTCCTTATAGAAGTTATTTCCTACAATTTTTAGTGATTGTACTGAATTATTTTGGCTAGATTCGAGCCAGACAAAGTTGGATAATCGTGAAAAAGGCAAAATCTTGGATTAAGTTGGAGCAAGACGAGGTAAGTCTCTTGTCTAATCTTGTGAGGGGGAAATTACCTCATAGGTGATTAAGATTAAATAATTGTTGCTAATTGTGGGGGCTACATACGCACGAGGTGACGAGAGTCCGTGCGTAGCTACTATAATGCTAAAGTACGGGTAGTTTAGGACTCAAAGCATGTATTACTTGTGTAAATTGTATTCTTTGATTAATTAATATTAATTAATATAAATATGAATATATTGTGAATTGTTTGATAAAGATATTAAAGAATGAAAATCTCATAGGCTTGATTTCTTTTTAAATCAATTAATTGTCAAAAGAAATTGTTCTCCTCCCAAATTTATCATATAATAAACATACTGTCCTTCCGGAGGCACATAAGAAAATGTCCTCCTTTCTTGTGGAGCGGGCCGAACGCCTCGGCTGGATAGATGCATCTATGGAGCGCGCCGCACGTCCCTCGACAGTGTACACGACACTCTGGATCTGTCCGTACGTCCTCGGCAGAAATCGTGCTTAATAATAATAATAATTACACGATACTTTAATAATTTATTTCAGCTTGTAAAGCTAATTAGTAAATTGGAAAATCTTTGGAATTTAATGAATTATTATTCTTACTTGTTAAGGAATTAATTGTTACTTCTTTAAATGAGATTTAATTGATAAATTGGAATTTATTTGAATTAAAGGAATTTAATTAATATATTGAAAATTGATACATTTGAAGGAATTTGATTATTTCCGCTGATTAAATAAATTTTGTAAATCACATTGATTTAAATATCCTAGTTTTATTTCAATTGTTATTGACCTATAGTGAGTGTCAAAGTTGGCCATCTCGTCTCTGCCACTTTGAGATTAGGCTTGATACTTACTGGGTACACGTTGTTTACGTACTCATACTACACTTGCTGCACTTTTTGTGCAGGATCTGAGACAGGTACTAGTGGAGGACCTATCATCACATACCCATGTCATCCAGAGGCATAGTGCTGAGCTACCTTTCTGAGCCGTTCTGCAGCTACCAGTGTCTCTCCTTCTGATATTTATATTCTGTCTATTTTATTTCAGACAATATTTGGAGTTTTTGTATAATCTACTAGATGCTCATTCACTTGTGACACCAGGTCTTGGTATACACATTGGTAGAGTTTGGGTTTATATTTTCTTGGTTTTAAATTTTATCAATGTATGCTTAATTTATTAGTTGGCTTGCCTAGCCGTAGTGTTGGGCGCCATCACGACCTACAGGTAAAATTGGGTCGTGACAACATGGTATCAGAGCACTAGGTTCACGTAGGTCTCACAAGTTATGAGCAGACTTAATAGAGTCTTGCGGATCGGTACGGAGACGTCTGTACTTATCTTCTAGAGGCTATATGTTGTTAGGAAACTACCTTTCTATATATTCCATCGTGCAATTGATGTAGTACTAAATATCCTTCTCTTATTCTCTCACAGATGGTAAGAACACACTCTAATGAGGTTCCAGACCAGGGAGTAGCTTCTCCCCAGTTGTTAGAGGTCGAGGCAGAGGCCGATGCCGAGGCCGAGGGAGGGCTCCAGCCTGTGGTAGAGGGCGAGGACGTCCCAGGACTATTCCGGTTATGCCGCCAGTGGATCCAGTAGAGAATACCATTATTGAGGAGCAGGGTGAGGTGCCTGTGGCAGAGCCAGCTCCGGTGGACTTCAAATCTGTACCGAAATTTCAGGATGTTATGGGTCGTATACTGCGATTCATGGATAATATGACTCAGGCCGGTTTATTTTCGGAAGACCCAGCCACATCTCAGGCGGGTGGGGGAGCACAAACCCCTACTGTGCAAGCTCATGGACATGCAACTGCTGTGTATCAGACCCAGGGTGCATTACCCGTAGGTGGAGTCCAACCAGTGGCAGCAGCTACACCTGAGCCCAGGCCGGCTGTAGCCGCCGATCCTCAAAAACTATTGGACAGATGGACTAGACTACATCCTCCTGTCTTCAGGGGTGAGTGACATGAGGATCCACAGGATTTCATTGATCGTTGCAAGGATAGACTGTACAACATGAGGATATTGGAATCCCATGGGGTTGATTTCACTACTTTTCAGCTAGAGGGTAGAGCCCGTAGATGGTGACATTCTTATGCTCTTGGCAGACCAGCAGATTCTCCTCCTATGACTTGGGACAGGTTCACCCGCATCTTCTTGGACAGGTATATTCCACCCTCCCAGAGGGAAGAGTTGCGGTTTCAGTTTGAGCAGCTCTAGCAGGGTCAGATGTCAGTGACCGATTATGAGGCGAGGTTTTCTGAATTGTCTCGCCATGCACTAATGATACTTCCTACTGAGGCGGAGAGAGTGCGAAGGTTTGTAGCCGGTTTACATACTGGTATTCAGGCTACTATGGCTCGAGAGGTTGAGATAGGTACTTCTTATGAGCGAGTTGTGTAGATAGCCCGGAGGATTGAGGGTGTACGTCAGCGGAGCTGAGAGCAGATTATGAGAGATAAGCGGTTCAAGTACTCTGGAGAGTTCAGAGGTGCTCCGTCCGGGGGCAGAGGTCAGTTCGTGAGGGGACAGTCCAGCATACCCCCATATCCAGCACCACCACCTCCTCGAGGTGCTCCAGTGCGACCTTATCTCAGTGCTATCCCAGAGAGTTCTTACCGCCCACCAGCTATTCAGGGTCCTCCCCAGGGCCAGGCACTTAGTTAGCAGCCCATCGTATCGAAGAGTTGTTACGAGTGCGGGGATCCCAGTCACATGCGGAGGTTTTGCCCCAGGCTTCGGGGTAGACTAGTACAACACGGTCAGCAGCTTATGCTTACCGGACCAGTTGCTCCACCAGTAGTTCGACCACCCAGAGGTGGAGGACAGGTGGGTAGGGGTCATCCTAGAGGGGGAGGTCAGCTAGGCGGAGGCCAGCCAGTTGGCGCTCCAGCTCGGTTCTATGCTTTTCTGGCTAGACCAGATGCAGAGGCCTCAGATGCCGTGATTACAGGTATTATTTCTATTTGTGGCAAATGTGCCTCAGTATTATTTGATCTGGGATCTACGTATTCATATGTGTCATCTCTATTTGCTCCATTCTTGGGCGTTTCTCGTGAGTCCTTGAGTACTCCTGTTTATGTGTCCACTCCTGTGGGCGATTCTGTTGTTGTGGACCGGATCTACCGATCCTGTATTATTACATTCTGTGGTTATGAAACTAGAGCAGATCTCCTATTGCTTGAGATGGCCGATTTTGAAATTATTCTGGGTATGGACTGGTTGTCTCCATATCATGCTATTCTAGACTATCATGCCAAGACTGTTACCTTGGCTATTCCAGCATTGCCTAAGCTGGAGTGGAAGGGTTTGCCTGTTAGTTCATTTAATCGAGTTATTTCTTTTATAAAGGCTCAACACATGGTTGAGAAGGGTTGTTTGGCTTATCTAGCCTATGTTCGGGATACTACTGCAGAGACTCCTGCTATTGATTCAGTGCCTGTAGTTCGTTAGTTCCCCGATGTATTTCCGTCAGATCTTCCAGGTATACTACCTGATCGTGATATTGATTTCTGTTTCGACTTGGCTTCAGATACCCAGCCTATATCTATCCGACCATATCGTATGGCTCCGAAAGAATTGAAAGAACAGCTTGAAGAGTTACTAGCCAAAGGGTTTGTCAGACCGGGTGTATCGCCTTGGGGTGCACTGGTATTATTTGTGAAAAAGAAGGATGGAACAATGCGGATGTGTATTGATTATCGCCAATTGAACAAAGTCACTATTAAGAACAAGTACCCGTTGCCACGTATTGATGATCTATTTGACCAGTTGCAGGGTGCTAGGGTATTCTCTAAGATCGACTTGAGGTCGGGGTACCATCAGTTGAAGATTCGGGATTCGGATGTTCCGAAGACTGCTTTCCGTACTAGATATGGTCATTATGAGTTTCTGGTAATATCTTTTGGTTTAACTAATGCACCGGCAACATTTATTAATCTGATGAACAGGGTATTCAGGCCATATATTGACTCATTTGTCATTGTCTTCATTGATGACATTTTGATCTACTCTCGTAGTAAGGAGGAGCATGAGCAACATATGAGAGTGGTGCTTCAGACATTGCGGGAACAAAAGCTATATGCTAAGTTCTCTAAATGTGAGTTTTGGCTAGAGTCTGTAGCATTTTTGGGACATATCGTATCGGGCGAAGGTATTAAAGTTGATCCCAAAAAGATTGAGGCAGTTCAGAATTGGCATCGTCCCACTTTGGCGACGGAGATTAGGAGTTTTCTGGGTTTGGCAGGTTATTATCGTCGGTTCGTGGAAGGTTTTTCATCTATTCAGCACCTTTGACCAAATTAACCCAGAAGGGTGCTCAATTTCGATGGTCCGATGATTGTGAGGTGAGCTTTCAGAAGCTCAAGATATCATTGACTATAGCACCAGTGTTAGGGTTGCCTTCTGGTTTGGGGATGTATACAGTGTATTGCGACGCTTCACGCATTGGCTTAGGTTGTGTATTGATGCAAGAAGGGCAAGTTATTACATATGCTTCACGTCAGCTGAAGCCCCATGAAAATAATTATTCGGTACATGATTTGGAGTTAGCTGCGATTGTTCACGCTCTTAAGATTTGGAGGCATTATCTTTATGGGGTGTCTTGCAAAGTTTACACTGATCATCGCAGTTTGCAGCATTTGTTCAAGCAGAGGGATCTAAATTTGAGGCAGCGCAGATGGCTGGAGTTACTAAAAGATTATGATATTACTATCTTGTATCATCCGGGCAAAGCAAATGTGGTTGCAGATGCGTTGAGCAGAAATGCGGAGAGTATGGGTAGGTTGGCTTTCATTTCAGTAGAGGAAAGACCATTAGCCTCAGATATTCAGTCTTTGGCTAACAAACTTGTGAGGCTGGATATTTCAGAGCCCAGGCGAGTTCTTGCATGTGTTGTGGCCCGGTCTTCACTATTTGAACAGATCAAGGCTCGCCAGTATGATGACCCACACCTGGTGGTTCTTCGTGAAACGGTACTATGAGGTGATACCAAGGAAGTTACTATTAGAGCGGATGGTGTTCTGCAACTCCAGGATCGTCTGTGTGTTCCTAATATGGATGAACTGAGGAAAACGATCCTAGAAGAGGTACACAGTTCTCGATATTCTATTCATCCAGGTGCTACTAAGATGTATCGTGACTTGAGGCAACATTATTGGTGGCGATGAATGAAAAAGGACATAGTTGAGTATGTAGCTCAGTGTCTAAATTGTCAGCAAGTTAAATATGAGCAATAGAGGCCAGGTGGCCTACTCCAACAGATGACCATACCAGAGTGGAAATGGGAACGAATTACTATGGATTTTGTAGTTGGGTTGCCGCGGACCTTGAGGAAGTTTGGGTGATTGTTGACAGGTTGACCAAGTCGGCACATTTTATTCCTGTTGTGACTACGTATACTTCAGATAGGTTGGCCCAGATTTATATTCAGGAGATAGTTCGGTTGCACGGTGTGCCAATTTCCATCATATCAGACAGAGGCCCTCAGTTTACTTCACATTTCTGGAGAGTAGTACAGAGTGAGTTAGGGACCCCGTGTAGAGCTCAGCACAACTTTTCATCCGCAGACCGATGGACAGTCAGAGAGGACAATTCAGATTTTGGAGGATATGCTCAGAGCATGTGTGATTGACTTTGGAGGTCACTGGGATCGTTTCCTGCCTTTGGCCGAGTTTGCTTATAATAACAGTTACCAATCCAGCATCGAGATGGCTCCATTTGAGGCTTTATATGGTCGGTGATGTCGTTCACCTATCGGATGGTTTGAGCCAGGTGAGGCTAAGTTATATGGTACTGATTTGGTAACGGATGCCTTGAAAAGGTAAAGTTGATTCAGGAGCGACTTCGTACAGCACAGTCCAGACAAAGGAGTTACGCAGATCAGAAAACGCGTGATATATCATTTATGGTAGGTGAAAAAGTTCTCTTGAAGGTTTTGCCGATGAAGGGAATTATGAGATTCGGGAAGAAGGGCAAGTTGAGCCCAAGGTTTATAGGCCCATTTGAGGTGTTGAAACGAGTTGGGGAGGTTGCTTATGAGCTTGCCTTGCCTCCCAGCCTATCGGGAGTTCATCCGATTTTTCACGTATCTATGCTACGGAAGTATCATGCCGACCTATCACATGTGTTAGACTTCAGCACAGTTCAGCTAGATAATAGCTTGGGTTATGAAGAGGAGCCATTTGCCATTGTTGATAAACAGGTTCGCCAGTTGAGATCCAAGAGGATTTCTGTAGTAAAAGTCCAGTGGAGGGGCCAACCAGTCGAAGGGGTGACTTGGGAGACCGAGGAAGACATGCGGAGCAGATATCCACACTTATTCAGCACTCCAAGTACAATTCTAAACCCGTTCGAGGACGAACGTTTGTTTAAGAGGTGGAGAATGTAATGACCCAACCAGTCATTTTAACTTTTAGAACCCCGTTCCCTAAAATAAAAATTCCTGTAGGTGCTTGTAATGATTTATGACTTGCGGGGATGGTTGGTTCGGGATTTGGAAGTGTTTGGAGTGAAACCGGAACATTTGGTTCCTTAAGTTGGCCTTAATGTATTAAGTTTGACTTCGGTCAACATTTTTGAGAAAACAACTCCGGAATAGAATTTTGATGATTCCAACAGCTCCGTATGGTGATTTTGGACTTAGGAGCGTGATTGGAATTTTATTTGGAAGTCCGTGGTGAAATTAGGCTTGAAATGGCTAAAATAGGAATTTAAAGTTTGAAAGTTTGACCGGGGAGTTGACTTTTTGATACCAGAGTCGGAATTCAGTTCCGAAAATTTTCATAGCTTCGTTATGTAATTTATGACTTGTGTGTAAAATTTGAGGTCAATCGGAGTTGATTTGATAGGTTCCGACATTGAATATAGAAGTTGAAAACTCTTAGTTTCATTAAGCTTGAATTGGGGTATGATTCATGGTTTTAGCATTGTTTGATGTGATTTAGAGGTTCGACTAAGTTCGTATGATGTTTTAGGACTTGTTGGTATATTTGGTTGAGGTCCCGAGGGTCTCGGGTGAGTTTCGGATGGTTAACGGATCAAAAGTTGGACTTAAAAAGTTGCTGCAAGTTTCTCTTATGCTGCATTTTCTGGGATGTGACCGAGCCTCAGATCGAGCCCCAGTTATCGAGCCTCAGGTCAAGCCCCAGATATCGAGCCTCAGGTCGAGCCCCAAATATCGAGCCTCAGATCGAGCCCCAGATACCGAGCCTCAGATCCTGCCCCAGATATCGAGCCCACGATCGAGGCCTGAGTCGAAGTCAGGGACGAGACTCACTATTGAAGCCTCGAGGGCATGATCGAGGGTAAGGCTCGAAGGCTCAAGATCAATGCAATGATTGAGGCTATGATCGAAGGCCCAACCTCGATACCCTGATCGAGGCCATGACCGAGGTCCAGACTCGAGCATGTGATCGAAGTCGCGATCGAAGGTAAGGCTCGATGGCATGATCGAAGGTATGGCTCGAGGGCTAGGATTGAGGCCCAACCCTCGACGCCCTAATCGAAGTCACATGTTCGATGCTGCGATCGAGGACCTGTTCGAGGCCCAGTTCCGAAGTGCTGGGCAGTGTTATAAAAAGAGGGCATTCGTCCCATTTTGCAATTTTTACGAACTTGAGCTTGAGCAGAGACGACTTTTGGCAGATTTTCAAGGGAAAAACATTGGGGTAAGTGATTCTAACTCGGATTTGATCAATATACAAGAATATATCATTGTTTTCACAATTTAATTAGTGTTTTGAGATTGAAATTTGGAAAAGTTTAGAAATCTCATAGAACTGAAATTTCGAGATTTCGGTATCGATTCAGAGTCGGATTTGAGTGAAACTGGTATGGTTGGACTCGTAATTGAATGGGTTGTTGGATTTCGTAACTTTCGCCGGATTCCGAGATGTGGGCCCCACGGGCGAAGTTTTAATTAATTTTAGGATTTTTATTAAAAATGTAGTATTTCCTTATAGAAGTTATTTCCTACAATTTTTAGTGATTGTACTGAATTATTTTGGCTAGATTCGAGCCAGACAGAGTTGGATAATCGTGAAAAAGGCAAAATCTTGGATTAAGTTGGAGCAAGACGAGGTAAGTCTCTTGTCTAATCTTGTGAGGGAGAAATTACCTCATAGGTGATTAAGATTAAATAATTGTTGCTAATTGTGGGGACTACGTACGCACGAGGTGACGAGAGTCCGTACGTAGCTACTATTAATGCTAAAGTTAGGGTAGTTTAGGACTCAAAGCATGTATTACTTGTGTAAATTGTATTCTTTGATTAATTAATATTAATTAATATATATATGAATATATTGTGAATTGTTTGATAAAGTTATTAAAGGATGAAAATATCATAGGCTTGATTTCTTTTTAAACCAATTAATTATCAAAAGAAATTGTTCTCCTCCCAAATTTATCATATAATAAACATACTGTCCTTCCGGAGGCACATAAGAAAATGTTCTCCTTTCTTGTGGAGCGGGCCGAACGCCTCGGCAGGATAGATGCATCTATGGAGCGCGCCGCACGTCCCTCGGTAGTGTACACGACACTCTGGATCGGGCCGTACGTCCTCAGCAGAAATCATGCTTAATAATAATAATAATTATACGATGCTTTAATAATTTATTTTAGTTTGTAAAGCTAATTAGTAAATTGGAAAATCTTTGGAATTTAATGAATTATTATTCTTACTTGTTAAGGAATTAATTGTTACTCCTTTAAATGAGATTTAATTAATAAATTGGAATTTATTTGAATTAAAGGAATTTAATTAATATATTAAAAATTGATACATTTGAAGGAATTTGATTATTTCCGCTGATTAAATAAATTCTGTAAATCACATTGATTTAAATATCCTAGTTTTATTTCAATTGTTATTGACCTATAGTGAGTGTCAAAGTCGGCCATCTCGTCTCTACCACTTTGAGATTAGGCTTGATACTTACTGGGTACACGTTGTTTACGTACTCATACTACACTTGCTGCACTTTTTGTGCAGGATCTGAGACAGGTACTAGTGGAGGACCTATCATCACATACCCACGTCATTCAGAGGCATAATGGTGAGCTGCCTTTCTAAGCCGTTATGCAACTACCAGTGTCTCTCCTTCTGATATTTATATTCTGTCTATTTTATTTCAGACAGTATTTGGAGTTTTTGTATAATCTACTAGATGCTCATTCACTTGTGACACCAGGTCTTGGCACACACATTGGTAGAGTTTGGATTTATATTTTCTTGGTTTTAAATTTTATCAATGTATACTTAATTTATTAGTTGGCTTGCCTAGCCGTAGTGTTGGGTGCCATCACGACCTACAGGTGAAATTGGGTCGTGACAATAATCTGAAAATTATGCTCTTAATTGAGAAAAATAATTACTGCAGGTTGACAATAAACACACATGTAACCATCTCATATATGCATCTATTAGTGGTTCACATGATAGGTGAATGTGCTCATATTCACCTTTTATATATTCCAGAATTTTGGGATCTTAGTCCCAACTTTAGCTGGTATAATCAATTTATTATGAGAACAAGCAACACAAGAGATTACTTGAAGAATCTTCTAGTTCTTCAGTATATGCTTATCTGAATTCTTAAATAGCTCATTTAAAAATGGAAAATAAAAATTTCAAGTTTATCATGACATGTGCTATCTCTAAGTAAACTTTTGGTTTACTATAGCATACACTTTTGCATCAGTAAACATCTGATTTACTGTGGCTAATTTTGTATCAGTAAATTTATGGTTTAAAGTAGCTACTTTTGCCTCAGTAAAACTTCTGGTTTACTGTGACTGCTTTTGCATTAGTAAGCTTCTGGTTTACTGTGATACATGATATAATACAAATTAAATAATAAGGCATGTCACTTCTCAAATACATATTATTTTACCCCCTATGATTGTGAAAACATGAAGATTTTCAATCTTCTAGTCATTTGTAGTCTCAACATGATAGCCATTTATTAGTAAACTTCAGGTTTACTACAACATATATTTTGACCATAATCATATAATATGAATGACATATTTGTATATAAGCTCTTCGAGAGCCTTCATTTATTATCCATAATCTAATATTTATCCGACACTACTGGTGTCATGTGTCTTCTAGACAAACAGTTAGATCTCCAGGAGCTTTTGATAAATTTTGTACTACCAAATATTGTTCAGACACTTCTGGTGTCATGAGAGAAAATCATAATTAAATGAACAATATAAAGACAATTCTAAATTTATAAATGACGAAAATTACGAATTTTAATATTTTTTTACCACTACATAATATTTTCCCGCTTCAGGAGGAAATTATAATTATTTACTACTTCAGGAGAAATTTGAAATATGAAATATTGAGAATATATTCTCTCAATCGTATTACCTCTTCTGGAGGTGAATCGTAATATATTTACATCAAGAGCGCGTTCATATTTAATATTGTCACATTCACTTCAGGAAATGGATTAATATTATCAAAAGTTCTCTTCCTTCAGGAGATATAACATAATTATCTGAACGTGCATAATCACATCAAATTGTGATGCTTCAGACCTCTTTTAAGTTATTTGCTACTTCAGAAACAAATCGAGGTATGAATATAATATAGAATTATTTTTCTAACTCATCTTCATTGTAACCATAGCAAGCCTAAATTATCACTTCTGAGACTTCTAGTGGTTAATAAAATTTAGGTACAATGAGATATATGAAACATAACCGCTTCTGGTGGCCGTACTCTGCTGGAGTTCAAGTGAACCATGAAGTTAAGTCATAACGAGACTTAGGAAATATTACCACTGTTGGTAATTATATATTTCTCACAAATTCTGCTGGAATTTAGATGGATCTGACATTGTTATTCACTTTGTAATATTTTATGGAGATGACAACATGATGAAAACAAGTATATAAAAAACATAGTTGTTATATGCTAATACGTATACAGAGCACGTAACATAGCAAGTTGATTCAATATCCATTGTCTTCTTAGCCTTCAAATTTGCATTTCAAATCACAATATACCTGTAAGTCCTGCATCACTAGTTACTTAGAATTAGCACGTGATGGACATAGATAATAAGCATAAATTTTCAAGCTCATGAAGGAAATCAAATTAAAATTATAAATTAATAAGCCTTATCTTTGAGAAATGACATCAGAAGGATTTCATCTCTTCATAGAGTTGGAAATTAACAAAACCAACTTGCTGCTATAATTTTCCTCAAAATGTTCTGAATGAACTCGGTTTGACCACGCACAAGGGTAGTATGTTGCCTCATAGTCAGGAAGTGATGATGAAATTAGAGACTCGTGCTGATAACATGTTATAAAATAAAGGTTGTAAAGTAAAGAAATCGAAGACAAGTATAGAGAGAGATTGATATATTATTCAAGTTCAAACTCATGTACATAATGAACTAAATTCTCCTCTATTTATAGAAGAAAGGAAGCTGCTACTGCAAGCTGTTGTGTAAGCTGCTACTGCAAGCTGATGTGTAAGCTGCTGTGTAAGCTGCTTGTAAGCTGCTACTGTACCAGATATAGATAATCTTCTACTAGAGGTAATATTTATCCATAACGGAGTACCAAAAGGATAAGCTTCTTCAGGACGCTTATTTCCAATAGAGTACTAAATAGATAAACATATTTACGGCGGAGTCTCATATGGATAAGCTTCTTTAGGAAGCTTATTTACAATAGAGTAATAAATGAACATCCATAATATAATATATTTATAACAAAGATAGATATACACAATGGAATTCTAAACCATCTGGATTGCTTTTTTTTCTTTTCTTTCTTTATGAAGTTAGGCTTTGGCATCAAATCAAGCTGAGATGCAGGAATTCATCATAATTCATATGTATTTAGAAAATTTGGCACAAAACTATCCTTCAATATCACTCTTTTCATGTCTTAACTGCTTACTAAATAGATCCCTTCAAAGGATATTATTAAGAAATTGAGTTATCAAATTTTCTCGAAGTGTCTCGACAACTCTTCAGAATATAGGAGCTAATTAAGCTTCATCATAACACGTGAGAAATGGAGCCTCTAGAAGAAATAAAAAAGATAACATCAAAGGTTGTGATGAAATAAATACTATATTTTTATTCTTAATAAGATGCTTTAGATTATGGTCTTGAGAATAAAATTATTTTAATAAGGAACACTTCTTTTTTAAATGAGCTTACGCGACTCGAATTCAAATCTGGATACTAAAACCATGTAAAACCAAAAAAAGAATACTATCTTTGAACTTAGTGATGGTAGGCTAGAAATTCGTATTTTACCCATAGTATTGCACTCTAATTATTACATTTTATGTGTGTTTGAGCTTAATTGATAGTAAATTATACTTATTACGTGTTTTATGCCTTGTAGGAAATGATTCTGAGCTATTTTGGTAATTTGGAGCGAAATCGAACAACTTGGAGCTTTGAAGTCTGAGTAGAAGCCCAAGAAATTAAATCGGGACACGTTTGGGGGTCGATATCAAAAAGTGAACACATGAATTTACGCTGAGAAAAAGCCACTACCGCGCCGCATAGGGCACGCCAGGCGCGGCGCGGCAGTGAAAAAGTAGCTGGCACGAAAAATGCGAGCTCTCTCGATTTCCTCACTAGTGCCGCATGGGGCGGCGCATCTGTGCAAAATTGTCAGAGTGATTTCCAAGTTCGGCTAGGAAAGGGTAGTTTCGTCCGGGCTTATTTATATACGGTATAAATACAAAAAAATACGATTTTGAAGGTACTTGTAACCTACGAAAGATTGGAGAAGCAACCAAGGTAAGAAGATACAAGAATTCATCAAGATTTTAACCTACAATCGGTGCAATACGAGAGTTTGTATCGAATCATTAGTACTAATGTTTTCTTTATTTTTGAACCTTATTGAGATGACTTATTCCATAGCTATGGAGTAAATTTCATTAGGGTGTTGACAAATACGGTTCTTTGATAATTTGATTAGGGATTCGATTCTTGATACTTGTTAGAATTAATTGATGGAGTTTTAATTCGGATTGTGGAGTTATTTCTTATTTTGCTTAATCGAAAGATGAGCCTTATATTGAATTGCTTTACATCTTATGTTCCAGTTTAAATTCATGATTCAAATAGGTAATCGAAAGAGCCTCTTGAATTGTTAATCGAACTAGAAAATAGGAAAATATTCGTGAGAAATTACCCTTTAGATCATAACCATCATTTTATTGTTGCGATTGTTTAACGTACTTCAATTGGATGAATTGCTGAAATTAACGTTTAATCGAAAGAGGAACATTAACTTCAAGTGTAATCTGATTATCTGTTGAATTCATGAGAATCAACAGTATTATAGAGTGAATTAACTTAAGAATTGGATCCCGAGTCAATTATCTTACACATATCTAGTCAAACACCCTTATTTCTCTCATTGATATTTCTTCGTTGCTCATCTGCTATCTTTTGTGATCAACTGTTACTTGCTTAAATGTTACACCCTGTGCGTCCCAAGGTGACGTATAATGAATACGAGACTTGTTAATCATAATTTAAATGAGTTTAAAGTCATATATGATTATATATGATGTTTGGATATAAAATATAATGTTTGGAAAAAATCGGATTTAAGTTGCGGAAAAACCGACTAAAGATTTACCTTGTAATAGATCTTTTTGAGAAATAAATTTCGTATGCTATATAAGGTATTTTTGGGACATATTATATACCAAATTGAAGATCTTGGAATTTAGTTTCTAACGCTCTTAGCCGTACTTTCATAAGACCCCCGGATAAAAAGTTTTAAGCGTTGGAAAAAGGACCAATGCTAGGGTGCCAAGTAGCACCTTTTGACTTTTCACAAAAATTGGATATTTATATCCTTATCTCGTCTCCGTCTCCTTCTTCAATTTTCTAGAGAACACGACCAAATAAGACCCCTAACTTTACTCTCAAGCTCTCCTCAAGGTTTTCCAATGAGATTATCATCTAGGGCACGAACCCAACTAGCGATAACATTAAAACGATCCCTACGACGTAAGTATTGCTATATCACCTCTCTTTTTCTTTGTAGTTTGAGTTTTGGAAGGTACTTCATAGTTAAGAAAACGTGTACTTTCTGTATTAAAGTGTTTAAATATCAAGGAAGGTTGATAAATTCGTTTCTTAATAGTTAGAACTCACGGGACGGTGATCGGAACTCTTGAGTTCGAATTATTTGACTTGTAGTGGACTGTTTTGTGGGCTATTTTGTGTTGCCTTTTGGCTGTCTATTTTTTTTACTATTTAATGGATTTTTGAAGCACAAATTGTGTGGATAAACACCACATAATGACAGAATGGTGGGCTGGTCATTCGTCGTTACATTTGTTTAGGTTGTTTGACATTACTTTGGTTGTCATTTTATGTACGAAGTGATTAGGGTGTGTAGGCTGTTTTGTGGTATATTGTGATGGAGATAAGGTTGGAAAATGATGCTTACATGTTCTTATTGTTGTGTTCTTATTGTTGTTGGTATAAGGTATTGGAGGAGGGCCTAGTTACAGGGGAGATGCTGCCCAAAATTTCGTAAACGAGTTACTAGTTTAAGTAGCAGACTTAGCCTTTACTCAACACTGATTTTGAATCTCTTTATGTTGTGGTAGATTGAGTTGAGTTATTTGAAAAATTTCTTGGAAGGTATTAAGGACTCAACAGAGTTAAGGTATGTTAAGGCTAAACCTTTCCTTTATTTTGGCATGATCCCGTAACTACATATGTTTGATAACGAGACATCAAGAGAAGTTCATATTTCAGAGTTTATGTACATTTTCCTAGTTTCATAAGTTACAATATTCTCCCTTATCGGCACTTCATATTCAATTGAGTATTGTCTTCTTACAGTCAAGAGAGCAGAGAGCCTGTATATACAGTATTACAGTAATTTCATTACCATCGAGCTATAATCAATGGGCAAGGCCCCTATTGGGCAACCTCTGATTAGATGGTAAGTTATATACCGAGCCTACTATGGCCGAACTCCTATGAGAGAGCCCATAAATATTGATATTCAAAGCCTAGTATGGCCGAGCGCCTATGAGCGAGCCTACTATGGCAGAGCAGTTACACATACCGAGCCTTATAGGGCCGGACATCTATTTTACTTACTATATTGAGAGAGATGAGTCAGTATCAGCAGGTAAGCATATCTTCAAATTATGTTTGTCTCCCAGGTATTTTCAGTTATTATATTATCAGTTCAGTTTTAGATTTTAGTTATCTTGTTGCCTTACATACTCGGTACATTATTTCGTACTGACGTCTCTTTTGTTAGGGACGCTGCATTTCATGCATGCATGTATTAATGGACAATTGGATAGACCTTCCTAGTAGACAAAGTCAAACATCAGCTTGGTTGGTAAGCTCCACTTCCTCGGAGTTACCAGGTCGATACCTTGTAGTCCATTTTATATATACAGGTTTGATGAGTAGGTCGAGACCCTGTCCCGACCATGATACAATTTAGTTATTCCTAGAGGCTTGTAGACGAGTCCCGTGCATTTTTAATATCAGTATTGTAGCTTTACCAGACCTATGTAAATGTTTAATTTGTTATTGCTGGTTGTAGACGTTATTTTTAAATGATTTAGAATATGGCCTTATCGGCCTAAGTTGAGGATTACCCTCCAGAGTTCACAGTTACAGAGTGGTACGCTCGGGCCGAGTATGGCACCGGGTGCCGGCCACGCCTATTCAGGTTTGGGGCGTGAAAAACTTTGTATCGGAGCAGTTCTATCCTAGGGAGTCTACAAGCCGTGTCTAGTAGAGTCTTGTTTATGGGTGTGTTGTGCACCACACTTATAAGCAGAAGGCTACAGGGCATTTAAGACTTTCACTCTTTCTTCTTACTCTAGATCGTGTGGTAGAGCTTAGTTGTAAGATTCAAACTCCTAACTTTTATTTTATTCGTAATACAACGATACCTACATCCAGAAAGACAGTTGGTAAGAGATTGAATGTGGTTGTGGATGAGTTGAGTCAGAGGAACTCGATTTTGCATCAGGTTTATGATGAGTAAATGTATGATCTTCAATAGATCATGTGTGTATTAAGACGTGTAAACTCCTTGATAAAGAGCCCTAAGGAAAGAATATCTATCCACACATATGGTAAAAATAAATAAGAGAATCAGAAGGTATATACAAGTTTCAACACGTAAAAGAAGCAAGGTGAAGAAGAATACGAGGTACCCAGTTAGTGAAGATTATCAGTATTTATAATTCAGGCAGATAAATATAAGCATTCTGAGTTACTTTCAACAGTAACAGAGATATATACAATTGACCACACCTATATCAATTATGCCCTATGGGAGCTAACATATATAGTTTAAGAGAAGGATGGGATATCAGGATCCAGTTGGGGTTAGAGTAACCCAAAATTGCGGATGGATTATTATCATTAGCTAATATTTTTGAAGGATAGTGCAAAAATGGTAATAGTTCTCCTTGCGAGACATCTAAATGGTGCACTCTAGAATTGTATAGTTAGATATGAATACCAGAATGTTCAGAAATTTCAGAAGATAGGAAGTGGAATCCTAGAAGGGATAAATATTTACCTTAGTATGACTCCCGTTTCTAGAAAAACAAAAGAGAGAATGTTAGGCATCCCGAAAAGCCAGTGAGATGAATCAAGGGGAGCTATAAGTGAGAAAATTTTGTTGAAGTTTTTAGAATAGAATGATAGACAAAAATATTAGCAGGAGAGTAAGAAGAGAGTATATGAAGCATTATGAGGAAGATGTGATTAATGAGTGATAACAGTAAATCAAAATATGACAGGATGATAAAGTGTATAGTCAAGTGAAGGAAAAAACAAGAAGTTATAGGCCTTGAGACAATAAAAGAGTATAAGCCATAAAGTCATATCCTTCTTTCGAGAAATAAGTTGGTGGCTCCAACGTGATTACTAGAAGGAAACGTTAGACAGAAATTAGTATGAGCTGGTGAACAAGATAAAATGAATATGAATTAGGGACCGAATGATTTGACAATAGATGGCATCATGAGAATTTTAGAGTTCACGTGCCGGCGATAATAAAATGGACAACAGAAGAATAATATTTAAAGGTCATTCAGGAAGATGCTTCCCTAAAGCGAGCACTGTGAGCAAAGTTAAGCTTAAGGGACTAAGTGTGCCAGTTACAATAGGTGTCACCTTCATGCGTAAGAAATTCAGTTATCCCCGGTACAGAAGGGTTACCGCAAGGCAAGTAAGAGTCTATGCAGATGTGAAAAGATGCCAAATATAAAGAAGTGAAACATTTATAGGTAACTATGGAATAGTAAAGAAAGAATGTGGTAGAAAGGCGAAAGGAATGAGATTGCATTTATTCAGATCCTATGTATATGAAACGACTCCAGAACATTATGTAAGCATGACGACGGGGAGAGGCAGTAAGGGTTCCGCACCAGATGATACTGATAAATAAGTGGGAATGAACACTTGATACATAAGGAGCCAGTACGAGAGGTAAGTTAAGACAAAGGACATAACCCAAAAGAGGTTACGCATAATATAGATATGAGAATGGACCAACGAGTAGTCTGTAGTGGATTCAGGAAGAGTCTAGTTATGGCTAGACAAGAGAATACAAATAAATCAACAGATCGTGTAAGATAAACATAGTGAACCCCAACATAGGGAATCCAGTCTCGCAGCTACGAGATCGCAATTGTTGAAAAGTTTTCAGATAGAAGTTGGGGTTGTTAAAGGTACCATATAAGTGTTACGAAAAACAAATCGGTGCCACTGAGAAAACAGTCAAAAATTTCAGTTAAGAATCAACCTTACGAGCACAAGGGAGCAGAGGTAAGTAATTAAGGATAATTATAGATGAGTAAGAACATCAAAAATTCTTTCGGGTATACGATGTAATAAGCTCACAGCTTTACAGGAGTTAAAGGGCCTCTCTTAAGTACTACAAAGAAAGACTACCTGAGGGAATAAGGAAGAAGGCTTCAACTTAAGAATAGTGACATAATGAAGAAATGGTCTTGTAACAATAGTCTCACAACAACATTGTATGCACTCCATAAGAAAGTGGCACCATCGTGGCTAATGAACGAGAAGTAAAAATCAAAGGTAATATTTGAGATCATATGAGTTACAAGAAATTTTATTATTTGTTGGAAATGAGATGATCCATGTATTCATACAACAAGTGGTAGAACGACCATGAAAAGTAATTGCTTATGCTTAAAGACAACTAAGAAAGCACGAGAAGAATTACTCGACTCACGATTTAGAGTTAGCCATGGTGATTCATGCACTAAAGATGTGGAGGCACTATTTGTATGGCATTCATGCTGATATCTATATGAATCATAAGAGCCTTCAATATATATTCAATCAAAATGAATTGAATTTACGCCAAAGGAGATGGTTGGAGCTACTGAAAGACTATGGCGTTGATATTTTATACCATCCGGGGAAGGAGAATGTAGTAGCCGACTCCCTTAACCGTAGATCTATGGGTAGCCTGTCATATTTATAGCGAGAGAAGTGTGGTATAGACCATGAGATATATCATCTAGCTAGTCTTGGAGTTCGATTACTGGACTCGGGTGATACTAGAGTTACTATTCAGGACACGACAACATCCTCTTTAGTAACTGAAGTGAAGGAACACCTGTATGAGGATCATGTGCTAGATTATTACAGAGATACATCCCCTCAAAAGGAGAATACACCATTTGAGATTACAGGAGATGGAGTCCTCAGATATCGAGATCGATTATGTGTTCTTAATGTGGCAGGACTGTGCCAACAGGTTATGGGAGAAGCTCACTATTCTCGTTATTCTAATCATCCAGGAGCGACAAAGATGTATCATGATATCGGGGGAATATATTGGTGGGACGGAATGAAGAAGGATATAACAGAGTTTGTTGCCTAATGCCCTTATTGTCAGCAGGTTAAGATTGAGCATCATAAACTCGATGGATTATTCAGGCTATAGAGATTCCGACTTGGAAATGGGAAGTGATTAATATGGATTTCATCATAGGTTTACCTCGTACCCATCATAAGTTCGATTATATATGGGTAATTGTTGATAGACTTACAAAATCAGCCCATTTTCTTCCTGTCAAGACTATGTATTCAGCAGAGGATTATGCAAGGCTTTACATTAAGGAGATAATACAACTTCATGATATCCCTATATCTATTATCTCAGATAGAGGTGCTCAGTTTACAACTAATTTCTGGAGGTCCTTCCAAAAAAGGATTGGGGACTCAAGTAAGTCTTAGGAAAACATTTCATCCCAGACAAACGGTCAGGTTGAACGTACTATTCAGACACTGGATTATATGCTACGGGCTTGTGTGATGGACTTTAGGGGTAGCTGGGATGATCATCTTCCACTTATTGAGTTTGCATATAATAATAGTTATCATTCCAACATTTAGATGGCTTCATACGAAGCTCTTTATGGATGAAAGTGTAGGTCTCCTATAGGATGACCCGAGATTGGGGAAACTAAGTTAGTAGGACCAGAGTTGGTACAATAGGCAGTTGAGAAGATTAAGCTTATAAGGGAAAGGCTATTAGCAGCACAGAGTCGTCAGAAGTCCTATGTAGATAATCGACGACGAGACTTGGAGTTTCAGGTAGATGACTAGGTATTCCTAAAGGTATCACCGATGAAAGGCATTATGAGATTTGGTAAGAAAGGAAAGCTTAGCCCTCAGTACATTGGACCTTATAAGATTATACGCAGAGTAGATTTGCCTTCCAAATTATAGTATGTACATCTAGTCTTTCATGTGTCTATGCTCCGTAGGTGTATTGGATATCCCTATAAAATAATTCCAGTTGACGATGTTTAGGTTACAGAGCAGCTATCGTATGAGGAAGCTCACATTTCTATACTAGATAGACAAGTTCAGAGATTGAGAATTAAGGACGTAGTGTCAGTTAAAGTACTTTGGACGAACAAGAATGTCGAGAAGATGACTTGGGAAGCTAAAGAAGATATGATGTCTAGGTATCCTCACTTGTTTTCACTTCTGGAGGAGGATTGGACTGAGAGATCACAACCTTTAGGTTGGTAGTAGTACCGTTATAGAGGAGACTCTGCCAAAAATCTCTATAGATCTCTGGGAATATAACATTCAAGGACGAACGTTTCTAAGGGGGGAAGATTATTACACCCTGTGCGTCCCAAGGTGACGTTTAATGAATATGAGAATTGTTAATAATGATTTAAATGAGTTTAAAGTCATATAAGACTATATATGATGTTTGGATAGAAAATATAAAGTTTGAAAAAAATCGGATTTAAGTTACGGAAAAACCGACTAAGGATTTACCTTGTAACAAATCTTTTTGAGAAATATATTTCGTGTGCTATATGAGGTATTTTTGAGACATATTATATACCAAATTGAAGGTCTTGAAATGTAGTTTCCAACTCTCTTAACCGTACATTCATATGCCCCCGGATAAAATTTATAAGCTTTGGAAGAAGGACCAATGCTAGGGTGCCAATTAGCACCTTTTGACTTTTCACAAAAATTGGATATTTATATCCTTATCTCATCTCCTTCTTCAATTTTCTAGAGAACATGACCAAATAAGACCCCTAACTTTACTCTCAAGCTCTCCTCATGGGTTTCCAATGATATTATCATCCGGGGCACGAAACCAAGTAGCGATAACATTAAAACGATCCCTACGACGTAAGTATCGCTATATCGCCTCTCTTTGTCTTTGTAGTTTGAGTTTTGGAAGGTAATTGATTGTTAAGCAAACGTGTAATTTCTGTATTTAAGTGTTTAAATATCAAGTAAGGTTTAGAAATTCATTTCCTAATAGTTAGAACTCACGGGACGGTGATCGGAACCCGTGAGTTCGAATTATTTGACTTGTAGTGGACTGTTTTATGGGCTGTTTCGTGTTGCCTTTTGGCTGTCTATTTTTCTACTGTTTAATGGATTTTTGGAGGACAAATTGTGTGGATAAACACCACATAATGATAGAATGTTGGGCTGGTCGTTCGTCGTTACATTTGTTTAGGTTGTTTGACATTATTTTGGTTGTCATTTTATGTACGAAGTGATTAGGGTGTGTGGGCTATTTTGTGGTATATTGTGATGGAGATAAGGTTGGAAAACGATGCTTACATGTTATTATTGTTGTGTTCTTGTTGTTGTTTTTGGTATATGGTATTGGAGGAGCGCCTAGTTACAGGGGAGATGCTGACCAAATTTACGTAAACGAGTTACTAGTTTAAGTAGCAGACTTAGCCTTTACTCAACACTGATTTTGAATCTCTTTATGTTGTGATAGATTGAGTTGAGTTGTTTAAAGAATTTCTTGGAAGGTATTAAGGACTCAACGAAGTTAAGGTATGTTAAGGTTAAACCTTTCCTTCATTTTGGCATGATCCCGTAACTACATATGTTTGATAACGAGACATAAAGAAAAGTTCATATTCTGAAATTTATGTACATTTTCCTAGTCTCATAAGTTACAGTACCCTTATCGGGACTTCATATTCAATTGAGTATTGTATTCTTCCAGTCAAGAGAGCAGAGAGCTAATATATACAGTATTACAGTATTTTTATTACCATCGAGCTATAATCAATGGGCAAGGCCCCTATTGGGCAACCTCTGATCAGATGGTAAGTTATATACCGAGCCTACTATGGCCGAACTCCTATGAGCGAGCCCATAAAGATTGATATACAGAGCCTAGTATGGCCGAGCGCCTATGAGCGAGCCTACTACGGCAGCGCAGTTACACATACCGAGCCTTATAGGGCCGAACATCTATTTTACTTACTATATTGAGAGAGATGAGTCAGTATCAGCATGTAAGCATATCTACAAATTATATTTGACTCCCAAGTACTTTCAGTTATTATATTATCAGTTCAGTTTCAGATTATAGTTATCTTGTTGCCTTACATACTCGGTATATTATTTCGTACTGACGTCCCTCTTGTTGGGGACGCTGCATTTTATGCCTGCAGGTACTAATAGACAACTGGATAGACCTTCCTAGTAGACAAAGTCAAACATCAGCTTGGTTGGTAAGCTCCACTTCCTCGGAGTTACCAGGTCGATACCTTGGAGTCCATTTTATATATACAGGTTTGATGAGTAGGTCGAGACCCTGTCCCGGCCATGATACAATTTAGTTATTCCTAGAGGCTTGTAGACAAGTTATATACATTTTTAATATCAGTATTGTGGCTTTACCAGACCTATGTAGATGTTTAATTTGTTATTGCTGGCTGTAGACGTTATTTTTAAATGATTCAGAATATGGCCTCATTGGCCTAAGTTGAGGGTTACCCTCCAGAGTTCACAGTTACAGAGTGGTACGCTCGGGCCGAGTATGGAACTGAGTGCCGGCCACGCCTCTTCAGGTTTGGGGCGTGACATTAAATTTTAGTGGTTAATCATAGTAATAGTCATCAAATCAAGTGTTAATTTTCTTGGATAGTAATCAACTGGAGATTATTCGAACACTGTTTAAATCCAATCCAAGTGGAGACGATAATAAATCTATACTATATTTGACTAGCGAGCAATAATTTTGTATTGTATTTTGCGCTCGTCAAATTTTGGAGCCGTTGCCGGGGATTGGCAATAAATAGTGTTTAAAATAGTTTTTAGTACTAATTCAGGAACCAATATTTACTTTAGTTATTCATGTTCTTACTTGTGTGGAGGATATAGGTTTGATTTTTCTGGTGTATGAATCGATCTACTTCAAAGGAAGTGATACCCTACGATTCAGAGTTGGAGAAACACATGCGACAACTGAGAAAAGATAGAGACTTAACAAAAAAATTCTTGGGCCAAACTTCGACTCATGATAGCATGGAAAACAAAGAGCATGATGGAGTAGACTTAGCTGCAAGAGAGGCAGCACAACTAGAAGCTGCACAGAGGATTGCAGATGAGACCGTCAACGATGGTGGAGGTCGAATAATCAATCTAAACTGACCCTTGGTTGAAGACCAGTTCGAGAATGCAGCACCCATGCGGGGAAGATCATTGGGGGACTATGCTAGGCCAGTCTATGATCAAGGACTGTCAAGTGTCAGATCCCCACCCATAGTAGCAAACAACTTCGAATTGAAGCAAGGCTTGCTTCAAACCATCCAAAACAACTGCACTTTCAGAGGGATGGTGAACAAAGATCCTAATACTCACTTGATGGACTTTGAAGATATCATGAACACATTCCAATACAATGGAGTGTCAAAGGATGCAGTATACTTAAGGGCATTCCCCTTTTTATTGAAAGATGGCGCGAAGCAATGGCTTCGTAGCTTACCCGCAGGCTCTATCAGGACATGTGAAGATATGACCAAGAAGTTTCTTGACAAGTACTTCTCAGCTGCAAAAATAGGGAAGTTCAGACGGGAAATCCATAATTTCTGCCAAAAGGAGACAAACGGTTTTTGAAGCTTGGGAATGATTCAAGGAGATAGTCAGAAAGTGTCAAAACAATGTAATCTATTTGTGGATGGAAATCCAGGAATTTTGGGATGGACTGACACCGTTCTCGCGACGAACTGGCACCGTCCTCGCGACGAACTGGCACCGTCCTCGCGACGAACTCTGAATACTGCATGTAAAGGTCCACTAATGAAGAAAATGCCGGAGGAGGTTGTCTTAATCGTTGATGAATTATCTGAGGATGCTAATCAGTGGCCGACTGAGAGTAATGATAGAAGAAAATCAGTTGGGGTTCATCACTACAGTGCCATATTGCAAAATAAATTTCCCCAAAAGTGTGGGGACCCAAGTAGCTTCGCCATACCATGCTCACTGGGGAGTGAAAAATTCGACAAAGCCCTCTGTGATTCTGGTGCGTCGATAAATCTAATGCCTCTGTCTGTATTCAGGAAATTGGAAGGTGAGATCAGAGTGATCAAATCAATACCAGTGTCCCAACAATAGGCTGACCAAACCACCATTCTACCTGAGGGAATCATTGAGGATATTCTAGTACGGGTGGACAATTTTGTGTTCCCCGTAGACTTTATTGTGGTGGATATGGAGGTGAACAAGGAGGCACCTATAATTCTAGGGAGACCATTATTATGAACATGCAGATCTATCCTTGATATCTATGAAGGACAACTTATGCTCAGAGTGGGCAACGAAAAAGTGGTGTTCCAGATGAAGAGGATGATGAAATACCACAGTGATGAGGCGTCCGCCTACTCGTGTTTCAATATGGATATTTTTGGAGAATTGGCTGAAAAATACAAGTTTGACAAGCTTATGGGGGATACTATAGAGAGGTGTATTACCTAGTGTAGCACAGTGGAGGATGAAAATCTTAAAATAAAGAAAGAGGCCGGAGCTCTTGAAACTGGGGATCAAGTGGTTGATGAGGAGAAACTAAAAGAGGAGGCTTCTAAGCCTAATATGGAATTGAAAGTCCTCCCCACTCACTTAAAATATACTTTTCTTGAAACTAACAATTTTCATGTGATTATTGCTGCTGACTTGACAAGTACACAAGAGAAAAAACTGGTGGAGCTACTGAAAAAACACAAGAAGGCCATTGGCTGGAGTATAGCTGATATTCAAAGAGTCAGTCCATCCATTTGCATGCACAAAATTTTGTTGAAAGAAAAGAGAAAGCCAGTGGTGCAACCCCAACACAAGCTGGACAAAAATTTGGAGGAGGTAGTGCACAAGGAGATCATAAAATTGCTAGATGCGGGAGTGATTTTTCCCATCTCTAATAGTAAGTGGATTAGTCCAGTACAAGTTGTGCCTAAGAAGGGGGGCATGATAGTGGTGAAAAATGGAAATAATGAATTGCTCCCCACAAGAACAGTCACTAGGTGGAGAATGTCCATTGATTACAGATGGCTGAATGATGCAACAAGGAATGACCACTTCCCACTCCCCTTTATTGATCAAATTCTCGAGAAAATGGCTGGACATGGATGCTACTGCTTCTTGGATAGGTAATCAGGATACAATCAGATACCCATTGCCCCAGAAGATGTTAAGAAGACCACATCCACTTGCTTGTCAGGTAGTTTTGCTTACAGGAGGATGTCGTTTGGGTTGTGTAATGCACCTGCCACTTTTCAGAGGTGCATGATGTCTATATTCTCTAATTTAAATGGGAAGTGTCTAGAGGTGTTCATGGATGGTTTCACCTTGAATAATTTGGAGCTCGTGTTTGAACGTTGCGAAGCCACGCACTTGGTTCTTAACTAGGAGAAGTATCACTTCACGGTGAAAAAGGGAATTGCCTTGGGCCACAAAGTAACTGCGCATGGAATTGAAGTTGACAGAGCCAAGGTGGATGTAATTTCTAGGCTCCCTCCACCAATGTCGGTGAAGAGCATAAAGAGTTTCTTAGGACTTGCTGGGTTCTATAGGAGGTTCATCAAAAACTTCTCCAGCATTACCAAACCGTTGATTACATTGCTAGCGAAAGATGTCAAGTTTGTTTTCAATGTGGAGTGCTTAAGAACATTCGAATTGATAAAGTAAAAGCTTGTAAGTGATCCTATTATGGTGACACCTGATTGAAGCTAGCCATTTGAGATAATGTGTGATGCCGATGATGTAGCTGTGGGGGCAGTTCTGGGGCAAAGAAAAGAGAAAATATTTAGGCTTATTTACTATGCCAACAGGACGTTGAATGATGCTCAAGTAAACTATGCCACTATTGAGAAAGAGTTTTTGATTGTGGTCTTTTCTTTTGACAAGTTTAGATCATACCTGGTGGGGAGAAAAGTGATTGTACATACGGATCAGTCAGCATTGAAATATCTGTTTCGTAAGAAGGAGTCTAAGTCGCGTCTGATGCAGTGGGTGTTGTTGCTCCAAGAGTTTGACTTGGAGATCAAAGATAGGAAGGGCACAGAAAATCAAGTCACTGATTATCTATCTAGACTTGAGAGACCTCCAGTTGAAACAATTGACTTAAGAGAAGAGTTCCCTGATGAGCAGATTTTCTCCATTGCTACGGTCTTCGAAAGACCACCTTGGTATACTGATGTATCCACCTTTTTGGCTAGTGGATGGTTGCCGTATGACCTCTCTCGTGATTAAAGAAGGAAGATTCAAGGTGAGGTAAACAACTATTTTTGGAATGACCCTTTCCTGTTTAAACTGTGTGCAGATGGTGTGATTCGAATATGTGTGCCTGAAGGAGAGATGGAAAGCATTATTTCTCATTTCCATGATAGAGAAGCTGGAGGACTCTATGGTGAAAATCACACTGCAACAAAGGTCATGGAAGTCAGTTTCTATTGGACTACTTTGTTCAAAGACACACGGGCATATGTAGCTACATGTGACAAGTGTCAAAGGGCAGGTAACATTAGCAAGAGGGATGATATGCCACTAAACTCCATATTAGTATGTGAAATTTTTGGCGTTTGGGGCATTGACTTTATGGGTCTGTTCCCATCATCTTATTCATATGAGTATATCCTAGTAGCCGTTGACTACGTCTCTAAATGGGTCGAAGCAATCCCTACTAGGACCAATGATGATCGGGTGATGTGTGAGTTCCTACGGAAGAAGATATTTACCCGCTTTGGGACACCTCGAGTGATTATCAGTGACAATGGGTCGCACTTTGTGAACAAATAGTTCACTACATTGTTATCTAAGTATGGGGTCACACACAAAACATGAACCCCGTACCATTCCCAAACTAGTGGGCAAGGTGAAGTGGATAACCGTGAACTTAAACGAATTCTTGAAAAGACGGTTAGTGCTTCTCGTAAGGATTGGTATGCAAAGTTGGATGAAGCTCTATGGGCGTATAGATCTACGTTCAAAACAACCATAGGGACTTCACCAGTCAAATTAGTGTATGGAGTGTCATCTACCTGTTGAGATAGAACATAAAGCTTATTGGGCAATTACGATGTTTAATCTTGATCTTAGTCTTGCAGGTAAACACAAGTTGGCGCAGATGAACGAATTGGAGGAGTTTAGACTGGACGCGTATGAAAATGCATGAATATTTAAGGAAAAGACAAAGAGGTGGAATGATGGTCTGATTAATCCAAAAGAGTTTCATGAAGGGGACAAAGCCTTACTATACAATAGTAGACTTAGGGTGTTCCCCGGAAAATTTCAATCAAGATGGACAGGTCCGTATGTGGTGAAATGCGTCTCACCGTATGGCGCCATTGAAATACAGGATGAATAAGGGAATGAAAGTTTTAAGGTGAATGGGCACATGTTGAAACAATACCTTGTTGGAGGATTTGACAAGCAATCCTCCAGCATTGTGATCAAATGAGCCTAAGTGACGGAGTCAAGCTGATGACTATAACTCAGAACTACTTCTAACCCTCTTTATTGCTTTTGTAGACTAGTTAGATAATGGTAATTTAGGATTACTAGAGTTAGGATTTTTGGTAATTTTTTTAACAGGTATGAACATGAATCGAACGCAAAATAAGTACAAAATAGAGTCGGGGTGCGACTTGTTGGATAAAAAAGTGAAAATATCGATACTCTGAAAAAATTGGCCTACCGCGCCACATGAGGCGCCGCGTGGGGCACCGTGCTTATTCAAACAGGAAAAATCTATCAGTGATGGCTCTCTGGAAAACCCCACTACCACGCCGCATGGGGCGCTGTGCCAAGCGATGCAGTAGTGTAAATATTTTGGCACTTATTTAAAAAAAAATTAAAATTAAAATCTGATTTTGAAAATAAATGGGACAGACTACTACTACCCCCCACCATTTTTTTTCCTACTTTCCACCATATCTCTCATTCCCTCTCAAACCTCTCCTCTCTAACTCACCCCCAAATCCCCCATTTTTCTTCTTCTTCTTCTTCAAAGTTCTTCCCCTCCAATTCTCCTATTTCCATCACTCATCAAGGTAAGTTTTTCCTCTCCTTCTTTTAGTATTTAATTGTAGATTTTAGTTAACTTTAGTTTAAGTTCTCTAACCCTAGGTATTTTATTTTGTGCTAATTTTGTTATAGCTATATATCTTCTATTTTGGTCGAAGTTCTTGTATTAAATTGTGAGGTTTTCATTGTTCTTATGATTATGGGTGAGTTTTGGTGTGTTTTGATGGTTTTTGAATTAATTTATGTTGAATCTTGGTGGGGGTGGCCAAGTGGCCGAAAGTTGGTAAACTTTTGTGTAAAATTGTGCACTTTGTGCTATTGGGAAGATGTGGTGATGTTGTGGTTGTGGTGAGTGGTATTTTTTATGTGGTTATATGATTATTCTAACACACTTTGAATTGAAATAATAAGGTGAAAGTTATATCCACAATGTGTTTGTTGAAATGTCTTAGTGACATAAAATTGTGTAGTGTTGCTACCGTTGAAGGGAAGTGCTTTGTAAGATGTGATGCTAGATGATAAGTGTGGGGTGAGAGGTCATGTTCGTATGTTGTAAAACTTTAATTTGTTAGCCCCGAGTGCTAATTGATTGACCACCCAATATTAATGTGTTGCTAGGTGCTAAATGAGGTGCTCGATTCATGCTAAATACATTTGTAGTGTTGTATTGTATCGTAAAATTTGTTAGTAGTGGATTAGACTAATTTCTTATGCTTCTTTTATTAATTACTAGTTTACCTTCTTAATTTTGTCTTTTGCACTAGTGTAGTCCGTGGTTATGCTGTTGTAAGGTTATGTTTGTGGTCGGGTGGGTTATTGATTACTCGTGGTGTGCTTTCAATGGGGTAGTCTAAGTCCCCGATATACATTGTATTTGTGAACATGCCAATAACATAAGTGTGGGGTGGTTACCCCGTTTGGTCCTGTTTATGTTTTAAGTGTTGTGGCTAGTGTTGTTCATCTTGTGCTGGTACAATGTCTCCCCATCCTAGCAAACATTCTAACACATGTACCTCAGAGGTTGCCTCTAGTAGCCATCGAGGAGGTAGGCGGGCACCTCTCCCCGCCCCAGTGGAGGAGTAAGAGGAGTGCATTGATCCTGATGCAGATGTAGTGCCAGGCTGCAAGTATGGCATTCGGGCTATACCAGCTCATGCTAGGATGTGATATCGAACCTTTGTTCCGGCGGTAAGTTCCGACTCGAAAGTTGGCATTGGTGATGGTTAACTAGCCAGGAAATACTCAAGGATTTACAACAACATCATATACATGGGTTTTGAAAGCTTATTCCGTCCCGGTGAGTCGGTGAATGTGAACATGGTTAAGGAGTTTTATGCTAACTAACAACCCGAGGCCAGTTTAGATGCAGTGTATGAAGTGGAGGTGCGAGGCAAGATAATTCCATTTTCTCCCCGGGTAATAAATCAGATCAGTGGATTCATGGAGCATTCACATAAGTTGTTCTTGAGGTTGTTGTGTCGATGTCACGACCCAATTTTTCCTCCGTTTGGTATCGTGATGGCACCTAGTCTTAGGGACTAGGTAAGCCTAACATTAATTGAAACAACATTATTTAATTAACATCTAACAAAATAAATAGAAATCTCTTACAATTTCCAAAACCGGTAGTACAAGTCATAAGCTCTACAAAGTGTTTGCTAGAAAACTTCTAAATACAACTGTCCAGAAATAAGAATAAACAGTGCAAAACAAAAACTTGAAGGTGACTCCAAAATCTGCGAACGCAGCGGGAGGTTTACCTTGAGTCTCTGCAGCAACAGTCCACACAGCTAGCTAACGAACAAATACCTGGGTCTGCACAAAAAAAAGAAATTGTGCAGAAGAGTAGCATGAGCACACCACAATGGTGCCCAGTAAGTATCAAGACTAACCTCGGTGAAGTAGTGACGAGGACTAATCAAGACACCCTCTGGTCTAATACACTGAACAAGCATAAGTATAGGGATGACAGAACATGACATCTATCTAAGGACCCCGCGATATGGCTAACGACATAGCAACTGCAATAAGGAAGGAAAAACAGGAAGTAACAACGAAACACCAGAATAAGACACAGAAGTATGAACGAAAACACAACCCAAATCCAAAAATCACAATACAGTAAAGGCGAGTAGTAACTCAACAACTGCAATACTTTTCACATCAGGTCTCAACCAACAACCCCAATAAATTAGTCAAATCCTTCAAGTGTAAATTTTCACCCGTAAGTTTTTAAATTGAGGTCTTTAGAATATAATCCTTTCCAATAAGAAATTATTTTTGAAATATACTTCCTTCAAATAAATATCTTTCAAACATAGTTCTTTCAAGATAAAACCTTTCAAATATAAACTTTTCAAATAATTAGCCTTCAAACATAGTTCTTTCAAGATAAATACTTTTCAATTATAACCCTTTCAAATAAATATCTTCAAACATAATTTCTTCAAGATAAATACTTTTCAAATATAAACTTTTCAAGTAATATCCTTCGAGTATAAGTCACCTTGTGACACCTAAGCATGGAAGATTAGCAGCTCCGAATACAGATATAACCACATGGGAAATCTACCGAGATACTATCCCGTAGTCCCGAATTAATTATGCAGTACGTGTGGGGAAGGGGGAGGGGGGATCTCCCGGAATACGTTCGTAGTCCTAAAATAAATATACAGTGCTAGGGGATCTCCCGGAATACGTTTGTAGTCCCAAAGTAAATATGCAAGACATGGGGATCTCCCGGAATACGTCCGTGTACCCAATTTAAATATGCAGTGCTGGGGGATCTCCCGGAATACGTCCGTAGTCCCAAAATAAATATGCAGTGCTGGGAGATCTCCCATACGCCCATAGTCTCAATTTAAATATGCAGAGCAAACAACAGAGATAACAACTATAACATGACAGAAACCTCGTACATCACCACAACGAGTACAAAAGCAACAATGACAGAAATGCAAAGTATGGCGAGCAAATCAACTCAATAATTTAAATCATAAGAATGGTAGAACTCATTCACAAGGAATAACCACAGTAAAGAATGCTAGGCACAAGGAGAACAACTTAACAAGGGAAAACAAAACAAAAATGTAGCAACGATTTCACAATATTCAAGTCAACAATAAGAAGCCAACACGAGTCAAATAGTTCCAAATAATGGCAAGTCAACTAAGATATAGATTATCTAAACTTCTTTTGAGGTTGAGAAATTGCGAAGAATATTCAACAATTCAAGTAAGGATAAGCAGCGGAAGATAATCATAACTCCAATTAAGACAAAACAATTATAGGATGAGAAAATAATAATTTCAATTAAAGATAAGCAGTTATAAAAAATATAGCACGATGATAGAAGAGGTAAAATCTTTGGTTAAGTCGAATAAGGGTCAAATAGACAGTAAAAGTGAATCCTAAAGCAATCATCTCTAATAAAAGCATGTAGAGGTGAAACTAGCAAATGGGAATTCAAACGTATCAAAAAAAACATCATACATGGTGAATATAAGGACATAAGAACCCTAAAAGGCCAACTTTCCACAAATAAGTCCGAGCACGCACTCGTCACCTCGAGTACACAGACTACAATCAACATAGATGACTCAAATCCTAAGGAGTAGTTCCCCCACACAAGGTTAGGCAAGATACTTACCTCGAGTCAAGCTCAATCAATCCATAAGAATGCCCTTTCCACAAATATCCGGCTCTGAATGGCCCAAATCTTAAGAAATCTCTCGAAAATGCTCTCAAAAATCGCCCTAAACCGAGTTGCAAAGTCCAAAAAATGACAAAAATCGCTAATTCCTTCGGTTTTAACCACTGCCCAGGTATTTCCGCACCTGCGAAGCCTGGGCTCGCACCTACGGGTGTGATTGTGCGGCCAAAAAGTGCACATCTGCACAAATCACTTACCCCCTCGGCCTTCGCACCTGCGCGCCTGCGGAAATCCCTTCCGCTTCTGCGGACCTTGCGCATCTGCGATGACCCTAACACATCTACGGGCATCGCAGATGCGGAATTAACCTCACACCTACGAACCCTGGAACTCCTACATTTTTTTGCTTCTGCGCTTGCCTCCCCGCATGTGCGATCACACACCTGCGGTCTCTACCGTAGGTGCGAAAATGATAGATGCCTGAAGACTTCAGCAGCAACTCAAATCCAACTTTTGATCCGTTAAGCACTCGAAACTCACCCGAGGCTCCCGGGACCTCAACCAAACATACCAACCAATCCTAAAATGCCATATGAACTTAGTCTAGCCCTCAAATCACATCAACTAACGCTAAAAATCATGAATCACCCTCCAATTCAAACTTAAAGAACTTGAAACTTCAAATTCCTACAACCGATGTCGAAACCTATCAAACCATGTCCGAATGATCTCAAATTTTTCACACAAGTCATATTCAACATTTTGGACCTACTCCAACTTCCGAAATCGCATTCCAACCCTGATATCAAAAAGTCCACTACCGGTCAAAATCTCCAAAAATTCGACTTCCACCATTTCAAGCCTAAATGAGCTACAAACCTCCAAAACACAATCCGGACATGCCTCTAAGTCCAAAATCACCCTGCAGATCTAACAAAATTGACGAAATTCCATTCCGAAGTCGTCTTTATACAGTTCCAACTACGGTCAAAATCCTAAGACTTAAGCTTCTGTTTTAGGGACTAAGTGTTCCAAATCTCTTTGAATCACCCGATAATTAAATTCAACCACGCATGCAAGTCAAGACACATAATACGAAGTTGCTCAGGGTCTTATGCCACCGGACGAGATTTAAACTCTCAAAACGGCCGGCCGGGTCGTTACAGTTGACCCCCTATCCTGATATTAGATGCTAGTTGTGTGGCATGAGATCTCTTGCCACATGGACGCGAGATACTAATGAGTTCCACAAGGACATGAAGAATTGCCATTTCCAGTGTCCCGCCATTGCCGTTTTCCGTTTGATTAATGCAAAGATCATGCCTACCCAGAACAACACTGATGTCTCCCAACCACTTGGGCCTGCTGCCTATATTTCTCAAGTATAATCATGCGGCTTCTAAGGACCCACCATGTAGAGGAGGAGTTCCATTTTGATCGAGAGATTCTGATTTTGAGGCCTCTTAAGCCTTTTGATGCCATAGCTGTGACAGACCCCCTGCTACTGTTGTTCCTGTAGATAAGAGATTTGTTCATGTTGAGGAGACACTGCAGCTGCTATTTGCTGATATGCGCCTTCCTGCTGCTCGGGGGGAGGTTGACTTGGCAGAGCTGTAGGAGGACCATTCACTCTCTGCGGTCACGCAGTAGTGGTCGGGCTTAGCTGCTAGAGTACAAATGCCACCAGATGAGGACACCAACTCTGTTCCCTCTGATGATGAAGAGTACCTGTGCACTTTTGAGGGTATTGATGAGGAGTAGGCCATGGGCCTCAAGGAGTTGCCTTTTCACTCTTGTTTTACTGTTTGCATTGGGGATAATGCAATTTCTTAAGTGTGGGGTGCTACTATTTGATTGTATTTGTACTTGTTTTCTATTTGCCAGTTGGTTTTGTTTGATTTGTTTCTTTCTTTCTTAGACAATATGGGTTGTAATCGTAACTTTGAATTCTAACGGCCTGTAATAGTTTAGTAATTAACTGTTTGGCTTTTTGAGGGATTTGAAGTCGAACGAGAAAAATACAAAAAAATTAAAATAGTTTGAAAATCCAAAAATATGTCGTTTGTTTTATTTTTCTCTTTTTTTATTTTACTTTGTTAGGTAGTGTAGTAATTCTCTCTTGGTTTTTCTTTATGTCGTGGTTCTTTTTCAAGGGTTTTAATTGAACCGGGTGTAGTTAGTTTTTTATTTTATAGGAATAAAGAATCTTGAGTCATAGTGCTAATTTGAAGCAATTTCCCTTGACTGCATATGCCTTGATAGTGGTGAGTGCCTTAGTCGTGACACCTATGCTTAATTATTGACTTTTAGATAAGTGCCTTAAATTGCTTGATCGTAACTCTGCTTAACTACTTTGAGTAGAGAGTCGGAAAAGATTCGATCCTGAGTGAGTTATGTGCCAATGTGTGAGTGAGGTTTTCGTTGATATTATGTGCATGTCAGTTGATGTCTAGAACTTGCCCTGTGTGTTTGCAAAGCGAAATAACAGTCTTGTTCAGTCTAGAAAGTGATATATGCATTTCTTTGTTGAGCCATATATATGCTTTTGCCCACATAATTAATGTTTATCTTAGTTAGTCCCTTTGAGTCTGCAATCCTATTTCTTTGGAAATCACACTACAAGCCTGACCCCTTTATCTGTTTGAACCGTTGACCTTTTTTGAGCACTTGAATTTGTTATGAGATTGTAAAAGCTAGGTGGAGGTATGGTTGGATTTTGAGTGGAACTATAGAAAAGGGAAAGGTGCACTATTGAAAAAAATTATGAGAACCACTTGTAGGGAGTTGAAAAAAGAAGAAGAGAAAATCAGAATCTAGAAAAAGAAAAAAATATTGGTGTTTGTATATATTATAAAGAAAATTTGTCCTTACTAGTGGTAACTCTTGCTTTGTCTGTGCTTAAAGAAATTGGGAGCTTGGTGCTAATATGATGTGAAGGCTGGGACTTGGTTCAACACAAGTGTGGGGTTTAATGTGTTAATGTACATATATTAAAGTGCTGAAGGAGGTGTATCACTATATCCATATGTATCCTACTAGTCCCGCAACCTACATTACAACCAAAATTAAGTCCTACTTGATCCTTGACTGAATGAGCTCAAATTAGTTGAGTATTATACTATGGGCAAGCATATTTTACTTCTTCTGTGGCGCATGAATTTTACTTCTGAGAGAGTGAATTCTTTCTATCTTGAGTCCTAATTGCTCTTGAACTTTATTGTATATGGAACTACTCTCTATTGTTTGTGTCAGGGAACATGACTTGTGAAGGTAAGGTAAAGTCTTTGACCTCTGTGTTAGATTAAGTGAACAGGTTGTGAAAAATACATGGTGCTTTTGAGTCGAGTCCTGAGGTCAGGAAGTTATGATAGGGTGCTTAGTTGATTTTAAATATTCTTGGCATGATGTGTTAGGGATGTTGTTTAATGAAAAGGTCATCCCTAGGTGAAGTGCAGTTCGATTGCTCGAGGACGAGAAATAGTCTAAGTGTGGGGTGTTGATGGTAAGCTAGAAACCCGTATTTTAGTCGTAGTATTGCACTCTAATTATTAAATTTTACGTGTGTTTGAGCTTAATTGATAGAAAATTATACTTATTACGTGTTTTATGCCTAGTAGGAAATGATTTTGAGCTATTTAGGTAATTTGGAGCAAAATTGAACAAGTTGGAGCTTTGAAGTCTGAGTAGAAGCCCAAGAAATTAAATAGGGATTATGTTAGAGGGTCGAGGATCAAGTCCGGATATCAAAAAGTGAACACATGAATTTACTCTGAGAAAAAGCCACTATCGCGCCGCATGGGGTGCCGTCAAACATGGCGCGGCAGTGCAAAAGTAGTCTGACAAGAAAAATGCGAGCTCTATGGATTTCCTCACTAGCGCGCCGCATGGGGTGGTGCGACGCGATTGTGCAAAATTGTCAGAGTGATTTCCAAGTTCGGCTAGGAAAGGGTAGTTTCGTCCGGGCTTGTTTCTACACGGTATAAATACACAAAAAATATGATTTTGAAGGGGACTTTTGACCTACGAAAGATTGGAGAAGTGTAACACCCCGGAAAAATTTAAAGTACTTAAGTGGTAAGCCCGGTAAATTTTGCAAAGAAAATAATGTTTCATGGTGTCGGACTAGGATTATGTGTTTGAGGATTGTAGAACCGCGGCTCAGACTTTTTGGATTGAGCTTGACTCTCTGTTGGTGAGTCTATTTTGGCCGCGCGGGTTTATAGGGATTGTGTTGTCACATTGCGTGGTTGAGCCACCGTGGCCGATCTTATTGAATTGAGAATGGTCGATTTTGATGTGATAATGGGGATGGATTTGCTTTATTCTTGTTTTGCCAAGCTTGATTGCCGAACCAGGACTGTTAGGTTCGAATTTCCAAATGAGCCAGTTATTGAGTGGAAGGGTGATGATGTAGTGCCAAAGGGTAGGTTTATTTCCTACCTTAAGGCCATAAAGATGATAAACAAGGGATGTATTTACCATTTGGTCCGGGTTACGGACACCGATGCTGAGGCACCTACACTTGAGTCCGTGCCTGTTGTGAATGAATTTCCAGGAGTCTTTTCGGATGAAGTCCCTTGGATCCCACCAGACAGGGAGATTGATTTTGGGATTGATGTGATGCCAGACACACATCCTATATCTATTCCACCCTACAGAATGACACCGGCAGAATTGAAGGAGCTAAAGTAACAATTGAGAGATTTGTTAGAAACGGATTTTTATCCGGCCCAGTGTGTCGCCTTGGGGCGCACCAGTCTTTTTTGTAAGAAAGAAAGATGGGTCACTGAGAATGTGTATTGACTATCGTCAACTTAATAAGGTCACAATCAAGAATAAGTACCCACTGCCAAGGATAGATGACTTATTTGATCAATTGTAAGGTGCCAGGTACTTCTCCAAGACTGATTTAAGATCCAAGTATCACCGATTGAAGATCAGGGAGCGGGATATTCTAAAAACATCTTTTAGAACTCGGTATGGGCATTTTGAATTTCTGATGATGTCTTTTGGGCTAACAAATGCCCCAGCAGCCTTTATGGATCTTATGAATCGCGTTTTCAAGCCATTCCTCGATTCTTTTGTGATAGTGTTTATTGACGATATTCTTGTATATTTACGAAGTCGAGAAGACCATGCTGATCATCTCAGGGTAGTTCTGCAAACCCTGCATCAGCACCAGTTATATGCAAAGTTTTCAAAGTGTGATTTTGACTTGAATCAGTCATATTCTTGGGTCATGTAGTTTCTAGTGAGGGAATTAAGGTTGATCCTCAGAAAATTTCAGCGTTGAAGAATTGGCCGAGGCCTACAACTCCAACAGAGATTCGCAGTTTCTTAGGCTTAGCTGGATATTACAGAAAGTTTGTGGAGGGGTTTTCTACTCTTGCCTCTCCATTGACTAAATTGACAGAAGGAAATTAAGTTCCAATGGTCAGATGCTTGTGAAAAGAGTTTCTAGGAATTGAAAGCAAGACTGACTACGATGCCGGTGTTGACTCTACCAGAGGGTATAGATGGATTTGTGGTATATTATGATGCTTCAAGAATCGGGCTTGGATGTGTATTAATGCAACATGGGAAGGTGATAGCTTATGCTTCTAGGCAACTAAAGAATCATGAAAAGAACTATCCAATACATGATTTAGAACTTGTGGCGGTGGTATTTGCATTGAAAATTTGGCGTCATTATTTATATGGGGTCCATGTGGATATATTCATGGACCATAAGAGCCTTCAATATATTTTCAAATAGAAGGAATTGAATCTGGGGCAGAGAAGATGGCTTGAATTACTCAAGGATTATGACATTGATATTTTATACCATCCGGGGAAGGCTAATGTTGAGGCGGATGCTCTTAGCCGGAAATCTATGGGTAGTTTGTCTCACTTGGAGGCATATCAGAGGCCATTAGCCAAGGAAGTTCACCGATTGTCTAGTTTGGGAGTTCGTCTTGCGGACTCTAGTGAAGGAGGGGTAATTGTGCAAAATAGGGCTGAATCATCGCTTGTTGTGGAAGTCAAAGAGAAGCAATACAACGATCCATTGTTGGAGCAGTTGAAAGAGGGGATTCATAAACATAAAGACCATGGCCTTTTATTTTGGCATGGATGATGGTACACTAAGGTACCAAGGGAAACTCTGTGTTCCAAATGTGGATGGTCTCCGTGAAAGAATTTTGACTGAAGCTCACACTTCTAGGTATTTTGTGCACCCAGGTTCTACAAAAATGTATCATGATCTTAAGGAAGTCTATTGGTGGAATGATATGAAGAGGAATGTGGCGAACTTTGTATCAAGATGTTCGCACTGTCAGCAAGTGAAGGCCGAACACCAAAGGCCGGGTGGGTTGGCACAGAACATAGAATTTCCAATGTGGAAATGGGAAATGATTAATATGGACTTTGTGGTAGGATTACCGCTCACTCCGCGCAAGTTTGACTCAATTTGGGTGATTGTGGATCGACTCACGAAATCAGCACACGTTTTGCCGGTTAAGTCTACCGACACAGTGGAGCAGTATGCTCAGTTGTATATCAAACAAATAGTCAGGTTGCATGGCACCCCAGTTTCCATCATTTCTGATCGGGGAGCACATTTCACTGCTAAGTTTTGGAAGAAATTTCAGCAAAGTTTGGGTACTCAAGTGAATCTTAGTACACCCTTTCACCCGCAGACTGACGGGCAGGCAGAGCAGACTATTCAGATGCTTGAGGATATGTTGCGTGCTTGTGTTATAGACTTCAAACGTAGATGGGATGATCATTTACCACTCATAGAATTGGCATATAACAATAGTTATCATACTAGCATTCAAATAGCACCGTTCAAGGCTTTATATGGTAGGAGATGTAGATCTCCCATTGGGTGGTTCGAAATTGGGGAAGCAGAGTTGATAGGGCCAGACCTCGTGCATCAGGCTATGGAAAAAGTTAAAATCATTAAGGAGCAGTTGAAGACTGCTCAGAGTCGTCAGAAATCCTATTCGGATGTTCGTCGTAGAGGTTTGGAATTCAAAAAAGATGATTGGGTATTTTTGAAAGTTTCCCCCATGAAGGGTGTAATGCAGTTTGGTAAGAAAGGGAAATTGAGTCCGAGTTATGTCGGACCGTACAAAATCATTCAGAGGATCAGTAAGGTAGCATACAACCTTGAGCTACCACCTGAGATGTCATTAGTACACCCAGTGTTTCATGTGTCTATGTTAAAGAAAGTAGTTGGAGACCCGACAATCATTGTTCCGGTTGAGACTATTGAGGTAAATGAAGAATTGAATTATGAAGAGATTCCAGTTTCTATTATTGATCGGCAAGTCCAAAAGTTGAGAAACAAAGAAATTGCATCCGTGAAAGTGCTATGGTGAAACCAACAAGTTGAAGAGGCTACTTGGGAGGCCGAAGAAGAAATGAAGAAAAAGTATCCTTATTTATTTGAATAACCATGTAATTATGAGTTGTGCCTTATGAAAATGCTAAGGGATATTCCTATGAAATATGTATGACTTGTACATTAGGTGTTAAGGGTGTTCCATTCTGGTAATATAATTACTTGTGAGGCCCCAGTTGGTGTTGTTTTGTATTATGTTACGTTGTTGGATTAAGTATATGCTGTTAGGATGTATTTTTGGGGCTCTCTGACAGGTGGATATGCCAAATTATAAGGGAAACTCTGGCGAAAGTTTTGGAAATTTAGGGAGTTAGTTAAATTTGGGGCTGCTATTTTGTGGTATAAAACAAACTAAGTTGCATAAGATACTAATGACGAATTTTTACCCTCATTCGAGGACGAATGATCCTAAGCGGGGGAGAATGTAACACCCTGGAAAATTTCGAAGTACTTAAGTGGTAAGCCCGGTAAAATTTTCAAAGAAAATAATGTTTCATGGTGTCGGACTAGGTTTACGTGTTTGAGGATTGTAGAACCGTGGCTCAGACTTTTTGGGTCGACTATGCGACCGCATAATTGTTATGCGGTGCATTATGCAACCGCATAACGGTTATACAGACCGCTTAGTGACTGCATACACAAACAATTATTTTGGCTATTTTGTAACCAACTATGCGACCGATATGCAGTCCACATATCGGTTATGCGATCGCATGCCTTGTTCCGGAGCTCCATTTTTAGATTTTTAAAACCCGACCCTATTTCGTTAAATACACTCTTTGGGTCATTTTTGAGCTATTATCTGACATTTTAGAGTGAGAGAGGTTTCCCTAGAGTGAGAAGGTGTTCTCCAATATTTGTTCTTCAATTCTTGCTCAAATTTTGGAAGATTAAGAAGGCAAGCTCACTAGGTCTTCATCCTAGAGGTAAGATTCTATACCCTAAACCCTAATTTCGAAATCATCTGAACATGGGTAATTATCAAGATAATGTTTGGGCATGACAATTGATTATTTTACATGCATGTGATATCAAGGGGTGTAGGAAGATTGTTGAACTAAGCATGGTAAAGATTGGGTTGTGGGATGATGGAATCCTCCATAAAAGGGACTTTGAAACCTTATGCACACCTTGTGTTTGATAAAATGCTCAAATGAGCATGATCATCTTCCTAATTGTGGTTCAATTTGTTATATTTCTAAAATAGCTTGAAGTTGCTAAGAATTTCGGAACGATTTAGAGTTTAAGGAAGCTCAATTGAGATATGTTGGCTAAACTCTTCTTTAAGAGTTGGAATTCTCATTATCCTTGTAAGTTCCGAGATGTTGATTATAAATCGAGTATTCTGATAAGTTTTATGATAAAGATATATATTCAATTCGTATTTAAAATGCTCTTATCATATTGCATTATAAATTGAGGATGTGTCCCAAACTATGGATTACGTATCTACATGTTATAATTTCTAGTCGTGATTTATGTGAAAGGTATTATGCCAAGTTGTGTAGAGATTGTGATTGTGATACACCTTCACCCACATACATTAGGGTGAGGCGGCATGACCATTTTGTGTGGGGATTATGGTGTATATATATATATATATATATATAGATTATGGTATAGATATTGTGATTGTGATACACCTCCACCCGCATATATATTGGGGTGAGGCGGCATGGCCGCTTTGTGTAGGGATTATGATATTGTGGGACTGCACCTCCACCCGCTTACATTGGGGTGAGGCGGTACAACCGCTTTGTGTATGGTTTTGGTGTTGTTGTGGCACCACCACCCGCATACATTGAGGTGAGGTAGCATAGCCGCTTTATGTTGGTATTGGTATCATTGATGCATTTCTACCCGCATACATTGGGGTAAGGCGGCATAGCCGCTTTGTGTTGGTTCTTGGTACTGTGGTTATCCATCCACCCACATACATTGAGGTGAGGCATAAGGGCCACTTGATTTGAGTTGTTGTATTGTATGTACACCTCCACCAGCATACATCGGGTGAGGCGGCGGGGCCGCTTTGTGTTAAGATGGTTATAGAGGATCTCATCTTAAATCCTATAAATGTCGTTGATAACTTTTAATAAGATTTCTATGGTTGAGACAGTTATCTATATTACTCTATTACCGCACTGGTTCATCATAATTATCTTGTATTTCTAAATTCTTAAATTGGTGTTTAGTTTTCATACTAGTACTATTCGACGGTACTAACGTCCCTTTTGCCGGGGGCGCTGCATCTTTAAATAGATGCAGGTGGTTCCACAGCAGGAGACATTGATCAGTGATAGCAGTACACCTTCTTCCCAGCTGACTTGGTGAGCCTCACTTCATCCCGGGGTCATGTATCTTTTGTTCTTTATGTATTATGGTTGAGGTATAGCCGGGGCCTTGTTGCCGGCATTATCATTGTACTCTTCTTTATCTATAGAGGATCCGTAGACATAGTGTGAGTTGTGTATTAGTACTCGGAAAGACAAACTATGCTATGTTGTAGTTGTATTACTTGTCCATTTGAGACGTTAGAAATGGTGAAATTTATGGTAAGCAATTAGTAATTGCAGGCATGACCACTTTATTGTTTAATTAAGGAAAACCTATATTCTCTTTATTCATGAATGAGTTTGGGTAGAAGGAATCTAACAGGCTTGCTCGATCGGGTTCACTCGGTTGAGCGCCGGTCACACTCCTCGGTTTTGGGGCGTGATAAGAAGCAACCACGGCAAGATGACACAAGAATTTATCAAGATTTAAACCTACAATCGGTGCAATGCGGGAGTTTGTATCGAATCATTAGTATTAATGTTTTCTTTGATTTTGAACCTTATTGATATGATTTATTCCATAACTATGGAGTAAATTTCATTAGGGTGTTAGCAGATACGGTGTTTTGATAATTTGATTAGGGATTCAATTCTTGATAATTATTAGAATTAATTGATGGAGCTTTAGTTCGGATTGTGGAGTTATTTCTTATTTTGCTTAATCGAAAGAGGGGCCTTATATTGAATTGCTTTACATCTTATGCTCTAGTTTAAATTCGTGATTCAAATAGGTAGTCGAAAGAGCCTATTGAATTGTTAATCGAACTAGAAAATAGGGAAATATTCGTGAGAAGTTACCCTTTAGATCATAACCATTATTTTATTGTTGTAATTGTTTACCGTGCTTCAATTGGATGAATTATTGAAATTAATGTTTAATCGAAATAGGAACATTAACTTCAAGTGTAATCTGATTATCTGTTGAATTCGTGGGAATCAATAGTATTATAGAGTGAATTAACTCAAGAATTGAATTTCGAGTCAATTATCTTGCACCTATCTAGTCAAATACCCTTATTTCTTTCATTGATATTTCTTCGTAGCTCATCTGGTGTCTTTTGTGATCAACTGTTACTTACTTAAATTTTAGTAGTTAATCGTAGTAATAGTCATCAAATCAAGTGTTAATTTCCTGGATAGTAGTCAACTGGAGATTATTCGAACACTGTTTAAATTTAATTCCTGTAAAAACGATAATAAATCTATACTATCTTTCACTAGCGATCAATAATTTTGTGTTGTATTTTGCGCTGGTCATTTAGTCACAAAGACAATCTCTAAGGAAGAAAAAGAAAGATAAAGATGCAATATTCCAAAACAATAAGCAGAACATTTGCGACCAAAAGAGGTAGTAACTGTTTTTGGCGCAATGCTGTCATGTCTCTGTCTCAACAACATTTTCTTGATTCATCACTTCATCAATGAGTAATGGTATTAAAATAACATATAACTAAAATAATTGGATATAACATGATATGACATTATCGGATTAAATACTAGAGGACATAAATTAGTTTCAAAATTTTTCTTCTTGTGGGCAAAAAAGACATTTTTCTTCTTATCCAAACCTGTAGGACAGAATAATATACTCAAGGGAATTACTCAATTAACTCTATGGAATTTTGTTGATCTCATTATTACTAAAAGTTGAAGTTAATTAAGTACGTTAGCATGATACAATTGTGAGTTAATCTTCAAAACAAAATAGTGAGTTAATCTGGATTGGACAATATATAGTCAATAAGACAAAACTGTAATTTGCACACTTAATCTATTTATTTGCCTTTAGATATCGCACGACAAAAGAAGATTTGTACGGAGAAACTTTAACTTAAAAGTTTAACTTTTATATATTGACAATATGTTTTATACAATTATATTATCTAAATGATAATTACAAATAACTTCTCATAATAAAAAACAAAAGTACTTACTGAAAAATTAAGCCGGCCGGCTGCTTGATATAGAAAATTCAATTAATTAATCTGATTGTAGAGATTCTTTAGTTATACTATCCTTGTAAATAGGTTTAGTACATAAGTCAAATCCTTAAAATAATGAAAATTGTAGAGTTTTTTAAGTTTCAAATAATATTTTAAAAAGCAAAATTTAAATTCTTATTAGCTACTGTGGTATGTACAAGCATTACTAGTAGTAATAGATACTCCATACGTACGAGTTGATTTACGGGAAATGTCCTTTTTTAATTTGATTGTCCAGATTTTGTTCCTATTTCAATAAGTTGCGCAAATATAATCCTTGAGAAAATGTCTCTTTCAGACAAAGTTAATAAACTCGAATCTAATATTTGCTTAAAATTAATTTTTAATGTGCTCACAAAATATAATAAACTGTAGTCTAACGTTTAACGTTTTCTCATAGGATTTTCAGTAAGAAGAAAGGTCGATTAATTACAAGAAAAAACAGAAAAATATTTACTAAATAGCTTATACCGAAAGAGACAATGGACGAAAATTTCTGATAAATATATACGTCCACGTAACCGCTGCACGCACATCAACACTTAGGCTTAATTATATATTTGGTGATGACGATGTCACCGGAATACCAATGATCGGTACCGGCGAGCAATCACTCACCTCCGGAAAGTACGCCATTAACGGCGACCTTTGAGGGTGCATTCCTAAAAGAAACGAAGCTTCCATTTTCACAGAAATGTTAACAACTCCATTACCTCTTGAACCATCTTTATTTCTTAACCGATAACTAAATTGTCGGACAAAACCTGTCGGAAGCAACCTATCGAAAATATCGGCCGCCGGAATCATACACCACCCGAGTTCACTCCTACGGTTAAAGAAAGTTTTAGAATATATTTGAAGGTATATGCATAAATGTCCATGTAAAAGTAGACTAGCATCAAGTGGAAGTTGAAATTTGACACCCCATTTTGGATTTTCACCTCCTTTTTCATCTGCACTAGTTGTGTAAACTTCGGTGGTGGTGGTGGAGATGGAGGCGGTAGCAACGGTTGAGACGGTGGCGAAAGGGCGGATCCGCCACCAGGTAGTGGTGTTTTTGAGACCTTGAGCTGATATGATAGTGATTTCCATGGGGGAAAAAACCAAGAAAGTTATATGTCATATGTGTATTATGCAATTTGAGGGCTCTTTTATGGGACTAATAAAGAGGGCGCGATGTAACTTCGCTTGTGGAAAAAGTTGGTGGAATTGAAATGTAAACGTTAATTAAAAGCAGGGGCCGAGCTGGAGCATAACGGCAAAGTTCAGCCGAATCCAATAGCTTTGATTCGAATTTTGTATTTATCTTAAATTTTTTATTAAATATATATAAATTATATTAATTTAGAACAAAATAACTTAAAAACGATTAGAATTTTAAACCCATAAGCTTGAAATTCTGAATCCGCCCGTAAAATAATGGTTACCTACTTGTATGTATTTCATGTGGAAACCGAGGAAAATTCTACAATAGAAGATATATCTAACTACATATAGTGGCCAACCATTTGAAATTAATCAGGCTCACAGTAATGAGAATAAGGCCCACGACATATATTTTTAATTTCTTTATCAATTCTTTCTCGGAAGTAACCTGCAGCTAGCTGATGTTCTTGCAAGGATGAACAACAATAACTATCCACCAAAATCTCATGAGCATAATCTGGGGAGAGTAGTGTGTACCCAAACTTTATCTCTACCCGAGGATATATAGAGGCTGTTTTCGATAGACCCACGACTCAAGGATTAGCATTGAGCTAAATGAAGAAAATAGTGTTACAGACTTAGAGTCTCACATCCGTATGGGATGGGATATTTGTCTTTTATATATGATCTTCGGCAATTTAAACCTCCTAAAGTTAATTTTTTGGGTTGAGTTAGGCCGTATTTTTATATGATATCAAAGTTATATTCCGCTCAATTCTTGATTTCCCATAAGGGCTTCCATACTATATTTTACACGTAGATGTCTAGTCCAGTACGTGCGGGAGGGTGTTCAAAGATCAGAGTCCCATAATGGTAATGATGGATGAGTGATCTCTTTACTTTTATATGATTATTCCTCCTCGAGTTAAACTCAAAGTTCATTTCTTATCAAATAATTGTTTTTTTATTTTTGATGCCACATTCCATTATGTAGTAAAAAATTATGTATTAAACTTCAAAGGGACTAGTTTTCATTAGAAATGTCATATCAGAAGTGACTCAATTCAAACCAGAGTCTTCTGCTTAATAAAGTTTGCAATAAATAAATGGAATGCTTAATATCTTGTTTCAAGATTACCCAATGCATTATTGCCTATTAACCATATGGTATTTGATGGTCCATCATACACTGGAGATAATAATGATAGATCTATTTGTTAACTTTCTGTGTCCGAGAGGGGTCAAGAGATTGTTTTTAACTTTTTCTTTTGTAATTTGTCATGATAATTTAAATATTTTAATCTATCGGATTGGTAAAGCCTTTTCATGTTTTTATCTTTTTTCTTTTGTAATTTGTCATAATAATTTAAATATTTTAATCTATCCAGTGTTTTTTATGTAACTTGGACATAGATGAGTGTTGTCAGAGATCTTACCCAATATGGTCTGAATCTTACTGACTAAACCATGTCATAAGAGTCCGGTCGAACTTAGTAGCTGTATTCGCACCTTTTCCAAATCAAAATCCTTATCTCCACCTCCTAGTTCAATTCTACTGAGACATAACCAGAGAAGGTTCTACAGACCAGACAAGAATTTTACCATATGAGGGGCCAAGAAAAAAGTGAGAAAATGATGATAAATTAAATAAGCAAATTAAAGGGCATATGTTTAAATTCCACAATGAAACTGTGTATACGCGTGTCTGTGTGCTAGTCCTTTTTATATATCCAACTTTAAATAGATTCACTAGTATGAGTTTGATATATCTTTCTGTCGAAATCAAGCATAGAGATTCCATATGAGTTTTTCCACAATCAAATGATAAGATTAGATTTCCCTTTGTTTATTTTTCTATTCTTATTATGAAGAAATTGAAGTACTAAAAGCTAAACTTTAGTATTTATTTATTCATATTTAATTTCCTAACATATGTAGTTGCCAACTTCATCAGAGGGACAAAGTGAAAAACAAGAGAATATTGTCCTTTGAATTATTCAACACTTCACTTCAAAATTTCCATAGCCCATTACACGGATTTTCCATGCAATTACCATTCAGTTTTTCCAAGGTTAGAGAAAATTAAGAAAAGATGTTTGGAGAAATCAGAAAGTAGAATTTCTAATCACTTTCTAGGAGTGTTATGTACTTATGTTTTCCAAACGCAGCTAATATTTAACTAAGAATTTATGAAAATAATTAAGTTGCATACTGACCCTCCAGAATTTGGATACAATTGAAGAAAGGTTTAGTCTCCTCTGATTGTGTAATCTTCATTTTTATTCGAGGCCATTAAAACGAGCAGTCTATGTAATCTCTTATTTATTGGGAGCTATTAAAATGAGTAAACTTAATGGAATGATAACAAAACAAATATCAGCACCTATGGTTTGCGATTATATCCCATACATGGAATTATAAATATCACGGATTGATTCAAGATTAGGGAGATCGACGTTATGCCCATGATTAGGGGTGTACAAAGAAAACCGATAAATCTCACCAAATCGATAATCGGAGTCAAATCGAAAAAAATATTCGATTATAGTTTGGTTTGATTAGATTTGGTATTGTGAAAAAAAAAACTGACCATAAATATTTATTGTAATATAATTTTTTTTATTCAAATTATAAAAGATGATTTCCTCAACAAGATCCTCCTCAGCTAAGAGATCACTCTTTTTCCTTCTCTCTCGGTATATATATTGCATAACACATGTTTCATTAAATGCCTATTAATTGGTGAATATTACTTCATGCTGTATTGAACTACATACAAAAGTAATTTATTTTTTCAATTCGCAATTCCCCAACCTCTAGCGAAAGGGTCATCAGTGGAAAACTGGAGATGTTATGTATTCCTATACTATAAGTGGGGATAATTAACCAGGCAACTCATGATCAACATGTCTGCATGACATAGGGATATTTTTGAAATTTCATAGTTTATATGCTTCCAAGATATTGTACTTACTAGCTTTATTACTTGTATACACTTGATAAGTTTGTAGGAAGTGTGGGGTCCATATCAATTTTTCATCGGAACCAAAGTGTGGTTCTTTTGGACTCAAGCGACACAAATAGGTTAAAAAAAATTGGACACCATTTTATATATAGCGCGGTTATTTACCGCGCTATACCTTAACGACAGTTTTGTCCGTTAAGCTATAGCGCGGTGAATAACCGCGCCATATTTGAACTTAAAATGGGTCGGAGGTATAGCGCGCATATATAAGGCGCTATACTATAGCTTCTTATATATGCGCGATATACCTATATAAGAAACCGTGCCTTCTCTTTCCCCCACCAGACGCGAACCAGCCAGACCCCCAAACCAAAAAATCGGTCCCCCCGCCCTATTTTTAAAGAAAAATAACTCAGTGGAGCCCACTCGTGTCACGACCCAAAACCTAACCCATCGTGATGGCGCCTATCGCGATACTAGGCAGGCCGACCTTTCCAAAACACTTTTAAAATTTAACAGAAATGAATTAAGACATTTAAAATAACCGAAGTTTCTTATAAATACGGGGGTAAAACCCAAATAAAATATAAGTGCGGAAAAATAGCCCGACATCGGGGTGTCACTAAGTCATGAGCATCTATAGCCGATCTAGAAACAGAGTCTACTACAGTTTGTGCCAAATGCCAATACAAGAGAGAAAAGATAATAAGAAAGGAGAAACAAGGTCTGCGGACGCCGACAACTACCTCGTAAGTCTCCGATGATCAGCCCGCGCACGAACTCAGCGACCATCAGAACCGTACACACCTGGATCTGCACATGAAGTGCAGGGTGTAGCATGAGTACAACCAACTCAGCAAGTAACAAAAGTAAATAAGGAACTGAGAAGCAGTGACGAGCTATAAAAAATACAGTTCATATCAAAAGTTTTCAGTAAAGAGTGAACATGCTTTAAAATCCAAGGGTATAAGTCAAATCAATTCGAGCCCAAGTAAAACAGATATGAATCTTCCAGAAGTTTCACAACAACATCGGATAGCAACTAAGTGCAACAATAAATAAAAAGCAAGTACAGCCTCTCAAGGCAGCAATCACTCAACTCATCTCATCAGCTCATACTCTTGGTTCTCAACCCTCAATACACACTCTCAATAGGTACCTGCGCTCACTGGGGATGTACAGACTCCGGAAGGACTCCTTTCAGCCCAAGCTCTATATCGCTGCGGCGTGCAGCCCGACCCAATCATCTAAGTAGCCATAAGGCTCGTTGCGGCATGCAACCCGATCTATATACCCTCACATAGTTCACAGCTCGACACTCAGGCCCTATCTAAGTCACTAACTTCTCCAGCCCCTCGGGCTCGCAGAATATCATAATAATTAACCCAAACAGAGAATACAACAAGTGTCAACAAGAAATGAGAGAGAACAGAGATATAACACACAAGTAAGACTGTGACTGAGTACAAGACAACAATTAACAGTCAATTCAACAAGTATATGATCGATGCGGGTCCAGTAGTGATATTATATGACCTAAGCATGGTTTCTAACATGAAAGGCAATCAATTTCTAAAAGACAAGGAAAAACAAGTAATAACAATGGCTATTCGACTTTACAGTCACACGGGACGGACCAAGTCACAATCCCTCACGGTGCACGCTCACACACCCGTCACCTAGCATGTGCGTCACCTCCAAACACTCACATCATACTAATCCTTGGGGTTTCATACCCTTAAAACTAGATTTAAGACTGTTACTTACCTCAAACCGCGTAAAATTCTACTCCGCAATACCTTTGCCCCTCGAATCAGTCTCCAAATGCCCCGAATCTAGCCACAAGCAGTACGAGATAATTAATATAGGCTAAATGAATCAATTCCACAAGAAAAATACGAAGTTACAAGCCAAAATCCGAAATTGGTCAAAAGACGGCCCCAGGCCCACATCTCGAAATCCGACAAAAGTCACGAAACCCGAAATCCCATTTACTCACGAGTCTAACCATATCAAATTTATTCCAATCCGATAACAAATCCCATTCAAAACCCCAAAAATCTAACTCTAGAACACTTCATCTTCTCCCCCAATTTTTCACCCCAAATCACAAATTATATGATAGAATTAAGGATATAATCATGGGGTTTTAACCAAAATCAAGTAGGACTCACTTACTCCAATCAACTCCACAAAAATTCCTTCAAGAATCGCCAAATTCCGTGTTCTCTAGCTCAAAATATGCAAAATGGGTTCAAACCCTCGTTTTTGAAATTAATACTGTCTGCCTAGATTTCCTTCTTCGCAAACACGACCGTCCTCTCGCGTTCGCGTAGACCAACTCAGACTGCCTCTCAACTTAACTCTTTGCGAACGCGACCTACGCTTTGCTAACGCGATGCTTTGCAAACTCAGACCTTCGTGAACGCGTCCCCCACCTCGCGAATGCGTAGAACAAAAGACTGTGGGTCCCTAGCTGCCTCACTCCCCTTCGCGAACGCGACGCCACTCATGCATTCGCACTGCACACACTACCATACCTTCGCGTTTGTATCCTCTCCTTCGCGGACGCGTAGAGCAAAAACTCACCAACTTAGAAACACTCTTTGCGAATGCGAGTCTCCTCTAGCGAACGCGCAAGAGGAAACCAGAAAAATGCAGCAACAAATATCAACTATCTCACCAAGGCCAAAAACGATCTGTTAACCACCCGAAACTCACCTGAGGCCCCCGGGACCTCAACCAAACATACCAACCAATCCTAAAACACCATACAAACTTAGTTGAGCCTTCGAATCACTCAAATCAACATCAAAACATTAATTGCACTCGGATTCAAGCCTAAAGAACTTCTAAACTTTCAAATTACACAAACGACGCCGAAACCTACCAAACCACGTCCGATTGACCTCAAATTTGCACACAAGTCATATTCAACATTACAGACCTATTCCAACTTCCGAAATCGGAATCTGACCCTGATATCAAAAGTCAACCCTCCAACCAATCTTCCCAAAATCTTACTTTTGCTATTTCAAGCCTAAATTAGCTACAGACCTCAAATTTACAGTCTGAACACACTCCGAAGTCCAAAATCACCCAACGAAACTAACGGAACGGACAGAACTCCATTCCGGAATCGTCTTCATACACTTCCGACTACGGTCAAAATCCTGAGACTTAAGCTTCTGTTTTAGGGACTAAGTGTCCCGAAACACTCCGAAACCAAAAACAAGACCTCCCGGAAAGTCACTTAAGCAAAAACAGATACGGGAAAATAGTAAATAGGGGATCGGGGCTAATACACTCAAAACGACCGGTCGGTTTGTTACATCCTCCCCCTAATAGAAACTCCCCGGTGCTAGTGATGGGGACTGAAGGGAGCCTCGAGCACCGGGATGACTGGTAGAAGGACATGGCATAGACGAGCCCTGACCCGACGGAGCACGGTACGAACTCTGAGCTGGGAGGGCACTGAGAGATGAATGGCTCTACTGATAACTGTGTGAACCATGGCCAGATGATGCACCACGGTGGACTGGGCAAGCCGTCTGAGCATGTCTTAAAGGATGACCCCTACCGTGGTGGAACTGCCCCCAGAAGGAATACCGCTAAATCCACCCTGTCCACGAGGCCTCTTGGCCTGCCTCTCAACCCTCTCCTGACTGCGAACCATCTCAATATGACGTGCAATGTCGACAACCTCATCAAAAGTAGCACCAGACACTCTCTCTGGTCATAAGAAATCGCAACTGAAAAGTGAGGCCATCTATAAACCTCCCGATCCTCTCCCTGACTGTGGGAACCAACCAGATAGCATGACGGGCCAACTCTGAGAATCGCATCTCGTACTGCATCATAGACATATCACCCTGACGAAGCTGCTCAAACTGTCTGCACAACTCCTCTCTGTGGGACTGTGGCACGAACTTCTCCAGGAATAGACCATAGAACTGCTGCCAGGTAAGGGGTGCTGCACCGACCGGCCTACGCCTCTCGTAAGCCTCCCACCAACTGAAGGCAGCCCCACAGAACTGAAAAGTAGTGAACGAGACCCCATTGGCCTCTAGAATACCTGCTGTACGGAGTATCTTCTGACATCTATCCAAGAAACCCTGTGCATCCTCTCCCTCGGTACCACTGAAAGATAGAGGCTGGAGTCTCCCAAACCTCTCCAATCTACGCTGCTCATCCTCAGGCATAGCAGGAATCACATAGTCCTGAGGAGCTGCAACCGGCTGGGCTGGTGGCGCCCCCAGTGTCTGGAATCCCTATACCACCTGCTCTGGTGTGCGGGCCGTGGGAGTCTGAGCGCCTCCCCCGGCCTGAGAAGTGGCTGTTATGGCCAGAACAGAGACCGCGTGAGCAAGACTGGTACACGCAGCCATAATCTGAGCTAAGGCCTGAAATCACAATAGGCAGATGTGGTGCATCAATAACTGGAATCTGGTCCTGCTCTGGGGCAACTGGTGGATAAATAGGTACTGCCCCAGCTGTTGTGTGGGCTGCACCTATGCCACTACCTCGGCCTCTACCGCGACCTCAGCCTCTCGCGGCCCTGGCTGGTGGTACTGGTGGCTGTCCATCCTGCCCAGCAGTACGAGTCCTCACCATCTGTGAGAGAATGAAATAACAGATGTTTAGTTACTAGAGTTAACAGATTCGCACGACAAGAACTCAAGAATGTGGAGTTTCCTAAGGGTTCTGAAGCCTCTCGAAGATAAGTACAGATGTCTTTGTACCGATCCACAAGACTCCACTAAACCTGATCATGACTTGTGATACCTATGCAACCTAGGCTTTAATACCAACTTGTCACGACCCAAAACCTAACCCGTCGTGATGAACCTATCACAATACTAGGTAAGCCGACCTTTCCAAAACACTTTTGAAATTTAACAAAAATGAATTAAGACATTTAAAATAACCGGAGTTTCTCATAAATGCGGGGGTAAAACCCAAATAAAACATAAGTGCATAAAGATAGCCCGACATCGGGGTGTCACTAAGTCATAATCATCTAATAGCCGATCTAGAAACAGAGTCTACTACAGTCTGTGCCAAATGCCAATACAAGATAGAAAAGATAATAAGAAAGGAGAAACAAGGTCTGCGAACGCCGACAGCTACCTCGTAAGTCTCCGATAATCAGCCCGTGCACGAACTCAGTGACAGTCAAAACCATACACATCTGGATCTGCACATGAAGTGCAGGGTGTAGCATGAGTACAACGAACTCAGCAAGTAACAAAATTAAATAAGGAACTGAGAAGCAGTGACGAGCTATAAAAAATACAGTTCATATCAGAAGTTTTCAGTAAAGAGTGAACATGCTTTCAAATCTAAGGGTATAAGTCAAATCAGTTCAAGCCCAAGTAAAACAGATATGAATCTTCCAGAAGTTTCACAACAACATCGGATAGCAAATAAGTGCAACAATAAATAAAAAGCAAGTACAGCCTCTCAAGGCAACAATCACTCAACTCATCTCATCAGCTCATACACTCGGCTCTCAGCCCTCAATACACACTCTCAATAGGTACCTACACTCACTAGTGGTGTACAGACTCCGGAGGGACTCCTTTCAGCCCAAGCGCTATATCGCTGCGGCGTGCAGCCCGACCCAATCTTATAAGTAGCCATAAGTCTCGTTGCGGCGTGCAACCCGATCTACAAACCATAAATAGCCATAAGGATCGTTGCGGTGTGCAACCTAATCCATATACCCTCACATAGTTCACAGCTCGGCACTCAGGCCCTATCTCAGTCACTAACCTCTCCAGCCCCTCGGGCTCACAGAATATCATAATAATCAGCCCAAACAGAGAATACAACAAGTGTCTACAAGAAATGAGAGGGAACAGAGATATAACACACAAGTAAGACTGTGACTGAGTATAAGACAACAATTAGCATTCAATTCAACAAGTATATGACTGATGCGGGTCCCAGTAGTGATATTATATGGCCTAAGCATGGTTTCTTATATGAAAGGCAGTCAATTTATCAAAGACAAGGAAAAAAAAGTAATAACAATGGCTATTCGCCTTTACAGTCACACGGGACGGACCAAGTCACAATCCCTCGCGGTGCACGCTCACACGCTCGTCACCTAATATGTGCGTCACCTCCAAACACTCACATCATACCAATCCTCGGGGTTTCACACCCTCAAAACCAGATTTAAGACTGTTACTTACCTCAAACCGCGCAAAATTCTACTCCGCAAAGCCTTTGCCCCTCGAATCAGTCTCCAAATGCCCCGAATCTAGCCACAAGAAGTACGAAATAATTAATATAGGCTAAAGGAATCATTTCCACAAGAAAAATATGAAGTTACAAGCCAAAATCCGAAATTGGTCAAAAGCCGGCCCCGAGCTCACGTCTCAAAATCCAACAAAAGTCACAAAACCCGAAAGCCTATTCACTCACGAGTCTAACCATACCAAATTTACTCCAATCCGATAACAAAATCCCATTCAAAACCCCAAAAATCTAACTCAAGAACACTTCATCTTCTTCCTCAATGTTTCACCCCAAAACCAAATAAGAATCACTTACCCCAATCAGTTCCACAAAAATTACTTTAAGAATCGCCCAATTTCGTGTTCTCTAGCTCAAAATAAGAAAAATGGGTTCAAACCCTCGTTTTTGAAATTAATACTGTCTGCCCAGGTTTCCTTCTTCGCGAACGCGACCGTCCTCTCGCGTTCGCGTAGACCAACTCAGATTGCCTCTCAACTTAACTCTTCGCGAACGCGACCTACGCTTCGCTAACGCGAAGCTTTGCAAAATCAGACCTTCGCGAATGCGTCCCTCACCTTGTGAACTTGTAGAACAAAAGACTGGGGTTTTCCAGCTGCCTTTCTCCCATTCGCGAACTCGACGCAACTCACGCGTTCGCGATGCACACAATGCCATACCTTCGCGTTCGTGTCCTCTCCTTCGTGGACGCGTAGAGAAAAAGCTCACCAACTCAGAAACACTCTTCGCGAACGCGAGTCTCCTCTCACGAACGCGGAAGAGGAAACCAAAAAAATGCAGCAACAAATATGAGTTATCTCACCAAGGCTAAAAATGATCCGTTAACCACCCGAAACTCACCCGAGGCCCCCGGGACCTCAACCAAACATACCAACCAATCCTAAAACACCATACAAACTTAGTCGGGCCTTCGAATCACTCAAATCAACATCAAAATACCAATTACACCCGGATTCAAGCCTAAAGAACTTCTAAACTTTCAAATTCCACAAACGACGCCGAAACCTTACAAACCATGTCCGATTGACCTCAAATTTTGCACACAAGTCATATTCAACATTATAGACCTATTCCAACTATCAGAGTCAGAATCCGACCCCGATATCAAAAAGTCAACCCTCCGGTAAAACTTTCCAAAATTCGACTTTCTCCATTTCAAGCCTAAATTAGCTATAAACCTCAAATTTACAGTCCGGACACGCTCCTAAGTCTAAAATCACCCAACGGAGCTAACAGAATCGACAGAACTCCATTCCGGAGTCGTCTTCATACACTTTCGACTACGGTCAAAATTCTGAGACTTAAGCTTCCGTTTTAGGGACTAAGTGTCCCGAAACACTCCAAAACCAAAAACAAGACCTCCCGGCAAGTCACTTAAGCAAAAACAGGTATGGAAAAAACAATAAATAGGGGATCAGGGCTAATACACTAAAAACGACTGGTCGGGTCGTTACAACTCATCCCACAAAAAGTGTATCTTCTCGATATTATAGCAAGCTTACATTGGATCTAAGGTGTTATCGCGTGGTGGATTGCTCGTTTCGGCCCCCATATCATCAAATACTCACCTTTCAAAAAATTATAAATTGAGGTATTTCGACTTACTTTTTGTTAAAACTCATGTAAAAAAATGCGTATTAGTTATTTTTTTACTGTGATCTATGCTATTTCGTGATTTTTTGTGATTTAATTAATTTGTTATTTTTTTATCCGGATTAGATTATTATTGTGGTAAACAAATTAGTAAAATAGATAAATTATTATTTTATGAATAATTAATGTGATTAGTTGTTATAAAAAATATATATTAGTTGTTTTTTATTGTGGTATATGTATTTTCGTGATTGTTTTGTGATTAAATTAATTTGTTATTTTTTATCCGGATTAGATTATTTATGTGCTAAAAGAATAGTAAAATTGATAAATTTTATTTTATGAATAATTAAGTTATTTAGATTTTATTGTTGTGCATATATTAATATGTGACTTTATTGTTGTTTAGTGCTCGTTAGTGTTCTGTTGTGCCCGTAATTGTAATGTAGTGCACGTAATTGTAATTTAGTGCCCTTTAGCGTAGTAAAATGTAGTGCCCTTTAGCGTAGTATCTTTGTAGTTATTGAAATTAATCATTTAATTATCTGTTAACTCCAAAAATATTTGAAAAAAAAATGAAAGTTCAAACACAAACTCTCTCGAATGTTAGTCAACAAATGTAAGAAAATAACATAAAAAATAATAATATTTATCAAACTAAGTATTTTTATATGAATACTTATTAATTATATCATGTATAGTTATAAAATAATAAACTAATATATAAAATAAGAAACAAACATAGAAAGTAATAAACTAACATATAAATAATAAACTAAGATATAAAATAATAAACAAACATATAAAAATAAACTAACATATAAAATAAGAAACAAACATATAAAATAATAAACTAACATATAAAATAATAAAGTAACATATAAATAATTTACTAACATATAAAATATTAAACTAATATATAAAATAACAACCTAACATATAAAATAATAATATAGAAAATGTATCAACTTAAGTAATAATATAGTAAAAATATCGATTAAATATTTATATAAAAGATATTGCAATATATTTAAAGACGTTAAGCAATCAAAAAGAAGAATACAATAATTAATATTGTTCAATTTACATATATCGTCATGGAGGTTCCCCTTGTGCATCCTGGACCTGCATCTTGAGAGCTACTATTGCTATACGGCAACCATAGTTTTTCATACATCTGGGATGTGCAGTGTTTGTTCCAGACATTTCGCCCCAGACGTATAGACGATATGTGGGAATTCATTAGGGACCACCCACTCCATCCCTGTATAGTTAGTTGCCTTTGGGATACGGGTTTCTACAGGATCATAGAGATCGGCCAGTTGCAGTTCGATTGGGCGTTGATCACGGCTATGATAGAGCGGTAGCAACCGGGGACGCACACATTTCATCTACCCATTGACGAGGCTACCATAACGCTTGAGGATGTGGAGGTTCTCTTCGGGCTGCCGGTTGATGGATTACCTGTAGCTTAACCGGATGCTCTTAGAGACTATAGGGGAGTGCATTACCTGCATATGTTACAACGACTCACCGCTTTCCAGCCAGCGGAGGATACTGCATTGAGTGGGGCGAGTCGATTGCAGCTGACGCCCGTCCGGCAGCATCTGGCGGAGATGAATGTGAAGATTACGGGTGATTCACCGGCGGAGGATATTGACTGGCACACGAGATTGTTTTTGCTGCTGATGTTTGGTGGTGTACTGTTCCCGAACACTTCGGGAAACCTAGACAACTTGAAATTTCTACATCATCTGGAGTGGATAGATGATTTACCTAGCTACAGCTGAGGTGCAGCTGTTCTAGGTTACCTGTATAGGTAGATGTGCCAGGCGTGCAAGGGCAACCAGAGAGACGTTGCCGGATTTTGACTGCTGCAGGTGAAAAATAGTCAATTCTTTTCATGATTATATTATACATAGTAAAAAAATACCTTAAATTTTACGTCCACAATCTATATTAGGTTTGAGCCTGGGAGCGGTTCCTGCAGTTCCAGCCACCCCTACCACCGATGGCTCCGGATGCACCACTTCCACCGTTTCTCCCTTTTGCTTGGAGGTGGGTTGATAGGCGAGGCTACAGACGCGAGTTCGAGGCTCGACATCATCTCCCCTATTATAGGGATTTGTTGGATTTTCTTGAAGGCACGCAGGTACATGTATACTTATGTTTACTTGGCCTGGCTTTGTATGTGTTGCGTTTACTGACAATTCTTGTGTTTAATTAATAGTTCATATGGAGGCCATACAGCGATGCGCTCATAGCTGGTTTGCTCGATTATTGCTCTCGTGGCCGAGCTATGTGGTGAGCTTCCGTCCTACTGATATGTCTCGATATTGTCGAGCATCATGCCACCGAGCGAGTCCTTTGCCTGTTTGTTCTACCACAACTTGTACCTATTTCGCCCACTTAGATTAGGACACATTACCAGTGTGATGATCGTTCCAGGGTTGACCAGACATACTTGGCATGGCTAGAGGCCCAGATTGAGGTTTGGGACCAGAGGTATGACCTGATTCATCTACCCCATCCACCTGAGCATACAAATGGCGAGCATGAGTATATGGGTTGGTATCACAGCGTTACCCGACTTCTCGTCGGGAATCCCGTTCATCGCACTAGTGGTCGGTACATTCCATACACCGGGAGGCATGAGGCACTGGTATGTTATTTGTTATACTTACTTATAACGTTATATTGGCCTTATGTAATTAATATTTTACATGTTATGCAGGCTATTGGCTTACATCAATTCTACCAGTTAGGACTGCAGATGCTGCAGTATACCGGCGAGGGAGTGGCAACTTTGCATGGGTTTGGTCGTCAGGATACTGATCTTGCGAGAGATGGTGATCTCTTAGGATACGAGGCTATTTATGTGCCGCCAGAGAGTACCATCATGGGCCACCAGTGGAGCCTGAACGTGGTATACGTTGCAGGCATGGGTAGAGAGGAAGGGGTGTCCCACGAGGTCGTGGTGGTCGGCAAGGAAGGGGTCCCGAGCAAGGGGGCGTTGAGGCATCCATGGACGATATTAGAGATGATCAGCCGAGTGACCACCCTGAGCCATACGATGCTCATCATGACATGCCGTCATTCAGCCTTCAGTTGTCTCCAGGGACTTCACATGTGACCCTGTCAGCTCTATTATTGATCGCGGGCACGACCATTATGCGACAGGAGTGGGATCAATATTTTCCTGATTCCCATAGCCATCGACGGTTGCTGATTCTCGTCTGACACGAGAGGTACATTATGGGCGACAACTGAGTTATGGCTCATCACCGAGGGATGCTGAGGATCTAGCACTTACTTCATCTACTACAGTGCACCTCGATGTTCCGACAGAGCCTTGCGGCGCTACTCAGACGCAGGTTTGTTTGTATTACTATTATTTCTATTTGTTTTTATCTCATTGATTAGTGAGTAATATCTTAAACATTTTAATTTTTTTTAAAGACATCGACATCACCCGCCACGGAGGCCGCATTGTGCGATACTGAGATGCCAGAGACGGATGATCTTATTCAGGAGCCCGCTGAGACCATGGTATGACCATTAAAAAGTTTTTCCCTAACACGTACATTAGTAATTATTATTTCATATATTAAAATCTCTTTTATTCTGTAGGTTACTGTCGGCCAGACGATCATGCTGCAACGCATCGTCCGATAAAGAGGCGACGTGATGAGGATGATCCGAATAGCGTAGTCGGGAGGGATGGGATGCGCCTCAGGCCGGCCAATGCTTTAAAGCATACAGGCTGTGGGACACATTGGTATTTATTATTATTATTATTATTATTATTATTATTATTATTTGTATATATGACATTAAATATATCATAACAACATTATTTATGTTTTACATAATTTGCAAATGTGTTTTATTTCTCGAGATATTTATTAGTTTAACACTAGAACACAAAAACAAATGACAGCTTAACATAAAATTTAAATTCGTTACAAATTAAAGATAATACATGATACGTACAACATAAAAATAAAATACTTTACTCAACGCATCAATGTGCTTATTTAGTCATTGTCGCCCATTATTCTGTGTTTCAACCACTTAAATTTCTTCTGCAACCTATTTTTTTCTTCTTCTGCCTCTTTTAGTTTCTCCTGCAATGCCGCAAGTTGTTCATGTAGTTTCACGATCTGGAGTTCGTATTCACCGGTCAGATTCCAAATGTTTAGCAAACATGATTTGTAGTATTCCTGATTAATGGGTTCATCATAACATTCATCAAAATCACATTTATTTTCGTCCTACCAATCAGAGAATAACACAAGACTATTAATTAACATGTTATATAAAAAGTATTAACAAAAATTTCTTCCAAGAATAATAACTTACAACTTGTTTACACATCCAACATCTACACCCTAAATTGCAATTTGACCAACATGGCTTCAAAATCGCACGTTTGCCACAGTAACACCTTGGTATGTAATTGCGTCCAAACATGTCGTAATGCTCAAAATTGGAAAATTATTAAAAAGTTTTTTTATTCGTTTCGTTATGACGCAAATAATAACTAAAATGTGCGAGTTTGTTTATAGGCAGCTAAGAGTAATTTTATGTTACATAACACATATTGGTGAGGTGCTATATTTCACGTGATAATGATTCTTTCGGGTACAAGTGAGTCCAACTTTTTACAGTACGGTCATCATTTTTTTCAGGCCGATAGCTTCTTCAGGTTGACATGACAATACACATAGCGCATATTGGTGAGGCGCTATGTTTCGCGTGATAATGACTAATTCGAGTACAAGTGGGTCCAGCATTTCATGTCAACAGCTTTTTCAGGCCGACAACTTTTTTACGTCGACATGCTAATACACATAGCGCATATTGGTGAGGTGCTATGTTTCGCGTTCTTAAAGGTCGACATGCAGCTTAGTTATTCTTAAGTTGAACCAAGAGATTAATATTCAAATACCATTTTGAAGAACCAGAACAACATCCAATTCAAAAATGCCATTAACATTTAATAAGTGATTTACGAAGAGGCAAAAAGTTGAAGGTAGTTCAAAAGATCCAAATGGAACACGTCATAACACAATCGATCCCTACCTTAAAACAATATGCTAGGTTGATGTACTGATTTGGTTGATGAAAACTGGTATGGTGTTCTGCGTCCCTCAAAAAATAAGTCTATCAATATACACACTTATCTCAAAGTTGCAAGGAATATTATTGAGGGCGAAACGCATTCTACAAAGCCTGAAATTATGCGAATTTAGGGCGAAAAACTACAATGGGTCCCCCTTTACTCAAAACGATGTGATTATGAAGTACTATGTCACTGTCATGGGCTTGTTGTATCACAAGCACTGTCTCCAACCTTCCAAACAAACACACACAAAGATGAACCAGAAGTGATTCGACATTTGATGAAGGAGATTCTAGAGATGGAAAAAGCACTTGCTGTTCATCATGCAATGAATGATCTTAACTACCTGGAAGCAACGGAGGATCAACACTGACATTTATTAGAAAATAAAAAATTGCATAGAGACAATGATTATCCTATTTTCCCAACAGTTGTCGAGTGGTCCCAAAGGGTGCGTACAAGATATTGACAAAGAAGATGACGACGGTGACAATGAAATAGTGCAAGACAGTGATGCTAATAGCGAATGACAATTATTTTTTATTCCTTGGGGTGTATGTTAAACTGTTGTATTGAATCTTAAATTCTAAATATCAATTAGATTTAACCCCATTGGAAACATAATTTTATTTCATACATTTTAGAACCTGAACATTTACATAAATTTAGTACAACAAAATTACTCCAATAAAACACTACGTTTATCCTTGATAATTGGGAACATTGGATGAATTCCCACCTGGAGCTGAATTACCACCGCTTCCCAAACCAGCGGAAGGACATTTACGGCGATCATGTCCTGTTTGGGAATGAAACGACTCGGCCGGTCATTTCGGGAGTTATAGCCCTGTTTCCCCTATTTCTATTTCCTTTATGCTCTTAAGCTATATTATGATATACCAGATTAGTTGATTCGGGCCCGGAGTGGTTTCGGAGTGGAATGAGACACTTAGTCTCTTATTTAGAACCTTAAGTTGAAAAAGTCAACCGGATGTTGACCTATGTGTAAACAATCTCAGATTTGAATTTTGATGGCTCCGTTAGCTCTGTTAGGTGATTTTGGACTTAGGAGTGCATCCAGAATATGATTTGGAGGTCTGTGGTAGAATTAGGCTTGATTTGGCGAAATTTGGAAATTTGGCGATTTTGGTCGGCAGTGGAAAATTTGATATCGGGGTCGTAGTGGAATTCCGAAAGTTTGAGTAGGTTTGTAGTGACATTTGTGACGTGACTGCAAAATTTGAGGTCATTCAGACGTAGTTTGGTTGGTTTCGGCGTCGGTTGCCGAATTTGAAAATTTAGAAGTTCTTAGGCTTGAATCCGAGAGTAATTTGATGATTTGATATTGTTTTGAGTGATTCGAAGGTTCAACTAAGTTGGTATGTTGATATATGACTAGTTGGTATTTTTGGTTGAGGTCCTGAGGGCCTCAGGGTAATTCTGGGTGGTTAACGGATTTGTCGAAGTTGAAAAATGCAGCTGAAGCTACTGCTACTGCTATTTTTGCACCTGCGGAAGATAGAGTCGCAGGTGTGACGCCACTGGTGCACGTGGGGAATTCGCAGGTGAGGGCAATGCTGGTCTAGGCAGGTTGCGTAGGTGCGAGTTGGAGGTCGCATCTGCGAGCCCGCAAGTGCAAAACCTGGGGCGCAAATGCGAAAAGGGAGATGCTGGGTAGGCTTCGCAGAAGCGGAGGAAACGCGTAGGTGCGCTTTCGCAGGCGCGAGAATTTGCTGCGCAGATGCGGAAAAAGTGTGAGGCCAAGGCTGGAGCATAGGCGCGAAGGATTTGGCCGCACCTGCGAGCCCCCATGTGTGAGGCCTGGAGCACAGGTGCGGAAGCTGGGGAATTAAGTGGAGTTCACGGATGCGGCACCTTGACCACAGGTGCGGTCCCGCAGGCGCGGAAAAAGAGCCCGCAGGTGCGAAAACATGGGCAGAAACCATAAATAGAACAGTTCGCGAATTTGGTTCATTTCCACCATTTTCAAGTCGGTTTGTGGAGCTTTTGGAGTGATTTTTGAAGGGTGATTCAAGGGCTATCAGTGAGGTAAGTTGCTTGAGCCCTAATACTTGTGTGTATGGTGATTTTCCTTTGTTTAATAATAGTAATTAGTGAAAATGAGGGGTTAGGGCTTGGAATTTTTGGAGAAGTAATTTAAGGATTTGAAGGAGCAAATGATGTCAGATTTTGATGAATTTGGTATGGTTAGACTCGTGAGTGAATGGGATATTTAGTTTTTGTAAATTTTCTCAGATTTTGAGATGTGGGCCCCGAGCCGAGTTTGAGCCAATTTCGAGTTTTGGTCTAATTTTGTAGCTTTTCCATTGGAATTCATTCCATTAGCGTATATTGATGGTATTGTACTGATTGTGAATAGATTTGGAGCATTTGGAGGCCATGTCCAGAGGCAAGAGCATTGCGGGGTAGAGATTTGACCGGTTTGAGGTAAGTAACGATTGTAAATCTAGTCCTGAGGGTATGGAACCCCGGATTTTGTATCATCTACTATTTTTAGTGACGCACATGCTAGGTGACGGGCGTGTGGGCGTGCACTATTGGGGATTGTGACTTGGTCCGTCCCGTAGCAACTGTAAAGTTGCATACTTTGTTGAAACTATATGATACTTATATGTTTTAGAAAGAGTTTCTATAAATTGGGCTGAATGCCATGTCTGGGCCTTGTGCCAGTGTTGTTTACTGCATAACTCAGTTTTATGACTCTATTTTGATGCATATAAATGTTGTTTTGGGATGAGCACTCTGTTTTACTAAAATGCCCGAGTGGCTTGAGAGTTTTATGACTGAGTGAGGCCGAAGGCCTGATTTGTGACGATATTTATAGGATCGGGATGCACGCCGCAACATGTTTGATATCGACCGAGGGCCTGATTGTGAGGATGAGTATGGATCAGGGCTGCCCGCATGCAGCATACTTTATTATTATAGCACGTGAGTTGTCCGTGTAGTACGTGAGTTGTCCGTGCAGATTATAGCGCTTGGGCTAAAGGAGCCCCTCCGGAGTCTGTACATACCCCAGTGAGCACAGGTACCTAGTGAGTGCGAGTGCCGAGTGCCGAGTGTTGAGTGACTTGGAGGCATAAGTGATTGTGAGGTATGCCCGAGTGACAAGAGTGATTGTGAGGTATGCCCGAGTGGCACGAGTGACTGTAAGGTTTGCCCGAGAGGCTGTATATGAGTGATGTTTTGCCGGAGGGGCTGTTTATGATTTCATCATTTTTGCTCACCTTTGCATTTTTCCTCTGTTTGAAAACTGTTGAAAAATATCTTTAAATGATTTTTACTGGAACTGGGTTTAAACGAGATATTTTGATTCAAATCCTGATTTTAAAAGCATGTGGTATTTTGCTGAGATTTCCTAATATGAACGTTATATGCTTTATTGCTCGTAACTACTACTCAGTCTTTATTTATTGTTGTTACTTACTGACTTGGCGTACTCTCGTTACTCCGTGCACCTTGTGTGTAGATCCAGGTGTAGCTGGACACGGTAGCGGTTGTTGATTATATTGGTTGCAGATTTTCTCGGGGATAGCAAGGTAGCTGCTTGGCGACTGCAACCCCTGCTCTTCTCCCTCTTATCTTCCTTTAGTTATATTTAGCTATTTTCCAGGCTGAGTTAGTCTTGATATTGTTAGACAGATTGTAGTAGATGCTCATGACTAGTGATACCCCGATGCCGGACTTTTCCTTGCGCACTTTTGTTTTGATTTGAACTCCTTTACGAAGGTATTTTTGTTAAATAGCACTAAAATTATCTTTGAAATGAAAATATCGGTTTGTTTTGGAAATGAGTCGGCTTGCCTAGTTCCACGATAGGCGCCATCACGACAGGGGTTTGTTTGGGTCATGACAGATTGGTATCAGAGCCTAGGCTACATAGGTCTCACGAGTCATGAGCGAGTTTAGTAGAGTCTTGCGGATCGGTACGGAGACGTCTGTACTTATCTTCGAGAGGCTGTAGAACCCTTAGGAAAATTTCACTTATATTCTATCGTGCAAAATTAATTCAGTTTGAAACATAACTCTTTGAATTCCTTCCACGCATTCGTATGCGCACATGAGCGCTCAGTATCAGTTGTGCATCGCCGGCTTGTGATTCTATGAACGAGGTTCGAGATGTGTATTATGTGTTTTGGTGATGGGCTAGTCTGGAGGACTTGAGGCCAGTTTTAAACCGTAGCTTTGGCTCGGTAGCTGCAGTTGTAACCTACATATTTGGACTCATATATCCGGTAATGCCCTACGAGTGGAATTCGTGGCTCGATGAGCAGTGGAATGGCTTTGTGATGAGTATGATGTAACTGCGGGATGTGTTAATACGATTTAAATGTGACGAGAAGTGTTTCCTTGAAATGTAAAGGAAGGACATTGGGCACTTGATTTTTTGTTTTGATGTGACGTACGGTCTCGAGTGTGAATGTTTTGAAGGATCTTTCACGTTGTTAAATTTTGTGGCAAATTAAATTCTCATGTCTTGTCAATGAGTTTGGACTCAAGAAAAGTAAGTGATTGTGTAGTAATTGTGGTTGCGAATGGGTATTTTTGATATTGATGGTTCGAGAAAGATGATCTTCGAAGAGACTTAGAGTCGGTAACATTTTATTGGTTCAAGTGCGATAGAGATACATTTCGATTTGATGTAGCAGTTGGGTATCAAAGTATGAGGGAAGACATGACGGGAAGTGTTTCGCGGTGGTTGAAGTACTAGCATGTCAAGTATGAGAAGTAGAGGTTGAGAAGTTTCTTAAAGGAGATGATATAACCGAAGTAAGAGTGGAAGATTAGCATATGAATTCACTAGTAGGGTAGTCGTGCCCCTTGAGAAAGTGTAGAATGGTTTGGAATTGTGTTAGTATGTGAATCGGCCTGCAGACTCTATTTGGAGTAATGGTTAGTGTACAAAGGAAAAATCGAATATGGCATAAAAGAGCGTGTTTGAAATGAATAGAGGCGTGAAGATCTGATTATCATGTCGGGTGCAATATGACTTGAGTTCGGAAGGTATTGTTGACGTACAATTGATGTCAATAGGGAAAGTGCAGATTTATACAAATGGTGGGCGAGCATGAACTCAGGAGAATTTACGGATTTAGTATCATTGGAAGATGTCGGTAAGTAATTTCACATGTAGGTTATCTCCTGTGTGCAGCTAGCGGTTGCTTGATGTTGATGAAGCTTTTGTGAGGAATATTACTTGCTACCCGGTAGGAGGTCACGTGTATGATTTTGGCTGGAGATTCAGAATGTTCATGAAAGGCTTAATAAAAGACTTCGAGAAGTCTGGCAGGTTAACAGTGCGAGACTTTGGTAATTGAGATGGAGAAATCTTTACGGGTTCTAATTTTATATAATTGCAGCTTAAGGCTAAGTGGGGGAGTCTGCTATCGACGAGTTGATTGCACTGTTATGAGTCCTATTAGTTTCGATCCGGGTTTACCGGTAAATCAGTTATGACTTGTATAGGTCGAGATCGAGGATGGATCGGGTAAAGGAATTTCTGGACACAAGTTGTATTATACTCTATGGTTATAGGAGGACCATAAAATAATTGAGAGGTTATTCACAAAGAATATAGTGTGCATGGAGCGGGAATTTGCTCGGTTGCGTAAGAGTGTGGGTTACTCTTTATTCCCTTGGGTGTTGGTGTGCTAATGGGGCACAGGTCGTTTCGGTCCGTTTGGTCGGTTAATTCGAGATTTGAGTAGAGTGGATGACTCTCGAGAATGGTTCTACTGGATTCAAGATTTATAAATATGGCTAGAAAACTGGGAGTTGCATTGAACGATGTTGAGACTCGTGGCATCTTATATCATTGTGAATTATGCATTTCAGTATCAAGAAGGTGAAGGAAACAATTTTAGGTTCACATAAAGTCTCTTCGGAGTAAGCATTTTTGGTTGTGGAACCTTTAGGATACATAAAAAGGGAATTCGACGGCTTATAAGCCTTAGGGCGGTGTGATTCTATGCTAAGGTTCGTGGGGTAAGTTTTAGTTAAGGATAGTACTGTTCTAACAAGGAAAAAGTAGCAATTTGAAGGCAATTTAGAAAGAACTTGGAGAAATAGGACAACTTGGTAGTAGGCTGGGTTAGCATAGTAATGGGTATGATCGGTTCTTTGGGTACTTATGATGTGGCTAGTATCTACAGGTATTTCGTGGCAATGCTCTCGAATTTGGAAACCTTTGTGGCTTGGTGGAGCTAGAGGAATTCAGTTCAGATAGCTTGGTTATGTGCAAATGGATTTCAAAGTGTTCATGATGGGTTCTACCATGGTTTGAACCGGATATTTTCTACCGATGTACGGAACGTGGTGTGTGTTATGATTTCCTCCTAGAAAGAAGCAAGAAAAAGGTTTCTGACTAATAAGGTATGTAATTTGCTAGTGACTCAGAGTTGATAATGGAATTCTTATACTTGTCACATGATGGCATAATAGATGTGGTGTGTTATGCAGTAATAGGATTTACCTGTACAAGGTCACATTTCAGTTTTGAAGGGAAGGACATAAATTCTTAGGCAGCATGAACGGTTTCCGATAACTAGGTAAATGATATTACTATCTGGTATAGCTTGATGAGAGTGTACATTTCAGAAGGGGCAGTGTGTTTTGATTTATGGGTACTTCGCTGGTATTGCGGCACTCTCCTGGTTGATCGACTGTTGATATTCAAATTTTTGCGAGGTGGCACTGAATAAGTTTTTTAAGTATTTCTCGTGGGATGATTGTGTATGAGAGAAGTGTTAGGCATTCGGGCGGTGGGGGTGGAATCAAATATGGTGATTCATGTGTTCTATGGAATTAGAGATTGGGAGTTCTCAGGAGCAGATTGTTTCATGGTTGTGGACTGTGAAGTTGTTGCCGGAGCTAGCCAGATGATAGAAGGTATTATGATTCCGCCATTGTGGACTTTCGGAGGTTGTTTATCTATTGGCGGCTGACCATAGTTGATTTGGGGCCCATTGGTAGGCCCAATTACGATGTGTATTCTACACCGAGCCGGATTGATTGGCTCCATGCTGCTATTGTTGAAGGATGTGCCATTCGGTTGATGTGAAGCTTATTCGTGTTCTGAAATGATCTGTGAGTTACTCTTCTATGCTACGAGGAGTTGTGATTCGTTGGTTATATGCACATATGGTGCGGTTCTATTGTGGCCTTATAGCGGAATTTGAGCAAGAATAGTATTGGATATTGCTTGGTTGATGACGTATTGGTTATGTTCTTTCGGGTTTTATGTTGCATGGTGTCGTTTACTTCTCCGTGGTTATGGTAATGCACGGTTATTGATTTTAGCAGGGTGGCTTGAGGTGTTTCATAAGGACCAGTGTTTGGATAGGGTCGCATATTACAACAGAGTTGTATGGAAATATGATCCCTCGTGTAAGATTCGTGTGTTATGGTTCTGCGGTGTGTGATGGGTTCTTAGCATTGCGTCGGGGTGGTACTCGTCGAGCTTGCAAAATGGTTCTCCTGTTTGAGTCATTGTTACGATTGGGTACATTTGGAATGTTGCTATCTGGTGCACGGATTGCACGGGTTGTGGCTTTAGGTTGTATTGATGTGTTATGTCACTATAGTGGCCGTGTTGGATGAGACGAGGTCATTGGGTTGTCACGACCCAACTGGAAGGTCATGACTAGCACCCGGGCCATACTTGCCGAGCACCAACGTACATTTTATCTAACCTTCCTTATTATCTTTAAGGGCCGACAAGATCAATATAAATGGTAGACTTGGATCATGAACATCTAACAATGAAAGATAATGTCATAAACATACATAACATGGGATGACAAGACTGTCAAGAAACTATATATAAGGTACGAGCTACCATGCTGCCATGAAAAACTATAACACAAAAATCAGCCGACAAGGCATTCCAAACCATACATGAGTCGACACTTGTCTATGAGCCTCTAAAGGAACATAAGTGCTACAACATTGCCGGAACAGGGCCCCGACATACCCATACTGTCTATAACAAAAATGCATACCAAGACCACGGCAAGTCCGGAGAAGGGATCTCGCCAATAACCACTGAACTGGACAGCCTACTGTGGTGGGGGAGCTACGTCTACCCGTATATCATGACCTGCAGCACGACATGCAGCGTCCACAAATAAAAAGGACGTCAGTACGAATAATATACTAAGTATGTAAGGCAGGAAAGCATAAGTAAGAACAGTAATGTAAACAGGGATAGAGAATATACAACCTGTGACATCTGGGTACCTCTGAGGGCTACTGGCATGAAATACATGATACATACATATATATACATAAATTTTTAAAACATACCTCTTTGTGGGCATCATCATCATCATATCGTACCCGGCCGTAATAAGTTCGGTAAAACATACCCGGCCATCATAAGGCTCGGTAGAATCGTACCCGGCCACGTGGAGCTCGGTAAAACCCAACTGATCAGTGGTTGCGCAATAGGTGCCGTACCCGGCCGACTATAGCGTGACTCGGTAGAGTAAAATAGATACATATATATGATGCATGCTGGACTCATCGGAATCACATTTGAACCTTTTGGAGTGATGTAAGGTCGGTATCCTTCGTACACGTTATTTGGATTAAATCTTCATCAAGAATCTTCTAAGAATCAGGAACTACCAACAACATTGATAATATAAGAATAAGCGAAGTAACATCAATATCAATCGTTTCATAAGAAGGCCAGCAATGTAAGTACTGCTAGCTTCTAAGAGTAGAGTATCTTTGGGAGCTCGTTCATTACATTATGTACAATCGGAGTCATGAAAAAGAATGAAGGGGATAGCCTCACATACCTTGTATATACTGCCCAACCTCAAGCTATGCAAATGTCACGACTCCTTAGTCTACAATAAGAGAAATGACACTATCATTATCGTTTAAGCGTCGTAACTATTATGTATCGACCACAACCTATTTTACGATGAAACGGACAACACCTCCCCTATTTATATGACTTCCCACAAGTCAATACAATCACCAAACAGCCCAAACAACATCATTAATAATCATATTGAGCCTCCAAAACAGTCCACCAACCAACAACATTACTACCAAGCCTTTCGATATATATTTCACAAGTTCTAGCTTCAACGACTTAGCCGCAACTTGGATAATCTTAAATATATATAGAGTAAGAGGTTAATTACCTTTAAACAGAAAGAAAACTCCAATTTGACCTTAATGTTTCACGAAATATCCCTCCAATTCTGCCACAAGAACAAGGAAGCGAAACTAGCAATTAATTCGGGTTTTTCGACACTAGAATTACTTTAGAAGACTTGAAATCACCTAGGGTTGATATTAAAAACTTGAAGGTGTATTTACAGAATATAAAACACTTAAAACAACGTCCCACACGATCTGGAACAACACAAAAATCAGCAACAACAAGAAGAACAAGAAACTTACTAGCGCCACGGGATTCCCGACATTTGATTTGTGTTGTTTGCCCTTTGTTTGGGTCTTGGATCATGAGAGAACCTTGAGAGACTGTTTTTAGGGTTCTAAGGTCTGAATATACTGAAAAATAATGACTTAAAACGGGGTTGAGGTATCATATATATATCCATATGTCTTAAACCGGGGTTAAGGTATCATATATATATATATATATATCCATATGTCTTAAACCGCCTATGAGGGCCCCATAGAGAGCTGCTTGGCGCACTCTCGCGAAAATGCAAATATCTCTCTATTCCGAGATCGTATCGACGAACGGTTTAATGTGTTGGAAACTAGACTCATAGATCTTCAATTTTATAGATATATCACCCCATAATTCCAAGTACATTGGGAGAAAAATGTAGTAATATTTTACCTAAAGTTTAAGTAAAATTATAAACGTAAGTTGCGACAACTTTTATCGACTTTTGTTTCATAACTTGCTTGACTTCAAGACTTATGATGCGGATATTATATGATTCAAATATATTAAAACATGACCTCTTGGGACAATTAATCACCTCTAGTGTTACCCGAAAATACGGGTTACAACATCCTTGATTCGTTTAACTTCAAATACTTGTTAACCACTCTTATACACCCTTGTATCGTTTAAGAACAATAGGATTAACTTTTTATCATCTCAAAGATAATATCTTCTTGGATTTACATCAACTAACTTACTATGTGATCTAAGGTATGCAAATTTGGGTTGTAACACCCTCTCCCCCTTAGGAACATTCGTCCTCGAATGTAAGGGTTTATGGGGTGTCTAACTCATCGTGGATTCCGACGGAGATTTCCGGCTGAGTTTCCCCTATAACATGGACACTAGCCAACTTGAAAGCAGTTAAACCCAACCTATGGCCTTACAAGACTATACAAAGCATTATGGATATGTACATTATCTGCATATCACTATTTTGTATTAAAATAAAAGAGTATTCACAAGCTATTGCTTACCTCATAGAGCCGTTTCACCTTATAATGCGTCCTTCTTTCCCCCGGCTTCCTCGTTATCTTCACTCTGGAATAGGTAAGGGTATTTAGACTTCATCTCCTCTTCTGCTTCCCGTGTCATTTCTTCTATATTCTTGTTCCTCCATAATACTTTGACGGAAGCTACATCCTTTGTTCTCCGTTTGCGGACTTGTCGATCTAATATAGCCACTGGCACTTCATCATATGATAGATCCTTTGTAACTTGTACATCTTTGATAGGGACAACCCGATAAGGGTCTCCAATACATTTCCTCAACATAGATACATGGAATACCGGGTAGACAAATTCCAATTTAGATGGCAATTCTAACTCGTAAGCAACCTGTCCAATTCGTCGAAGAATTTTGTACGGCCCAATATACCGCGGACTCAACTTACCCTTCTTCCCAAAACGCATAACACCCTTCATCGGCGAGATTTTTAGGAAAACCCAATCACCAACCTCAAATTCCAGATCACGACGTCGAACATCATAATAAGACTTTTGCCTGCTTTGTGCCATCCTCAGTCGCTCTTGTATCACTTTCACCTTCTCAATGGCTTGGTGAATCAAATCTGGCCCATATAATTCTGTCTCACCGACTTCGAACCATCCAACTGGTGATCTACATCTCCTCCCGTACAGTGCCTCATACGGGGCCATTTTAATACTGGAATGGTAGCTATTATTGTAGGCAAATTCTATAAGTGCCAGATGGTCATCCCAATTCCCCTTGAAATCTAGAACACATGCTCGTAGCATATCTTCAAGCGTCTGAATGGTACGTTCAGCCTGTCCGTCAGTCTGCGGATGGAATGCAGTGCTGAGATTTACTTGTGTGCCTAAACCCTTCTGAAAAGACCTCCAAAAGTTAGCCGTAAATTGAGCTCCTCGGTCTGATATAATAGATACCGGCACACCATGAAGCCTAACAATCTCCTTGATATACAACTTCGCATAATCTTCAGCCGTGTAAGTTGTCTTAACTGGTAGAAAATGGGCAGATTTTGTAAGTCGATCAACTATCACCCAGATGGAGTCAAACTTATGATAAGAGCGAGGTAATCCAATAATGAAGTCCATATTAATCACCTCCCATTTCCAGGTCGGAATCTCTATATTCTGAATCAATCCACTGGGTTTCTGATGCTCGATCTTTACTTGTTGACAATTAGGACACTGGGCTACAAATTCTGCAATAGACTTCTTCATGTTATCCCACCAATACTGCTCCTTAACGTCATGATACATCTTTGTCGAGCCAGGATGGATAGAATATCGGGACTGATGAATCTCAATCATAATCTTCTCTCGCAACCCTGCCACACTAGGCACACATAATCGGCCCTGGTATCTCAGTGTCCCATCTCCTCCGATCTTGAAAGCTGTAATCTTACACTGCTGAATTCCCTCTCTCAATCTTACTAAGGTAGGATCTTCATATTGCCGTGCTTTTACCTCGGCTACCAAAGATGATTCTGCTGTATTCTGTACAGTAACACCTCCGTCATCAGAGTCCAACAATCTGATTCTCATATTGGCCAGCTGGTGAAGCTCTTTGGTCAACCCTTGTCTACCTGCCTCAATATGTATTAGGCTTCCCATTGACTTACGGCTGAGAGCGTCTGCCACAACATTGGCTTTACCAAATGGTACAATATCTCGACGTCGTAGTCTTTCAGTAATTCAAGCCACCTACGCTGCCTCAAATTCAACTCCTTCTGCTTGAAGATGTATTGTAAACTCTTGTGATCTATGTAGATGTCAACATGGACGCCGTATAAGTAGTGCCGCCATATCTTCAAAGCATATATTACTGCAGCCAATTCCAAATCATGAGTTGGGTAATTATTTTCATGCTTCTTCAATTATCTTGATGCATAAGCAATCACCTTCCCACGTTGCATCAATATTCACCCCAAACCTATACCTGAGGCATCACAATATACCACATAACCTTCTGTTCCTTCTGGGAGAGTGAGCACTGGCGCGGATGTCAATCGATTCTTTAGCTCCTGAAAACTATGTTCACAAGCATCAGACCACTGGAACTTGGTAGCTTTCTGTGTTAACTTAGTCAATGGTGCTGATATAGAGGAAAACCCTTCTACAAACTGCCTATAATATCCTGCTAGCCCCAGGAAGCTGCGGACTTTTGACGGTGTTGTAGGTCTCGGCCAATTCTTCACTGCATCGATCTTCTGAGTGTCGACACTAATACTCTCATCAGATATCACATGGCCAAGGAATGCTACTGAGTTCAGCCAGAATTCACATTTAGAGAGCTTAGCATATAACTTATGATCCTGAAGGGTCTGTAATACTATCCGTAAGTGGCCCGCATGTTTCGCCTCCGAACGAGAATACACCAGAATGTCATCAATGAATACGATCACGAACACATCAAGATAGGGCCTGAATACACTATTCATGAGATCCATAAAAGCTGCTGGGGCATTTGTTAGCCCGAACGACATCACCAAGAACTCAAAATGCCCATATCTTGTCCGGAAGGCCGTCTTTGGAATATCCTTCTCCTTAACCCTCACCTGATGATACCCTGAACGCAAGTCAATCTTGGAGAAATACTTGGCACCCTGGAGTTGGTCAAACAGGTCATCAATTCTTGGAAGTGGATACTTGTTCTTTATTGTAAACTTATTCAACTGTCGATAATCGATACACATCCTTAACGACCCATCTTTCTTCCGCACGAACAAGACTGGCGCACCCCAAGGTGAAGTGCTAGGCCTAATGAAACCCTTATCCAGCAAGTCCTTCAACTGCGCCTTCAACTCTTGCAACTCTGCCGGGGCCATCCTGTATGGAGGGATAGAGATCGGTTGAGTGTCAGGCAACGCATCAATGCTAAACTCAATCTCCCTTTTAGGAGGAAGGCCTGGGAGTTTATCTGGGAAAACATCTGGAAATTCATTGACCACGGGAATTGATTGTAGAGTAGGCGGCTTCGCCTCCGCATCCCTAACGCGAACAAGATGATAAATGTAACCTTTTTAGATCATCTTCCTTGCCTTAAGATAGGAAATAAACCTACATTTTGGCGTAGCAATGTTCCCCTTCCATTCAATGGCGGGTTCACCAGGAAACTGAAACCTAACAATCTTCGTACGACAGTCAACATTTGCATAGCATGAGACCAACCAGTCCATTCCCATTATCACATCGAAATCAACCATTTCTAACTCAAATAAATTTACCGAGGTTTGACGACTACAAATCATCACAGTGCAACCTCTATATACCCTTCTAGCAATCATAGAATCTCCTATCGGAGTGGATACCGCAAGTGGTTTACTTATCAATTCAGGTGCAATGCCAAACTTATTAGCCACAAAGGGTGTAACATATGATAAGGTAGATCCTGGATCAATTAGCGCATATACATCATAAGAAAACATAGACAATATACCTGCAACAACATCCGGAGACGACTCGAGATCTTGTCGACCTACTAGAGCATAGGTTCGATTTTGAGCACCACTCGAACTCGGCACTGAACCTCTACCTCTACCACGACCTGTCGACTGTTGAAAACCTTGTGCTGGAGGACGAACTGATGAGGAAGAACCAGACACAGATCCAGTCGGCTGAGCCATACCACCACCTTCTCTGTTAGGACCATCCTGCATCATATGGCCAGGCTGTCCGCAAGAATAGCACGCATCGGAACCTCGACGGCACAGTCCAAAGTGGGCCTTGCCGCACTGATCACAACGAGGTGTTCGGGGTCTCATCTGACTAGTATCTCTATGAAATTGTGAGCATGATGCCCTCGAACTCTGACCTGAACCAAAATAGGTAAATCGATCATACCGAGGCCTCTGAAACTGTGGAGGAGCACTAGCTACAGGTGGCACCGAACTCCTCGAAGACTGGGGCCTGATACTGCCTCTGAACTCATCAGGATACCCTGCAAATCTCGCCCTCTTATGCTGGCCCCTATCCTGCTCCGTATCTGCCCTTTGCTGGCGCTTACGATCCTCTAAGGTCTGGGTATAAGCCTGAATACGGGAAATATCCATGCCCTCTACCAAGGAGGCTGTTGTGCACTCATTTATCAGATGTGGTCCCAACCCGTTCACGAACAGGTGCACCCTATCACTCATCTCGACCACCATATGGGGAGCATACCTTGCTAAAGAATCAAACTGTATACTATACTCTCGTACACTCATATTACCCTGTCGAAGGTTCAAGAACTTATCAGCTCTAGCTCGTCGTATCTCAACTGGCAAGTAGTGACGAAGAAAGGCCTCAGAAAATTCCTTCCACACGGCTGGAGGAGCATTCAGACCCCTAGATCTCTCCCAACTATCATATCAGAAAACCGCTAAATCCCATAACCGATAAGAAGCCAACTCTACTGCCTCCGTATCACTAGCATGCATAACCCGCAATGTACGATGAACCTGATCAATAAATGTTTGCGGGTCCTCCTTGGGGTCTGATCCGGTAAACACTGGAGGGTCTAGATTAATAAAATCATGAACTTCTCACTAACCGGTTTATCAGTAGCACCGGTATTCTGCCTCTGAGCCTGAGCAGCTACCAAGCTAGTCAACAACTGTACCGCACTGTGCATATCATGGTCTGTAGTTCCAGACGGAGGAACTGGATGTACTGGGTTCCTCCTAATATCCTCTGGAGAAGACGGAGAGGTATGAGACGGCATCTCACTCTGAGCCTCACTTTGGCCTGCTCTGGCTGGAGGCACCTGAATGTTACCCTCTCCCACAGCAATATCAAGCAGTTTACTAATCGCTTGCTTCATAGTCAAATGCATCGCTGAAAGAAAACAAGGTGAATATTAGATATGAACACTTACGACTCAACTCTACGCACGATCTAGATTCAGGAAGAAGGTAACAACCCTAGATGTCACGTAGACTCCTGATTATAAATGTGGCACGCTACACATCCATAATCAAAACTCTAGTAGACACGGCTCATAGACAACCCCTAGGACAGACTTGCTCTGATACCAAGTTTGTCACGACCAAACTGGAAGGTCATGACTAGCACCCGGGCCATACTTGCCGAGCACCAACATACATTTTATCCAACCTTCCTTATTATCTTTAAGGGCTGACAAGATAAATATAAATGGTAGACATGGATCATGAACATCCAACAATGAAAGATAATATCATGAACATACATAACATGGTATGACAAGACTGTCAAGAAACTATATATAAGGTACGAGCTACCATGCTGCCATGAAAAACTATACAACAAAAATCAGCCGACAAGGCATTCCAAACCATACATGAGTCGACACTTATCTATGAGCCTCTAAAGGAACATAAGTGCTACAACATTGCCGGAACAGGGCCCCGACATACCCATACTGTCTATAACAAAAATGCATACCAAGACCACGGCAAGTCCGGAGAAGGGATCTCGCCAATAACCGCTGAACTGGACAGCCTACTGTGGTGGGGGGAGCTGCGTCTACCCGTCTATCAGGACCTGCAGCATGACATGCAGCGTCCACAAATAAAAAGGACGTCAGTACGAATAAAGTACTGAGTATGTAAGGCAGGAAAGCATAAGTAAGAACAGTAATGTAAACAGGGATAGAGAATATACAACCTGTGACATCTGGGTACCTCTGAGGGCTACTGACATGAAATAAATGATACATACATATATATACATAAATTTTTAAAATATACCCCTTTGTGGGCATCATCATCATCATATCGTACCCGGCCGTAATAGGCTCGGTAAAACGTACCCGGCCATCATAAGGCTCGGTAGAATCGTACCCGGCCACGTGGAGCTCGGTAAAACCCAACTGATCAGTGGTTGCACAATAGGTGCCGTACCCGGCCGACTATAGCGCGACTCGATAGAGTAAAATAGATACATATATATGATGCATGCTGGACTCATTGGAATCACATTTGAACCTTTTGGAGTGATGTAAGGTCGGTATCCTTCGTACACGTTATTAGGATTAAATATTCATCAAGAATCTTATAAGAATCAGGAACTACCAACAATATTGATAATATAAGAATAAGCGAAGTAACATCAATATCAATCATTTCATAAGAAGGGCAGCAATGTAAGTACTGCTAGCTTCTAAGAGTAGAGTATCTTTGGGAGCTCGTTCATTACATTATGTACAATCGGAGTCATGCAAAAGAATGAAGGGGATAGCCTTACATATCTTGTATATACTGCCCAACCTCAAGCTATGCAAATGTCACGACTCCTTAGTCTACAATAAGAGAAATGACACTATCATTATCGTTTAAGCGTCGTAACTATTATGTATCGACCACAACCTATTTTACGATGAAACGGACAGCACCTCCCCTATTTATATGACTTCCCACAAGTCAATACAATCACCAAACAGCCCAAACAACATCATTAATAATCATATTGAGCCTCCAAAACAGTCCACCAACCAACAACATTACTACCAAGCCTTTCGATATATATTTCACAAGTTCTAGCTTCAACGACTTAGCTGCAACTTGGATAATCTTAAATATATATAGAGTAAGAGGTTCCTTACCTTTAAACAGAAAGAACAACTCCAATTTGACCTTAATTTTCCACGAAATATCCCTTCAATTCTGCCACAAGAACAAGGAAGCGAAACTAGCAATTAATTCGGGTTTTTCGACACTAGAATTACTTTAGAAGACATGAAATCACCTAGGGTTGATATTAAAAACTTGAAGGTTTATTAACAGAACATAAAACAATTAAAACAACCTCCCACACGAGCTGGAACAACACAAAAATCAGCAACAACAAGAAGAACAAGAAACTTACTAGCGCCACGGGATTCCCGACATTTGATTTGTGTTGTTTGCCATTTATTTGGGTCTTGGATCATGAGAGAACCTTGAGAGACTGTTTTTAGGGTTCTAAGGTCTGAATATACTGAAAACTAATGACTTAAAACGGGGTTAAGGTATCATATATATATATATATATATCCATATGTCTTAAACCGCCTATGAGGGCCCCATAGAGAGCTGCTTGGCGCACTCTCGCGAAAATGCAAATATCTCTCTATTCCGAGATCGTATCGACGAACGGTTTAATGTGTTGGAAACTAGACTCATAGATCTTCAATTTTATAGATATATCACCCCATAATTCCAAGTACATTGGGAGAAAAATGTAGTAATATTTTACCTAAAGTTTAAGTAAAATTATAAACGTAAGTTGCGACAACTTTTATCGACTTTTGTTTCATAACTCGCTTGACTTCAAGACTTATGATACGGATATTACAACATCCTTGATTCGTTTAACTTCAAATACTTGTTAACCACTCTTATACACCCTTGTATCGTTTAAGACCAATAGGATTAACTTCTTATCATCTCAAAGATAATCTCTTCTTGGATTTACTTCAACTAACTTACTATGTGATCTAAGGTACGCGAATTTGGGTTGTAACATGGGCCTAGAATGGATGCTATCAGATTTAATTGTGGTATAATTGGGAGGATAATATCAGAAGTCGGATTTGAGATTGGCTATAGTTCTTGTAGAAGGAACGAGAGCTCCATGACCTGTTGGTCTAATGAACGGTTATGAACGGTATGTTTCTTTCATCATCGGCAGTGTACGAACATTTTAGAACGAGGTTTTGTTTGATACGAGGTTTATTACCGGTACTAGGTTGATTTGAGCCGATACTGTGATTAGAAATCATTGCTTCGAGCATTCTAGCTATGAAGTATTTGAATTTGAGTATTGGAGTTATGGTTACGGCTTTTGGTGCAGCTTGTTCAGATTTATAAGGTATGTAGATGCGAACTTCTGATCTTATAGGAAATTTCGGATGTTGGAAATTTAATTCGAAGGCTTGTGGGCTAGGTTGAATTGAGAAATTTCAGTTATGCTGTGCTATCAGACCTGTATGGGATAGGGTGACGTGGGATCACCCTCAGGTATGTGTATGGGAAGGTTACACAGCCATTTCTTGGCTTTTGGAACAACTCTCGGCAAGTTCGAGGACGAACGTATGTTTAAGTGGGGGAGGATGTAACGACCCGGCCGGTCGTTTCGGGAGTTATAGCACCGTTTCCCCCATTTCTATTTCCTTTATGCTCTTAAGCTATATTATTATATACCAGGTTAGTTGGTTCGGGCCCGGAGTGGTTTCAGAGTTGAATGAGACACTTAGTCTCCTATTTAGAAGCTTAAGTTGGAAAAATCAACCTGATATTGAACTATGTGTAAACAATCTCGGATTTGAATTTTTATGGTCACGTTAGCTTCGTTAGGTGATTTTAGACTTGGGAGTGCGTCCGGAATGTGATTTGGTGGTCCGTAGTAGAATTAGGCTTGAATTGGCAAAAGTTGGAAATTTGGCAATTTTGGTCGGTAGTGGAAAATTTGATATCGGGGTCGGAATGGAATTCCGGAAGTTGGAGTAGGTTCGTAGTGTCATTTGTGACGTGTGTGCAAAAATTTTAGGTCATTCGGACGTGGTTTGGTTGGTTTCGGCATCGGTTGTCGAATTTTGAAGTTTAGAAGTTCTTAGGCTTGAATCTGACGGTAATTTGGTAATTTGATGTTGTTTTGAGTGATTCGAAGGTTCGACTAAGTTTGTATGTTGATATATGACCTGTTGGTATTTTTGGTTGAGGTCTCGAGGGCCTCGGGGTGATTCCGGGTGGTTAACAGATGGCTTGAAGTTGGGAATGCAGCTAAAGCTGCTGCTACTGATAGTTTCGCACTTGCGGAGGGGAGAACCACATGTGCGAGGTCGCAGGTACGCGTGGGAGTTCGTAGGTGCGGACAGTGTCGAGGTAGGCTGGGTCCTCAAGTGCGTATATGAGGTTGCATCTGCGATCCCGCAGGTGCGAGGCCTGGGGCGCAGATACGGAGAGAAGGATTTTGGGCAGGCTTCGCAGATGCGAAGTGTTACGCGCAGGTGCACGATTTCTGCCGCAGATGCAGAATCTGGGCTTTTTAGTGAGTTCCGCACCTGCGATGGAAATTTCCCCAGGTGCGGCGTCGCAGAAGCGGAAAAAGAGGCCGCAGGTGCGATAGTGCTGTGCAGAAATCCTCCAGCTTGTGGTTGTCTTTCATTTTCAATTTTGGGCTTGAGGAACTCGGGAGAGAGGCAATTTTTCTAAGGTTTTGAAGGAGCAACGTTAGGGTAAGTGATTCTAACCCATAATAGTATAAATTTCGTGAATCTATGGCTTTGTTCATCATTAATTAGTAGGATTTTTGAAGTGAAATGAGGGGTTAGGGCTTGGGATTTTTGGAGAGTAATTTAAGGATTTGAAGGACCAAACGATGTCGGATTTTGATGAATTTGGTATGGTTAAACTCGTGAGTGGATGAGCTTTCTAGTTTTGTAAATTATGTCCTATTTTGAGAAGTGGGCCTTGGGTCCGGGTCTGAGCCAATTTCGGGTTTTGAGCTAATTTGATAGTTTTTCTTGTGGAATTCATTCCATTAGCGTATATTGATGGTATTGTACTGATTGTGAATAGATTCAAAGAGTTTGGAGGCCAAATCAAGGGGCATGAGCATTGCGGAGTAGGGGATTTGATTGGTTGGAGGTAAGTAACGATTGTAAATCTAGTCCTGAGGGTATGAAACCCAGGATTTTCGTATCAATTACTATGTTGAGGTGACAAACATGCTAGGTTACGGGCGTGTGGGCGTGCATCGTTGAGGATTGTGACTTGGTCCGCCCCGTAGCAACTGTAAAGTTGCATATTTTGTTGAAACTATATGATACTTATGAGTTTTAGAAATGAGTTTTTTTAATTGGGCGGAATGCCATGTTTGGGCCTTGTGCCAGTGCTGTTTGGACCCTTAGAGGCCTTTTTCTTACTTTCCTCTCACTGTTTTCGATTGAAAATCTATACTCAGTCATGGTTAAACTTGTTTACTGCATAACTCAGTTTTACTACTCTGTTTTGATGCATATAAATGTTGTTTTGGGCTGAGTGCCCTAGTTTTACTGAGAGTCCGAGTGGCTTGAGAGGTTTATGACTGAGTGAGGCCGAGGGCCTTATTTGTGAGGATATTTATGGGATTGGGCTGCACGCCGCAGCATGTTTGATATAGGCCGAGGGTCTGAGTGATTTATGCCTTGATTTGGCTTGATATAACGCTTGGGCTGAAGGAGCCTCTCCGGAGTCTGTACATACCCCCAGTGAGCGCATGTACCTACTGAGTGCGAGTACCGAGTGTCGATTGTCGAGTGCTGAGAGACTGGGAGGCATGATTGATTGTGAGGTATGCCCAAGAGACATGAGTGACTGTGATATTTTCCCGAGGGGCTGTATACGAGTGATGTTTTGCCTGATGGGTTGTTCATGATTTCATCATTTTGCTCACCTTTGCATTGAGCCTCTATTTGAAACCGTTGAAAAATATTTTAAATGATTTTTACTGGAACTGGGTTTTAAACGAGATGATTTGATTCAAACACTGATTTTTAAAGCATGTTGTATTTTATCGAGATTTCATGATATGAAATTTATATGTTTTGTTGCTCGTCACTACTGCTCAGTCTTTGTTTAGTGTTTATACTTACTGATTTGGCATACTCACGTTACTCCCTGCACCTTGTGTGCAGATCCAGGTATAGCTGGACACGGTAACGGCTGTTGACTATTCCGGTTGCAGAATTTCTCGGGGATTGCAAGGTAGCCTAGCGATCGCAGCCCCTGCTCTTCTTTCTCTTATCTTCCTTTAGTTGTATTTAGCTATTTTCCATACTATGTTAGTCTTGATATTGTTAGACAAATTGTAGTAGATGCTCATGACTAGTGAAATCCCGATGTTGGGCTTTTCTTTTTCGCACTTTTGTTTTGATTTGAACTCCTTTACGAAGGTATTTATGTTAAATAGCCTTGAGATTATCTTTGAAATAAAAATATCGGTTTGTTTTAGAAATGAGTCAACTTGCCTAGTTCCAGGATAGGCGCCATCAGGACAGGGTTAGTTTGGGTCGTGACAAGTTGGTATGAGAGCCTAAGTTATATAGATCTCGCGAGTCATGAGCGGGTTTAGTAGAGTCTTGCAGATCGGTACGGAGACGTCTGTACTTATCTTCGAGAGGCTGTAGAACCCTTAGGAAACTCCACATTCTTGAATTCTTTTCGTGTGAATTTGTTGATTCTAGTAACTAAACATTTGTTGTTTCATTCTCTCACAGATGGTGAGGACTCGTACTACCGGTCAGGAGGGCCAGCCACTAGTATCACCAGCCAAGGCCGCGAGAGGCCGAGGCCGTGGTAGAGGCCGTGGTAGGGGCATAGGTGCAGCCCGCTCCGCAGCTGGGGCAATATCTGCAGATCTACCAGTTGCCCCAGATTAGGACCAGATTCTAGTTGTTGATGCACCAGCTCAGGCACCACCTGCGCCTATTGTGATTCCAGGCCTTCAGGAGGCCCTAGCTTTGATTCTGACAGCGTGTACTGGCCTTGCTCAGGCGATCTCTATCTCGACGACCGCAACCACTTCTCAGGCCGGGGGAGGCACAAGCACTCAGACTCTCATCGCTAGTACACCCGAGCAGGTTGTTCAGGGACTCCAGACACCGGGGGCACCACCAGACCAACCGGTTCCAGCTGTACAGGATTATGTGGTTCCTGCTATGCCCGAGGATGATCAACGTAGGTTGGAGAGGTTTGGGAGACTCCAGCCGCCACCTTTCAGTGGAACAGAGAGAGAGGATGCTCAGGACTTCTTGGACATGTGTCAGAGGATACTCCATACTGTTGGTATTCTGGAGACCTGTGGGGTCTCATTCACTACTTTTTAGTTTTCTGGGGCTGCACTCAGATGGTGGGAGACTTAAGAGATGTGTAGGCCTGTTGGCACATCATCCCTTACTTGGTAGCAGTTCTCCGTGGTCTTTTTGGAGAAGTTCGTGCCTTGGTCTCGCAGAGAGGAGCTACGTAGACAGTTTGAGCGGTTTCGCTAGGGTGATATTTCTGTAACGCAATATGAGATACGATTCTCGGAGTTAGCCCGTCATGCTATCTGGTTGGTTCCCACGGATAGGGAGAGGATCATGAGGTTTATTGATGGTCTCACTTTTCAGCTATAGTTGCTTATGACCAGAGAGAGGATGTCTGGTGCTACCTTTGATGCGGTTGTCAACATTGCTCGGCAGATTGAGATGGTTCGCGGTCAGGAGAGGGTTGAGAGGGAGGCCAAGAGGCCTCATGGTTAGGATGGATTCAGCGGTGGTCCTTTTGGGGGTCAGTTCCAGCACGGTAGAAGTCATCATTTCAGACATGCTCAGTCAGCTCGACCATTTCACCGTGGTGCATCATCTCGCCATGGTTGTCATAGTTCTCATCAGGGCCACTCATCACTCGGTTCCCTTCTAGCCCAGAGTTCGTCCCGTGCTCCACCAGTTCAGGGCTCCTCCATGCCAGGTTCTTCTACCGGTTATCCCGGTGCTAGGGGTTCCCTTTAGTTCCCGCCACCAGCAACAGAAAGTTGTTTTGAGTGTGGGGAGTTTGGGCATATGTGGAGGAAGTGTCATCATCGTTATAGAGGTCTATCTCAGCAGAGGGGTTAGCCTTCGACTTCAGCACCAGTTACTTCACCACCCACCCAGTCAGCTCGGGGTGGAGGTTAGTCAGCTAGGAGTTGCCCTAGAGGGGGAGGCAGATCAAGGGGTGGTCAGGTCCGTTTCTATGCCCTCCCTGCTAGACCAGGTGCTATTGCTTTAGATGCTGTGATTACATGTATTGTCTCAGTTTGTCACAGAAATGCCTCCGTATTATTTGACCCTGGTTCCACATATTCATATGTTTCCTCGTATTTCGCCTATATTCTAGATATGTCCCGTGTGTCTTTAGTTTCATCTGTTCATGTATCTACTCCTGTGGGCGATACTATTGTGGTGGACCGCGTATATCGGTCATGTGTGGTGACTATTAGGGGTCTGTAGACCCGAGTAGATGTATTGTTGCTCAGTATGGTTGACTTTGATGTGATATTGGGCATGGATTGGTTATCTCTATGTCATGCTATTCTAGATTGTCACGCTAAGACCGTGACCTTGGTAATGCCAGAATTTTCAAGGGTTGAGTGAAGCGGTTCTGTAGATTATGTACCAAGTAGGGTGATTTCATATTTGAAGGCCCAGCGTATGGTTGAGAAAGGTTGCCTGTCTTATTTTGGTTTTGTGGGGGATGTTAGTATAGAGACTCCTACCATTGATTATGTTCCAGTGGTACGTGATTTTCCGGATGTGTTTCCTGCAGATCTGCCGGGCATGCCGCCTGATAGGGATATCGACTTTGGTATTGATTTGGTGCCACACACTCAGCCCATTTCTATTCCACCATATCGTATGGCACCGACGGAGTTGAAAGAATTAAAAGAACAACTTCAGGAACTCCTTAGTAAGGGGTTTATTCTACCTAGTGTGTCACCTTGGGGTGCACCGGTTCTATTTGTGAAGAAGAAGGATGGTTCCATGAGAATGTGCATTGATTACAAGCAGCTGAACAAGGTCACAGTCAAGAACAAGTATCCTTTGCCTCGTATTGATGATTTATTTGACCAGATTTAGGGAGCGAGGGTGTTCTCCAAGATTGATTTGAGGTCCGGTTATTACCAACTGAAGATTCAGGATTCAGATATTCTTAAGATAGCTTTCAGGACCCGATATGGCCATTATGAGTTCTTAGTGATGTCTTTTGGGCTGACCAATGCCCCAGCAACGTTCATGCATTTGATGAACAATGTATTTCAACCTATATTTGGACTCATTCATTGTTGTATTCATTGATGACATCCTGGTGTACTCTCATAGCTAGGAGGATCACACTCAACATCCGAGGATTGTATTACAGAGATTGAGGGAAGAGAAGCTTTATGCAAAGTTGTCCAATTGTGAGTTTTGGCTCGGTTCAGTAGCATTCTTGGGGCACGTGGTGTCCAGTAAGGGTATTCAGGTGGATCCGAAGAAGATAAAGGTGGTGCATAGTTCGCCTAGACCGTCCTCAGCCACGGAGATTAGGAGATTTCTTGGTTTGGCAGGTTATTACCGTCGCTTTGTTGAGGAATTTTAATCTATTGCATCACACTTGACCAAATTGATCCAGAAGGGTGCTCCATTCAGGTGGTCGGATGAGTGTGAGGAGTGCTTTCAGAAGCTCAAGACTGCTTTAAGCACATCTCCAGTGTTAGTTCTGTCATCAGCTTTAGGGTCTTACACCATGTATTGTGATGCCTCGAGGGTAGGTATTGGTTGTGTTCTGATGCAAGAGGGTGGGGTGATTTCCTATGCCTCGCACCAGTTGAAGACCCATGAGAAGAACTATCATGTCCATGACCTTGAGTTAGCAGCCATTGTTCACGCCTTGAAGATTTGGCGCCATTATTTGTATGGGGTTCATTGTGAGATCTATCCTGATCACCGGAGTCTTCACCATCTGTTTAGGCAGAAAGATCTTAATTTATGTTAGCGGAGCTGGTTGGAGCTTCTTAAGGACTATGATATCACTATTTTGTATCATCCGGGGAAAGCCAATGTGGCGGCCGATGCTTTTAGTCGTCGGGCAGAGAGTTTGGTTAGTTTAGCATATCTTCCAGCAGTAGAGAGACCTTTGGCATTGGATGTTCAGGCCTTAGCAGGCCAGCTTGTGAGATTGGATATTTCGGAGCCGAGTCGGGTGTTGGCTTGCGTGGTCTCCAGGTCTTCTCTTTATGACCGTATCAGGGAGCGTCAGTATGATGACCCCCACTTACTCCTTATTCAGGATAGGGTTCGGAGAGGTGATGCTAGGGATGTGACTATTGGTGATGACAGCGTGTTGAGGATGCAGGGCCGAATATGTGTGCCTAATGTAGATGGGCTTCGGGAGTTGATTCTTGAGGAGGCCAACAGCTTGCGGTATTCCATCCATTTAGGTGCCGCGAAGACGTACCAGGATTTGAGGCAGCAATATTGGTGGAGGCGGATGAAGAAGGATATAGTTGGGTTTGTAACTCGGTGTCTCAACTGTCAGCAGGATAAGTATGAACATCAGAGACCGGGTGGCTTGCTTCAGAGATTAGAGATCCCAGAGTGGAAGTGGGAGCGGATCACCATGGAATTTATTGTTAGGTTCCCACGGACTTCAAGGAAGTTTGATTCTATTTAGGTGATTGTGGATCGGCTGACCAAGTCAGCCCACTTCGTTCCAATTGGTACTACTTACACTTCAGAGCGGTTTGATGAGATTTACATTCGAGAGATTGTTCGCCTGCATGGTGTCCCAGTTTTCATCATTTCAGATAGGGGCACTCAGTTTACATCGCAATTTTGGACGGCCGTGCAGTGAGAGTTGGGTACTCAGGTTGAGTTGAGCACGAATTTTCACCCTCAGATGGACGGGCAGTCCGAGCGCACTATTTAGATATTGGAGGACATGTTGCGCGCTTGTGTCATTGACTTTGGGGGTTCATGGGACTAGTTTTTTCCACTCGCGGAGTTTGCATATAATAACAGTTATCAGTCGAGTATTCAGATGGCTCGTTACGAGGCTTTATATGAGAGGAGGTGTAGATCTCCGGTTTGATGGTTTGAGTCGGGTGAGGCTAGGATCTTGGGTACAGACTTGGTCCAGGATGCATTAGATAAGATGAAATTGATTCAGGAGCGGCTTTGCATGGCGCAGTCTAGGCAGAAAAGCTATGCAGACAGGAAGGTCCGTGATGTATCTTTCATAGTTGGGGAGAAGGTTTTACTGAAGGTATCACCCATGAAGGGTGTTATGAGGTTTGGAAGAGGGGCAAGTTGAGCCCCCAGTTCATTGGGCCTTTTGAGGTGCTTCAGAGGATAAGGGAGGTGTCTTATAAGCTTGCCTTGCCACCCATCTTATCGAGTGTGCACCCAGTATTTCATGTGTCGAAGCACCGGAAGTATATTGGAGATCCGTCCCATATTTATTATTTTAGCACGGTTCAGTTGGAGGGTGATATGATTTATGATGTGGAGCCGGTGGCTATTTTGGATCGGCAGGTTCGAAGGTTGAGGTCAAAGGATATAGCTTTAGTATAGGTGCAGTGGAGAGGGCAGCCGGTGGAGGAGGCCACCTCGGAGACCGAGCGGGAGATGCGGAGCAGATATCCACGCCTATTCGAGACTCCAGGTATGTTTCTAGACCCGTTCGAGAATGACCGGTTATTTAAGAGGGGGAGGATGTAACGACCCGACCGGTCGTTTCGAGAGTTATAGCCCCGTTTCCTCCATTTCTACTTCCTTTATGCTTTTAAGCTATATTATGATGCATCAGGTTGGCTGGTTCGGGTTCAGAGTGGTTTCGGAGTGGAAAGAGACACTTAGTCTCTTATTTAGAAGCTTAAGTTGGGAAAGTCAACCGGATGTTGACCTATGTGTAAACGATCTCAGATTTGAATTTTTATGGTTCCGTTAGCTCCGTTAGGTTATTTTGGACTTAGAGTGCGTCCGGAATGTGATTTGGATGTCCGTATTAGAATTATGCTTAAATTGGTGAAAGTTAGAAATTTGACGATTTTGGTCGGCAGTGGAAAATTTCATATCGGGGTCGGAATGGAATTCCGAAAGTTGTAGTAGGTTCGTAGTGTCATTTATGACGTGTGTGCAAAATGTGAGGTCATTCGGACGTGGTTTGGTTGGTTTCGGCATCAGTTGTCAAATTTGGAAATTTAGAAGTTCTTAGGCTTGAATCCGAGGGTAATTTGGTAGTTTGATGTTGTTTTGAATGATTCGAAGGTTCGACTAAGTTTGTATGTTTATATATGACTTGTTGGTATTTTTGGTTGAGGTCCCGATGGCCTCGGGGTGATTCCAGGTAGTTAACGGATGGCTTGAAGTTGGGAGTGCATTTGAAGCTACTGCTACTGATATTTTCGCACCTGCCGAGGGGAGAAAGTCAGGTGCGAGGTCGCAGGTGCGCGTGGGAGTTCGCAGGTGCGGACAGTGTCGAGGTAGGATGGGTCCGCAGGTGCGTAAGTGAGGTCACATCCGCGAGGCCTGGGGCGCAGATGCGGAGAGAAGGATTTTGGGCTGGTTTCGCAGATGCGAAGTGTTACACGTAGGTGCGGCATCGCAGAAGCAGAAAAAGAGACCACAAGTGCGATAGTGCTGGGAAGAAAACCTCCAGCTCGTGGTTTTATCTTTCATTTTCAATTTTGGGCTTGAGGAACTCGGGAGAGAGGCGATTTTTCGAAGGTTTTCAAGGAGCAACGTTAGGGTAAGTGATTCTAACCCATAATGATATAAATTTCGTGATTCTAATGCATCGCCTCTAACATGCTAACTCGCAACACTACGAAAATCTCATAGTCAACTTTGAACCATAAGCAAACTGAACACCTCATCAACCGAGAATCTTTCATTTAACTCAATCCAGGAGAACACCACCGTACACAATATAGCTTTTATACCTGTGGTAAACACCAAGCCCGGCCGTGGTCATGACCATGATAAATTCTTCAAAACTCAGTATCACATAATCGAGTAATCAGAACCAATCGCCTCTAACTCAACCGGGTCATGCAGCCTGCCAACCCGAAAGTAACTCAATCCGATATGACCGCCTTGAGGGAACTTCCTGGGAACCCGAAGCCATTTCTTGCATCACTCCAACATTGACATGTAGACCTTTCTTGACAAGGAAATACCTCAGATTCGATTACCATTCGCTACCGATTTCAAGTCTGCCCGTAGAGAAATTCAAAAGTCCTTAAAGGCTACATAAGACCTAGAACTCGCTAGAACCTTCTCGATGACCACTCATCTTACTTTGATTTTAAATGCACAACTAATATGCGTCGAGTAACTCGTGCTTCACCAACATATGCCCATTCAAGGAAATAACCAAGCAATCTCTCGGTCCGGAAACTGATACGGCCTATGATCTTATAATCTGATCTCCACTAGCAGACTCCACCACTTAGTTCGAAGCCATAGATCACCTCATCAGTAATCCAAAGTACCATATCTTCACAGCATGCGCCGATTTTGCATGACTATTTAGCTGAATACTTCAAAACTCATGCAATGCCGATCATAGAACACCCAAAGACTCTGACAAGCGCTTACCCATCATTACAATAGTCAAGCAACTTCCCCAAATGCTCTGAAATGATAACATATGCACTTCACCGAATGGAAACCTCATATGAGACACACGATCCAAACTCATCATGCAGGAGATGGCCCACCGGTTATACTCAAATCGACACCTTGCCATGAACCCACCTTAATCACAATAGCCTAGCCACCAGTCAATCTTCCCAAATCTGTGCTTACCAACCAGATATATGAACCCGCCTCATACCTCAAATGAACGATTAGAAGATTTAACACTGCATCTGCTTCTGATGCTAGACAACATATCGTGATGATAATCAAGCATCCATAGCCCGTCGTAATTTATCTGCAGCATCACCGATCATCGGTGCATAGAGAATATTGAGTACAAAACATCACATATGAGCGATTGGGAAGAGTCAAAGTCATAGATTTCAAGCTGAAACAAGGCCGCACGATAAGGAAAGAAGAAAGGGAATATTTTCCTAAATTCCCTGTAGCCTCCCGAAGATAGGTATGGACGTCATCAAACCGATCCGTAGGACTCTACTAGACACTTGCACATGACTCATAGAACCTACAAACCTAGGGCTCTGATACCACCTGTCACGACCCAAATTCTACTAGTCGTGATGGCACCTAACCCAACCCGCTAGGTAAGCCAATTAACAATTATCCATTTTCAATTAACTTATTAAAACAATTAAACAAATGAATTATCTGAATCCCCAAGGACTGGTAGTACGAATCATGAGCTTCTAAGAATAGAATTTATAAGGATGATTTGAAGTAAATACATCTTCTGTTTGAAAAGTACATAAATAGAGTTTTTATAAATCTAAGGCTACCATGAACAAGAGGCAGCTACAACAGAAACGCAGGTACATCTTCAATTCCGGCATCGTCGAGCACAGCAACAACAATAGCCAACATCTGCACACAATGTGCAGAAGTGTAGTATCAGTACAACCGACCCCATGTACTGAGTAAGTATCTTGTCTAACCTCGTCGAAGTAGTGACGAGGATTTGGTTAAAAGATACTCACTGATAAAACCGGTAATATAAACTAACAATAGAACTATACTACAGTATAACAAAATAGAGCACACGAAATGAATATACAAAGCAATAACAGAGTACTAGAAGAAAACACAACTCAACAGGTATCAATATCTCACCCAATCCTTTCCTTAGTGCGAAAGCCAATAAATCACAACAGTTATCTCAAAACTTTGTGAGAAATATATTCAAGAAATCAAATCCAATGGCACGGCAACACCCTTCGTGTATTTATCTCATCCTCACCAATTATGCATAAAATAGTACCAACCAAATGACAGAAATGCTAATAATATAAATAATAGTGTAGGAAATACGCAATTAGCTATAGAGAACGAGAATGTACACGAGAACATCAGTAACAGACTGAACAGAAAACATAGAGGTAATAACAACGATTAGGAAAACGGGATGTAACTTCGACTAACTAGCAAGGTGAAGGCATGAAAATAGATATGGCAAATAAGGAAGCAAACACATGATCTTTATAAATTAGCAAGTAGGGACATGAATGACTAGTATGGAAGAAGACCTACACTTAAGTGCAACAAAACAGATGACATGGATGCAATCATAACAGCATGAAGTAAGCATGATATTGGAAAGTTTAAGTAAATAGAAGGCATGGTAACACGACAACAAAGGTGATAGAGGATAAGACAGAACAGTAACAACATATCACATAAGAACCATGAACACGATAACAACAACTCTAGGTAAAGACATAAAAATATCTGCAAGAAAGAGATATCACAACATAATGCATGTCTCTCGTCCTCACTTGCACGGAAACACCCTTCGTGCCATGAACTCGCCATAACATGAAAGCGTAATAATATCAATACAATGGCACTGCATCACCCTTCGTGCTTTTACTCACATAACATGGCACGACATCACCCTTCGTGCTTTTACTCTCAATAATATGGCACGACATCACCCTTCGTGCTTTACACTCTACCTCACATGATAATGCATAAACAAAGGCACGGCATCACCCTTCGTGCTTTACACTCTTCCTTACCAAGCATATGTATATCAATGACAAACAAGGCATGAAGCATAAATACGTCAAGGGGAGTGTTTAAACGAATATTTCAAATGAATCCCAATCACAACTTTCCAAGCCAACAATAGTTCAATAAACCCACAAGAACCATTTTATTCAAGTATTCCAACAAATTTCACAAATGATCTACAACACAAGTATAGAATCTAGTATCTCAAGAATATCGGCCGTAGCAATGTATTAATGATTATGCATATTGATGACCGAATTAAACACACCAATGTATTCTCAGAATTTCCATCAAATTTGATCAAGTTATAATAAGCTAAGTCTTAGTGTCTAACATTTAATACTATGTTCTTAGTATCTAGAAGCCAAGTAAGGTATGAGGCAAGAAGATCACGTGATTCTACAAGACACAGTTTATAACATATTTTTCCCCCGAGCATGGTTACCCTGGCACATGCATATATGCTCGTCACCACGATGTATCACCCCCGCATGTAGCAAACAATGTCGAATAGTAGGAGAAATTCCCTCAACAAAGTTAGGCAAAACACTTACCTCAATTCGGCTAATTCAATACTCAATTTAGCTTTTCCTTTACCAATTCACCTCCGCTCAGTTCAATCTAGTCAAAGACGACTTAAACACATCACACAATGTAAGGGAAAACAACTTCAATTAATAAAGGTGTGATTTTTATTCAAATTCTAAAAAGTCAATAAAAGTCAACTCCCCGAGCCCGCACCTCGAAACTCGATAAAATTTACAAAATCCAAACACCCATTCCGGTACGAATTCAACCATACTAAAATTATCAAGTTCCGATACCAATTTGTCCTTCAAATCATCATTTTGCATTTTTGAAAGATTTTACAATTTTTCCCAAATATTTCTTTAGATTCTCATGAATTTGATGTTAAATCATATATATAATCATGAAATGTAGCTGGGAAATGATTAGAGGTACTTACCCAATGATTTGGTATGAAAATCCCTTCACAAAATCGCTTCTTCTCGGACCTAGGGTTCAAAATATACCCAAATAAAGCTAGGTCTCGGAATTCTCAGCACTTAACAGGTTGTAGATGTCGCATTTGCGACAAGGGGTTCGCAAATGCGAACAATGTATTGCAAATGCGAGCTAGAGGGCCTCCTACTTTGGTCGCAATTGCGACCCTATACTTCGCAAATGCGAAGGCAGAAATTTCGCAAATGCGACAGAGTTCTTCGCAAATGAGAGCTCTCCCCAGCAACCTAGACTTCGCAAATGCGATGGCTGCTTTGCAATTGCGGTTGTCGCATTTGCGACCAATACATCGCAAATGCGATGATACTAGTACAAGCAATCAAAATTTATGAAGAATCTATCCGAAACTAATCCGAAACTCACCCGATCCCTCGGGGCTCAAAACCAATCATGCACCGAGGTCTAGAAACACAACACGAACTTGCTCGCGCGCTCAAATCATCAAAATAACTTCTAAAACAATGAATCGGACGCCAAAATGCATAAAGATCAATTAAACTTCTAGAATCGCAACCGAGCGTCCGAACTATATCAAATCAACTCCGAATGGCGCCAAATTTTGCAAACAATTGCCATTTGACGAAACGAACCTACTCGAAGCTTCAAATCACGTATAACAACTTCAAAATGATGAATCACACCTCAAATCAAAATCAATCAACTTTGAAACTTCAACTTCTACAATCGATGCCGAAACCCCTCAAATTACCTCTGGTTGACCTCAAATTTTGCACACAAGTCACATTTGCCATTACGGACCTATTCTAACTTCCGGAATCGGAATCTGACCCTGATATCAAAATGCCCATTCCCGGTCAAACTTCCCAAAAGTCCAACTTTTGCCAATTCAAGACTAATTCGACTACGGACCTTCAAATTACAATCCGGACGTGCTCCTAAGTCCAAAATCACCCAACGGAGCTAACGAAACTGAAGGAACTCTATTCCGAGGTCAAATGCTAAAAATTCAAACTTGGTTAACTTTTCCAACTTAGATCTTAAATTTTAAAGTTCATTCTTCTAAATCGATTTTGAATAACTTGAAAACCAACACCGACGATTTATGCAAGTCATAATACATTATACGGAGATACTCGAGCCCTCAAAACATCGAGAGAAGTGCAGATCTTCAAAATGACTAGTCGGGTCGTTACACCAGGCTCCCACACTTTTCTCAAAGCCATAGATTAAAACATTCCATAACTCACAATACCAATACTCTATTACTGTCATAATGCCACAGTCAGTTCAACGAAGCTTCTTCTCAAACTCATGCAATGCCAACCATAAAAATACCCCAAATCATCCGCTAAGATCGCAATCATTCTCTTGATACTCAAGTCAACTTTCTCAGCAAAATTCGAATTCAAACGTCCACACATGCGCCCCACTGGCAGAAAAGAAACCCTCCACTCATATCATAAGGAATACACCTACATAGATTACTCCGCAGGGAATAACCCACCTACTTAACCTCAAATTGGCATCTTGTTATATCTTTTCACAACCATAATTACTATGCCATCGCTTAGTCTATCTGAGTCCAAACTCACTAACCAGACATGAGAATTTAAATTGGTCCCAAAATTTAACAATCGTGAAAGATCCTTCAAAAAATTAACACTCGATATTGTACATCACATCAAAACAAAAATCAAGCACCCAATGGACTTTATTTACATTTCAAGGAAACACTTCTCGTCATATCCAAATCGTCTTAACACATTCCAGAGTTACATCATACTCATCAAAAAGCCATTCCACCGCTCATCGAGCCACAAATTTCACTGCAGGGTCATTACCGGACATATGAGTCTAATTGTACAGGTTACAACTGAAGCTACCGAGCTTAAGCTGCGGTCTAAACCTGGCCTCAAGTCCTCCAGACTGGCCCATCACCAAAACATAGAATACCCATCTCGAACTCGTTTATGGAATCACAAGCCGGCGATGCACAGCTGATACCGAGCGCTTATGTGCGCATACGAATACATGGAAGGAATTCAAAGAGTTATGTCTCAAGCTGAATCAATCACACACGATAAATAAAGAAAGATGGGAAGTATATATCCTAAATGCCCTGTAGCCTCTCGAAGATAAGTATGGACGTCATCATACCGATCCGCAAGATAGACACTTGCTCATGACTTGTAGAACCTATGAACCTAGAGCTCTGATACTACCTTGTCATGACCCAAAATCCAACTATTCGTGATGGCACCTAACCCAACCCGTTAGGTAAGCCAACTACCAAATATTCAATTCCAATAATAATTATTAAAGCAATTTAAGTGAATAAAGGTCTTAATCTTATACAATCCCGAAGAACTGGTAGTACAAATCATGAGCTTCTAAGAATAGAGTATACAAAGCGGAAATGAAATAAATACATAGTCTGTTTGAATAATACATAAACAGAGCTTTTATAAATCTAAGGCTACCCTGAACAAGATGCATCTACAACAGGAACACAGGTACATCTTCAAGTTCTGCAACCATCGAGCACAGCAACAACAACAGTCAACATCTGCACGCAATGTGAAGAAGTGTAGTATCAGTACAACCGACCCCATGTACTGAGTAAGTAACAAACCTAGCCGTAGGCTGAAAGTAGTGACGAACTTCCACCAAGGTCGGGTCCAAAACCAATAGTCCACAACAGTCCATAAAAATATAAAGCAAATAATACCAGAAGTAACTCACAGATAAAATGCTCAGCCAAATCATGATTTCAAAAAAATAATAGTTCTTCCTTTCAAATATATCAGTGAAAACCCAAATCATTTGCCGAAGTTGCTAAAAAAATATGAATAGTAAAAAAACAATAATTTCTCCAAAACTCTTTTCAATAATAAATGAGATGTTTCATTTTCCTTCCGGATAACCCGTGTAAAACAAATGCATCACTATGCTCATCTGTCAAAATGTGTGAGAAATCATGAATGATGTGATGTTGTACAGCATGAGAAAACATACATCTCTATGCCTGTATGTCATGTGTGCATGCCAATGCGATGTAACTCAGTGATAAAATCATAAACAGCCCCTCGGGCAGAACATCACTCATATACAGCCCCTCGCGCAAACCTCACAGTCACTCGTGCCACTCAGGCATACCTCACAATCACTCTTGCCACTCAGGCATACCTCACAATCACTCTTGCCTCCCAGTCACTCAGCACTCGGCACTCGGCACTTGGCACTAGTACTCAATAGGTACTTGCGCTCACTGGGGGTGTGTACAGACTCCGGAGGGGCTCCTTCAGCCCAAGTGTTATAATCTGCACTGACAACTCACGTGCTATAATAATAAAGTATGCTGCAGGGGGCAGCCCCGATCCACACTCATCCTCACAATCAGGCCCTCGACCTCACTCAATCACCAATCTCTCCAGTCTCTCGGGCTCACAATGTCATGAAAAATAGCCCAAAAATGTTGATATGATGTATCAATAAATAACAACAGAGACTCAGATATGATATGCAATGAAATGAATAGGACTGAGTATGAATGTTTAATTTAAAACAAATAATTCACAGCAATATGACCTCTGTGGGTCCTAATAATACTGGCACATAGCCTCAACATAACTTTTAATATGCTTTTCAGCTTAATTTCTTTAACTCATAAAACACATGGAAAATGTCAAGATCATTTAACTACAAATAATCAAAAAAAATAATTATGTCACAATTTTTATAGTGCACGCCTACACGCCTGTCACCTAGCATGTGCGTCACCTCCCAACAATTCACGGAATACATATATTCAGGGTTCATACCCTCAACTCCAAGATTAGAATAGTTACTTACCTCGAACAAGCCGAATCCAATGTCATGCAAGCTAAAAAATGCCCCAGAAATCCCATTATACGCGTATCAACTCCCGAATGGCTCGAATATACCACAATTAATTTGATTCAGTCCACACAATTTATAGGAATTAATTTCATATCAAAAAGCTAATATTTTCCACAAAATCCAAAGTTACGCCCCAAATATCACCTGTGGGGACCACGTCTCGAAATCTGACGAAACTCACAAAATACGATAACCCATCCAATTACAAGTTCAACCATACTAATTTCACTCAAATCTGACTTCAAATCAGTATTCAAACTTGAAATATTCGTTTTGTGACATTATATAAATTTCCTTCTATTTCTCTTGAAGATTCAATAATATTACACCAAAAATGAAGATTAATTCATGGAATATAATCACAAGGGAGTTAAGAACATTTAGCCCAAGTTGTGTGGAAACTTTCCTCTCCAAAATCGCCCAAACCGAGCTCCAAAATCCGAAAAATGGGTGAAAATGTCGAACCCTCAAATTTAAGGTTCTGCCCCAGCGATTTTCGCATCTGCGGACAAGATTTGTGCACCTGCGCCTCCGCTTGTGCGAGAAAAACATCGCATTTTCGGACTCCACTCGCCTGCCCAGTTTTTGCTTCTGCGCACATCCGTCCACATCTGCACGCATGCAGGTGCGGAAGTTTCCCTCGCACCTGCGACCAAGGCCTCACAGCCCTATGCCCGCATTTGTGCTCCTTCTCGCGCAGGTGCGATTGCGCAACTGTGAAGCTCCTTCCGCACCTGCGCGCCTCGCTTCAGCGCACCCCTGCTCGCACTTGCGAGCTCGCACCTGCGACCACTTTTCCGCAGGTGTGATTACACCCGAAGGCTTCAGTTCCAGCAGTCTTCCAAATTCAAAACTCAATCCGTTAACCATCCAAAACTCACCCGAGGCCCCCGGGACCTCAACCAACTATATCAACAAGTCCCATAACATAACACGGACCTACTCGAGGCCTTAAATCATACCTAACAGCCTCAAAAATACGAACTACACATGGATTCAAGCCTAATAAATTTCCAAATTCTACAAACGACGCCGAAACCTATCAAATCACGTGCGATTGACCTCAAATTTTGCACACAAGTCACATTTCACATTACGGACCTATTCAAATTTCCAGAATCAAATTTTGACCTCGATATCAAAAAGTCAACCCCCGATCAAACTTCCTAAAATTTCATCTTTCGGCATTTCAAGCCTAATTCCACTACGAATCTCCAAACAATTTCCTAGACACGCTCCTAAGTCCAAAATTACCATACGGAGCTATTGGAATCATCATAATTAAATTCCGAGGTCGATTACACATAAGTCGACATCCGGTCACTATTTTAACTTAAGCTTTAAATGTAATGACCCAACCGGTCATTTTAAATTTTAGAACCCCGTTTCCTAAAATAAAACTTCCTGTATGTGATTTTAATGATTTATGATTTGTGAGGATGGTTGATTCGGGATGTGGAAGTGTTTGGGTTGAAACCGGAACACTTGGTTCCTTAAGTTGGCCTTAAAGTGCTAAGTTTGACTTCGGTCAATATTTTGAGAAAATGACCCCGGAATAGAATTTTGACCATTCCAACAGCTCTGTATGGTAATTTTGGACTTAGGAGAGTGTTCAGAATTTTATTTGAAAGTCCGTAGTTAAATTAGGCTTGAAATGGCTAAACTAGGAATTTAAGTTTAGAAGTTTGATCGGGGAGTTGACTTTTTGATATCGGAGTCGGAATCCAGTTCTGAAAATTTTCATAGCTCCGTTATGTTATTTATGACTTGTGTGCAAAATTTGATATCAATCGGACTTGATTTGACAGGTTTCGGTACCTAATGTAAAAGTGCGAAATCTTAAGTTTCATTAAGCTTGGATTGGGGGATGATTCATAGTTTTAGGGTTGTTTGGTGTGATTTGAGGGTTCGACTAAGTTCGTATGATGTTTTGGGACTTGTTGGTATAATTGGTCGAGGTCCCGAGGGGCTCGGGTAAGTTTCGTACGACTAACGGATCACTTTTGGCCTTTGAAACACTGCTGATAATTGCTGCTATTTTTCTTCTGATTTCTTTATACACGATCGCGTAAGTTGGTCTGCGATCACATAGAGTAAGTTAGGTAGAGGTGGTTTTGTTCTACACGCCGCATGAATGGGGTTGCGATCGCGTAGGCTTCATTTGGCAGCTGAGAATTTGTTTTATGCGATCGCGTGGGCATGTCCGCGATCGCGTAGGTTGGACTCAGTTGTGCTATGTGAACGCGTGGCTAAGGCTGCGTTCGCGAAGAGTAAACGAAGCTGAAGCTGACCATGCGGTTAATGTTTCGCGATCGCGTGAGGAGGCTCGTGATCGCGTAGGCTTGCGGAGACTGTGCTTCGCAATCGCGTGGGATTTTCCGCGATCGCGTAGGGTTAATGTTTGGGCAGTAAAATTTGTGCTACGCGATCAGGTGAGGAAGTTCACGATCGTGTAGAAGAAATCACTGGGCAGAGAGTTTAAGTTCTGAAAATGGGACTTCGTACCATTTTTCCATTTTTAACGATTTGGAGCTCGGATTTAGGCGATTTTTGGGAGATTTTCAGAGAAAACAACGGAGTAAGTGTTCTTAACTCATTATTGGTTAAATTACCCGAATCCATAACTATTTTTATCATTTAATAGGTGAATTGAGTTGGAAAAGTTTGAAAACCCTATTGGATAGATTTGAGGATTTGAGGGCCGAATTATTATCAGAATTTAGTGATTTTGGTATGGGTAGACTCGTGGTTCAGTGGGTGTTCATATTTCGTAACTTTCGCCGGATTCCGAGATGTGGGTCCCACGGACGAAGTTTTAATTAATTTCGGAATTTTTATTGAAAATGTAGTATTTTCTTATAGAATTGATTCCTATAATATTTAGTGATTGTATCGAATTATTTTGGCTAGATTCGAGCCAGACAAAGTTGGATAATCGTGGAAAAGGCCTTTTAGTGGATTAAATTGGAGCAAGATGAGGAAAGTCTCTTGTCTAATCTTGTGAGGGAGAAATTACCTCATAGGTGATTAAAATTAAATAATTGTTGCTAATTGTGGGGGCTACGTACGCACGAGGTGACGAGAGTCCGTGCGTAGCTACTATTAATGCTAAAGTCCGGATAGTTTAGGACTCAAAGCATGAATTACTTGTGTAAATTGTATTCTTTATTTAACTAATATTATTTGATATATATGAATATATTGTGAATTGTTAGATAAAAATTTTAAAGGATGGAAATCTCATATGCTTGATTTTCTGTTTAATTAATTAATTGTTAAAAGAAATTGTTCTTCCTCCTGAATTTATCCTATAATAAATATACTCTCCTTCCGGAGGTACATAAGAAAATGTCTTCCTTTCTTGTGGAGCGGGCCGAACGCCTCGACAGGATAGATGTATCTATGGATCGCATCGCACGTCCCTCGGCAGTGTACACGACACTCTGGATCGGGCCGTACGTCCTCGGCAGAAATCGTGCTTAATAATAATAATAATTACACGATACTTTAATAGCTTATTTCAGCTTGCGAAGCTAATTGATAAATTGGAAAAATCCTTGGAATTTAATGAATTATTATTATTCTTGCTTGTTAAAGAATTAATTGTTATTCCTGTAAATGATATTTAATTGATAAATTGGAAATTATTTGAATTGAAGGAATTTGATTATTTTCGCTGATTAAATAAACTATTTTAAATTCTGTAAATCGTGCCGATTTAAGTATCCTAGTTGTATTTTAAATTATTATTATTGACCCATAGTGAGTGTCAAAGTCGGCTATCTCATCTCTACCACTTCGAGATTAGGCTTGATACTTAATGGGTACACGTTGTTTTCGTACTCATACTGCACTTGCTGCACATTTTGTTTTTGTGTATGACCTGAGGCAAGTACTAGTGGGGGACCTATCGTCTTACACCCACGTTATCTAGGGGCATAGTGGTGAGCTGCACTTTCCGAGCCGTTCTGCAGCTACTAGTGTCTCTCCTTGTATTTTCATTCTGTCTATTTTTATTTTAGACAATATTTGAAGTTTTGTATAATCTACTAGATTCTCATACACTTGTGACACCAGGTCTTGGCACACACATTGGTAGAATTTGGGTTTTATTATTTTTTTGGTTTTAAATTTTGTCAGTATATGCTTAATTTATTAAGTTGGCTTGCCTAGCTGTAGTGTTGGGCGTCATCATGACCTATAGGTGAAATTGGGTCGTGACAACATGGTATCAGAGCACTGGTTCACATAGGTCTCACAAGTTATGAGCATACTTAATAGAGTCTTGCGGATCGGTACAAAGATGTTTGTACTTATCTTCGAGAGGCTATAGGGTGTTAGGAAATTTCCTTTCTTAATATTCTATCGTGCAATTAATGTAGTACTAAATATTCTTCTCTAATTCTCTCACAAATGGTGAGAACGCGCTTGAATGAAGTTCCAGACCAGGGAAGAGCTACTCCCCCAGTTGCTAGAGGCCTAGGCAGAGGTCGAGGCAGAGGGAGGGCTCTAGCTCGTGGCAGAGGGCGAGGACGTCCCAAGACTGTTCCAGTTATGCCGCCAGTGGGTCCAGCAGAGAATCCCATTATTGAGGAGCAGGGTGAGGTGCCTGTGGCAGAGCCAGCTCCGGTGGATTTCACATCTGCACCGGGATTTCAGGATGTCATGGGTCGTATGCTACGATTTATGGACAATATGACTCAGGACAATTTATTTCCGACAGACCCAGCCACATCTCAGGCGGGCGGGGGAGCACAGACCCCTACAGCGCAGGCTCATGGATAGGCAGCTGTTGTATATCAGACCCAGGGTGCACTACCCGTGGGAGGAGCCCAGCCAGTGGCAGCAACTACACCTAAGCCCAGGCTAGCTGTAGCCGCTGATCCTCTGAAATTATTGGACAGATGGACTAGACTACATCCTTCTGTCTTTGGGGGTGAGAGAAATGAGGATCCATAGGACTTCATTGATCGATGCAAGGATAGACTGTACAACATGAGAATATTGGAGTCTCATGGGGTAGACTTTTCTACTTTTCAGCTAGAGGGCAGAGCCCGTAGATGGTGGCAGTCTTTTCAACTTAGGGCAGGTTCACTCATATCTTACTGGACATGTATATTCCACCCTCTTAGAGGGAAGAGTTGGGGTTTCAGTTTGAGCAGCTCCAGCAGGGTCAGATGTCAGTGATTGATTATGAGGCGAGGTTTTCTGAATTATCTCGCCATGAACTTATGATACTCCTTACTGAGGCGAAGAGAGTGCAGAGGTTTGTAGCCGGTTTACATACTGGTATTGAGGCCACTATGGCTCGAGAGGTTGAGATGGGTACTTCTTATGAGTGAGTTGGGGAGATAGCCCGGAGGATTGAGGGTGTGCGTCAGCGGAGCCGAGAGCAGATTATGAGAGATAAGCGGTTCAGGTACTCTGGAGAGTTCATAGGTTCTTCGTTTGGGGGCAGAGGTCAGTTCGTGAGGGGGCAGTCCAGCAGACCCCCATTTCCAACACCACCACCTTCTCGAGATGCTCCAGTGCGACCTTATCTCAGTGCTATACCAAAGAGTTCCTACCGCCCACCAGCTATTCAGGGTCCTCCTAGTGGGTATTTAGGTCCCCAGGGCTAGACTCTTAGTCAGCAGCCCATCGCACCGAAGAGTTGTTATGAGTACGGGGATCCCAGTCACATGCGGAGGTTTTGCCCCAGGCTTCGGGGTAGACCAGTACAGCAGGGTGAGTAGCCTATGCTTACCGGACCAGTTGCTCCACCAGTAGTCCGACCACCAAGAGGTGGAGGACAGGTGGGTAGGGGCCGTCCTAGAGGTGGAGGTCAGCCAGGCGGAGGCCAGCAGTTGGCGCTCCAGCTCGGTTCTATGCTTTTTCGGCTAGACCAGATGCAGAGGCCTCAGATGCTGTGATTACAGGTATTATTTCTGTTTGCGGCAAAGATGCCTCAATATTATTTGATCCAGGATCCACGTATTCATATGTGTCATCTTTATTTGCTCCATTCCTGGGTGTTTCTCGTGAGTCCTTGAGTACTCGTGTTTATGTGTCCACTCCTGTAGGCAATTATGTTATTGTGAACCGGATCTACCGGTCTTGTATTATTACATTTTGTGGTTATGAAACTAGAGCAGATCTCTTATTGCTCGAGATGATCGATTTTGAAATTATTCTGGGTATGGACTGGTTATCTCCATATCATGCTATTCTAGATTGTCATGCCAAAACTGTTACCTTGGCTATTCCATCTTTGCCTAGGCTTGAGTGGAACGGTTCGTCGGTTAGTTCATTTAATCGGGTTATTTCTTTTATAAAGGCTCAACACATGGTTGAGAAGGGTTGTTTGGCTTATCTAGCCTATGTTCGGGTAACTACTGCAGAGACTCCGGCTATTGATTCAGTGCCAGTAGTTCGGGAGTTCTCCGATGTATTTCCTTCAGATCTTCCAGGTATGCCACCTGATCATTATATTGATTTTTGTTTTGACTTGGCTTCAGATACCCAGCCTATATCTATCCCACCGTATCGCATGGCTCCAAAAGAATTGAAAGAATTCAAAGAACAACTTGAAGAGTTACTAGCCAAAGGGTTCGTCAGACCGAGTGTATCGCCTTAGGTGCATCGGTATTATTTGTGAAAAATAAGGATGGAACAATGTGGATGTGTATTGATTATCGCCAATTGAACAAAGTCACTATTAAGAACAAGTACCCGTTGTCACGTATTGATGATCTATTTGACCAGTTGCAGGGTGCTAGGGTGTTCTCTAAGATCGACTTGAGGTCGGGGTATCATCAGTTGAAGATTCGAGATTCGGATGTTCCGAAAACTACTTTCCATACTAGATATGGTCATTATGAGTTTCTGGTAATATCTTTCGGTTTAACTAATGCCCCGGTAGCATTTATGGAGTTGATGAACAGGGTATTCAGGCCATATATTGATTCATTTGTCATTGTCTTCATTGATGACATTTTGATCTACTCGCGCAGTAAGGAGGAGCACGAGCAATATATGAGAGTAGTGCTTCAGACATTGCGGGAACAAAAGCTATATGCTAAGTTCTCCAAATGTGAGTTTTGGCTAGAGTCTTTAGCATTTTTGGGGCATATTGTATCGAGTGATGGTATTAAGGTTGATCCCAAAAAGATTGAGGCAGTTCAGAATTGGCATCGTCCCACTTCGGCGACTGAGATCAGGATTTTTCTGGGTTTAGCAGGTTATTATCGTCGATACGTGGAAGGTTTTTCATCTATTGCAGCACCTTTGACCAAATTAACCCAGAAGGGTGTTCAGTTCCGATGGTCCGATGATTGTGAGTCCAGCTTTTAGAAGCTCAAGACAGCATTGACTACAGCACCAATGTTAGTGTTACCTTCCGGTTTGGGGATGTATACAGTGTATTGCGACGCTTCACGCGTTGGTTTGGGTTGTGTATCAATGCACGAAGAGCGAGTTATTGCATATGCTTCACGTCAGTTGAAGACCCACGAGAAGAATTATCCAGTACATGATTTGGAGTTAGCTGCGATTGTTCACGCTCTAAAGATTTGGAGGCATTATCTTTATGGGGTGTCCTGTGAAGTTTATACTGATCATCACAGTTTGCAGCATTTGTTCAAGCAGAGGGACCTAAATTTGAGGCAGCGCAGATGGCTGAAATTACTAAAAGATTATGATATTACTATCCTATATCATCCAGGTAAAGCAAATGTAGTTGCAGATGCCTTGAGTAGAAAGGCGGAAAGTATGGGTAGTTTGGTTTTCATTTCAGCAGAAGAGAGGCCATTAGCTTTGGATATCCAATCCTTGGCCAACAGACTTGTGCGGCTAGATATTTCAGAGCCCAGCCGAGTTCTCGCATGTGTCGTAGCTCAATCTTTATTATTTGAGAAAATCAGGGCTCGCCAGTATGATGACCCACACTTAATGGTTCTTCGAGAAACGGTGGCCTACTTCAGCAGATGACTATACCAGAATGAAAATGGGAACGCGTCACTATGGACTTTGTAGTTGGGTTGTCGCAGACCTTGAGGAAGTTTGATGCAGTTTGGGTGATTGTTGACAGGTTCAACCAAGTCGGCACATTTTATTCCTGTTGTGACTACGTATACTTCAGAGAGGTTGGCCCAGATTTATATTCAGGAGATAGTTCGGTTGCACGGTGTGCCAATTTCCATCATATCAGATAGAGGCCCTCAGTTTACTTCACATTTCTGGAGAGCAGTACAGAGTGAGTTGGGGACCCGTGTAGAGCTCAGCACAGCCTTTCATCCGCAGACCGACAGGCAGTCAGAGCGGACAATTCAGATTTTGGGGGATATACTTAAGGCATGTGTGATTGACTTTGGAGGTCAGTGGGATCGTTTCCTGCCTTTGGCCGAGTTTTCTTATAATAACAGTTACCAATCCAGCATCGAGATGGCTCCATTTGAGGATTTATATGGCCGTCGATGTCGTTCACCTATCGGATGGTTTGAGCCCGGTGAGGCTAAGTTATATGGTACTGATTTGGAAAGAGATTCCTTGGAAAAGGTAAAGTTGATTCATGAGTGACTTCGTACAGCACAGTCCAGACAAAAGAGTTATGCAGATCAGAAAGCGTGTGATTTATCATTTATGGTAGGTGAAAAAGTTCTCTTGAAGGTTTCGCCGATGAAGGGAATTATGAGATTCGGGAAGAAGGGCAAGTTGAGCCCAAGGTTTATAGACCCAGTTGAGGTGTTGAGACGAGTTGGAAAGGTTGCTTATGAGCTTGAATTGCCTCCCAATCTATCGGGAGTTCATCCGATTTTCCATGTATCTATCCTCCGGAAGTATCGTGTCGACCTATCACATGTGTTGGACTTCAGCAGAGTTCAGCTAGATCAGAGTTTGGGTTATGAAGAAGATCCATTTGACCTTTTTGATAAACAAGTTCGACAATTGAGGTCCAAGAGGATTTCTGCAGTAAAGGTCCAGTGGAGGGGCCAACCAGTCGAGGAAGCGACTTGGGAGGTCGAGGAAGACATGCGGAGCAGATATCCACACTTATTCAACACTCCAGGTACAATTCTAAACCCTTTTGAGGACGAACGTTTGATTAAGAGGTGAGAATGTTATGACCCAACCGGTCATTTTAACTTTTTGAACCCCGTTCCCTAAAATAAAACTTCCCGTATGTGCTTTTAATGATTTATGACTTGCGGGGATGGTTGGTTCGGGAGTTGGAAGTGTCAAATCTTGTGAGGGGGAAATTACCTCATAGGTGATTAAAATTAAATAATTATTGCTAATTGTGGGGGCTACGTATGCACGAGGTGATGAGAGTCCGTGCGTAGCTACTATTAATGCTAAAGTTCGGGTAGTTTAGGACTCAAAGCATAAATTACTTGTATAAATTATATTCTTTGTTTAATTAATATTATTTGATATATATGAATATATTGTGAATTGTTAGATAAAGATATTAAAGGATGAAAATCTCATATGCTTGATTTTCTGTTTATATTAGTTAATTGTTAAAAGAAATTGTTCTTCCTCCCGAATTTATCCTATAATAAATATACTCTCCTTCCGGAGGTACATAAGAAAATGTCCTCCTTTCTTGTGGAGTGGGCCGAATGCCTCGGCAGGATAGATGCATCTATGGATTGCGCCGCACGTCCCTCGGCAGTGTACACGACACTCTGGATCGGGACGTACGTCCTTGATAGAAATCGTGCTTAATAATAATAATAATAATAATTACACGATACTTTAATAGCTTATTTCAGCTTGCGAAGCTAATTGATAAATTGGAAAAATTCTTGGAATTTAATGAATTATTATTCTTGCTTGTTAAAGAATTAATTGTTATTCCTGTAAATGATATTTAATTGATAAATTGGAAATTATTTGAATTGAAGGAATTTCATTATTTCTGTTGATTAAATAAATTATTTTAAATTCTGTAAATCATGTTGATTTAAATATCCTAGTTGTATTTTAAATTATTATTATTGACCCATAGTGAGTGTCAAAGTCGGCCATCTCGTCTCTACCACTTCGAGATTAGGCTTGATACTTACTGGGTACACGTTGTTTTCGTACTCATACTGCACTTGCTGCACATTTCTTTTTTGTGCAGGACCTAAGGCAAGTACTAGTGGGGGACCTATCGTCTTACACCCACGTTTTCCAGGGGCATAGTGGTGAGCTGCACTTTCTGAGCCTTCTACAGCTACTAGTGTCTCTCCTTGTATTTTCATTCTGTCTATTTTTATTTCAGACAGTATTTGAAGTTTTGTATAATCTACTAGATGCTCATACACTTGTGACACCAGGTTTTGGCACACACATTGGTAGAATATGGGTTTTATTATTTTTTTGGTTTTAAATTTTGTCAGTATATGCTTAATTTATTAAGTTGGCTTGCCTAGCTGTAGTGCTGGGCGCTATCACGACCTATAGGTGAAATTGGGTCGTGACATTAAACCTTGGAACTAAGTATTCCAATTCATTCCAAAACCTCACCGGACCCGAACCAATTGCCCCGACAATTCACACAACAACTGTAAAGTACAATTTGAGCAGTAAATGGGGAAACGGGGTTGTAATACTCAAAACGACCGGTCGGGTCGTTACATGCGCTATGCATTCAATTATTATAACTGCAAATACTAAGTGTATCACATATATTACATGTGCTATACCTTAACGGACAAACGTGTCATTAAGGTATAGTGCGGTAAATAACCGCATTATATATAAAATGGTAGTCAATTGTTTTTCACCTATTTTTGTCGTTTGAGTCCAAAAAGACCACTGACCACCTATTGTTACGGCAAAGATTTAAACTGCCACTTATTGTTCAAGTAGGCCCGTCTCTGGCTGTTTCAATGTAACACTTTAGTAGTATAGCTCTTTGTTTGTTGGAAATTTTACCTCCCATAGCAAAGCTTTACACCCTATTTATTATAAATAAAAACCCTTTTAAAATATTATTTTCTATAACTACCTTTTAGGTTTTATAGCAAAATATGTATTTATGGTCACTTCCTACCGTTAAGCCATTAAGTACGTTGTCTAATATTTTTCTCTCTCATTCTTTCAATTTATTCTCTCCCAAAATCACCGTATCTTATTTCTCTCTACACGATCTCTCTCACAGCGCCATTGTCTTCCCCATTGTTGAATCACGATTCTCCTTTATTTGCAGGTTCTTTCTCTAGATTGTTCTCAAACCCTAGATCTCGATTTGTTGGATTTCATCTCTGTTAACATGAGTTTTAAAATATCTTGATCAAAGTTTCTGATATGAGAGTATCTACAGAAATACTTTGAAATTCGATTTTCTGTATATGAATACATCATGTATTTATGTCGGATACAACCTGTAATAGTAACCTACTGCCTGCATATTTCATAATAAACCTAGTGCTTGTATTTTATTGTATCTAACAGTTGTGTTCAATGTATTCAAGTTTATTTTTGTATTCATAATATTTTATTTATTCCTAATACATGGTATTACTGCTTTATTGAGTATATTTCATTGGTTGTATTCATTGATTTTCTATTTGTATTGAGAGTATTTTACTATATTTCATTGTATTATTCTTTTAAATACAGATGGATATAGTTATGTCACGACCCAAAATCCTACCACAGGCGTCGTGATGGCACCTAGTCTTTAAGACTAGGTAAGCCGATTTCTATTACATTTTGAAGCCTTTTTTTTAATTAAATAAGTAACCAAAACTAACAGTGGAATAAATATGAATATACAACCTCCCAAGACTAGTAGTACTGAGTCACGAACTCTAACTGAATACATAAAATGATCACGAGGACCGAATATACAATATTGTTCGATTACAAGTTAACAGTACAATGAAATGAAAAGACTCCAAGACTGCGACGATCAAGTAGCTCTACCTTGAATCCTTACGAACCCGCTTTAACTCTTCTTAAGTCTGTTATCTTCAATACCTGGCTCTGCACAAAAATATGCAGAAGTGTAGTATGAGTACGCCACGGTCGGTACCCAGTAAGTATCAAGACTAACTTCAATGGAGTAGAGATGAGGTACAGTCAAGACACTCACTATTCTAATAACCTGTCCAATATAATATACAAAATACTAGAAAACAGACAGCAATAAGGGAGGGATAAAACAACTAGTGGGATGCGCAGCAAGACAACAAGAATACCATAAATATCACTCAACAATTAATAAATACATGTACGCCTAATTAATTCAAGTTTTTCAAATAAATATCCGTCACATATAATTATTCCAAATAACTCTCTTTTCAAATGTAGTTTTCTCAAATAATTATTTTTCAAATATAATTCTTTCAATAAATCTTTTTAAATATAATTTCCTCAAATAATTATCTTTCAAATACAATTCTTTCATATAATTCTTTTTGAATAAAAATCCTTCCAAATAAATATTTTGAATATAATTCTATCAATTAAAAAGTCACCATGTGACACCTCATTTCATAATCATAAAACAAAATCGGGTCTCAGCCCATTTTCATATTTTTCGTAAACACGGGTCTCAGCCCATTTTCATATTTCCCCGGTACCTCGTGCCCTCATTTCATATCACAGCTGCACGAATAATTCATGTGCCAATTATCATTATTATTTCATCACAACGCCTCGTGCCCACATTTCAGATCACAATTGTATGGACAATTCACGTGCCAAATATCTTCATTATTTACTCACGGCACCTCGTGCCCAGATTTCATTTTATAATCCGCCTGGCAATAGCCACAGGCTCTCAATTTCAACATAAAACAGATTGTTATCAATTTACTATCAACAAGACCAATTGCACAAGGCATAAAAATAAACACAAGAAAAATCACAACATCATATAAAAATCATTAACACCACAACCCCACATCATCACATATCGTCCCTGACAATAGCCACCCTTATCGCTCCTATTGCCACTATTATCACTCCTATAGCCACCCTTATAGCTCCTCCCAGACAATATCAATAGCCACCCTTATCTATTGCTACCCTTATCGCTCCTATAACCACCATTATCGCTCCGCCCAGACAATATTCCAACAAATACAACAACAGTGAAATACCACCCTTATACCCATATAATAGCAACGATGAAATACCACCCTTATATCCCCAAAATAATAACTTACACAACACAATAATATACACGGAAAATTAACATGGGAACATAATAAAATCAATTCATATCACAATTTTCCCAATGGCCACAACCAAATTCCAAAGATATAACAAAATCAATTAATTTCACAACAAATAGCCCAAGGCTCCACACAATATATATAACACCCAAAAATAATCAATAGAGATAAAAATTACTCAGCATAAGGCAAAGCCTTTATTAATGCAAATTTAGATAATTATATTAACACTTATTCTTAAGCTCGCTTAAATTAATTATTTGCATAAGAAAATTCATATTGGAATTAATTTTCAAGAAATATTAAACCAACAATACTCACGAAATTTCATAAATATTTCAAGTAACAATCACATCAAATTATCATATAAAAATAAATTTAACAATAAGGATTTAGGCATAACAAACAGATGATTTAATAATTTTCCATAATTTCCCAATTTACTACACAATAATGCCTAAGACTTTAATTCAATGAATTTTTGCATGTATAAGCCCGAGTACGTACTCGTCACCTCGCGTATACGGTTTTTCACATTTCACAAATAGCACATAAGACTCAATGCCTAAGCAGTAATTCCTCCACTCGAGGTTAAGCAAGATACTTATCTTTTTGAAGTTGGACCGATATTCCAAAATAGTTTTCTTACTTGAATTGACCTCCGTACAGCTCAAATCTATCCAAATTAATTGTATAACTCCATTAAAATTCGTCGGAAACAATTCCGGATAATAATATGTCGGCTTAAAACTTTATTCCAAAAAGTCAACAAAAGTCAACGCGTGACCCGTCCCTTGGAACTTGACAAATTTTTTATGAAATCCGAACACCCATTCCGATACAAGTTCAACCATATCAATTTTATTGAATTCCACTAACAACTCGACCTCCAAATCTAAATTTTTGTTTTTGGAAGATTTTACAAAAATCTTGATTTCTTCCATTAAAATCTGAATTAAACGATGAATATAATCATAGATTCATGAAATATAAACACTTTAGGATATAGAACACTTACCCTAATCCATATGGTGAAAATCGCCTCAACAATCGCTTCAATTCGAGCTCCATAACTTCAAATATGTCAAAAATGGCTGAAACCTCAAAATATATCTACTGTCCAGGTATTTACTCTTCGCGATCGCGGAAAATGCTTCGTGATCGCAAAGCACAAAAATTTTCAGCCCCAAAATTGCTCTTCGCGATTGCGGAAAACCAATCGCAATCGCGAAGAACAAACTCCCCCAACTCTTCCAGACAGCCTCTAGTATAATGGTAATAACCTTTGGTACAAAACTCCAAATTGCAAATGGTTTAACTTTCTGAAAACGAGACACCAAGAGCTAAAACTTTCATTTGTTGCTCATCTCCCAATTCCTTATATATTTCTAGATATACGCTTCCAAAATCAGCCCTGTGCAACAGAGATTTTCAAACTCTTCCCATACAGCCTATAGTGTATCCACCATATTTATTTGTACCCAACTCCAAATAACAAATAGTTTACTTTTATGAAAACTACACATCAAGGGCTACAACTTTTATCTTTGGATCATCTCCAAATCCCTTATAGATTGTGAGATATAAGCTTCTAAAGTCGGATCAGCGCAACAGAGATTTGTTCTATGCAATCGCGATTCACAAGGCCCCAAATTGTTGTTTGCTTTTTGCGAACGCGACCAAAAGTTCGCGATCGCGATGCACACCTCTGTAGGCATAAACCAGCAATTAAAAATGGCCTAAAAATGGTATGAAACCACCCCGAAACTCACCCGAGCCCCTCGGGACCTCAACCAAATATACCAACAAGTCCTAAAACATCATATGAACTTAGTCGAAGCCTCGAATCACATCAAACAACGCTAAAACCACGAATCACACCTCAATTCAAGCCTAATGAACTTTGAACTTTTAAATTCTATATCTTGTGCCGAAATACATCAAATCAATTTGGAATGACTTCAAATTTTGCACACAAGTCATAAATGACATAACGAAACTATTCCAATTTTCAGAATTGAATTCCAACCTCGATATCAAAAAGTTAACCCCCTGGTCAAACTTCCCAAAAATTCAACTCTCGACATTTCAAGCCTAATTCCACTACGGACCTCCAAATAATTTTTCGGACACGCTCCTAAGTCCAAAATCGCCATACGAAGCTATTGACATCATCAAAATTTCAATTCCGGAGTCGTCTTCACACAGTTCCGACTACGGTAAAAATCCTAAGACTTAAGTTTCCGTTTTGGGGACCAAGTGTCCCAAATCACTCCAAATCATCCGGTAACTGAATTCAACCACGCATGCAAGTCAATACACATAATAAGAAGCTGCTCAGGGGCTTATGCCGCCAGACGGGGCTTAAATTCTTAAAACGACAAGTCGGGTCATTACACTCGAATACACTGAATACATTACCATAACAACTGAAAGGTAGCTACGGAAAGTAATTATGTATATGATAGCTATAGGAAGTTAATAGCCACTAAACAATAGTCATTTCTGAAAATTCCTCTTTGTTGGAAATTTTACCTCCTATAGCAAAGTATTACACCCTATTTATTCCGAGCAGAACCTCGAATAATGTCAGGAAAAAAAAACTCAAACTGTATTAGAAAAAAGAGGGACTGAAATTTTGCAGAATGCTGTGTTTTTTTTATGTTTAGCGTCTGATAAATCTTCTCATTAATTGAATTGATAATGTTATGTGTTATGATTGATTTAGGTGAGTTATATTAGGAGTGTATCCCGTGAAATTAGCAGCTTTCCGTTATTAAATAACTGAAGAGACATATATTACGTTATATTCATGAATACATGGTATGAATGCATGTGAATATAGTGGCTGACAGCTGGACTGCCCTGTTTTTAGTCAATTTTTGCTACTGTATTCATGAATATAGTAGCTCGAATATACCGAATACATTACCATAACAACTAAAAGGTAGCTACGGAAAGTAATTATGTATATGATAGCTATAGGAAGTTAATAGCCACTAAACAATAGTCATTTCTGAAAATTTCTCTTGTTTATTCTATGGATTGGCTATTTGATATCTTTTTATCTTCCACATTCTATATTTTGTACAAAAGCTTTATTTTTTAACAAAAATATTCAAAAAATTCATACGAAATTTAGAAAAAAAAATGCTCGATTGTTCTATGCGTGTACCATCTTACCTTTTAGATTAAAGAACTAGACTTATGTCGATGGATTTATCTTCTCTTTTGAGTATTTATTAGTTGGATAACAAAATGAAAATCAGGATAGTAAGATCAAAATTCAAAGTTTAAAAAAATATGATAGGAGTAAAATATTTTGAATATCACCAAAAAAGAATAGAAATATGCAAAAAAAAAAAAAAAATCCATGGCTACTAAGTGGTACTTTATATGATATTAATCTCATAAATTTCACACACAAAGTATATACTTTAATTGATCTATATTAACTTAAACTGTATATTAATATTTGCACAGATAATTAATCTCATGATCAATAATTTGTCACGACCCAAAATCTAACCATGGTCGTGATGGCGCCTATCGTGTTACAAGGCAAGCCTACTTTCCAAAATATTTCTACTAAACCGATTATAATAATTTAATAAAACATTTCAATACTTGAATTTCTCATAACTAAATCAACTCTAAATATATTTTTAGAAAAACGGAAACGAACCCCAAACATCGGGGTGTCACTAAGTCATAAGCGTCTAAATCTATGAACTAAGAAATGAAACTATATAACTCTCAATACAATCCAAAAGAAGAAATGATAAAAGGAGTAACAAGGTCCTGCGGATGCTAGCAGCTACCTTGCAATCTCCACAGATACCCGGCCTGAACTCAACAATCGCCGCGCTCTAACTCACCTGAATCTGCACATAAAGTGCAGGGTGTAGCATGAGTACAACCACCTCAGCAAGTAACCTAAATAACTAAGAAACTGAGCAATAGTGACGAGCTAAGTAAAATAGTCCAATTATGTATTTTCACAATTTAAAAATAAACAGAAATAAATAGGTAAATTCCATAACTCTGTAAATGCCACAAATAAGTTTAACAAATAAATGCAGCAATAACACAAGTAAATACAACCTCATAGCAGTGTCACTCCATCACTCGCACTCAGCACTCAATACTCAAAACACTCAACACTCTGCGCTCACTGGGGTGTGTACAGACTCCGGAGGGGCTCCCAAAGCCCAAGCGCTAAGCACGGAGAACTCACGTGCCATCATATCAAAACCTGGATCCGCACGGTCAACTCACGTGCTACGCGGACAACTCACACGCTATGGTATCAATACCTGGGCCCGCACGGACAACTCACGCGCTATGGTATTAATATCCTCACAACCATGCCCTCAGCCTCACTCAATCAATATCAATACCTAGATCCGCACGGTCAACTCACGTGCTACGCGGACAACTCACGCGCTATGGTATAAATACCTGGATCCGCACAGTCAACTCACGTACTATGCGGACAACTCACATGCTATGGTATTAATATCCTCACAACCAGGCCCTCGGCCTCACTCAATCATGTACCTCACTAGCCTCACCATCATCAATAATAAGGGAACACAGCCTGCATCGAGTATCACCGTATATTAGCAAATAATAGAGACTGAGGTAATCAGGTACAATGATTTCTATGACTGAGTACAAATAATGTGAGCATGAATAAAGCCTAAGCATGATCTCTAACATGAAAGCAAACAAGTTCAACAACAAATAAAAACATAACCACAGATAATAGCCATTAGGCCTAACAGCCTCACGGGACGGACCAAGTCTCAATCCCTCGTGGTGCACACCAACATGCCCGTCACCTAGCATGGGTATCACTTCTAAACAATCACATGATGTTAAATCTCCGGGTTTATACCCTCAAAGCCAGAGTTAAAACTGTTACATACCTCAACAAGATGAACCCAACGTCGAGCAAGCTAATCAATACTCAGGAAATTTCCACTCCGTGCGTATCCACCTCTGAATGCGTTCTTGTCTCCTCAATTCAATGCCAATGATCCGAAACTAAAATTCACCCCTTAATGATAATACGATGATCTACTATACTAAGCAACTTCAATCTACAATATCAACATCCATTGGGACCAATATTAGTAACAAATCCCATAGGTTCATTGTATTCATAAATTTCATCGCCAAGATTACCATTCACCTTCTCTCTTATTTTCTCAAAAGTACTATTTATGCCATGAACTAGAGTTTTATAATCCAATCTTTCAACCCTTAAAACTTGTAACAAATGCTTCAAATACTTCTAACTACTCATAATAAACGAGTTTGAAGCATTGGAATTACCTCTAGTAGATCAATCTTGAAAAATTACAACTTTTGTGATTTTCGTGTTCTTGAAGATTTGATGATGAAATCTTGTATTTGGATGTAAAAATGATGTTAGAACTCATGTATATTGAGTGATAATCAACCCAAAACATCATTAACAACTTACCTTGGTTGATTGGACTTGACTTGAGCTCAAAATCGCCCCTTCACTTCAAGAACCCTAACCCCCAAATACACAAAATACCCTCTTTACCCCACCTTGTATTTATAGGCCCAGATTTCTGGATTTCGGATGCGTCCCTGGATGCTTCGCATCCCCACTTCACTCCTCTTTGAAGGTCGGATGCGGACCTAGACGCTATGGTAGCACTTCACTGCCAGCCTCTCTTTCGGACGCGGCCTCGGATGCTTCGCATCCGCAGGCTCCTCCGCCAGCCTTTGGTAAGTTTGTCATAAATTCTTGTAGGAATATCCAAATGACAAACGGTTTGAACCGTTAGAAACTATACTCAAAGACATTTAAGTTGATAGGTCATCCACCACATAACTCCTTATATATATGTATATATGCTCATCCAAAGTGTGGTCTTGTGCGTACTCATTTGCAACTTTAGTCTATCATGCAATTCTCAACTTGACTTGCATTGAGGGCTCTCCCTAGACCCCACATCACTTATAATATAACTCGTACACTTATTATCATATATAATTGATATCCATTCCATTAATAGACCTCGTCTTCACACAAAATAATATAATTAGTGGACATCGACTTTCTTAATAGCGCTTAAGTACTTCAAAATTTTTCGGGGTGTTACATAATTGAAGCTAAAATCATCTAACTTTAGTATATGCATCTCTATAATCTTATGAAAATAACATCAAAATCCTTCTTTGAGTAAACAATTTTCCTGAGTAAAATAGAGTTAAATTTGACGTAAAACCGAAAAACAATAGTCCTCCTCTTCTACAATTTTATTTTCCTTATCTCACATGTAAATAATTTTAATTAGGTTATATCACTTTCCCTTAAAAATAAATGTCATTCTAGCGAAATATATTTGTCCAAGATAAACATTACTTTGGGAAATTAAAATAACATTAGTCAATTTTTTAAATCTATTTTTGATCTAATAAATTACCTACAAAATATAATGAGTAATTTGAGTATGGTGTAAATCATAAATTAATCAAATAAATCTTATAATAAATATTTTATATGATTTCCTTAATGAGCATAAAGAAAATTAAAAAGATATTTATTTTAGATATGAGGTAATATTAAATGTGAACCTAATTGTAGTTGCATTAGATAACTTGACATTGCAACAAAATAAGATTGGTAATGCTTAAAAGTTAAATGAAAGTTTTATAACTCCTGCTAATTCGTACAACATGATCATCAAACAAGCTCCTTTTAAATTTTCATTTTTAATAATAGTTTGGACCAATAAAATTATAATTTTTAATGAATTTAGGTGTTTTAAGAATAACTCGATCTAACTCTACCATAAACATTTTCAGGACAATAATATTAAGTAATAGTATTATTGGGCATGCACATCATAGTCTATCCCTTACTAGTATTATGTATACGAGGTGATATGTAAACTTGATCTAATATAGATTTTATAGATAACGAATGAAATACGCCAAATCTGGTATAAACTCTTACCAAATACATTTTAGAATTTAGTACTTGTGATGACCCAAAATGTCATCTTTAAATTTACTAATTAATTTTGTATTTTAAGACCTCGAAAAGTACTATTTATCATTTCTCGACTTGCGTGCGCAATCCATAAAATTTTTCGGAAAGTTATCAGGTGAAAAATGGATTAAAATATAAATTAGAGGTTTAAAACTCAACTGAGTTGACTTTGGTCAACATTTTTAGCAAACGGACTCGGATCAGTGTTTGACAGTTCCAATAGGTCCATATCGTGAGTTGGGACTTGAGCGTATGTCCGGAATCAAATTCCGAGGTCCCTAGCCCGAGATATGGAATTTTGATGAAAAATTTAAAGTTTAAGTTCAAATAGTGACCGGATGTCGAATTATGTGAAAATGATCCCGGAATAGAATTTTGATGATCCCAACAACTCCGTATGGTGATTGTGGACTTAGGAGCATGATCGAAATTTTATTTGGAAGTCCGTAGTGGAATTAGGCTTCAAAAGCTGAAAGTTGAATTTTTGGGAAGTTTGACCAAGGGGTTAACTTTTTGATATCGGGGTCGAAATCCGATTCTGAAAATTTTCATAGCTCAGTTATGTAATTTATGACTTGTGTGCAAAAATTGAAGTCATTCCGAATTGATTTGATGTGTTTCGACACAAGATATATAATTTGTAAGTTCAAAGTTTAATGATTTTGATTTGAGGTGTGATTTGTCGTTTTGATATTTTTTGATGTAGTTTGAAGCCTCGACTAAGTTCGTATGGTATTTTGGGACATGTTGGAATAATTGGTTAAGGTCCCGAGGGTCTCGGGTGGATTTCGGAAGGTAAACGGAATGGATTTCGGACAAAGAGTGCTGGAAATTTCTGTTGCAGAAATTTCGTGCGTGGAGCCAACTTTTGAAGCTTATATCTCGCTATTCATAAGGAATGAGAATATTTTTAAAACATACAAGTTGTAGTCTTTTGATTATAGTTTCTAGAAAGTTAAACCATTCATTATTTGGACAATTGTACAGAAATTTATGACGGATTGAATGAAGGCTAGTAGAGCAGTTTCGCCAGAAATTCTGATGCATGGAGCCGACTTTGGGAGCTTATATCTCGGAATTGATATGGAATAGAAAAAGTTTCAAAACATGAAAGTTGTAGTCGTTGGATTCTAGTTTCGAGAAAGTTAAACCATGCATCATTTGGACATTTGTACATATAGTTATGACGGATTGAAGGAAGGCTGGTAGAGCAGTTTCTGGTGGACTTTTAGTGACGAAAATTGAACTTTTAGTGACGGAAAATGAACTTTTAGTGACAGATTGGCAGAAACTTAAGGACCAAAAATGGTCATTTCATTCATTTCATTTTGGATTTTTGGAGGACGGTTCTTGGGCAATTTTTGGGCGATTTTCACGGGAAAACATTGGGGTAAGTGTTCCTGATCCTATATTGATTATATTTCATGATTCCATACTCATTTACATCATGAATCCGTGAATTTATGAAAAAAAAATCAAGATTTTTGCAAAATCTTCCAAAAGCGAAAATTTAAGATTTGGAGGTCGAGTTGTTATCAGATTTTGGTAAAATTGGTGTGGGTGGACTCGTAATTGAATGAGTTGTCGGATTTTATAAGTTTCGCCGGATTCTGATATGTGGGCCCCACTGGTAAATTTTGAGCTAATTTCAGATTTTAATAAAAATGTAATATTTTCTTATGAAATTGATTACTATAATTTTTGTTGACTGTATCGAATTAATTATGACTAGATACGAGTCGATCGGAGTCGAAAAATCAAGAAAAAAGCATAATACTTGGTTAAATTGGAGCAAGTCGAGGTAAGTGACTTGTCTAATCTTGTGTGGGGGAAATTTTCCCTAGGATTGGTATTGATGTGATTATTGAAATGTATTGAAAGTCATGTGCACGAGGTGACGAGTGTGTACACGGGCTAAATTGCGAAAGGTTATATTTTTAAATTGTGTAGATCACTGTTGCGCATTTATTAAATTATTTTATCTTGTTATATTCTTCATCATTGATCTGAGATATATACTTCAAATTTGTTTGATCTTTTCTTACTAATTGTTTTACCTGTTTAGTTGAAACTTGGTTTCTTTTATTCTGTGCATTATTTGAAGGTTGATTTTCTTTAAATTAAATATTATTAATATGAAGTATTTGACATTTTTAAACTTGATATTGAAGCAACGTAGTAAAGATTTTGAAATATTATTTTCCTAAATTATTTACTCCTGAATATTTTTATACTCATTGTGAGGGAGCCGTGAGCTCTTTATTGTGGAAGAATATTATTGTTGAGGTCTGGGTGTTGAAACGCATGCGGTGAGATAAGGGTGGCTTGATACGCGTGGCTAGTAGGGGTGACTACTAGAAGTTATGCGGTGTGATAAGGGTGGCTAAAACGCGGGATGCTATTTCGGGGAAAAAATGTTTTCTTTAAATAAATTATGAAGGCTCCCACGGTGATATAAGAAAATGAGATATTGTGAATTTATTTAGGATTTGGGACTACGAGGCGGTACCTCGGGAGTGCCCTTGTTGATATTGATTTATGGCCGTAGTTGCCTTTGATTATTGTTGTGATTTTCTTAAAGTTGAAAAGAATTCTGTTTTGTTTCAACGAGGTATTTATTTGCCATTATTTGATGTAATTAAATGTGACATACTACTTGATTCATTTTCATTGTCATTTTATCTTATAATATTGTTTAAACATTTTACCATGCCATTATTTATTCTCCAGCAGGGCCTGACCTGACCTCGTCACTACTCTACCGAGGTTAGGCTTGGCACTTACTGGGTACCGCTGTGGTGTACTCATACTACGCTTCTGCATATCTTTTTGTACAGATCCAGGTACATCTTATTAGAACACGCATCAGTAAACTAGCTATACGAGGAGACTTCGAGGTATATCTGCCAGCGTCCGCAGACTCCGGAGTCCCCTTCTATCTTACTATGTTGTCTTCTTTATTTGCTTTAGACTCTGATGTATAGAGACATAAAGAATAAATTCTTAGAAGCTTGTGACTTATTTCTACCGGGTTTTAGGAGTTAAAATTGTTAGAATTGTAGTTTATTTATTTAAGATATTTATTATTATTCTGCATTAATAGGTTTACCTAGTCTTAGAGACTAGGTGCCATCACGACATCCTACGGAGGAAATCTGGGGTCGTGATAAGTTGGTATCAAAGCACTAGGTTCATAGGTGTTATGAGTCACAAGCAGGTTTAGTAGAGTCTTGCGGATCGATACGGAGACGTCTGTACTTATCTTCGAGAGGCTATGGAACTGTTAGAAAATATTCACTTCTTTGACACCTTATCGTGCGACATTGATTTAGCTTGAAACATATATATTATATTCCTTTGTATCCACTCGTGCATGACATTGCGCACTCGGTATCAGTTGTGCGTCGACGGTGTTGTAATGCCGTGTATGTGTGGTTCTGACTGAAGATGCGGAAGTATTGAGAGATCACCTAGTGAATCATGTAGGGGTGCAACGGACGTTGGCGTCTGGTTGATTTATACAAGCTGTGAAGGTTATTATTGAGGATCATTGGACGTTGTGACCTATGACTTCGCGCCGAGTGGGGGAGTCCACTACCAATGGGTGGATTGCGGGGTCATGTATTATATCAGTTTTGGCCTGAAATGTATATATGTGGTACTGAAAGGTTCCCTAAAATTTACACATGTTTAAGACCTGAGATTTTGTGGAGGATAAGGTTAGGACTTGCGGTATGTACGCCTCCTTAATAATCCTATACTTCAATACCAAAGGAGTAATAGAAACAACTCTAAATTTGTAGAAGGTCTACTCAGCGTGGACGTCACTGTTGCGGATTTTGGGGTGCTTCGGAGTAAGTACACTTGTTGACGAGAGTATGGACTATGTGGTTCGTGACAAGATTTTTCTGTATGGAGCTCTACTTTTGTGATTGTTGTGTATAAATAGGGGTACGGGTTACCCCAAAGAAGAGTCGAAGAGTATGTTAAGAAATTGGTCAGCTCAACAGTGTAGAGTGAGTATAACAAAAGAAGAAATTCGCCTTGGGAGAGATAATTCTCCACCGGTGTTCGTGGCAAGCCTATGAAGAGAGCAGACCAGCCAATGCAACACCGCCCACTTGGCTCTGTTCTCAGAAACGCTTTTGAAAGAGTTTGTTTCCCGGACTCTCCGTAATGCGTGGCGTATAGGGTTTGAACGGTTGCGTCATGTCACCATTGACGATGTCAGAATATGCCATCAAGTTTAATAAGTTAGCCCGTCATACTCCTACTTTGCTTCCTACAGCCAGAGGGCGAGTCCACAGACTCATTAAAGGACTTAATTATAATCGTAAAATTTTGTACGACTCGGGAGCTATAAACTGATACTTCATTTCTGCTAGTTGTTCAAATTACCAAGATGTTAGAATGTGTTCGGGGCGAGTAAAAATGAAACTAAGGGGACCAAGACGTCTCGAGGTTTTGGAGGATTCAGTGGATTCTACTCTGCAAGTATAAATCATTATGGCGGGGGCTCAGGCAGTCGTCCAGCCCAGTCCGCAAATCGAATTACTCGAGGTGCTCCAGTAAGTTCTTTTAATGCACCACCGACAGGAGTTCCTACAATGGTTATTCCAGTTATCTATCACAGACTCAATATGAGCAGCCTAACCCGCAAAGGGGTTGTTATGAATACGGTGATACTAGGCACATCATGAGAAAATTATCCCAAACTTGGGAGAGACTTATTTCATCAAAGCACTCAGGCTACGTGCCCCATTATAGTTACTACACCACCCACACGACCAGTTAGGGGTGGAGAAAAGACGGGTAGAAGGCGTCCTAAAGGTGGAGACCCAGCCATTGATATATTTCTTTTATGGTATAGCGGAGGTCGCTACATCAGTTGGTGTCGTTACAGGTACGACCTTGATATAATATAAAGGAATAATTTCCTTAACTTGATTCGGTTCTGAGTATCGAGACGAGTCCTCCTGTTGTGCTCCACTTAAGAGTGAGTTTCATAATTCTGTAATCTACTTATGTGTTTACTCATGTTGGGAGATTTCATGGAGATAACTACGCCTATCATTCCATGGTTGTCACTAATAAGACCTGTGAGGCTAAATGTGGCTTTCTGTTACTCAGTTCGATAAGTTTTGATGTAATTTACGGATAATTAATTACAAATTGTGAATTATATGCCCTACCGGTGTGGGGTTCATTATGTGTTGTGATTTTATTTAACGAAAATTATTTTGAAGGAGCAAATGAAAAGTTTTGATTAGCACGATGTGCATATTACTTGTGATTCAGAATTGAGGACGAGATCCTCGCATTTAATATAAACTGATATGTTTAAATCGGGCTACGAGCTGTGGTGGAAGTTATATAAGGACGAGATCATTGTGAGGAAAATTCGTGTGTTTAAGTTCTCCCTTGTGAAATTAAATTTGTACTATAGTACTAATAGGGAGTCATGCCTGTTAGGCTTATTTGAAAATTTTATATGAAATTCTCTATGCATACTTGCCAATTTTGTGTTGTAATTATTGAGTTTTAACCTATGAGGTAGGTTCCCGCCCAGGTGGCGTTAAATGTGACCCGTTAATTCGGATAACTAATTGTGAAGTCTTCATTCCTCGTATCTAGTTATCACTATTGTGAAGGTTTGCAACGAGAGTTTTGTTAACATGAAGTTAATTGACGATTTTGTAATTGATTATGAACAACTATTAAGACCAGATTGACCCAGAAGGGTGCTCCGTTCAGATGGACCGAGGAATGTGATGAGAGCTTCCAAAAGCTCAAGACAACTTTGACTACAGCCCTAATGTTGGTATTACCTACAGGTTCAGGGTCTTATACTGTGTATTATGATGTGTCGCGTATTGGTCTCGACGCATTGTGATGTAAGACGGTAGGGTGATTGCCTACGCGTCCAGACAGTTAGAGGTACATGAAAAAAAAAAATCGGTCCACGGCCTTGAGTTAGCAGCTATTGTTCGTGCCTTGAAGAATTTGGCGGCATTATTTGTACGGTGTCCATTGTGAGGTCTACATCGATCACCGAAGTCTACAACATCTGTTTAAACAGAAAGATCTTAATTTGCAGCAGCGGAGATGGTTGGAGTTGCTTAAGAATTATGATTTCACCATTCTCTATCATCTTGGGAAGGCCAATGTAGTGGCCGATGCCTTGAGTCGTAAGGCGAAGAGTTTGGGCAGCTTAGCATATTTACCTGTAGCAAAGAGGCCTTTGGCCTTGGATATTCAGGCCTTGGCCAACCAGTTTGTCAGATTGGATGTTTCCGAGCCGAGTCGAGTTTTGGCTTGTGTGGTTTCTCAGTCTTCTCTTTATGATCGTATCAGGGAGCGTCAATATGATGACCTCTATTTGCTGGTCCTTAAGGATACAGTTCAGCACGGTGATGCCAAAGAAGTCGCAATTGGAGATGACAGTGTATTACGGATGCAGGGCAGGCTATGTGTGCCTAATGTAGATGGTTTTTGTGAATTGATTCTCCAGGAGGCTGATAATTTGCGGTACTCCATACATCCGGGTGCTGCGAAGATGTAGCAGGACTTGAGGAAATATTATTGGTGGAGGAAGATGAAGAAAGACATAGTGGAGTATGTAGCTCGGTGTCTAAATTGTCAACAAGTGAAATATGAGCATCAATGACCTAGTGGATTGCTTCAGAAGTTAGAGATTCCAGAATGGAAATGGGAGAGGATCACAATGGATTTCGTTGTTGGGCTCCCACGGACTCAGAGGAAGTTCAATGCAGCTTGGGTGATTGTGGATAGATTGACCAAGTCAGCTCATTGCAATCCTATGATGACTACCTACTCTTTCGAGCAGTTGGCTCGAATCTATATTCGCGAGATTGTCAGATTTCACGGCATACCGGTATCTATCATCTCTGACCGGGATACGCAGTTTACATCACAGTTCTAGAGGGCAGTACAACATGAGTTGGGTACTCGGGTAGAGTTCAATACAACATTTCACCCTCAGACGGACGAGCAGTTCGAACGCACTATTCAGATACTGGAGGATATACTTCGTGCGTGTCTGATAGATTTTGGGGGTGCTTGGGATCAGTTCTTACCACTTGCGGAGTTTGCTTACAACAACAGTTGCTAGTCAAGAATTTAGATGGCTCCGTATGAGGCCTTGTATGGTAGATGGTGCCGGTCCCCAGTGGGTTGGTTCGAACCGGGCGAGGCTAGGCTATTGGGTACAGACTTGGTTCAGGATGCCTTGGAAAAGGTTAAGTTGATCCAGGATTGACTTCGTACAGCCCAATCTAGACAGAAGAGTTATGCGAATCGGAAAGTTCGTGGTGTTGCATTCATGGTTGGTGAGCGGGTATTGCTCCGAGTTTTGCCTATGAAGGGTGTGATGAGGTTCGGGAAGAAGGGCAAGTTGAGCCCTCGGTATATTGGGCCTTTTGAGATTCTTGAAAGAGTTGGAGAGGTGGCTTACAAACTTGCACTACCACCTAGACTTTCTGCGTTTCATCCGGTATTCCATGTTTCCATGCTTCGGAAATATCACAACGATCCGTCTCATGTGTTAGACTTCAGTTCGGTTCAGTTGGAAAAGGATCTATCTTATGTTGAGGAACCAATGGCTATTTTGGATAGGCATGTTCAAAAGTTGAGGTCACAGAACATTGCTTCCGTGAAGGTTTAGTGGAGGGGTCATCCGGTCGAGGAGGCGATTTGGGAGGCCAAGCTTGATATATGCAGCCGTTATCCACACTTATTCATCAGGTCAAGTACTTTTTCTAACTCCGTTCGAGGACGAACGTTTGTTTTAGAGGTGGAGAATGTGATGACCCAAAATGTCATATTTAAATTTAATAATTAATTTTGTGTTCTAAGACCTCGAAAAGCACAATTTATCATTCCTCGACTTGCGTGCGCAGTCCATAAAATTTTTCGGAAAGTTATCAGGTGAAAAATGGATTAAAATGTGAATTAGAGGTTTAAAACTCAACTGAGTTGACTTTGGTCAATATTTTAAGTAAACGGACTCGAATCACTGTTTTGATAGTTCCGGTAGGTCCGTATCGTGAATTGGGACTTGGGTGTATACCCGGAATCAAATTCCGAGGTCCCTAGCCCGAGATATGGAATTTTGATGAAAACTTTAAAGTTTAAGTTCAAATAGTGATCGGATGTCGAATTATGTGCAAATGACCCCTGAATAGAATTTTGATGATTCCAACAACTCCGTATGGTGATTTTGGACTTAGGAGCGTGATCGGAATTTTATTTGGAAGTCCGTAGTGGAATTAGGCTTGAAAAGCCGAAAGTTGAATTTTTGGGAAGTTTGACCGAGGGGTTGACTTTTTGATATCGGGATCGAAATCCAATTCTGACAATTTTCATAGCTCAGTTATGTCATTTATGACTTGTGTGCAAAAATTGAAGTCATTCCGAATTGATTTGATGTGTTTCGACACAAGATATAAAATTTGAAAGTTCAAAGTTCATTGATTTTGATTTGAGGTGCGATTTGTCGTTTTGATGTTGTTTGATGTAGTTTGAAGCCTCGACTAAGTTCGTATGGTATTTTGGGACATGTTGGAATAATTGGTTAAGGTCCCGAGGGTCTCGGGTGGATTTCGGAAGGTAAACGGAATGGATTTCGGACAAAGAGTGCTGGAAATTTCTGTTGCAGAAATTTCGTGCATGGAGCCAACTTTGGAAGCTTATATCTCGCTATTCATAAGGAATCAGAACAATTGCAAAATATGAAAGTTGTAGTCTGTTGATTATAGTTTCCAGAAAGTTAAATCATTCATTATTTGGACAATCGTACAGAAAGTTATGACCGATTGAATGAAGGCTAGTAGAGCAGTTTCGCCAGAAATTTTGCCAGAAATTCTGATGCATGGAGCCGACTTTGGGAGCTTAAACCATGAAAGTTGTACTCGTTGGATTCTAGTTTCGGGAAAGTTAAACCATGCATCATTTGGACATTTGTACATATAGTTATGACGGATTGAAGGAAGGCTGGTAGAGCAGTTTTTGATGGACTTTTAGTGACGAAAAATAAACTTTTAGTGACGGAAAATGGACTTTTAGTGACGGATTGGCAGAAACTTAAGGACCAAAAATGGTCATTTCATTCATTTCATTTTGGATTTTTGGAGCACGGTTCTTGGGCGATTTTTGGGCGTTTTTCATGGGAAAATATTGGGGTAAGTGTTCTTGATCTTCTATTGATTATATTTCATGATTCCATACTTATTTACATCATGAATCTGTGAATTTATGGAAGAAAAATCAAGATTTTTGCAAAATCTTCCAGAAACGAAAATTTAAGATTTGGAGGTCGAGTTGTTATCGGATTTTGGTAAAATTGGTATGGGTGGACTCGTAATTGAATGGGTTATCGGATTTTATAAGTTTCGCCGGATTCCGAGATATGGGCCCCACGGGCAAATTTTGAGCTAATTTTTGATTTTAATGAAAATGTAATATTTTCTTATGAAATTCATTACTATAATTTTTGTTGACTGTATCGAATTAATTATGACTAGATACGAGTCGATCGGAGTCAGAAAATCGAGGAAAAAACATAATACTTGGTTAAATTGGAGCAAGTCGAGGTATGTGACTTGTCTAACCTTGTGTGGGGGAAATTTTCCCTAGGATTTGTATTGATGTGATTATTGAAATGTGTTGAAAGTCGTGTGCACGAGGTGACGAGTGTGTACACGGGCTAAATTGCGAAAGATCATATTTTTAAATTGTGTAGATCACTGTCGCGCATTTATTAAATTATTTTATCTTGTTATATTCTTCATCATTGATCTGAGATATATACTTCAAATTTATTTAATCTTTTCTTATTAATTGTTTTACCTGTTTAGTTGAAACTTGGTTTCTTTTATTCTGTGCATTATTTGAAGGTTGATTTTCTTTAAATTAAATATTATTAATATGAACTATTTGACATTTTTAAACTTGATATTGAAGCAACGTAGTAAAGATTATGAGATATTATTTTCCTAAATTATTTAATCCTGAATATTTTTATACTCATTGTGAGGGAGCCGTGAGCTCTTTATTGTGCAAGAATATTATTGTTGAATTATTTTGACATGAGCCGTGAGCTCTTTATTGTGGAAACATATTATTGATGAATTATTTTGACATGAGCCGTGAGCTCTTTATTGTGGAAAACTATTATTGATGATTTATTTTGGCATGAGCAGTGAGCTCTTTATTGTGAAAAAATATTGTTGTTGAATTATTTTGGCAAGTTAAATTATTTGAGCACTTGAGGTGCAAATTATGATATATTGTGATATTGATACACATGCGGTGGTATAAGGTCTGGGTGTTGAAACGTATGCGGTGAGATAAGGATGTCTTAATACGCGTGGCTAGTAGGGGTGACTACTAAAAGTCATGCGATGTGATAAGGGTGGATAAAACGCGGGATGCTATTTCTGAGAAGAAATATTTTCTTTAAATAAATTGTGAAGGCTCCCGCGGTAATATAAGGAAATGAGATATTGTGAATTTATTTATGATTTGGGATTACGAGGCGGTACCTCGGGAGTGCCCTTGTTGATATTGATTTATAGTCGTAGTTGCCTTTGATTATTGTTGTGATTTTCTTAAAGTTGAAAAACATTCTGTTTTGTTTTAACGAGATATTTATTTGTCATTATTTGATGTAATGAAATGTGACATACTACTTGATTCATTTTTATTGTCATTTTATTCTTATAATATTGTTTAAACATTTTACCATGCCATTATTTATTCTCCAGCAGGGCCTGACCTGGCCTCGTCACTACTCTACCGAGGTTAGGCTTGGCACTTACTGGGTACCGCTGTGGTGTACTCATACTATGCTTCTACACATCTTTTTGTGCAGATCCAGGTACCTCTTATCAGACCACGCATCGGTAAACTAGCTATACGAGGAGACTTCAAGGTATATCTGTCAGCGTCCGCAGACTCCGGAGTCTCCTTCTATCTTACTATGTTGTCTTCCTTATTTGCTTTAGACTCTGATGTATAGAGATATAAAGAATAAATTCTTAGAAGCTTGTGACTTATTTCTACCGAGTTTTGGGAGTTAAAATTGTTTTATTTATTTAAGATATTTATTATTATTCCGCATTGATAGGCTTACCTAGTCTTACAGACTAGGTGCAATCACGACATCCTACGGAGGAAATTTGGGGTCGTGACAATACTACTTAATTTAAAACCATGCATCTAAGAGTTAAACACAGGAAAAAAAAAAGATTGACGAGTCTATCAGACAACCATTAGGCCGTCCTAGCACCCCCGAAATGAGGCTGAGAACGATCATCTACGGCGCCATGACCAGAGGTACATGACAACCACCATTAATCACGCTCTAGTCTATTGGCTAAATTTCATCCACCAGACATGGTTTCGTGTCTCCTTAGAACTCAAGGATGTATCCTTAATGAATCTTATAATAAATATTTTATATGATTTTCTTAATGAGCATAAAGAAAATTAAAAAGATATTTATTTTAAATATGAGATAATATTAAATGTAAACTTAATTGTAGTTGCATTAGCTAACTTGACATTGCAAACAAAAGAATATTGCTAATGCTTATAAGTTAAATCAAAGTTTTATAACTCCTGCTAATTCGCACAACATGATCATCAAACAAGCTCCTTTTAAATTTTCATTTTCAATAATAGTTAGGACCAATAAAATTATAATTTTTTAATGACTCTGGGTGTTTTAAGAATAACTAGATCTAACTCTACCATAAATATTTTTACGGTACTAATATTAGGTAATAGTATTATTGGGCCTGCACATCATAGGCTATCCCTTACTAGTATTATGTATACGAGGTGATATGTAAACTTGATCTAATACAGAGTTTATAGATAACGAATGAAATACACCAAAACTGGTATAAACGCTTACCAAATACATTTTAGAATTTAGTACTACTTAATTTAAAATCATGCATCTAAGAGTTAAACACCGCAAAAAAAGATTGAAGAGTCTATAAGACAACCATTAGAACGTCCCGGCACACCCGAAATGAGGCTGAGAACGATCATCCACGTCGCCATGACCCGAGGGCCGTAAGAACCACCATTAATCACGCTCTAGTCTATTAGCTAAATTTCATCCACCAGACTTGATTTCCTGTCTCCTTTGAACTCAAGGATGTATCCTTAATGAATCTTATAATAAATGTTTTATATGAATTCCTTAATGAGCATAAAGAAAATTAAAAAGATATTTATTTTAGATACTAGGTAATATTAAATGTGAATCTAATTGTAGTTGCATTAGGTAACTTGACATTGCAACAAAATAAGATTGCTAATGCTTATAAGTTACATGAAAGTTTTATAACTCCTTCTAATTCGCACAACATGATCATCAAACAATCTCCTTTTAAATTTTCATTTTCAATAATAGTTGGGACCAATAAAATTATAATTTTTAATGACTCTAGGTGTTTTAAGAATAACTCGATCTAACTCTACCATAAATATTTTCATGACACTAATATTAGGTAATAGTATTATTGGGCCTGCACATCATAGGCTATCCCTTGCTAGTATTATGTATACGAGGTGATATGTAAACTTGATCTAATACAGATTTTATAGATAACGAATGAAATACACCAAAACTGGTATGAACGCTTACCAAATATATTTTAGAATTTAGTACTACTTAATTTAAAATCATGCATCTAAGAGTTAAACACAGCAAAACAAAGATTGAAGAGTATGTCAGACAACCATTAGACCGTCCCGGCACACCCGAAATGAGCCTGAGAACAATCATCTATGGCGCCATGACCCGAGGGCCATGACAACCACCATTAACCACGCTCTAGTCTATTGGCTAAATTTCATCCACCAAACTTGGTTTCCTCTCTCCTTAGAACTCAAGGATGTATCCTTAATGAATCTTATAATAAATGTTTTAAATGATTTCCTTAATGAGTATAAAGAAAATTAAAAAGATATTTATTTTAAATATGAGGTAATAATAAATGTGAACCTAATTGTAGTTGCATTACATAACTAGATATTGCAATAAAAGAAGATTGTTAATGCTTATAAGTTAAATGAAAGTTTTATAACTCCTTCTAATTCGCACAACATGATCATCAAACAAGCTCCTTTTAAATTTTTATTTTCAATAATTATTGAGACCAATAAAATTATAATTTTTTAATGACTCTAGGTGTTTTAAGAATAACTGGATCTAACTCTACCATAAATATTTTTACGGCACTTATATTAGGTAATAGTATTATTGGGCCTGCACATCATAGGCTATCCCTTGCTAGTATTATGTATACGAGGTGATATGTAAACTTGATCTAATACAGATTTTATAGATAACGAATGAAATACACCAAAACTGGTATGAACGCTTACCAAATACATTTTAGAATTTAGTACTACTTAATTTAAAATCATGTATCTAAGAGTTAAACACAGCAAAACAAAGATTGAAGAGTCTGTCAGACAACCATTAGACCGTCCCTGCTCACCCGAAATGAGCCTGAGAACAATCATCTATTGCGCCATGACCCGAGGGCCATGACAACCACCATTAACCACGCTATAGTCTATTGGCTAAATTTCATCCACCAAACTTGGTTTCCTGTCTCCTTAGAACTCAAGGATGTATCCTTAATGAATCTTATAATAAATGTTTTATATGATTTCCTTAATGAGTATAAAGAAAATTAAAAAGATATTTATTTTAAATATGAGGTAATAATAAATGTGAACCTAATTGTAGTTGCATTAGATAACTAGATATTGCAACAAAAGAAGATTGTTAATGCTTATAAGTTAAATGAAAGTTTTATAACTCCTTCTAATTCGCACAACATGATCATCAAACAAGCTCCTTTTAAATTTTCTTTTTCAATAATTATTGAGACCAATAAAATTATAATTTTTTAATGACTCTAGGTATTTTAAGAAAAACTTGATCTAACTCTATTATAAATATTTTTACGGCACTAATATTAGGTAATAGTATTATTGGGCCTGCACATAATAAGCTATCCCTTACTAGTATTATGTATATGAGGGGATATGTAAACTTGATCTAATACAGAGTTTATAGATAACGAATGAAATACACCAAAACTGGTATAAACGCTTACCAAATACATATTAGAATTTAGTACTACTTAATTTAAAATCATGCATCTAAGAGTTAAACACAGCAAAAAAAAAGATTGAAGAGTCTATCAGACAACCATTAGACCGCTCCAACACACCCGAAATGAGGCTGAGAATGATCATCTATGGTGCCATGATCTGAGGCGATGAGAAACACCATTATTCATGCTCTAGTCTATTGGCTAAATTTCATCCACCAGACTTGGTTTCGTGTCTTCTTAGATCTCAAGGATGTATCCTTAATGAATCTTATAATAAATGTTTTATATGATTTCCTTAATGAGCATAAAGAAAATTAAAAAGATATTTATTTTAAATATGAGGTAATATTAAATGTGAACCTAATTTTAGTTGCATTAGATAACTAGACATTGAAGCAAAAGAAGATTGCTAATGCTTATAAGTTAAATGAAAGTTTTATAACTCCTTCTAATTCGCACAATATGATCATCAAACAAGCTCCTTTTAAATTTTCATTTTCAATAATTGTTGGGACCAATAAAATTATATTTTTGTAATGACTCTAGGTGTTTTAAAAATAACTCGATCTAACTCTATCATAAATATTTTTACAGCACTAATATTAGGTAATAGTATTATTGGGCCTGCACATCATAGGCTATCCCTCACTAGTATTATGTATATGAGGTGATATGTAAACTTGATCTAATACAGAGTTTATAGATAACGAATGAAATACACCAAAACTGGTATAAACGCTTACCAAATATATTTTAGAATTATCACGACCCAATTTCACCTGTAGGTCGTGATGGCGCCCAACACTACAGCTAGGCAAGCCAACTAATAAATTAAGCATACATTGATAAAATTTAAAACCAACAAAATATAAACCCAAACTCTACCAATGTGTGTGCCAAGACTTGGTGTCACAAGTGAATGAGCATCTAGTAGATTATACAAAACTCCAAATACTGTCTGAAATGAAATAGACAGAATGTAAGTATAAGAAGAGACGCTTATAGCTGCAGAACGGCTCAGAAAGGCAGCTCACCACTATGCCTCGGGATGACGTGGGTATGTAATGATAGGTCCTCCACTAGTACCTGTCTCAGATCCTGCACAAAAAGTGCAGCAAGTGTAGTATGAGTACTTAAACAACGTGTACCCAGTAAGTATCAAGCCTAATCTCGAAATGGTAGAGACGAGATGGCCGACTTTAACACTCACTATGGGTCAATAATAATAACTGAAATATATCTAGGATATTTAAATCAGCATGATTTACAGAATTTACAATAATTTGTTTAATCATCAGAGATAATCAAATTCCTTCGAATGTAACAATTCTCAATATATTAATTAAAATCCTTTAATTCAGAAAAATTCCAATTTATCAATTTAAATCTCATTTACAGGATTAACAATTAATTCCATAAACAAGCAAGAATAATAATTCATTAAATTCCAAGGATTTTTCCAATTTATTAATATGCTTCTCAATCTGAAATAAATTATTAAAGTATCGTGTAATTATTATTATTAAGCACGATTTCTGCCGAGGACGTACGGCCCGATCCAGAGTGTCGTGTACACTGACGAGGGACGTGCGGCATGATCCATAGATGCATCTATCCTGCCGAGGCGTTCGGCCCGCTCCACAAGAAAGAAGGACATTTTTTTATATGCCTCCGGAAGGAGAGTATATTAATTATGAGATGAATTTGGGAGGAGAACAATTTCTTTTAACAATTAATTAATTTAAACAGACAATAAAGCTTATGAGATTTCCAACCTTTATTTACGAATCCAACCATACCAGTTTCACTCAAATCCGACTCCTAATCGATATCGAAATCTCAAAATTTCGTTTCTATGAGATTTCAGAATTTTTTTCCAAATTTCAATCTCAAAACACTAATTTATGGTGAAAACAATGATATACTTGTATATGTAGACCAAATTCTAGTTAGAATCACTTAACCCAATATTTTTCCCTTGAAAATCTGCCAAAAGTCGTCTCTGCTCAAGCTCAAGTTCGTCAAAAATGGCAAATGGGACGAATGCCCTCTTTTTATAACACTGCCCAGCAGCCTTCGGAACTGGCCCTCGAACTAGGCCTCAATCGCGGCATCGAACATGTGCCCTCGATCAGGGCATCGAGGTTGTACCTTCGATCAGGGAATCGAGCTTGGATCTCGATCCTAGCCCTCGAGTCATACCTTCGATCATGCCCTCGAGCCTTGCCTTCGATCTCGGCTTCGATTAGGGTATCGAGGTTAGGCCTTCGATCATAGCCTCAATCATGGCATCGATCTTGACCCTTCGATTGTGACCCTCGATCTTGGGTCTCGATCCTGATCCTCGAGATGGACCTTCGATCATGGCCCTCGAGTTGGATCTTCGATCATGGCTTCGATACACTAGCTCGAGCCTGTACCTCGTCAACCCTGGGCTCGATACCTGGGCTCGATATCTGGCTCGATATTTGGGCTCGATCTGGGGCTCGATCTGAGGCTCGATCACAGCCCAGAATATGCAGCAGAAGATAAAATTGCAGCAGCTTTTTAAGTCCAACTTTTTATCCGTTAACCATCCGAAACTCACTCGAGGCCCTCGGGACCTCAACCAAATATACCAACATGTCCTAAAACATCATACGAACTTAGTCGAACCTCTAAATCACATCAAACAACGCTAAAACCATAAATTATACCCCAATTCAAGCTTAATGAAACCAATAGTTTTTAACTTCTACATTCAATGTCGGAACCTATCAAATCAACTCCGATTGACCTCAAATTTTACACACAAGTCATAAATTACGTGACGGAGCTATAAAAATTTTCGGAACTGGATTCCGACTCCGGTATCAAAAAGTCAACTCCCCGGTCAAACTTTCAAACTTTAAATTCCTATTTAAGCCATTTCAAGCCAAATTTCACTACGGACTTCCAAATAAAATTCCGATCACGCTCCTAAGTCCAAAATCACCATACGGAGCTGTTGGAATCGTCAAAATTCTATTTCGGGGTTGTGTTTCTCAAAATATTGACCGAAATCAAACTTAGCGCTTTAAGGCCAACTTAAGGAACCAAGTGTTCCGGTTTCACCACAAACACTTCCAAAAATCCCGAACCAACCATCCCCGCAAGTCATAAATCATTACAAGCACCTACGGAAAGTTTTATTTTAGGGAACGGGGTTCTAAAAGTTAAAATGACCGGTTGGGTCATTACAAGAATTTAGTACTACTTAATTTAAAATCATGCATGAGTTAAACACAACAAAACAAAGATTGAAGCGTCTGTCAGACAACCATTAGACCATTCTGGCACACCCGAAATGAGGCTGAGAACGATCATCTACGGCGCCATGACCCGAGGGCCATTAGAACCACCATTAATCACTTTCTAGTCTATTGGCTAAATTTCATCCACCAGACTTGGTTTCCTGTCTCCTTAGAACTCAAGGATGTATCCTTAATGAATCTTATAATAAATATTTTATATGATTTCCTTAATGAGCATAAAGAAAATTAAAAATATATTTATTTTAAATATGAGGTAATATTAAATGTGAACCTAATTGTAGTTGCATTAGATAACTTGACATTGTAACAAAAGAAGATTGCTAATGCTTATAAGTTAAATGAAAGTTTTATAACTCCTTCTAATTTGCACAACATGATCATCAAACAAGCTCCTTTTAAATTTTCATTTTCAATAATTGTTGGGACCAATAAAATTATAATTTTTAATTACTCTAGGTATTTTATGAATAAATCGATCTAACTCTACCATAAATATGTTTACGGTACTAATATTAGGTAATAGTATTATTGGGCCAGCACATCATAGGCTATCCCTTACTAGTACTATGTATATAAGGTGATATATAAACTTGATTTAATACAGAGTTTATAGATAACGAATAAAATACACCAAAACTGGTATAAACGCTTACCAAATACATTTTAGAATTTAGTACTACTTAATTTAAAATCATGCATCTAAGAGTTAAACACAGCAAAAAATAGATTGAAGAGTCTGTCAGACAACCATTAGACCGTCCCGACACACCCGAAATAAGGCTGAGAATGATCATCTACGGCGCCATGACCCGAGGGATGGCCCCACCATTAATCACGCTCTAGTCTGTTAGCTAAATTTCATCCACCAGACTTGGTTTTCGGTCTCCTTAGAACTCAAGGATGTATCCTTAATGAATCTTATAATAAATATTTTATATGATTTCCTTAATGAGCATAAAGAAAATTAAAAAGATATTTATTTTAGATATGAGGTAATATTAAATGTGAACCTAATTGTAGTTGCATTAGATAACTTGACATTGTAACAAAATAAGATTACTAATGCTTATAAGTTAAATGAAAGTTTTATAACTCCTTCTAATTCACACAACATGATCATCAAACAAGCTCCTTTTAAATTTTCATTTTCAATAATTATTGAGACCAATAAAATTATAATTTTTTAATTACTCTAGGAGTTTTATGAATAAATCGATCTAACTCTACCATAAATATGTTTACGGCACTAATATTAGGTAATAGTATTATTGGGCCAACACCTCATAGGCTATCCCTTACTAGTATTATGTATACGAGGGGATATGTAAACTTGATCTAATACAGAGTTTATAGATAACGAATGAAATACACCAAAACTGGTATAAAAGATTACCAAATACATATTAGAATTTAGTACTACTTAATTTAAAATCATGCATCTAAGAGTTAAACACAGCAAAAAAAAGATTGAAGAGTCTGTGTGACAACCATTAGACCGCCCCAGCACACCCGAAATGAGGCTGAGAATGATCATCTATGGTGCCATGATCTGAGGCCATGAGAAACACCATTATTCATGCTCTAGTCTATTAGCTAAATTTATCCACCAGACTTGGTTTCGTGTCTCCTTAGATCTCAAGGATGTATCCTTAATGAATCTTATAATAAATGTTTTATATGATTTCCTTAATGAGCATAAAGAAAATTAAAAAGATATTTATTTTAAATATGAGGTAATATTAAATGTGAACCTAATTTTAGTTGCATTAGATAACTAGACATTGCAACAAAAGAAGATTGCTAATGCTTATAAGTTAAATGAAAGTTTTATCACTCCTTCTAATTCGCACAACATGATCATCAAACTAGCTCCTTTTAAATTTTTATTTTCAATAATTGTTGGGACCAATAAAATTATAATTTTTTAATGACTCTAGGTGTTTTAAAGAATAACTCGATCTAACTCTATCATAAATATTTTTACATAACTAATATTAGGTAATAGTATTATTGGGCCTGTACATCATAGGCTATCCCTCACTAGTATTATGTATATGAGGTGATATGTAAACTTGATCTAATATAGAGTTTATAGATAACGAATGAAATACACCAAAACTGGTATAAACGCTTACCAAATACATTTTAGAATTTTCACGACCCAATTTCACCTGTAGGTCGTGATGGCGCCCAACACTACAGCTAGGCAAGCCAACTAATAAATTAAGCATACATTGATAAAATTTAAAACCAACAAAATATAAACCCAAACTCTACCAATGTGTGTGCCAAGACTTGGTGTCACAAGTGAATGAGCATCTAGTAGATTATACAAAACTCCAAATACTGTCTGAAATGAAATAGACAGAATGTAAGTATAAGAAGAGACACTGATAGCTGCAGAACGGCTCAGAAAGGCAGCTCACCACTATGCCTCGGGATGACGTGGGTATGTGATGATAGGTCCTCCACTAGTACCTGTCTCAGATCCTGCACAAAAAGTGCAGCAAGTGTAGTATGAGTACTTAAACAACGTGTACCCAGTAAGTATCAAGCCTAATCTCGAAATGGTATAGACGAGATGGCCGACTTTAACACTCACTATGGGTCAATAATAATAACTGAAATATATCTAGGATATTTAAATCAGCATGATTTACAGAATTTACAATAATTTGTTTAATCAGCAGAGATAATCAAATTCCTTCGAATGTAACAATTCTCAATATATTAATTAAATTCCTTCAATTCAGAAAAATTCCAATTTATCAATTTAAATATCATTTACAGGATTAACAATTAATTCCATAAACAAGCAAGAATAATAATTCATTAAATTCCAAGGATTTTTCCAATTTATTAATTAGCTTCTCAATTTGAAATAAATTATTAAAGTATCGTGTAATTATTATTATTAAGCACGATTTCTGCCGAGGACGTACGGCCTGATCCAGAGTGTCGTGTACACTGCCGAGGGATGTGCGTCCCGATCCATAGATGCATCTATCCTGCCGAGGCGTTCGGCCCGCTTCACAAGAAAGGAGGACATTTTCTTATGTGCCTCCGGAAGGAGAGTATATTAATTATGAGATAAATTTGGGAGGAGAACAATTTCTTTTAACAATTAATTGATTTAAACAGACAATAAAGCCTATGGGATTTTTATCCTTTAATTACGAGTCCAACCTGTGAAGACCCAAAATGTCATCTTTAAATTTAATAATTAATTCTGTGTTCTAAGACAACGAAAAGCACTATTTATCATTACTCGACTTGCGTGTGCAGTCCGTAAAACTTTTTCGGAAAATTTAAGGAGAAAAATGAATTAAAATGTGAATTAGAGCTTTAAAACTCAACTAAGTTGACTTTGGTCAACATTTTGAGCAAACAGACTCAGATCAGTATTTTGATAATTTTGGCAGGTTCGTATCGTGATTTGGGACTTAGGCGTATGCCCGGAATCAAATTCCGAGGTCCCTAGCCCGAGATATGGAATTTTAATAAAAAATTAAAAGTTTAAGTTCAAATAGTGACCGGGTATAAAATTATGTGCAAACGACCCCGGAATAGAATTTTGATGATTCCAACAGCTCCGTATGGTGATTTTGGACTTAGGAGCGTGATCGAAATTTTATTTGGAAGTCCGTAGTAGAATTAGGCTTGAAATGCCGAAAGTTGAATTTTTGGGAAGTTTGACCGAGAGATTGACTTTTTGATATCGAGGTCGAAATCCGATTCTGAAAATTTTTATAGCTCAGTTATGTCATTTATGACTTGTGTGAAAAATTTGAAGTCATTCCGAATTGATTTGATGTGTTTCGACGCAAGATATAGAATTTGAAAGTTAAAAGTTCATTGATTTTGATTTGAGGTGTGATTCGTCGTTTTGATGTTGTTTGATGTAGTTTGAAGCCTCGACTAAGTTCGTATGGTATTTTGGGACATGTTGGAATAATTGGTTAAGGTCCCGAGGGTCTCGGGTGGATTTCGGAAGGTTAACGGAATGGATTTCGGACAAAAAGGAACTGCTGGAATTTTCTGCTGCAGAAGATGTTTTTGGACAGCAACCGGTGCAATCGCAGAGCTGACTTTAGAAGCTTATATCTCGCAATTCATAAGGAATCAGAAACTGTGCAAAACATGAAAGTTGTAGTCGTATGATTATAGGTTCCATAAAGTTAAACTATGCATTATTTGGACATTTGTACAGAAAGTTATGACGGATTGAATAAGGGCTGGTAGAGCAGTTTCGCCAGAAATTTCGCCAGAAATTCTGATGCATGCATCCGACTTTGGGAGCTTATTTCTCGCAATGCATAAGGAATCAGAATAATTGCAAAACACGAAAGTTGTAGTCGGTGGATTCTAGTATCCAGAAAGTTAAACCATTTATCATTTGGACATTTATACATAAGGTTATGATCAATTGAAGTAAGACTGGTAGAGCTATTTCTGGTAGACTTTTAGTGACGAAAAATGGACTTTTAGTGACGGATTGACAGAAACTTAAGGACCAAAACTGCTCATTTCATTCATTTCGTTTTTGATTTTTGGAGCACGGTTTTTGGGCGATTTTTGGTCGATTTTCACGGGAAAACATTGGGGTAAGTGTTCCTTATCCTATATTGATTATATTTCATGATTCCATACTCATTTACTTCACCAATCCGTGAATTTATGGAAGAAAAATCAAGATTTTTGCAAAATCTTCCAAAAACGAAAATTTAAGATTTGGAGGTCGAGTTGTTATCGGATTTTGGTAAAATTGGTATGGGTGGACTCGTAATTGAATGAGTTGTCGGATTTTATAAGTTTCGCCGGATTCCGAGATGTGGGCCCCACGGGCAAATTTTGAGCTAATTTCGGATTTTAATGAAAATGTAATATTTTCTTATGAAAGTGATTACTATAATTTGTGTTGACTGTATCGAATTAATTATGACTAGATACGAGTCTATCGGAGTCGGAAATTCGAAGAAAAAGCATAATACTTGGTTAAATTGGAGCAAGTCGAGGTAAGTGACTTGTCTAACCTTGTGTGGGGGAAATTTCCCCTAGAATTGGTATTGATGTGATTATTGAAATGTGTTGAAATTCGTGTACACGAGGTGACGAGTGTGTACACGGGTTAATTTGCGAAAGATTATATTTTTAAATTGTGTAGATCACTGTTGCGCATTTATTAAAGTATTTTATCTTGTTATATTCTTCATCATTGATGTGAGATATATACTTCAAATTTGTTTGATATTTTCTTACTAATTGTTTTACCTATTTAGTTGAAACTTGGTTTCTTTTATTCTGTGCATTATTTGAAGGTTGATTTTCTTTAAATTAAATATTATTAATATGAAGTATTTGACATTTTTAAACTTGATATTGAAGCAACGTAGTAAAGATTTTGAAATATTATTTTCCTAAATTATTTACTCCTGAATATTTTTATACTCATTGTGAGGGAGCCGTGAGCTCTTTATTGTGGAAGAATATTATTGATGAATTATTTTGACATGAGCTGTGAGCTCTTTATTGTGGCAAACTATTATTGATGATTTATTTTGGCATGAGCCGTGAGCTCTTTATTGTGGAAATATATTGTTGTTGAATTATTTTGGCAAGTTAAATTATTTGAGCACTTGAGGTGCAAATTGTGATATTTTATGATATTGATACGCATGCGGTGGTATAAGGTCTGGGTGTTGAAACGCATGCGGTGAGATAAGGGAGGCTTGATACGCGTGGCTAGTAGGGGAACTACTAGAAGTCATGCGGTGTGATAAGGGTGGCTAAAACGCGGGATGCTATTTCGGGAAAAATATTTTCTTTAAATAAATTGTGAAGGCTCCCGTGGTGATATAAGGAAAATGAGATATTGTGAATTTATTTATGATTTGGGACTACGAGGCGGTACCTCGGGAGTGTCCTTGTTGATATTGATTTATGGTCGTAGTTACCTTTGATTATTATTGTGATTTTCATAAAGTTGAAGGAAATTCTGTTTTAATTTCCACGAGATATTATTTGCAATTATTTGGTGTCATTAAATGTGACATACTATTTGATTCATTTTCAATGTCATTTTATTTTATTACATTGATAAACATTTTACCATGCCATTATTATATTCCAGTAGGGCCTCACCTGACCTCGTCACTACTCTACCTAGGTTAGGCTTGGCACTTACTGGGTACCGTTGTGGTGTACTCACACTACTCTTCTGCACATCTTTTTGTGCAGATCCAGGTACATTTTACCAACCTAGACGTCATTGAGTTACCTGCGCACGGAGACTTCGAGGTATATCTGCCAGCGTCCGCAGACTCCGGAGTCCCCTTCTATCATTTTATGTTGCTTCCTTATATTTTATTTAGACCTTGACATATAGAGACATTCAGAATAAATTCTTAGAAGCTTGTGACTTATTTATACCGGGTTTTGGGAGTTAAAATTGTTTGAATTGTAGTTTATTTATTTAAGATATTTATTATTATTCCGCATTGATAGGCTTACCTAGTCTTAGAGAATAGGTGCCATCACGACATCCTACGGAGGGAATTTGGGGTCGTGACAAGTTGGTATCAGAGCACTAGGTTCATAGGTGTTATGAGTCACAAGCAGTTTAGTAGAGTCTTGCGGATCGGTACGGAGACGTTTGTACTTATCTTCGAGAGGCTATGGAACTGTTACGAATTATTCACTTCTTTGATTCCTTATCGTGCGCCTTTGTTGATTTCAAAGTTCTTAACAATTGTTTTTCTATTCTCTCACAGATGGTGAGGACACGCACATTTTGATCTGATGATCAGACACCCGCACCCCCTGTTGGAGCCGCAAGAGGCCAGGGTCCGGGCAGAGGTCGAGCCAGAGGCCGAGGAAGACCACGGGGTGCAGCCAGAGCATCTTCACGAACTGCTGCACCAGAGCCACCAGTAGCTCCAGTTGGAGAGCAGGCACCTGAGACGCCTGTTACTACTCCTGCACTTCAGGAGACTCTTGCCCAGTTTTTGAGCATGTTTAGCACTTTAGCTCAGGCAGGATTAATTCCACTTGCTCCTGCCACATCTCAGGCCGGGGGAGGAGCGCAGACTCCTGCCGCCTATACTCCAGAGTCACGTGCCCAAGTTGACCATGCCCCAGAGGTTATACCAGTGCAGCCAGTTGTCCCAGTTCGACCTGAGATTAGGACAACAATTTCAGAGGGAGAGCAGCTCAGGCTAGAGAGGTATAAGAAGTACCACCCTCCAACTTTCAATGGTCTAGCTTCAGAGGATGCTCAGGGTTTCCTGGAGGAATGTCACCGTATCCTTCGTACTATGGGTATTGTGGATTCCAGTGGAGTTTCTTTCACGACATTCCAGTTTAGAGGAGCATCCTACCGGTGGTGGCGGGCATATGAGTTGGATAGTCCGGGGTGATACTCGCCATATTATGAGAGATTGCCCTAGATTTAGGAGGGGTGCACCTCCACAGATTTCTCAAGCCCCACCTATTCCACAAGGTCCTCCGGCTTCTCAGGCCATGATTTCTGCACCAGTTGCCACTCCACCCGCACAGCCAGCTAGAGATGGAGGTCGGACAGGTAGAGGTCGCCCTAGAGGGGGAGGTCAGGCCAGATATTATGCCCTTCTTGCTAGGACAGATGTTGTTGCATCCGATTCTGTTATCACAGGTATTATTCCGATCTGTCATAGAGATGCATCAGTCTTATTTGATCCAGGCTCCACTTATTCTTATGTGTCATCTTATTTTGCCCCGTATTTGGGCGTACCACGTGATTACTTGAGTTCTTCTGTTTATGTATCTACACCCGTGGGTGAATCTATTATTGTGGATCGTGTGTATCGGTCGTGTTTAATTATTATCAGTGGTTTTGAGACCATAGCCGATTTATTATTGCTCAGTATGGTGGATTTCGATATTATTTTGGGAATGGACTGGTTGTCACCCTATCACGCTATTCTTGATTGTTACGCCAAGACGGTGACGTTGGCTATGCCAGGTCTACCGCAGCTAGAGTGGAGAGGTACCTCAGATCATGTTCCTAGCAGGGTTGTTTCATTTCTTAAAGCTCAACGGATGGTTGAGAAGGGGTGTAATGCGTATCTGGCCTATGTGAGAGATGTTAGTATTGATACTCCTAATGTGGAGTCAGTTCCTGTAGTAATGGATTTTCCTGATGTATTTCCAGCGGATCTTACGGGTATGCCACCCGACAGGGATGTTGACTTTGGCATTGATTTGTTACCAGGCACTCAGCCCATTTTATATTCCACCATATCGTATGGCCCCAGCAAAGTTGAAAGAATTAAAAGAACAGTTACAGGAGTTGCTTGATAAGGGTTTCATTCAGCCCAGTGTATCGCCTTGGGGTGCTCCTGTCTTATTTGTAAAGAAGAAGGATGGTTCTATGCGGATGTGTATTGATTATCGCCAGTTGAACAAGGTTACAGTGAAGAACAGGTATCCATTGCCACGTATTGATGACTTATTTGATCAGCTTCAGGGTGCCAGGGTATTCTCAAAAATTGACTTGCGTTCAGGCTATCATCAGTTGAAGATTCGGGAGCCAGATATTCCGAAGACTGCTTTCAGGACTCGGTACGGTCATTACGAGTTCCTTGTGATGTCTTTTGGGCTGACCAACGCCCCAATAGCATTTATGCACTTAATGAATAGTGTATTTCAACCCTATCTTGATTCCTTCGTCATTGTATTTATTGAAGACATTCTGGTGTACTTCCGAAGTCAGGAAGATCATGAACAACACCTGAGGATTGTGCTTCAGATTTTGAGAGAAAAGATGTTATATGCAAAATTTTCAAAGTGTGAATTCTGGCTTGATTCAGTGGGATTTTTGGGTCATATAGTTTCATGCGAGGGGATCAAGGTAGATCCAAAGAAGATTGAAGCAGTGCAGAGTTGGTCCAGACCGTCCTCAGTTACGGAAATCCGGAGTTTTCTTGGTTTGGCTGGGTATTATCACCGATTTGTAAAGGGTTTCTCTTCTATTGCTGCATCTATGACCAAATTGACCCAGAAGGGTGCTCCGTTCAGGTGGACCGAGGAATGTGAGGAAAGCTTCCAAAAGCTCAAGACAGCTTTGACTACAGCCCCAGTATTGGTATTACCTACAGGTACAGGATCTTATATTGTGTATTGTGACGCGTCGCGTATTGGTCTCGGCACAGTGTTGATGCAAGACGGTAGGGTGATTGCTTACGCGACCAGACAGTTAAAGGTGCATGAAAAGAATTATCTTGTACATGACCTGGAGTTAGCAGCTATTGTTCATGCCTTAAAAATTTGGCGGCATTATTTATACGGTGTCCATTGTGAAATCTACACTGATCACCGGAGTCTACAACATCTGTTTAAACAGAAGGACCTTAATTTGCGGTAGCGGAGATGGTTGGAGTTGCTTAAGGATTATGATATCACCATTCTCTATCATCCGGGGAAGGACAATGTGGTGGCCGATGCCTTGAGTCATAAGGCAGAGAGTTTGGGTAGCTTAGCATATTTACCGGTAGCAGAGAGGCCTTTAGCCATGGATGTTCAGGCCTTGGCCAACCATTTTGTTAGATTGGATGTTTCCGAACCGAGTCGGATTTTGGCTTGCGTGGTTTCCCAGTCTTCACTTTATGATCGTATCAGGGAATGTCAATATGATGACCCCCATCTGCTTGTCCTTAAGGATACAGTTCATCACGGTGATGCCAAGGAAGTCACTATTGGAGAAGACGATGTACTACGGATGCAGGGCAGGCTATGTGTGCCTAATGTGGACGGCTTGCGTGAGTTGATTCTCCAGGAAGCTCACAGTTCGCGGTACTCCATTCATCCAGGTGCTGCGAAGATATATCAAGACTTGAGACAACACTATTTGTGGAGGCGGATGAAGAAGGACATAGTGGGGTATGTATCTCGGTGTTTAAATTGTCAACAGGTAAAATATGAGCATCAACGACCAGGTGGATTACTTCATAAGTTAGAGATTCCAGAATGGAAATGGGAGCGGATCACTATGGATTTCGTTGTTGGGCTCCCACGGACTCAGCGGAAGTTGGACGCAGTTTGGGTGATTGTGGATAGACTGGCCAAATCAGCTCATTTCATTCCTGTGATTACTACTTACTCCTCAGAGCAACTGGCTCAAGTATATATTTGCGAGATTGTTAGACTTCACGGTGTACCAGTATCTATCATCTCTGACCGGGGTACACAGTTTACCTCACGGTTTTGGAGGGCAGTTCAACGTGAGTTGGATACTCGGGTAGAGTTGAGTACAGCATTTCACCCTCAGATGGACGGGCAGTCCGAACGCACTATTCAAATACTGGAGGATATGCTTCGTGCGTGTGTGATAGATTTTGGGGGTGCTTGGGATCAGTTCTTACCACTTGCGGAGTTTGCTTACAACAACAGTTACCAGTCAAGCATCCAGATGGCTTCGTATGAGGCCTTGTAAGGTAGGCGGTGCCGGTCTCCAGTGGGTTGGTTTGAACCAGGCGAGGCTAGACTTTTAGGTACAGACTTGGTTCAGGATGCCTTGGAAAAGGTTAAGTTGATTCAGGATCGACTTCACACAGCCCAATCTAGACAGAAGAGTTATGCGGATCGGAAGGTTCGTGATGTTGCATTCATGGTTGGTGGGCGGGTATTGCTACGAGTTTCGCCTATGAAGGGTGTGATGAGGTTCGGGAAGAAGGGCAAGTTGAGCCCTATGTATATTGGGCCTTTTGAGATTCTTGAGAGAGTTGGAGAGGTGGCTTACAGACTTGCACTACCACCTAGTCTTTCTGCTGTTCATCCGGTATTCCTTGTTTCTATGCTTCGGAAATATCACAGCGATCCGTCTCATGTGTTAGACTTCAGTTCGGTTCAGTTGGATAAGGATCTATCTTATATTGAGGAACCAGTGGCTATTTTAGATAGGCAGGTTCGAAAGCTGAGGTCAAAGAACATTGCTTCCGTGAAGGTTCAGTGGAGGGGTCATCCGGTCGAGGAGGCAACTTGGGAGACCGAGCATGATATACGTAGCCGTTATCCACACTTATTCACAAGCTCAGGTACTTTTTCTTACTCCATTCGAGGACGAACGTTTGTTTTAGAGGTGGAGAATGTGATGACCCAAAATGTCATCTTTAAATTTAATAATTAATTCTGTGTTCTAAGATCACGAAAAGCACTATTTATCACTACTCGACTTGCGTGTGCAGTCCGTAAAACTTTTCCGGAAAATTTAAGGTGAAAAATGAATTAAAATGTGAATTAGAGCTTTAAAACTCAACTGAGTTGACTTTGGTCAACATTTTGAGCAAACAGACTCGGATCAGTATTTTGATAATTTTGGCAGGTTCGTATCGTGATTTGGGACTTAGACGTATGCCCGGAATCAAATTCCGAGGTCCCTAGCCCGAGATATGGAATTTTAATGAAAAATTAAAAGTTTAAGTTCAAATAGTGACCGGATGTCAAATTATGTGCAAACGACCCCGGAATAGAATTTTGATGATTCCAACAGCTCCGTATGGTAATTTTGGACTTAGGAGCGTGATCGAAATTTTATTTGGAAGTCCGTAGTAGAATTAGGCTTGAAATGCCGAAAGTTGAATTTTTGGGAAGTTTGACCGAGAGATTGACTTTTTGATATCGAGGTCGAAATCCGATTCTGAAAATTTTCATAGCTCAGTTATATCATTTATGACTTGTGTGAAAAATTTGAAGTCATTCCGAATTAATTATGACTAGATACGAGTCGATCGGAGTCGGAAAATCGAGGAAAAAGCATAATACTTGGTTAAATTGGAGCAAGTCCAGGTAAGTGACTTGTCTAACCTTGTGTGGGGAAATTTCCCCTAGGATTGGTATTGATGTGATTATTGAAATGTGTTGAAAGTCGTGTGCACGAGGTGACGAGTGTGTACACGGGTTAATTTGCGAAAGATTATATTTTTAAATTGTGTAGATCACTGTTGCGCATTTATTAAAGTATTTTATCTTGTTATATTCTTCATCATTGATGTGAGATATATACTTCAAATTTGTTTGATCTTTTCTTACTAATTGTTTTACCGGTTTAGTTAAAACTTGGTTTCTTTTATTCTGTGCGTTATTTGAAGGTTGATTTTTTTAAAATTAAATATTATTAATATGAAGTATTTGATATTTTTAAACTAGATATTGAAGCAACGTAGTAAAGATCTTGAAATATTATTTTCCTAAATTATTTACTCCTGAATATTTTTATACTCATTGTGAGGGAGCCGTGAGCTCTTTATTGTGGAAAAATATTGTTGTTGAATTATTTTGACATGAGCCGTGAGCTCTTTATTGTGGAAAACTATTATTGATAATTTATTTTGGCATGAGCCGTGAGCTCTTTATTGTGAAAAACTATTATTGATGATTTACTTTGGCATGAGCCGTGAGCTCTTTATTGTGAAAAAAATATAGTTGTTGAATTATTTTGGCAAGTTAAATTATTTGAGCACTTGAGGTGCAAATTATGATATATTGTGATATTGATACGCATGCGGTGGTATAAGGTCTGGGTGTTGAAACGCATGCGGTGAGATATGGGTGGCTTGATACGCGTGGCTAGTAGGGGAACTACTAGAAGTCATGCGGTGTGATAAGGGTGGCTAAAATGCGGGATGCTATTTCGGAAAAAATGTTTTCTTTAAATAAACTGTGAAGGCTCCCGCGGTGATATAAGGAAATGAGATATTGTGAATTTATTTATGATTTGGAACAACGAGGCGGTACCTAGGGAGTGCCCTTGTTGATATTGATTTATGGCCGTAGTTGCCTTTGATTATTATTGTGATTTTCATAAAGTTGAAAGAAATTCTGTTTTGATTTCCACGAGATATTATTTGCAATTATTTGGTGTCATTAAATGTGACATACTATTTGATTCATTTTCAATGTCATTTTATTTTACTACATTGATAAACATTTTACCATGCCATTATTATATTCCAGTAGGGCCTCACCTGACCTCGTCACTACTCTACCGAGGTTAGGCTTGACACTTACTGGGTACCACTGTGGTGTACTCATACTACGTTTCTGCACATCTTTTTGTGCAGATCCAAGTACATTTTACCAGCCTAGACGTTAGTGAGTTACTTGCGCACGGAGACTTCGAGGTATATCTGCCAGCGTCCGCAGACTCCGGAGTCCCCTTCTATCATTTTATGTTGCTTCCTTATATTTTATCTAGACCTTAACATATAGAGACATTGAGAATAAATTCTTAGAAGCTTGTGACTTATTTCTACCGGGTTTTGGGAGTTGAAATTGTTTGAATTGTAGTTTATTTATTTCAGATATTTAATACTATTCCGCATTGATAGGCTTACCTAGTCTTAGATACTAGGTGCCATTATGACATCCTACGGAGGGAATTTGGGGTCGTGACAAAATGAGGCTGAGAACGATCATCTACGGCGCCATGACCCGAGGGCCATGACAACCACCATTAATCACGCTCTAGTCTATTGGCTAAATTTCATCCATTAGACTTGGTTTTCTCCCTCCTTAGAACTCAAGGATGTATCCTTAATGAATCTTATAATAAATATTTTATATGATTTCCTTAATAAGCATAAAGAAAATTAAAAAGATATTTATTTTAGATACGAGGTAATATTAAATGTGAACCTAATTGTAGTGGCATTAGATAACTTGATATTGCAACAAAATAAGATTACTAATACTTATAAGTTAAATGAAAGTTTTATAACTCCTTCTAATTCGCACAACATGATCATCAAACAAGCTCCTTTTAAATTTTCATTTTCAATAATAGTTGGGACCAATAAAATTATAAATTTTAATGACTTTAGGTGTTTTAAGAATAACTCGATCTAACTCTATCATAAATATTTTTACTGTACTAATATTAGACAATAGTATTATTGGGGATACACATCATAGGCTATCCCTTACTAGTATTATGCATACGAGGTAATATGTAAACTTGATCTAATACACATTTTATAGATAACGAATGAAATACACCAAAACTGGTATAAACTCTTACCAAATACATTTTAGAATTTAGTACTACTTAATTTAAAATCGTGCATCTAAGAGTTAAACACAACGAAAAAAAGATAGAAGAGTCTACCATACAACCATTAGACCATCCCAGCACACCTGAAATGAGGCTGAGAACGATCATCTACGGCACCATGACCCGAGGGCCATGAGAATCGCCATTAATCACGCTCTAGTCTATTGGCTAAATTTCATCCACTAGACTTGGTTTCCTCCCTCCTTAGAACTCAAGGACGTATCCTTAATGAATCTTATAATAAATATTTTATATGATTTCCTTAATAAGCATAAAGAAAATTAAAAAGATATTTATTTTAGATACGAGGTAATATTAAATGTAAACCTAATTGTAGTTGCATTAGATAACTTGACATTGCAACAAAATAATATTGCTAATGCTTATAAATTAAATGAAAGATTTATAACTCCTTCTAATTCGCACAACATGATCATCAAACAAGATCCTTTTAAATTTTTATTTTCAATAATAGTTGAGAATAGTTGAGACAAATAAAATTTAAATTTTTAATGACTCTAGGTGTTTTAAGAATAACTCGATCTAACTCTACCATAAATATTTTTATTGCACTAATATTAGTTAATAGTATTATTGGGCATACACATCATAGGCTATCCCTTACTAGTGTTATGCGTACGGGGTGATATGCAAACTTGATCTAATACAGATTTTATAGATAACGAATGAAATATACCAAAACTGGTATAAACTCTTACCAAATACATTTTAAAATTTAGTACTACTTTATTCAAAATCATGCATCTAAGAGTTAAACACAACAAAGGAAAGATAGAAGAGTCTATCATACAACCATTAGACCGTCCCAACACACCCGAAATGAGGCTGCGAACGATCATCTATGGCGCCATGATCTGAGGGCCATGAGAACCATCATTAATCACGCTCTAGTCTATTGGCTAAATTTCATCCATTAGACTTGGTTTTCTCCCTCCTTAGAACTCAAGGATGTATCCTTAATGAATCTTATAATAAATGTTTTATATGATTTCCTTAATAAGCATAAAGAAAATTAAAATGATATTTATTTTAGATACGAGGTAATATTAAATGTAAACCTAATTGTAGTTGCATTAGATAACTAGATATTGCAACAAAAGAAGATTGCTAATGCTTATAAGTTAAATGAAAGTTTTATAACTCCTTCTAATTCGAACAACATGATCATCAAACAACCTCCTTTTAAATTTTAGTTTTCAATAATTGTTGGAACCAATAAAATTATAATTTTTAATGAATCTAATTGTTTTAAGAATAACTCGATCTAACTCTACCATAAATATTTTTACGGCATTAATATTAGGTAATAGTATTATTGGGCATACACATCAGAGGCTATCCCTTACTAGTATTATGTATACGAGGTGATATGTAAACTTGATCGAATACAAATTTTATAGATAACGAATGAAATACACCAAAACTGGTATAAACGCTTACCAAATTGTGATGACCCAAAATGACATCTTTAAATTTAATAATTAATTCTATTTTCTAAGACCTCGAAAAGTACTATTTATTAATACTCGACTTGCATGTGCAGTCCGTAAAACATTTTCGGAAAGTTTTTAGGTGAAAAATGAATTAAAATGTGAATTAGACCTTTAAAACTAAACTAAGTTGACTTTGGTCAACATTTTGAACAAACGGATTCGGATCAGTATTTTGATAATTTTGGTAGGTCCGTATCATAATTTGGGACTTAGGCGTATGCCCGGAATCAAATTCCGAGGTCCCTAGCCAGAGATATGGAATTATGATGAAAAATTAAAAGTTTAAGTTCAAATAGTGACCGGATGTCAAATTATGTGCAAACGACCCCAGAATAGAATTTTGATGATTCCAACAGCTCCGTATGGTAATTTTGACTTAGGAGCATGATCAGAATTTTATTTGGAAGTCCGTAGTAGAATTAGGCTTGAAATGTCGAAAGTTGAATTTTTGGGAAGTTTGACCGAGGGGTTGACTTTTTGATATCGGGGTCGAAATGCGATTCTGAAAATTTTCATAACTCAGTTATGTCATTTATGACTTGTGTGCAAAATTTGAAGTCATTCCGAATTGATTTGATGTGTTTCGACATAAGATATAGAATTTGAAAGTTCAAAGTTCATTGATTTTGATTTGAGGTGCGATTCATCGTTTTGATGTTGTTTGATGTAGTTTGAAGGCTCGACTAAGTTCCTATGGTATTTTGGGATATGTTGGAATAATTTGTTAAGGTCCCGAGGGTCTCGGGTGGATTTCGGAAGGTAAACGGAATGGATTTCGGACAAAGAGTGCTGGAAATTCTGCTGCAGAAATTCCGTGCGTGGAGCCAACTTTGGAAGATTATATCTCGCAATTCATAAGGAATCAGAAACTGTACAAAACATGAAAGTTGTAGTCGTATGATTATAGGTTCAAGAAAGTTAAACTATGCATTATTTGGACATTTGTACAGAAGGTTATGACGGATTGAATGAAGGCTGGTAGAGCCGTTTCGCCAAAAGTTCTGATACATGCAGCCGACTTTGGGAGCTTATATCTCGAAATGCATAAGGAATCAGAATATTTGCAAAACATGAAAGTTATAGTCGGTGGATTCTAGTTTCCAGAAAGTTAAACCATTTATCATTTAGACATTTGTATATAATGTTATGATAATTGAAGTAAGACTGGTAGAGCTGTTTCTGGTGGACTTTTAGTGACGAAAAATGGAATTTTACTGACGGATTGGCAGAAACTTAAGGACCAAAAATGCTCATTTCATTTATTTCGTTTTAGATTTTTGGAGCACGGTTCTTGGGTGATTTTTGGGCGATTTTCACGGGAAAATATTAGGGTAAGTGTTCCTTATCCTATATTGATTATATTTCATGATTCCATACTCATTTACATCATGAATCCATGAATTTATGGAAGAAAATCAAGATTTTTGCAAAATCTTCCAAAAACGAAAATTTAAGATTTAGAGGTCGAGTTGTTGTCGGATTTTGGTAAAATTGGTATGGGTAGACTCGTAATTGAATGGGTTGTTGGATTTTATAAGTTTTGTCGGATTCCAAGATGTGGGCCCCACAGGCAAATTTTAAGCTAATTTCGGATTTTAATGAAAATACAATATTTTCTTATGAAACTGATTACTATAATTTTGTTGACTGTATCGAATTAATTATGACTAAATACGAGTCGATCGGAGTCGGAAAATCGAGGAAAAAGCATAATACTTGGTTAAATTGGAGCAAGTCCAGGTAAGTGACTTGTCTAACCTTGTGTGGGGGAAATTTTCCCTAGGATTGGTATTGATGTGATTATTGAAATGTGTTGAAAGTCGTGTGCACGAGGTGACGAGTGTGTACACGGGCTAAATTGCGAAAGACTATATATTTTAAAATTGTGTAGATCACTATTGCGCATTTATTAAATTATTTTATCTTGTTATATTCTTCATTATTGATCTGAGATATATACTTCAAATTTGTTTGATCTTTTCTTACTAATTGTTTTACATGTTTAGTTGAAACTTGGTTTATTTTATTCTGTGCATTATTTGAAGGTTGATTTTTTTAAAATTAAATATTATTAATATGAAGTATTTGACATTTTTAAACTTAATATTGAAGCAACGTAGTAAAGATTTTAAAATATTATTTTCCTAAATTATTTACTCTTGAATATTTTTATACTCATTGTGAGGGAGCTGAAAAAATATTATTGATGAATTATTTTGACATGAGTCTTGAGCTCTTTATTGTGAAAAACTATATGGTTGAATTATTTTGGCATGAGCCGTGAGCTTTTTATTGTGGAAAAATATTATTGTTGAATTATTTTGATATGAGTCGTGAGATCTTTATTGTGGAAAACTATTATTTATGATTTATTTTGGCATGAGCCGTGAGCTCTTTATTGTGGAAAAATATTGTTGTTGAGTTATTTTGGCAAGTTAAATTATTTGAGCACTTGAGGTGCAAATTGTGATATATTGTGATATTGATATGCATGCGGTGGTATAAGGTCTGGGTGTTGAAACAAATACGGTGAGATAAGGGTGGCTTGATACGCGTGGCTAGTAGGGGTGACTACTAGAAGTCATACGGTGTGATAAGGGTAGCTAAAACGCGGTATGCTATTTCGGGAAATATATTTTCTTTAAATAAATTGTGAAGGCTCCCGCAGTGATATAAGAAAATGAGATATTGTGAATTTATTTATGATTTGGGACTACGAGGCGGTACCTCGGGAGTGCCCTTGTTGATATTGATTTATGGTCGTAGTTGCCTTTGATTATTATTGTGATTTTTATAAAGTTGAAGGAAATTCTGTTTTGATTCCACGAGATATTATTTGTAATTATTTGATGTCATTAAATGTGACATACTATTTGATTCATTTCCAATGTTATTTTATTTTACTACATTGATAAACATTTTATCATGCCATTATTATATTTTAGTAGGGCCTCACCTGACCTCGTCACTACTCTACCGAGGTTAGGCTTGGCACTTACTGGGTACCGCTGTGGTGTACTCATACTACGCTTCTGCACATCTTTTTGTGTAGATCCAGGTACATTTTACCAGCCTAGACGTCATTGAGTTACCTGCGCACGGAGACTTCGAGGTATATCTGCCAGCGTCCGCAGACTCCGGAGTCCCCTTCTATCATTTTATGTTGCTTCCTTATATTTTATCTAGACCTTGACATATAGAGACATTGAGAATTAATTCTTAGAATCTTGTGACTTATTTCTACCGGGTTTTGGGAGTTGAAATTGTTTGAATTATATTTTATTTATTTCAGATATTTATTACTATTCCGCATTAATAGGCTTACCTAGTCTTAGAGACTAGGTGCCATCACGACATCCTACAGAGGGAATTTGGGGTCGTGACAAGTTGGTATCAGAGCACTAGGTTCATAGGTGTTATGAGTCACAAGCAGGTTTAGTAGAGTCTTGCGGATCTTTACGGAGACGTCTGTACTTATCTTCGAGAGGCTATGGAACTGTTAGGAAATATTCACTTCTTTGACTCCTTATCGTGCGACATTGATTTAGCTTGAAACATATATCTTATATTCCTTTGTATCCACTCGTGTATGACATTGCGCACTCGGTATCAGTTGTGCGTCGACAGTTGTAATGCCGTATATGGACTATGAGGGAGTCAGAGATGCTCAAACATTGCCTCAACGTGTGGTTCCGACTGAAGATGCGGACGTATTGAGAGATCACCGAGTGAATCATGTGGGGGTGCAACGGACGTTGGCGTCTAGTTGATTTATACAAGCTGTGAAGGTTATTATTGCGGATCATTGGACGTTGTGACCTATGACTTCGCGCCAAGTGGGGGGAGTCCACTACTAATGGGTGGATTGCGGGGTCATGTATTATATCAGTTTTGGCCTGAAATGTATATATGTGGTACTGAAAGGTTCCCTAAAATTTATACATGTTTAAGACCTGAGATTTTGTAGAGGATAAGGTTGGGACTTTCGGTATGTTCGCCTCCTTAATAATCATATACTTCAATAGCAAATGAGTTATAGAAACAACTCTAAATTTGTAGAAGGTCTACTCAACGTGGACGTCACTGTTGCGGATTTTGGAGTGCTTCGGAGTAAGTATAGTTGTTGACGAGATTATGGACTATGTTGTTCGTGCCAAGATTTGTCTGTATGGAGCTCTACTTTTGTGATCATTGTGTATAAATAAGGGTAAGGGCTACCCCAAAGAAGAGTCGAAGAGTATGTTAAGAAATGGGTCAGCTCAACAATGTTAAGTCACCATAACAAAAGAAGAAATTTTCCTTGGGAGAGATAATTCACCACCGGTGTTCGTGGTAAGCCTATGAAGAGGGCAGGCCAGCCAATGCAACACCGCCCACTTGGCTCAGTTCTCATAAACGCTTTTGAAAGAGTTTGTTTTCTGGACTCTCTGTAAAGCGTTGCGCATAGGGTTTGAACGGTTGCGTCATGTCACCATTGACGATGTCAGAATATACCATCAAGTTCAATAAGTTAGCCCGTCATACTCCTACTTTGCTTCCTACAGCCAGAGGGCGAGTCCATAAACTCATTAAAGGACTCAATTATGATCGTAAAATTTTGTACGACTCGGGAGCTATAAGCTGATACTTCATTTATGTTAGTTGTACAAATTGCCAAAATATTAGAACGTGTTCGGGGTAAGGAAAAAGGAAACTAAGGAGACCAAGACGTCTCGAGGTTCTGGGGATTCAGTGGATTCTACTCTGCAAGTATAAATCATTATGGCGGGGGCTCGGGCAGTCGGCCAGCCCATTCTGCACATCGAATTACTCGGGGTGCTCCAGTAAATTCTTTTAATGCACCACCGACATGAGTTCCTACTATGGTTATTCCAGTTATCTGCACAGACTCAATATGAGCAGCCTAACTCGCAAAAGGGTTGTTATGAATACGGTGATACTAGGCACATCATGAGAAAATTATTTCAAACTTGGGAGAGGCATATTTCATCAAAGCACTCAGGCTACGTGCCCTATTGCAGTTACTACACCACCCACACGACCAGTTAAGGGTGGAGGACATACGGGTAAAAGGCGTCCTAGAGGTGGAGACCCAGCCGTTGATATATTTATTTTACGGTATGGCGGAGGTCGCTACATCAGATGGTGTCGTTACAGGTACGACCTCGATTTAATATAAAGGAATAATTTCCTTAAGTTGATTCGGTTCTCAATATCGAAATGAGTCTTCCTATTGTGCTCCAATTATGAGTGAGCTTCATAATTCTATAATTTACTTATGTGTTTACCCCTGTTAGGAGATTTTATGGAGATAACTACGCCTATCATTTTGTGTTGGTCACTAATAAGAGCTGCGAGGCTAAATGTGGCTTTCTGTTACTCATTTCGGTAAATTTTGATGTAAATTCTGAATAATTAATTGCAAATAATGAATTATATGCCCTACCGATGTGTGGTTCAATATGTGTTATGATTTGGTGTAACCGAAATTATTTAAAAGGAGAAAATAGAAATTTGCAATTGGCACGATATGCATATTACTTGTGATTCAGAACTGAGGATGAGATCCTCACATTTTTATATAAATTGATATGTTTAAACCGGGCTACGAGCTGCGGTGGAAGTTATAAAAGGACGAGATCCTTGTGAGGAAAATTCTTGTGTTTAAGTTCTCCCGTGTGAAATTAAATTTGTACTATAGTACTAATAAGGAGTCATGCATGTTAGGTTTATTTGAAAATTCTTATATGAAATTCTTTGTGCATAGTTGTCAAATTTGTGTGGTAATTATTAATTTTTAACCTACGAGGTAGGTGCCCGCCTAGGTGGCATTAAATGTGTCTCGTTATCAGTATTGTGAAAGTTTGAAATGAGATTTTCGTTAACATGAAGTTAATTGATGATTCGGTAATTGATTATGAACAACTATTAAGACCAGATTGACCCAGAAGGGTGCTCCATTCAAATGGACCGAGGAATGTGAGGAAAGCTTCCAAAAGCTCAATACAGCTTTGACTACAGCCCCAGTATTGGTATTACCTATAGGTACAGGATCTTATACTATGTATTGTGACGCGTCACATATTGGTCTCGGCGCAGTGTTGATGTAAGACGGTAGGGTGATTGCTTACGCGTCCAGACAGTTAAAGGTGCATGAAAAGAATTATCTTGTACATGACCTGGAGTTAGCAGCTATTGTTCATGCCTTAAAATTTTGCCGGCATTATTTGTACGGTGTCCATTGTGAAATCTACACTGATCACCGGAGTCTACAGCATCTGTTAAAATAGAAGGATCTTAATTTGAGGCAGCGAAGATGGTTAGAGTTGCTTAAGAATTATGATATCACCATTCTCTATCATCCGGGGAAGGCCAATGTGGTGGTCGATGCCTTGAGTCGTAAGGCGGAGAGTTTGGGTAGCTTAGCATATTTACCGGTAGCAGAGAGGCCTTTAGCCATTGATGTTCAGGCCTTGGCCAACCAGCTTGTTAGATTGGATGTTTCCGAGCCGAGTCGGATTTTGGCTTGCGTGATTTTCCAGTCTTCACTTTATGATCGTATCAGGGAACGTCAGTATGATGACCCCCATCTGCTTGTCCTTAAGGACACAGTTCAGCACGGCGATACCAAGGAAGTCACTATTGGAGATGAAGATGTATTACGGATGCAGGGTAGGCTATGTGTGCCTAATGTAGATGGTTTTCGTGAATTGATTCTCCAGGAGGCTGATAATTCGCAGTACTCCATACATTCGGGTGCTACGAAGATGTAGCAGGACTTGAGGCAATATTATTGGTGGAGAAAGATGAAGAAAGACATAGTAGAGTATGTAGCTCGGTGTCTAAATTGTCAACAAGTGAAATATGAGCATCAACGACCTAGTGGATTGCTTCAGAAGTTGGAAATTCCAGAATGGAAATGGGGGCGGATCACTATGGATTTCATTGTTGGGCTTGCACGGACTCAGAGTAAGTTCAATGCAGCTTGGGTGATTGTGGATAGATTGACCAAGTCAGCTCATTGCAATCCTATGATGACTACCTACTCTTCTGAGCAGTTGGCTCGAATCTATATTCGTGAGATTGTCAGATTTCACGGCATACCAGTATCTATCATCTTTGACCGGGGTATGCAGTTTACATCACGGTTCTAGAGGGTAGTACAATATGAGTTCGGTACTCGGGTACAGTTCAGTACAACATTTCACCCTCAGACGGACGAGCAGTTCGAACGCACTATTCAGATACTGGAGGATATGCTTCGTGCGTGTGTGATAGATTTTGGGGGTGCTTGGGATCAGTTCTTACCACTTGCGTATCTTGCTTACAACAATAGTTGTCAGTCAAGCATTCAGATGGCTCCGTATGAGGCCTTGTATAGTAAGTGGTGTCAGTCCCCAGTGGGTTGGTTCGAACCGGGCGAGGCTAGGCTATTGGGTACAGACTTGATTCAGGATTGACTTCGTACATCCCAATCTAGATAGAAGAGTTATGCGAATCGGAAGGTTCATGATGTTGCATTCATGGTTGATGAGCGGGTATTGCTCCGGGTTTCGCCTATGAAGGGTATGATGAGGTTCGGGAAGAAGGGCAATTTGAGCCCTAAGTATATTGGGCCTTTAGAGATTCTTGAAAGAGTTGGAGATGTGGCTTACAGACTTGCGCTACCACCTAGTCTCTCTGCAATTCATCTGGTATTCCATGTTTCTATGCTTCGAAAATATCACGGGGATTCGTCTCATGTGTTATACTTCAGTTCGGTTCAGTTGGACAAGAATCTATCTTGTGTTGAGGAACCAATGGCTATTTTGGATAGGCATGTTCGAAAGTTGAGGTCAAAAAATATTGCTTCCGTGAAGGCTCAGTGGAGGGGTCATCCGGTCAAGGAGGCGACTTGGGAGACCGAGCATGATATACGTAGCCGTTATCCACACTTATTCACAAGCTCAGGTAATTTTTCTAACTCCGTTCGAGGATGAACGTTTGTTTTAGAAGTGGAGAATGTGATGACCCAAAATGACATCTTTAAATTTAATAATTAATTCTATATTCTAAGACCTCGAAAAGCACTATTTATCAATACTCGATTTGCATGTGCAGTCTGTAAAAAATTTTCGGAAAGTTTTTAGGTGAAAAATGAATTAAAATGTGAATTAGAGCTTTAAAACTCAACTAAGTTGACTTTGGTCAACATTTTGAGCAAACGGACTCGGATCAGTGTTTTGATAATTTTGGTAGGTCCGTATCATGATTTGGGACTTAGGCGTATGCCCGGAATCAAATTTCGAAGTCCCTAGCCAGAGATATGGAATTATGATGAAAAATTAAAAGTTTAAGTTCAAATAGTGACCGGATGTCAAATTATGTGCAAACGACCCCGAAATAGAATTTTGATGATTCCAACAGCTCCGTATGGTAATTTTTGACTTAGGAGCATGATCAGAATTTTATTTGGAAGTCCGTAGTAGAATTAGGCTTGAAATGTCGAAAGTTGAATTTTTGGGAAGTTTGACCGAGGGGTTGACTTTTTGATATCGGGGTCGAAATGCAATTCTGAAAATTTTCATAACTCAGTTATATCATTTATGACTTGTGTGCAAAATTTGAAGTCATTCCGAATTGATTTGATGTGTTTCGACACAAGATATAGAATTTGAAAGTTCAAAGTTCATTGATTTTGATTTGAGGTACGATTCGTCGTTTTGATGTTGTTTGATGTTGTTTGAAGGCACGACTAAGTTTGTATGGTATTTTGGGACATGTTGGAATAATTGGTTAAGATCCCGAGGGTCTCGGGTGGATTTCGGAAGGAAAACGGAATGGATTACGGACAAAGAGTGCTGGAAATTTTCTGCTGCGAAATGTCGTGCGTGGAGCCAACTCTGGAAGATTATATCTCGCAATTCATAAGGAATCAGAAAATGTGCAGAACATGAAAGTTGTAGTCGTATGATTATAGGTTCCATAAAGTTAAACTATGCATTATTTGGAAATTTGTACAGAAGGTTATGACGGATTGAATGAAGGCTGGTAGAGCAGTTTTGCCAGAAATTCTGATGCATGCAGCCGACTCTGGGAGCTTATATCTCGCAATGCATAAGGAATCAGAATAATTGTAAAACATGAAAGTTATAGTCGGTGGATTCTAGTTTCCAGAAAGTTAAACCATTTATCATTTGGACATTTGTACATAAAGTTATGATAATTGAAGTAAGACTGGTAGAGCTGTTTCTGGTGGACTTTTAGTGACGAAAAATGGAATTTTAGTGACGGATTGGCAGAAACTTAAGGACCAAAAATGCTCATTTCATTCATTTCGTTTTGGATTTTTGGAGCACGGTTCTTGGGTGATTTTTGGGCGATTTTCACCGGAAAATATTAGGGTAAGTGTTCCTTATCCTATATTGATTATATTTCATGATTCAATACTCATTTACATCATGAATCCGTGAATTTATGGAAGAAAATCAAGATTTTTGCAAAATCATCCAAAAACAAAAATTTAAGATTTCGAGGTCGAGTTGTTGTCGGATTTTGGTAAAATTGGTATGGGTGGACTCGTAATTGAATGGGTTGTTGGATTTTATAAGTTTTGCCGGATTCCGAGATGTGGGCCCCACGGGCAAATTTTAAGCTAATTGCGGATTTTAATGAAAATACAATATTTTCTTATGAAACTGATTACTATAATTTTGTTGATTGTATCGAATTAATTATGACTAGATACGAGTCGATCGGAGTCGGAAAATCGAGGAAAAAGCATAATACTTGGTTAAATTGGAGCAAGTCCAGGTAAGTGACTTGTCTAACCTTGTGTGGGGGAAATTTCCCCTAGGATTGGTATTGATGTGATTATTGAAATGTGTTGAAAGTCGTGTGCACGAGGTGATGAGTGTGTACACGGGCTAAATTGCGAAAGATTATATTTTAAAATTGTGTAGATCACTGTTGCGCATTTATTAAATTATTTTATCTTGTTATATTCTTCATTATTGATCTGAGATATATACTTCAAATTTGTTTGATCTTTTCTTACTAATTGTTTTACCTGTTTAGTTGAAACTTGGTTTCTTTTATTCTGTGCATTATTTGAAGGTTGATTTTTTTAAAATTAAATATTATTAATATGAAGTATTTGACATTTTTAAACTTGATATTGAAGCAACGTAGTAAAGATTTTGAAATATTATTTTCCTAAATTATTTACTCCTGAATATTTTTATACTCATTGTGAGGGAGCTGAAAAAATATTATTGATGAATTATTTTGACATGAGTCGTGAGCTCTTTATTGTGAAAAACTATTATGGTTGAATTATTTTGGCATGAGCCGTGAGCTTTTTATTGTGGAAAAATATTGTTGTTGAATTATTTTGATATGAGTCGTGAGCTCTTTATTGTGAAAAACTATTATTTATGATTTATTTTGGCATGAGCCGTGAGCTCTTTATTATGGAAAAATATTGTTGTTGAGTTATTTTGGCAAGTTAAATTATTTGAGCACTTGAGGTGCAAATTGTGATATATTGTGATATTGATATGCATGCGGTGGTATAAGGTCTGGGTGTTGAAACGAATGCGGTGAGATAAGGGTGGCTTGATACGTGTGGCTAGTAGGGGTGACTACTAGAAGTCATACGGTGTGATAAGGGTGGCTAAAACGCGGTATGCTATTTCGGAAAAAATATTTTCTTTAAATAAATTGTGAAGGCTCCCGCAGTGATATAAGAAAATGAGATATTGTGAATTTATTTATGATTTGGGACTACGAGGCGGTACCTCGGGAGTGCCCTTGTTGATATTGATTTATGACTGTAGTTGCCTTTGATTATTATTGTGATTTTTATAAAGTTGAAGGAAATTCTGTTTTGATTCCACGAGATATTATTTGTAATTATTTGATGTCATTAAATGTGACATACTATTTGATTCATTTCCAATGTTATTTTATTTTACTACATTGATAAACATTTTATCATGCCATTATTATATTTTAGTAGGGCCTCACCTGACCTCGTCACTACTCTACCGAGGTTAGGCTTGGCACTTACTGGGTACCGCTGTGGTGTACTCATACTACGCTTCTGCACATCTTTTTGTGCAGATCCAGGTACATTTTACCAGCCTAGACGTCATTGAGTTACCTGCGCACGGAGACTTCGAGGTATATCTGCCAGCGTCCGCAGACTCCGGAGTCCCCTTCTATCATTTTATGTTGCTTCCTTATATTTTATCTAGACCTTGACATATAGAGACATTGAGAATAAATTCTTAGATGCTTGTGACTTATTTCTACCGGGTTTTGGGAGTTGAAATTGTTTGAATTGTATTTTATTTATTTCAGATATTTATTACTATTCCGCATTAATAGGCTTACCTAGTCTTAGAGACTAGGTGCCATCACGACATCCTACGAAGGGAATTTGGGGTCATGACACAAATACATTTTATAATTTAGTACTACTTAATTTAAAATCATGCATCTAATAGTTAAACACAGCAAAACAACGATTGAAGAGTCTATCATACAACCATAAGACCGTCTCGGCACACCCGAAATGAGGCTGAGAATGATCATCAACGGCGCCATGACCCGAAGGCCATGACAACCACCATTAATCACGCTCTAGTCTATTGGCTAAATTTCATCCATTAGACTTAGTTTTCTCCCTCCTTAGAACTCAAGGATGTATTCTTAATGAATCTTATAATAAATATTTTATATGATTTCCTTAATAAGAATAAAGAAAATTAAAAATATATTTATTTTAGATACGAGGTAATATTAAATGTGAACCTAATTGTAGTGGCATTAGATAACTTGATATTGCAACAAAATAAGATTACTAATACTTATAAGTTAAATGAAAGTTTTATAACTCCTTCTAATTCGCACAACATGATCATCAAACAAGCTCCTTTTAAATTTTCATTTTCAATAATAGTTGGGACCAATAAAATTATAATTTTTAATGACTCTAGGTGTTTTAAGAATAACTCGATCTAACTCTACCATAAACATTTTTACGACACTAATATTAGGTAATAGTATTATTAGGCATGCACATCATAGGCTATCCCTTACTAGTATTATAAATACGAGTTGATATGTAAACTTGGTCTAATACAGATTTTATAGATAATGAATGATATACACCAAACCTGGTATAAACTCTTACCAAATACATGTTAGAATTTAGTACTACTTAATTTAAAATCATGCATCTAAGAGTTAAACACAGCAAAAAAAAAAGATTGAAGAGTCGGTCAGACAACCATTAGACCGTCCCGGCACACCCAAAATGAGGCTGAGAACGATCATCTACGGCGCCATGACCCGAGGGCCATGAGAACCACCATTAATCACGCTTTAGTCTATTGGCTAAATTTCATCCACTAGACTTGGTTTCCTCCCTCCTTAGAACTCAAGGACGTATCCTTAATGAATCTTATAATAAATATTTTATATGATTTCCTTAATAAGCATAAAGAAAATTAAAAAGATATTTATTTTAGATACGAGATAATATTAAATATGAACCTAATTGTAGTTGCATTAGATAACTTGACATTGCAACAAAATAAGATTGGTAATGCTTATAAGTTAAATGAAAGTTTTATAACTCCTTCTAATTCGCACAACATGATCATCAAACAAGCTCCTTTTAAATTTTCATTTTCAATAATAGTTGGGACCAATAAAATTATAATTTTTAATGAATCTAGGTGTTTTAAGAATAACTCGATCTAACTCTACCATAAACATTTTTACGACACTAATATTAGGTAATAGTATTATTAGGCATGCACATCATAGGCTATCCCTTACTAGTATTATGCATACGAGGTGATATGTAAACTTGATCTAATACATATTTTATAGATAACGAATGAAATACACCAAAACTGGTATAAACTCTTACCAAATACATTTTAGAATTTAGTACTACTTAATTTAAAATCGTGCATCTAAGAGTTAAACACAACGAAAAAAAGATAGAAGAGTCTACCATACAACCATTAGACCGTCCCAGCACACCTGAAATGAGGCTGAGAACGATCATCTACGGCACCATGACCCGAGGGCCATGAGAATCGCCATTAATCACGCTCTAGTCTATTGGCTAAATTTCATCCACTAGACTTGGTTTCCTCCCTCCTTAGAACTCAAGGACGTATCCTTAATGAATCTTATAATAAATGTTTTATATGATTTCCTTAATAAGCATAAAGAAAATTAAAAAGATATTTATTTTAGATACGAGGTAATATTAAATGTAAACCTAATTGTAGTTACATTAGATAACTTAACATTGCAAGAAAATAATATTGCTAATGCTTATAAGTTAAATGAAAGTTTTATAACTCCTTCTAATTCGCACAACATGATCATCAATAATAGTTGAGACCAATAAAATTCAAATTTTTAATGACTCTAGGTGTTTTAAGAAAAACTCGATCTAACTCTACCATAAATATTTTTACGGCACTAATATTAGGTAATAGTATTATTGGGCCTGCACATCATAGGCTATCCCTTACTAGTATTATGTATACGAGGTGATATGTAAACTTGATCTAATACAGATTTTATAGATAACGAATGAAATACACCAAAACTGGTATGAACGCTTACCAAATACATTTTAGAATTTAGTACTACTTAATTTAAAATCATGCATCTAAGAGTTAAACACATCAAAAAATAGATAGAAGAGTCTGTCATACAACCATTAGACCGTCCCGGCACACTCGAAATGAGGCTGAGAACGATCATCTACGGCGCCATGACCTGAGGGCCATGAGAATCACCATTAATCACGCTCTAGTCTATTAGCTAAATTTCATCCACCAGACTTGGTTTCCTGTCTCCTTAGAACTCAAGGATGTATCCTTAATGAATATTATAATAAATATTTTATATGATTTCCTTAATGAGTATAAAGAAAATTAAAAAGATATTTATTTTAAATATGAGGTAATAATAAATGTGAACCTAATTGTAGTTGCATTAGATAACTAGATATTGCAACAAAAGAAGATTGCTAATGCTTATAAGTTAAATGAAAGTTTTATAACTCCTTCTAATTCGCACAACATGATCATCAAACAAGCTCCTTTTAAAATTTAATTTTCAATAATTGTTGGAACCAATAAAATTATAATTTTTAATGACTCTAATTGTTTTAAGAATAACTCGATCTAACTCTACCATAAATATTTTTACGACACTAATATTAGGTAATAGTATTATTAGGCATGCACATCATAGGCTATCCCTTACTAGTATTATGTATACGAGGTGATATGTAAACTTGATCTAATACTGAGTTTATAGATAACAAATAAAATACACCAAAACTTGTATAAACGCTTACCAAATACATTTTAGAATTTAGTACTACTTAATTTAAAATCATGCATCTAAGAGTTAAACACAACAAAAAATAGATTGAAAAGTCTGTCATACAACCATTAGACCGTCCCGGCACACTCGAAATGAGGCTAAGAACGATCATCTACGGCGCCATGACCCGAGGGCCATGAGAACCACCATTAATCACGTCTCTATTCTATTAGCTAAATTTCATCCACCAGACTTGGTTTCCTGTCTCCTTAGAACTCAAGGATGTATCCTTAATGAATCTTATAATAAATGTTTTATATGATTTCTTTAATGAGCATAAAGAAAATTCAAAAGATATTTATTTTAGATATGAGGTAATATTGAATGTGAACCTAATTGTAGTTGCATTAGATAACTTGACATTGTAACAAAATAAGATTACTAATGCTTATAAGTTAAATGAAAGTTTTATAACTCTTTCTAATTTGCACAATATGATCATCAAACAAGCTCTTTTTAAATTTTCATTTTCAATAATAGTTGGGACCAATAAAATTATAATTTTTAATGACTTTAGGTGTTTTAAGAATAACTCGATCTAACTCTACCATAAATATTTTTATTGCACTAATATTAGTTAATAGTATTATTGGGCATACACATCATAGGCTATCCCTTACTAGTATTATGCATACGGGGTGATATGTAAACTTGATCTAATATAGATTTTAAAGATAACGAATGAAATACACCAAAACTAGTATAAACTCTTACCAAATACATTTTAGAAATTAGTACTACTTAATTCAAAATCATGCATGTAAGAGTTAAACACAACAAAGGAAAGATAGAAGAATCTATCATACCACCATTAGACCGTCCCAGCACACCCGAAATGAGGCTGCGAACGATCATCTATGGCGCCATGACCCGGGGGCCATGAGAACCATCATTAATCACGCTCTAGTCTATTGGCTAAATTTCATCCATTAGACTTGGTTTTCTCCCTCCTTAGAAATCAAGGACGTATCCTTAATGAATCTTATAATAAATATTTTATATGATTTTCTTAATAAGCATAAAGAAAATTAAAAAGATAGTTATTTTAGATACGAGGTAATATTAAATGTGAACCTAATTGTAGTGGCATTAGATAACTTGACATTGCAACAAAATAAGATTACTAATACTTATAAGTTAAATGAAAGTTTTATAACTCCTTCTAATTCGCACAACATGATCATCAAACAAGCTCCTTTTAAATTTTCATTTTCAATAATAGTTGGGACCAATAAAATTATAATTTTTAATGAATCTAGGTGTTTTAAGAACAACTCGATCTAACTCTACCATAAACATTTTTACGACACTAATATTAGGTAATAGTATTATTAGGCATGCACATCATAGGCTATCCCTTACTAGTATTATATATACGATGTGATATGTAAACTTGATCTAATACAGATTTTATAGATAACGAATGAAATACACCAAAATTGGTATAAACGATTACCAAATACATTTTAGAATTTAGTACTACTTAATTTAAAATCATGCATCTAATAGTTAAACACAATAAAACAAAGATTGAAGACTCAATCATACAACCATTAGACCGTCTCGACACACCCGAAATGAGGCTGAGAATGATCATCTACGGCGCCATGACCCGAGGGCCTTGACAACCACCATTAATCACGCTCTAGTCTATTGGCTAAATTTCATCCACTAGACTTGGTTTCCTCCCTCCTTAGAACTCAAGGACGTATTCTTAATGAATCTTATAATAAATTTTTTATATGATTTCTTTAATAAGTATAAAGAAAATTAAAAAGATATTTATTTTAGATACGAGGTAATATTAAATGTGAACCTAATTGTAGTTGCATTAGATAACTTGACATTGCAACAAAATAAGATTGGTAATGCTTATAAGTTAAATGAAAGTTTTATAACTCCTTCTAATTCGCACAACATGATTATCAAACAAGCTCCTTTTAAATTTTCATTTTCAATAATAGTTGGGACCAATAAAATTATAATTTTTAATGACTCTAGTTGTTTTAAGAATAACTCGATCTAACTCTACCATAAATATTTTTACGGCATTAATATTAGGTAATAGTAATATTAGGCATGCACATCATAGGCTATCCCTTACTAGTATTATGTATACGATGTGATATGTAAACTTGATCTAATACAGATTTTAAAGATAACGAATGAAATACACCAAAACTAGTATAAACTCTTACCAAATACATTTTAGAAATTAGTACTACTTAATTCAAAATCATGCATGTAAGAGTTAAACACAACAAAGAAAAGATAGAAGAATCTATCATACCACCATTAGACCGTCCCAGCACACCCGAAATGAGGCTGCGAACGATCATCTATGGCGCCATGACCCGGGGGCCATGAGAACCATCATTAATCACGCTCTAGTCTATTGGCTAAATTTTATCCACTAGACTTGGTTTCCTCCCTCCTTAGAACTCAAGGACGTATCCTTAATGAATCTTATAATAAATGTTTTATATGATTTCTTTAATAAGTATAAAGAAAATTAAAAAGATATTTATTTTAGATACGAGGTAATATTCAATGTGAACCTAATTGTAGTTGCATTAGATAACTTGACATTGCAACAAAATAAGATTGGTAATGCTTATAAGTTAAATGAAAGTTTTATAACTCCTTCTAATTCGCACAACATGATCATCAAACAAGCTCCTTTTAAATTTTCATTTTCAATAATAGTTGGGACCAATAAAATTATAATTTTTAATGAATCTAGGTGTTTTAAGAACAACTCGATCTAACTCTACCATAAACATTTTTACGACACTAATATTAGGTAATAGTATTATTAGGCATGCACATCATAGGCTATCCCTTACTAGTATTATATATACGAGGTGATATGTAAACTTGGTCTAATACAGATTTTATAGATAATGAATGATATACACCAAACCTGGTATAAACTCTTACCAAATACATATTAGAATTTAGTACTACTTAATTTAAAATCATACATCTAAGAGTTAAACACAGTAAAAAAAAAAGGTTGAAGAGTCGGTCAGACAACCTTTAGACAGTCCCGGCACACCCGAAATGAGGCTGAGAACGAACATCTACGGCGCCATGACCCGAGGGCCATGAGAACCACCATTAATCACGCTTTAGTCTATTGGCTAAATTTCATCCACTAGACTTGGTTTCCTCCCTCTTTAGAACTCAAGGACGTATCCTTAATGAATCTTATAATAAATATTTTATATGATTTCCTTAATAAGCATAAAGAAAATTAAAAAGATATTTATTTTAGATACGAGATAATATTAAATGTGAACCTAATTGTAGTTGCATTAGATAACTTGACATTGCTACAAAATAAGATTGGTAATGCTTATAAGTTAAATGAAAGTTTTATAACTCCTTCTAATTCGCACAACATGATCATCAAACAAGTTCCTTTTAAATTTTCATTTTCAATAATAGTTGGGACCAATAAAATTATAATTTTTAATGACTCTAGTTGTTTTAAGAATAACTCGATCTAACTCTACCATAAATATTTTTACGGCATTAATATTAGGTAATAGTATTATTAGGGATGCACATCATAGGCTATCCCTTACTAGTATTATGTATACGATGTGATATGTAAACTTGATCTAATACAGATTTTATAGATAACGAATGAAATACACCAAAATTGGTATAAACGATTACCAAATACATTTTAGAATTTAGTACTACTTAATTTAAAATCATGCATCTAATAGTTAAACACAACAAAACAAAGATTGAAGACTCAATCATACAACCATTAGACCGTCTCGACACACCCGAAATGAGGCTGAGAATGATCATCTACGGCGCCATGACCCGAGGGCCTTGACAACCACCATTAATCACGCTCTAGTCTATTGGCTAAATTTCATCCACTAGACTTGGTTTCCTCCCTCCTTAGAACTCAAGGACGTATTCTTAATGAATCTTATAATAAATTTTTTATATGATTTCTTTAATAAGTATAAAAAAAATTAAAAAGATATTTATTTTAGATACGAGGTAATATTAAATGTGAACCTAATTGTAGTTGCATTAGATAACTTGACATTGCAACAAAATAAGATTGGTAATGCTTATAAGTTAAATGAAAGTTTTATAACTCCTTCTAATTCGCACAACATGATTATCAAACAAGCTCCTTTTAAATTTTCATTTTCAATAATAGTTGGGACCAATAAAATTATAATTTTTAATGACTCTAGTTGTTTTAAGAATAACTCGATCTAACTCTACCATAAATATTTTTACGGCATTAATATTAGGTAATAGTAATATTAGGCATGCACATCATAGGCTATCCCTTACGAGTATTATGTATACGATGTGATATGTAAACTTGATCTAATACAGATTTTAAAGATAACGAATGAAATACACCAAAACTAGTATAAACTCTTACCAAATGCATTTTAGAAATTAGTACTACTTAATTCAAAATCATGCATGTAAGAGTTAAACACAACAAAGAAAAGATAGAAGAATCTATCATACCACCATTAGACCGTCCCAGCACACCCGAAATGAGGCTGCGAACGATCATCTATGGCGCCATGACCCGGGGGCCATGAGAACCATCATTAATCACGCTCTAGTCTATTGGCTAAATTTTATCCACTAGACTTGGTTTCCTCCCTCCTTAGAACTCAAGGACGTATCCTTAATGAATCTTATAATAAATGTTTTATATGATTTCTTTAATAAGTATAAAGAAAATTAAAAAGATATTTATTTTAGATACGAGGTAATATTCAATGTGAACCTAATTGTAGTTGCATTAGATAACTTGACATTGCAACAAAATAAGATTGGTAATGCTTATAAGTTAAATGAAAGTTTTATAACTCCTTCTAATTCGCACAACATGATCATCAAACAAGCTCCTTTTAAATTTTCATTTTCAATAATAGTTGGGACCAATAAAATTATAATTTTTAATGAATCTAGGTGTTTTAAGAACAACTCGATCTAACTCTACCATAAACATTTTTACGACACTAATATTAGGTAATAGTATTATTAGGCATGCACATCATAGGCTATCCCTTACTAGTATTATATATACGAGGTGATATGTAAACTTGGTCTAATACAGATTTTATAGATAATGAATGATATACACCAAACCTGGTATAAACTCTTACCAAATACATATTAGAATTTAGTACTACTTAATTTAAAATCATGCATCTAAGAGTTAAACACAGCAAAAAAAAAAGGTTGAAGAGTCGGTCAGACAACCTTTAGACAGTCCCGGCACACCCGAAATGAGGCTGAGAACGAACATCTACGGCGCCATGACCCGAGGGCCATGAGAACCACCATTAATCACGCTTTAGTCTATTGGCTAAATTTCATCCACTAGACTTGGTTTCCTCCCTCTTTAGAACTCAAGGACGTATCCTTAATGAATCTTATAATAAATATTTTATATGATTTCCTTAATAAGCATAAAGAAAATTAAAAAGATATTTATTTTAGATACGAGATAATATTAAATGTGAACCTAATTGTAGTTGCATTAGATAACTTGACATTGCAACAAAATAAGATTGGTAATGCTTATTAGTTAAATGAAAGTTTTATAACTCCTTCGAATTCGCACAACATGATCATCAAACAAGTTCCTTTTAAATTTTCATTTTCAATAATAGTTGGGACCAATAAAATTATAATTTTTAATGACTCTAGTTGTTTTAAGAATAACTCGATCTAACTCTACCATAAATATTTTTACGGCATTAATATTAGGTAATAGTATTATTAGGGATGCACATCATAGGCTATCCCTTACTAGTATTATGTATACGATGTGATATGTAAACTTGATCTAATACAGATTTTATAGATAACGAATGAAATACACCAAAATTGGTATAAACGATTACCAAATACATTTTAGAATTTAGTACTACTTAATTTAAAATCATGCATCTAATAGTTAAACACAACAAAACAAAGATTGAAGACTCAATCATACAACCATTAGACCGTCTCGACACACCCGAAATGAGGCTGAGAATGATCATCTACGGCGCCATGACCCGAGGGCCTTGACAACCACCATTAATCACGCTCTAGTCTATTGGCTAAATTTCATCCACTAGACTTGGTTTCCTCCCTCCTTAGAACTCAAGGACGTATTCTTAATGAATCTTATAATAAATTTTTTATATGATTTCTTTAATAAGTATAAAGAAAATTAAAAAGATATTTATTTTAGATACGAGGTAATATTAAATGTGAACCTAATTGTAGTTGCATTAGATAACTTGACATTGCAACAAAATAAGATTGGTAATGCTTATAAGTTAAATGAAAGTTTTATAACTCCTTCTAATTCGCACAACCTGATTATCAAACAAGCTCCTTTTAAATTTTCATTTTCAATAATAGTTGGGACCAATAAAATTATAATTTTTAATGACTCTAGTTGTTTTAAGAATAACTCGATCTAACTCTACCATAAATATTTTTACGGCATTAATATTAGGTAATAGTAATATTAGGCATGCACATCATAGGCTATCCCTTACTAGTATTATGTATACGATGTGATATGTAAACTTGATCTAATACAGATTTTATAGATAACGAATGAAATACACCAAAACTAGTATAAACTCTTACCAAATACATTTTAGAATTTAGTACTACTTAATTTAAAATCATGCATCTAATAGTTAAACACACCAAAACAAAGATTGAAGACTCTATCATACAACCATTAGACAGTCTCGGCACACCCGAAATGAGGCTGAGAATGATCATCTACGGCGCCATGACCCGAGGGCCTTGACAACCACCATTAATCACGCTCTAGTCTATTGGCTAAATTTCATCCACTAGACTTGGTTTCCTCCCTCCTTAGAACTCAAGGACGTATCCTTAATGAATCTTATAATAAATGTTTTATATGATTTCTTTAATAAGTATAAAGAAAATTAAAAAGATATTTATTTTAGATACGAGGTAATATTCAATGTGAACCTAATTGTAGTTGCATTAGATAACTTGACATTGCAACAAAATAAGATTGGTAATGCTTATAAGTTAAATAAAAGTTTTATAACTCCTTCTAATTCGCACAACATGATCATCAAACAAGCTCCTTTTAAATTTTCATTTTCAATAATAGTTGGGACCAATAAAATTATAATTTTTAATGAATCTAGGTGTTTTAAGAATAACTCGATCTAACTCTACCATAAACATTTTTATTGCACTAATATTAGTTAATAGTATTATTGGGCATACACATCATAGGCTATCCCTTACTAGTATTATGCATACGGGGTGATATGTAAACTTGATCTAATACAGATTTTAAAGATAACGAATGAAATACACCAAAACTAGTATAAACTCTTACCAAATACATTTTAGAATTTAGTACTATTTAATTTAAAATCATGCATCTAATAGTTAAACACACCAAAACAAAGATTGAAGACTCTATCATACAACCATTAGACCGTCTCGGCACACCCGAAATGAGGCTGAGAATGATCATCTACGGCGCCATGACCCGAGGGCCTTGAGAACCACCATTAATCACGCTCTAGTCTATTGGCTAAATTTCATCTACTAGACTTGGTTTCCTCCCTCCTTAGAACTCAAGGACGTATCCTTAATGAATCTTATAATAAATGTTTTATATGATTTCTTTAATAAGTATAAAGAAAATTAAAAAGATATTTATTTTAGATACGAGGTAATATTCAATGTGAACCTAATTGTAGTTGCATTAGATAACTTGACATTGCAACAAAATAAGATTGGTAATGCTTATAAGTTAAATGAAAGTTTTATAACTCCTTCTAATTCGCACAACATGATCATCAAACAAGCTCCTTTTAAATTTTCATTTTCAATAATAGTTGGGACCAATAAAATTATAATTTTTAATGAATCTAGGTGTTTTAAGAATAACTCGATCTAACTCTACCATAAACATTTTTATTGCACTAATATTAGTTAATAGTATTATTGGGCATACACATCATAGGCTATCCCTTACTAGTATTATGCATACGGGGTGATATGTAAACTTGATCTAATACAGATTTTAAAGATAACGAATGAAATACACCAAAACTAGTATAAACTCTTGCCAAATACATTTTAGAATTTAGTACTATTTAATTTAAAATCATGCATCTAATAGTTAAACACACCAAAACAAAGATTGAAGACTCTATCATACAACCATTAGACCGTCTCGGCACACCCGAAATGAGGCTGAGAATGATCATCTACGGCGCCATGACCCGAGGGCCTTGAGAACCACCATTAATCACGCTCTAGTCTATTGGCTAAATTTCATCCACTAGACTTGGTTTCCTCCCTCCTTAGAACTCAAGGACGTATCCTTAATGAATCTTATAATAAATGTTTTATATGATTTCTTTAATAAGTATAAAGAAAATTAAAAAGATATTTATTTTAGATACGAGGTAATATTCAATGTGAACCTAATTGTAGTTGCATTAGATAACTTGACATTGCAACAAAATAAGATTGGTAATGCTTATAAGTTAAATGAAAGTTTTATAACTCCTTCTAATTCGCACAACATGATCATCAAACAAGCTCCTTTTAAATTTTCATTTTCAATAATAGTTGGGACCAATAAAATTATAATTTTTAATGAATCTAGGTGTTTTAAGAATAACTCGATCTAACTCTACCATAAACATTTTTATTGCACTAATATTAGTTAATAGTATTATTGGGCATACACATCATAGGCTATCCCTTACTAGTATTATGCATACGGGGTGATATGTAAACTTGATCTAATACAGATTTTAAAGATAACGAATGAAATACACCAAAACTAGTATAAACTCTTACCAAATACATTTTAGAAATTAGTACTACTTAATTCAAAATCATGCATGTAAGAGTTAAACACAGCAAAAAAAAAAAGATTGAAGAGTTTGTCAGACAACCATTAGACCGTCTTGGCACACCCGAAATGAGGCTGAGAATGATCATCTACGGCGCCATGACCCGAGGGCCATGAGAACCACCATTAATCATGCTCTAGTCTATTAGCTAAGTTTCATCCATCAGACTTGGTTTCCTGTCTCCTTAGAACTCAAGGATGTATCCTTAATGAATCTTATAATAAATATTTTATATGATTTCCTTAATGAGCATAAAGAAAATTAAAAAGATATTTATTTTAGATATGAGGTAATATTAAATGTGAACCTAATTGTAGTTGCATTAGATAACTTGACATTGTAACAAAATAAGATTACTAATGCTTATAAGTTAAATGAAAGTTTTATAACTCCTTCTAATTCGCACAACATGATCATCAAACAAGTTCCTTTTAAATTTTTATTTTCAATAATAGTTGGGACCAATAAAATTATAATTTTTAATGACTTTAGGTGTTTTAAGAATAACTCGATCTAACTCTACCATAAATATTTTTACTGCACTAATATTAGGTTGTAACGACCCGGCCGGTCGTTTCGAGAGTTATAACTCAGTTTTCCCCATTCCTACTTCTTTTTGTGTTATTCACCTATATTATGTTATATCGGGTTAGTTGGGTTCGAGTCCGGAAGGAACTCAGAGTGGAATAAGACACTTAGTCTCATAATTAAAAAATTTAAGTTAGAAAAGTGGACCGGATATGGACCTATATGTAAACAACCTCGGATTTAAATTTTGATGATTCAAATAGCTCCGTATGATAATTTTGGGCTTAGGAGCATGTCCGGAATATGATTTAGAAGTCCGTAGAGGAATTAGGCTTGAAATGCCGAAAGTTTTATTTTTGAGAGGTTTGACCGGGGGGTTGACTTTTTGATATCGGGGTCGGAATCCGATTCTAAAAATGAAAATACCTCTGTTATGTCATTTAGGACTTGTGTGCAAAATTTGAGGTCAATCGGACATGATTTGATATGTTTCGGAGTTGTTTGTAGAAATTAGAAATTTCAAAGTTCATTAGGCTTGAATTGGGGTGTAATTCATTATTTTAGCGTTGTTTGAGGTGATTTAAGGATTAGAATAAGTTCGTATGATGCTTTAGGACTTTTTTATATATTTGGTTGAGGTCCCGAGGGCCTCGGGTGAGTTTCGGATGGTTAACGGATAAAAAATTGAACTACAAGAGCTGCTGTAATTTCCTTCTGTTGGAAACTGCTTCTGCCCAGAAATCGAGCCCAGATGTGAGCCCAGATCAAGCTCAGGGTCGAGGGCCACGACCGAAGCCTATATCGAGCTCAGGTTCGAGGGCCACGATCGAAGGCATGATCGAGCCCAGGGTCGAGGGCCACGATCGAAGGCATGATCGAGCCTAGAGTCGAGGGCTACGATCGAAGGCCGGGTCGAAGTTGTAATCGAGAACCAGGATCGAGGGCCAGGATCGAGAACCAGGACCGAGGACCAGGATCGAGGACCTCGATCGAAGGCCAAGATCGAGGGCTAAGATCGAGGCAGAACCGATGATGTCTAGGTAGAATTATAAAATAGGGACTTCGTCCCATTTGCCATTATTGACGAATTGGAGCTTGGGGAGAGGCGATTTTTGATATATTTTTCAAGGAAAACTTGAGGTAAATCCCTTGTGATCATTTCTACTCCATAATATTGAATTATCATCGAGTAATCCGACTAGATAACATGATTTTAAGGTGTAAATCAGAGATTGACACTTAGAAATTTGGAAATAAGATTTGTAGATTTGAGGGTCGATTTGAGATCGGATTTTGGTAAAATTGGTATGGGTAGACTCGTGATTGGATGGGCTTTCGGATTTTATAACTTTTGTCGGGTTCCTAGACGTGGGCCCCACAGGCAACTTTTGAGCCAATTTCGGGTTTTGGTCTATTTTGAAGCTTTTCTTGTGGAATTCATTCCATTAGCGTATATTGATGGTATTATACTGATTGTGAATAGATTTGGAGAATTTGGAGGCAGAGTCCAGAAGCAAGAGCTTTGCGGCGTAGAGATTTGACCGGTTTGAGGTTAGTAACGATTGTAAATCTAGTCATGAGGGTATGAAACCCCGGATTTTGTATCATTCTACTATTTTTAGTGACGCACATACTAGGTGACGGGTGTGTGGGCATGTACTGTTGGGGATTTGTGACTTGGTCCGCCCCGCAGCAACTGTAACGTTGCATACTTTGTTGAAACCATTTATACTTATATGATTTAGAAAGAATTTCTGTAAATTGGGTTGAATGCCATGTTTGGGCCTTGCGACAATGCTGTTTGGACCCTTAGGGGCTGTTTTGTATCATCCTCTCACTGTTTTCGATTGAAAATCTAAAATCGAATACTCAGTCATGGTTATACTTGTTTACTACATAACTCAGTTTTATGACTCTATTTTGATGCATACAAATGTTTTGGGTCGAATGCCCTGTTTTACTGAAATGCCCGAGTGGCTTGATTTGTGAGGATGAGTGTGGATCGGGGCTGCCCGCCTGCAGCATACTTGTGACTGAGTGAGTCTGAGGGCCTGATTGGTGAGGATGAGTGTGGATCGGGGCTGCCCGCCTGCAGCATACTTGTGACTGAGTGAGACCGAGGGCCTGATTGGTGAGGATGAGTTTGGATCGGGGCTGCCCGCCTGCAGCATACTTTATTATTATCGCACGTGAGTTGTCCGTGCAGATTATAGCGCTTGGACTGAAGGAGCCCCTCTGTAGTCTGTACATACCCCCAGTGAGTGCATGTACCTACTGAGTGTAAGTGCCGAGTGTCGAGTGCCGAGTGCTGAGTGACTGGGAGGCATGAGTGATTGTGAGGTACGCCCGAGTGGCATGAGTGATTGTGAGGTATGCCCGAGTGGCAAGAGTGATTGTGAGGTATGCCCGAGTGGCACGAGTGACTGTGAGGTTGGCCCGAGTGGCTGTTTATGATTTCATCATTTTTGCTCACCTTTGCATTGAGCCTTTGTTTGAGAAACTATTGGAAAAAATGTCTTTAAAAATGATTTTTACTGGAACTGGGTTTAAACGAGATGTTTGATTCAAATCCTGATTTTTAAGAGCATGTGGTATTTTACTGAGATTTCCTGATATGAACGTTATATGTTTTATTGCTCGTCACTACTGCTCAGTCTTTATTTATTGTTGTTACTTACTGAGTTGGCATACTCACGTTACTCCCTGTACCTTGTGTGCAGATCCAGGTGTAGCTGGACACGGTAGCGATTATTGAGTGTTCTGGTTGCAGATTTTCTTGGAGATAGCAAGGTAGCTGTTTGGTGATCACAGCCCCTGCTCTTCTCCCTCTTATCTTCCTCTAGTTGTATTTAGCTATCTTCCGAGCTGAGTTAGCCTTGATATTGTTAGCCAGATTGTAGTATATGCTCATGACTAGTGACACCCTGATGTCGGGCTTTTCTTTTCCGCACTTCCATTTTTCTTTGATTTGAACTCTTTAAATGAAAGTTTATGCTAAATATCTATGAAATTATCTTTAAAAATGAAGATATCAGTTTGTTTTGGAAATGAGTCGGCTTGCCTAGTTCCACGATAGGCGCCATCACGACAGGGGTTAGTTTTGGGTCGTGACAGATTGGTATCAGAGGCACAGCCCGTACAGCAGCTGGGGAAGTACCTACAGATCCACTGGTTGTCCCAGATCAGGACCAAGTTCCAGTTGTTGATGCACCAGCTCAGGCATCACATATGTCTATTGTGATTCCAGGCCTTCAGGAGGCCCTAGCTCAGATTCTCACAGCGTGTACTGGCCTTGCTCAGGTGGTCTCTATTTCGACGGCCGCAACCACTTTTCAGGCCAGGGGAGGCACTCAGACTCCAGTCGCTCGCACACCCGAGTAGGTTATTCAGGGACTTCAGACACCAGAGGCACCACCATCCCAGCCGGTTGCTGTTGCTCAGGATTATGTGGTTCCTGCTATGCCTGAGGATGATCAGCATAGGTTGGAGAGGTTTGGGAGACTTCAGCCCCCACCTTTCAGTGGCGCAGAGAGAGAGGATGCTCAGGACGTTTTGGACAGGTGTCAGAGGATACTCCGTACTGCTGGTATTTTGGAGACTTGTGGGGTCTCATTCACTACCTTTCAGTTTTCTGGGGCTGCACTCAGATGGTGGGAGGCTTACGAGAGGCGTAGGCCTATTGGCGCAGCACCCCTTACTTGGCAGCAGTTCTCCGTGGTCGTTTTGGAGAAGTTCGTGCCTCGATCCCGCAGAGAGGAGCTGCGTAGACAGTTTGAGCGGCTACGCCAGGGTAATATGTCTGTGATGCAGTATGAGATGCGGTTCTCCGAGTTGGCCCGTCATGCTATCTAGTTGGTTCCCACGGACAGAGAGAGGATCATGAGGTTTATTGATGGCCTCACTTATCAGCTACAGTTACTCATGACCAGGGAGCGGGTTTTAGGTGCTACCTTTGATGAGGTTGACATTGCTCGGCAGATTGAGATGGTTCGCGGTCTGGAGAGGGTCGAAAGGAAGGCCAAGAGGCCTCGTGGTCAGGGTGGATTCAGCGGTGCTCCTTTTGGGGGTTAGTTCCAGCACAGTAGAGGTCTTCATTTCAGACAGGCTCAGTCAGCTCGGTCATTTCATCGGGGTGCATCATCTGGCCATGGTTCTCACAGTTCTCATCAGGGCCACTCATCACTTAGTGCCTTTCCAGTTCAGAGTTCGTCCCATGCTCCACCTATTCAGGGCTCTTCCATGCCAGGTTCTTCTACCAGTCATCCCGGTGCTAGGGGTTCCCTTCAGTTTTCGCCGCCAGCACCAGGGAGTTGTTTTGAGTATGGGAAGCTTGGGCATATGTGGAGGCAGTGTACTCATCGTCATGGAGGTCTATCTCAGTATAGGAGTCAGCCTCTGACTACAGCACTAGCTACCTCACCACCCGCCCAGTTAGCTCGGGGTAGAGGTCAGTCAGCTAGGGGTCGCCCTAGAGGGGGAGGCAGATCAGCGGGTGGTCAGGCTCATTTCTATGCTCTCTCTACCAGACCAGATGCTATTGCTTCAGATGCTGTTATTACAGGTATTGTCTCAGTTTTCCACAGTGATGCCTCAGTATTATTTATCCCTAGTTCCACGTATTCATATGTTTCCTCGTATTTAGCCCATTTTCTGGATATGCCCCGTGAGTCCTTAGTTTCATCTGTACATGTATCTACTCCTGTGGGTGATACTATTATTGTGGACCGTGTATATCGGTCATGTGGGGTGACTATTGGGGGTCTGGAGACCCGAGTAGATCTATTGTTGCTCAGTATGGTTGACTTTGATGTGATATTGGGTATGGATTGGTTATCTCCATGTCATGGTGTTCTAGATTGTCATGCTAAGACGGTGGCGTTGGCTATGCTGGGAATTTCGAGGGTTGAGTGGAGCGGTTCTATAGATTATGTACCAAGTAGGGTGATTTCATATTTGAAGGCTCAGCGCATGGTTGAGAAGGGTTGCCTATCTTATTTGGCTTTTGTGAGGGATGTTAGTGCAGAGACTCCTTTCATTTATTCTGTTCCAGTGGTATGTGATTTTCCGGATGTGTTTCCTGCAGACCTATCGGGCATGCCGCCTGACAGGGATATTGACTTTGGTATTGATTTGGTGCCGGGAACTCAGCCCATTTCTGTTCCACCATATCATATGGCACCGACGGAGTTGAAGGAATTGGAAGAACAACTTCAGGAATTCCTTGATAAGGGGTTTATTCGGCCTAGTGTGTCACCTTGGGGTGCACCGGTTCTATTTGTGAAAAAGAAGGATGGTTCCATGAGAATGTGTATTGATTATAGGCAGTTGAACGGGGTCACAGTCAAGAACAAGTATCCTTTGCCTTGTATTGATGATTTATTCGACCAGCTTCAGGGAGAGAGGGTGTTCTCCAAGATTGATTTGAGGTTCGGTTATCACCAGCTGAAGATTAGGGATTCAGATATTCTCAAGACAGCTTTCAGAACCCGATATGGCCATTATGAGTTCTTGGTGATGTCGTTTGGGCTGACCAATGCCCCAGCAGCATTCATGCATCTGATGAACAGTGTATTCCAGCCCTATTTGGACTCATTCGTCGTTGTATTCATTGATGACATCCTGGTGTACTCTCGTAGCCAGGAAGAGCACTCTCAGCATTTGAGGGTTGTATTGCAGAGATTGAGGGAGGAGAAACTTTATGCAAAGTTCTCTGAATGTGAGTTTTGGCTCAGTTCAGTAGCATTCTTGGGGCACGTGGTGTCCAATAAGGGTATTCAGGTGGATCCGAAGAAGATAGAGGCGGTGCAGAGTTGGCCCAGACCGTCCTCAGCCACGAAGATTAGGAGTTTTCTTGGTTTGGCGGGTTACTACCGTCGCTTTGTGGAGGGATTTTCATCTATTGCATTGCCCTTGACCAAATTGACCCAAAAAGGTGCTCCATTCAGGTGGTCGGATGAATGTGAGGAGAGCTTTCAGAAGCTCAAAACTACTTTGACCACAGCTCCAGTGTTAGTTCTGCCATCAGCTTCAGGTTCTTACACCGTGTATTGTGATGCCTTGAGGATAGGCATTGGTTGTGTTTTGATGCAGGAGGGTAGGGTGATTGCCTATGCCTCGCGCCAGTTGAAGACCAATGAGAAGAACTATCCAATCCATGATCTTGAGTTAGCAGCCATTGTTCACGCCTTGAAGATTTTGCGTCATTATTTGTATGGGGTTCATTACGAGATCTATACTGATCACCGGAGTCTGCAGTATCTGTTAAAGCCAAAGGATCTTAATTTGCGTCAGCGGAGATGGTTGGAGCTTCTTAAGGACTATGATATCACTATCTTGTACCATCCGGGGAAGGCCAATGTGGTGGCCGAGGCCTTGAGGCGCCGGGCAGAGAGTTTGGGGAGTTTAGCATATCTTTCAGCAGAGAGACCATTGGCATTAGATGTTCAGACTTTGGCAAGCCAGCTTGTCAGATTGGATATTTCGGAGCATAGTCGGGTATTGTCTTATATGGTCTCCAGGTCTTCTCTTTATGACCGTATTAGGGAGCGTCAGTACGATGACCCTCACTTGCTCGTTCTTCAGGATAGGGTTCGGAGAGGTGATTCTAGGGATGTGACTATTGGTGATAACGGGGTGCTGAGAATACAGGGCCGGATATGTGTGCCTAATGTAGATAGGCTTCGAGAGCTGATTCTTGAGGAGGCCCACAGCTCGCGATATTCCATCCATCCGGGTGCCGTGAAGATGTACCAGGATTTGAGGCAGCACTATTGGTGGAGGCGAATGAAGAAGGATATAGTTGGGTTTGTGGCTCGGTGTCTAAACTGTCAGCAGGTTAAGTATGAGCATCAGAGACCGGGTGGCTTGCTTCAGAGGTTAGAGATCCCAGAGTGGAAGTGGGAGCAGGTCACTATGGACTTTGTAGTTGGGCTCCCACGGACTTCGAGGAAGTTTGATGCTATTTGGGTTATTGTGGATCGGCTGACCAAGTCCGCGCACTTCATTCCATTTGGTACTACTTACTCTTCAGAGTGGTTGGCTGAAATTTACATCCGAGAGATCGTTCGCCTGCATGGTGTCCCAGTTTCCATCATTTCAGATATGGGTACTCACTTCACATTGCAGTTTTGGAGGGTCGTGCAGCGAGAGTTGGGTACTCAGGTTGAGTTAAGCACAGCTTTTCACCCTCAGACGGACGGGCAGTCCGAGCGCACTATTCAGATACTGGAGGACATGTTGCATGCTTGTGTCATTGACTTTGGGGGTTCATGGGACCAGTTTCTGCCACTCGCGGAGTTTGCAAATAACAACAGTTATCAGTCGAGCATTCAGATGGCTCCGTACGAGGCTTTGTATGGGAGGAGGTGTAGATCTCCGGTTGGATGGTTTGAGCCAGGTGAGGCTAGGCTCTTAGGTACAGACTTGGTCCAGGACGTATTAGATAAGGTGAAATTGATTCAGGAGCAGCTTCGCACGGCGCAGTCTAGGCAGAAGAGCTACGCAGATAGGAAGGTCCGTGATGTGTCTTTTATGGTTGGGGAGAAGGTTTTGCTAAAGGTATCACCCATGAAGGGTGTTATGAGGTTTGGGAAGAGGGGCAAGTTGAGCCCCCGATTCATTGGGCCTTTTGAGGTGCTTCAGAGGATAGGAGAGGTGGCTTATAAGCTTGCCTTGCCACCCAGCTTGTCGAGTATTCATCCAGTGTTTCATGTTTCCATGCTTCGGAAGTATATTGGAGATCCGTCCCATGTTTTGGATTTCAGCACAGTTCAGTTAGAGGGTGATATGACTTATGATGTGGAGCCGGTGGCTATTTTGGATCGGCAGGTTCGAAGGTTGAGGACAAAGGATATAACTTTAGTGAAGGTGCAACGGAGAGGTCATCCTGTGGAGGAGGCCACTTGGGAGACCGAGCGGTAGATGCGGAGCAGAAATCCACGCTTATTCGAGACTACAGGTATGTTTCTAGACCCATTTGAGGACGAACGGATGTTTAAGAGGGGGGAGGATGTAACGACCCGGCCTGTCGTTTCGAGAGTTATAACCCTGTTTTCCCCATTCCTACTTATTTTTGTGTTATTCAGCTATATTATGTTATATCGGGTTAGTTGGGTTCGAGTCCGGAAGGAACTCGTAGTGAAATGAGACACTTAGTCTCATAATTGAAAATTTTAAGTTAGAAAAGTGGACCGGATATGGACCTATGTGTAAACGACCTCGGATTTAAATTTTGATGATTCCAATAGCTCCGTATGGTGATTTTGGGCTTAGGATCATGTCCGGAATATTATTTGGAAGTCCGTAGAGGAATTAGGCTTGAAATGCCGAAAGTTTTATTTTTGAGAAGTTTGACCGGGGGGTTAACTTTTAGATATCGGGGTCGGAATCTGATTCTGAAAATTGGAATACCTTTGTTATGTCATTTAGGACTTGTGTGCAAAATTTGAGGTCAATCGGACATGATTTGATATGTTTCGGAGTTGTTTGTAGAAATTAGAAATTTTAAAGTTCATTAGACTTGAATTAGGGTGTAATTCATTATTTGAGCGTTGTTTGAGGTGATTTGAGGATTCGGCTAAGTTCGTATTATGCTTTAGGACTTGTTGGTATATTTGGTTGAGGTCTTGAGGGCCTCGGGTGAGTTTCGGATGGTTAACGGATCAAAAATTGAACTAGAACAGTTGCTGCAATTTCCTTTTGTTGGAAACTGCTTCTGCCTAGAAATTGAGCCCAGATGTGAGCCCAGATCGAGCTCAGGGTCAAGGGCCACGACCGAAGCCCAGATCGAGCTCAGGGTCGAGGGCCATGATCGAAGGCATGATCGAGCCCAGGGTCGAGGGCCACGATCGAAGGCATGATCGAGCCCAGAGTCGAGGACTACGATCGAAGGCCGGATCGAAGTCATAATCGAGAACCAGGATCGAGGGCCAGGATCGAGAACCAGGATCGAGGGCCAGGACCGAGGACCAGGATCGAGGACCTCGATCGAAGGCCAAGATCGAGGGCTAAGATCGAGGCAGAACCGATGATGTCTGGGCAGAATTATAAAAACAGGGACTTCATCCCATTTGCTATTTTTGACGAATTGGAGCTTGGGGAGAGGGGTTTTTTTATATATGTTTCAAGGAAAACTTGAGGTAAGTCCCTTGTGATCATTTCTACTCCATAATATTGAATTATCATCGAGTAATCCGACTAGATTACATGATTTTGAGGTATAAATCAGAGATTGAAACTTAGAAATTTAGAAATAAGATTTGTAGATTTGAGGGTCGAGTTGAGGTCGGATTTTGGTAAAATTGGTATGGGTAGACTCGTGGTTGGATGGGCTTTCGGATTTTATAACTTTTTCGGGTTCCAAGACGTGGGCCCCACAAGCGATTTTTGAGCCAATTTCGGGTTTTGGTCTAATTTTGAAGCTTTTCTTGTGGAATTCATTCCATTAGCGTATATTGATGGTATTATACTGATTGTGAATAGATTTGGAGGCAGAGTCGAGAGGCAAGATCATTGCGGTGTAGAGATTTGACCGATTTGAGGTAAGTAACGATTGTAAATCTAGTCGTGAGGGTATGAAACCCCGGATTTTGTATCATTCTACTATTTTTAGTGACGCACATGCTAGGTGACGGGAGTGTGGGCGTGCAATGTTGGGGATTTGTGACTTGGTCTGCCCCGTAGAAACTGTAAAGTTGCATACTTTGTTGAAACCATTGATACTTATATGATGTAGAAAGAATTTCTGTAAATTGGGATGAATGCCATGTTTGGGCCTTGCGCCAATGCTGTTTGGACCCTTAGGGGCTGTTTTGTATCATCCTCTCACTGTTTTCGATTGAAAATCTATACTCAGTCATGGTTATACTTGTTTACTGCATAACTTAGTTTTATGACTCTATTTTGATGCATACAAATGTTTTGGGCCGAATGCCCTATTTTACTGAAATGCCCGAGTGGCTTGATTTGTGAGGATGAGTGTGGATCGGGGCTGCCCGCCTGCAGCATACTTATGACTGAGTGAGGCCGAGGGCCTGATTGGTGAGGATGAGTGTGGATCGGGGCTGCCTGCCTGCAGCATACTTGTGACTGAGTGAGGCCGAGGGCCTGATTGGTGAGGATGAGTGTGGATCGGGGCTGCCCGCCTGCAGCATACTTTATTATTATCGCACGTGAGTTGTCCGTGCAGATTATAGCGCTTGGGCTGAAGGAGCCCCTCCGGAGTCTGTATACACCCCCAGTGAGCGCAGGTACCTACTGAGTGCGAGTGCCGAGTGTCGAGTGTCGAGTGCTGAGTGACTGGGAGGCATGAGTGATTGTGAGGTACACCCGAGTGGCAAGAGTGATTTTGAGGTATGTCCGAGTGGCAAGAGTGATTGTGAGGTATGCCCGAGTGGCACGAGTGACTGTGAGGTTTGCCCGAGTGGCTGTTTATGATTTTATCATTTTTTTCTCACCTTTGCATTGAGCCTTTGTTTGAGAAACTGTTGGAAAAAAATGTCTTTAAAAATGATTTTTACTGGAACTGGGTTTAAACGAGATGTTTGATTCAAATCCTGATTTTTAAGAGCATGTGGTATTTTACTGATATCTCCTGATATGAACATTATATGTTTTATTGCTCGTCACTACTGCTTAGGCTTTATTTATTGTTTTTACTGGAACTGGGTTTAAACGAGATGTTTGGCGTACTCACGTTACTCCCTGCACCTTGTGTGCAGATATAGGTGTAGCTGGACACGGTAGCGGTTATTGAGTGTTCTGGATGCAGATTGTCTTGGAGGTATCAAGGTAGCTGTTTGGCGATCACAGCCCCTGCTCTTCTCCCTCTTATCTTCCTCTAGTTGTATTTAGCTATTTTCCGGGCTGAGTTAGCCTTGATATTGTTAGCCAGATTGTAGTATATGCTCATGACTAGTGACACCCCGATGTCGGGCTTTTCTTTTCCGCACTTCTGTTTTTCTTTGATTTGAACTCTTTAAATGAAGGTTTATGCTAAATAACCTTGAAATTATCTTTAAAAATGAAGATATCGGTTTGTTTTGAAAATGAGACGGCTTGCCTAGTTCCACGATAGGCGCCATCACGACAGGGGTTAGTTTTGGGTCGTGACATAGGTAATAGTATTATTGGGCATACACATCATAGGCTATCCCTTACTAGTATTATGCATACGAGGTGATTTGTAAACTTGATCTAATACAGATTTTATAGATAACGAATGAAATACACCAAAACTAGTATAAACTCTTACCAAATACATTTTAGAATTTAGTACTACTTAATTTAAAATCATGCATCTAAGAGTTAAACACAACAAAAAAAGATAGAAGAGTCTATCATACAACAATTAGACCGTCCCGGCACACCCGAAATGAGGCTGAGAACGATTATCTACGGCGCTATGACCCGAGGGCCATGAGAACCACCATTAATCACTCCTAGTCTATTGTCTAAATTTCATCCACTAGACTTGGTTTCCTCCCTCCTTAGAACTCAAGGATGTATCCTTAATGAATCATATGATAAATGTTTTATATGATTTCCTTAATAAGCATAAAGAAAATTAAAAAGATATTTATTTTAGATACGAGGTAATATTAAATGTGAACCTAATTGTAGTTGCATTAGATAACTTCACATGGAAACAAAATAAGATTGCTAATGCTTATAAGTTAAATGAAAGTTTTATAACTCCTTCTAATTCGCACAACATGATCATCAAACAAGCTCCTTTTAGATTTTCATTTTCAATAATAGTTGGGACCGATAAAATTATAATTTTTAATGACTCTAGGTGTTTTAAGAATAACTCGATCTAACTCTACCATAAACATTTTTACGAAACTAATATTAGGTAATACTATTATTACGCATGCACATCATAGGCTATCCCTTAATAGTATTATGTATACGAGGTGATATGTAAACTTGATCTAATACAGATTTTATAGATAACAAATGAAATACACCAAAACTGGTATAAACTCTTACCAAATGCATTTTAAAATTTAGTACTACTTAATTTAAAATCATGCATCTAAGAGTTAAACACAGCAAAACAAAGATTGAAGAGTCTGTCAGACAACCATTAGACCGTCCCAGCAAACCCGTAATGAGGCTGAGAACGATCATCTACGGCGCCATGATCCGAGGGCCATGAGAAACACCATTAATCACGCTCTAGTCTATTGGCTAAATTTCATCCACCAGACTTGGTTTCGTGTCTCTATAGAACTCAAGGATGTATCCTTAATGAATCTTATAATAAATGTTTTATATGATTTCCTTAATGAGCATAAAGAAAATTAAAAAGATATTTATTTTAGATATGAGGTAATATTTAATGTGAACCTAATTGTAGTTGCATTCGATAACTTGAAATTGCAACAAAAGAAGATTGCAAATGCTTATTAGTTAAATGAAAGTTTTATAACTCCTGCTAATTCGCACAACATGTTCATCAATCAAGTGTCAAGACCCAAAATCCTTGAAAGGACGTGATGGCGCCGGACACTACATTCAGGAAAGCCAACACCAATATTTAGTAAATTCTCATTTTTATATTTTTGAAATCATAGTTATTCCCCTTAATTGAATAGCAGAAGATGGAGTTTACAAAATACGTAATAATATCTTTAAAATAATTTCCAATACAGTGCAAACCATAATCATTCCAAAACCCGGTGTCACAAGTGCATGTGCATTTACTAAGAATGTACGGAATACAATTAGACAGGAAAAATGTAAGTACTCTGAAGGAGACTCTGTTGGCTGTGGAGCGTCGTATAGAATGCAGCTCACCTAAGTCCCCACCATAATTGCGCCTCTGTGCCCATAAGGCCGCTAAACATATATGTACCTGCACAAAATGTGCAGTAAGTGTAGTATGAGTATGTAAATCAACGCGTACCCAGTAAGTATCCCACCCAACCCCGAAGAAGTAGTGATGAGGGGTCGACTTCGATACTTACTATGGGCTATAAATGTGATATCAATGATATAATTAAGTATAGATTATTTGAATGGTTGCAAGCTCAATATTTTTAAGTAAGTAAGCAGTTCTTTTATAATTAAGAAATCTTCAAATTTATCTCCCTTTATTGAACAATTTAACTCAGGCAGAGGAGGCAATATTATTATTTATAAATTTCAAGGCAAGCATGCGCAAATCAGGTCAAGGTCGTACGGCCTGATCCAACAAATATTTAAACTATGCACTACCAGAGGGTCGAATGGCGCGAACCATAGATGCATCTATTTAATCCGCCAAGGCGAATGGCCTGCTCCCATGAGAGTAGTAGGAAATACCCCGCTCACGAATCATACTTGCGACGCGGTCAAATATAAATTTAACATTAAAATCATATCTCTTTCTTGATTCTTTTCAAAATAAGGTAAATTCAGCTTGTATCGTTTTAAGGAAATTACACCGCTCGCGAAACATACATGCGACGCGGTTACACATAGATTTCTTCAGCTAGTATATTATTCCTCAATTCTTTTCAAAATTACGAAGTTCAAATGTTACCTTTTAAATCCTAAGTTCTTAATTTTCAACTCCTTTCAAAACATTTAATAAGTAGACTCAATCTCGCTCCCTCTCAAGGCAAACAATAAAAATAAATCAATAACAATATCAACAAGGCATGATGTGAGCCTAAAACTACCCATACGTAGGCATATCTAGTAGCTACGTACGGACTCTCGTCACCTCGTGCGTACGTAGACCCCACAAATAGAAGCACACAATAATTTAGTTCACCTATGGGGTTAATCCGCCCTTACAAGGTTAGAAAGGAGACTTACCTCGCTCCGTAGTTCCATAACCGGCTTCCGAGCCCTTCAAACAACTTGAATCGATGCACAATGCTCTAAAACTAGCCAATAATTATGCAAACCCATTAATATATACTTAAATACTCAATATAATCCAATTTATAACAATTTCTAACCCCGATCGAAAAGTCGATAAAAATCACCGAGGAATTCCAAACATTCTTTAAGATAAACTTTACCCATAATCTCACGAACTCAAATATATATTTTATTCTCAATTCCATGCCCAATTTTGTGGTCAAAATCCAAAAATACCAAATTCTGTGTCTTCTACCAAATACCCCACAATTTATACTAATTTTTATGTTTAAATCCTTATACAAACCATGTATTTAACTTATAATAAGTGGGAATCACTTACCTTCGCATTGATGACGAATAATGAGCTCCAAACTTGCTCCAAGACCAGCTCTCATGGAGAAAATGAGGTGAAAATGAGCCAAGCCCTCGTTGTTTAAAGAACACACTGCCCAGCCCCCACGTTCGCACATGTGGCCTATTCGGCGCATCTACGGTCTTGCAGGTGCGGCCAAAACCTCGCACATGCGCATTCCCTCTGCCTAGCACGACTCTTCACTTGTGCCCTCCTTCCGCATCTGCGCCTCCACAGGTGCGGACATAACCTCGCACCTGCGCTCCTGAATTCTTCTTTCACTCTCGCACCTGCGACGCACCTCCGCATATGCGACCTCGCAGGTGCGGACAACCCTTTGCACCTGCGGTCACTGACCAGCTTTGACCAAACCACACATGCGACCACAGGCTCGCACCTGCGACCTCGCACTTGTGGCCCTTAATGCGCAGGTGCGATCACACCAGATATCAGCTGCCTCATCTTTTCTTCCAAGTCCAAACTCGATCCATTAACCATCCGGAATCCACCCGAGGCCCTCGGGACCTTAACCAATTATACCAACACGTCACAAAATACATTACAAACTTAGTCGAGCCTTCAAATCACATCAAACAACGTCGATTTCATGAATCGTACCCCATTCCAAGTTTAATGAACTTTAGAATTCCAAACATCTACAGTCTATGTCGAACCCTATCAAATCACGTCTGATTGGCCTCAAATATTGCACACAAGTCATATTTTACAACACGGACCTACTCAAACTTCCGGAATCAAATTCTGACCCCGATATCAAAAAGTCCACTCCCGGTCAAACTTCGTAAAATTATCCGAATTTCCAACTTTCACCAAATGACCCCAAAATGACCTACGGACCTCCAAATCCATTTCCGGTCGCTCTCCCAATACCAGAATCACCATACGGAGCTATTCCCAGACTCGGAATTCCAAATAGACATCGATAACATTGAAATGCACTTCAACCCAAATTTATGGAATTCTTCCAAAATGTTAACTTCCACAATAGGTGCCAAAACGTTCCCAGGGTATCCAAAACCCGATCCGAATATACGCCCAAGTCCGAAATTATCATACAAACATGCTGGAACCTTCAAATCTCGATTCCGAGGCTGTTTACTCTAAAATCCAATCTTAGTCAATTCTTTCAACTTAAGGCTTTCGAAATGAGAATTTTCTTTCCAAATCAACTCCGAACTTCCCGAATTTAAATTCCGACCACGCGAATAAGTCATAATACCTGAAGTGAAGCTACTCAAGGACTCAATCCGCCGAACAACGTGTTGGAGCTCAAAATAACTGGTCGGGTCGTTACATTCTCTCCCACTTAAACATACGTTCGTCCTCGAACGTTTTATGAACTGCTCTGGAGTTATCTGAAATCACTGCTTAACACCTCGTGCACCTACCCGTGCTACCTAAACTTAGTTGAGCACACTGGCTCGAGCAAATCTGAAGATTCCCCTTATGTTTCGTCAAACTAGCCTTAGAGCCAAATTCCAACATCTGAAATATTCTTCTAGGCCTGTTTCAAGCATACGATCACCGTACCAATCACCACACAATGTACCAAAATATGACTGCATAACTTTGCAGAATTCACACCATGCACCGCATAATTCACATGACTATAATAACATTCTCTGGTAATAATAGCCAAAATTCCCCGAATCTGATGTTCACCATGCACCTCATGACATATATAAGTCTGGTTCCAACTCTTGCAATACTGCCACGATGAAAGAGACGTGTAAAAATTCATAACCAACTGCCGAGTCAACAAATCATTGAATCTCTCCTCTTGACTAGAATCATCACCCCATTATGAACTGAATAATGGTGTTTTCTCTTTAATATGCTTCATATAATTCGATTGCATTGATCCCAGATCCAAAAATCTCGTCTCACCCAGTATAAGCTGCCCAGGCAATAAGCCACCTCAGGCACTGCCAAAAGTCGCATATGATGCCGAAATGAGCCAATAAGCTACAAACCCGAACATGATACCCGAGGAAAATGAACTCCAGAAAGGATTACTCAACCCGTGTAACTAATTGGACAACCAAAAAGGTGTCATGAACCTTCCTTAGAAAATGGGATACAAAACACTCAAAAAATAGCTATAGGGGACTCTACTCAACATCACACTGTTGCGACATGCAACCCGATCCAAACAACATACCCGTGGCGGCATGCCACCTGATTCACACATAATAACCTGTAAGGAATTAGTTACCGAGCTAAACTGCTCTTTATTACAAAATACCCGAATATCGTCCACAAGCACGCTAAGTGCATAATACCATCCCTTGGGAGACAGATAGTGCCATACGCTGCGAAAGTCAAACACAACTAAGGTGAGATATATGATCTGAATCTCGAGAGTCATCATGCTTACATAACATCATTGCTACACGGAACCTCATCACATGTGAAATTTATCAAGTCGTTTCACAACTCACACGGCACAATATAGCATTACATGAAAAAACGCCAACTGCGAAACGACATCCAACGTCCGAATACTCCTCCATAAGGAGCACTATGCTTAAATGAACACATCCAGCCTGACATAGAGCCCACATTCACTTTTAAATCCTTCCACAGACCTCAAGCCGATTTTGATCGCACCGTACTAGGCTTATAACCTTTCAAGGATCCATAATAACCCTTTTTCACATAACACATGAGAACAACCATCATAACCGGAACAATCTCCCACAGTACACAACCAAATGAACCGAGCGCCCTCCAGGCATAAATTCCTAATTAGCGATATTACCACAATCTTCATACTTGGTTTCCATTCTTCAATCAATCAAGTGACTACACGTCACACTTATACAATCTTCCCGTGGGATATGCTCCCATGACCTTCCACACCAGGTAACAAGTCTGTACATTCATACTACCGGCCACACCAACACTGTAAAGCAATTCTAGAATCCGCATTCAGTATACAAAGCCTCTTCACACCAGGCACCGTTCTCAGGTGACGCCAAAGGCAATACTAGCTTACTCTAACCATCTGAATCCTTTCCCGCTCATCTGAGCTCTTCACATTCTTGTCGACACAAAATTATAATCTTGATCCTCAACTTATGATTCCCATGCCGATCACTGCACTTAGTCATGCCAATGCGCAAAAGTACAAGAATTTCATCTTAACTTCCGAACTACTAATAGGGTAAACACTTCACCACATAGAAACCTTTTACTTAACTCATTCCAAGAGAACCATCTCAACTCGCGACTGAATCCTCATATCTGTAGAAAATACCAACCTCAAGTAGTGGTCTAAACCACCATAATCCTTCCGGGATCCGTCTACACATAATATGCCATAATTCTCGAATGCCCCCAAATAAAATCAATTACGGCGGCTGTCAAACCTCACACGTACCACCACAAATCACATGCACAACTCAACACGCTGAAGGAGCTGATCGTTGCCATCATCATGCCAATTCAACCATTGCTAACAAAACTCGAATTCTCCTAATTTACTCTTGATCTTCCTTAGAAATAACAACAGCTCCTTTATCAATATAACAAACTCAATCCGCACTCATCTTGAGTGACCCCATTTCACGAGACCACATTGTCTCAAAACCCACGAACCATTTCATACCCTCCTTGTGCGCATAATCGCGTCTTCAACTGATATACCCATTCTGGTGATTTTTCTATAAATCCAATGTTACATGTTCCCCTACCTCTCATGCTACCCCGTAGACCAAAGATAACACGGAACACTCCAAGCTCCTTTATCATAATCCGTTGCAAAAGCTCGATATTCAACCATACTATGGACTCGAAATCCTTAGGCACCACACCTTAACTTTTGAATCCATTAGTACCGTTATTGAGAGTCACCCACTCTGACTTGGTCCCAATATAATCAACTCCAAGGCTCTGCTAGCACATGAGCACCCTCTCAAAAAAGCACCTGGATAAATCATCTTCCTTGTAACTCGCCTCTACACGAAGCATAAATCCTGAGTCTTCCCAAATCTTGAGCATGAACCGATAAGTCCAAGTATAGCACACATTCCTCAAATCTCTTGCTCAAATTACCATTGATGTTCTCTTTACTTAGTCATAATAACCCATCAATATGTCGATAACAAGAAATCTTACAAATAGACGACCATGCAATCCAACTGTGGGCGGTGGGACTCTCCCACTTAGCTTGAAGCTACTATTGCATAAACCTGAAACCCACCAAGATTCTTCCTTCATCGACATGATCTAGCACAATCAACCCGCCAAATTCCTCGAAATCCTTTATGTTAAACACTTCATGAATACTCTAAATCACTAGCCACATGCACATATTCGACCTCTTCCTGGATAGTCAGTAGAAATACTCCATAGAAGTTTCATCAACACCACGCAACCGCTATCCCGCTCACAAGAGTGGAAACTACATGCCGACATATTCCAACGTCGTTGCACTGGGTATAATTACTACGAAATCAGTAGATCATCCTGAGTTCGAGCTCATTCACCAGCTGCACCAGTATGTTCACTCCTCGTGGACGACAACTAAAGGTGCGACAATACATTCCAATCCAGAGTCATACGGTATCCTTCTTCATATCATGCAACTCCTTTCTGTCACACCCAATCTTCCTCAATATAGCATCCAATATTCCAAATTAAGCATGTAGATCTAGTCACTGCCCACCATGTATCCCAAATCACTCTAAACATTCCTCAAGACGTGTAGCTATCCTCTCACATGACTCACATGCTACTCTGCCACTCTCCCACTTTGGTCAAACTCTCTCCTTTAAGCAACTACTCGACTTATGTTTCTCACACTTGGCCTTCTATAAGTTTCTCCACTGCAAGGCACCTCCCACATGTCCTTCCTCAAGGCGAATTGAAGGAAACCATAACACCGGCAAACTTATCACATTATAACCAATCAAGGACGATAACGCCACATCACATGCGAAGATTCCACCATGCTCGAAAATATCGAGTCCCGTTACTCCATCAACCCAAGTCTGAACATTCTTAGTTTGATTGCCTTTCCTCCGTCGGAAGTAAAATATCTAATCTCTGTATCATGCACTGAGTAACCCTCCTTTCAAGTCATTCCCTTCCCTGACACATGGGCAAGCATTCTACCATCACATCAATATTGTGCGATAACAACTCATGAGCATCATAGCAACATGTGCATAGCCTCAAAGCTCTCAGAAGTATAGTTACTGAGCTGAAATAACATAATATCCTTCCACAAGGCAACGACAATAGCCCAATCAATTATGCATGGGGAAACATCCCGCACCACATCTGTAGTACCATTACAATTCCTCAATTCCCAATTTATAACCAGCGCTTCACATCGCATAAGATTGAATGGGTAAGAAATGAAGGCATAAGCCTCAAAGGAATCAAATCACACGACGAGAATCAAGAAGGGAAGTGCTCCTAACAGCCCTGTAGCCTCTCGAAGATAAGTACAGACGTCTCCATACCGATCTGCAAGACTCTACTAGACTCGCTCATCACTCATGAGACCTAAGTGAACCTAGTGCTCGGATACTATGTTGTCACGACCCAAAATCCTTGAAAGTCCGTGATGGCGCCGGACACTACTGTCAGGCAAGCCAACACCAATAATTAGTAAATTCTCATTTTAATATTTTTGAAATCATAGTGATTCCCCTCAATTAAATAGCAGAAGATGGAGTTTACAAAATACGTAATAATATCTTTAAAAGAATTTCCAATACAGTGCAACCCATAATCATCCCAAAACCCGGTGTCACAGGTGCATGAGCATTTACTAAGAATGAAAAATAAAATATAACAGCTGTTCGGAATACAATTGGACAGGAAAAATGTAAGTACTCTGAAAGAGATTCTGTTGGCTGCGAAGCATCGTATAGAATGCAGCTCACCTAAGTCCCCGCCATTATCGTGCCTCTGTGCCCACAAGGCCGCTAAACATGTGTACCTGCACAAATTGTGCATCAAGTGTAGTATCAGACTTTACCCCTACCTAGTGAAGGTAGAGAGGTTGTTTCTAATAGACCCTCGACTTAGAAAGAGTGAGAAGAGGAATAAGGGGAAGAAGACAAGGGGGAAAAGGGGGGGAATTAGTAGTACTAAACACTAACAACAAGGAATACGATAGCAGATGCGAACTAAATCACATGACTAAGTAACGATCTACTTAAGCATATATAGGAACATGAGTGCTACTAAGGAAACTAATAGGAAAAGGAGAAACTTACAACTACCTACTATCCTTCTACCGTAATCCTCAACCTCCGTACCTATCAAGGGTTATGTCCTCGGTAAGCTGAAGCTGCGCCATATCATGTCTAATCACCTCTCCCCAATACTTCCTTGGCCTACCTCGACCTCTTCTCAAACCCGCCATGGTTAGCCTCTTACACCTCCTGACAGGAGCATCAATGCTTCTCCTCTTTACATGTCCGAACCATCTCAGTCTCGACTCCCGCATCTTGTCCTCCACGGAGGCCACTCCCACTTTGTCCCGAATAACTTTATTTCTAATCTTATCTCTCCTGGTATACCCACTCATCCATCTCAACATCCTTATTTCTGCTACTTTTATCTTTTGCACATGTGAGTTCTTAATTGACTAACACTACGCCCCATAAAGCATAGTTGGTCGAGCCACCACTCTATAGAATTTACCTTTAAGTCTTGACGGCACATTCTTATTACATAAGACGCCGGACGCAAGCCTCCATTTCATCCATCCCGCTCCAATACGATATGCGACATCCTCGTCAATCTCCCATTTACCCTGAATAATAGACCCGAGATATTTGAAACTACCTTTCTTGGGGATAACTTGAGTATCAAGCTTCACATCCACGTGAGACTCATGAGTCCCGTCACTGAACTTGCACTCTAAGTATTCTGTCTTAGTCCTGCTCAACTTGAAACCTTTAGACTCCAAGGTTTGCCTCCAAACCTCCAACCTTGCGTTGACCTCGCTTCGCGTCTCGTCGATCAACACCACATCATCGGCAAATAGCATGCACCATGGCACTTCACCATGTATGCCATTTTGAGAGCGACTAAAAATATACCTTGCTCAATTTGTTTTTAGAACTAACCTGGACTACCCAATCTTCCTCTTTTTTGTTTAAAATTTTAAGAAAAAACGAACTTCAGATGCTTGAACTAGAAAACACTTTGGCCTTTGTTTTATTTTGTCTAATTGTTTAATTTGGTTTGAGTGATGATTACTTTCAAGAAATTAAACGATTGATGTTTAATGCTTAGTACTTCCGACTTCGAATCTCATCATTCTGTTTGAAAAACAGTATAATTTGTGTCAATATCAGGGAAAAGAGGTTTGGTTTCATTTATATTTACTATCAAAATTTTCTATTACATGAACTTGTACACTTGGTAAAAAAGCCATGCAAAATTTTCTATTATTTGAACTCGTACACTAGTGAAGAAATTGAAAGATTTTGAAATCCAATCCTTGATTGGAATATTGTATTATGTGTCTAGTCTATACATAATACCCCTTTCTTATACAAAATTTTCTATGTACTGTGCATATACGTATTCTTCTATCATTTGCACTATTATAACAAATTTTGTCCTATGTATACTATGTATAAGAAATATATATAAATATAAAAGACAGTTAATTACAGATAACAAAGTTCTAGACTATTCCATATCTATCCGTTGCCACACCAGCTGGAATGTAATTGCAATTGTGAGTGTAATATGGATGGTTTGATTGGATGGCACATGGCATGATTCGGAGTAAGGGCAGAATGTTTCGTTCTTTCGTGGAAGACCGGGTTCTTTGCGATGTGGATTGCGGCCTGACTGTCTGAATTAAGGGAACTGGAAGTTCTATTGGTGTTGAAAGATCATCGAAAAGGCGAATTAGCCAAGTGAGTTCTGCAACTACCCGTCTCATAGTCCTATATTTTGCCTCGGCAGAACTGAGAGAAATTGACATTTATTTGTTTGATTTCTAGGAAATTGGTGAGGATCCGAGGGAGATATAGAAGCTACTTACTGATTTCCTTGAATCTGGGCAAGAAGCCCAATCGGAGTCACGGAAAGCTTGAAGCTTGAATGATGATGACACTGACAGAAAAAGTCCAAGACCTGGATCTCTAAGAAGGTAGCGAAGGACTCGTAGAGCAGCTTCTAGGTATGGCTGGCGAGGATCTTGCATATATTGACTCAGGTGTTGTATGGTGAATGAAAGATCCGGTCGCGTATGAGTTAGGTAATTCAATTTACCGATCAAGTGTCGGTACAGTGTTGGATCTGGAATGATATCACCGGTGTTGGCAACAAGTTTCTGGGTTGGATCTAAAAGTGAAGACACAGGCGGCTTATCCAGACAATTGAACTATTTAAGCAAATCCAAAGTGAACTTTTGTTGAGTCAAGATTAAACTAGATGATTCACGGACAACTTCCATCCCCAAAAAGTAATGTAAGTTTTCAAGATCCTTAATTTTGAATTCTTGATCAAGGAAAGCTTTCAGTGCATTTAGTTCCCCTAAGTCGTTCCTAGTTAGCACAATGTCATCTACGTAAACTGCTAAAATGGAAATTGAAGTTCCCTTTCTATAGAAAAAATAAGGAATAGTCATTTAGGGGATGTGAATAACCTTTGAAATTTAGTGCACCTTTGAGTTTTGAATACCATTATCGTGAAGCTTGTCGAAGTCCATAAAGCGACTTGTTTAACATGCAGACATGTTTGGGAGTTGGGGCAGTCATACCGACCGAAAATTTCATATAGACTTCTTCGTTTAAATCTCCATGTAGAAAAGCATTATTAACGTCTAATTGATATAACCCCCATCCTTTCTTGACCGCAGTAGCCAATAGACATCTAATTGTGGTCATTTTGACCACATGTGAGAATGTCTCATTGAAATCTATTCTTCACGTTGTATATCTCCTCTGATGACTAATCTTGCTTTCAAACGCTCAATACTTCCATCTGAATGTTGTTTAACCTTGTATACCCATTTGGATGGAAGTGCCTTTTTATTTGGAGGAAGTTTAACTACATCCCAAGTGTCATTTTGTACTAATGCATCAATTTCTTTATGTATTGCCTCTTGCCATCCTGGATGATGGGTTGCTTGATTAAAGATTAGTGGTTCTTGAACATTTGAAAGGCAATTTAAGAAATTCTGATTTGAGCTTGAAAGTGTAGAAAAGGAGTAAGAAGTGGGTGTAACGGGGGAAAGAAAACAAGAACCACTTACATCTGTTAACTGGACTGCATTAATAACATAGTCACTCAAATAGGAAGGAGTTTTACCGACTCTTAAGGACTTTCTAAGTATGACCGGTGATTCTCTATTTTTAGGTTGAGGACTTGGCACTGATGTAGACATTTCTGGATGGGAAGGAGAATTGTCAAGCCTCGTGGATCTTCTAAATGAAATAGGTGAGTTCCTACTTACATTTTGAGGATTTGGTGTAGGAACTTCTTGGTTGTTAGGTTCCAAAAAATAGTCTGGGTCTTCTTTTAAATTTCCAGAAAATAAATCGTGAAAATCAATATTCTATTTAGATGAATCTGAAAAAGAAAAAATAGGTTTCTGGATTTTTGTGGATATGATAGAGCCAAAAGGATAAATATCTTTATGAAACACTACGTCCCTAGATACAAGATTCTTTTATGTGTTTAAGTTAAGAACTTTGTACTCTTTCTTACCATATGGATACCCCCAGAAAGACACAAGGTAAAGCCCTTGGATCATTTCGGGTGTGCTGGGACGATACTGGTTTGATAAATTATTATTGCCCTCTTTATTTTGGACTTGGCCAATATTATTACTTTAAGTTTGACCATTAAAAATACGAACAAACCTGACTTAACCATAAAAAGAGACCGCATCTTTTAAACGACACTGTCTTTCTCCCACATCGACAATATACTGCACGAAGCGGTCCTTTATAGAAATGAACGGCGAAGATTAAGTTCACGACTTTACTTGAACAGGATCTGTTCGATAGGCTTTAGTTCAAAGGAGACCAGAAACCGAGTCTGGTGGATGAAATTTAGCCTCTAGACTAGAGCGTGGTTAATGGTGGTTCTCATGGCCCCTTGAGTCATGGCGCTCTAGACTAGAGCGTGATTAATGGTGGCGATAATTCTGGCTTGCTGGGACACAGTCTAATGGTTGTCTGACAGATTCTTTAATTTTTTTTTGTTGTGTTTAACTCTTAGATGCATGATTTTAAATCAAGTAGTACTAAATTCTAAAATGTATTTGGTAAGAGTTTATACCAGTTTTGGTGTATTTCATTCGTTATCTATAAAATCTGTATTAGATCAAGTTTACATATCACCTCGTATACATAATACTAGTAAGGGATAGCCTATGATGTGCAAGCCCAATAATACTATTACCTAATATTAATGCCGTAAAAATATTTATTGTAGAGTTAGATCGAGTTATTCTTAGAGCACCTAGAGTCATTAAAAATTATAATTTTATTGGTCCCAACTATTATTGAAAATGAAAATATAAAAGGAGCTTGTTTGATGATCATTTTGTGCGAATTAGCAGGAGTTATAAAACTTTCATTTAACTTATAAGCATTAGCAATCTTCTTTTGTTGCAATGTTAAGTAATCTAATGCAACTACAATTAGGTTCACATTTAATATTACCTCATATCTAAAATAAATATCCTTTTAATTTTCTTTATGCTCATTAAGAAAATCATATAAAATATTTATTATAAGATTCATTAAAGATTCATTAGTGGTTCTTGAACATTTGAAAGGCAATTTAGGAAATTCTGATTTGAGCTTGAAAGTGTAGAAAATGAGTAAGAAGTGTGTGTAACAGGGGAAAGAAAACAAGAACCACTTACATTTGTTAACTGGACTGCATTAATAACATAGTCACTTAAATAGGAAGAAGTTTTACTGACTCTTAAGGACTTTCTAAGTATGACCGGTGATTCTCTATTTTCAGGTTGAGGACTTGGCACTGATGCAGACATTTCTGGAAGGGAAGGAGAATTGTCAAGTCTCGTGGATCTTCTAAATGCAATAGGTCAGTTCCTACTTACATTTTGAGGATTTGGTGTAGGAACTTCTTGGTTGTTAGGTTCCAAAACATAGTCTGGGTCTTCTCTTGAATTTCCAGGAAATAAATCGTGAAAATTAATATTCTATTTAGATGAATCTGAAAGGGAAAAAATAGGTTTCTGGATTTTTGTGGATCTGATAGAGCCAAAAGGATAAATATCTTTATGAAACACTACGTCCCTAGATACAAGATTCTTTTGTGTGTTTAAGTTAAGAACTTTGTACGCTTTATTACCATGTGGATACCCCCAGAAAGACACAAGGTAAAGCCCTTGGATCAAACTTTATCCTATGAGATATAAGAGTGGATACAAAACATAGACATCCAAAACACTTAAGTCTGGAATAATCATGTTTAGCCTTAAAGATGATTTCATAAGGTGTTTTGAACCTAAGTACCCTTGAAGGAAACTTGTTAATCAAATGTATTATAGTCAACACACAGTCTCCCCAAAACTTCACTAGTAGATGTGATTGATATAGTAAAGCCCTTGAGATTTCCAAAATATGCTTGTGCTTTCTTTCAACAATTCCATTTTGTTGGGGAGTCCCAACACAAGTTGTCTGATGCACAATCCCTTGTTTTAAAAGATATTCTGCATGTACCTTTCCTGTTCCAAGCTCAAAAGCATTGTCTGAACGTATGACTTTAATTTTACTGTAAAATTGTCTCTCTACCATTGCTAAAAAGAATTATAAAACTGGAAAAATATTTGACTTTGTGCTAAGAAAATATGTCCCAGTCCCCCTACTATAATCAGCTACAATAGTTAGAAAATATTTGTATCCATCATATGTGTTTGTATTGTAAGGACCCCAAGTATCTATGTGGATTAATTCAAAAAACATATTTAGTAGTGATAGAACTAATTGAAAATGACAGCTTTGACTGCCTAGCCATCGGATAAATAACACAAGGTATAGAAAAATTATCACAACAAGAACTAGGAATAGATAAAATCTTCTTCATATTACTCAAAGGCACATGACCTAAATGATAGTGCCATAACTCGTTCTTTACATCTGAAAGACTCGAAAAGGAAAATAAAACTGAAGATTTCTTCTAATTATACAAATTCTTTCCTAGAACAACTCTATTACTAAAATAAGATGGCTTCTTGGAAATGAGTTCCAAATGCCTTGATTCCAGAATATATTATCCACAACTCTCCCTACCAATCACTAAAGGCCTCTTCATTGAAGGGGCCTGCATAAAACAAAATAAAGAAGTGAATAATATGTTATAGTTGTTTTACTTGCACAATTTATGAACTGATAACAAATTGAATCTGAAGGTTGGTACATATAAGACATTATGAAGAGTAAGGTTAGAAAAGATTGTAACTGATCCTGAATGAGTTACTTTAACCTTAGATGAATTAGGCAAGTTTACATTCGAATGTTTAAGTAGAAGATTCATGTTAAAGAGACAAGTTTCATCAAAAGTCATATGTTCAGTTGCACCACTATCTAATATCCATGTTTGATTGTTGTTATGCGCAAAACAAGTTGTACAGTTATGTGAAAAATATATACTAGCTAGGTTCACAACTGCATTTTTCTCAGAGCTACTGACATCTTGCTTTCCCATCTGCACCTGTTGTAGAAGATGTAAAATATGGGTGATGTTCTTGTGGGTAAGACCCTTAATGCCGGAGCTTTGTTATGCATTGTCCTCTAAAACAAGTGCATTGTTACCCTAAATAGATCCTTGGTATTTCTTCTGATTAGTGAACTTGAAATCCCGAGGAAGTCCAACAAGTCTATAACATTCTCCTATCATATGACCTGGTTTCTTATAGTAAGAGCAAAATGAGTTATTCTTCTTTCCTTCATAACCAGATTTCTTTCCCTTCAAGTCTCTGAAATTGCTTTTCTTTCCAACAGAACCTTGTTGTGCAACAATGAAAGAAGCTGAATCTCCTGGATAGATTGGAGCACAATGAATCTCTCTTTGCTTTTCATCTTGGATGACCATGGAGTAAGTTTTCCCAATAGTGGGTAAAGGAGAAGACATCAGAATATTGCTTCTCACCCTTATGTAGGTGTCATTGAGCCCTATTAAAAACTGCAGTAACCTCTGGTCTTGGTGAGTCTTCAAATTCTCCACACACACGCACTCACATGAACATGTGGAAAAATTTATTAGAGTATCTAACTCATCCCACAAACTTTTCATTTTCGTGAAGTAGCTAGATACACTAGAGTTTTTTTGAACTACAACACTTAGTTCTTTTTGAAGTTGGAACAGTTTAGCACCATTTGCTTTACCAAATTTGTCTTCCAAATCATTCCATAGGTCCTTTGCACTGTGAGAGTAAAGCACACTCTCTACAATCTCATTTGACAAAGAGTTAAGCAACCAAGACATGACCATGTCATTTTCTCTTGACCAAGCACTTTGAAGCCCAGGACTTTCATCTGGAATGGAGATGGTTCCATCACTAAAACCCAATTTGTCCTTTGCAGAAAGAGCTATCACAACATCTTTACGCCAAGCACCATAGCTTTTGCCATCAAAAGCTGAAGAAATCAGGTTCATTCCTGGATAGTCTGAGGGGTGAAGAAAAAATGGGTGTGATGAATCAATCATCACTTTCTTGGATGAATCAGCCACAGGGTATTAACATCATATGTTTCTACCATTTCGGAAAAAAAGAAGGCAGAATGAAAAGGTGAAAGTAAAAATCTCAAAATATGCTTAAATGACCTGCTCTGATACCATGTAGAAATTGAAAGATTTTGAAATCCAATCCTTGATTAGAATATTGTATATGTGTCTAGTCTATATAGAATACCCCTTTCATATACAAAATTTCCTATGTACTGTGCATATACATGTTCTTCTATCATTTGCACTATTGTAACAGAATTTGTCCTATGTATAAGAAATATATACAAATGTAAAAGACAGCTAATTACAGATAACAAAGTTCTAGACTATTCCATATCTATCCGTTGCCACACCAGCTGGAATGTAATTGCAACTATGAGTATAATATGGATGGTTTGATTGGATGGCACGTGGCATGATTAGGAGTGAGGGTAGAATGGTCCTTTGACTTAACCATAGGAGATGTTAATTCAGACCTAACTAGGTTACTTCGTGTACTTTCAATCTTAGCCGAAATTCCCTTCGCGCCGCTTCTTCTCTCATTGATGGACAAGGAAGAATAAATCTTCCGATCATCATCTTCAACCTTTTCTCGATCAACTTCGTCGTCAACAACTAGGAAAAAAAAGGCCATTTATTTTACTCAAGAAAAAAAAAATAAGAGAAGAGGGGTCTATAAAATCAAAGGCGGATTAAATACAAGGAAAGAGAAATATAACTTTATAAGACTTATTTAATTCTAAACTATTTCAATCTCATATTCTTTTTTTTTTTTTGGAGAAAAAGAAGTGAAAGTTGGTAAGTAACAAATGAACAAATTCAACTTTCTTATTAAGACTTTTGGTCAAATTTCATAAGATTACAATAACTTAAATCGGACAAAAAGAGCTATAGGGGATATTACCTAAAGGCCTAAACCTATGCCACGCTAAAATCAATAATATAAATTCCTTAAACGAATATTTTAAAAAAATTGAGCTATAACCACAAAATTGCACCTCCACATTACATTTAAAAAGTATCAAAACTACCCCACTTAGGTACAGGACATACACCCCTTCGATGACTTCTCCCTTCTACATTCTTTTTTCCAATTAGTCACAAACACAACGTCCCACCCCCTCTCAATATAAAAAATTCCATAACAATGGCAAATATGGCATGATTATATATATAAAAAGTTGCATGGACAGGAAATTCAAATTCTTAAGCTAGTAAAAACTAGCAATTCGTACTTCAGATTAGTAAATTAATGAATATGACTGCTTTGGCTCTATTATATCGATCTTTACTTAAACTTTTGATCCTAGCATCAAGTTCTGCTTTGAGAGAACGGCTCCACCCGATGTGATTCAATGTCATATTTCGACCATTTATACTACAGAACGAATGCCTAGTTTGAGGAAAATAAATTATTTTCTAAGTGATTCAAAGCGATACATCATAGATAAAATGAGGGATCTCAATTTCTTATTTATTCATGGAATATTATAGGAATAAAACAAAAGGCAATCTAATACCCCATCATCGCTTAAACCGCAGTCTGACAATATTGGAATTGAATTATCTATCGAAGTTGAAATAGCGAATTCTTCCATTACCAAAAAAAGTAAAGAAGTAATATTATCCCATCATTTCACAATTTCATAATAGGATTTTTCTAGAACAGTAAGTTGTATCAATTTATTTTAAATATTGTAGCGAATTTAAAATTAAGACGTTAGGAGATTCGAACTAAAAAAGTAAGTTTTGAGATATACCCTTTAATTTTATTTCTATTTCGTATAAAATTTGATTTAAGCATACTTCCTCCGATTCACTTTAAGTAATTTTTTTTTTAGCTCTTTTCACACATATTAAGAAATCAAACTTTCTCCCAAGCAAATAATTCTCTGTACTGGTGTTTCTCCCCCTCGACACTGTGTTATTTTTCTGTAATAACTTTCTTTAATGCAATCAAACTTTTTTTCATTCTCAATTCTCTTTTCTGTTATCTCAATTGCTCTTGATATTGGTTTTCTCGTACGACACTGACAATCTTGTCTAGCGTACGGAGGGTACCCTAGTTGACGGATAGTGACTGCACGAATATCAATTGCTTAGCCTTACGTTGCCATTCCAAGGAATCTCAGGAAGGCGCCGTGTAACATCAATTAATAATAAAATTGATCATATTAACCTTAATTTGCTCATTGAAAATATACAAACTACTCCTAAACTCTTGATATCAATGACAACTTAAAAAAAAAGAAGTTAATTCTTTCTTGATATCCGAAAAAATTAATATTATGGATCACAAAAAAATCAAAAAAATCACTTAAGGAGTATTAAATCTTCTCAAACCTATATGACAGCATCAGCATCCTTATCTCCGACGTAAGAATAAGCAATTCACAACTTCTCCGACACGTACTCTTTCTACATTTTATAAGTGGGAATTAAAGACACACAACATTAAAAAATGATGTTGGAAGTTGGAACCTTAACGAAACGTAGAACCTTCTGGAAAATAAAAAAACTTTTACCTCTCCAAAATTTTTAAGGTACCTTCTCGCGACTTCCTAACTAGAAATTAGTTACTGGGACCCATGTATGCCCCTCACACCCTAAAAATTTGACCCGACCTTTTCTCCATTTTACCCCTACTATTATTATTCCCCTCTCGAACACATCATATTCTCCATATCAACCACTTCTTCTTCAAATTTTCCTTCTATATTAACCTCCTTCGAACTTTCTAGAAACAAAAACACAGCTTTCTCTCAATCCCTCTTTGGTTTTGGATCTGTAATAGAAGTAGCAGTGGATGTCATGGTGCCGTTGCCGGTTGAACAAAGCGGCGAATCTACCGCCGGTGAGAATCAGAGATCTCTTCCGACGCCATTTCTGACGAAAACTTATCAACTCGTCGATGATCCTGCCATCGACGACTTGATCTCGTGGAATGAAGATGGAACGACGTTCATTGTTTGGAAACCTGCTGAATTTGCTAGGGATTTGCTTCCTAAATATTTTAAGCATAATAATTTCTCTAGTTTCGTTCGGCAGCTTAATACTTACGTAAGATTCTTATATTTTTAAGAAAAAAGTCTTATTTTTTAGTCCTTTTTTGGTTATTCTGTTTACATTGATTAACTTGTTTCGTGAAATTATTGTTTAGGGATTCAGAAAAGTTGTACCTGATCGGTGGGAATTCGCGAATGATTGTTTCCGGAGAGGAGAAAAAGGACTTCTTCGTGACATTCAACGCCGGAAAATCTCTCCGGCAGGGACTGCCGTTACTGCAGTTTCACCGACAATAGCGGTGAATGCAGCACAAACGGTGACGATAGCGGTGGCGCCGGCAGTGCGAATGGCATCTCCGTCAAACTCCGGTGACGAGCAGGTGTTATCATCGAATTCGTCGCCGGCTGCTACGGCTGCCGCTGCGGTGGTGCTAAGGACCACCACGTGTACAACGACACCGGAGCTTCTGGAAGAGAACGAACGGTTGAGGAAAGAGAATGCACAATTGAGCGAAGAATTAAATCGATTGAGGAGCTTATGTAATAATGTATACAATCTGATGTCGAATTACACGGGGAATCCGTCGGAGACGCCGGCAGGAATTCCAGAAGGAAGAGTTCTCGAATTGCTTCCCACTGGGCAAGTTGCGGCGGAGGTTGACGGCGGAGCCACCGCTACGCCGGCGGAATGCAGCGGTGTTAAGGCGGAGGAAGATATAAGCCCGCGGTTGTTTGGAGTATCAATTGGGGTAAAGCGCGTGAGGAGAAGCAGCGAAGAAGAATCTGAAAGAGAAGGAAGAGTGCAGGATCAAGTACAGCTGCACGGATCAGACGTGAAATCAGAGCCGTTGCCGTGGATAGATCGATTAGGCTAATGATTTGTTGGAGAACCAAAAAAGAAAAAAATTAAGAAGTGGTCCCCAGTAATTGGGTCCCACAAATGTTGGAAAAGAACACGTGTACAATGAAGGTAATTATCAATGTTGGTTCTGGGAGTTTCTGGAACAGCGAGAGCGGGTCAATGTTGTAAAAGGTCACTATATTTGAAAACTATTGTTTACAAAAAAGACCACAAAAAGCGGTGGAAAAGGAGAAAAAAGGTGGCTTTCAAAATGATCCATAATTGGATTGGAAAAATAGGGGAGGTGAGCTGGCCTAGTTGAAAAAGATAGACAAATGTGGGAATTAAGTCAAATGTTTTAGTTAGATGGGAAGTATTTAGGTTGCAAGTTGCAAAAGAATTTTTGGTTAGAAAATTGTTTGTACATAATTGAAACAAAATAATGCTGTATTGTAATTTAAAGTTCTTATTAGACTTACTGAGCTTTGTTCTTTTCCCTTTTTATCTTTTCCTTGCGTATCTGTTTTATTTTGTTTGAATTGTTATTATTAATTTAGTAATGCAAATGAAAAATATTAGTAGTATAATGTTAGTTAAGTTCTAGTACTCCTAGTATATTTGAATTCTTGACCTGGCTAAAATAATAAAGTTTTCATTTTTGGGATGTCATGAAATGGGATTATGGAGATATTCTTTTCCAAATATAAGATGACTGATATTTGAGATCCTTTTGAAAAGGTATGGGAGGAGTTTAAGTAGTGTGATTTATGTGGATGCAATTATGCAAACTATTTATGATGATCGGAATTGGTAATCTATATCTATATAGTATAAATGCAACATGCTGCAACATATTCTTTGGCCAAAAGAATATGTGTTATTGATATTACATGAAAACAAAGATATTTCTGTAAATCTGTTTATCATATTTTGTAATTTTTCTTTTCAAGATAGTAAATATCATAAAAATTGAGATTAACGAGATTACTATACAGTAAGTCGAAACATTTGCAAATACTCGATCTGACCAATATAGCGGAGCACACAGCTTATAACTGACAAAACTTTCGTGTATTATTATTATAAGTAGAACGAAGGAGTAGCATTTCTGCATTTCAATTAGTTCTGGAACAAAAACTAGATCAATAAAGAAGCAAACATGTCTCATCCGGCTTTAAGATAGATATGTAAACAAGAAAGGGATAAAAAAGCAAAATTGTGAACTATAAATCAAAGAATTAATGCAGATTTTAAGGGATAAAAAGGTAAAATTGTAAACTACTCTATAAATTTAGGAGTCAAAGAATTTAATGCAGATTTTAAAATAAAAATAACTCCTCCATTAATTTGTCGAAGATCCTTGACCGTTTTGACAATACTGGTTTGATAAATTATTATTGCCCTCTTTATTTTGGACTTGGCAAATATTATTACTTTAAGTTTGACCATTAATCACACGAACAAACCTGACTTAACCATAAAAAGAGACCGCATCTTTTAAACGACACTGTCTGTCTCCCACATCGACAATATACTGCACGAAGAGGTCCTTTATAGGAATGAACAGCGAAGATGAAGTTCACGGCCTATCTTGAACAGGATCTGTTCGATAAGCTTAAGTTCTAAGGAGACCAGAAACCGAGTCTGGTGGATGAAATTTAGCCTGGTGATGATCGTTCTAGACTTGGTTCATTGCAATGATCGTTCTCATCCTCATTTCGGATAATTAGAATGTTTAGATCGTTTTATTGTCCTAAAGTCATTAAAAATTATAATTTTATTGGTCCCAACTATTATTGAAAATGAAAATTTAAAAGGAGCTTGTTAGCCGGAGTTATAAAACTTTCATTTAACTTATAAGCATTAGCAATCTTTGTTGCAATGTCGCGTAATCTAATGCAACTACAATTAGGTTCACATTTAATATTACCTCATATCTAAAATAAATATCCTTTTGATTTTCTTTATGCTCTTTAAGGAAATCATATAAAATATTTATTATAAGATTCATTAAAGATACATCCTTGAATTCTAAGGAGACAGGAAACCAAGTCCGGTCGATGAAGTTTAGCCAATAGACTAGAGCGTGATTAATGGTGGTTCTCATGGCCCTCGGGTCATGGCGCCGTAGATGATCGTTCTCAGCCTCATTTCGGGTGTGCTGGGACGGTCTAATAGTTGTCTGACAGACTCTTCAATCTTTTTTTTTGTTGTGTTTAACTCTTAGACGCATGATTTTGAATTAAGTAGTACTAAATTCTAAAATGTATTTGGTAAGAGTTTATACCAGTTTTGGTGTATTTCATTCGTTATCTATAAAATCTGTATTAGATCAAGTTTACTTATCACCTCGTATAAATAATACTAGTAAGGGATAGCCTATGATGTGCCGGCCCAATAATACTATTACCTAATATTAGTGCCGTAAAAATGTTTATGGTAGAGTTAGATCGAATTAGTGCCGTAAAAATGTTTATGGTAGAGTTAGATCGAGTTATTCTTAAAATACCTAAAGTCATTAAAAATTATAATTTTATTGGTCCCAACTATTATTGAAAATAAAAATTTAAAAGGAGCTTGTTTGATGATCATGTTGTGCGAATTAGCAGGAGTTATAAAACTTTCATTTAACTTATAAGCATTAGCAATCTTCTTTTGTTGCAATGTCAAGTTATCTAATGCAACTACAATTAGGTTCACATTTAATATGACCTCATATCTAAAATAAATATCTTTTTAATTTTCTTTATGCTCATTAAGGAAATCATATAAAATATTTATTATAAGATTCATTGGGTTGAAGTGCATTTCAATGTTTTCGATGTCCGTTTGGAATTTCAAGTCTGGAATAGCTCTGTATGGTTATTCCGGTATTGGAAGCGCGACCAAAAGTGGATTTAGAGGTCCGTAGGTCATTTTGGGGTCATTTAGCAAAAGTTAAAAATTTGGATAATTTTGAGAAGTTTGACTGGGAGTGGACTTTTTGATATCGGGGTTAGAATTCGATTCCGGAAGTTTGAGTAGGTCCATAATGTCAAATATGACTTGTGTGCAAAATTTGAGGCCAATCGGATGTGATTTGATAGGTTTCGGCATATAATGTAGAAGTTTGAAATTCTAAAGTTCATTAAGCTTGGAATGGGGTGCGATTCATGAATTAGACGTTGTTTGATGTGATTTGAAGGCTCGACTAAGTTCGTAATGTGTTTTGGGACGTGTTAGTATAATTGGTTGAGGTCCCAAGGGCCTCGGGTGGATTCGAGATAGTTACTGATAGAGTTTGGACTTGGAAGAAAAGATGTGGCAATTGATATCTGGTGTGATCGCACCTGCGCAATAAGGGCCGCAGGTGCGAGCCAGTGGTTGCAAGTGCGGTTTGGTCGAAGCTGGGCAGTGACCGCAGGTGCAAAGGGTTGTCCGCACCTGCGAGGTCGCATATGCGGAGGTGCGAGAGTGAGAGAGTGAGAGAAGAATTCGGGAGCGCAGGTGCGAGGTTATGTCCGCACCTGTGGAGGCACAGATGCGGAAGGAGTGCGCAGGTGTGGAGTCGTGCTAGGCAGAGGGAATGCGCACGTGCGAGGTTTTGGCCGCACCTGCGAGACCGCAAATGCGACGAATAGGCCGCAGGTGCGAACGTGGGGGCTGGGCAGTGTGTTCTTTAAAAAACGAGGGCTTGGCTCATTTTCACCTCATTTTCTCCATGAGAGCCGATATTGGAGCAAATTTGGAGCTCATTCTTCGTCATCAATGCCAAGGTAAGTGATTCCCACTTATTATAAGTTAAATACATGGTTTGTATGGGGATTTAAACATGGAAATTAGTATAAATTGTGGGTTTTTGGTAGAAGACCTAGAATTTGGTATTTTTGGATTTTGACCACGAAATTGGGCATGGAATTGAGAATAAACTATATATTTGAGTTCGTGAGGTTATGGGTAAAGTTTATCTTCAAAAATATTTGGAATCCGGGCACGTGGGCCCGAGGGTAATTTTTATCGACTTTTCGATCCAGGTTAGAAATTATTATAAATTGGATTATATTGAGTATTTGAGTATATATTAATGGGTTTGCATAATTATTGGTTAGTTTTGGAGCGTTGTGCATCGATTCAAGTTGTTTGAAGGGCTCGGAAGCTGGTTATGGAACTACGGAGCGAGGTAAGTCTCCTTTCTAATCTTGTAAGGGGGAATTAACTCCATAAGTGAACTAAATTATTGTGTGCTTCTATTTGTGGGGGCTACGTACGTACGAGGTGACGAGAGTCCGTACGTAGCTACTAGCTATGCCTACGTCCGGGTAGGTTTAGGCTCATATCATGCCTTGTTGATATTGTTATTGATTTATGCTTATTGTTTGCCTTGAGAGGGAGCGAGATTGAGTCTGCTTATTAAATGTTTTGAAAAGAGTTGAAATTGAAGAACTTAAGATTTAAAAGGTTTCATTTGAACTTCGTAATTTCGAAAAGAATTGAGGAATAGTATACTAGCTGAAGAAATCTATGTGTAACCGCGTCGCATGTATGTTTCGCGAGCGGGCTAATTTTCTTAAAAAGCTACAAGCTAAATTTCCCTTATTTTGGAAAGAATCAAGAAAAAGATATGATTTTAATGTTAAATTTATATTTGATAGTGTCGCAAGTATGATCCGCGAGCGGGGTGATTCCTTAAATTTATGTTTGACCTCGTCGCACGTATGATTCGGGAGCGGGGTATTTCCTACTACTCTCATGGGAGCGGGCCATTCTCCCCGACAGATTAAATAGATGCGTCTATGGTTTGCGCCATTCGACCCTCTTGTAGTGCACAGTTAAAATATTTGTTGGATCAGGCCGTACGACCTCGGCATGATTTGCATATGCTTGTATTCCTTGCCTTGAAATTTATAAATAATGATATTGCCTCCTCAGCCTGAGTTAAGATGTTCAATAATAGGAGATAAATTCGAAGATTTCTTAATTATAAAAGAACTGCTGACTTATAATAAAATATTGAGCTTGCAACCGTTCTGTTACGACCCAAAATCTCACCTGTCGTGGTGGCGCGTGTCTCAATACTAGACAAGCCAACAATCTCAATAAACCACCATACCTTTTAAATTTGAAAACAAAATAATTAAATTCAGCGGAAGAAATCTCACAATTTGAAATATAATACTCCCAAAACCCGGTGCCACTGAGTACATGAGCATCTAATATGAATAGAATGTATGACTGATAAAAATCACTGTCTGAAAGTATAGAACATTACAATAATTGAAGGAAAGAGAGACAAGGTCAACGGACGCCAATAAACCACCTTGATAGTCTCCAACTGATAGTACTCTGAAATCTAACAGTCGTTGTGTCTGAAAGCACCTGGATCTGCACACGAGGTGCATAGTGTAGTATAAGTACAACCAACTCAATAAATAACAAGACTAACCTCTGGGCTGAAAGTAATGACGAGATCCGCAGGTACAATCCAGTATAAATAATGGTACAAAAATGTAGGCATGCTTTCAAGTTCAATACTTAAACTCAGTACAAGTGAAATAGATCAATACTACATGATATGAGAAACATGACATCTCAGTAGAAAGACCTCATGTAAATACTGGTCACAAATTATCTGGTCACTCGGTACTGTTTATGGCCAATCCGGCCCAGGGATATTCCATCTTGTATACATATACACATCGACTGACAATCAGTTACAAAGTACTGTATAAGGCCAATCCATCCCTGGGCTCAAGTGTGATATAAAGCCAATATGGCCTACTACAGGCGGGCAGTCCCGACCTGTATAATAATAAAGCCAATAAGGCCTGCTGTAGGCGGGCAACCCCGATCCATAAAATAGAAAAGCCTATAAGGTCTGCTGTATGTGGGTAGCCCCGATCCATAAAATAGTAAAGCCAATAAGGCATGATGTAGGTGGGCAGCCCCGATCCATATAATAGTAAAGCCAATAAGGCTTTCTGTAGGCGGGAAGCCCTGATCCATATAATAATAAAGCCAATAAGGCCTACTGCAGGCGGGCAGCCCCGATCCCATAAATAACCTCACAATGGACAAATATTATTGAGTGTGAAATGTATATTATTGAACAACTAATTCAACAGAAACACGATCCCATGGGTCCCAAAATATTGGCATATAGCCTAAACATGATCTTTAATAGGAGTCTCAGCTCAATTTCTCTAACACGTGGAGAATGTTCAGATAATAACATGATTCTTTAATTTTTACAATTTCACAGAATTTATTCAAGTCAAAACTTTAATGGTGCACGTCCACACGCTCATAAACTATCGTGTGCGTCACCTTCAACAATTTATATATCACCAAATTCGGGAATTCATACCCTTAGAACCAAGTTTAGAAGTGTTATTTACCTCAAACCGTGTAATTCTTTACTTCGGTATGCCTTTGCCTCGTGAATTGGCTTCCAAATGCCTCGAATCTAGCCATAAATAATTCGATTCAGTCAATAAAATTTATTTGAATTAATTCCATAAGAAAATGCTAATTTTCCATAAAAATCCGAAATTACACTCCAAAAATTGTCCGTGGGGCCCACATCTCGGAATCCATCAAAACTCACAAAATCCGACAACCCATTCAATTACGAGTTCAACCATACTAATTTTACTTAAATCCGACTCCGAATCAGTGTTCAAATCCTAAATATTCGTTTTATGAAATCTCTATAATTTTCCCCAAATTTTCAACTCAAAATACTGATTACATGATGAAAACAACGATATATTCATGTATGTTAACCAAATCTGAGTTAGAATCACTTACCCCGATGAATTTCTTGAAACACCCACAAAATATCGTCTCAAACCGAGCTCCCAAGGTCCAAAAATGAAATAATAACCTAAGCTTCGGTTATATAGTACATTCTCTTAACTCACCATGTGTGGTCCGCACAATTCCAAGTGTGGCCACATATCCCAGCTTCTGCGGTCGCACAAAAATGGTGCGGCCGCGCCTTTTAGTGACTGCACTGCCACGATTTAGTATTTTGGCCATAACTTTCTCTACAGATGTCCAAATTATGTCATCATTACCATTCTGTAAACCAAACAAGAAGGGCTACAACTTTTGTTTTAGAATCATCTCAAAATTCTTTGTAGATCAAAAGATATAAGCTTTTGAAGTCGGACCGACGAATCTACAGAACTCCCTGGAGTGCGGCCGCAGACAGAATTGTGTTGTCCGCACTCCTTCTCTGAGGTCCGCACTTTTCTGCTGAGGTCCGCACTCTTATGTGCGGTCCGCACCTCTCCTTTACCTCAGCACTCCAAAATGTGTGGTCCGCACACCCAAAAGTGCCAGAACAATATCAGAGTGCCAAAATGCCCGGACTCGCTCAAAATCACCGCGAAACACACGCTAGGCCCCCGGGACCTCAACCAAAAGTACCATCAAGTCCTAAAATACCATATAAACTTAGTCGAGCCCTCAAATCACATCAAACAACATCAAAACGTCGAATCACACCTCAAATCAAAATCTATGAACTTTGAACTTTCAAATTCTATATCTTGTGCCGAAACACATCAAATCAATTCCGATTGACCTCAAATTTTGCACACAAGTCATAAATGACATAATGGAGGTATGCAAATTTTCAGAACTGGATTCTGACCTCGATACTTAACTTTCTATTTTAGCCATTTCAAGCCTAATTTAGCTACGGGATTCCAAATAATTTTTCGGACACAATCCTAAGCCCAAAATCACCATACAGAGCTATTGGAATCATCAAAATTCAAATCTGAGGTCGTTTACATATAAGTCCACATCCGGTCCACTTTTTCAACTTAAGCTTCCAAAATTAAATTCATTCTTCCAAGCTGACTCCGAAATGCCTTAACCAAAACCGACAATTCACACAAGTCATAATACCTCGTGGGAAGTTATTCAAGACTTCAAATAGTTAAAAGGAGCATAAATTCTCAAAACGACCGGTCGGGTCGTTACAATTTCCCCCACTTAAACATACGTTCGTCCTCGAACGTGCCAAAAGTTGTTTCTAAACCTTCAAATCACTATTCTACCTTACCATGCACATACCTGGGGGTGATCCCACGTCACCCTATTCTATATAGTCCTGACAACATAACACAACTGAAAATAATTAATTTAACCTTAGCCCAAGACTTGGAGTCCAATTTCCAACATCCAAAAATTTCTTTTCAAGGCCCGAATCTCACATCTACACACTGTTTAAGTCTTAATAAGATGTATTAGGCCTTAGACATAAGCCCATATATAATCGCATAACATACTACACAACTCGCATACTCGTAACACCATTTCTGATCTGAGTAACTACTCAAAACCAACCAAGTACTAGTATAAAACTCCGCATTCAACAGAACCTCATTCCAAAACCTTCGTACACTGCCAATGATGAAAGAAACAATCAAAAACTCATAACTACTCATCAGATCAACTAGCCATGGAGCTCTCTCGCCCCAACTAGAACCATAATCACTTTTTAAGCTGACGTTCAATATTATCCTCCCAATATACCGGAATCAAACCTGATAATATCCGTTCTAGGTCTAATGACCTTATTTTATTAAACAAAACTATCTTATTGACATGCCACACCAATAAAACTCAATCCACAACTGCGCAACCTTGTACCCAAAATGGAAGATGTCTCAAAGTAGAGAACCGTATTGTAGGTTCAACAAGCACCACCACAACTGTAATGCTATAAGCTCATTATATATAATAGAACCAAGACACAAATTTAATAACAATAACCAACTCTTCTATATCTCACATTAATATCACTCGCACGGACAACTCACTTACTATAGTATCAATATCTGGACCCGCACAGACAACTCACGTGTCAATAATATAAATATCTGGACCTGCACAAACAACTCACATTCCAATAATATCAGTGTATGGATCCGCACAGACAACTCACGTTCCAATAACCTAGTCCGCTTGCCATGGTCACAGGCCTAATCCAAGCATATCATACATTAGCAATCAAATAAGTACACATGAACCATCATAACTGATCACAACTCCATCATTCGCATGACTATCACATACTTCATGCACGATCATCCCACCAAGAATTGTCAATAGAAGACTCCCCCACTTGGCTCAAAGCTATAGAACAAAACACTCGATAACTCATAATACCCATACTTCAATGTTGCCATAATACTGCAGTCAATTCAACAAAAATTCTTCTCAAGCTTATGCAACACCCACCATACAATACCTCAATCATCCACTAAGTTAGCATTTATTCTCGCAACAATCAAGTCAACTTTCTCAACCCGATTCAAATTTAAATCTCAACACATACGCCCCATTGGTGGAAAAGAAACTCTCTATTCACATCATAAGGAACACACTTACATAAATTACTCCGCAGGAGATAATCCACATGCTTAGTCTCAAATTGGCATCTTATTATACTCTATCGCATCCACAATTACTATGAAATCACTTAATCTTTATGAGTCCAAACTTAATAACCATACACGAGAATTTAATTTGCCCCAAAATTTAACAACGTGAAAGATCTTTCAAAACATTCACAATCAAGATTGTACGCACATCAAAACGAAAATAAAGCACCCAATGGCCTTCCTTTACATTTCAAGGAAACACTCCTCATCACATTCAAATCGTCTTAACACATCCCGCAGTTACATCATACTCATCACAAAGACATTTTACCGCTCCTCGAGCCACAAATTCCACTCGTAGGGACATTACCAGACATATGAGTCCAAATGTACAGGTTACAACTGAAGCTACCGAGCCTAAGCTGCGGTCTAAACTTGGCCTCAAGTCCTTTATACTGGCCCATCACACACAGAATACACATCTTGAACCTCGTTCATAAAATTACAAGCCGGCGATGCACAGCTGATACCGAGCGCTCATATGCGCATACGAAGTGCGTGGAAGGAATTCAAAGAATTATGTTTCAAGCTGAATCAATTCCGCACGATAGAATACAAGAAAGTGAAATTTTCCTAAGGGTTCTGAAACGTCTCGAAGATAAGTACCGACGTCTCCGTACTGATCCGCAAGACTCTACTAAACCTGCTCATGACTAGTGAGACCTATGTAACCTAGAGCTCTGATTCTAATTTGTCACGACCCAAAATCTCACCTGTCGTGATGGCACCTATCTCAATACTAGGCAAGCCAAAAATCTCAATAAACCACCATATCTTTTAAATTTGAAAATAAAATAATTAAATTCCGCGGAAGAAATCTCACAATTTCAAATATAACACTCCCAAAACCCGTTGTCACTGAGTACATGAGCATCTAATATGAATACAATGTCTGACTGATAAAAACCAATGTCTGAAAGTATAGAACGGTACAATAACTAAAGGAAAGAGAGACAAGGTCAGTGGACGCCAAGCAGCCACCTTGATAGTCTCCAACTGATAGTACTCTGAAATCTAACAGTCGCTGTGTCCGAAAGCACTTGGATCTGCACACGAGGTATAGAGTGTAGTATGAGTACAACCAACTCAATAAGTAACAAGACTAACCTCTGGGCTGAAAGTAATGACGAGCTCCGCAGGTACAGTCCAGTATAAATTATGGTACAAAAATGTAGGCATGATTTCAAATTCAACACTTAAACAGTACAAGTGAAATAGATCAATACTGCATGATATGAGAAATATGACATCTTAGTAGAAAGATCTCATGTAAATACTGGTCACAAATTATCTGGTCACTCGGTATTATTTATGGCCAATCTGGCCCAGTGATATTCCATCCCATATACATATATACATAGACTGACAGTCACTCACACAGTACCGTATAAGGCCAATCCAGCCCTAGGAATTTTATCCCCAAATGTAAATGATACAGACAAGATCCATGTCCACGTAAATTCATCACAATATAAATAAGTAAGGCAAGTCCATGCCCTCAAAAAATCCATCCGAATATATATAATCATCTACGCTCACTGGGTGTGTGTACAGACTCCGGAGGGGCTCCTTCAGTCCAAGCGCTATAAATCAACCGCGCTCACTAGGGGTGTGTGCAGACTCTCAGAGGGGCTCGGGGCTCCTTCAGCCCAAGCGTGATATAAAGCCAATATGGCCTACTGTAGGCGGGCAGTCCCGATCCATATAATAATAAAGTTAATAAAGCCTGCTGCAGACGTGCAACACCGATCCATAAAATAGTAAAGCCTATAAGGTATGCTGCAGGCGGGCAACCTCGATTCATAAAATAGTAAAGCTAATAAGGCCTGCTGCAGGCGGGCAGCCCCGATCCATATAATAGTAAAGCCAATAAGGCTTGCTACAGGTGGGCAACTACGATCCATATAATAATAAATCCAATAAGGCCTGCTGCAGGCGGGTAGCCCCAATCCCATAAATATCCTCACAATGGACAAATATTATTGAGTGTGAAATGTATATTTTTGAATAATTAATTCAATAGCAACACGACCCTGTGGGTCCTAAAATAATAGCATGTAGCCTAAACATGATCTTTAATAGGAGTCTCAGCTCAATTTCTCTAGCACGTGGAGAATGTTTAGATAATAACATGATTCTTTAATTTTTACAACTTCACAGAATTTATTCAAGTCACAAATATCAATGGTGCACATCCACACTTTCGTCAACTATCGTGTGCGTCACCTCCAATAATTTATATATCACCAAATTCGGGAATTCATACCCTCTGAACCAAGTTTAGAAGTGTCACTTACCTTAAACCGTGTAATTCTTTACTTCGGTATGCCTTTGCCTTGTGTATTGGCCTCCAAATGCCTCGAATCTAGCCATAAATAATTCGATTCACTCAATAAAATTTATTGGAATTAATTCCATAAGAAAATACTAATTTTCCATAAAAATCCGAAATTATACTCCAAAAATCATCAGTGCGGCCCACATCTTGGAATCCGGCGAAACTCACAAAATTTGACAACCCATTCAATTACGAGTTCAACCATACTAATTTTACTCAAATTCGACTCCGAATCGGTGTTTAAATCCCAAATATTCGTTTTATGAAATTTCTATAATTTTTCCCAAATTTCCAACTCAAAATACTGACTACATGATGAAAACAACAATATATTCATGTATGTTAACCAAATCTGAGTTAGAATCACTTACCCCGATGAATTTCTTGAAACACCCACGAAATATCGTCTCAAACCGAGCTCCCAAGGTCCAAAAATGAAATAATAACCTAAGATTCGGTTATATAGTACATTCTCTAAACTCACCATGTGCGGTCCGCACAATTCCAAGTGCGGCCGCACATCCCAGCTTCTGCGGTCGCACAAAAATGGTGCGGCCGCGTCTTTTGGTTACTGCACTTCCACGACTTAGTATTTTGGCCATAACCTTCTCTATATATGTCCAAATGATGACATCATTACCTGTCTGGAAACTAGACACGAAGGACTACAACTTTTGTTTTTGAATCATCTCAAAATTCCTTGTAGATCAAAAGATATAAGCTTTTGAAGTCGGACCGGCGAATGTGCAGAACTCCCTGGAGTGCAGCCGCAGACAAAATTGTGCAGTCTGCACTCCTGCTCTAAGGTCCGCGCTAAAATTCTGCGGTCCGCACTCTTATGTGCGGTTCTCACTTCTCCTTCGCCTCAGCACTCCAAAATGTGCGGTCCGCACGCCCAAAAGTGCCAGAACAATATCAGAGTGACGAAATGATTCGCTCAAAACTCACACTGAAACACACACAAGGCCCCCAGGACTTCAACCAAAAGTACCATCAAGTCCTAAAACATCTTATAAAATTTGTTGAGCCTTCAAATCACATCAAACAACATCAAAATGTCGAATCACAGCTCAAATCAAAATTTATGATCTTTGAACTTTCAAATTCTATATCTTATGCCGAAACACATCAAATCAAGTCCGATTGACCTCAAATTTTGCACACAAGTCATAAATGACATAATGGAGGTATTCAAATTTTCAGAACTGGATTCTAACCCCGATATAAAAAAGTCATCTCCCCTGTCAAACTTTCAAACTTAATTTTCTATTTTAACCATTTCAAGCCTAATTTATCTACTGGCTTCCAAATAATATTACAGACACAATCCTAAGCCCAAAATCACCATACAAAGCTATTGGAATCATCAAAATTCAAATCCGAGGTCGTTTACACATAAGTCCACATCCGGTCCACGTTTTCAACTTAAGCTTCCAAAATTAAATTCATTCTTCCAAGCTAATTCCGAAACACCTTAAAACCAAAACCGACAATTCACACAATTCATAATATCTCGTGGGAAGTTATTCAAGACTTCAAATAGTTAAAAGGAGTATAAATGCTCAAAACGACCAGTCGGGTTGTTACACGTTCATATAATCCATACTTAATTATATCATTGATATCCCATTTATAGTCCATAGTAAGTATCGAAGTTGACCCCTCGTCACTACTTCTTCAGGGTTAGGCGGGATACTTACTGGGCACGCATTGATTTACGTACTCATACTACACTTGCTGCACATTTTGTGCAGGTACACATATGTTTAGTTGCCTTGTGGGCACATGGGCGCGATTATGGCGGGGACTTAGGTGAGCTGCATTCTATACGACGCTCCGCAGCCAATAGAGTCTCCTTCAGAGTGCTTACATTTTTCCTGTCCAATTGTATTCCAGACAGCTGTTGTATCTTATTTTACATTCTTAGTAAATGCTCATGCACTTGTGACACCGGATTTTGGAATTATTATGGGTTACACTGTATTGAAAATTCTTTTAAGGATATTATTACATATTTTGTAAACTCCATCTTCTGCTATTGAATTGAGGGGAATAACTATGATTTCAAAAATATTATAATGAGAATTTACTAATTATTGGTGTTGGCTTGCCTGACAGTAGTGTCCGGCGCCATCATGACCTTTCAAGGATTTTGGGTCGTGACACTTGTTTGATGATCATGTTGTGCGAATTAGCAGGAGTTATAAAACTTTCATTTAACTTATAAGCATTAGCAATCTTCTTTTGTTGCAATGTCAAGTTATCTAAAGCAACTACAATTAGGTTCACATTTAATATTACCTCATATCTAAAATAAATATCTTTTTAATTTTCTTTATGCTCATTAAGGAAATCATATGAAATATTTATTATAAGATTCATTAAAGATACATCCTTGAGTTCTAAGGAGACAGGAAACCAAGTATGGTGGATGAAATGTAGCTAATAGACTAGAGCATGATTAATGGTGGTTCTCATGGCCCTCGGGTCATGGCGCCGTAGATGATCGTTCTCAGCCTCATTTCGGGTGTGCTGGGACGGTCTAATGGTTGTCTGACAGTCTCTTCAATTTTTTTTTTTGTGATTAACTCTTAGATGCATGATTTTAAATTAAGCAGTACTAAATTCTAAAATGTATTTGGTAAGAGTTTATACCAGTTTTGGTGTATTTCATTCGTTATATAAAAACTCTGTATTAGATTAAGTTTACATATCACCTCGTATACATAATACTAGTAAGGGATAGACTATGATGTGCAGGCCCAATAATACTATTACCTAATATTAGTGCCGTAAAAATGTTTATGGTAGAGATAGATCGAGTTGTTCTTAAAACACCTGGAGTCATTAAAAATTATAATTTTATCGGTCCCAAATATTATTGAAAATAAAAATTTAAAAGGAGCTTGTTTGATGATCATGTTGTGCGAATTAGCAGGAGTTATAAAACTTTCATTTAACTTATAAGCATTAGCAATCTTCTTTTCTTGCAATGTTAAGTTATCTAATGCAACTACAATTAGGTTCACATTTAATATTACCTCATATCTAAAATAAATATCTTTTTAATTTTCTTTATGCTTATTAAGGAAATCATATAAAACATTTATTATAAGATTCATTGAGGATACATCCTTGAGTTCTAAGGAGATAGGAAACCAAGTCTGGTGGATGAAATTTAGCCAATAGACTAGAGCGTGATTAATGGTGGTTCTCATGGCCCTCGGGTCATGGCACCGTAGATGATCGTTCTCAGCCTCATTTCGGGTGAGTTTCGGATGGTTAACAGATAAAAAATTGAACTACAATAGCTGCTGCAATTTCTTTCTGCTGGAAATTCCTTCTGCCAGAAATCGAGCCCAGATTCGAGCCCAGAATCGAGAACAAAAATCGAGCCCAGAATCAAGCCACGATCGAGCTCAGGTTCGAGGGTCACGATCTAAGGCAGGGTCGAGGACCAGGATCGAAGACATAATTGAGTCCAGGGTCGATATCCACGATCGAAGGCAGGGTCGAGGACCAAGATCGAAGCTATGATCGAAGGCCAGGGTCAAAGGCCATGATCGAGGGACAGGATCGAGGGTCAGAATCGAGGCCTAGGATCAAGACCTAGGATCGAGGCCCAGGATCGAAACCCAGGATCAAGGACCATGATCGAAGGTCAAGATCGAGGCAAGACCGAGGCTGTCTAGGCAGAATTATAAAGCAGGGACTTCGTCCCGTTCGCCATTTTTGACAAATTAGAGCTTAGGGAGATGCGATGTTTCATAGATTTTCAAGAAAAACTTGATGTAATTCCCTTGTGATCATTTCTACCCCATAATATTGAATTATCATCAAATAATCCGACTAGAATACATAATTTTGAGGTGTAAATCGGAGATTGGAACTTAGAAATTTGGAAATAAGATTTATAGATTTGAGGGTTGAGTTGAGGGCGGATTTTGGTAAAATTGGTATGGGTAGAATTATGGTTGAATGGGCTTTCGGATTTTATAACTTTTATCAGGTTCCGAGACGTGGGCCCTACGAGCGAATTTTGAGCTAAAATTCAGATTTTTATGAAAAATTAGCATTTTCTTATGGAATTAATTCCAATGAATTTTATTGACTGAAACAAATTATTTGTGACTAGATTCGAGGCATTCGGAGGCAGATTTGTGAGGCAAAGGCATAGAAGAGTAATGAATTTCATGCTCTGAGGTAAGTAACAGTTTTAAATCTGTTCTTGAGGGTATGAAACCTCAGAATTTTGTATCATGTGATTATTTTGGAGGTGACGCACATGCTAGGTGACGGGTGTGTGAGCGTGCACTAAGGGGATTGTGACTTGGTCCGTCCCGGGGAAAATGTAAAGCTGAATAACTTGTTAATAGATATGCGCTCACTATGTGTTGTGAAAACTTGACTATAAGTCATGCTAGAAACCATATTTAGGCTATATGTTGGTATTGTTGGGACCCACAAACATGGGAATTATCTACTTAAATTGTTGTTTTGTACTCAGTCACAACTTACTTGATTATTTTATCTCTGTCTCTATTGTTCATTATTGATGTATCATATCATTGTTGTTTGGGCTGATTTTATGATTGTGGGGAGCCCGGGAGACTGAAGAGCTTTATGACTGAGTGAGGCCGATGGCCTTATTGTGAGATATTATACCATAGCATGTGAGTTGTCTGTGCAGCACGTGAGTTATCCGTGCAGATCCTTGTATTATACTATAGCACGTGAGTTGGCCGTGCGGATCCAGATATTTATATTATAGCACGTGAGTTTTTCGTGCAGCACGTGAGTTGTCCATGCAGATTATAGAGCTTGGGCTGTAGGAGCCTCTCTCAAGTCTGTACACCCCCAGTGAGCGCTGTTCCCCATTGAGTTTGAGTGCTGAGGGCTCGGAGCCTAGTGAGTGATTGTTGTCCTGAGAGGTTGTACTTTTTTTTCATTGGTTGATGCACTTAGTTGCTATCTGTTGTTGTGGGGAAATCTCTGAAGAATTCTATATCCAGATTACATGGAGTTGAATTGAATAAAATTGATTTGACTTAAAGTGCCGGATTTGAAAGCATGTCTATTCTTTGCTGGAATTACTGGAAATGAATTATAATTGTATAGCTCGTCACTATTTTCAGTTCCTTAATTATTATTGTTACTTGCTGAGTTGGTTGTATTCATACTACACCCTGCACTTCGTGTGCAGGTCCAGGTGCTTCTGGACATAGCGGGTGTTGATTCTTTCGTGCAGTTGATCTTGCGGAGATTCGGAGGTAGCTGCCGTATTTCGCAGACCTTGTCTCTCTTTCTCTACCTCATTGTTTACTATATTTTGGTCTTAGACTATTATAGACCTTATGTTCCAGACTTGTATCCATATTAGATGCTCATGTACTAGTGACATTAGGTTTTGGGGAGAGTTCGTATTAGTATTTGTGGGATTTTGTATTGTATTTAAATATAATATTTTCAAACTTTAGAGAGATTGTGGTTTATTGAGATTTTCGGCTTGCCTAGTAACGAGACAGGCGCCATCACGACAGGTTGGGATTTTGGGTCGTGAAAAGTTGGTATCAGAGCCTAGGTTACATAGGTCTCACGAGTCATGAGCAGGTTTAGTAGAGTCTTGCGGATCGGTATGGAGACGTCTGTACTTATCTTCGAGAGGCTACAGAACCCTTAGGAAAATTTCACTTTCTTGTATTCTGTCATGCGAATTTGTTGATTCCGAAAACTAAATCTCTGTTAATATATTCTCTCATAGATGGTGAGGACACATACTACCGGATCGGATGGTCAGCCACCAGCGCCACCAGTTAGGGCCTCGAGAGGTAGGGGCCGGGGTAGAGGTCGAGGTGTATCTTGTACCATAGTTGGACCAGCACCTGTAGTACCACCAGTTGCTCCAGCTCAGGAGCACATTCCACATATAGCCGAGCCTACAGGATCAGCTCAAGCACCAGCTGTGCCCATTGAGATTCCAGGCCTTTAGGAGACTTTGGCCCAGATATTGGCAGCTTGCACTGGTCTGGCTCAGGTGGTTTCAGCTCAGGCCGCACCTGCCACTTCTCAGGCCAGGGGAGGTACTCATAACTCTGTTGCCCGTACTCCAGACCAGGTAGTACATGGATTTCAGATACCGGGGGCACTACCAGCCTAGCTGGTTGCAACTGTTCAAGCCCAGATAGTTCATGTTATGGCAGATGATGAGCAGAGGAGACTTGAGAGATTTGAGAGGCTTCGACCTCCACCATTTAGTGGTACTGAGTCAGAGAATGCTCAGGGTTTTCTGGATAGGTGTCAACAGATACTTCGGACAACGGGTATTCTGGAGACCAGTGGGGTCTCATTTACTACTTTTCAGTTTTCTAGGGCTGCACTCAGATGATGGGAGACTTACGAGAGGCGTAGGCCTGTTAGCGCAGAACCCTTTACTTGGCAACATTTCTCCGTGGTCCTTTTGGAGAAATTCGTGCCTCAGTCCCATAGAGAAGAGCTACGCAGGTAGTTTGAGCAGCTTCGCCAGGGTGATGTGTCCGTGACGCAATACGAGATGAGATTTTCTAAGTTGGCTTGTCACTCAGTCTGGTTGGTTCCCACTGATAGGGAGAGGATTAGGAGGTTCACTTATGGCCACACATATCAGCTGCAGTTACTTATGATTAGGGAGAGGGTATCTGGTGCTACATTTGATGAGGTAGTGGACATTTCTCGGCAGATAGAGATGGTTCGTAGCCAGGAACGTGGAGAGAGAGAGAGAGGCTAAGAGGCCTCGTGGTCCAGGTGATTACAACGGTGTTCCTTCAGGGGTCAGTTTTACCGCGGTAGGGGTCGTTCTTACAGACACGCTCAGACGGGTCGTCCAATTCATCGTGGTGCATCAAATAGCCATGGTTCTTACGGTGCTCACTCAAGACAGTCTTCATTTAGTGCACTACCAGCGCAGAGTTCTCATCATGCTTCGTCCGCTCAGGCTTCTGCAGGTAATTTCTCGGGTTATCAGGAGCATTTGTTCCATCAGAGGATAGGTTGTTTCGATTGCGGAAAATTTGGTCATTTCAAGAGAGAGTGTCCTAGGCTATTTAGTGGGGCTACACAACAGAGTACTCGACTGACGGCACCAGCACCAGCAGTTCCACCACTCGCCCAGCCAACACGGGTGGGTGTCGGGCAACTAGGGGTCGCCCAAGAGGGGGAGGCTGATCAGGTGGCGGGCAGGCTCGATTCTATATTTTTCCTGCCAGGCCAGATGCTGTTGCCTTAGATGTAGTGATCACAAGTATTGTTTCAGCGTGCCACCGGGAGGCTTCTATATTATTTGACCCCGGTTCCACTTATTCATATGTATCATCATATTTTACTTATTTTCTGGATATGCCCTGTGAGTAATTAGCTTTACATGTTTGTGTATCTACACTGATGGGCAATATTATTATTTTGGATCGTGTGTATCAGTCGTGTGTGGTAATTATTGGGGAACTGGAGACTAGATTCGATCTCTTATTACTCGGTATGGTTGATTTTGATGTAAGCTTGGTTATAGATTGGGTATCTCCATGTCATGCTATTCTGGACTGGCACGCAAAAACCATGACGTTGACGATGCCGGGGTTGCCAAATGTTGAATAGAGGGGTTCTCTAGATCTTGTTCCTAGCAGGGTAATTTCCTATTTGAAGGCCCAACGTATGGTTGGAAAGGGATGCTTGTCATATTTGGCCTTTGTGAGAGATGTGGATGCATATACTCATATTATTTATTCAGTACCGGTCGTGCGAGACTTTTCGGATGTATTTCCTGCAGACCTGCCGAGTATGCCACCCGACAGGGATATTAATTTTGGTATTGACTTGGTGCAGGGCACTCAGCCCATTTCTATTCCTCTGTATCGTATGACACCAGCTGAGTTAAAAGAATTGAAAGAGCAACATCAGGAACTCCTTAAAAAGGGGTTTATTAGGCCTAGTGTGTCACCTTTGGGTGCATCGGTTCTGTATGTGAAAAAGAAAGATGGTACTATACGGATGTGCATCGATTATAGGCAGTTGAACAAAGTTACAATCAATAATAAATATCCCTTGTCACGTATTGATGACTTATTTGACCAGTTTTAGGGAGCGAGGGTGTTCTCCAAAATTGATTTGAGATCTGGGTATCACCAGTTAAAAATTCGGGATTCGAATATTCTAAAGACGACATTCAGAACTCGTTATGGCCACTATGAATTTCTTGTGATGTCTTTTGGGCTAACCAATGCCCCAGACGCATTTATGCATTTGATGAATAGTGTGTTCCAGCCGTATCTTGATTTATTTGTAGTGTTATTTATTGATGATATTCTGTTGTACTCACGTAGCCAGGAGGAGCATGCACAACACTTTGGTATTGTATTACAGAGTCTGAGAGAGGAGAAACTTTATGCCAAATTCTCTAAGTGTGAGTTCTAGCTTAGTTCGGTGGCATTCTTGGGACATAGTGTCCAGTGAAGGAATTAAGGTCGATCCGAAAAAAATAGAGGCAGTTCAAAATTGGCCCAGACCATCTTCAGTTATTGAGGCAGGTGGTCGGATGAATATGAAGAGAGCTTTCAGAAGCTCAAGACAACTTTGACTACAACTCCAGTATTGGTGTTGCCTATAGGTTCAGAGTCTTATACTGTGTATTGTGACGCATCGGGTATTGGTCTCGACGCAGTGCTGATGCAAGACGGTAGGGTGATTGCCTATACGTCCAGACAGTTAAAGGCACATGAGAAGAATTATCTAGTCCACAATCTTGAGTTAGCAGCTATTGTTCATGCCTTGAAAATTTGGCGGCATTACTTGTACGGTGTCCAGTGTGAAGTATATACCGATCATCAGAGTCTACAATATTTGTTTAAATAGAAGGATCTTAATTTGCGACAACGAAGGTGGTTAGAGCTGCTTAAGGATTATGATATCACCATTCTCTATCATCTTGGAAAGGCCAATGTAATGGTCGATGCCTTGAGTCGTAAGGCGGAGAGTTTGGGCAGTTAGCATACTTACCGGTAATAGAGAGGCCTTTAGACTTGGATGTTTAGGCCTTGGCCAACCAGTTTGTTAGACTGGATGTTTCCGAGCCGAATCGAGTTTTGGCATGTGTGGTTTCTCGGTCTTCTTTATATGATCGCATCAGAGAGCGCCGGTATGATGATCCACATCTGCTTGTCCTTAAGGACACAGTTCAATATATTGATGCGAAGGAAGTCACTATTGGAGATGACAATGTATTACGGTTGAAGAGCAGTCTATGTATGCCTAATGTAGATGGTTTGCGTGAGCTGATTCTCTAGGAAGCTCACAGTTCGCGGTACTCTATTCATCCAGACACCGCGAAGATGTATCAGGATTTGAGGCAGCACTATTGGTGGAGGCGAATGAAGAAAGATATAGTTGGGTTTGTAGCTCGGTGTTTAAATTCTTAATAGGTAAAGTATGAGCATCAGAGACCAGGAGGATTACTTCAGAGACTTGAAATTTCGGAGTGGAAATGGGAGCATATTACCATGGATTTCGTTGTTGGGCTCCCATGGACCTTGAGAAAATTTGATGTTGTTTGGGTGATAGTAGATTGGTTGACCAAATCTGTGCATTTTATTCCAATTGGTTCTAATTATTCTTTGGAGCGGTTGGCTGGGATTTATATTCACGAGATTGTTTGCCTACATGGGGCACGCAGTTTACATCACATTTTTGGAGAGCAGTGCAGCGAGAATTGGGCACACGGGTTCAGTTGAGTACACCATTTCACATTCAGCCCGGACGGACAGTTCGAGCGCACTATTCAGATATTGGAGAATATGCTATGCGCTTGTGTCATTGATTTTGGGGGTTCTTGGGATCAATTTCTGCCACTTGCGGAGTTTGCTTACAATAATAGCTACCAGTCAAGCATTCAGATGGCTCCGTATGAAGCTTTATATGGGAGACGGTGTCGGTCTCCGGTGGGTGAGGTTAGAATATTGGGTACTGACTTGGTTGAGGATTCTTTAGAAAAGGTCAAAGTGATTCGAGAACGGCTTCGCATGACGCAGTCTAGACAGAAACATTATGCCGACAGGAAGGTCCGTGATGTTACTTACATGGTTGGGGAGAAGGTTCTGCTCAAGATTTCACCCATGAAGGGTGTGTTGAGGTTCGGGAATAAAGGCAAGTTGAGCCCTCGGTACATTGGGCCTTTTGAGATAATTAAGAAAATTGAAGAGGTGGCTTATGAACTTGCTTTGCCACCTAGTCTATCAAGTGTTCATCCAATGTTCCATGTATCCATGCTCCAAAAGTATGACGGAGATCCGTCTCATATTCTGGATTTCAGTGCAGTACAACTGACGGTAATTTGACTTATGATGTGGAGCCGGTGGCTATTTTAGACAGGTAGGTTAGAAAGTTGAGGTCAAAGAGTAAAGCATCAGTTAAGGTGCAGTGGAGAGGCCATCCAATCGTAGAAGCTACTTGGGATTTTCAGCAGGAGATGCGGAGCAAATATCCACACTTATTTGAGACTCCAGGTATTATTCTAAACACGTTCGAGGACGAACGTTTGTTTAAGAGGGGGAGAATGTAATGACCTGGCCGGTCGTTTTGAGTATTATAAACCCGTTCCCCCATTTACTGCTCAATTTATTCTTTATAGTTGTTTTATGACTTACCGGGTTAGTTGGTTCGGGTCCGGAAGGAATTCAGAGTGAAATGAGACACTTAGTCTCATAATTGAAAATTTAAGTTAGAAACGTTGTCCAGATATGGACCTATATGTAAACGACCTCGGATTCGAATTCTGATAATTCCAATAGCTCCGTATAGTAATTTTGGACTTAGGAGCGTGTCCAGAAAATTATTTGGAGGTCCGTAGTGGAATTAGGCTTGAAATGCCGAAAGTTGATTTTTTGGGAAGTTTGACTGGGGGGTTGACTTTTTGATATTGGGGTCGGAATCCAATTCTGAAAATTGGAATACCTCTGTTATGTCATTTATAACTTGTGTGCAAAATTTGAGGTCAATCGGATGTGATTTGATAGGTTCCGGAGTCATTTGTAGAAAGTAGAAATTTCAAAGTTCATTAGGCTTGAATTGGGGTGTAATTCATGAGTTTGAGGTGATTTGAGGATTCGACTAAGTTCTTATGATATTTTAGGACTTGTTGGTATATTTGGTTGAGGTCCCGAGGGCCTCGGGTGAGTTTCTGATGGTTAACCGATCAAAAATTGAACTACAACAGCTGCTGCAATTTCCTTATACTGGAAATTCCTTCTGCCAGAAATCGAGCCCAGATTCGAGCCCAGAATCGAGAACAAAAATCGAGCCCAGAATCAAGCCATGATCGAGCCCAGGGTCGAGGGCCACAATCGAAGGAAGGGTCGAGGACCAGGATCGAGGGCCACGATCGAAGGCAGGGTCGAGGACCAGGATCGAAGCCATGATCGAAGGCCAGGGTCGAGGGCCATGATCGAGGGTCAGAATCGAGGCCCAGGATTGAGACCCAGGATCAAGGCCCAGGATCGAGACCCAGGATCGAGTACCACGATCGAAGGCCAAGATCGAGGCAGGACCGAGGCTGTCTGGGTAGAATTATAAAGCAGGGACTTTGTCCCATTCGCCATTTTTGATAAATTGGAGCTTGAGGAGAGGCGATTTTTGATAGATTTTCAAGGAAAACTTGAGGTAAGTCCCTTGTGATCATTTCTACTCCATAATATTGAATTATCATCGAATAATCCGACTAGATTGCATGATTTTGAGGTGTAAATCGGAGATTGGAACGTAGAAATTTCAAAATAAGATTTGTAGATTTGAGGGTTGAGTTGAGGTCGGATTTTGGTAAAATTGGTATGGGTAGACTCGTGGTTCAATGGGCTTTCGAATTTTATAACTTTTGTCAGGTTCCGAGATGTGATTTTTGAGCTAAAATTTGGAGTTTTATGAAAAATTAGCATTTTCTTACGGAATTAATTCCAATGAATTTTATTGACTGAAACGAATTATTTGTGACTACATTTGAGGCATTCAGAGGCCGATTTGCGAGGCAAAGGCATAGCAAAGTAAAGAATTTCATGCTCTGAGGAAAGTAACATATTTAAATCTGGTCTTGAGGGTATGAAACCTCAGAATTTTGTGTCATGTGATTATTTTGGAGGTGACGCACATGCTAGGTGACAGGCGTGTGGGCGTGCACCGAGGGGATTGTGACTTGGTCCGTCCCGGGAAAACTGTAAAGCTGAATAACTTGTTGATAGTTATGTGCTCTCTATGTGTTGTGGAAACTTGACTATAAGTCATGCTAGAAACCATGTTTAGGCTATATGTTGGTATTATTGGGTGTACATGTGAATTATCTGCTTAAATTATTGTTTTGTACTCAGTCACAACTTGATTATTTTATCTCAGTCTCTATTGTTCATTATTGGTGTATCATATCATTGTTGTTTGGACTGATTTTAATATTGTGGAGAGCTTGGGGTACTGGAGAGCTTTATGACTGAGTGAGGTCGAGGGCCTGATTGTGAGATATTATACCATAACACGTGAGTTGACCGCGCAGAACATGAGTTGTCTGTGCGGATCCTTATATTATACTATAGCACGTGAGTTGGCCGTGCAACATGTGAGTGATCGTTCAGATCTAGATATTTATATTATGGCACGTGAGTTGTCCGTGCAGCATGTGAGTTGTCCGTATAGATTATAGCGCTTGGGCTGTAGGAGCTCCTTCGGAGTTTGTACACCCCTAGTGAGTGCGGGTACCCATTGAGTGTGGGTGCTGAGGGCTAGGAGCCCAGTGAGGGATTGTTGTCCTGAGAGGTTGTACTTATTTTTCATTGGTTGATGCACTTAGTTGCTATCTGTTGTTGTGGAGAAATCTCTGATGAATTCTATATCATGATTACATGAACTTGAATTGTATAAAATTGATTTGACTTAAACTGTCGGATTTGAAATCATGTCTATTCTTTGCTGGAATTACTGGAAATGAATTATAATTGTATAGCTCGTCACTATTTTTTAGTTCCTTAATTATTATTGTTACTTTCTGAGTTGGTTGTACTCATACTACATCCTGCACTTTGTGTGCAGGTCCAGGTGCTTCTGGACATAGCGGGTGTTGATTCTTTCGTGCAGTTGATCTTGCGGGTGTTGAGAGCAGGTCCAGGTGCTTCTGGACATAGAGGTAGCTGCTGTATTTCGCAGACCTTGTCTCTCTTTCCCTACCTCATTGTTTACTATAATTTGGTCTTAGACTATTATAGACCTTATGTTCCAGACTTGTATCCATATTAGATGCTCATGTACTAGTGACATTAGGTTTTGGGGAGAGTTCGTATCAGTATTTGTGGGATTTTGTATTGTATTTAAATATAATATTTTCAAACTTAATAGAGATTGTGGTTTATTGAGATTTTCGGCTTACCTAGTAACGAGATAGGCGCCATCACGACGGGTTGGAATTTTGGGTGGTGACATTTCGGGTGTGCTGGGACGGTCTAATGGTTGTCTGACAGACTCTTCAATCTTTTTTTTTTGTGTTTAACTCTTAGACGCATGATTTTAAATTAAGTAGTACTAAATTCTAAAATGTATTTGATAAGAGTTTATACCAGTTTTGGTGTATTTCATTCGTTATCTATAAAATCTGTATTAGATCAAGTTTACATATCACCTCCTATACATAATATTAGTAAGGGATAACCTATGATGTGCAAGCCCAATAATACTATTACCTAATATTAGTGCCGTAAAAATATTTATGGTAGAGTTAGATCGAGTTATTCTTAAAACACTTAAAGTCATTAAAAATTATAATTTTATTGGTCCCAACTATTATTGAAAATGAAAATTTAAAAGGAGCTTATCGTAATGACCTGATAGATCGTTTCGAGCTCTAACGCGTCGTTCGGCGGTTTGAGGCCTTGAGTAGCTTCACTTCAGGTATTATGTCTTATTTATGTGGTCAGAATTTAAATTCGGGAAGTTCGAAGTTGATTTGGAAAGAAAATTCTCATTTCTAAAGCCTCGAAATCGGGATTTGAAGGTTCAAGCAGGTTCGTATGATGATTTCAAATTTGGACGTATGTTCGGATTAGGTTTTGGATACCCCGGGAGCGTTTCGGCACCTATTGTGGAAGTTAGCATTTTGGAAGAATTCCATAAATTTGGGTTGAAGTGCATTTCAATGTTATCGATGTCCGTTTGAAATTTCGATACTGGGAATAGCTCCGTATAGTTATTCCGGTATTCGGAGCGTGACCGGAAGTGGATTTGGAGGTCCGTAGGTCATTTTGGAATAATTTGGCGAAAGTTGGAAATTTGGATAATTTTGAGAAGTTTTGACCGGGAGTGGACTTTTTGATATCAGGGTTGGAATTTTATTCTGGAAGTTGCTAGGTCCGTAATGTAAAATATGACTTGTGTGCAACATTTGAGGCCAAGCGGACACGATTTGATAGGTTTCGGCATCGAATCTAGAAGTTTGGAATTCTAAAGTTCATTAAGCTTGGAATGGGGTGCGATTCATGAATTCGACGTTGTTTGATGTGATTTGAAGGCTCGACTAAGTTCATAATGTGTTTTGTGACGTCTTGGTATAATTGGTTGAGGTCCCGAGGGCCTCGAGTGGATTCTGGATGGTCAACGGATTGAGTTTTGACTTGGAAGAAAATATGAGGTAGCTTATATCTGGTGTGAACGCACCTGCGCAATAAGGGCCACAGGTGCGAGCCAGTGGTCGCAGGTGCGGTTTGGTCGAAGCTGGACAGTGACCGCAGGTGCGAAGGGTTGTCCGCACCTGCGAGGTCGCATATGCGGAGGTGCGTCGCAGGTGCGAGAGTGAGAGAAGAATCTGGGAGCGTAGGTGCGAGGGTATGTCCGCACCTGCGGAGGCGCAGATGCAAAAGTAGGGCGCAGGTGCGGAGTCGTGCTAGGCAGAGGGAATGCATAGGTGCGAGGCTTTTTCTGCACCTGCGAGACCGCAGATGCGACGAAGAGGCTGCAGGTGCGAACGTCGGGGCTGGGCAATGTGTTCTTTAAAGAACGAGGGCTTGGCTCATTTTCACCTCATTTTCTCCATGAGAGCCGGTCTTGGAGCAAGTTTGGAGCTCATTCTTCATCATCAATGCAAATATAAGTGATTCCCACTTATTATAAGTTAAATACATGTTTTGTATAAGGATTTAAACTTGGAAATTAGTATAAATTGTGTTGTTTTTGGTAGAAGACCTAGAATTTGGTATTTTTGGATTTTGACCACGAAATTGGGCATGTAATTGAGAATAAACTATATATTTGATATCGTGAGGTCATGGGTAAAGTTTATCTTCAAAAAGTTTTGGAATCCGGGCAAGTGGACCGGGGGGTATTTTTATCGACTTTTCGATCGGGCTTAGAAATTGTTGTAAATTGGATTATATTGAGTATTTTAGTATATATTAATGGGTTTGCATAATTATTGGATAGTTTTGGAGCATTGTGCATCGATTTAAGTTGCTTGAAGGGCTCGGAAGCCGGTTATGGAACTACGTAGCGAGGTAAGTCTCCTTTCTAGCCTTGTAAGGGGGAATTAACCCCATAGGTGAACTAGATTATTGTGTGTTTCTATTTGTGGGGGCTACGTACACACGAGGTGACGAGAGTCCGTACGTAGCTACTAGCTATGCCTACATCCGGGTAGTTTTAGGCTTACATCATGCCTTGTTGATATTGTTATTGATTTATGTTTATTGTTTGCCTTTAGAGGGAGCGAGATTGAGTCTGCTTATTAAATGTTTTGAAAGGAGTTGAAATTGAAGAACTTAAGATTTAAAAGGTTTCATTTGAACTTCGTAATTTTGAAAAGAATTGAGGAATAATATACTAGCTGAAGAAATCTATGTGTAACTGCGTCGCATGTATGTTTCGCGAGCGGGGTAATTTCCTTAAAAAGCTACAAGTTGAATTTTTCTTATTTTGAAAAGAATCAAGAAAGAGATATGATTTTAATGTTAAATTTATATTTGACTATGTCGCAAGTATGATCCGCGAGCGGGTGATTCCTTAAAGTTATGTTTGACCGCGTCGCACGTATGATTTGCGAGCGGAGTATTTCCTACTACTCTCATGGGAGCTGGCCGTTTGCTTCGGCAGATAAAATAAATGCATCTATTATTCATTCCATTCGACCCTCTAGCAGTGCACAATTTAAATATTTGTTGGATCGGTCCGTACGACCTCAACATGATTTGCTCATGCTTGTATTGTTTGCCTTGGAATTTATAAATAATGATATTGCCTCCTCGGCCTGAGTTAAATTGTTCAATAATGGGTGATAAATTTGGAGATTTCTTAATTATAAAAGAGCTGCTTACTTACTTAAAAATATTGAGCTTGCAACCGTTCATATAATCCATACTTAATTATATCTTTGATATACTATTTATAGCCCATAGTAAGTATCGATGTCGGCCCCTCGTCACTACTTCTTCGGGGTTAGGCGGGATACTTATATACTGGGTTTGATGTTGTTATTATTGTCAAAAATAATAGCTGACAAAATATAATATACATATTTTATATATTGTTTGACTAGTAAATGCAATTAGTTTCAGCCGATCGATCAATTTTGTATTTTGTCCAAATAAATTGGGCTGCAGCCCAAAAAGGACTTAGGCTTAAGTTGCTAAAGTTTGTGGACTTTTTTATTTAAGCCCAACAGAACGGGATATTTCATAATTGGGCCTTGTGGTTATCAAAATGATAAGAAACAGGATATGGTTCTCTTTCGCTAGGAACAGAATGCTAGCAGCAGCTAAGGTGGAGAACAGAAGCATAAGGTAAAAGACCTTCAATTCACTCTTTTGAAAGTAGTAAACTTTAAAAATACTTCACTTATACGTTGAATGTGATAGTGGATGCATAGGTGTGTAGACATGAGAGTTGAGTTCGGTGTGTTGAAATAAGAGTTGAGTGCAGTTTTGATTGGTTTTCTTGGGCTTGGTCACCATGTGTTTGACAAAATGTCTGCTTTTATTGGTTTCTGGTTTCTGGTTTCTGGGGTTTCAACAAATGGCAAAATTTGTCCTGAATGATTGATGTCTCTGTTAGATTTTCTTATTGTGCAGGCTTCACTCTTAAAGAGTGAACAAGTAATCTTCTAAAAATTGCTTCTTCTGCTCATGGCCTTTAAAGACAAATTATTTGGTGTTGGTATGAGATGAACACAAAGAATTCTGTTTAGTTAGGGAGGATAGGACACCACTCAGTACCTAAGGTGGGTTTCAAAGCTTAACAAACACAGGTAAAAAAAATAGGATGTATTGATGGGGGGAGCGGAATTGATATGGAGAATTCATATAACAGACACCAACAAGTTTTGATTGGGACATAGTGAATTTATTGCTTGAGTTATGTTTGACATTCCTTTTGCTCTAATGTTAATTTCTTTTCCTTTTTCTCAAAGGGCGGGGATATTACAGCACAAAGAGGCATACCTCTGTCACTACATCTGAATTTCTAGTAAAAAGAATGTCGATATGATAAAATCTTAATTTTACTTGTTATAGGTCCTAATATTTTTATATATATATTTGAGATTTTAACGTTCTTGTTGCAGTCTGATCGGTGAGATAATGCTGCTTGAGAGGATTTTGGCATTGTAAATAGTCATATCATTTTTGAGTTCGTCCATGAGATAGCAGCTAGGTATACAAGTGCTAGAAAAATCATGCCTGTTTTAGTGCTAACAAGGGCTCTCTTGTTAGTTGGGGATTCTTTATCTTTGAGAAAAGTTTCACAGTTTACAAGGATAGCTCCATTTCGAGGCAATATTCGCTTTTTAAGTGACAGCGGATCCCTCACTCTAGCTAGCCTTGGATTGAAGAATGAAGTTAAGACAGTAAGTGGAAATGAGAAAAATAAGCTCCAGCAGGGTGTTTCAACAATTGAGGTCCCCAAGAGCAGAGTGAACAAAAGAGTTAGTGGAAATAAAACCGGATTGGTTAAGGAGAGGAACCCCGTAGATATAAAGACTGCACCATTTGCTGTGGAATCATTTTCAGAGCTTGGCCTTCCACCGTTGTTGGTCGAAAGGCTAGAGAAGGAAGGCTTTACGGTTCCAACTGATGTTCAGGCTGCTGCAGTTCCAACTGTTCTTAAAAATCACGACGTTGTGATTCAGTCCTACACAGGTTCAGGAAAAACATTAGCTTATCTCCTTCCTATATTGTCTCAAGTCGGTCCATTGAGGGGGGAACTGGAACTTTTAAATGGCAATGGAAAGGGGAACAAAGTGGACATTGAAGCAGTAATAGTAGCTCCTTCAAGGGAACTTGGCATGCAGATTGTCAGGGAAGTAGAAAAGCTATTAGGACCAGCAGATAAGAAACTAGTCCAGCAACTTGTAGGGGGTGCAAACCGATCAAGACAAGAGGAAGCTCTGAGGAAGAATAAGCCTGCCATCGTGGTGGGGACACCTGGACGGATAGCAGAGATTAGTGCAGCTGGAAAGCTTCCTACCCATGGTTGTCGTTACTTGGTATTGGATGAAGTTGATCAGCTCCTTGCTATCAATTTCCGGGAGGACATGCAGCGGATATTAGACCATGTGGGGAGAAGACCTGGTGCACGTGGGGGAGAGTCAAATAGTCCACTTGTCAAGCGATCTGCGCGTCAGACTATCATGGTGTCTGCAACGGTGCCCTTTTCAGTTATAAGAGCAGCAAGAAGTTGGGGTTGTGATCCACTTCTCGTCCAAGCCAATAAAGTCGTCCCGCTCGAGTCTGTCCCTCCTTCTGGACCTGTTAATAACTCAGGAACACCTTCTACTGCTAGTTCAAGCTCAAATATACAAACTATGCCTAGTGTTCAGAGCTTACCCCCTAATTTGCAGCATTATTACACTATTACTAGGATACAGCACAAAATTGATATGTTGAGAAGGTGTGTGCATGCTCTGGATGCCAAGTGTGTGATAGCTTTTATGAACCACACAAAACAACTAAAAGATGCTGTCTTCAAACTAGAAGCTCGTGGTATGAAAGCTGCAGAGTTACATGGTGATCTCAGCAAACTTGTAAGATCAACTATCTTAAAGAAGTTCAGAAATGGGGAGGTCAGGGTGCTGCTAACAAACGAGCTTTCGGCTAGAGGCTTGGATTTACCTGAATGTGATCTTGTAGTTAATCTGGGGTTACCTACTGACTCAGTTCATTATGCACATCGAGCTGGGCGTACAGGTAGGCTTGGCCGCAAGGGCACGGTGGTGACCATATGTGAGGAGCCAGAAGTCTTTGTTGTAAAAAAGCTGCAGAAGCAGCTTTCCCTCTCCATTCAGGCTTGTGAATTTTCTGAGGGAAATCTTGTCATTACAGAAGATTAATCTACATAGCACATGCTTCTGTCAAATTTCTACAAGACAAATCACTAAAGGCAACTGGATTTTGTTTACTAATGGTGAGAGCTGAAAATGTTGTTGCCTGCCATTAACATGTCAATTTAGATGAGATTTTGCCTTCTAAAGAATGTGCTGAGGCAGTGTACATTGGATCTGATGGTATGGTGAAGGAGTTGCTTCAACCTCTACGTATTTAGAATCATATATGTAAGCCATCTGAGACAAATGTTATTCAAGATATGACGGATATTAATAAATAGATGTTGAAAAATACTGTGTGAATTAGTGTTCCTAATGTTGAAATGGCAACAACAGTAGGTTTTTAGCTGAACCTACTTCTTTGTTCATCAAGGTTAACTGTTTTGGTTATATATGGAATGGCTAGTGTTTTATACTATTGATAATAATTTCGTTCCCGATGAAGAAAAGGGAATATAGTCCTGTTTAATTATTGTCTTCAGGGCATAATTGGAAATACAGGAAAACATTTTCTGTAGATATAGAATTGTAAGTTGCTGTTATTTTGAAGCAAAAATCTAGCTTATACTGTTCTATTTACACTGTTTATTCACCATGACAACGACACAATTAAAATATGGATAGTTTCTACCAAAATATCATCTCTTCTTTGCTATAAACTTCCGAACCCTCTTCTTATTAATTTCTGCCAGACCAAATAGCTTAGTCGGGGACAGTAGGTATATGCCAAACATTCTTGATGGAAACAAAAAAGTGGTGAAGAAATTATGTCTCCATTTTACACTCTATGCTAGCTTTGTCAATCCTGGATGCGCGTCCAATTCCCAGTGCATTACCATATGATCCTTTTGCACAGCTTGTAGCCTGATAAGAGAGCGGAGACTGCAATGACCATGAAAGCACTAAATGACATGCAAACAGCAACAACAGCCGCCTTCCAGAGAGAGCTTTGGCTATTCATCTGTTGAATGACTGGTATGGTTACTGAAGAAGAAGACACAAGGAGGTAACCTGCCAACTGTGCAACACTCTGCTTATGAGAATTTGTGTTTCTGAAAGATTTATCTGCAGTGAATGTAGAGAAGAACTAGAAAAAAGCATTAAAAAATGTTGAAATTTAGGCTGCTTGATAGTCAACTAAGATGCTGTGCACTCTTCTTTCTTTCTTTCTTGGATAGAGATAAGATGATGTCTGCTTCTTGTTACTGTCTGGTGCTTGTTACCGTTAATGTTCAACATAAAGATTTAAATTTAGTGGTTAATAGAGTGTAGATTCTTGATTTCCTTCGAGTGACATCCAGAAAAAAGGAAAAAAGAGAGAGATTAAATTCTTGGTACTAATTTTAAATAAAGGAATGGGTGCCAACCATTTTTATGGTCATAGTTATATGTGAATCAGACAGTGAGCCATCTTCCTTTCGGTTGTGGACTCAGAAGAAATCACTAGCTAACTGGAGTTGGTAAGTACCTGATCAAATATGAAACTGAGGTAGTCAGAGGTCATATCCGAGATCAAGACTCCTCTATAAGCAATGTCACAAACTCTTTTGAAGAGTTGAAAGGCCGAGTAGATAAAAAGTAATATACTTACTGTGAAGCAGTACCTGCAGTGGTGTAAATTAGCTCTCAAAACCATGGGACTGATTGTTCTTAGTTTAAATTCTAGTATCCCCTACAACCAGAAAAAGACATTTAAGTGGATCTCAGTATTGATTCTTACGTTAATTCTGGGTGATCATAGAATCTGGAAATCGTTTTTCGTTTGGTCCCTTCTGGTGCAGCTAGTGAGAGAGCGGAGATGAAGGAAAAGAGAAGTGACAGTGACCTGAGGGTAAGATCATATGTATGAATAGAAGGCCTTGAGCTCAACCTTGTCGATGCCACAGAAAACGAATATGGTGATGGTGTTGGCAAAGGTGGTTGTGTAGCTGGAGATCTTGGAGTTGATGAAGGAGATGCATCAGATACCATTCTCTGAGCAATCATCAGCACATTCCTTTCTTTCATTATTCTCTCTTTTTTTCAACTGTGTGTTACTCAAAAGAACAGTGTGTTTTAAGAGCGCAATTTGATGGTCAGGAACTAGTGAAAATTTAGCAGCTTGGATTGTTATGCAGCCAATTGAAGAAAAGTGCATAAGTTACACACTGATAACTGGCTGGTGATATATCTTGTCTCAAGTAAAGGATAGTTGGTTAACCACCACTAAATTTAAATGGAAGCAGGTGATAGAAAAGGATGTGTTAAGTCAACAATTGAGAATGAAGGCATTTCTCAATTGTTTACACTGAGCCAGGGGATGTTATGTTTAAGTCAACTTACAACAACATACCCGTAATCCCACAAGTGAGGTCCGGAGAGAGTAGTGCGTACGCAAAACTTACTCCTACCTTGTTTAAGTCAATTTATAAACCATGATTTCACCAGAATGAAGTAAGTAATGACACACATTTGAGAGCATCTCTCAATTCACTGACGAAATAAGGATATAGAATTTCTACCTTAAAAGTTCAATTATACTTATGTTAAAATAACCTTAAGGTAGCTCAAAATCGTATATACTACATGTAAGTTTGCTTGACGAGCAGAGGCTGATGCAGTGTCGAATTTATCTGAACCAGTATTTTTTTACGGGGAGCACAAATTTAAGTATAAAAAATCATTATAATTGCAAGAAATAACATATATGAACCCCTAACTTTAGAAATACGGGTTCAATCCGAAAACCTTAAATGTTAAACTCCATTGAACTTAAATCATGAATACGCATGTGTGGACGAGAAGCATGTATATATTGCCTGCCCGTTAATTCAGTACAACCTAATCCCACGTTATATAAATCTCCAATCTTGACCTTGGTTCAGTCTCCACACAGCTACAGTCACCTTCAATAAAATAAATAACCACATCCTTTACTCTTTTTGGAAGAATTATAATCAGTAAAGCAATTGGTTGAAGGGGTCATAGATAGGACTTAGGAGGCAACAATTAAGCCCCCATAAAACCATTAAGGGGGGGACAAGAACAGAATTCACTAGTACATAACCATCAATAGCAATTATTGCATATTGAACAGTTTTAGCCCTCGGATACATTTATGTTTGCAGAAAATGTAAAATATTTGGATGTAACTACAGATCCAACTCTTAAGAAACTTAGTACTATAAAGTTTAAAAGAGCATTTGTAATGTTGGTCTGATCTGAGTCCTCCAACTGCTACTTGTATAATTTAACATTTCAAGGTTTTGATTGGTATCCCCAAGGATTTTGGCTTGCCCATTTCCACTGGTCCCTGCACATCTCATCTATACCATATTTCGCCCTGCGGAAAGAAACAAAAATAGTTAATTCCCATTTTAGTATCCTCTTCCAACTGCTGAAATTTGTAATTTGTGCAAGAAGATTAGCCTTGATACCTAATAGGAAAAGGGAAAAAAACAGTTACTACTTACTTCCAGCCAAGCTCCTTCTCAGCTTTTTCGGTTGATGCATAAACAGCAGTGGCATCTCCTGGCCTTCTTGGACACATTTTAAGTGGAATTTTCTGAAAGTTCAAAACATATAACAAATGAAGAGCTTGTTCAATTAATTCAACTTCTTTATTTATTTAGAATGAGAGAGAGAGAGAGACCTTTCCAGATGCTCTTTCAAAGGCAGCAACCATCTCTAGCACAGATTTGCCTTTACCAGTTCCCAAATTATATGCAACACAACCTAATGCAAAACATCAAAAAGAAGAATAAAAATGTTACCTTCAATAGGTAAATATGAAAGAGCATAGTCTTCAATTGAAAGTATAAGGAAAATTTATCATTTTCTCGCAGACAAGTCAAAAGAATTCAGAGCTTAACTTTATTTTGAAAAGGATTTACTTACCTAAGTCATTCTGCTTGAGAAGTCTCTGAAGTGCAACAACATGACCGTCCGCCAAGTCCATAACATGGATGTAATCTCGTATCTGGCGAGCAAGAGATTATAAATGGTTTATCAGTCTTAAGTATGGAATGAAACATGTAGAAGCTAGCAAGTTCATGCCATAAATCTACTTAGATATATTCCTATTATATTTCTGTCTTATTCTTCAACATAAATAACTATTCCATAAATTGAATCAGCTCTTAAGTATGGCTCACTCTTCATTTCCTGCTTCTTGAATGCTAGTACAATGGTTAATAGTTCTCTTTCCTTGTTTTCTTCATACAGAAAAGCTGAAGTTACAAAATCAGCAAAGAGTACCTACCGCAGTACCATCAGGTGTAGGATAGTCGGTGCCATATACATTTAACTCTGGCAATCTACCAACAGCTACTTGCTGAATGTAAGGCATAAGATTGTTGGGGATGCCCCTTGGATCTTCCCCAAGTTTGCCGCTTTCATGAGCTCCTACCGGGTTGAAATATCTCAGCAAAATGATATTCCATTCAGTGTCTGCCTTCTGAATATCCCGAGCAATCTCTTCAAGAAATAGCTAATTAAATGGAAGTAAACACACGTTAGAGAGAAGAAGTGACCAATCGTTCGTACTCTACAAAATAAGATAGGATAAAATGAAATGAGGAGATAACTTTAAACAATACAAACCTTTGTCCGACCATAAGGATTCATAGCCTTCAATTCAAAATCCTCCACACACGGAATCTTTTCAGGCTGACCATAAACTGTTGCAGATGATGAGAAAACCAACTGCAATTTCACATCATCAAACTAAAAAGTTATCAACCTGACCAACCAACTCTACACCAACCGTAGGAATTCAGAAGTTCTCTACTTTTTGCGGCAAAATGAGTTCTTGAAAGAAGCTCATATTTACTATTTTTCTTCAAATTCTACAAAAATTATAAGTACAAGGTAGCAACTTGATGAACATATAACAGATTCCAACTTGCCCTGATTACATAACGTATTTCAATATGTATTTAAGAAAAACCAATTATAAATTAGAAGACATACCTTCTTACAGTTATATTTGGCCATGATTGAATACAAAGTTATTGATCCAATCAGATTGTTATCAAAATAAAGAAAGGGATGATCAACACTCTCCCCAACAGCCTTAAGCCCCGCAAAATGGACCACAGCAGCAAACCTATTTCAATATATATTTCAAAACAATCAATGAAAAGATCACCATAGAAATGCATATAAAGGGAAGTATAACAGCTTGAGCTAATTTGAGGTAGGAGATTTGCATACTTTCTTTTAGAAAATAACTTGTCCAAATCATCTTTGTTTCTGATATCACCCTGCCACCAAGAAGCAAAATAAGATGAAATTGGAAAGCAAGTGAAAGATCCAATTTAGTATTCTCCATTTAAGGAAGGTAAAATGGTAAAAACTTACCCACACTCAGTATTTACACCGAGTCAATAGATGCATGACATATTTTGGCACTAAACTTGTATTACTTAACCATGGTTAACTTTTTATATACTTTCACCTCATTCAATCACATAACCATGATAAGCTGATCTTACTGTCACCTCATTTAATCACTTGACCATGATAAGCTGATATAATTCAGTATAAACACCAGGGTTAAGTATTTACGGTGAGATTACTTACTTTTTCCTACTGAGGATTATACATACCTAGTTGCAAAATCTCAGAACAAATAAAAAGAAAAAAAGGAACAAAAAGTCATAGATACAGCAACAATCACTTGATCAAGATTACCTTTTTTCAGAAGATGACAACAACATGAAACAGGGAAACTTTAAACCAAAAAATGAAAAAGGAAACGAAAAGCAAAACACTAAATAAGGTTCAATAAATACAAAATTCTTGTGGAAACATATGACCATCTAAAAAAGTTTGTGCCAAGGGGTCATAATTCTACTATAAAACGAATAATTCTTGTGAACTTATTAACCCCTTTTAGATTAAAACCCCAGAAATGTATAGAATTCTTTCATTTCTAACTTTTTCCTTTTCCATTTCTGGTTTCAGAACAAGGGTGTTGGTTATGATCAAACAAAATTCAGAAAGTAGAAAAAACATACCAAATGGAATTCAAGATTTTGGGAAAGTTGAGGGCCAACTAATTCTCTGACTCTATCAACAGCTTCTTCAACAGAATTATGGAAATTATCAATGATAGTAACCTTAAACCCTTCATTCAAAAGCTGAACAACAGTGTGTGTTCCAATAAAACCAGCCCCTCCTGTTACCAAAATGTTTTCTTGGCGTTGCATACCCATTTTCACAACACAGAATAAAGTTTCCAAAAAAAAAAAAAAAAAATCAAACTTTATGGAAGAATAAGAAAAAGGGGTTGTCACTACTGAGCGCAAAATGAAGAAAAGGCTCAAGTAGAAGATACGTGAAGAGAAAGGGAAGAGATAAAAGGAAAAGAGTTTGAGCAAATCAAGGACTGTTTTTGAAAAGTGGATAAGCGAACATCTTAAATAAGGAATTGAGAATGTGAAGGGTGGTGGGACCTTAATTAGAGGCCTCGAATGGTCGGTCGTTTAAAAATTATATATATAATTTATATATTAATATATATATAATATATTTTTATTATTTTTTAAATCGATTATACAATATATTTTTTTATTAAAAAGATTTTATTAATAAGTTTTACGTGAGGTAAATTTAAATTAATCGTAATATGACTACTGGTCATCATTACTGAATTTTTAAAAAAAAAAGGGTGATGGGATTTTAGAGGGGTATGGGGTGAGGTGGGGTGGGTGGTTCTTGGAAAAAGATTGGGATGATAGAGAATTTATGGAAGTTTGGAATATAGTTACGGCTGGGTTGGCAGGCATGAGTTGAGTGTGTGTGTGCAGAAAAGGCAAATAAATAATAATGAATGCAATATGGATTTTGAATCCAATATTTTAAGTGGAGGAGAGTTACCATTGAAATATAGTATGTATATAAATTTAGACTATTTAGTACTATAAACTAATGTTTTTTTTTTGTTTCATGCCCGGTATTTGATATTCACATTGAAATCCGATTATATTCGGATTCGTGCCGCGTAAAGCTTCATTCGGGGGAAACGCTCCCTGCTAAAGATTTATAAACTACTTCTTCTAGTCCACAATAAGTGATTTTTTGGATGTTTTCACACAGATTAAGAAATTCACCTTTTAACATTAATTAGCAATGAAATTGATCATATTAACATTTACTATCTCTTCACGTAAACACTCATAACACATACTCTAACATTATTTACTTTAAGGGCAATGTAGGAAAACAACAACAACCCAGTATAATTCAACTAGTGAGGTCTAAGGAAGGTAGTGTGTACGCAGACCTTACCTCTATCCTGGGATAGAGAGGCTGTTTCCGATAGACCCTCGATTCCCTCACTCCAAGAACTCTCCACCTTGCTCTTGGGGTGACTCGAACTCACAACTTTTTGGTTGGAAGTTGAGGGGGCTCACCACTAGAGCAACTCACTCTTGTCAAAAAATAATTAATTTATTCTTGAAATCTTAAAAAATCACTTATTTTGGATCACAAAAAAAAAAAATTATTGTGGAACGGAGGGAGTAATATTTTGAATGACAAAGTTGGAACTATGTTCCACAATTGTTCTGGGGTGAAATAACTTTAAGACAAATTTATAGAAAGTCTCGTGACATTAATGTCACGATTAATAGGGCAATTAAATTTCTCAAAAGACATTTTTTATTTACGCTTTAGGCTTCAAATTATTTGTTACTCCCTTCGATCCACAATAAGTGATCATTTAACCTATTTTGATTCAGAATAAGTATTCATTTACATAATAAAGAAGGAATTAATTATTATTTTTTCAAAATTTACCTTTATTTTTATATTGCAATATGTCAAGATAACAATTAATTAATGTTAATTTAGTGAATACACATTTTTTTCTCTAGTAATTCGTATTTCCTTAATGAATGGACCCGAGTAAGTACATATCTATCATATTTAATTTAACTATTTTAAGATTGACTTTACTTACCAAGTAAATAAATACTCCACTTACGTTGTTATATTACGATTAAGGATTTGTTGATCTAAATGTTATTGTGAACACATAACATTAAGCTTAGATAGCTAACCAAAATATTGTACAATATTTTTGCTTTTAAGTTTTATACTAATTTTATATGTATTCTTTATTGTGGCTAATCGGTGTAGGATAATTTCGTGTATGTTGTTGTTGGATTCATCTCAACTTTTATTTTATCCAAAATATGGTGTAAACACACATTTTAATAAAAATATTTATTCAGTTATAAAAGTGATCCAAGTTGAGAGCAATAGTGCGTTTGTTGCATATATTGTTCAGCTGTTCCCATACTATATACTATAAGCAATAGTATATACTATATACTATAAGCAAATTCTGTGAAAGTAATATTATTCAAGTTGCTGCAAATTGAGCCTAATTCTTTACGCCATCTTTTGGCTTTATTATAGCTATTATAATTCAAGTACGATAAAATCAACGAGTTGGTTTGCTTTGGGTCCCTCACCCAAAGTTTGTTATATATTCCTGTTATATAAAACATGAATTTATTTTTTCCAATCTTATAAGTAAATGCATGCAGCAACCAAAAAAAAACCCTTATTAGTGAGATGATAATTAATCAATTACAATGTAATTTGAAATCTAAGCCAGGTATTTATCAAGTGAAATTTCTTTGTTAAACTGATACCTATTTATTTGCACAAGTAGGATCTTTCGGTGCTACCGTTTAAATTTTCACTTTATTAAGAAAATATTTGCAAAATTAACCTCTACACCAGAATCTGGAAGCAAGCTCCTAGCAAACGCCAGGATTTTTATTTGATATTGGCAAGACTTCGTCGGGATTTCTAAGCAAAATCTTAGTGATCGCCAAGATTTCTTATTTGATATTGAGCAACTTACTTTCGTTTTTTCTTTTCTCACGTGCCTACCACTTCACCAGAAAGTAAATCAAATCTTTGGACGCCCCAAAGAATATATGAGGTGGTCGAAAATGGTCGAAATAGTTGAATAGCCTAATTAGATTCAATTTTTTTTTTCCTGAATTTCTTGATCTTTAGCTAAGGGGTTTAAAAGATATAATTGGAGGACATATATGGTTAGGTTCCATTTGTACACTTGGTGGAATCTAGCACCTATTTCTTGCATGTACCAATTGAAATATTTTAAGAAATTGAGTATCAGGCCTCGGCCAATTTGCAATTAAGTTATATAGGAATTCTTGACCCCAATCTTTCCTGATATATCCAGATAATAGGTAGGAGCATAAACTGATACATTCTTGGGCTATATAAGAACGGTCGTAAATTTGATCTTACTCTTCGTGCTTTGTCACCAATAAGGTGGGAGTGGCTCAATAGTGGACTAGATGCGATAAGCGCGATTGAGATGGTTCAGCCATGTGAAAAGTAGATTCACAAATGCCTTAGTAAGGAGTTGTGAGAAGTTAGTTATGGCGGGGCCAAGGAGAGGTATTAGAGGTAGGCCAAAGAAGTATAGGGGAGAGTCGATTAGGCAGAGTATAACACATCTTCAGCTTGTCGAGGACATAATCCTTGATAGTAGGGTGTGGAGATCAAGTATTAGGGTAGTAGGTTAGAAAGACGTTAAACGTAATTCTTTTTCTTACCTGTATTGCTTTTGTATACCTGTAGTACTAATATATTCTAGTATTCCCTATGTTTGGATTTCAGACCTGCATTGCTTTTGCTTCGGTTAGCTTTTTCTCGCTGTATTACTGTTTATTTTTACATGGACTTTCCTTTGTCATATTTTCTTACCTCAACTACGGTGTATATGTATTTCTTTAGTCGAGGGTTTATTGGAAAACAACCTCTCCACCTTCATAAGGTAGGAATAAGGTCTCTGTACACACTACCCTCTCATACTCCATTTGTGAGACTATACCGAGTATGTTGTTGTTGATGCTTTGTCACCAGTAAGCTTATCTTATGATGGTGCAGAAATCGAATCCCAATAGCCGGAGATAAATGGACATATGAATCTCTTCCGTTTCAGTTTATGTGAACATATTTTCTTTTTAGTCCGTTCCAAAAATAATGAACCATTTCTAAATTGGGAAGTAATTTAACTTTAGGATTCCCGTATTACCCTTGCTATCAATTTCTTTAAAAAAATGATCTGGACCCACTGAATTTAAATATCACAGCAATTTATGAATTATTTATTAAGTTGAAAAGTCAATGTTTAAAAAAGCTTATATATGAATAAAGTATGGGGAAATGGACACCTCAATTAATGTGTAAGAAGAAATGGAACACATTGGTGTGTTCTGACTGCTTATTTCTTTTTACTGTGCTTTCCACGTAAAAGGTAATAAGTGGGCCTTTAAGGGTCTTTTTGTCACTTGCTATAGATTTAAGTGACATGGCCAAAGTCTTCTCCTAAATATTAAATTTCGTGCTCAATCAAACAAGTTCACATAATTAAATAGTTTAAGCGAGTAAATGAACTACTGTTTAGCTTACTTATTGAGTTTGTTTTAACCTTAAACCAATACATTATAATGAAGTTATATTCATAATCTAGTCAATTGATTTATGTATGACAATAACATACTATCTATCTCTTTCATTGTGCTAAATATCTCTTTCACCATGAGGCAAGAACTTTTGGAAGTTGTAACATCAATATAAGTTTATTTTGCATTAGATTAACTTTTGAGTTATTACTATCATTATCTGCTGAAACTTTCTTTCGTTTTTGTTTTGACGGACATATATAAACCTGATGTCCAAAGATTATTATTCGGTTTTTATCGTCAAATCTCTAGATATGCATCTTCAAGTGTTTCAGCCGCGCCGATCCCCACAATCAGTACCTCACCATAGGCCAATGTGTAGACGTGATTTTGTAGTACACGAAAATATTCCAATTTGAAAAACTAAAATTTGTTGTTGAGTCATTTCAGACGTCAAGGCTGACATGGAATTCTCATCTTCTCAAAAGTTCGATTTCCAAGATTTTTTTCCTAAGTTCCTAACTGAAATAGATACCTCAGTTTGTTACAAATAGTAAAAACGCAAAAAAAGCATATTTCTTCTTTGCCATTTTGCATTTTATTAATCAAATCGTACCTCAAAAAAGGATAATGATATTGAATTAATAGTAACGATAATAATAATAATATAATAATAATTCTCAGCTAAGCATAAAGATAAAAAAGAAAAAGAAAAAAAAAGGAGTACTATATAATGAGGACATATTATTAGTTAATAATTGATAGACAAAGCAATAATTGGTTCTTATCATTTTATCCGAAAACTCTTTGAGATAGCTAAGGATGCAATCCTGTTATTGGCGAAAATGATGGTCTACCAGAAAATGCTGGCGATACACGTCCATATCTAAAACTACTAGGCAAAATCGATCAAGTTGAGGAGTGTATTTACCTGTCAGTGGCAAGTGACTTCCTAGGGTCAGAATTACTAAATTTTATCATTAACTGATACTGTAATTTGGTTTTGGCGACTAAAATTTAATCACTGATACTCAATTTGATACTTAAAAATATACTTTTTTCATCTCAATTTGCTTTGTACTGTGCCAATTCGGAGAGACAAATTGTTTTCCTTTTACTATGATCTTCTCAAACATTTATGCTTAACTAAATCGGTAAGGAATTAATATCCAAACTCACTTCTCCGAACTCTACCATTCTTTTTGGATTGACAAATCGAGCATTAGAAATACAACTTTTGCAACCATGTAACATGCCACAAAACTGCAGGCAATTGATTTAAATGCATATTTACAGACCCTTCCTTTCGCTAAATTGCTTCATTGACATTTTATTTCCTCAAAGATTGACATGCCTCGAAGAAGTACCCGAAAGATCCATCAGTTCGTATGATTTGACTGTGCAATTCAGAAATGACGATTAATATGCAACACCATATAGAAATAGGAACACAAGCAACAACTTTAAAAGCAAATGCGAGAAGAGACTCAATTTTACCAGCTTGTGATGCTGCAACAAAAGCCTCTCCAGACTGATCCTCAGAAAATTACAATATTAAGCATTTTCTACGGGATCCCGAAACCACCAGCCACCCCGACTTAATTCACGTAAGCCCACCAACTTCTTGGCAAAATAACTACGGTTAAAAACCACCGACATGTCAAGATCCAAATTCAAAATGGTTCCTGGTCAAAGGCCCACTAATACCAGTATAATCTGTAGGAGGATAGATGAACAATCAGGTAGGAATATATTATGTGGAGTTATAGTATACGCCTGTATACTCATCCATGCACATACCCATATCCTCGCTTTTGAAAACACCATTTTATCAGCTTTAAAAATGAATAAATGTAAAGCATGGAATATGGAATAAGGCAATGGTCATGCCCATATGCCACCCTATACACATACCACTTCCGCCCTTCTACCATATAATCCTTTCAGCTTTGCAAATGAATAAACGCAAAAATAAAAAGAAAGAGAATAAAGTAATGAATATAGCCATTTTGTTCAAAAGACGCGTGCACAAAAGCTTATCTTCAAATCAGTTTTAAGTCATGAAACCTGCAGGCTCGGGATTCTTTGAGACAAAACGCTATAAGCCCAATAGTTCCCTTATGTTCTACTCCATCCAATACAAGGAGCCTAAGAAGCATTAGATAAGAATTTCAAATGACTGAAAACATCCATCACCTTGCTATGTGGAAAAATGGCCATGTTTACATCCTACTAATTTCGAAAGTGTAACCGCTTAAAATATACTAACATGGGAAAGCAGTGCAATCACACACATCCATCAATAAGAGGTTGGGTTAAGATATCTTGCAGACTTGTCAGATCAGTTCAAGCTGTCTAACCAAACTAGCATAACAATGATGCTACTCTAGAGTTCAAGCTCCCAAAAAATAATAGTAGTATTCTCTTTATCAAATAAATAAATAAATAATATTTTCTCAAACTAAGCAGCAAAAGCTGAAGATAAAGAAAAACTAAAAGTGAACTGCTTCACTACTTATAATTATACCTTTTTTATGGTGTCAGCATTGTATTACCACCAAGTCTAAGTGCACAAGGTGAAGCTGCAGAAACTGGTGTGCAACATCTAGAGGCATCCCATTCCATATCAAAGGCATATTCCAACCGTCTTCCAAGAGATTTTCCCGAAGCTGATGATTTACATCCAGAAAATCTGTCCTTCAGGTTTGATGTGTCTTCCCTGTCAGATGCTCTTGGGAAAATATGTGTGGGACTGGTGGTACCTGTGCATCTAGAATGCGTTGCAGCTTCAGGAAATCTGGAATTCTTCTTTCTTATGATTGAAGGAGTTCTTGTGTAACTCATTGCGGAATTCCTTAAGACAGATTCTGGACTGCTACCATTAGCAGAGACTGTTAATTTAAGACTAGGAGGTGTAGAGCAAAATGGATGACCATTTTGTTGCCTGATAAGGTCGTCTCTACTAAGGTTTTCATCTGTTAAAGGAATCATCATGTCCTTTAACTGTGGTGGTTCATAATATAAGGAGCCCTGCTGCTTGAGACCCAAAGAAGATTGTGTATCATATGCTTTATTCTTCTTGTTACTTTGGGAATGAACCTCAGTAAAGCTAGCCAACGACAAACTCAAAAAATCACAGTTAGGATCATTAACAGTATCGTGCCTAGACCTTTTGGGAGATTCATACATGCTCCTAAAAGTAGTAGGATGAACAGCCTCAACTTGAGAAGTACTCCAACTTGTGTGGTGCAACTGATCCAAAGGAAAATCTGAAGAAGAGGCTGAGAGTGGATATGATATTTTAGTGCGACTTAAATTGGATTGGCATGGTTTATCTGTCTCACCAATCGGAAGAACATCTGCCTTGCCAAATTGTATTCCACCAAGTGGCTTTATCAGATCCCTCACATTTTCTTCTGCTGATATACAGGCTCCAAATAAAGAAGTATCCTTATGCAAAGCATTTCCAGCAGAATAAGCATATCCAATTCTCAGATCAGTTGACAAAGCAACAGCAGCATTATCCAATCCTGTCTGCTTGCCTAAAAAGATTGTTTGTTCTGCATTTTGAGCTTGTACCGGATGCTTCTTGATCTCTATTTTTTTCTTGTCACTAGAGAAATTAGGAGATCCCTCACTTTCTGTATCCAGCACTAACCTACTAGGCAAATTCAAGTTCAATCTTTTCTTTACTGAGGAATTCCAATGATTTTTAATTGCATTATCAGTCCTGCGAGAGGTCCAAATGGAAAAATAGATCAGAAAGGAAACACATCAAAGATATGGGCATATTGTACTTCGGTGAATGAATCAAATAGCATGCGTCAAGCTTAGAACAAGAAACTCAGCTAAGAGTAATCATCATATATTAAGAACTTGGCTTGTTAGAGAAAAATTGATGAATGTAGTACTCCAGGTAATTGCAAAAAGTTGTGTTTGATTTGGCATACGAGATATATGATATATCACACTTGTAGTAATGATGAGATTTCAGCACCATGCACTGATTGGTATGAGAGGGATAGATTTTGCAAATTACTTAACGGTAACAAAACCAGCGACCAATTCAGTCACCGGCGACTACCCTCCGCCCAGGTAAGTCCCCTCTCTCTCCACTCCACTCTCCTCTTCATCAGCCCACACCCCTCCTCCCTCTTCCCCCCATCTCTCTCACCCCGCTTCTACTCTTTTCCTTCTTGTCTTCTCCATCTCTCACTGCCGGCGAGACGCCGGCGACGTACTCCACCTCCACTCATCCGGCATCATCTTCTCACTACTACCATCGGTCCCACCATCTCCGTCGACGACACCAGATTATACATTCCTGTCTCATTACACTTTGTCGCAGATACACTTTGTTTAAATTTATTTCATTGTTCGTAGTGTGTTCTATACTAGTATTGTGCTATAGCCGTGGTTTATTTGCTTAGATCATTTAATTGTTTGACTCACTTGTACTGTTTAGATCCTTTGTATTTGCTCTCGGCCCTATTAGCACTGTCTAGGGTATTTAGTTGCACATATCTTGCTGATCTTGTGTCTTTAATTTATAATTAGTTAAATTGTTATCGTCTTAGTCCATATTTGTTTATTCACCGTATTAGTGTGCCTGTAGTTGCAACTTGTCTTCTTCTAGTTTGGGTTGTTGTGTGTGTTAATGATTCCCCTTAGTCTGCCTACGTATAGTGGTTGTGGTCTGGGATGGTCGAGTGAGGTCATGTCCTCGGGGGGAGCGGGAGGTAGGGCGGGGGTTGGGGGCGGGTCGGGAAGCAAGGGAGGTAAAAGGAACAAGGGTGTCCACTGGTTGAGAATTGGGTCATGGAATGTAGGTACATTGACGGGTAAGTCTATAGAGTTGGCAAAGATCCTCAAGAAGAGGAGGGTCAATATAGCGTGCGTCCAAGAGACAAGGTGGGTAGGGTCGAGGGCGAGGGACGCGGATGGGTATAAACTTTGGTACTCAGGAGTCCAGAAGGGTAAGAATGGAGTGGGTATCTTGGTGGATAAGGAACTTAGAAAGTCTGTGGTTGAGGTTAGACGAGTGAATGATAGATTGATGATTATTAAGTTGGTGGTTGGAGAGTGCACCCTAAACGTCGTTAGCGCCTATGCGCCGCATGCGGGCCTAGATGAGGAGGTTAAACGGCGTTTCTGGGAGGGGTTGGATGAGATTGTGCGCCAGGTTCCGCCTGCTGAGAAGCTATTCATAGGAGGGGATTTCAATGGTCATATTGGGTCGGTCGCAGGTGGTTATAGTGAGGTGCATGGAGGGTTCGGTTTTGTGGAGAGGAACGGAGTAGGTACCTCGTTGTTGAACTTCGCTAAGGCTTTTGGGTTGGTGATTGCGAACTCTACCTTTTCGAAGAGGGAGGAGCATTTGGTTACTTTTCAAAATGCGATGGCGAAAACTCAGATTGACTATCTCCTCCTCAGGAGGTGTGACAGATGGTTGTGCAAGGATTGCAAGATGATTCCAGGTGAGATACTCACGACACAACATGTGCTCTTGGTAATGGACGTTGGTATTATGTTGAAGAGGAGGAAAAGGTCTGCTCGAGGAAGACCGAGAATCAGGTGGGGAGCCTTAACTAAGGATAAAGCCCAAGAGTTGGAGGGGCGGTTGTCGGCTATGGGAGCTTGGAGGAGCAGTGGTGACGCGAGCACTATGTGGTCCACGACAGTAGACTGTATAAGGAAGGCTGCGAGAGAGGTGTTAGGAGTCTCGACGGGCGACGCTGGCGGGCACAAAGGAGACTGGTGGTGGAATGAAGTGGTCCAAGGTAAAGTGGAAGCGAAGAAAGCGGCGTACCTGCAGTTAGTGGGGAGCATAGGTGAGGATGAGAGGCGTACTTGCATGGAGAGGTATAAGGTAGCTAGGAAGGAAGCTAAGCTGGCGGTCACGAAGGCTAAGACTGCAGCTTATGGTCGTATGTACGAGGAACTGGGGGAAAAAGGCGGGGAGAAGAAGTTATTCCGGCTGGCCAAGTTGATAGAGAGGAAGGCTCGGAATTTGGACCAAGTGAGATGCATCAAGGACGACGATGGTAGAGTATTGATGGAAGATTCCCAGATTAAGAAGAGATGGCAGACGTACTTTCATAAACTTCTGAATGAAGAAGGGGATCGGGATATCGTGCTAGGTGAATTGGAGCATTCCGAGAGTCACCGTGACTTTGGGTACTACAGGCGCATCAAGGTGGACGAGGTCGTGGGAGCTATGAGTAAGATGAGTAGGGGCAGAGCGACAGGGCCTGACGAGATTCCGGTGGAATTTTAGAAGTGTGTGGGGAGAGCAGGTTCGGAGTGGTTGACTGGGTTGTTCAATGTTATATTTAAGGCGAAGAGGATGCCGGATGAGTGGAGGTGGAGTACGGTGGTTCCACTGTATAAAAACAAAGATGATATCCAGAGTTGTAACAATTATAGGGGTATCAAATTACTGAGTCATACCATGAAAGTGTGGGAGAGGGTGATTGAAGCGAGGGTGAGGATGTCAGTGTCTATTTCCGACAACCAGTTCGGGTTCATGCCGGGTCGTTCTACTACAGAAGCTATACACCTTGTTAGGCGGTTGGTGGAACAGTACAAAGATAGGAAGAAGGACCTGCACATGGTTTTTATTGACCTGGGGAAAGCATATGACAAGGTTCCTAGAGAAGTTCTCTGGAGATGCTTGGAGGCAAAAGGTGTGTCGGTTCCTTACATTATGGCGATTAAGGACATGTATGATGGGGCTAAGACACGGGTAAGGACAGTAGGAGGCGACTCTGAGCATTTTCCGGTTATTATGGGGCTACATCAAGGCTCTGCGCTCAGTCCGTTCCTATTCGCCCTTGTGTTGGACGCGTTAACACACCATATTCAAGGGGAGGTGCCATGGTGCATGCTATTCGCCGATGACATAGTTTTGATTGATGAAACGCGAGCCGGCGTTAACGAGAGGCTGGAGGTTTGGAGACATGCTCGAGTCTAAGGGTTTCAAGCTGAGCAGGACGAAGACGGAATACCTAAAGTGTAAGTTCAGCGCTGAGCCAGGGAAGTGGACGTGGATGTGAGGCTTGACTCACAGGTCATCCCAAGTAGAGGCAGCTTCAAGTACTTTGGGTCGGTTATCCAGGGGGGAGGGGAGATAGACGAAGATGTCACACACCGTATTGGGGTAGGATGGATGAAGTGGAGGTTAGCATCTGGAGTCTTGTGTGACAAGAAAGTGCCACCGATACTCATAGGTAAGTTCTATAAAGCGGTGGTTAGACGGCCATGATGTACGGGACTGAGTGTTGGGCTGTTAAGAACTCACATATCCAGAAGATGAGAGTAGCAGAAATGATGATGTTGAGGTGGATGTGCGGGCACACTAGGATGGATAAGATCAGGAATGTTGATATTCGGGAGAAGGTGCGTGTGGCTCCCATTGATGACAAGATGCGAGAAGCGAGGCTCAGATGGTTCAGGCATGTACAGAGGAGGAGCCCAGATGCCCCGGTAAAGAGGTGTGAGCGACTAGTTGTGGAGGGCACGAGAAGAGGTAGAGGGCGGCTAAAAAAATATTGGGGAGAGGTGATCAGGCAGGACATGGCGAGGCTTCAGATTTCCGAGGACATGGCACTTGATAGGAAGATGTGGAGGTCAAGTATTAGGGTTGTAGGTTAGGAGGTAGTTGAGTCTTGCCTTATTTCGTACGTTGTGAGACTAGTCTGGTAGGGTTTTTGTCTAAGCTAGCTAGTGGCAATGTCGTGTCTTACTATTTTGCGTTTCAGTGTCGGACCTATTTACTAGCTATCGTTTTTGTTTCTGCTTTTTTCGTTTTTGCTTTGCATCTTTCTTCTGGATTTCATGTTCCTATTTTTCCTATGATTTCTGTGGTAATACTGATATTGTCTTATTTTGTCTTTTTGTCCTCTTGAGCCGAGGGTCTTTCGGAAACAGTCTCTCTACCTCTTCGGGGTAGGGGTAAGGTCTACGTACATACTACCCTCCCCAGACCCCACTAGTGGGATTTCACTATGTTGTTATTGTTGTTGTTGTTGTTGTCGTCTGGGAATGCCCAAAGCTTCTCTACATCAAACACCCTTAAACATAATTGAAGAAATAGATTTTCTAGCTTACCTTCCAGGCAGAAACCTCGCAATTTCTGCCCACTTGTTCCCGTATATTTGGTGATAGTGGCATAGGACTGATTCTTCCTGTTCCGTCCAAGCATCTCTTTTTATTGTTGGGTCAAGATGGTTGTGCCACCTGTGACATCCAAGGATACTATCAACATAAGTGTACACAGCAGATTGCAACAAGTATAATAAATTGAAATCAATGTCATGTTTCTTTTTCAATTAGAACAGAACATGGAGCGGCAAGTCTCCTTTAACTGCAAAATTCAACAAAGCATTCACCAGTAAATCAAAGTAATCAAATATTTAGCTGCTCCCGGTTGTCATGCTTTTTCTTATTCACTTAAAAATATATAAAACTCCGCCTATGCACAAAAATAGCAGGTCTGAATCCAGATAAAGGAGGCTTGTGCCTCAAATTATATTACGGATTTTTCAATCCCAACTAGTATGGAATTGAGGCATAGTTGATTGATTGACTGTTTTGAAAAGACACAATACAACATCAAAAAATAGCTAACAGGAAGTAAACAAGACGTGCTTTCACAGGAAAGAAAACCCAACAGGGCTAAGTTAAAATAGGATAAAGATATGATATCTGCATGACACGAGAAAAATGAGTTTTGAAGGCCAGGAAAGAATTCTGTAAGTAGACAACAGATGTTCCAGGAAGTGTTTTGCAAGTAATGATTTTAAGAGCATGTAAATTAACTGGAGGTATAAAAACATAAATTAACTGTTGCATAGCAACAGATTTAGGCAGAGTTGGAAACTGACCTTTCCCGACATTGCTTGCCAATGCGACCAGGCATAGACTTAGCAATAAAAGACCACTTCTTACAGCCATATTTCTCAACTAACTCAACAATCAGGTCATCCTCCTGAAATTCCAGAAGGAACAAAACAACTGTCTTAATGATTATATTCTTGACATATAGAAATTGAACTCCAAGCAAACCAATAGTTGTAAAATCGATTGGCACCTCCTTTGACCAAGGACCCTTTACAAGTTCAGGATTCAGAACCTTCTGCCAGCGATGCAAGCACTGCACATCAGTCCTTCCATTCATGCACTCAGCTATAGAACAAAAGAGAACACAAATCACACAAAAAGTTCAGCAGATAAATTTTCCTCATAGATACAGCAGTATAAGTCACTCCATGACATAGCCAGGTATTCAAAAGATAGTAAACGTTCAATTGTACCGAAAAGGATTGAAAGAAAGGTAGATCATAGAGGCTTCCTAAAATTGCTTCCTTGCACCTACTGAGTAATAGTAGATAATGAACTGGTTTCATGTATGTAATTTTCATAGTGCAGGTAGTTCGTTAACTCAATAACCAGTGTCAACGTGTTTTGTTGTCACTTTCACGGTAAAAGGAGACAACTTAGGAGGCAGCAAATGCCTGCAAACAGAAGTGCTAGTGTTCTACAACAACAAACCCAGTGAAATCCCACAAAGTGGGGTCTGGGGTGCTAGTGTTCTAGGGCACTAAAAACCACTCATGTAGATATTTCCCCACGCAAGCCATTTCCCTATGCTTGTCCCAGATTACAGTATCCTGGGGCAGGACACAGGCCATAAAGCGACTAGGAGCAAAAAGTAAAGGCCATTGTGGTTAACCTAGCTGAAAAGTACAGAGCATGACAGAATAAATGGTGTATTACCTATCTTTTTCCAGTTTCTCCCTTTGAACCTTTTCACCACTTCAGTCAACAGATTATCCTGTGAAAGGAATAAAGAAGTCAGAAATTTCTGGATCAAAAGAAACGAGCCTATGGAAATAGTAAAAATGAGCAAACAGAACTGGAATTCTGACTAACAAAGTTTTATATTAATCCTTTCACTTGCTCAATACATCCTAAGCAACCACATGCCTCAAAGAAACCAAAAGGAAAAAAGACATGACAACTCGTGTAGATAATTGTGTAAGTACCTAACTATCATGGAGACACACTCACAAGGTTATAGAAATTCATCATACAAGTACACAGGAAGCTTTGGTAGAGAAGTAATGCACTTAAAATTTTAACGTATAAAGAGGGTAAACACGAGCTCCAGCGACTAGCCATTTACCTCTTCTTCCGTCCAGCCTGCCTGGGAAGAACGTTTAGTTGGACCAGAGCTCCTTCGATAACTAGAACTGAAATAGGATTTACAAAAATGAAGTGAAACAAAATTACATCAATCAACCACTTACTTCAATGACCTTATTTGAGGCCCAACTTCATGATCGAAAGCAAATCAAAAAATTTCGGCTTACCCAGGTTCGGAGGAGTATCTCGGAGTGCTAGCCTCGTAACTGCTATCAGAGAAAGATGAACAAGAAGCAAATCCACCGAAGTCCAGAGTCTGAGATTCCTCCTTAACTTGTATCATTATCTTGCAGCCAAAAGATATCCTCAGACTGCAAAAGAAAAATTACAAGCAATAAGAACAATTAAATATTAGTTACACACTCAACTTCCATAGGAACAATTTCCGAGTGCATATGAAAAAAACAGCAGCCATGCCCAAAGCCAAGTAAGGGTTGGCGATAGGAATCTATCTATTCCATTCTACATACTCTGTAGGCACACCTACATTGGGCCCAACAATTCAGTATAATGTTACACTATCTCTATACTAGCCGTCAACCAAAAGGACCCTCTTCTTTTATCTAGACTTGGGAGTGGCAAGAGCTACTAATTACACACGAAAAAAAAAGAGAAACTTCTTTTTCAATCAGAATACGAATTTGTGTGCTCCTCAAGAACTAATCAATCAATTGTGTGCTCCTCAAGAACTAATCAATTAATCAACTACGCTTTGATCCCAAACTAGTAAAGATCCGCTATGTATATCACTTGTATCCTCTCCAAATCAATTTGTGCATAACATTTTCGTGTAGTGGCCATACTAATCGTCTCCCTACCATTTCAATTTCATTAGTGTCCCTAAAGGTCCTCCTCTACAACTAATAAAGTACACAAAAAATAAAAAAAATCATTTTTAATTACAAAAACAAAATTCAAATCAACAAAGATCAAAACTTTGCACTAGCATTTTATCAGCAACGGAACATGATCAAAAAGTTTACAACAAAGAGAATTATCACCTTAAAAAACAGCAAGAATCAGGAAAAAATAAAAACAAAAAACTTGAAAACATAACAGAAATGAATAAGATATGGAGAAAAATGCAGAAAAACACTTGAATTGTTACGAAACCGTCAAATAAACAGGGGAGGGAGACAAGACAAAAACTATAGATACAGAAACATATACCTAAATGCAGAGAGAGAAGGATAAAGCGAAGTAGAATTGAATGAAACGGACCGTTTTCAGTGAATTAGGGTTTAAGATTTAGATTTTTAGAGAGAGAAAGAGTAGCGGGAAACTGAAGAGATTCCGAGGAGTGAGTGAATAATATAAGTACTGGAGTACTTCGTAGTAGCAGTACAAATAATGGTTAAGTGGCGGATTTGTTGGGTTTGAATGTGAAAGTGTGTTTGAGAAGGAAGAGAGTGAAGAGGTGAATATAAACGTTACTCGCATTTGGTGTTTACAGTTTACACCGAAACTAAACTACTAATTTAAATGATATATTTATATTTAAATCTTTATTATCTTATTATAATGTTATTGTAGAGTATTATTTTGTTACTGCTTTTTCTTTTTTCTATGGAATTCCCTTTATTCTATTTCTTTTACTATGCTATGATTATATTTTTTTTGAATAGATGATCTATCGAAAATAGCTTTTCTATATTAACAAAGTAGAGATAAGATTTGTATACATACTATTCACGTCAAATCCCGCTTACGAGATTATATTGGATTTGTTATTATTGTAATATAATTTAATGATAAGAATAAATATAAAAATATATATTATGTATTTATTGGTTAATATAACTATTTGAATGCGAATAATACTTACAAAACTTACATCGTATGATTAAGATAGTCTAGTTGACGAGTACGTTAAAAACTGCATTGTTATGCAAAACGAGAACTTATACGTTCCTCCATTCGTTGTAATTTATATGGCATATTTAACTTAATGCAAAATTTAAGTTTTTTTTTTGGAATTTGTGATAATAGCAATGATGTTTGTGTGATCATGACATTAAGAATAAATGAGAGTTTTAAGTTAACTATTTAAAATATAAAAAACAAATAAAAAAAATTAAACTAGTAGAAAAATAATGTTACATAAATTTAAAGCAAATGGAATGTTATTTTTTTTTAATCTTTTATCTATTACTTTAGTCATAAAAATGAAAATATTTATCTCTTAGTAAACATAGAAGGCATTACATTTTTTAAATTTATTCTTATTATTCCAAGAATTACTCATTCAATGAAGAGATAAAGATAATTTAGTCAAATATTCTTTATGATTAATATTATTAAATAGATCTTTTAATTTGTACCTATTCAAAATCTAAACAGACAGGTAAAAATGATAGGAGAGAATAGTGATTACAATGAATAATTTTTTTAATAATATATATTAGAAATTCGTATAAATGCTAGCACGTGCATCACTTCCTTTTTATACAATCACGTCAAAACAAAGGAAAATTTCTTGTAATATGTTAATGGATGACAGGATTGTCGTCCCTTTTTTTCTTTCTTTTAGGTAACAAACTGAGTGCTCGTCCAAGCAATAAACTGGGAAAAAATTTGAGTAATTTAACACAAATCTAGAATTACTGATTGAGTTGCTATATTTCACTCATTGTCAACCTACGTCAACACTATTTTAAAGTAGCTTATTAATTTAGTTATTGTTTCGCATTGTCGGTCAAACTAGCGTGACGCTTTACTTTTATGTTTCAAACATACATCTATAAATTATCGTACACATAAAAATAAGAAAGAAAAAAATATTTTTCAAACACATATATATCACATCTCCTTTTTTCCGAGGGATATGGGATAGGGGAGTTTTTCCGATCTAAGTGACATTTTTCGAAATGAGATTATTTTATTTAATTCAGAGTCGCCACTTGGAATAATTGTTATAGTGTCCCAAGTCACCGATTTATTTTAAAATCCCAAATCGAGGAAATTGACTCTTATCTATGGTCCGCGAACACATAAGACCGGGTAAGAAATTCTGTTAACCCGAGAGAAGGTATGAGGCACTCCCGAGTTCCGTGGTTTTAGCACGGTCGCTTAATAATTAATACTTGGCCTAAGTATCTGATTTATTATATGTTTTAAACCTATTGTGCATTTTAACTTTTGACCATTTTAATTATTTGCTTAACCGCGTTTAGTATTTATGGAATTTATTTGAACAAAGCTACGATGTCATACACTTGTCGTTTTGATACACATTGCAAACCGCGTCAGGTGAAACGCACCCGCGATTTATAACATGATTGTTTTTATTATTATTTGAAGTTATGGTCAAGTCGCGTGAAACGCGCACTTGAATTGGGGTTTACGTATCATGACTATGCTACAGGAACCGTACCCATAGTTACGATGATTTATTATTAATTGCGCCTAAAGCAAGCTACGAGGTTCGGATATTATTTATTCTCCTAAGATTTGAGATTAGTGAGGCCGTGAATTATGAAATCAATTGTGAAAAGGATCAGCTTTTGCTCTTAATTATTCTGGCCCAGATAACTTAAAATTGATCATAGCACAATTGACTTTTTAAAGCCAATTAATGAGTATGTCCGGTTACTAGTCCATCAAGCTACTCCACTATCCTTTAGTCAATTGCAGTAGTACATGTTTCATTAAGCAAAGCCCAACCACCGGGCCCAATCATTTTTTTAAAAAAAACTCCAAACCTCATTTTTCAATTTCAACTAGCATACATGAATTTTATCCCCAAAGTTCAAACATTCACTACGTACCCAAAAATTATGTTTTCATCAATCTTCATATAATCAAACAAGAAAGTAACAAAATTTAACAAAGCTAATGAGACCTAACAATTAATACAGAAAAATATTTCAATCTTCATGAAGCTAAATAAGATCAAATTATATATTCAAGCATAATATCTTAACAAAACAATGATGGAGAAATGGACCTTTAAAAGATTGTTTTGAAGCTCGGATAATGGACAAGGATACAAATGGAGTCTCGACCAAAATCGACAAACGGAGCTCGAACTCGACGACTAAACTTTGGAGTTGTTGTTTTCTGTACAAAAGGGGACTGTTTCTCTGGGTTTTCGGCTCGTTTTTATCGTGCTTTTTAGCTTGGTTTCCAGTTGATTTCGGGGTTGGAGTTTGGTGATGGATTGCTGGATTTTTCGAAAGAAAGCCGAAGAAAGAATGACACGAATAGAAATTCTCTTAGCATAGAATAATCAAAAATATTTCTCTCAATTTCCTCCTCCCTTCTTTTCTCTCTTCCTTTTTTTTTCCTCACATTTTTCTTCTATTTATAGAAAAAAATTCGGAATTTTTTCAGATTTTCTTTATTATTTTATTATTTTTTAATTAAAAAGAATTCTCACTTCCCATTTTTCTTCTTTTTTAAAAAAAATAATTTCCCACTTTCCTTTACTTTAATTTTTAAATTTCTCACTTTTTTACTTTTATTATATTTAAATTCCCACCTTTTTTACTTCTTTTTTTTCACTTATTTTACTTTTTTTTTAATTTTCACTCTCTTTTACTTTTAAAAAAAAAATTCAGCTACCTTTACTTTTATTTTTTAATTCAAACTTTCTTTTACTTTTCATTTTTTTAAATTTCTACATTCTTATACTTTTATTTTTAAAAAATTTCACTTTCTTTTACCTTTTTATTAAATATTTCCATCTACTTTTACTTTTACTTTTTAATTCTATATTTCTACTTTTCCTATTTTTGTTTTTTTAAAATATTTAAATTTATTTTCAGTTTTTATTTTATTTTATTGTATTTTAAAATATATAAAAAATACTAATAGTAATAATTGATCTTTTAAATTATTATTAATTTTTACACTATATATAAAAGTGTAACAAAGCTAAAAAAATATATATTAAATTTCTGAAAATATTTACATAGTAGAAGGGATAAAAATTCAAATATAGTAAAAAGTTAGATGCTCACAATATATACATAAGATTTCCGTAGAAAACAAAGAGATATCCAGAATCTCAAATGTTGAGAGCTAATCATACTATGTACAACAACAACGACCCAGTAAAATCTCACTAATGGGGTCTGGGGAGGGTAGTGTGTACGCAGACCTTACCCCTACCCCGAAGGAGTAGAGAAGTTATTTTCGAAAGACCCTCGGCTCAAAAAAAGAAAAAGACAAAATGACAAAAAGACAAAAAGGAGACAATATTAGTATCACAACAACAATCATAGGATAAATAGGAACACCATGAAATTCAGAAGAAAGATGCAAAGCAAAGGGAGACAATATTAGTAAATATTAGTATCACCACAACAATCATAAGAAAAATAGGAACACCATGAAATCTAGAAAAAAGATGCAAAGCAAAAACGATAGCTAGTAAATAGGACATGCACTGAAAAGCGAAATAGTAAGCCACAACATTGCCACTAGCTATCTTAGACAAAAACCCTACATAGTTAGTCCCACAATGGTACGAAGTAAGGCACGACTCAACTACCTCCTAACCTACAACCCTAATGCTCGACCTCCACATCTTCCTATCAAGTGACATGTCCTCGGAAATCTGGAGCCTCGCCATATCCTGCATGATCACCTCTCCCCAATACTTCTTAGGTCGCCCTCTACCTCTTCTCGTGCCTTTCACAACCAGCTGCTCACACCTCCGTACCGCAGCATCTGGGCTTCTCCTCTGAATATGTCCGAACCATCTAAGTCTCGCTTCCCGCATCTTGTCATCAATGGGAGCCACATGCACTTTCTCCCGGATATCATCATTCCTAATCTTATCTATCCTAGTGTGCCCGCACATCCACCGCAATATCCTCATTTCTACTACTTTCATCTTCTGGATATGTGAGTTCTTAATGGGCCAACACTCAGCCCCATAAATCATGGCCGGTCTAACCACCGCTTTATAAAACTTACCTTTGAGTATCAGTGGCACTCTCTTGTCACACAAGACTCCAGATGCTAACCTCCAATTCATCCATCCTACCCCAATACGGTGTGTTACATCCTCGTCGATCTCCCATCCCCTGGATAACCGAACCAAGGTACTTGAAGCTGCCTCTACTCGAGATGACCTGCAAATCAAGCCTCACATCCACGCCCTCTTCCCCTGGCTCAGTACTGAACTTACACTCCAAGTATTCCGTCTTCGTCCTGCTCAGCTTGAAACCCTTAGACTCAAGAGCCTGTCTCCAAACCTCCAGCCTCTTGTTAACACCGGCTCGCGACTCATCAATCAGAACTATGTCATCGGCGAATAGCATGCACCATGGCACATCCCCTTGAATACGGTGTGTTAACGCGTCCATCACCAGTGCGAATAAGAACGGACTGAGCGCAAAACCTTGGTGTAACCCCATTACAACCGGAAAATGCTCAGAGTCGCCTCCTACTATCCTAACCCGAGTCTTAGCCCCATCATACATGTCCTTAATCGCCATAATGTATGGAACCGACACACCTTTTTCCTCCAGGCATCTCCAGAGAATTTCTCTAGGAACTTTGTCATACGCTTTCTCTAGGTCAATAAACACCATGTGCAGATCCTTCTTCCTCTCTCTGTATAGTTCCACCAACCTTCTAACAAGGTGTATAGATTCTGTAGTTGAACGACCCGGCATGAACCCGGACTGGTTATCGGATACAGACACTGTCATCCTCACCCTCGCTTCAACCACCCTCTCCCACACTTTCATGGTGTGACTCAGTAATTTGATACCCCTATAATTGTTACAACTCTGGATATCACCTTTGTTCTTATACAATGGAACCACCGTACTCTACCTCCACTCATCCGGCATCCTCTTCCTCTTAAAAATAATATTAAGCAACCTATTCAACCACTCCAAACCTGCTCTCCCCACACACTTCTAAAATTTCACCGGAATTTCGTCTGGCACGGTCGCTCTGCCCCTACTCATCTTACGCATAGCTCCCACGACCTCCTCAACCTCGATACGCCTGCAGTACCCAAAGTCACGGTGACTCTCGGGATGCTCCAATTCACCTAGCACAATATCCCGATCCCCCTCTTCATTCAGAAGTTTATGAAAGTAAGTCTGTCATCTCCTCTTAATCTGGGCATCTTCCATCAATACTCTACCATCTTCATCCTGGATGCATCTCACTTGGTCCAAATCCCGAGCCTTCCTCTCTCTCAACTTGGCCAGCCGGAATAACTTCTTCTCCCCACCTTTTTTCCTCAATCCCTCGTACATACGATCATAAGCCGCAGTCTTAGCCTCTGTGACCGCCAACTTAGCCTCCTTCCTAGCTTCCTTATACCTCTCCATGCACACTCGCCTCTCCTCCTCACCTATGCTCCCCACTAACTTCAGGTACGCCGCCTTCTTTGCTTCCACTTTACCTTGGACCACTTCATTTCACCACCAGTCTCCTTTGTGCCCACCAGATATGCCCGTCGAGACCCCTAACACCTCTCTCGCAGCCTCCCTAATATAGTTTGTTGTCGCTGACCACATAGTGCTCGCGTCACCACTGCTCCTCCAAGCTCCCATAGCCGACAACCGCCCCTCCAACGCTTGGGCTAATCATACTATGTACAACACAAATAATAATTGATAAGCTACACATGTGTAGTACAATATATGAGGATAGTTTTTAAATAAACACAAGTACCATGTATATAAGCTCAACTTGTAAATAATAATTTGCATTTAATTTGGTATCATACAATTATTCATTCATTGTGCGTTATTCTTTTACCCATCTACGTGTAATTAATTTTATTCGACTGACAAGAAAAAGGAGAAATTTTACAACTTGCAAATTATCTTATTTACTATTTCTTAAGTTATACAAATTCTCAAACTTTATTACAATGGCAAACAGAATCTCAACAGTACTTATGAAATAGCCGTCGAGCTTTCTTCTCTTTTTTATTTTTATTTTGAAAACTATGTGTGTTCAAATCGAACCGAAAAATCGCACCAAACCGAAAAGTGAAATCAAATCGATTAAAAAATTCGAAAAGTGAAATCAAATCGATTAAAAAATTCGAGTAGGTTTGGTTTAATTTGATTTGATATTGCGTAATAAAATTCAAACCAAACCGACATATAAATATATAATTTTATGCATAAATTACTTAGGATGAAAATTCTAGTGCCCCAATAAAACCTTCTCTGATGGCTGCTTTCTCTCTCGGTGCATGTTAGCCAAACCTGCGCTACCATGGGTAAGCGAGCTCGCATCCCGTCACAGAAGGTATTAATGGTGAAGGAAGCGTTGACCTTGCAGAGTAACAACCAGCGAGGGTACAAATCACAACTAGAAATTGGAAAATCAGTGGGTTCCAGTTCAACTAACCCTAAAACCAATGAAATAGTAATGCAACAACAGGACATTGTGAAACTGGATCAAATTGAAGCTGCTCGTTTATGGAATGAGGAAGTACTGGCCTTACCAAGTAGCAAGCAATCAGGATCAACAAGTAGTGGGAAGAAATCATGGGCGGACAAGGTCGAAGAGGAACTAGAAGCACAAAAAAAGCCAAATTCAGTGTGGGATAGCTTTGACATAGCTAAAATTGCAAACGCAGGTTACAAATTTGAATATGTTGCTCCTAAGAAACAAGGTGAGTAGTAAATTAGAGAAATTGACTTGGATGACATTAGTTCTGAAATTGCATATTGGGGGAATGCTGTAATTTGCTATGTCCTTGGGGCACATCCTCATTTTGCGGTTATACAAGTATACATTCAGAGGTTATGGGGCAAGTATGGGATAGATAGGATTGCTATGCTAAAGAATGGAGTGATTGTAGTTAGATTTAAAACTGAGATAGGAAAACAGGAGGTGATCCAGGGTGGAATTTTCCATTTTGACAACAAACCTCTCATAGTCAAAGCATGGACACCGGATTTGGAATTCACTAGAGAGGAGTTGCAAACTGTTCCAATATGGATCATGTTTTCAGGGTTGGATTTCAAGTACTGGAGCCCTAAAGGATTGAGCAAAATAGGTAGTTTGGTTGGTAAACCTCTTATGGTAGATCATAATACAGAAAAGATAAATGGACTAAACTTTGCACGAATGCTGGTTGAAGTAGAAATGGATGCCAAGTTTCCTGATGTGATATTATTTAGGAATGAGAAGGGTAAGCTGGTTGAACAGAAAGTTAGCTATGATTGGAAACCTACTCTATGTGGTCATTGCTCAAAGTATGGCCATGCAGATGAGGTATGTAGATTGGAAAAAAAAGAACCAAAAGTTCAGAACCAAAATGAAGAAATTAGAGTAAAGCATGGAGGTGGGCAAATAGAAGTAAGAAATAAACAACCTCTTGTGAACAAATTACAAGGGGGAGACAAAGGAAAGCACCATAGTTCACCTACTAAAACTGGTAACTTACAAACAACTGGGAAAAATAAGACAGATGAGGGGTCAAGTTGGCAGACTCTACTTAAATATGGCAAGGGTATGGTCAAGCAGACTACACGGATAGAGAGTTCCAACTCTTTCCAGGTGCTACATAGGAATGATACACATGTTGAGTGTTCAAAAGGAGCAACAATGTCAAATGTGGGAGGACAATCTATTCCTCAAATGGGGAATGGATAGTTTACTTAGTTGGAATTTTAGAGGGCTCAATGCCCCTAATAAGCAAAAGGAAGGTAAGCTCCTTTGCAACGAAGAAAAAATTGGCTTAATATGCCTAGTTGAAACAAAAATTAAAAAAAAAAGACAAATTAGATGGTATAGCAAGGAAGTTGTTTGCTGGATGGGAGTACTTATCCAATCTAGAAACTCATTATAATGGTCGAATTTGGATAACATGGCGACCAAACTACTATGTGATAAAACATGTTCATATCTCACCTCAGATTGTGACTTGTGAGGTGTTCTTCATCTTCATCCCAATGCAGCTGAAGTTTGATATATCCTATGTGTATGCCTTCAACACTAAGGAAGAAAGGAGGAAGTTATGGGATGAATTGGTGAGGCATAGCAGGGGATGCACTAAGCCATGGCTAGTACTGGAGATTTTAACTCAGTGTTACACTCAACAGATAGAATTGGAGGGAATGTAGTAACTTGGGCAGAGGTGATTGATTTCCATCAATATGTGCAAGGAAGTGGATTGATGGAAATGCCTACTCAAGGGAATAGATATACTTGGAATGACAAAAATGATGAGCAGGGGATCTTTTCCAAAATAGATTGGATCTTTATGAATGGTGAATGGCTTGATAAAATGCCAACTTGTAATGCTAGATTCCTTGCTGAGGGAATTAGTGATCATTTCCCGACTAAGGTATCATTACATATAGAGGATATGAAAATAGAGGTTCATTTAACTTTAGTAACATTTGGGTACACCACCCTCAATTTAATGCAACAATCAAAGATGTGTGGGACATGAATATTGAAGGATATACAATATACAGAGTGGTGCAGAAACTAAATCTATTGAAGAGAAGTTGAAGAGACTACAATCTCATCCAATTCACAGTATTATGGCAGAAGCAGAAGAGGACAGGAGAACACTTAAAGCAAGTTCAGGGACAATTGCAACAGAGCCCTATGAATGTAGCTCTGCAAAGTAGAGAAACTGAAGTCTATCAAAAATTCAGGAGATATTCCTTCTTAGCAGAAGTATACCTGCAACAGAAGAGTAAAGCCAATTGGATTAGATTAGGTGATAATAACACCAGTTACTTCTATTCAGTAATAAACACCGAAAGCTGAAGCAAGCTATTACATAACTGAAGGATGCAGATGGCAATTGGCAGACAAACCCTGATATAATTGCAACCATGTTTGTAGATTTCTATGAAGATCTATTGGGGAAGTGTTCAAGTACAAGAACTAAAGCAGAGGAAGGTATCCTGAAGAATGGTAAAATACTGTCAACAGAACAATAGATGGAACTAATAAAATCTTTTGGGGACAATGATGTAAAGGAAGCAATGTTTTACATTGGTAATAATAAAAGCCTAGGGCCTGATGGTTATGGCAGTAGGTTTTATAAAGCAGCCTGGCAAGTGGTAGGGCAATAAGTAACTGAGGCAGTGCTTGAATTTTTTCAGAATGGGAAGTTACTCAAGCAGATTAATACAACTAGTATTTCTCTTATACCTAAGATGGATGTGCCAGAATATGCTAGCTAATCCATACCATTCTCCTGCTGTAATGTCCTCTACAAATCTATATCTAAACTTATATGTGATAGGTTGAAAGTTGCTGTGAACTACTTGATAGCTGATAACCAATCAAGTTTTGTGCAAGGAAGATCAATGATGCACAGTGTGTTGATTTGTTATGACCTGTTAAGACACTACAACAGGAGGACAAGTCCTAGATGTTTGATGAAAATTGATTTGAGGAAAGCTTATGATATGGTGAGTTGAGAATTTCTTGAGGAAGCTTTAATAGGCTTTGGATTTCTAGACATATTTTTTCATCATGATATATGTTTCAACAACTAGATTCTCTATTAAGGTGAATAATATGGGGCATGGTTTCTTTGCAAGAAAGAGGGGCCTGCGGCAAGGTGATCATATGTCATCTTTACTATTTGTTATAGTCATGGAATACTTATCTAGAGCATTGAAGACAATTAGCATGCTCCCTGACTTCAGATTCCACCCAATGTGTAAAGGCTTGAGGCTTACTCACCTTATATTTGTTGATGATCTCATGTTATCATGCAAGGGTAATGTAAGTTCAGTTAAGAGAGTAATTGAAGTTCTGCACCACTTTGGTAAGGTCTCGGGTTTGACTGCTAATCTGGACAAATCCAGCATTTTTATATCTGGGGTGGAGAAGAGCATAAAAGAAGAACTTTTAGCCATTACAGGCTTTTCATTGGGGACATTTCCTATCAGATATCAGGGGATGCCATTATCCCCTAAGAAATGGAGTAAAATAGACTACCAAATGTTAGTTAGCAAGATCACTCAAAGGATCACCGTTACATATGCTAAGCATTTCTCTTATGATGGCAAGCTGTAGATTGTTAATACAATATTGTTCTCTATACACAGTTTCTGGGGGTCTGTTTTTATTTTGCCTCAAAGTGTCCTAAAGGAGGTAGACAAATTATGTAGAGAATATCTGTGGGGAAAGAGTGAAGATAAGAAGAAAGTGGCACTAGTTGCTTGGGAAAAAATGTGTTGCCCAAAGAAACTAGGAGGCTTAAACATTAAAGGAAGCAGGGATTGGAACATAGCTTCGGTGTGGAAGTTGATATGGCAACTGTTAATGTGAAAGGAGTCTCTATGGATGAAATGGGGTATATATATGAAGTCTGAACCAAATATATGGAGTCACAAACCTCCCCTAGACTGTAGTTGGTACTGGAAGAAACTGAATTCTCTTAAGGAGGTAATGGAGGATTGGTATAATCAAGGTAGGTATAAGCTCACAAGCAACATAGAGTACTCAATCACTCAGAGTTACCTTTCCCTAATTGTCCAATACAACAAGCTTGAGGTAGCTACACTGGTATGGACAGCCTTGGCCCAGCCAAAGAATAGATTCATTATGTGGCTAGCAGTCCAAAGAAGATTACTTACCAAAGAAAGGATGCTTAAACTCCACATTCAGCTGGAGGATTCCAGCTGCTATTTATGCAATTGTCAGGTGTTGGAAACCAATGAACACCTATTCAAGGAGTATGATTGGAGTAAGTTAGTATGGCAGGTTGTGCTGCAATGGATAGGGATAACTGTACAAGTTGCTGATGCAAAAATCATGCTGGAATCTATAAAAAAGAAACACTGGAAGGTGTTTAAGAAGGAACTGGAGGCAGCTATATGTGCAACAGTGATATATCATACTTGGAGAGTTAGGAATTGGAAGTTATTTCGTGAAGTAAATGTACATAGTAGTGAGGTGATAATAATAATAAAAAGGGAGATTAAGGAAAGAGTAGAGATGCTAAGGGCATCAAAGAAAGCACAGAAATGTAGGAGGCTAGTTCAGGATATATAGTGTAATTAGAGGATTACTATGTTTTGTTGAGGCCTAAAGTCTGCATTCAGAACTTAGGTGCTCTTTATTTTGTATTGGTTTTGGAGGTCAATGGTAATATTTACATTTGTTACCAAATATATATATATATATATATATATATATATATATATATATATACTTTTAAGACTTTATATAGAATTGTTTTTAAAACATATCTAGAAATATTTATTATCCTCTCATGGGATGTAATATTCAATAGAACTATGAAGTGTATCCATTTTATTTTACTTTAAATAATGGATTGTATCATCACTATCTTATCAAGTGTTATTGAAATGCACCAATCTTTTTGTTCTTTCATATTCATATATCAAGATATGTTAAATTCTTATATCTTTTGTGAATTTGAAATGATATTTCGATAATTTTAAAATTAAATAGAATATATCATTATTTAGGTTTAATATTAATTTTTGTGTTTACTTATTAAATCCGGTTAACCTTGAAATTAAAGCGTAAATCAACGAAAAATTATTGTTAGAAGACTAAGAAAATAACTAGCATATGTTACTAAAAACTTCTCCCATAGTAATATATTAATTGGTCATATGTTTGTCAATTTATTCTATTTTTACTAAAAATATATTCGTTTATCAAAACTTTATTTATAATTTTAATAAAGTAAGATTAAAATAATATTCATATAACAAAAAATTCAAGAAACCTGAAAATACTGACAAACCGAACCAATCCAAACCGATATAGTTGGCTTGGTTTGGTCTTCATTAGTGGCGAACCAGGAAATTCAATAAGGGTGTTCAAATTTTGAACACCCTTTGCTAGTGAGCTATGCAATGGTGTTCAAACTTTAAAGTATATTTTTATTCAATAACAAGTAATATTTTACCTTACACGTAGTATAATTTTTGGCGAAGGGTGGTCAGTTGACCACTCTTGGGCTAACATAGCTTCTCCCGTGGTCTTGATAAAAATCGAACTAGCCCGGTGCATGTACACCCCTAATGAAAACACATATTTTGTAGGAATATAACCTAAGTAACTGGTCTCAGCCGCCTTTTTTGTCAATCAAAGACGAAAATACTTCTTGAAATGACTACAATATAATAGAATTGAGACGCAACGGAAGACGTATATATCATCAAGGTTTGTGTTGTAGAATAGATAAAATTTCTCCACTAACCAGCCCTATGAATGAAATATATCTTGGTAGGAAAAATATTTCCCTTATGTGGCGTGAATCAAATTAATCGAGCTCTAATGCACGTATCAACTCCTAATGCACGTATCAAGTTGACGAGACGCGTTAATGATGGGGAGATTGATGAAGATGGGGTTATGATGGGGTTGCATCAGGGGTTGGCACTCAAACCTTTTTTCTTTGCTCTGGTGATGGACGTACCGACGCGCCACATCCAAGGGGAGGTGTCGTGGTGCATGCTATTTGCAGAATATATATATATATATATATATCACTACTAGAAATCTGGCAAATTTCTTCCAAGGCATTCCGACCGACTTTGGTCGGAATAAAATACCGACCGAAATCGGTCTGAAACAAAGAAAAATGGTCAAAAAATCAAATAAAAATTTATAAAAAAGTATACCGATCGATATCGGTCGATTTATTTGGTCCCACAAAAAAAAATTATTTTTTCGACCGCCTTCGGTCGAAAAATGGTCAATCTTTGACCAAAGACTGGTCAAACTTGCATATTATCTATAAAAATAATGATTAATTAAAAGAAATATATAATACCAACCGATGTCGGTCGGAATTTTGAATTTAATTTTTTTTCGCCCTACGTCAATTGCATTTTTTTTATAATAAATAATTATTTATCATATAATTATAAATTTTCCGACCGATATCGGTCGGAAATTGTAAATTGTATATATATTTATTTTTGTATATAGATACACTATCATGACCCAAAATCTGATTAGTCGTGATGGCACCTAACCCACCCGCTAGGTAAGCCACTTAACCACTAACCAATTCCAATAACAATTAATAAAGCAATTTAAGTAAAGAAATCTTAATCTTACACATTCTCTAAGAACTAAGAGTACAAATCATGAGCTTCTAAGAATAGAGTTACAAAGCGAAAATGAAATAAATATATAGTCGGTTTGAAAAGTACATAAACAGAGTTTTATAGATCTAAGGCTACCACGAACAAGATGTAGCTACAACCGGGACGCAGGTACATCTTCAATCCAGCTCCCATCGAACACAACAACATCAACAACCAATATCTACACGCAATATGCAGAAGTGTAGTATGAGTACAACCGACCCCATGTACTCAATAAGTAATAAACCTAACCTTAGGTTGAAAGCAGTGACGAGCTTATACAAAGGTCAGAGTTCAACTCCCATAACCAACACCAGTTCATAACAACATAAAGCATGTAATACCAGAAGTAACTCAACAATCAAATGCTCAACAAAACATGACGTCGAAAAATAGTTCTGCCTTTCAAGTACATCAATGAAAAACCTAAATCGTTTACCGGAGTTGCGAAAAATATGAATAAGTTTGAAAACATTTAATTTTCCCAAAATACTTCCAATAATAAACAGTATGTTTCTTTTTCTTTCTAGATAACCAGTGTAAAACAAATGCATCACTATGGCCATCGGCCAACATGTGTGAGAAATCATGAATGATGTGATACCGAACAACATGAGAAAAATATATTTTTATCCGTGTATGTCATGTGTGCATGTCAATGCAATGTATCTCAGAGATGAACTCATGTACTCACACTCTCTGAGTACTCGATCTCACTGTCTCATACTTTTCACTCATCATGCTCAACCACTCGGTACTGTATATGGCCCAGTAAAATCCATCCTGGAACATATACAACACTGACTGTAAGTCAACCAGCACTGAGAAAAAAGGGCAATCCAACCCTGTAGAGAAATCCATCTCCAAGTATCAAATACTTCGGACAAATCCATGTCCAGGGAGATCCATCCCTCAATAATATCATCCACGCTCACTAGGGTTGTACAGATTTCGGAGGGGCTCCATCAGCCCAAGCGCTATAAACCGCACGGACAACTCACATGCTGCACGGACAACTCACGTGCCATAATATCAAAATCAATATATGGATACGCACGAACAACTCATGTGCTGCACGAACAACTCACGTGTTATAGTATCAATATCCTCACAAACAGGCCCCCGGCCTCACTCAATCATCAATCTCTCCAGTCTCACTCACGGGCTCTCAATGTCATGAACTAGCCCGACGAAAATGACATGATGTATCAATAAATAACAACTGAGACTAAGATATGATATGAATGCATGAATATGACTGAGTACGAAATATCAATGAAATCAGTGAAATGATAGCAAGAAATGACCACTATGGGTCCTAGCAGTATCGTCATATAGCCTAAACATGATATCTAGCATAACCGACAACTCAATTACTTTATCACATGGTGAAAATACAGACATCAACAAAGTAGGACCACTATATAGTGCCACGAAAACAATAGAATCCCAATTCACATGGTGCACGCCCACACGCCCGTCACCTAGCGTGTGGGTCACCTCAATACCAATCACATAACACGTATTTTGGGGCTTCATACCCTCAGCACTCAGATTAGAAGAGTTACTTACCTCGAACAAGCCAAAACCAATACTGAGCAAGCCAAGCGATGGTCCAAAGATGCCATCCCGCGCGTTCCGACCTCCGAACGACTCAAAACTAACCAAAAACAACTCAAATCCGTCTCCAAACATCCCGAATCTAGTCACAAGCAGTTCAATACAATCAATATAGGCTAAAGGAATTAACTTCACAAAACAAATACGAAATTGTAGCCAAAATCCGAAATCGACCCAAACCCGACCCTCGGGCCCACGTCTCGAATTTCGATAAAAGTCAAAAAATCTGAATGCTCATTCACTCACGAGCCCAACCATACCAAATTCATAAAAATCCGACACCAATTGGTCATTCAAATCCTCAAAACTACCTCTCCAAATCCCTAGCCTCAAATCCCCAATTTACAGCTCAAAAACACACCATCTAGGTGGAAAATCAGTGGGGAAACATAATTATTGAATAAAAATGAAGACAAGGAACTTACCTTAAGAATCCCACTTGAAAAGCCCTCTCAAAATCTCTAAAATCCGAGCTCAAAATGATGAAATGAAGCCAAAAATCTCGGACCCCGCTGATATAGGTTTTGCCCAGGCACTTCTGCACCTGCGGAGCCTAGGCTCGCACCTGCGCGCCCGGTGGTGCGAAAAATCTGGATGCACCTGTGAAAACGACTAACTTTGGCTGCCTCCGCTCCTGCGATCCATGGTCCGCATCTGCGCTATTGCAGGTGCGGAGAAACCATCACACCTGCAACCCCTGCTGTTCTCCACCCTTTCCGCACCTGCGCTCAACCTGCCGCACCTACGGCATTGCACCTGCGGTCCCCTCTCCGCAGGTGCGGTCATACCAGCAGCTTTCAGACTTCAGCAAGTTCTCAAATCACATTCCAAATTCGTTAACCACCTGAAATCAACCCGAGGCCCCCCGGGACCTCAACCAAACATACCAACAAGTCTTATAACATCATACGAACTTAATCGAATCTTTAAATCACCTCCAACAACATCGAAAACACAAACTACACACAGATTCAAGTCTAAGAAACTTTAAAATTTCCAAATTCTACAAACGACACCAAAACCTATCAAATCACGCCCGATTGATCTCAAATTTAGTACACAAGTCACATTCGACGTTACAGACCTGCTCCAACTTTCGAAATCGAAATCTGACCCCGATATCAAAAAGTCCACTCTCGGTCAAACTTTCCAAATTTCAACTTTCGCCATTTCGAGCCAAATTCAACCACAGACCTCCGGTCAACTCTCCCAATTTAAAGCTTCAACAATGAAATTCTTTCTTCCAATTCGATTCCGAATAATCTGAAAGTCAAACCCAATGATTCACACAAGTCAAAATACATCATACGGAGCTACTCATGCCCTCAAACAACCGAGCGAAGTGTAAATGCTCAAAACGACCGGTCGGGTCGTTACATCCTCCCCACTTAAACATACGTTTGTCCTCTAACGTGCCAAGAGTTGTTCCAAAAGCCATCAAATCATCATGTAACCTTACCATGTACATACCCGGGGGTGATCCCACGTCACCCTGTCCCATATAGGCCCGACAACACAACATAACTATAGTTTCTTAATTCAACCCAGCCCATAAATCTTAGAATCCAATTTCCAACATCCGAAATTTCTATAAGATCAGAATCTCGCATCTACACACTGTATAAGTCTGAACAAGCTGTAACAAGCCTTCACCATAACCCAAGATGTAATCATATAATGTACCGCATAACTCAAATACTCATAGCGATAATTTCAAATCACAGTAGCTGCTCAAAATAACCCAATACCGGTAATAAACCTTATATCAAACAAAATATCGTTCTAAGACCTTCGTACACCGCCGATGATGAAAGAAACACGCAGAACTCATAACGATTCATCAGATCAACTAGTTATGGAATTCCTTCTCATTCGACAAGAACTATAGCCAATTCTAAGCCAACTTTCGATATTATCCTTCCAAACATGCTGTAATCAATTCCGATAGTATCCATTTTAGGTCCAATGATCTCATCTCATCCAACACGAATACTCTAGTGACATGCCATATCAATACATTCTAACGCCATAACCTGTGCAATCTGTGCACCAATAAGCAACCTTCCAAATATACTCAAATCATAGAAAACTGATTCAGACAGTAGAACTGTCCCTCAAGCTCAACAAGTACCACTACAATGCAATGCTAAGAACCTATCACACACTGTATAACCAAAACACTCGAATCTAACACAAGGAATCATATCTCAACATAACTCCGCTGCAATACGTGACCCCGTCTAAACACTAATCCATATGAAATACCTTAGCCACCATGCTCAAAATCAATAACCACGCGAAATTCGACATCAAGTACCCAAGGTGCATTACCGTAATCCAGGAGATCAAATAGCACAATACCACAATCTGAAAAGAACATAGCCAATGCGCAAACAATCACGCAATACTCAAATACTCATCTCGCTCAAATCTCGCTATAAAGCCCAAATAGAACCACACCGTGTGTGCATATAACCCACGAATTGCAACCCCTCGTAGCATAGAAGAGTAACTCACAGATCATTTCAGAACACGAATAAGCTCAACAACAACCGAATGTCACATCCCTCAATAATAGCAGCACAGATCCAACCAATCCGACTCGACGTAGAATACCCATCCTAGTTGGGCCTACCAATGGGCTCCCAAATCAACTATGGGCACCCACACATGGATAAATAACCCTCCAAAATCCCACAATGACTAAATCATAACACATATTATCGTCTAGCAAGCTTCGGCAATGACTTCACAGTCCACAACCATGAAAATAACCTGCTCTTGAGAACTCCCAGTCTCCAAATCCATAGAACACACGAATCCCATCTCCACCGCCAGAATGTCTAACACATCTCTCATACACGATCATCCCACGAGAAATACTTCTAAAATTCTTTCGTGCCACATGGCAAAATTTGAATATCAACAGTCGATCAACTAGGAGAGTGCCATAATACCAATGAAGTGCCCATAAATCAAAACACATTGCCCCTTCTGAATGTATACTCTCATCAGGCCATACTGATTAGTAATATCATTTGCCTAGTCATCTGAAACCGTCCATGTTGCCTACGAATTTATGTCCTTCCCTTCAAAACTGAACTGTGACCTTGCACAAGCAAATCTCAATCCCACGCAATACACCGCGTCTACTATGCCATCATGCGAAGAGTACAAGAATCTTATAATCAACTCCGAGTCACAAGCAGAATACATACTCGATCAATCAGAAACCTTCCATTTGATCTCATCCCGGAGAAAATTCTAATATGCAACATATTCCTCACACCGGTAGGAAATATACTCCTCGAACCGTGGTAAAAACTATTGAGAACTCTTTGAAACCCATTTGCACATAACCAAGCTATCAGAACCGAATCTCTCTAACTCAACCCATCCACGTTGGTCGTCAAAACCCAAGAGCATTGCCACAAAACACCTGTGGAGACTAGCCACATCATAAGTACCTAAAGAACTGATTATATCCATTACTGTGCCAACCCAACCTACTACCAAGCTGTCCTATTTCTCCAAGTCCTTTCCAAATTATCTTCAAATTGATACTTCTCCTTGCTGGAACACCAGGATCCTTAGCCAAAATTCACCACACAAGAGACCCTAGTATAAAACCACAACACCCTAAGGCCCATAAGCCGCTGACTCTTCTCTTAAGCACCCCAAAGCACCACAATCGCGACACACACTCTAAAGAGACCTTATATGAACCTAAAACTATTTCCTTCACCTTTTTGATACTGAAATGCATAATCCACAATGATATAAAAATTCCACAAGTCTCGACACAGTCCAATGCAAATATCAGATCCTAGCCATACACCAATCCGAAATTCCCAATTGCTACATATAATTCTTGAATCCATTAGAACCATTCTCGAGAGTCATCCACTCTGTTCAAATCTCGATTGCACCGCCCCAAACGGGCCAAACGATTGGTGCCCCATTGGCACGACGACGCCCAAAGGAGTAATCCTCACCTTAACGCGACCAAGCAAATTCCTACTCCATACACACTATATCTTTCACAAATAACCACTCAATCATTCCATGATTCCCATATACCCATAGAGTGTAATACAACCCGTATCCAGAAATCCCCTTACTCGAGTCATCCTCAATCTCAACCCCTGCAGTCATAGTTGATTCACCAGTATACCTCAAACCGTAACCAATACAACACATAATCGTGCAATCAACTCGTCGATAACAGACTCCCTCACTTGGCTGAAAGCCATAGATTAAAACACTCCATAATTTACAATACCCATACTCTATTACTGCCAGAATTCCGCACTGAAATTCAACTAAGTCCTTGCAAGCTCATGTAACACAAACCATATAATACCTCAAATCATCTGCAAATCTCGCATTCATCCTCGTGATAGTCAGGTCAACTGTTACAACCGATCCAAACTCAAATCGCACAATTATCATTCACTGGTAAAGGAGAACTCTCTACAAAAACATCATAGGGATCACACAACCTCAGGACACCTCGCAGGAGATAACCCATCGGCTTGCCTCAAGCTGACATTTCTCTATACTCTCCCACAGTCACGATTACTATGCAATCACTTAATCATCTCGATTCTGAACTCCTCAACAAGACATGAGAATCTTCTTCACTCCACAACTAAACAACATAAGAGATCCCTCAACACACCCATAACTCGAGACCATACGCCAAATCAAGACAAAAATCTGAAACCCCATAATCCTTGCTACATCTCAAGTAAACTCTTCTCGTCACATTGGAACAATCTGAACACATCTCACAGTTACATCATACTCACCACATAGTCATCCAATCACAAATTCCACTAATAGGGACACCAACAGACCTATAAGTCCCAAAAGCACGTGCTCACACAATCGAAATCTCAGTGCTCAAGCTACCGTCAAAACCCGTCCTCAAGTCCTCCAGACTGGCTCATCATCAGCACGCCAAAATCACATATCGCACCTCAACCATGGAATCACAAGCCGCCGGCACACAACCGATACCGAGCGCTCAGGTGCGCATACGAATGCGTGGAAGGAATTCAAAGAGTTACGCTTCGAGCTGAATCAATGCCGCATGATAAGGAAAGAAAGATGAGAAGTATATCCTAAATGTCCTGTAGCCTCTCGAAGATAGGTATGGACGTCATCATACTGATCCACAAGACTCTACAAGACACTTGCTCATGACTTATAAAACCTATAAACCTAGAGCTCTGATACCACCTTGTCACGACCCAAAATCCGACTAGTGGTGATGGCACCTAACCCACTGCTAGGTAAGCCACTTAATCACTAACCAATTCCAATAACAATTAATAAAGCAATTTAAGTAAAGAATTATCTTAATCTTATACATTCCCCAAGAACTGGTAGTACAAATCATGAGCTTCTAAGAATAGAGTTTACAAAGCAAAAATGAAATAAATACATAGCCGGTTTGAAAAGTACATAAATAGAGTTTTATAAATCTAAGGATATCACGAATAAGAGGCAGCTACAATCGGGACGCAGGTACATCTTCAATCCAGCTCCCATCGAACACACCAACGTCAGCAACCAACATCTGCATGCAAGGTGCAGAGGTATAATATGAGTACAACCGACCCATGTACTCAATAAGTAACAAACCTAATCTTAGGTTGAAAGTAGTGACAAGCTTGTACCAAGGTCAGAGTTCAACTTCCATAACCAACACCAGTTCATAACAACATAAAGCATGTAATACCAAAAGTAACTCAACAATCAAATGCTCGACAAAACATGACTTTTGAAAATAGTTCTGCCTTTCAAGTACATCAATGAAAAACCCAAATCGTTTACCGGAGTTTCCAAAAATATGAATAAGTTTGAAAATATTTAATTTTCCCAAAATCCTTTCAATAATAAACAACAGGTTTATTTTTTTTCCCCAGACAACCAGTGTAAAACAAATACACCACTATGGCCATCGGCCAACATATGTGAGAAATCATGAATGATGTGATACCGAACAACATGAGAAAAATATATTTCTATCCGTGTATGTCATGTGTGCATGTCAATGCAATGTATCTCAGAGATGAACTCATGTACTCACAATCTTAGAGTACTCGATCTCACTGTCTCATACTTTTCACTCATCATGCTCAACCACTCGGTACTGTATATGGCCCATACGGCCCAGGGAAATCCATCCAGGAACATATACAACACTGATTGTAAGTCAACCAGCACTGAGGAAAAAGGGCAATCCAACCCTGTAGAGAAATCCATCTCCAAGTATCAAATACTTCGGACAAATCCATGTCCAGGGAAATCCATCCCTCAATAATATCATCCACGCTCACTAGGGTTGTACAGATTCCGGAGGGGCTCCTTCAGCCCAAGCGCTATAAACCGCACGGACAACTCACGTGCTTCACGAACAACTCACGCGCCATAATATCAAAATCAATATATGGATACGCAAGGACAACTCACGTGCTGCACGGACAACTCACGTGCTATAGTATCAATATCCTCACACACAGGCCCAGCCTCACTCAGTCGTCAATCTCTCCAGTCTCACTCACAGGCTCTTAATGTCATGAACTAGCCTGACAAAAATGATATGATGTATCAATAAATAACAACTGAGACTGAGATATGATATGAATGCATGAATATGACTGAGTACGAAATATCAATGAAATCGGTGAAATGATAGCAAGAAATGACCACATGGGTCCTAGCAGTATAGTCATAAAACCTAAACATATATGTAGCATGATTGACAACTCAATTACTTTATCACATGGTGAAAATACGAACATCAACAAAGTAGGACCACTATATAGTGCCACGGAAACAAAAGAGTCCCAATTCACATGGTGCACGCCCACACGCCCGTCACCTAGCATGTGCGTCACCTCAATTCCAATCACATAACACGTATTTTGGGGCTTCAAACCCTCAACACTAAGATTAGAAGAGTTACTTACCTCGAATAAGCCAATACCAATGATGAGCAAGCCAAGCGATGCTCCAAAGATGCCATCATGCGCGTTCCGACCTCCGAACGGCTCAAAACTAACCAAAAACAACTCAAATCCATCTTCAAACTTCCCGAATCTAGCCACAAGCAGTTCAATACAATCAATATAGGCTAAAGGAATTAATTCCACAAAACAAATACGAAATTATAGCCAAAATCCAAAATCGGCCAAAAACCGACCCTCGGGCCCACGTCTCGAAATCCGACAAAAGTTACAAAATCTGAAAGCTCATTCACTCACGAGCCCAACCATACCAAATTCATCAAAATTTGACACCAATTGGTCATTCAAATCCTCAAAACCAACTCTCCAAATTCCTAGCCTCAAATCCCCAATTTACACCTCAAAAACACACCATCTAGGTGGGAAATCAGTGGGAAAACATAATTATTGAAGAAAAATGAAGACAAGGAACTTACCTCAAGAATCCCACTTGAAAAGCCCTCTCAAAATCTCTAAACTTCGAGCTTAAAATGATGAAATGAAGCCAAAAATCTCGGACCCCGCTGATATGGGTTCTGTCCAGGCACTTCCGCACCTGCGGAGCCTGGGCTCGCACCTGCGCGCCCGTTGGTGCGAAAAATCTGGGTGCACTTTCGAAAATGACTAACTCCGACTGCCTCCGCTCATACGATCCATGGTCTGCATCTGCGCTATCGCAGGTGCGGAGAAACCATCGCACCTGCGACCCCTGCTGGTCTCCACCCTTTCCGCACCTGCTCTCAACCTGCCACACCTGTGGAATAGCATATGCGGTCCCCTCTCCGCAGGTGCAGTCACACCAGCAGCTCTCAAACTTAAGCAAGTTCTCAAATCACATTCCAAGTCCATTAACCACCTGAAATCAACCCGAGCCCCCCCGGGACCTCAACCAAACAAACCAACAAGTCTTATAACATCATACGAACTTAATCGAATATTCAAATCACCTCCAACAACATCGAAAACACGAACTACACACGGATTCAAGCCTAAGAAACTTCAAAATTTACAAATTCTACAAACGACGCCAAGACCTATCAAATTACGTCCGATTGACCTCAAATTTTGCACACAAGTCACATTCGACGTTACGGACCTGCTCCAACTTCCGAAATCGTAATCCGACCCTGATATCAAAAAGTCCACACCCCGTTAAACTTTCCAAATTTTAACTTTCGCCATTTCGGGCCAAATTTAACTACGGACCTCCAAATCACAATCCGGACGCGCTCCTAAGTCCAAAATCACCCAATGGAGCTAATGAAACTATCAAAATTCCAATCCGAGGTTAAATGCTAAAAGTCAAACTTGATCAATTCTCTCAATTTAAAGCTTCAACAATGAAATTCTTTCTTCCAATTCTATTCCGAATAACCTGAAAGTCAAACCCAATGATTTACACAAGTCAAAATACATCATACGAAGCTACTCATGCCCTTAAACAACCGAGCAAAGTGTAAATGCTGAAAATAACTGGTCGGATCATTACATACACATACATACATATGCGGCCACACACATGCACATCACACACACACACACACACACACACACACACACACACACATATATATATATATATATATATATATATATATATATATATATATATATATATATATATAGGCCAAATACCTATTCGGCCCCTTAAACTTGGCTTCAGTTTTCATTTTAACACTTTAACTAAGACCAGTACCTATTGAACACTTAAACCTTATCTTACTTATACCTATTAAACATATTTTTTATAACCCTTAATAGACTTCAAAGCGTGAAGCTACTTGCCATTGACCTAACAAATGACACCAATAAGAAAAAGATAAGCCAACAGAGAAAAAGAAGAGTAAAAAATCTAGAAAGGAAAAAAGAGAAAGAGAAATGGGTTTCATTCCATCTGCTTAAACATTGAGTATTGGGGAGAGTCTTCTATGGAATCTGATTTATTTCAAGCTCTGCAGCAGATTGACGATGTATGAGATTGGTCCATTGACTAAAAAATAAATATCTGAAGACAAAAAATAATTTGAAGTTCAGGAAAAATTTGTAGAGCTTCATGGTCGAAAAATTCTCCATCGTCGTCTTCTTCGTCAATATCATACTTCACCAATTTTCTTTGATCCAATTTCTGATCAATTTTAGTTATCTCATCAATTCAACCTTCTGAATCAACTTGTTTTTCGTCTCTGAATTTTTAAATCTCTGTTTCATGTAAGGAGGGAAGGGAAAGGATCGAGGGTGGTGGTGGCAGTGATGGGTAGAGAGGAGGAAGAAGGGGAAGGGTGGAGGGTGGTGTACAGAGAAAGAAGAACGAAGGAAAATGATCGCACCAATGGCAGATGAGCGGCAGTAATGGAGTTAATAAGATGGTGATATAGTTTCTTTAGAAAAAGGGATTTTCATTTAAATAAAAAAGAAAGAAAAAATATAATTTCAGATCCATTCACGCACTTAAGAGTGGTGAAATACATATTTTTTTGCCATGACAGCTATTGTGTTTAATAAGCACAAATAAGACAGGGTTTGAGTGTTCAATAGGTACTGTCTTTAGTTAAAGTGTCAAAATGAAAACTGAAGCCAAGTTTAAGGGATCGCATAGGTATTTGGCCATATATATATATATATATATATTCTCAAATTGTGTGATTTGACCGAGTATATGTTATTATTGCTACAACTTATATTTTAATATAACACTACATCATATATGCTCGGGCCCAATATCCAAAAATGTTCAAAGATCAAAGCACCAGTTATAATTATACATATAGCTTCTAGTCCATGTAAATCAACAACTCTCAATGAAGCTTATGCTTTTTGTAATGGGAGAAACCTACAGGAGGACACACTAAGCATGTTAGAAGCAAGGACTAAAAGTCAGTAGTTAAACTATAGTTTGACGGAAACACTCGTAGAGCCGTAATTAAAATAAGCTACATTCAACCTAAAAGAAAAATACAACTACATTTAAATGCAATAAAAAGTTTGTACAGGACATGGAAGATGAAATATATACACTGTTGTTTGTTTCATCACTCCCGCAAAGGTACACACTATTAATTTAAAGCGGCAAGAATATTGGCAGCAATAGAAGAACACAGTTGGCATTTTCTTTTCGCTGCAGAAGTTTAATCTTGACTGATATGCTTATTCTCTAAGGAACAACATGAGAATGGTTATTTGTGCACTTGAAGCCTCAACAGAAAAGCTAGAAACTCCACTACTTTATGGTTGTAGTCTTCTGTGATGTACACTGCAGTAGATCAAGTTTTCATGGAGTACTAATGGCGACAAATTGTGATTGTGCGCAAGGCAGTTGTTCCCATTGCTACCCTCACTCATATTTGTAGTCCAACTAATATGTAAACATTAGATATTTCAGTCGCAACAAGGAATTAACTTATTGTTAGATAGATAAAAGGATTGACATTAACCAAGAAAATCCTAACAAATAAATAGCAATTTCTTAAATTTCTGGAACTTGTTAGAGTGAAAATGCAATTTAAAGGCGAAGGTATGCAAGACTTCTTTGCCTATTTCCCTTTCTCATTCTCGAGTTGATTATCTATTCAAACTGAGAAACTTCATATCATGACTTGGTCGACTATGGAACCTATGAACGCCAATGACTTCTAATGTTGGGCCGATGTTGTGCATGGCTCCAACTCTAAGATATGCATATGCTATCAGAAATGCAGGACCTTGAATAAGAGAAAGACAATAATTTGATCTAGATCTATCATAATTCATTTACAAAAGTATACTAAATGTACAATATTTACCAAACAGGGACGAAATGAAGGTTGCTTTGACGAAAGAACAGAGTACTTCTCTAAGTCCTCCAACGAGAAGAAAGAAGAAATAATAAAGTTTCTGCCATGTGACCATGAGGTCACGGATTCGGGTCGTGAAAACAGTCTCTTGAAAAAAGACAAGGTAAGGATGCGTACAATAGACCCTTGTAGTTTGTCCCTTCTCTGAAAACTCCGCGCATAACGAAAACTTAGGACTGATATAAGCATACTGAATGATGTGCTCTTGAGTCATAGACAATTAAAGCACATGTTTTTTTTATAAGGTAAATTGTATTAATCAAAAGAGAGCAAAAAACTCTCGTATACAAGAAGTATACCAAAAAGTAAAGAATTTATATTAGAACATGATTCTCCACAAAAGACGTCCAATCTTCTACACAAGTAGGGGCTATATGGGTGCACCAAAAAACGATCAAAGATAAAAGACTATTTTTAAAATGTGAAAAAGAAGACTCAATCCCCTCAAAAACTCTCATATTTCTCTCTCCCCAAATTGTCCACATAAGAGCTAACGGGTCGAACTTCCACGCCTTTTGCTTGTTTCTTCTACGGAAACCGGCCCAACTATATAGCATTTCCTTTACAGTGTTTGGAATCACTCATTAAACACCAAAAAGATTCAGGATTGCTCTCCACAAACCCGAGGACACAAGGCAATGCAACAGAAGATGATCAACTTCTCCCCTGAGCTTTTACACATGTAGCACCAACTAACAAGTGTAATTCCTCTCTTTCGCAGATTTTCAGCTTTCAAGATCACTCCCCTCGTCGCTAGCCATGAAAAAAAGCACACCTTCGTGGGCGCCTTAGGAATCCAGATCGAGGAGTATGTAAAAGTAACCTCTTCTCTCACCAACATACTCTGGTAAAAGGACTTTACAGTGAACAAACCATCGCCACGCAACCCCCATCTCCAAGAATCACAAGATGGATGGGGTCTGTCTTGCCCGTATAACAGTGCCAGCAAATTTTGGAGCTCCGCAATCTCCCAATCTTGCATGTTCCTTCTAAAAGAGAGGTCCATACTACCCCTTAAAGCACATGCTGAATTGATAAATTCTTAAACTTTACTGCTACTTCAATAGTTTTACCTATTTCCCCAGAATATTTTTATAAGAAAAATAAGCTAGCCAAAAGTTGCATTGACAGATCTGTCTAGGGGATATTTTGTTTCTAAACCTCCACCTTCACATGAGATTGAACAGTAACTATGTTGATCATTAATGTAATATTATGGCATAGATGGAAGCTATATGTATTTTCATGTTTTCTCAAGCTTTAAACATATCAACGGGAAGAAAAGAACCAATCTAAGAGGATTTGAGTTTATTCTTTAACATTAATGTCTCCTCTCTTTTACTCATACATAACCACTTCAAAGTCTTCTGGGATGTTTACTTAACATGTTAAGAGTGCTCTGGAAGCCTAAATCATTTTCAAAGTTTAGCAACGTAAAACTGAGCAACCAACCACAATTTGAGCATCGTAAATGCTAACATCGCATACATGAATAGTATATTGGTCCCTTAATATGTTTATTCAGTCTCCATCACTCCTCCGTCATCACCATCTTTTCCGCACGTCACGTTTTTTTTAGGCCATAACTAATTATTAAGTTACTATCAGAATACTTTCTATTTGGACATGATTTTACTATTGCTACTTCTTATCGGCCTTACTAATGTCTTTGTTGAATTTTCTTGATGGTGATTTCATTACTTGATACTTTATTTGGATAGTTGCGGTAAAAATAAGGAACCTTTTAGACAATTTAACGTAAACACTTCATCTGGATGTTCATTATCGTAGAGAGAAGAAACATCTCAACTTATAAGCTCAAAATCGAAAATCCAAAATATCCAAACCGATTAATTCGAATCCAAACTTAAAAAAAATCTGATCCAATCCGAATTTATTTGAATTATTATTTCTTCAATCCAAACCGAAATTTTCATATCTAATCTGAATTTCACCGCTATATTCGGGTGTCCTAGCTTGCCAGGGACACATCGAGACCCGAAGAACTCAACTAAGACAATACCATTGAAATTTACCATCCGAATGCATTAAAAGCCGAAGATTATTCAAAATAATTAAAATAAACTTTCTTGTGAAATGCAAATGCATGATGACAACATCAATGACATTAGAATGTTATGATAAGATAGTCAGATACTCCAAACAAATAGGATATAAAAGATATTTCACAATGATTTAAATGGATTACAGTTTTAGTCCAGAAAACTTATTTTTTCACTCAGTGAAGATAAAAACTTAGACAGGTTCATGTTTTAGTCTTTGTTAAAATTCACATGTGACATAGTGAATTTGCAGCATCGAAATCTACAAACATTATCAGTAGCATATCATAGTTATACCAGTATGTGACAAATGGCTTTCCGGTCAGCATTTAATGCATATAAACTTCGCTAAGCTTCCTGAAGAGTTCTTCCTCGAATACCTGTTATCACTTCGATTCCTGCATTTTTATTCTGCCGAGACCGGTTGAAGCTACAATAGAATTTGAATTTATCATCCCGAGCAGAGCTTGAAGTGACAAAGGTTAGAGAATAAAAGAGAGATGAATAATTTGATACCCGTCAAGTTCAGCTAGAAAAGAGGGACCAACAATTTAATTTCCTTCAAGGTCAGCTAGCCAATCTTCTTGCTAGTGGTGCTTTCCCCATTCCTCGGTCTCGTGAGCCTTCCCCAGATGCTAATCCTTCTCGTCGTGATCCTTCGAACCATGCCGACAATGAAGCTTCTAGTAGTGAAGATGGACATGATCCAATACAAAACACTCATTGAATGGTGTGTATTGCTAAACACATTTTTGAACTTGTGAATATTTAGTTGGGAATAGTTTTGAATGTTGATTGTATTATTGATATTATTTTGTTATTGAACATTTGTATAGTTGTTGTTGTAGTTGGCGTTGTTGTTGTGGTTGTTGGTTAATTGTTGTTGTTGTTGTGGTTGTTGTTGGTTAATTATTATTGTTGTTGGTTAATTGTGGTTGAATGGTGTCACGACCCGAAATTTCCCACCGACGGGACCGTGATGGCGCCTAACATTTCACTTGCTAGGCAAGCCAATGTTAGAGAATCCTTAACCAATTTTTTATTTTCATTCAGTAATTAATAATAATTAACTAAGATGAAATATAAAAAGTGCGGAATATCATAAAATTGTATTAATTACTACCACCCGAATCTGAAGTCACAATTCAGGAGCATTATAGAATTTACTACAAGTAATAATCTGAAAGAAATACAACTGTCTTAATGAAAGAAACAATAGAATAGAAAGATAGGCGGGGACTTAAAGGTCTGTGAACGCCGACAGATCTACCTTGTGTCTCCGGACAGCGGACCAATAGCAAAATTTCGATCAACCCGAACCGGTATCAAAGTCTGCACAGAAAGTACAGAGTGCAGCATCAGTACAACCGACCACATATACGGGTAAGTGTCGAGCCTAACCTCGGTGAAGTAGTGACGAGGCTAGGACAAGACACCCACATATAACCTGAACATTATAATTATGCTAGTGGCAACAATAATAAATAAAGAAATAACGCAGAAATAATGGGAAGGGAACATGCAATGGGGAAATACAACATAAAGAGTGAGAACAATGAAAAGATAGAATTAAACCGAAAATCCTTAAACGAATTGAGTAATTAAAACAACAAGGAAAACTGCACGGCATTACCCTTCGTGCTTTTACTCTCAACCTCACCAAATAAAGAAATAAAACCACACGATATCACCCTTCGTGCATTTACTCTCAACCTCACCAAATAAATAAATAGAACGTCACGACATCACCATTCGTGCATTAAACCTCTCATAATATACACGGCATCACCCTTCGTGCTTTAAACCTCTCATAATATACACGACATCACCCTTCGTGCTTTAAACCTCTCGTAATATACACAGCATCACCCTTCGTGCTTTACACTCTAACTCACAATATAAATAATGCATGCACGACATCACCCTTCGTGCTTTACACTCCTCCTCAGCAATCACAGAATCAATAACAACGGATAGAGAGAAGTTTCACAAAGAAATCAATATTTCATCAATGATTACTTTCACAATTTAACATCTCAACCTCGAATCAATATTCACAATTTTATCAACCTTGGTAGAACCGGATACAAGTCTCCCAACATTTCAACAACAACAATAAGTATGGATAACATGATTTAAGACTACAAATTTGCAAGATTGGAATTTCACTCGCATGCTATGACTCGACCACAACGCATCGATGCTCGTCACCTCAACTATACATCGTATTCAACAACAAAACACGTAGCAAATACTCACACAATACCTATTCCCTCAAGCCAAAGTTAGACACGACACTTACCTCAATTTCGCAAGCCACTCACTACTCAAGTATCGCTTTCCCTTTAGAATTCACCTCCAACCCACTCGTATCTAAACATAATTAGTTTAATATCATCAATTATCGCTAAAGGAATCAACTTTAATGCATAATTACAGTTTTCCTAAGTTTTCCCAACAAAAGTCAAAAATCGACCCCGGTCCGCTTGGTCAAAATCCGAGGTTCGGACCAAAATCCATTTACCCATTCACCCCGAGCCCAAATATATAATTGGTTTTGGAATCCGATCTCAAATTGAGGTCTAAATACCCAAATTTCCGAAATCTCTAGTTTCTACCCAAAACTCCTAATTCTACCATAAAAACCTTAGATTTTAGGTTGAAATTTTGTAAAATGTAGTGAAAGATTGAAAGAAACCAGTTTAGAATCACTTACCTATGATTTGGGGAAAAAAATGGTCTTTGAAAAATCGCCTCTTGTGTTTTAGGTCTTGAAAATTTGGGAAATGAATGAAAATTTCCATCCAAAAGTCATTTTGATCAACTGCAAATGTCACATTTGTCGCAAATGCGAAGGAGTCATCGCAATTGCAAAGCCCTTCACACTTCTGCTGCCTTCGCAAATACGAAGATAAGTTCGCAATTGCGACCTTGAATCTTCGCAAATGCGACTAAATGATCACATTTGTGATCACTGCCCTTCCCCGACTCCCTTCGCAATTGCGAAGATAAACTCGCAATTGTGAGTACTGCTGGCCTAGGCTTTCTTTGAAATTGCGATAAAAACCTCGCAATTGCCATACCTACTTGGTTTGCATTTGCTAAGCCTGATCTCGCAATTGCGAGATCAGAAGCATGCTACAGACACCAGTTACACCAACAAATTTCTACGTTCCAAAATTACTCCGCAGCCTACCTGAAACTCACCTGAGCCCTCGGGGCACCAAACCAAACATGCACGCAAGTCTAAAAATATCATACGAACTTGCTCGTGCGATCAAATCACAAAAATAATACCTAAAACTATGGATTTAGCACCAAAGTTCATGAATTCCTCTAGAACATTTCAAAACTACTATCTTCTCATCCGGACGTCCGAATCACGTCAAATCAACTTCGTTTCTCACCAAATTTCACATATAAGTCTTAAATATCATAATGAACCTGTACCACGCTCCGGAACCAAAATACGAACCTGATACTAACAATGCCAAATATCAATCAATTCTTAAAAACAAATAATTTTTAAACTTTTAATTTTCATCAAAAATTCATAACTTAAGCTAGGGACCTCCGAATTCGATTCCGGGCATACGCCCAGGTCGTATAATTCGATACGGACCCACCGGAACCGTCAAAACATGGATCTGGTCCCGTTTACCAAAAATATTGACCGAAATCAACTAAAATTAACTTTTAAGGCAAAAATTATTATTTTCATTAATTTTCAACATAAAAGCTTTCCGGAAACCTGCCCGCACTGCGCACGCAAATCAAGGAGGGTAAAAATGAGATTTTAAAGGCTTAAGAGCACAATTTCAAGTTCTAAACCATAAGATGGCCTTTTGGGTCATCACATTCTCCACCTTTAAAATAACCGTTCGTCCTCGAACGGACATAGAAAAGTACTTGGGCTGGTGAAAAGGTGGGAATATCTACTCCGCATATCGGACTCGGACTCCCAAGTAGCTGTCTCAATAGGCTGACCTCTCCACTACACTCGAACTGAAGGGTAACTCTTTGATCTCAACTGGCTAGAATTGCCACCGGCTCCTCCTCGTAAGTCAAATCCTTGTCCAACTGGACAGAGCTGAAATATAACACATGGGATGGATCACCATGATTTTTCCGGAGCATAGACACTTGGAACACCGGATGAACCGCTGATAAACTAGGTGGTAATGCAAGCCTGTAGGCTACTCCACCCACCCTTGCAAGAATTTCAAAGGGTCTGATATACCTAAGGCTCAACTTGCCCTTCTTTCTGAACCTCATTACACCTTTCCTAGGTGAAACCCGGAGCAATATCCTTTATCCAACCATGAATGCAATATCACAAACTTTACGGTAGACATAACTCTTTTGCCTAGACTGAGCTATGCGAAGTCGATCCTGAATAATCTTGACCTTATCCAAGGCATCCTATACTAAGTCTGTGCCCAACAACCGAGCCTCTCCTGACTCGAACCAACCAACTGGCGATCGGTATCACCTTTCGTATAATGCCTCACATGGAGCCATCTGAATGCTCGACTGGTAGCAATTATTATAAGCAAACTCCGCAAGTGGAAAGAAATGATCCCAAGAACCTCCAAAATCTATAACATAAGCGCCGAGCATATCTTCCAATATCTGAATAGTGCGTTCTGACTGTCCGTCTGTCTATGGATGAAATGATATAATCAACTCCACCCGCGTGCCTAACTCACACCGTATGCCCTCCAGAAATGTGAGGTAAACTGCGTACCTCGATCTGAAATAATAGACATGGGCACACCTTGAAGGCGGACAATATCACGAATGTAAATTTCAGCTATCCTCTCTGAAGAATAGGTAACTGCCATTGGAATGAAATATGCTGACTTGGTCAGCCTGTCCACAATGACCCAAATTGCGTCAAATTTTCTCTGAGTCCGTGGGAGCCCAACAACAATCCATAATGATATGCTCCCACTTCCATTCAGGATATTCTAACTTCTGAAGAAAACCACCAGGTCTCTGATGCTCGTACTTAATTTGCTGACAATTCAGGCACCGAGCTACATATGTAACTATATCCTTTTTCATTCTCCTCCACCAATAATGTTGCCGCAAGTCTTGATACATCTTGGCGGCGCCCGGATGAACAGAATACCGGGAACTATGGGCCTCCTCAAGATTCAACTCATGAATTCCATCCATATTAGGCACACAAATACGACCCTGCATCCTCAAAACTCCATCATCTCCAACAGTAACCTGCTTGGCACCACCGTGCCGCACTGCATCCTCAAGGACAAGTAAATGAGGATCATCATATTGCCTCTCTCTGATGCACTCATATAAAGAAGACCTAGTGACTGTGTAAGCTAGAACCCGACTGGGTTCTGAAACATCTAACCTCACGAACTGATTAGCCAAAGTCTGAACATATGCAGCTAATGACCTCTCACCAACTAGAATATACGCAAGCCTACCCATACTCATAGCCTTTCTACTCAAAGCATCTGCCACCACATTGGCCTTTCCGGGGTGATACAAAATGGTGATATCATAGTCTTTCAACAACTCCAACTATCTTCTATGCCTCAAATTAAGATCTTTTTGTTTGAACAGATACTGTAGGCTGCGATGATCATTAAATACCTCACACGAGACACCGTAGAGGTAATGCCTCCAAATATTCAGTGCATGAACAATGGCTGCCAATTCTAAGTCATGAACAGGATAATTCTTCTCGTGAACTTTCAACTGCCGCGAAGCATATACAATTACCTTTCCATCTTGCATTAATACTGCATCAAGCCCAATGTGAGATGCGTCACAATATACCGTATACGATCCTGAACCTGTGAGTAATACCAACACTGGCGTCGTAGTCAAAGCGGTCTTGAGCTTCTGAAAGCTCAACTCACACTCGTCTCACCATCTGAATGGGACACCTTTCTGGGTGAATCTGGTTAATGGGCTTGCTATAGATGAAAACCCTTCCACGGACCGACGATAATAACCTGCTAAACCCAGGAAACTCCGGATCTCTATAACTGAAGTAGGTCTAGGCCAATTCTGAACAACCTCAATCTTCTTAGGATCCACCTTTATGCCTTCTGCCGATATAACATGCCCAAAAGGTAACTGAGTCTAACCAAAACTCACATTTTGAAAACTTGGCATATAACTGATTATTCTTTAAGATGTGAAGCACACTTCAAAGATGCTGCTCATGTTTCTCTCGACTGCTGGAGTAAATCAGGATATCATCAATGAATATAACCACAAAAGAACCCAAATAGGGCTTGAACTCCCGATTTATCAAATCCATTAGTGTTGCTGGGGCGTTGGTAAGCCCAAATGATATTACTAGGGACTCGTAATGCCCATACCGAGTCCGAAAAGCTGTCTTAGGGACATCAGATGCCCTAATCTTTAACTGATGGTAACCAGACCTCATCATTATTTACCCAAATTAAAGAGTCACATTTAACATCACCTGGGCGGGCACCTATCTCGTAGGTTAAAACTCAATAGTTACAACACGAATTTGGCAAGTATGCACAGAGAATTTCATACAATTATTTTTTTCAAATAAGCCTAGCAGGCATGACTCTCTATTAGTACTATTGTACAAATTTATTTTTTCACAAGGGAGAATTTAAATACAAGAATTTTTATCACAAGGATCTCGTCCTTATATAACTTCCAACGTAGCTCATAGCCCAGTTTAAACATATCAATTTATTTTAAAATACGAGGACCTCGACCTCAGTTTTGAATCACAAGTAATATGCACATATTTCCAATCAAAACTTTCCACTTTCTCCTTTTAAATAACTTTCGTTAAAAAAATTTACAGCATATAATGAACCCCACACCGGTAGGGCATATAATTCACAATTTGTAATTAATTATCCGAAAAATACATCAAAACATACTGAAATAAGTGCCAGAAAGGCCCCTTTAGCCTCACAGATCTTATTAGAGTCCATCATGGAATAATAGGTGTAGTTATCTCCATAAAACCTCCCAACAGAAGTAAACACATAAGTAGATTATAGAATTACGAAGCTCACTCATAAGTGGAGCACAATAGGAGGACTCGTCTTGATACTCAGAACCAAATCAAGTTAAGGAAATTATTACTTTATTTTAAATCAAGGTCGTACATATAACAACACCATCTGATATAACGACCTCCACCATACCATAAAACAAATATAACAATGGTTGGGTCTCCACCTCTAGGACGCCTTCTACCCGCATATCCTCCACCCTTAACTGATCGTGTGGGTGGTTTAATAACTATAATGGGGCACGTAGCCTGAGTGCTTTGATGAAATATGCCTCTCCCAAGTTTGGGACAATTTTCTCATGATATACCTAGTATCGCCGTATTCATAACAACCCCTTTGCGGGTTTGGCTGCTCATATTGATTTTGTGCCAGATAACTGGAATAACCATTGTAGGAAACTCATGCCGATGATGCATTAAAAGAACTTACTAGAGCACCCCGGGTAATCCGATGTGCGAACTGGGCTTGCCGACTGCCCGAGCCCCTACCATAATGATTTTTACCTGCAGAGTAGAATCCACTGAATCCCCCAGAACTTCGAAATGTCTTGGTCTCCTTATCTTGGCAATTTCTACCACTAGCGGAAATGAAGTATTAGCCCGCAGCTCCCGAGTCATACAAAATTTTACGATTATAATTGGGTCCTTCAATGAGTCTGTGGACTCGCTCTCTGGCTGTAGGAAGCAAAGTAGGAATATGACGGGCTAACTTATTGAACCTGATGGCATATTATGACACCGTCATGGTGACCTGGTGCAACCGTTTAAACACTATGCGCCACGCATTACGGAGAGTCTGGGAAACAAACTCTTTCAAAATTATTTATGAGAACCGAGCCAAGGGGGCGGTGTTGTATTGGCTGGTCTTCCCTCTTCATAGGCTTTCCACAGACACCTGTGGAGAATTATCTCTCCCAAGGCCAAATTCTTCTTTTGTTATGCTGACTCAATACTGTTGAGCTGACCCATTTCTTAACATACTCTTCGATTCTTCTTTGGGGTAGACTTTACTCCTATTTATATACACTGATCACAAAATTAGAGCTCCATACAGACAATTCTTAGTCTAGAATCTCGTCAACCATTGTACTTCTTCCGAAGCACCCAAAAATCCGCAACCATGTCGTCCACGGTGAGTAGACCTTCTATAAATTTAAAGTTGCTTCTCTAACTCCTTGGGTACTAAGGTATAGGATTATTAAGTAGGCGGACATACTACAAGTCCCAACCTTATCCTATACAACATCTCAGGCCTCAAATGCATGTAAATTTTGGGAGAACCTTTCAGTACCACATATATATATATATTTCAGGCGAAAACTGATATAACGCATGACTCGCAATCCCTTCATTGATAGAGGACTTCCCCCACTCGGTGCAAAGTCATAGTTCACCACATCCGATGGTCCACAATATTAACCTTCACAACTCGTATAAATCAACCAGATGCCAAGGTATGTTGCACCCCCACATTATTCACTGGGTGATCTCTTTATACGTCCGCATCTTCAGTCGGAATCACACGTTGAGGCAATATTTGAGCATCCCTGGCTCCATCGTAGTTCATCTGCGGCATCAAGAACCGTCGACGCACAACTGATACCTAGTGCGCAATGCCATACACGAGTAGATACAAAGGAATGTGATATATAGGTTTCAAGCAAAATCAGTGCCGCACGATAACGAATGAAAGATGTGATATTGTTCCTAAACTTCATAGCCTCTGAGAGATAAGTACAGACGTCTCTGTACCGATCCTTTAGACTATGCTAAGCTTGCTCGTGAATCGTGAGACCTAGGCAACCTAGTGATCTGATACCAACTGTCACGACCTAAAATTTCCCACCGACGAGACCGTGATGGCGAATAATATTTCACTTGCTAGGCAAGCCAACGTTAGAGAATCCTTAATCAATTTCTTATTTTCATTTAGTAATTAATAATAATTAACTAAGATAAAATATAAAAAGTCTGAAATATCATAAAACTGTATTAATTACTACCACAAGGATTTGGAGTCACAATTCAGGAGCATTCTAGAATTTACTACAAGTAATAATCTAAAAGAAATACAACTGTCTTAATGAAAGAAATAGTAGAATAGAAAAGATAGGCGGGGACTTAAAGGTTTGTGAACGCCGACAGATCTACCTTGAGTCTCCAGACAGTGGACCAATAGCAAAATCTCGATCAACCTGAACCGGTATCAAAGTCTGCACAGAAAGTGCAGAGTGCAGCATCAGTACAACCGACCCCATGTACTAGTAAGTGTTGGGCCTAACATCGGCGAAGTAGTGATGAGGCTAGGACAAGACACCCACATATAACCTGAGCAGTATAATTATGCTAGTGGAAAAAATAATAAATAAAGAAATAACGCAAAAATAATGGGAAGGGAACATACAGTGGGGAAATACAACATAAAGAGTGAGAACAATGAAAAGACAGAATTAAACCGAAAATCCTTAAACGATTTGAGCAATTAAAACAGCAAGGAAAACTGCACGGCATTACCCTTCATGATTTTACTCTCAACCTCACCAAATAAAGAAATAAAACCACACGATATCACCCGTCGTGCATTTACTCTCAACCTCACCAAATAAGTAAATAGAACGTCACGACATCACCCTTCATGCATTAAACCTCTCATAATATACACGGCATCACCCTTCGTACTTTAAACCTCTCATAATATACACGACATCACCCTTCGTGCTTTACACCCCTTCTCACTAATCACAGAATCAATAACAACGGAGAGAGAGAACTTTCACAAAGAATTCAATATTTCATTAGTGGTTACTTTCACAATTTAACATCTCAACCTCGAATCAATATTCACAATTTTATCAACTTTGGTAGAACCGGATACAAGTCTCCCAACATTTCAACAACAACAATAAGTATGGATAACAAGATTTAAGACTGCAAATTTGCAAGAATGGAATTTCACTCGCATGCTATGACTCGACCACAACGCATAGATGCTCGTCACCTCAACTATACATCGTATTCAACAACAAAATACGTAGCAAATACTCACACAATACCTATTCCCTCAAGCCAAAGTTAGACACGACACTTACCTCAATTTCGCAAGCCACTCACTGCTCAAGTATCGCTTTCCCTTTAGAATTCACCTCCAACCCACTCATATCTAAACATAATTAGTTTAATATCATCAATTATCGCTAAAGGAATCAACTTTAATGCATAATTACAGTTTTCCTAAGTTTTTCCAACAAAAGTCAAAAATCGACCCCAGCCCCGCTTGGTCAAAACCCGAGGTTCGGACCAAAATCCATTTACCTTTTCACCCCCGAGCTTGAATTTATAATTGGTTTTGGAATCCGACCTCAAATTGAGGTCTAAATACCCAAATTTCCGAAATTTCTAGTTTCTACTCAAAACCCCTAATTCTACCATGAAAACCTTAGATTTTAGGTTGAAATCTTGTAAAATGTAGTGAAAGATTGAAAGAAACCAGTTTAGAATCACTTACCTATGATTTGGGGAAGAAATGGTCTTTGGAAAATCGCCTCTTGTGTTTTAGGTCTTGAAAATTTGGGAAATGAATGAAAATTCTCGTCCAAAAGTCATTTTGATCAACTGCAGATTTCACATTTGCGACCTGAGCTTCGCAAATGCGAAGGATTCATCGCAAATGCGAAGCCCTTCACACTTCTGCTGCCTTCGCAAATGCGAAGATAAGTTCGCAATTTCGACCTTGAATCTTCGCAAATGCGACTAAACGATCGCAGGTGCGATCACTGTCATTCCCCGACTCCCTTCGCAATTGCGAAGATAAACTCGCAATTGCGAGAACTGCTGGCCTAGGCTTTATTCGAAATTGTGATAAAAGCCTCGCAATTGCCATACCTGCTTGGTTCGCATTTGCGAAACCTGGTCTCGCAATTGCGAGATTAGAGGCCTGCTACAGACACCTGTTACACCAGCAAATTTCTAAGTTTCAAAATCACTGTGTAGCTTACCCGAAACTCACCCGAGCCCTCGGGGCTCCAAACTAAACATGCAAGCATGTCTAAAAATATCATACGAACTTGCTCGTGCGATCAAATCACAAAAATAACACTTAAAACTATGGATTTAGCACCAAAACTCATGAATTCCTCAAGAACATTTCAAAACTACCATCTTCTCAACCGGAAGTCCGAATCACGTCAAATCAACTCAATTTCTCACCAAATTTCACAGATAAGTCTTAAATATCATAGTGTACCTGTGCCGGGCTCCGGAACCAAAATACGGACCTGGTACTAACAATGCCAAATATCAATCAATTCTTAAAAATAAATAATTTCTAAACTTTTAATTTTTATAAAAAATTCATAACTTGAGCTAGGGACCTATGAATTCGATTCCGGGCATACGCCCATGTCCCATAATTCGATACGGACCCACCGAAATTGTCAAAATATGTATCCAGGCCCGTTTACCAAAAATATTGACCGAAGTCAACTAAAATCAACTTTTAAGGTAAAAATTCTTATTTTCATTAGTTTTCAACATAAAAGCTTTACAAAACCTTCCCGCACTCCGCACGCAAATCGAGGAGGGTAAAAATGAGATTTTAAGGCTTAAGAGCGCAGATTCAAGTTCTAAACCATAAGATGACCTTTTGGGTCATCACAAATGACAGCAATGTAATGGTGCCATTATAGGATGGATATTGGTTGTAATTGGCAGGTGGTGTAGCTTAAAAACAAGCATATTCTACTTGATTTTTACCCAAAAACCGATCGATTTTGGTCGAAACTCTCATACAAAAAACCCAGAATTTCATATTTTTCGACCGAGTGCGATCGAAAATTTAAATTTCAAATCTACAGAAATTAAAATTTCCGACCGCAGTTGGTCAAAAATAATTGTTTTTAATTAATTATTATTTTCTTTATTGATCGACGTCGGTCGGTTTATTAAAATTAAAAATAATACATATTTATAATTTCGACCGTAGTCGGTCGATAATTTAAAAAATAAATAAATAAAAATTTATATAATTTCGACCGATTTTGGTCGGTATAATTATTTTTGTCAGTCAAAGCAGTCAACCAACAATTGAATTAACCTACCGAAATCGGTCGGAAAATTTCGACCGCCGTCGGTCGCAACGCCTTAGCGATCATTATTCTTCTAATTAATTAAAAGCGGTCAAAAATCGATCGTTTTTCCTTTAATTTTGACCGATCTTGGTCGGTATTGGTGGTCGAAATTTTACAGTTTTCTAGTAGTGTATTGTAGTGATTGACGAGACGTGAGACGGTGTGAACGTGCAATAAGAGATAAAGAGGTAGACCCTGAATCTAAAGGTTTTAAGTTGAGCATGACCAAGACAGAATACTTGGAGTGTAAGTCGAGTGGCGAGGCTCAAGGGGAGATCGATGAAGATGTCACATATCGTATTGGGGCGGGATGGATGAAATAGAGACTCGTTTCTGGTGTTTTGTGTGACAAGAAGATGCCACCTAAACTTAAGGGTAAGTTCTACAGAGTGGTGACCGGCAAGACCAACGATGTTGTATGTGGCTGAGTGTTTGTCGGTCAAGATCACTCATGTCCAAAAGATGAATGTAGCAGAGATGAGGATGTTGAGATGGATGTGCGGGCACACCAGGTTAGATAAGATCATAAATAAGGTTATTCACGACAAAGTGGGTGTGGCCCCTACTGAGGATAAGATGCGGGAAGCGCGGCTTAGGTGGTTTGGTCGTGTGAGGAGGAGGAGCGCAGACGCCCCGGTGAGGAGGTGTGAGAGGTTGACATTGGAGGGCCTACGGAGAGGTAGAGGTAGGCCAAAAAAGAAGTGGGGAGAAGTGATTAGGCAGAACATGGCGCATCTTCAGCTGACCGAGGACATGACCCTTGTCGAGGATTAGGGTAGTAGAGTAGGTAGGGTATCAATGGTTTGGTTCAGTCGATTATTTCATAAAACTTGTACCATACCAATTTTTCGGTTATTCTATTATGTATAACCAAAATTAGATTTTTTGAAACCGTCCCAATCATGTCGGTTTCTCTTCGGTATCGGTATTGTTCGGTTAATTTTCGGTATTTTTTTTAAATGTCATGTAAAATTCACCAGTAGAAGTATAATGAAATAACATACGTTCTTTTATAGAACGTATCAAAAATCTCTAGACATTTTTATTGTTTAAAGGGTGATGAATTAAAAAACATGAAAGATGTCTAGAGTATAGATCGATCAACTATTCTACAGCAACGTAAAAGAAACCAAATAAAGGCAAATAAAATATAAATCACATGAGTGGAGAGATATTAACCAAGGTGGGACTCAAGAATAAAGTCTATAGAAGATTAAATATTTAAAAAGATAAATCTAAATTACAATTAATTCTGTTGCGGCGTGCAACCCGATCCTCTAATATATTCATTATCGTCAATTCTGTTGCGGCGTGCAACCCGATCCTCCAATATATTCATTATAATCAATTCTGTTGCGGCGTGCAACCCGATCCTTCAACATATCCATTTACCAATCCTTATAGAAGAAATTTTCCGAAAAAATGCAACAATTAATATAAAATTATAAGACAACAAGAATACAATAATTATGATTTAATTATGAAACAAACAAAGGTAACTAGCAAATTATTATGGAAATCAGAGAGAAAATATGTATTTTAATATTTAATATACTAAATAACAAATAACAATTAAGGCACATAATTCAAATAGCATGTAACAATTAATGCAGGAATTCAAGAATTAATATTTGATGATTAATTATTTCATGATTTAAAATAATATATGATTTTTCAAGTAAGCAGGCAAACAATTAATTTGACGACGTATAGACACTCGTCACCTCGCCTATACGTCGTTCACATGCAATTCACATAACAAATAATTTAAGGGTTTTATTCCCTCAAGTCAAGGTTAACCACGACACTTACCTTGCTCCGAAGGCCACTTAATTCTCAATCACAACTTTTTCCTTTGGAATTCACCTCCAAATCACTCGTATCTATTCAAAAATGACTCAATAATATCAAATATTGCTAAAGGAATCAATTATATTTCATAAATTAAATTTCTCAAATTTTCCTTCAAAAAGTTGAAAAATCGACCTCGAGCCCGAATATGTAATTAGTTTTGGAATCAGACCTCAAATTGGGGTATAAATCCTCAAATTTCTAGTTTCTACCCTAACCCCTAATTCTACCATGAAAACTCTAGATTTTTGGTTGATAATTCAAGGAATGTAATGAGTAATTGAAAGAAAATAGTTTAGAATCATTTACCAACACTTTGGAGAAGAAAATGACTCTTGAAAATCGCCTCTACCCGTTTGGTTCTTGAAAAATATTGAAGAAATAGCTTAAGCCCGTGTTTGATTTCGTTTTATGCACTGGGCGACAGTGTGCATCGCGTTCGCGAGGCCACTGTCGCGTTCGCGAAAGGTACTGGCTGCCAAGTCTTCGCGTTCACGAGAAACTGCTCGCGTTCGCGATGGTTACTCCGCCTGGCCTTCGCGTTCGCGAGGCATTGCTCCCGTTCACGATGAAGGAACGACTGACTCCCCCTCCCCAATGCCTAACACTACGCGTTCACGATGGGTTGTCGCGTTCGCGAAGGGTAACGCCTCCATCGCTTCGCGTTCGCGACCAAGCCTTCGCGTTCGCGAAGAAGAAATCCCTGCCTCATCAGTTTACTCATCGCATTCGCGAGAGGACCTTCGCGAACGCGAAGAAGGATATACCACACACCAGAATCTGCAGAGACCCAGATTATTTCCAAGTCTAAAACATCCCGTGGCCTATCCGAAACTCACCCGAGCCCTCGGGGCTCCAAACCAAACATGCACACAAGTCTAAAAACATCATACGAACTTGCTCGCTCAATCAAATCACCAAAATAACACCTAGAAATACGAATTTAGCACCAAATCAAATGAAATACTCAAGAACACTTTAAAATTTCTATTTTCTCAACTAGACGTCCGAATCACGTCAAATCAGCTCTGTTTCTCACCAAATTTCAGAGACAGGTCTTAAATATCATAACGAACCTGTACCGGGATCCAGAACCAAAATACGTACCCGATACTAACAATGCCAAATATCAATCAATTCTTAAAAATAAATAATTTTCAAACTTTTAATTTTCATAAAAAAATCATAACTCAAGCTAGGGACCTCCGAATTTGATTCCGGACATACGCCTAGGTCCCATAATTTGATACGGACCTACCAGGATCGTCAAAGCATGAATTCGGGCCCATTTACCAAAAATATTGACCGAAGTCAACTAAAACCAACTTTTAAGGTAACAATTCTTATTTTTATGAGTTTTCAACATAAAAGCTTTCCGAAAACATGCCCGGACTGCGCACACAAATCGATAAGGATAAAAATGAGATTTTTAAGGCTTAAGAGCACATATTCGAATTCTAAAATATAAGATGACCTTTTTGGTCATCACAGTAAATCATCTTTTAACCCGAAGTGTTATCCAACATAATCTTTTATCCTAACAAATGAATTGGATGGTGAAAAGAATAAAACTTAAGCGGAAAATAATTCTTCCAAAATCCTATAAAAGCATCAAAAACAAAAGTAAGAACAAACTAAACCAATAAAAAACTGCCAAATGCTACAATAATATTCTATAAATTAAAAATAATAAAAAAAGATGAAGGGACTCACATGCTAAGGCATAATTCATATCTCGTTTGGTGAGGAACAAAATAAATAATAAGTTACCTCGATATACTTTGTTGTATTAGTTTTAAAAGATCCAAAAGCTTCTAAGATATAAAATCAACAACTTAAAACTTGGAGAAAAAAAACACAAAGGTTAGACAATACCAAGTTAAGAACATAAAAGAAGATGGTAAAAAAACAAAAAACACTAATAAGCAATAAAAGTGCACGACCCAAAATCCCACTATAGGCATCGTGATGGCACTTAGTCTCTAAGACTAGGTAAGCCAATTTTATTAATAGTTCAAGCCATTTTATTTTATATATAGATAATCAAAACCAATAGCGGAAATAATTATAACAACCTCCCAAGACTGGTAATACTGAGTCACGAACTCTAACTGAATACATGAAATGATCTCAAGGATCGAATATACAATATTGTTCGAATAATTATTAATAATATAATAAAATGGGAAGACTCCAAGGTACTGCGACGACCAAGCAGCTCTACCTTGAATCCTTGCGATCAACACACTAACTCTGCTCGAGTCCAATATCTCTAGTACCCGGCTCTGTACAAAAATGTGCAGAAGTGTAGTATGAGTACACCACAGTCGGTACCCAGTAAGTATCAAGACTAACTTCGGTGGAGTAGTGACGGGTATAGTCAAGACACTCACTAGTCTAATAACCTGTGCAATATAGCATACCAAAAATAATAGAAAATAAATAGCAGTGATAACAACAATAATCAACTAGTGATATAAACAGCAAGGCATCAAGAACATCATAAATATTGCTCAAACGAACAATGAACATATCAAGTCCTTCAAAATATACATCTTTTATCTATAAGTTTTTCAAATAAAAATCTTTAAAATGTAATCCTTTCAATTAAATATATCTCGAATATACTTTCTTCAAATAAATATCTTACGAATATAATTCTTTTAAATAAATATCTTTCGAATATAATTCTTTCAAATAAATATCTTTCGAATATAATTCTTTCAAATAAAATCTTTCGAATAAAATTCCTTTCAAGTAAAATCTTTCGAATATAATTCCTTTCAAGTAAAAGTCACATGTGACACCTCATTTCATAATCATAAAAATTACGGGTCTCAGCACACTTTCATATTTTCACGGCACCTCGTGCCCATATTTCTATCATAACCACAAGGACAACTCACGTGCCAATAATAAAATCATCATATTTCCCCCGCACCTTGTGCCCATTTTTCTTTCATAACCGCACGGACAACTTACGTGCCAATAATAAAATTATCATATTTTTCCGGCACCTCGTGCTCACATTTCATACCATATATGCACGGACAGTTCACGTGTCAATAATATAAACTGCCCGAAAATATCCACAGGCTCACAATTTCAACATGAATCAGACTATTTTCATATTTACCGAAACAACAAGACAAGTTGCACAAGAGATAAAAATAAACACAAGGAAAATCACAACATCATATAAAAATCACCAACACAATAATCCCACATCATCATGTATCATCCCTGACAATAGCCACCATTATCTCTCCTATAGCTACCCGTATCACTCCATAATAATTATCCACCCTTATCCCTGCGCCCTGACAATATCAATAGCTACCCATATCGCTCATATAGCCACACTTATCTCTCCTATAGCCACCCTTATCTCTCCTTATAATAGCCTCCCTTGTCACTCCTTATAATAGCCTCCCTTGTCTCTCCTCCCAGACAATACCCCAACACACATAACAATAATGATATACCACCCTTATGTCCGCATATTATCAACAGTGAAATACCACCCTTATGTTCTCGTAACAATAACTCAAATCACCCAATAATTTTGATAAGTGGGGATTTTGACTACTTATTTGCGCCTTTTGACTTTCGTTTTAGTTCAAAAATGCTTAAAGGTATTCCTGAAAACTAATGAAATATGCTTACTTGCAGGAGTATTGGAAAATGAGCCAAAGCTATGAAATTCAACTCAAGAAGGAGTGATTTTGAACAAAGACAAAAAACAAGCAAAAAGGCTAAAGTGCGGACCTCAGAATTTTGTCTGCGGCCGTAGAACAAGAAAATTCAATAGAGATTCAGTGTAAAGTGTGGACCGCACAATAATTATGCAGCCACAGAAATCAAAGTTCAGAGAGTGTCAAATTCAAGCCCAACAAGAACTACGGACCACACTATAATTGTGCGGCCGCAGAAATCAAATGTGCGGCTGCATGCAGGCCACATAACTCAAGAGATGCGGTCGCAATCCAGAATTGTGCGGCCGCAGAATCCACTCCTGTCAAGAGCTGAAGAAAAGTGCGGACCGCACACAGAATTGTGCAGACGCAGAACCTCCTAAAGGGCAATTTTGTCCGAAAATTCCAGCTTTGTATAAATAGACTACTTTCACAAAATTAGGTCAAGTTTTGAATATCTGAAAGTTGGTAGCCGTTTTTCTTTACTGTTTCAGGAAACTTTATCATAGCTTGTCAATTTTACATTGGATTTTCATCTATTTATCATTAAATATGAGTTTAATCATCTTTTCTTCTTTATTTTCTTCTTCACCCACTATGAGTAGCTAAATTTCTAGATAGGGTTGTGACCCACCCCTAGTGTAGGTACCTAATGAGTGTTTGATTTAGGGATTTTTATGGTTGGGTGTGTAATATTTAGCCTAGTTCTTGCTATAATTATAGAATTAATGGTTGCAAATATTGATTCAAGCCTATTTGACTTAGTCTCTACTTGAGAAAGAGAGACTTAGTCTTGAAAAACTTGGCTTATAAGAAATTGAGATGAACTCAAGAAATTGATAGTCTCAATTAAAGGGTTGAATCTAGAGATAGTAAAACCCGACTTGAGCATCTATCAACTGTTTTGTGCATTACTCATTTAGACTTGAGAAAGCCAAATTGGGCAAAACCACTCTATTACCGAGAGGTATTGAGTGGGTAATTGTGTATTGATTGCTATAATATACCCCGACCAACAAAACCCTCTCTAAAGCCCACAACCAGTTAGGCAAACACCTAGGTGGAAGTCACAGCCATAGGTCTTTTACATATTTGAAAAACAACACCAAAAATATTATTCTCTAGCTTTACATTTGAGAATTGCAAACCTTAGCGTTATTTTAGAAGTAGAATCAAAACATAGTTGTGGAAGTGCAATCTAGATACTTCACGTGCTTATTCTGAATATATACCTAATCCCATCTACGTTCCCTGTGGATTCGATACAGACTCCTTGTTGGGTATTATTATTTCAATTGATCGCTTCACAACCCCGAATAGAAGTGTCATTTGGGCGAGATTAATTTTTGGCGCCGTTGCCGGGGAGCTAAAAATGAATTTAGCTATATATTTGGCTTTGTGTGTGAATTGTCTTCTTTTCCTTCCGTGTTACTAATATTTTTGGTGAAACAATTGTAGGTGAAACAATGGCTCTCAACAACAATGATCCTCTCGGAAACATGCCTTTGAGGGATGTGGACGTGGAAGATGACCAAGTTGAAGAGGTTCCTCTTGAACTTCAAGCAAATAGACGAGGCCGACCGCCTCAAGACAACGTTCCCGTTACACCCCCAAATCCACCAAGAGCGGCTCCACACTGGGTGTTGCCGAATGAAGGGTATGCAAGTGCCATAGTTCCGCCTCGCATTTGTGGACACTTGCTGGGGGAGTAAACAGACAAACGTCTCCAAGATACTTTAAGGTTGAGGGTATTTCCTTTCTTACTATGGGGGAAAGCCTTGGATTGGTTAGAAAGATTGCCAAACTATTCCATATATACATAAGATGAATTAGCGGAGAAATTCATTGCCAAGTTCTTTTCTCCCGGGCATATGGCTACTCTTAGAGACGAGATTCTAGCATTCAAACAAGAACCCAATGAGCCTTTTCATGAGATATGGGAGAGGTACCGAACTATGGTGAAAGAGTGCCCGAACAATGACATAACAGAGGCTATGATTCAACAAACTTTTTATAGTGGGATCGATACTACCAATCAATGCGTGGTTAGCCAACTTGCCGGTGAAATTTCATGACAACACCATATGCCGAAGCTTGTGAAATCTTAGATGAAATGGCGGATACTTCATCAGCATGGCAAAGTAGAGAAAATGTTACTCAAGGTGATCCAAATGTGATTCACCTATATAAATAATTGCATGATCATTGGCAAGCAATTGTCGAGTTGACCACTACAATGAATCAATTGGCCAAAGATCAACTTCAACAAGTTCAAGGTCCTAAGCAAGTAAATACAATGTATGGTGTCGATATGATGGTAAACAAGAGAAGGCAAAAGGGTTAACAGGTGCAAATCCGTGTGGAACAATATGTGCAAGAAGATAGTGGGTTTGACCAAGATGAATCTTACAATGAACAAGAGGAGGAAGTACAATATGTGAACAACTACCAAGGGAAAAGAAATAACTCTCAAGGCCCGAATCAACAACAATGGCGATCTCAAGGTAATTAAGGTAATTGGAGCACTCAAAACAACTAAGGTAATTGGAGCAATCAAAACAACCAAGGTAATTGGAGCAATCAAAACAACCAAGGTAATTGGAACAATCAAAACAATCAAGGAAATTGGAATGGTCAAAACAACCAAAGCATTTGGGGTGGCAATAGTCAAGGATATTGGGGAGGCAACAACCAAGGGGGATGGGACAATAATCAAGGGAATCGGGGGTCGGGATTTCAAAGGCCCCCAATGTTTCAACAACCAAACAACCCGCATCCTTATCCTTCCCATGGTCCTAGCTCTTCCAACAATGAGATGAGGCAAATTGAGAACATTTTAAACAAATGATGGAGAAGAATGCCGACTCCGATGCTCAACTAGCCTCTCACAACACTTCAATTCGCAATTTGGAAGTTCAATTGGGGCAAATCTCGCAAGCTTTGAACACTCGTCCTAAGGGGGAACTACCAAGTGACACGGTGATGAACCCAAAGGGTGGGAACAACACGGTACATTCCATGGTCGTGACTACAAGGAGCGGAAAAGGTGGGGATGCAACCACCTCAAGTCAAAGAAAAATTGTGGATGATGAACTAGTGATTCAAGACGATGAGATTCCAAACAATTTGGTGCAAGCCAATGATGAAGTAAGAATTGATATTGATGACAATGTGGAGGAGACTCAAGAGGAAGTGAACCCATCCAGGGAGCACAATGTAGACATATCGGAATTGGTAGTGCCAAAGGCTAAGGCACCAATGCCAAGGCCTCCTCCTCTAGACCCTCAAAGGCTTGCCAAGAAAAATGGAGAGAACCAATTCAAAAAGTTCATTGACATGATGAAAAGACTATCTATTAATGTGCCATTGGTTAAGGCTTTAGAGCAAATGCTTGGTTATGCAAAGCTCATGAAGGATTTAGTGAGAAAGAAGAGGTCGATGAATTGTGAGACTATATAGATGACATATAAAGTGAGTGAAATTGTGCATTCAATGGCTCCTAAATTAGAAGATGCCGGCGCTTTCACAATCTCTTGTACTATTGGAAGCGCCGACTTTGCAAAAGCTCTTTGTGATCTTGGGGCAGGTATCAATTTGATGCCCTACTCGGTTTTCAAGACTTTCGAAATTGGGAAACTAAGACCCACATCTATGAGGTTACAAATGGCAGATCATACTATGAAGAGACCATTGGGTATTATTGATGACGTGTTGGTTCAAGTTGATAAGTTCATCCTCCCGGCGGACTTTGTGATTCTTGATTGTGAAATGGACTATGAGGTGCCTATTATTTTGGGTAGACCTTTCCTTGCTACAGGGAAGGCACTTGTTGATGTGGAAGCCGGAGATATCACCTTCCGGGTGGGTGATGAAAAGGTGGGTTTTCATGTGTGTAAATCTATGAGAAAACCAAATAGCAATGAAGTTTGTTCGTTTGTGAACTTAGTGACCGAGGTGATTGTTGATGATGCTAGTGCCATGATAAATGTTGATGATACTTTGGAGGCCGTATTGCATAATCATGATGATGATGAGAAGGATGACAATGTGGAATGTGTGAATGCATTTCAAGGAATGGGGTCGTACAATTATCAACCCCGCAAACTGTCCTTAGATCTTGAAAACCGGAAGACTCCTCCAATAAAGCCCTCAATCGAGGAGCCTCCCACTTTGGAGTTAAAGCGATTGCCTCTACATCTTAGGTATGAATTCCTTGGCCCGTGTTCTACTTTACTGGTTATTCTTTCCTTTTATTTGACTAACTTGCAGGTAGACTCTACTTTGGCGGTGCTACAAAAGAGGAAGAAAGCTATTGGATGGACATTGGCGGATATTCGGGGTATAAGCCCCGCCTTTTCCATGCACAAGATTATTTTGGAGGAGGATGCCAAACCCTTTGTTGAACATCAAATAAAACTAAATGAAGCAATGCAAGAGGTGGTGAAGAAGGAGATCGTAAAGTGGCTGGATGTTGGGGTTGTTTACCCCATTTCCGATAGCTCGTGGACCTCTCCGGTTCAATGTGTCCCAAAGAAAGGGGGCATGACTATGGTCACCAATGACAAAAATAAGTTGATTCCTACAAGAACGGTGACCAGGTGGAGAGTGTGTATGGATTATTGCAAACTCAACAAAGTCACAAGAAAAGATCATTTCCCACTTCCCTTCCTTGATCAAATTCTTGATAGGTTGGCTGTCCGTGCTTTCTATTGTTTCCTTGATGGATATTCCGGCTACAATCGAATTCTTATTGCTACGGAGGACCAAAAGAAGATTACTTTCACATGTCCCTATGGTACTTTCTCATTCTCGCAGATTCCATTTGGGTTATGCAATGCACCGATGACTTTTCAACGGTGTATGATAGCTATCTTCACCGACATGGTGGGGGATTTTCTTGTGGTTTTCATGGATGACTTTTCTGTGGTCGGGAATTCCTTTGATGATTGCTTGAAAAATTTGGATAAGGTCTTGGCAAGATGTGAAGAGACAAACTTAGTATTGAATTAGGAGAAATGTCACTTCATGGTTGAGAAAGGCATTGTCCTCGGCAAAACTATTTCAAAGCATGGTATTGAGGTTCACAAGGCCAAAATATAGGTGATTTCTAAACTCCCACCCCCTACATCTGTGAAGGGAGTGAGGAGCTTCTTGGGTCACGTGGGGTTCTATCACTGTTTTATCAAGGATTTTTCCAAAGTGGTGAACCCATTGTGTAAGCTTTTGGAGAAGGATGCCAAATTCCATTTCAACGAGGATTACATGAAGGCATTCGAATTGCTCAAGTTCAAATTGACTACTACTCCTATTATCACCGCACTAGATTGGAGCTTGCCTTTTGAGCTCATGTGTGACGCAAGTGATGTGGCGGTCGGAGCAGTTTTGGGGAAACGTATCAATAAAATCTTCCATCCAGTCTACTATGCTAGTAAAACCATGAACGATGCCTAAGTCAATTACACGGGGACCGAAAAGAGCACCTTGCTATTGTGTTTGCTATGCAGAAGTTCCGCCCATACTTGATGGGTACAAAGGTGATTATCCACACCGATCATGCGGCGCTTTGGTACTTAATGAGAAAAAATGATTCAAAGCTGAGGTTAGTGCGGTGGGTGCTTTTATTGCAAGAGTTCGATCTAGAAATCCAAGACCGCAAAGGCAGTGAAAACCAAGTGGCGGACCACTTGTCTAGCTTGGAGGAGGAGGGGAGGCCACATAACGGCCTTGAGATTAATGACTCCTTCCCCGACGAGCAACTTCTAGCCATTTCAATGACCGAGATTCCATGGTTCGCCGACTTAGCAAATTATCTTGTAAGTGTTATTGTACCGAATGAGTTCTCTTCAAATCAAAGGAAGAAACTCAAATGGGATTGCCTTGACTACTATTGGGATGAACCATACCTCTTCTGGATTTGTACTAATGGTGTGATTCGAAGATGTGTGCCGTAGGAGGAACAAGTCAAAATTCTTGGTGCTTTCCACTCTTTACCATATGGTGGTCACCATGGGGGGGTGGAGTGAGAACGACGGCAAAAGTGTTGAGTTGTGGATTCTATTAGCCTACACTCTACAAGGACGTTAGTGATCAAGTCAAGCGTTGTGATGAATGTCAAAGGTCCGCTGGGATTTCTAAGAAAAATGAGATGCCCCTCACCACTATCTTGGAAATTGACATTTTTGATCTGTGGGGCATTGATTTCATGGGACCGTTCGTAACATCTTGTGGGAACACCTACATTTTGGTAACTGTGGTTTATGTGTCAAAATGAGTTGAGGCCGTTGCGCTACCCAACAATGAAGCTAGAAGTGTGGTGGCATTTTTGAAAAAGAACATCTTCACAAGGTTTGGTACTCCTAGGTCCATTATAAGTGATGAGGGATCACACTTTTGCAACAAAGTCCATTATAAGTGATGAGGGATCACACTTTTGCAACAAAGATTTTGATACCTTACTCACCAAGTATGGTGTCACTCACAAAGTCACGACCCCCTATCACCCTCAAGCAAGCAGACAAATGGAAGTCTTCAACCGGGAGGTCAAGAGTATTTTGTCAAAGACAGTGAATGCCAACATGATAGATTGGTTGAAGAAACTTAATGATGCTCTATGGGCCTATAGGACGGCTTACAAAACACCGATTGAGATGTCTCCATACCGGTTGGTGTTCGGGAAAGCTTGTCACCTTTAGGTGGAACTTGAGCACAAGGCTATGTGGGTATTAAAGAAGCTAAATCTTGAGTGGGATGTCGCCACCAACTTAAGGGTGACACAATTGAATGAACTTGATGAATTCCGGTACCATGTTTATACAAGTTCTTCCTTATACAAGGAGAATATGAAGTACCTCCATGACAAGTATATTCAGAACAAGGAGTTCAAAGAAGGTGATCTTGTGTTATTGTTCAATTCTCGGTTACGGATGATTCCGGGAAAGTTGAAGTCTAAATGGAGTGGCCCGTTTGAAGTTGTGAGTGTGAAGAATAAAAGTGATGACGTGTTTAGAGTCAATGGTCACCGGATAAAGCATTATCTTGGAAAGGTTGATGATGGCCACATCGTGGCATTAATTCATTTTAAGTGATTGATGGTAATCTGCATCGTGCCGCGACGTTAAATCAGGCGCTTCTTGGGAGGCAACCCATGTTTTTTTTATTCTTCTTTTTCTTCTTTTTAGATAGGTTTTTTTTTGTGCTAACTGGTTTTGAAGTGAATTGCAAGAATGAGTGTGCTTTGCAGGAACTGTGCTCGAAAAAATAGCTAAGTGTTGAAAAAGTGCGGATCGCATATTTATTGTGCGGATCGCACAATCTTGCATGCCACAGTAGAAAGGAGTCTGCGGTCGCACAATTCTTTGGGCGGCCGCACAACTTGAGACCCAAAAATGCAACTCTCTGAAGTTTGAAATTGCAGGGAATTGGCCAATCTGCGGCCGCACTTGAAATTTTGCGGTCCGCACAAATATCTTCGACGGCACCCAATTTTGTGCGGACTACAGATCGTCAGCGGGACCAGGTAAAAAGTGAGGACCGCACATTAAATTGTGCGGCTGCACTCAGCTACAAATTTTCAACCTATAAATAGGCCCTCCTCTCAATGTTCCAAACTTTACATACTTTGAACTCTTGACACCTAAGCAAGCACAGTGCACAAAAGTTGTTTCAAACATCACACTCATTTTATCGTCCTAGATTCTCCCATGCATCCTTCATCACTGGTATGTTCAATTCGTGCTTAAGTATTTCCAAATTTTCTTAGTTTTTGCTCTTACTTAGTATAGTTATTTTTAGGCCTAAATATCAGATGATTCATCATGTGTGCTTACAATTGTGTGGGTAATTTCATATGTACTCATTGGGGGTTGGGTAAATCATGTATAATGTCTAATTTGCCAATACCATATCTAAATTGTACAAAAAATTGAAAAACCTAAGTTTAGTGCCGTCTAATTTTGTATTGTGCGGCCGCACATGAAATTGTGCGGTTCGCAGATCCTTAGTTTTAGGGCAAGTCTGTGCATTCAATGTGCGGACCACACTCAAAATTGTGCGATCCGCAGAAAATGATCTACGGCCACAGAAAAATTTGTGCGACTGCATATCCAAACTTCAGAGAACTGGTATTACTAGGCCTGGAATTGTGCGGCCACACTCACAATTGTGTAGTCTGCACTTCAATTGTGCGGCCACACTTCAAAATTGTGCGGTCTGCACAAGGCAGTCTGCAGCCGCACTCAGAATTGTGCGGACCACACTTTCACCTCTGCATACTATTTTGTCTACAAATTTTTAGCCTGCTTCTAAACTTTAAGTGACTCATGTTGTTTTGTATTGCAGACAATGGTTCGATCAAGAGGTCGGGGTGATACTTCTAAAAGGAGGGGTGAACCCTCCCGAGGCCGAGGTAGGGTTACTCAACCTCTTGCAGTGCAGAAGAAAGCAATATCAAAGAAGCCAACCACTGTGAGAGGTAGGGCCACAGAGCCCTCAGAATCAAGTTCTTATATCCCGTCTAGAGAAGCTTTCGAGGGTCACTCAGTGGAGGAAAAACATGAGGCCCAATCTCAACCACCACAGTTCCCTGGGAGATACCAACTCCGAAATGAACCCTCCACCTCAGCAAGCTCTTCTAAGGGTTTGGATGGAGGCAACCAGGGTTCAGAACCCTCATCTACACACACTCCCGCTACACCAGTCACAGTGGATGATGATGATGACATTCCAGACGATGGTAGAGGGGGTGATACGAGAGTAGCCGGTCTAGAGAGGTCAAAAAAAAGGAAGTCTGGGAAGACAGATTTGTGAGGTTAACAACATTTAATAGATTCAGAGAGTGGTGGCCCCAGAGATCGCTCACACTTGAGCGACAGTTTCTATTGAAGGATTTGGATAGATTCAATCCAAATATGGCTAAACAGTTCAGGGAGCGAAAAAGGGTGGACATGGTTCACTCAGAGTGTTATGGATGCCAAGGAGCATTTAGTACGAGATTTCTATGACAATATGCCACATATCAAGAAGGGTACTAAAGTGACCAAGATGAGAAACTTGAATGTTCGATTTGATCAAAGCACTTTGAACACCTACTTGGGGCTTGAGGAGGTGGAGCCAGTTCAGTTCTTGGAAACATTTTCAATGGGTGATGCAACTCGCCCTTGGTTAGCAGAGATCTTGGCGGCCCAGGACCACCACCACCATGGACAACAGGGGTTCCCATTGCATAAGCTACCCTCAACTTTGAAGCAAAAGGGTGTCAAATATTTGTGTGCAGCCGCATAGACTCAAGACAAAATGAGAACAATCTTCCAATCCCCCGGGAAGTCTTGGTGGCATCTATAATGTCCGGGTACCCAATCAATGTGGGTGCCATCATGTCGGCCAACATGTCAGTAGTTGTTAGACAGGGTGAGAGCTCCTACCCGTATCCTAACACCCTCATAGAGTACCTCACAGATGTGGGGGTGGAGCCTAGGAGCTTTGATACAAAGGTTTGGGCTAAGAAGCCCTTCTCCTGGTATTCTTTGAAGGACCCGAGGAACCCGAAGCTCAAGGGTAAGTCAACTGCTACCGTAGGCCAGTCTGATGAGCCATCGGTGGTGGTTGTAGATTTAGCTGCTATGCCTTCTAATGCTTCCATGCCTTCTACAGCAGCCGGTCCTTCCACCGAGACAACTGACATGCCACCACCTCCATCTTCTAGACCATCGGTATCAGTATCAGTGCCTTCCTCCTCTAATTATCCACTTTATGCGCTGCGAGTCTCCCAGACACTGGCGAGTCTCAGCAACTGGATGCAGATAGCTACTTCAAAGCTGTCTGATTTATCCAGTGTTGTTGCAGCACATACTTCTACCCAAGCACCCTAAATTCCTCCGACAGTGGAGGAAATTTTGAAGAAAATTTTGGAGAATCAAAAGACCATCATGAGCACTTTGGTGGAACATGGGGGAGCAATTGAGAAACTTGGGAAGCAGGTGAAAAAGATAAGGAAAACCCAGGCTTCAAGGAAATCAGTTGACAGGTTGAAATGAGAGGTGACCAAGATAGCAGCTGCTGGAGATTTTCCATTTGACTTACTGATGGAGACAGATCCATCAGTACCAACAAACCCAGCGGCACCAGTGGCACCAGCTGGCTAGTCTGAGGAGCCATACCTCGCTGCCCACACTACTGAGTCGGTGCTACAGATGTTCGCCAACCTAGCTGCTCTCCGAGCAGAGGATGATGAGATCTAGTTGGAGGAGCCTGAGGGTGGTGATGCTTCCATGCACACTGATACCACATAGGGAGTTCTCTTTACTCTCTTCCCTCCCTTATTTTGATTTTTGTTAAGCATTGAGGAAAATGCTTATTCTTATTCAGGGGGTGGTCCATTTTGATTTAATATGACATTGGCCTGTAATAACTATAATAGTCTTTTTTTATCTTTATTTTCTTTTTCATTATGTATATATTCCTCCCTCTCTATTGATGTATATATTCTCTTTCCCATTCTCGGCTCATATATTCATTTTTGCTTTCAGTAGTTACTTCATAACCTCTTTATTTTGTTTCTTAGTAGTTTAGCTTCTTATTTACTTTAATAGCTTCTTGTTGATTTGGTAGCTTCTTTTTATGTTTAAGTGATCAATAAGCTTTTGGTTTTCTTAATTCCACGGTTCTTTCCAAATGTGGTTTTTATGTGAACCGGGTGGCTCTTCCCAACGATGGATGGCGTGATAACCTTCTTAAGGGATTGAGTCCGTTTTTGATGATTAGGTAAAAACAGTAGTAATAATGAATAAAAGGGTCAAGCATGCTTCACTTAGTACCAACACACTTAACTACACGCTTATGGTTGAAAACAAGTTCTTGGAAAGAAATGGCTCTAGTTAGTGACCTTGTGACTCTTGTGTTGACTTAGGCAATCATCGAGTGATTTAGTTGAACCATTAGCAATTTTCAAACTTGAATACGGTTGTTGTGGGCCCTCGCCTCTATCCTCTTTAACAATCCAACTGTGTGAGAGGTGAGATGCTTTGTTACAAGTTCAAGTACCCGTGCGAATGGTTTAGAACTTGCCCCAAATGTGTTTCTAAGCAAAATTCTAAGTTTTGCTTGGCTTGAGAAGTGATTGTAGTCTCTCCTTGACCCATTTTGAAATTTTCCATGACCCACCAATGATGTTATCCCTAGTCAACCCTTTTGATCCTAAAGCCTTTCTTATTTAATAACCATGTTACAAGCCTTTACCCGTTTTATAGTGACACTCTCTTGACACCCGAGCTTTCCTTAACACTCATGAGAAGCAAATTGGCGAAAACATAAGTTTAGGGGAGAGACGAGGAGTTTGAAAGTGGTATCAAGGTACAAAAAGAGAAAAGAAATGAAGAAAAATAAAGAACAAAAGAAAAACACAAAAAGAAAGTGAATAAATTGAAGAGTTGAAGGGGTTCAAAGAAAAGCAAAAGTGCAAAGCATGGAGAAAACAAAGAAGTAGAAAATGAATATCATGATCAAGAAAAAAGTGATGTCAAGTCTCTCTAGTTTCCCTAAGGAAAAAAGAAAATGACTCAAAGAGTCGGCAAAGCATGAGCCAAAAAGAGAAAATGGAGTAATTAAGGAAAGATGAACTCGTTTTACTCCAAACTTTCCTACCTTAGTCCAAAAGCCTTCATTACATGATGAAAAAGCCCTACGTGATTTCAAGCAGAGTGAGCTTATATTAGTGGTGATTTATATGAGGGGCAAGCATATGCTACTTAAAGCCGTACTTGTGACATTCTTTTGAGAGTGATGAGCAAACTTTTCACAAATCATTGAATTGAGTGCTACATTCTTAAGTGAGATGAGCTAACAGAGAGTATATGAGGAGGATTTTGGGATCCACAATGACCTACATGAAAGTGCAAACTTACTTGATGAGTAAAGTCAACTCTTGATGCTCAAGTATCACATTAGAGTTATTTGTGCTTTAACCTTCAAAACATTGCCTTGTTGATGATTCATGAGTGTGTGGGTAATTGTTGGTTCTAATTGATGTGTGTTTGATTCACCTTAGTTTAGCTGGAATAGCTCTTTTCCTGTGGAGGTAGGAATTACCTTATTTGCTTGAGGACAAGCAAAAGCTTATGTTCGGGGGAGTTGGTAAGTGCGAATTTTGACTACTTATTTGCACTTTTTGACTTTTGTTTTAGTTAAAAAATGCTTTAAGGTATTCCCGAAAACTGATAAAATATGCTTACTTGTAGGAGTATTGGAAAATGAGCCAAAGTTATGAAATTCAACTCAGGAAGGAGTGATTTTGAACAAGGACAAAAATCAAGCAAAAAGGCTAAAGTGCATACCGCAGAATTTTGTCTGCGGCCGCAGAACAAGAAGAAAATTCAATAGAGCTTTAGTGTAAAGTGCGAACCGTACAATAATTATGTGGCCGCAGAAGTCAAAGTTCAGAGAGTGTCAAATTCAAGCCCAACAAGAACTGCGGGCTTAGCGTTATTTTAGAAGTAGAATCAAAACACAGTTGTGGAAGTTCAATCTAGATACTTCACGTGCTTATTCCGAATATATACCTAATCCCATCTACGCTCTCTGTAGATTCGATCTCGACTCCTTGTTGGGTATTATTATTACAATCGATCGCTTCACAACCCCGAATAGAGGTGTAATTTGGGCGAGATCAAATTTACACGGAACATTATCCTAACAACACAACACAATCAATTCATATCACAAATTGCCCAATGGCTACAACCAATTCCAAAGATACAATAAAATCAATAAATTGCACAGCAAATAGCCCAAGGCTCTACACAACGTATATAAAACCTCAAAAATAACAACAAAGATGGAAAAGTAACTCAGCATAGGACAACACCTTCTTTAATCCAATGTTTTGATAAATATATATTAATGCCTAATTTTAAACTTATTTAATTTATTATTTGCAGCTAAGGAATCCATATTGAAATTATTTCCAAGAAATGTCAACCTAACCAACCACGACATTTCACATAAAAATCAAAGTGGCAATCACACCAAATTATCATATAAAAACAACCTCGGCAAGCAAGGAATAAGGCATGACAAATAAAGGATTTAATAAGTTCCAACAATTTTCCAATTTAATACATAAGGGTGTTTACAAATTTTAACCGGTATAATTTGCACATATAAACCAGGAACGTACTCGTCACCTCGCGTACATGGATTTCAATCATACAATTTCCACATAAGACTCAATGCTTAAGGGGTATTTCCCCCATTCAAGGTTAGGCAAGATACTTACCTTTTTGAAGTTAGGCCGATATTCCAAAATAGCCTTCTTGCTTGAATTGACCTCCGGACAACTCAAATCTATCCAAATTAATTGTATAACTTCATTAAAATTCATCGAAACAATTCTGGATAATATAACATCGATAAAATTTCACATTAAAAAGTCAATCGAAAGTCAACGCGAGGCCCGCCTCTCGGAACCCGACATAATTTTTACTAAATCCGAATACCCATTCCAATACAAGTTCAACCATACCAATTTTATCAAATTCCAATAACAACTCGACCTTCAAATCTTAAATTTTCGTTTTTGGAAAGAATTTGTAAAAATTCCAATTTCTTCCAACATCTATAATTTGTGCCGAAACGTATCAAATCAATCCGGAATGACTTCAAATTTTTCACACGAGTAATAAATTACATAATGGACCTATTCAAATTTCCAGAATTGAATTTTGATATCAATAAAGTCAACTCCCGATCAAACTTTATAAAAATCTTCCATTTTCCAACTTTTGCCAAAATGCGTCGAATTGACCTACGAGCTTCCAAATCCAATTCCGGACATACACCTAAGTACGAGATCACCATACGAAACTATTTGAATCATTAAAATTCTATTCCGGAGTCGTTTGCTAAAAAGTCAAAACTCCAGTCAACTCTTTTTATTTAAGCTTCAAAAGTAAGAATTGTTCTTTCATTTTAATTTCGAATATTCCGAAAACCAAACTCGGCCGCACACTATGTTATAATACATATTACGAAACTGCTCGGTGCCTTAAATAGTTGAATGGGACGCCAATTCAGAAAATGACAAGTCAGGTCGTTACAAAAAGAGTTTGAATCACAATACTTAATGAAAACCAAGCTTACGCTTTCCTCGTAGTGCTAACTTTATCGCTCTGCTCCAAAGGGCATAATTTTCTGGCCCTGTGAGTTTGAGCGGTATCAACACGAGTCTTGCAACATCTCCAGCTTGTAAAAATAGCGGATGGTTGTGGTCAAGCGAAGCAACTTCATTTTCGGCCATGGCTGCTCAAATCTAAGCTTTGTCAGTGCTTTGTTTTTCTAATTTCTGGCTGAACTTCGATCAGAGATGTAAATCCTAAGACTGCTGCTCTAATACCATGATAGAATCCATGTAATGATCCGACTGGTTGTTTTGAGTATTACAACCTCATTTCCCCATTTACTGCCCAATTTATGCTTTACAGTTGTGATGTGACTCGTCGGAGTGATTGGTTCGGGTCCAGTGAGGTTTTGGAATGAATTGGAACACTTAGTTCCAAGGTTTAAAGCTTAGGTTAAAATAGTGACCGGATGTCGACTTATATGTAAACGACCCCGGAATAGAGTTTTGATGATTCTAATATATCCGTATGGTTATTTTGGACTTAGGAGCATGTCTAAAAAACTTTTTTGGAAGCCCGTAGCTAAATTAGGCCTGAAATGGCTAAAATAAAAATTTAAGTTGGGAAATTTGACCGGGGAGTTGAGTTTTTTATATCAGAGTCGAAATCCAGCTCTGAAATGTTTTATAGCTCCAATATATCATTTATGACTTGTGTGCAAAATTTGAGGTCAATCGGACGTGATTTGATAGGTTTTGACGTCGTTTGTAGAAATTGTAAATTTCAAAGTTCATTAGGCTTGAATCCGTATGTAATTCGTATTTTTGATGTTGTTTGAGGTGATTTGAGGGTTCGCCCAAGTTCGTATGGTATTTTAGGATTTGAAGGCATTTCGACACTCTGATGTTGTTCTGGAACGTTGGAAGTGCGAACCACACAATTTCATATGTTGAGTGTTGTACCAGATAAAAAAATTGCTGCAACAGACGAAAATGTGCGAACCGCAAAGGAAAAATGTGGACTGCACAATCTTGTCTGCGGCCGCACTTCAGGGTGTTCTGCAGATTCGCTAGTCCGATTTCGGAAGCTTATATCTTTTGATCCACAAGGAATTTAGAGATGATTCTAAAACGAAAGTTGTAGTTATTCGTGTTTAGTTTCGATAAAGGTAAAGAAATCATCATTTGGACATATGTAGAGAAAGATATGGCCAATTTGCTGAAGCCTGGTAGTGGAGAGGCTGTGAAATGCGGCCGCACAATATTTGTGCGACTGCAAAGCCTGGAAATGTCCGACCACACTTGGAAATGTGCGGACCGCACATTGGGAGGTCAGAGGGTGTACTATATAACCGAGGCCTAGGGTATTATTTTATTTTTGGACCTAAAGAGTTCGGTTTGTGATGATTTTTCGTGGGTTTTTCAAGAAAATCATCGGTGTAAGTGATTCTAACTCGGATTTGGTTAATATACATGAATATATCATTATTTTCATCATCCAAATAGTATTTTGAGATGGAAATTTGGGAAAAATTATAGAATTTCCATAAAATGAATTTTTGAGATTTGAATACCGATTCAGAGTCGGATTTGAGTGAAATTAGTATGGTTGAACTCGTAATTGAATGAGTTATCAGATTTTGTAAGTTTTGTCGGATTCCGAGATGTGGGCCCCACAGGCAATTTTTGAGTTAAATTTCGGACTTTATTGAAATATTAGTATTTTCATATGGAATAAATTCCTATGATTTGTATTGATTGAATCAAATTAATTGTGACTAGATACTAGGTTTTCGGAGGTAAATTTGCGAGGTAAAGGCATAGCGGAGTAAAAAATTACACGGTTTGAGGTAAGTAACACTTCTAAACTTGGTTCTGGGGTATGAATCCCCGAATTTGTGTTATATGAATTGTTTGGAGGTGACGCACACGATAGTTGACGAGCGTGTGGACGTGCACCATTGAAATTGTGACTTGAATAAATTCTGTGAAGTTGTAAAAATTAAAGGATCATATTATTATCTGAACATTTTCCACGTGTTAGGAAAATTGAGTTGAGGCTTTTATTAAAGATCATGTTTAGGCTACGTGCCAATATTTTGGCACCCATGGGATCATGTTGCTATTGAATGAATTGTTTCAAAAATATACATTTCACACTCAGTCATATTCGTCCATTGTGAGGATATCTATGGGATCGAGCTGCGCGCCGCAGCAGGCCATATTGGCTTTACATATATGATTACTATATGGAACGGGGCTGCCCGCCTGCAGCAGGCCATGATGGCTTTATACATTATTATTATATGGATTGGGGCTGCCCGCGTGCAGCAGGCCTTATAGGCTTTACTATTATATGAATCAGGACTGCCCGCCTGCAGCATGACTTATAGGCTTTACTATTTTATGGATCGGGGTTGCCCGCCTGCAGCAGGCCTTATAGGCTTTGTTATCATACGGATCGGGACTGCCCGCCTGCAGCAGGACTTATAGGCTTTACTATTTTATGGATCGGGGTTGCCCACCTGCAGCAGGCCTTATAGGATTTATTATTATACGGATCGGGACTGCCCGCCTGCAGTAGGCCATATCGGCTTTATATCACGCTTGGGCTGAAGGAGCCCCTCCGAAGTCTGTACACCCCCCAGTGAGCGTAGATGATTATATATATATATATATTCGGGATGGACTTCCTAGGGCATGGATTTGCCTTATTTATTTATATTGTGATGAATATTTCCTCGACATGGATCTTGTCCGTATCATTTACATTTGGAGGTAAATTACCCCAGGGCTAGATTGGCCTTATACGGTACTGACTGTCAGTCGATGTGAATATAAATACGGGATGTAATATCCTTGGGCTGAATTGGCCATAGAAAGTACCGAGTGACCGAATGATTTGTGACCAGTAGTACATGAAGTCTTTCTACTGAGATGTCACATACTTTATATCATGCAGTGTTGATCTATTTTACTTGTACTAAGTTTAAATGTTGAACTTGAAAGCATGCCTACATTTCTGTACCATTATTTATGTATTGGACTGTACCTGCGGAACTCGTCACTACTTTTAGCCCAGAGATTAGTCTTGTTACTTATTGAGTTGGTTGTACTCATACTACACTCTGCACCTCGTGTGCAGATCCAGGTGCTCCCGGATACGACGACTGCTAGATTTCAGAGTTATTTCTGTTAAAGACTATCAAGGTAGCTGCTTGACGTCTGCGGACTTGATTCCCTTCCTGTTTAGTTATTATATAGTTCTATATTTCAGACAGTGATTTTTATCAATTAGACTTTGTATTCATTTAGATGCTCATGTACTCAGCGACACAAGGTTTTGGGAGTGCTTATATTTGTATTTGTGAGATTTCTTCCACTAAATTTAATTATTATGTTTTCAAATTTAAAAGATATGGTGGTTCATTAGGATTGCCGACTTGCCTAGTATTAAATTAGACGCCATCACGACATGTGAGATTTTGGGTCTTGACAATCCATTGGATCTTCGACTGAAATGACATGTAAGTGAGAGAAGTAATTGAGAGAGAGCAGAAGAAGAAGATCACTATTACTGTTCGATTAAGTACATTACTAGAGAGAGGGGTTGTTTATATTAATAGTTAGTGGTTGACAGCTCTTAACCGCCTAACTTTTGGTAATTACACAATTACCCCACTCTCTCTAGGATGTTACACATTGCACTGCTATACACACACTTTTGCACCTATACAAATACCCCGCTTTTTGTCTATATTTTTATTAATGTGGTGCTTATGTTTTTTTGAGCCGATAGTCTATTGGAAACAACCTCTCTATCCTCACAAAATAAAGATAAAATTTGCATACACACTATCCTCTCAAAATCCCACGATGTGAGATAATACTGAGTATGTTATTGTTGTATTAAAGCACGTATTAAACACGAACACCAAGTTAAAAATAAACGGAGCAGACGGGATTATTTCGAAGAAATTTCCAACCTACTGAACTTCAATATATAAAATCCATTGTTAGTGGTCCCACTTGCTGTACGAGGAGATTAACAACAGTGTTCTCATATTTAAATAATTGACTTGGACCTTTCTTGCTGTCAAGTCTCCATTCTACTTTTGATTTCTTGTACACTTTAACAAATTCTCACGTATAAAGTCTTTTCAATAAATATATTACTAGCTTTGGCTTATGGCGTTGCGAACTTTGAGTGTATTAATAAAATAATATATAAATATAAATTATTGTGTAATATTGATGTAAGTATATAAATCTATACTATATTAAAAATACAAAAAATTTTAACGAAATATCGTTCGCCTTTTTTACCCTTTAAAAATAGAGCTAACACTGGACAAAATAGTTATTTGATTATTTTTTTAATATTTAGAAATAGTCATTTAATTAATTCCCTAACATTTAGGAGTTTGTATAATAATATTTTTCCTTATTTAAATTGTATTAAATATTCTGACATTTAAAACTTTAAAATCATTAATATTTTACCTTATATAAATTTTACATTTAAATTATTTATAAATAATAAATAAAATAAATGAAGGAGAGAATAAGAACATTAAAGAAAGAGGAAGTACGTTTGGCTTTGGATAATATGGAAGTTTCTTTAAATTTCTTTAAAACTTGTATACGTTATGATTTCTTTGAAACTCTTCTATATTAGAATATTTAAAAATATATAGAAGACTATTCCACTAATAATAGTATTCTATATTATATTAGTTTTCAAAGATTTTAAATTAGTAATTACAATTGTTTGGAATATTGAGCATAAATTAATAACAAACACCAAAATTATCAATTATTTCAACAAGATAATTCATGAGATCTTTTAACTTCTCTAGATAGTATTAAATTTAGCTGAATATAATCGAGTTTCTTGACTATAATTATGTTTTTTAAAAGGGCATTTTAATTGTAGACTTTATTTATGGTATAAAGTGATTCTTAAATTTTTGAGATTTACAAAGAATTATCATTTCTTTTTTTCGTGGATGATGTTTTAGCTAATCGACTTTTTATTATTTGAAAACAAAATTGTTATCGAATAAAAATATAATTACAATTAAATACTTAAAATTTGGCATGAGCTAGCTAATTAGTATTATTTAAATACTAATCTCACATGAAAAATGATACTTCCAAACTTAATACACACTTCCTGTTCTAACTTCAGTCATTCTTTGAAATGCATTTTAAGTTGAATTATTTGACCGGTGATTGAGTATTTCTATGGAGCAGTTTTATTTTTTATTAGTTATATACGACTAACATTCATTATTTTTAAGAATTTATATTTTTATTTTATATCTCAAAGATAAATTTTTGAATAATTTTTTATTGAGTTAGGTACACTACATTAGTATTTAGATATTTTCTCAAACTCAAATCATCTTTTAACCCAAAGTATTAACCAACATAATCTTTTATCCTAAAAAAATGAATTGGATGGTGAAAAGAATAAGACTTAAGCGAAAAATAATTCTTCCAAAATCCTATAAAAGCATAAAAAATAAAAGTAACAACAAACTAAACCAAGAAAAAGCTGCCAAATGTTACATAATATTCTATAAAATAATAATAAAAATAAAGATTAAGGGACTCACATGCTAAGGCGTAACTCATATCTCTTTTGGTGAGGAACAAAATAAATAATAAGTTACCTCGATATACTCGATATACTTTGTTGTGTTAGTTTTAAAAGATCCAAAAGTTTCTAAGATATAGAATCGACAACCAAAAACTTAGAGAAAGAAAACACAAAGGCTAGACAATACCAAGTTAAGAACATAAAAGAAGATGGTAAATAAAAGCAAAAGCACTAATAAGCAATAAAAGAGTTTGAATCACAATACTTAATGAAAATATCAAACTTGTCATATGGCAAACTAAAAAGAACATAAAAGAGAATTCAAAGCAAGACTCTTTTCAAGTTAAAGCAGCAATCAACAATGAAAGACAAACAAGGTAAAAGACACAAAAAATCACTCTTAAAACAATAATGAAATCTTTAATCGAGAGAGACTAAACCTTGGTGTCATTGAAAATTGGTAACCTTTACAACGCCCTTTAATAGGGATATTCCTGCTTGTTCTTTTCAATTTTTTTTCCTTTTGAACCCAATAATTCGATGTTACTTTTAATTTTGCCAAATACAATGGGTATTCTACTTTTGTGTCATATATAACTTATGTTTACCTATTTTTAGTAGCTTTAAAGTAGTGCTAATTCTACGAAAAAAATGTAGTACAAATATGAGTACTTAATTTCTAAGTTTTGAATGATAAAAAAATTATAGTTTACTGCAACTTTAATATTAATGTGCTTGAAATAAGGAAACCTATATAAAATAAAATTTAATTGCTTTTAGAATCCTAAATATAAAGATTCTCTACATAATTCAACTATAAAAAAATTTAATAATTAGAATTATAGTTGATTTCAATGTCCCAGATATTAGAAAAATAATTAAATGATTATTTTTACATATTAGAAAAATATTTAAATTACTCTTTTATCCAATGCGAACTCTATTTTTAAAGGATAAAAAAGGCGAACGACTTTTTCGATAAGAGCTTTCGCACTTTTAATATTATATATATATATATATATATATATAAATAGATAGATATCGATGCATTTTTCTATTCTAGATTTGCCGTTCCCTTCTTCCTAAGGCACTCAGGCGCGACTGTCATTCTCTTTTTCTATATATTAATTCCATAACATTTACGCAAATTTACATCAGCATTTTAATTTGTATTACCTGCCAAATCATCGTGATAAAAGTATTTTTTTTAATTATTTGCTTTCGATATACATAACAATAATTTTTACAAGATATTCCTATAAATCTCTGAGGACTTCCATGTGGCAGGATTTTATCCTTTATTAGCTAGCTAAGTAGAATCTATAAATATATTTTTATAATGTTATAGTACTTTTTATTTTTATTTTATAACTCAAACACATTATTTAATATAATTACTTATATATGTAATTTTTTTAAAATTGTTTACTTATTGTAATAAAAATACGCGCAAAACGCGTACCCTATATATATATATATATATATATATATTTATTGACAAAAGACTTACAGTAGCTTTGTAGTCAAATATCTAGCAGACTAATTCTTTTCCTGTTGGATTGTCTACATGATCAGTACTAAGTTTGTAGGGAGCTGAGATAGAAGGTCTAGCCGTCTAGGAACTGTTGGCCAAAGTGAAATTTGTTGTGACAAAGGAACTCAAGTATGAATCAGGTTTATACAAAGTGAACACAGACATATGCAGAATTTGAGCACAAGGGAGGCACGTGAAGGGGATAAGCTTAAGTAGATATATATGATGTCTCCTGAACGAAAAATGTTACATAAGTGATAAGGAGAAAGACTCCTTACTCGAGAGAACTCTATCCTAAATAAGGGAGGAGTTAGAAGTTGAACATAACTAGAACTCTTCCGCCAAGGAAGGATATAGCATTGGAACTCAAATTATTTCCTATTCTACTAACTCTATAAATTGCATGATGTTCTCATTTTATAGTGACGAACAAACGCTGAAGTTAAACGTGAGTTGAGAGTAAAATAGCAAGGCATTTTGCAAACAATTCTTCTGTGATTCAAGTGTGCGAACAAGCTACATGAACAAGAGAGAAGAATCAGTTCCAAGTATCTGTCTTTTATTCTAGTTTTATTGTAGTAGGTGTTTCAAGTTGTACCTTTTATCTTTATCTAGAAGCAATTGTATTAGGTACTCTGAGTATTGTATTCAAATTAGAGTTAACTTGAAGTTGTCGCAAGAGTTAGAGGCTGGTTGCCACAATGGGATTAGAGGTAATCCTTATGTTTATAAAGAGTTTTGTAAATGCCGTTTTGGCTTAGTGATTTAGTGAAGTGTTGGAAAAATCCTACTGCGTAGTAGGTCGTGGTTTTTTCACCTTTTGAGTCGGGTGTTTTCCACATAAAAATACTTGTGTTTTTTACTTTTCGCATTTACTATTTCCACAACAGTAGTATAAGAAGCACATAAAAGAATCAGGTCCTTTTATAATTTGTGCACACGAAAAATTAGACGCCACACAAATCACCCTCCTCTTGTGTGGCATTATGTATAAAACATTAGGAACCAAGATAGAGTTGGTAGATTGATGACTTATTGGTTATTGCCTTCAATTTCCACAATGTACGTACTGTGAAGTTTTAAGCCACAATTTTTCCCTTGGAAAAGTTTATAACATTATTTGCTAACGTAGAATTCCAAAATTGCCGACAAGCTTCCACATTGACGAAGACTTAGGACCGTTTGATCATAAATTTTACCAAAATAAACTTGAATTTTATTTGGCAAACATATATTTGGTCATAGATGTTGTCTATATTTTGGCCAAATCCCAAAATCAGCTCAATAGTTGGTTTTGGGTCAAAATATCACTATTATATTTTTTAAAAATTCTCCCAAATTTTTGTATTTTATAAAAGAATTCACCATTTATTATTTTGTAACGATGTTGTTTCGTCTTCTCGGTCATCTGATAGTGTGTCATGTAGTTCATTATAAAAATGATAATTTTGTATCAAATTTATTTATGTTCAGGACTATGGTTTGCGATAATATAATGAATGTTATTGATAATGGTACTGTTGAGTATTTGTGATAGTTTTTAGAACTTGTGGGTATAAGTCATGTTTCATGTTTTTCTAAACCAAACTTCACCAAAAATAGATATCCAAACACATTTTCATCTTCAAACCAAACTTCACCCAAATCAAATTTTTCAGAATAAATTTGAGAATTTATGGTTAAACGCTAGTTTAGAGTACGTTGCAACTATTGCATTTACTCCAAAACCTAAAGTTTTCAGCATACTGCCCAAACTCGTCTCTATAAATAGCTAGCAGACCAAGTCTGTCTTTGCAGTACAACACTAAACCTTAAAAAACCTTGGTACCTATTTTCATTCAAAATGAAAATGGGCATTTTCAAATCCATGTTCATTTTCCCTTTTTTTCTCATTGCTCATTTCCTCCTCTTCACTAACTCTGATGCAGCCATATTTGACGTTCGAAACAATTGTCCTTACACAGTTTGGGCTGCCTCTGTGCCAGTGGGTGGTGGTCGCCAGCTCGATTCTGGTCAAACCTGGACAATCGACGTGCCAGCTGGCACGAAAGGAGCCCGTATTTGGGCCCGAACTGGTTGCAATTTTGATGGTTCGGGCCACGGTAAGTGTGAGACTGGAGATTGCAATGGTCTTCTCCAGTGTCATGCTTTTGGAGTACCCCCAAACTCTTTAGCTGAATATGCCTTAAACCAATTTAATAATCTTGATTTTTTCGACATCTCTCTCGTCGATGGATTCAACGTACCGATGGACTTTAGCCCTACCTCCAATGGGTGCACCCGGGGTATTAGGTGCACTGCTGATATTAATGGACAATGTCCGAACGAATTACGAGCTTCTGGTGGCCATGGGTGTAATAATCCTTGTACCGTTTTCAAGACTGATAATTATTGTTGTAATTCTGGTAATTGTGGCCCAACTGAATTTTCGAAATACTTTAAGGATAAGTGTCCTGATGCCTATAGTTACCCTAAGGATGATCAAACTAGCACTTTTACTTGTCCTACAGGAACCAATTATAGAGTGGTTTTCTGCCCATAAATGCCACAAAGCATAGATATTTTGCTTTAAGTGGCCAGTATGAAAATTTTCGTACTAAGTGTACTAAATAAGAAGTGATCTTGTTAAACTATTGTATGTAGTAATCAATGTTGATAATAAATTTATCTTGTGTCTAGTTTTCAAATTAACTTTTACAATAAAACTAATAATCCTCATATATAAATGAGTTTAATTAATTTAACATACTGAATTTCAAATTTAGTACTAATTTTGTTGTCGGTTTAGTTTATATTTACTATGAATTTATTCAATATGATCAGACCGATTTCTCAACTCAACAAGATCCCAAAGCTAACTATTTGTGTATTTGGATTTAATTTAAGAGCAATTAGTATTGAAGAATTGTAACGACCCAACCAGTCGTTTTGACTGTTAGAACCCCGTTCCCCTAAATAAGATTTTTCGTATGTGCTTTTACTAATTTATGACTTGCGGGGACGGTTGGTTCGAGATTTGGAAGTGTTCGGGTTGAAATCGGAACACTTGGTTCCTTAGTTTGGCTTTAAAAGGCCAAGTTTGACTTTAGTCAGTATTTTGAGAAAACGACCCCGGAATCGGGATTTAACGGTTCCAATAGGTTCGTATGACGATTTTGGATTTGTGCGTATGTTCGAATCGGGTTTTGGACAATCCGACAGCGTTTCGGCGCTTAATAGTGAAAATTAACTATTTAAAGGTTTAAGGTTCTTTAAATTTGATTTGGAGTAGATTTTGGAGTAATTGAAATCCGTTTGGAATTCCGAGTCAGGGAATAGTGCCGTATGATAATTTAAGACTTGCACACAAAATTTGGTATCATTTCAAATAGTTTAAGTATGTTTTAGCGCGTTCAGAGTAAGTTTGAAAAATTTGAAAATTCTAAGTTGAATCAATTTGGTTTGAGGTATGATTCTTAGTTTTGATGTTGTTTTATATGTTCAGAGGGTTTGAGCGAGTCCGTTTTATGATTTCAAACTCGTTGATATGTTCGGGCGGGGACCCTGGAGCCCCGGGTGTTAACCATACGAGGCTCGGATCAAGTTTGGATTTGGAAAGGACTGCTGAAGCTCCCAGCTTCTGGTGTAACCGCACCTGCGCATGGGCAGCCGCAGGTGCGAACTTGCAGAAGCGAGCCTCTGACCGCAGGTGAGAGCGAAGCCAGCTAAGGGGAAAGCCGCATCTGCGAGGGCATTTCCACAGATGCGAAGCCGCAGAAGTTGAAGGGCTATTTGGCAGAACCCTTAAAGAACGGGAAAGCAGCCATTTTTCCCATTTCTCTCCATTTTTGGGAGATTTTGGAGCTTTTTGAGAGAGGATTTCAACTAGCAACTTGAAGGTAAGTTAGTTCTACACACTTTGAGTTAAATACATAGATTATGGGTAGATTATAACCGGTAAATCTTAGAAATCAAAGGTTTAGATGAAAAACCTAGATTTAAAAAAAAAAAAAAGATTTTAACCACGAAAATGGTTATGGAATTGGATGGAAATTGTATATTTGAGTTCTTGAGATTATGGGTAACGATTTCCTTCAAAAAATTTCGGAATCCGGGCACGTGGGCCCGAGGTAAATTTTAGAAATTTTACCATTTTGGGTCGGGTAATTTATTTAATAGTCTAATTTTAAATTATTGAGCACGTATTATTTATTTTATATAACTTTTGGATAGTTTCAGATTTTTCGGCATCGAATTGAGGTTTTTACGCGATATTTTTATCGGGAAGTGGACTTTGAGACAAGGTAAGTCTCTTGTCTAACCTTGTAAGAGGGAATTTACCCCATATGTGATTTGAATTAATAATTGTTATTAATTGTTGGGACTACGTACGCACGAGGCGACGAGAGTTCGTGCGTAGATACTAATTATGCTATGTCCGGGTAGTTTAGGACTCAAATCATGAAATACTTGTGACAGATTGCATCCTCTATTTAATTAAAATATTGGAATTATATTGTGAATTGTTAGAGGAAATAGTAAAAGAACGAAATTTCTTATACTTGAATCTTTGTGTAAATTATTTAATTATTAATAGAAATTGTACATCCTTATGTGTTAGCTTTATAACAACTTCTCATAATAAAATGTCCTCCTTTCTTGTGGAGCGGGCCGCACGCTTCGGCAGTATAGATGCATCTATGGATCATGTCGCACGTCCATCGCCAGTGTACACGACACTCTGGATCAGACCGAACGACCTCGGCAGACATCGTGACTAATAATAATAATTACATGATACCTTGATATTTCATTGCAGCTTGTGAAGCTAATTGATAAATCGAAAATTATTGGAATTGAAAGAATTAATTATTTCTGCCGGTTAAAGAAAATTATTGTTATTCCTATAAATCATGTTGATTTAAATATTTATGTTCTAATATTATTGACCCTTAGTGAGTGTCAAAGTCGACCTCTCGTCACTACTTCTTCGAGATTAGGCTTGATACTTACTGGGTACACGTTGTTTACGTACTCATGCTACACTTCCTGTATATTTTTGTGTAGGTACATATATGTCTAGCAGCCTTATGGGCGCAGAGGTGTGGTTAAATGCGGGGACTTAGGTGAGCTGCATTCTATATTATGATCCACAACCAGCAGAGTCTCCTTTAGAGTTATTTATATTTTTCCTGTCTAATTTGTATTTCGGACAGATGCTATATCTTATTTTACTCCCTAGTAAATGTTCATGTACTTGTGACACCGGATTTTGGGAGTGGTTATGGGCTGTTTAGTTTTTTTGTTGCGAAAATATTTATCAATTACTCTGTAAGTTCTATCTTTTACTATTTAATTGGAGGAAATTTCGATTCAAAAATACTAAAATGAGTAATTAAGTTAATTAATTATGGTTGGCTTGCCTGACAGCGGTGTTAGGCGCCATCATAACCTTTAATGGATTTTGGGTCGTGACAAGAATTATAATACAAGTATAGAACATATCTCTAATAGTACATACAGTTTTCTAGTGTATGTATGTCATACTTAGATTTTTAAGATTTATCTGCCTAATCCTCTTTTATTAGAAATTGTATTTATAATATACTTTAACGTAATTTAGGTTGTTTATATTAGAGCATAATTAAAAGTTTGAAGATGGATGGAGGATAAATTTCCTTCAAAAAGAGCTCAACGTACCTACTATTATCTGCCAAAATTGTTCATGCTACATTCAGATACTTAATAAAATAGTAGTAAACTTAAATCGTTAAATGGTAGGGTGGAACTAGGGGTGTTCGTGGTTCGGTTTGGCTCGATGTTCGCTTAAAATTAAACCAAATCAACTAAGGCAGATTTTTTAATATTCAAACCAAACCAAATCAATATAATATAAATTTTATCGGTTTTATCAGTTTGGTTCGATTTTTGCGAATTTTTTTTCAGTTTTTAAAGATATAGTTTATAATGCAAAGAAATTGATATAAGTGATAAAAAAAAAATTAAAAACAAGATACATGAAAGCAAAACGTAAGAAGCATGTAACTAAATTGGTGTCATCTACAAATAGTTCGTCATTTATGCAACATTTTTAAAAGAGCTTTTTTTAGATCAATCAAGAGGGCTGAAACTTCATATATATATATATTGATGTGAAAAAAGGAAGCATTATCTTTTGTAAGTCTGCAACAGAAAATAAAATTTAGAATACTAACATTTCATAATAGAAAATTACCAAGGACAAAATTGATTTCTAAAGCAGAAAAAATGAAAAGGATACAAAGCAAGTAAAAAGCTACTTTAGAGGATAATAACCACAATCAATTAAAAATTAAAATACCCAATTTCTCTATTTTTTCTTTTTTGGCAAACACATTAAAAAATATATTAAAAAGTTAAAATTAGAGTAATAGTTCTTACTTCTTTTTGGCAATTTGCTTTTTAGCTAGGGTTGTGCCTTTTCTTTTTACCTCCAAAAAGACAGAATTTTATTTTACTGAAATAACTTGTGTCAATTCACTTTGACCCGAAGCTCCACGCATTCCCTTTCATTAATAGTAGTAAAGTAATATTGAGGCTAGTTATAAAATAAATAAATATATCCACCAATATGTACTACAACACAAGTACCATGTATATAAGTACTTTATCAATAATAATTTGCAATTGATATCATACAATTGCTTATTCATTCTACGTTTTTCTTTTACTCATCTACGTATAACTAATTTTATTCGACTGACAAGAAAAAGGAGAAATTTTGCAACTTTCAAATTATCTCCTTTACTGCATTTCTTAAGTTATACAGAATTTCTCAAACTTTTGTACAATAGCAAACCAAATCGCAAAGTACTTATCAAATACCCGGCGAGTTTTCATCTCCTTTCTATTATTATTTTGAAAACATATATTTTATAGTAATATGGTCTAAGCAACTGGTTTCAACAGTCCTTTTTGTCAATCAAAGATGAAAATACATCTTGAAAATGACTACAATATAATAGAATCGATATGCAATAAGGTGAAGACTATATACTATCATGGTTTGTGCTATGGAATAGATATGATCTTTTTATCCTTAATCAGTTTTGAGAATAGAAAAAATCTTAGTAGGAAAAATATTTCTCTCTTTAATAATCCTTACTTATTGCGAATTAAAATTAGTCGAACTCTAATATACCTACCAAACACTGAGTTAGGAAAAAGAAACGGTAATGAAGATGTGATTATTTCGAAGAAATTTCCAATCTACTGAACTTCACTATATAAAATCCATTGTTTGTGGTCCCACCTTATGTACGAGGAGATTAACAACTGGGCTCTTAAATTTAACTAATTCACTTTGATCTTTCTTACTGTCAAGTCACCGTTCTCCTTTTTATTTTTTGTACACTTAACAAATTGTCACGTATAGTCTTTTCAAATAAGTATATTGATGCATTTTCCTACTATACAGTTTGCGTTCCCTTATTCCTAAAGCACTGCGCGACTGCCACTCTCTTTTTCTACATATTCCATAACACACAAATTTTACATCAGCAAAGATGAAAATATTAGTTATATACACTATTAGAAATTCGGCTAAAACCGATCGCGATCGACCAACCGACTTCAGTTAGTCAGAAAGTTGGTCAAAAAATCGATCGAAGTCGATCGGTTTTTCAATATATTTTTCTTTTCAATTTTTTTTTAACGAAACCAATCAACTTCGGTCGGTTTTTATTTTAGCGCAAAAATACGGGAAACTATTTTTGCGTTCCGCTAAATTTATTTTTTTAAGAAACCGACCAACTTTGGTCGGTTTTTATTTAAAATAAATTAAAATTAATATTCAAAAAACCCACCGGTCGGTCATTTTTAAAAAAACTAACCGATTTCGGTCAATAATTTTATTTTCTTAATAAATCGACCGAAATCAGTCGGTTATTTTTGCGCGAAACTGCAATTAAAAGAGTACAAATAAAATAAAAGAATGTCTTAAACCAAAGTGTACCAATAGTCTAATGGTAGAATAGTATCCTGCCACGATACAGACCCCGATTCGATTCCCAGACGGTGTATTTTCTAATTACATAATTAAGAATACCGATTGACTTCGGTAAGTTTTTTCAGCAATTTTTTTCTTTTTTGGTCGCTTGGGAAATTTAATTGACCGACCGAAATCGGTCGGAAATTGCGACCGACTTCGGTCTATTTATTACCGACAAGCCTTATTTTGACAGATTAAAATCGGTCGGAAATCGGTCGATTTTTCCAGTTTTCGACCGATTTTGGTGGGTAATCCTGGACGATTTTTTGCAGTTTTCTAGTAGTTATATATAAAGAAGCAAGTTTTAGATCTGAATAATGAGTTTTTGAGTTTTGCGGATCCAGATCGACTTGCGTAAATTATGGCTAAAGGGTAATTTAGTGCGCTAAGCTTCCGCTATGCGCGAGGTCTGGGGAAGGGCCATATCACAAGGGTCTATTGTACGCAGTCTTACCCTGCATTTCTGCATGAGGCTGTTTCCATGGCTCGATGACCTCTCGATCACATGGCATCAATTATCATTATGATAATCCATTTATGCTCCAATTCCTATAAAGTTCAGCATGCATCCTGCCAAAACGTTTCTCTATAAATAGCTAGAAGACCAATTCTTCGTAATATTTTTTGTAGCATCCCAAAAATTTTTGAAATAGTTAAGCGTATTTAAGAAAGTTGATGTATGCTAATTATATTATTTTGTGTGCAGACGAGAATTATTAATATGATGGATATTAATTGGATATGATAATAAGTGTATGAAGTACATTTGAAGTGATATAGGGCATAAGGAAGGCTTTTGACACAAATAAAGTTGGAAATTACATGATAGACTAAAGTTTCAAATGAGTACGCACAAGATCTAATTTTGGAAGAGAATATATACATATATATAAGGGGTTATGTGATGGAAAATATATCAAATGAAATATCTTCGAGTGTAGTTTCTAACGCTTCAAACCGTTTGTCATTTGGATATTCCTACAAGAAGTTATGACCAAATTGCCAAAGGCTGGCAGATGAGTGAACTGCGACTGCGAAGCATCCAGGGTCGCGTCCGAAAGAAAGGCTGGCATTGAAGTGTTGCCATAGCATACATGTTCGCGTCTGAGCTTCGAAGAGGAGTGAATTGGGCCGTGTCTGAAACCCAGAAATCTGGGCCTCTAAATACCAAGTCGGGGGAGGAGAGTATTTTGAGTATTGGGGGTTAGGGTTCTTGAGGTGAAAGGGCGATTTTAAACTCAAATCAAGTCCAATCAACCAAGGTAAGTTGTTAATGATGTTGTGGATTAATTCTTACTCAATATACTTGAGTTCTAACATCTTTTTTGCATCCAAATGCTAGATTTCATCATCAAATCCTCAAGAATACTAAAATCACCAAAATAGTAATTTTCAAAATTGAGATACTAGAGGTAATTTCAATGCTTCAAACTCGTTTATTATGAGTAGTTAGAAGTATTTGAAGCATTTGTTACAAGTTTTAATGGTTGAAAGATTGGATTATAAAACTCTAGTTCATGGCATAAATAGTACTTTTGAGAAAATAAGAGAGAAGATGAGTATTAATCTTGGCGATGAAATTGATGAATACAATGAACCTATGGAGTTATTTGTTAGCAAAAGTTGGAAGTGATTAACTAAGTAATCACCCGAATTATATATTTTGCAAGTGTTGACTATGAAAGACGATGAATAGTAACTTGGTGGCATTTGACAATTGATGTAGTATCATTAATGATTTCTAATGGGTATTAAAATATAAGAATGAAGTTGAATGATCTAGCTTGTAAATCTATTTGGCGATTTGAGTTGTTGGAGGCTTGTAGCCAACTTATGAGCCATATATGGATATTGATCAATATTTTAGGTTATATTTTGATGTAATTAGGATATCAAATTGTAGATATCAACTTTTTGGTGATGTTTGGGCACTTTAATCAATATTGGAATGATGGAAGATGATTGAAAGCTTGTGGGAGTTCATAAAGCGAAAGCGAGATAAGTTGATTAAAACTTACTCTTCTTGAGGGACTTTCTCTAAAAGCATATTTCAAGTTAATACTTAAGTTGTTTGCATATGTGCTTTCGTGCTTGTGGGGACAAACAAGTACGGATGTCTCCATGTACTAGAATATTATGTTACATATGTAGTGTCATGCCGTTTTATAAAATTTTATTTTAAATCTTGTTGGAAGAATGACACTCAAAGTAAATGTTATAAGTTTTTATCAAAACTTACGTATTGACAGGAGTATACATATTTGAGTGCTAAAGATAAGTTTTCATGGAAAGTATTTCTTTTGAAAATTGACGACCAGAATAGCACATGTGGTATCTTTTAAAGATTGATGTTAAATTGCTAAAGGCTTTAGCATGTAAAAGGTTGTTTATTTAATTTTTGTTCAAATGATTTAGATTTTCTATAAATGCTATGAGTTAATAAAAATAGATCCTTTAAAGCTACAATACTATGAATTTATTTTTGAAGTATCAAATATTTTGGGAGTTACTTGTGTTCATCGAGATTGACTTATGATATATTGTGTTCGTTGTTATGAAACTACACGTGCCGGTGTAGGCGTAGATGGCCATTTTGTGGTATAGACTACGACAGAGTACTCTCCCTCGAGAGAGTACTATTTTGCGCTATTATTAGTATGGCAAAGTCGATTCGTACGACACTACGATGAGACTACCTGAGCAAGTAGGGTATATGATACTTGCTGCTAGGTACATAACCTAGTTGTACTTCTTATGTCGGTGATGGTATAGTACTCCGAGAGAAAGGTAAGGATGGTTTTCTTATGTTTAGGCCTAAGGAGCCGAAAGTGATTTCAATGACTTAAAACAAATAGAATGATTTTGTATGATTTTATCAAAAATCGTTGGTTGATATAAATATTTTAAAAGTTTATATTGTGGTTTATATTTTACTTGTCTTTTATTTAAATTGACAAGGATCATGAATTGATAAAATTTCTTATCGTTTTATATCAAATATTGATGCATTATTTTTTTATAAAGTTTGTCCCAAGAACTTAAGTTAGAGAGAGTGTATGACATTTATTGAGTACTGTTGTGGTGTACTCAGTCCTTAGGGGCCCTCTCCAGGGTCCCGCTTACTTTACATATTTCAGGATGAGGTATGATACGTGGCATGCGGTCAGGGCTAGGATGACTCTTTTTCCGAAGTATTATGAAACACCACTTTTATTTCGTGGTAGCTATCATGTATATTCTTATTTTCTTTTGTTGGAATTACTCCAAGTATTGGTTATGTTATTTGGTATAGAGGCTCCATAAATAGTTGTTGGATTGTAAAAATAGGATTGTGGACGTCATGCATTAAGGAATAACCATTTAATTTGATTGTATCATTTTTATGAAAAGTTTCATGTATGATTTTGGAAATAAAAAATATGTTAGTGATTGGTTTTGAAAATGTATAAGATTTTCAATTGGCTTCCGCAATTATACTTGATCTTAATATATAGGTTGATTCACCCGGATCGAATAGTATGTCGGGTACCGATCACGCGGATTTGGGTCGTGACACATTTAATCTCTACCAATGCTAACAATATCGTTCTTGTTAATTAAAGTCTCTATAGTTCCACCGAAGACCAGAAATAGCACCATATATAATGACAAAGACAAAGCGCTGCAGTCAAATTAATATTGCAAGTTTGTAACTAATACCCAAGAAATATCTGAAAATTATTGAATAATACATCAGAGAACAGGCTAAGATACGCCTACTTAGGAACCAGACAAAAGAAATTAAAATAAATTTTAAAAAAAAAACTAGAGAGCATGAAATTAAAAATTATAAGATAGTCACCACTCATCACCAATTCACTATGTGTGGATCAAGCTTAAGGCTAAAGACTTATTTTCTTGTACACACATGTATGTGTTCAGTAAACCGTGCTCACTCTAAATATATTATACAATTTCTTCTTCTCTTCTATCCCTAGCTTTTGGCGCTTCCGGATTTTGCCCTGTCATCGTGTACTACATTGGGGTATGAGTAGTTAATAATAAGAGTAAAATAGAAAAAATAAATTATTTTTCTCTTGATTTAGTATAGTAGACAAGTAATAATAAAAAATTATTTTTAGTATAATTGACAAGTAAAAGTGAATAAAAGGAATAATTTTTGTTTCAGTTGGTAAAGCTTTTGAATTTAATACATTTATTGTGAATTATCGTACTTAAGCTTTCTCCTAATTTGATAGACTTGTTTTGTCTTGGTAAAAACACTAGAAAGCTTTATTCAAGAATTATAGGAAAGTATTTTAAAGAAGACCTTTGCAGTGATCTCTTCAAGATTTAATTAAAATTTTCTTTTGTGACCCAAATCCCCACCTACTTGTAAAAAATCAATCTTCAAATCACAACAGTAACCCTAATTTTCAGCTAGAAATACAACCTTGCTCACACTGTTGAGACAGTGTGAATTGCTATATCTAACTCAGCTCCAAGCTTCTCCCATAGAGGAATTAAGTTTGTGTAACGACTTGATCGGTCGTTTTGAGCTTTTTTGGTAGTTGAGACTTTGAGTAGCTTCATATTATGTATTATGACTTGTGTGTATGGTTGGTTTCGATTTTCGAGTGGTTCAGGATTGATTTGGAAGAATGATTCTCATTTTAGAAGCTCTAAGTTGGAAGAGTTGACCAAGCTTTGACTTTTGGGTAAACAGACTCAGAATCGGATTTTAATTATTCCAATAAGTTTGTATGATGATTTTGGACATGTCCACAAAGTTTGGTTAAATTCCAATGAGTTTAGGATAGGTTTTGGATTGTATGGTGATTGTTTTCAGTTTCAACGTCGATTTGAGCATAAATGTTACCATATTGAGCAAACGACATTTGATTTGTATTTCGACGAAATCATTATATCTGTATCGTAATATTAGAACCATAACAATTGAAATAATCAAATTTCGACATAGTACGAGAAATTTATGGTCATTTTACTAAGAATTGGGTTGCATATTTTTCAGATTAATTACAAAATTGCCACTGATTCGTATTTAAAATCTGTACTATTCCAAATATCTTCTTCGTTATTGTAACGACCCGACTTGTCATTTTGATTAATTACTCTCCTTTCAACTATTTGAAGTCTTGAATAACTTCCTACGAGGTATTATGACTTGTACACAAAATTTGAGTTCATTCCGGATTGATTTGCTATGTTTCGGCATTGAACCTAGAATGTTCGATGTCGATTCTTCAAGAATATGTGGTATCACATTAAGCAAATGAGCTCCAAATTCAGGTTTGATTGAAGTATTAGATCCGTATTGAAATTACGAAGTCATAGCAAAAAGAATCGTTGAATTCGGACATCGTATGAGAGAGTTATACCCATTTCCGTATCAGAGGAGATTTCCCATCGCCGCGAGCGCCCAGGGTAGCGTGGGGCGGTAGCCCTGGCGCTGGGAATTTTTGGGTACTGGAAACTGCGCCACAGGCAGCGCCCCACGCTACCTGTGACGCTCAAAAACACCAGAGGCTTTATAAACGGGTTTTTTGACCATTTTTGACAAAAATAGAGTTGGGGAGCTCGGTTTGGGCGATTTTCATGGGAAAATATTGGGGTAAGTGTTCCTTATCCTATATTGATTATATTTCATGATTCCATATTAATTTACATCATGAATCCATGAATTTATGAAAGAAAAATCAGATTTTTTATAAAATCTTCCAAAAATGTAAAATGAAGATTTGAAGGTCAATCCGATGTCGGAATTTGATAATTTTTGTATGGTTGGACTCGTATCGGAACGAGTGTTCAGATTTTGTAACTTTTGTTGGGTTCCGAGATGTGAGTCCCACAGGAAATTTTTGAACTAAATTTTGGATTTTTATGGAAAATTAGCATTTTCATATGGAATTGATTTCTATACCTCGTGTTGATTGTATCAAATTATTTTAACTAAGATTCGAGGCGTTCGGAGGCCGAATCACGAGGAAAATGTTTATTGCATTAAAGAATTTGCTTGGATTGAGGTAAGTAACTCTTCTAATCTTGGAGTTGAGGGTATGAACCCTGAATATATGTATTTTGTGAATTATTGGGAGGTGACGCACATGCTAGGTGACGGGCGTGTGGGCGTCCACTATAGAAATTGTGACATAATTATTTATGTGGAATGTTATAGTTAAATAACCTTGGTATTTTCCATGCGGTTTTGTGTGTTAAAGAAATTGAGCTGAAAAAAATATTACAAATCATGTTGAGGCTATGTGCCTGTATTATTGGGACCCACAGAGGTCATATTGCTGTGAATTATTGTGTTAAATTGAAAAGTCATACTCAATCATATTCATTTCATTGCATATCATAACTCGGTTTTATGACTCTATTTTGATGCATAGAAATATTTTGGGCCGAATGCCCTATTTTACTGAGATGCCCGAGTGGCTTGAGAGGTTTATGACTGAGTGAGGCCGATGGCCTGATTTTATATTGCATATTTATGGGATCGGGCTGCACGCCGCAGCATGTTGCATATTCATGGGATCGGGCTGCACGCCGCAACATGTTTGATATCGGCCGAGGGCCTAATTTGTGAGGATGAGTGTGGATCAGGGCTACCCGCCTGCAACATACCTGAGTGATTTATGCCATGATTTGGCTTGATATAGCGCTTGGGATGAATGATCCCCTCCGGAGTCTGTACACACCCCCAGTGAGCGCAGGTACCTACTAAGTGCGAGTGCCGAGTGCCGAGTGACGAGTGACTGGGAGGCATGAGTTATTGTGAGGTATGCCCGAGTGGTAAGGGTGATTGTGAAGTATGCCCTAGTGGCAAGAGTGATTGTGAGGTATGCCCGAGTGGCAAGAGTGACTGTGAGGTTTGCCCGAGTGGCACGAGTGACTGTGAGGTTTTTGCCCGATGGGCTGTATATGAGTGATGTTCTGCCCGAGGGGCTGTTTATGATTTTATCATTGAGTTGCATCGCATTGGCATGCACACATGACATACATGCATAGAGATGTATTTTTCCTCATGTTGTACAACATCACATCATTCATGATTTCTCACACATTTTTGACAGATGGGCATAGTGATGCATTTATTTTACACTGGTTATCCGGAAGGAAAATGAAACATCTTATTTATTATTGACAAGATTTTGGGAGAAATTTATTATTTTCAAAATATTTATATTATTGGAAACTTCGGCAAACGATTTGGGTTTTCACTAAGATAATTGAAAGGAAGAACTATAATTTTTGAAATCATTATTTGGCTGAGTATTTTATCCCTGAGTTATTTCTGGTATTATTTGCTTTATGTTGTTATGGATTGTTGTGTACTATTGGTTGTGGACCCGACCTTGGTAGAAGCTCGTCACTACTTTCAACCTACGGCTAGGTTTGTTACTTACTCAGTACATGGGGTCGGTTGTACTGATACTACACTTCTGTACATTGCGTGCAGATGTTGGCTGTTGTTGTTGCTGTGCTTGATGGTTGCGGGACTTGAAGATGTACCAGCGTTCCTGTTGTAGCTGCCTCTTGTTCAGGGTAGCCTTAGATTTATAAAAGCTCTGTTTATGTATTATTCAAACAGACTATGTATTTATTTTATTTCCGCTTTGTATACTCTATTCTTAAAAGCTCATGATTTGTACTACTAGTTCTTGGGGAGATGTATCGGTTTTTGATATTTTCTTTTAATTAATTTCATTGGAATTGGATAGTTGGAAATTGGCTTACCTAACGGATTGGGTTAGGTGCCATCACGACTAGTGGGATTTTGGGTCGTGACAAGTTGGTATCAGAGCTCTAGGTTCATAGGTTCTACAAGTCATGAGCAAGTGTCTAGTAGAGTCTTGCGGATCGGTATGATGACGTCCATACTTATCTTCGAGAGGCTACAAGGCATTTAGGATAATTTTCCATCTTTCTTTCCTTATCGTGCGGAATTGATTCAGTTTGAAATATAACTCTTTGAATTCCTTCCACATATTCGTATGCGCACATGAGCGCTCAGTATCAGCTGTGCATCGCCGGCTTATGATTCTATGAATGAGGTTCGAGGTGTGTATTTTGTGTTTTGGTGATGGGCCAGTTTGGAGGACTTGAGGCCAAGTTTAGACCGCAGCTTAGGCTCGGTAGCTTCAGTTGTAACCTGTACATTTGGACTCATATGTCCGGTAATATCCCTATGATTGGAAGTTGTGGCTCGATGAGCGGTGGAATGGCTTTGTGATAAGTATGATATAACTGAGGGATGTGTTAAGACGATGTGAATATGACGAGAAATGTTTTCTTGAAATGTAAAGGAAAGTCCATCACGGATTGATGTGGCGTACAGTCTCCAATATCAATGTTTTGATGGATTTTTCACATTGTTAAATTTTGGGGTAAAACTAAATTCTCACGTCTGGTTAATGAGTTTGGACTCAGATAGACTAAGTGATTGCATAGTAATTGTGAATGTGAAAGGGTATACCAAGATACCAGATTGAGGCTAAGCAGGTGGATTATCCCCTGCGGAGTAATCTACGTAGGAGTATTCCTTATGATGTGAGTAAAAGTTTCTTTTCTAACAACGGGATGTATGGGTGGAGATTTGAATCTGAAACTGGTTGAGAAAGTTGACTTGTGTGTTAAGAGGATGAATACGAGCTTAGCGGATGATTGAGGTATTTTTATGGTTGGCGTTGTATGAACTTGGGAAGAAGTTTTGTTGGACGGACTGTGGCATTATAGCAGTAAGAGAGTATTGGTATTGTGAGTTATGGAATGTTTTAATCTATGGCTTTGAGCCAAGTAGGGGAGTCTGCTATTGACAATTTGATTTCATGGTTAGGTGTTAAATTTTAATTTTGGTCTGAGGCATACTTGTGGGATAGCTATGACTTGCAAAAGTTGAGATCCAGGATATCTCGAATAAGGAAATTCCCGATTAAGGATTATATTGCACGTATGAGTAAATGAAATTCGCGGGATAAGTGAGTTGTTATGGGTGAATGATGTAGTGCGCGCAGAGTATGAATTTGATAGGTGGTGTTAAAGTAGAGTTACTTCTTTGAGTGTTGTGGTGCTAATGGGGCACGTGTATTTTGGCCCATTTGGGCGGTGCAATTAGATTTGATCAAAGTGGGTGACTCCCGAGAAAATTCCAGTGGGTTTGAGAATTATATGTAGCAATTGAAAATATTTCCGTACTTGTGTATGGACAAAATCCGAGATTTACGTTTGATGGTGCCTGGACTTGCTAAAATTCTATATGACTAAGGATTCTACATTTTTGTATAAGGAAGGTAAGAAGAACAATTTCAAATTCACACAAGGTATTCTAAGAGTGAGTGTTATAATTGTGGTATTTTTGAAGGTGCTTAAGAAAAAAATACAGTTGCGTATGGACTGTAGAGCGTTGTGGTTCTATGCTAAGGTTTGTAGGGTAAGTCGTGGTTAAAGATCATAGTTATTTAGCAAGAAGAAGTATCAATCCAAAGAAAAATTCGAAAGGGACCCGGAGAAAATAGGACAACTGGGTAGTAGGTTGGATCAGTATGGTAATAGATATGATCGGTTCTTTGGGTGCTTATGATGTGGGGGTTTTCTACAGGTTCTTTGTGGCAATACACCTGGACCTTGCGACCTACGTGGCTTGGTCGAGTTAGAGGAATTTAGTTTTAAGGGCTTGATTATGTGCAAATAGATTCCAAAGACTTCTTGATGGTTTCTACCGGTGTGGAGAACGTGTTATATATTGTGATTTCCTCCTGGAAAGAAGTAAGAGAAAGGTTTCTAACTAAAAGGGGTATGTAAATTATTGGTGACTCAAAGTTGATAATGGGACCCTTGTGCTTGTCACATGATGGTATAATAGATGCGGTGAGTTGTGCGGGATTAAGGTTGGCGTGTGCAAGGTCACAGTTTAGCCTTAAAAGGGAGGTCATAAATTCTTAGAGGCATGAACAGTTTTTGATGTCTAGATGAATACTATTACTACTTGGTGTTTTATGAGAAGGGGGTGGACTTCAGAAGGCGCACTGTATTTTGACTTACGGATGTATAAATTGGTATTGCGGTACTCACACTGTTGATAGAATGCTGATATTCAAATTTTGACAAGTGGCACGGAAGAATTTTTAAAGTATTTCTCATGGGATGATTTTGTATTAGAGATGTGTTAGACATTCGGGCGTTGTTGATGGAATCAAATATGGTGATTCACGTGTTCTATGGATTTGGAGATTTGGAGTTCTCAAGAGCGGATTGTTTCATGGTTATGGATTGTGAAGTGGTGGCTGGAGCTAGCCAGATGATAGAATGTGTTATGATTAAGTCATTATGGAGTTTCGGAAGAACTTTTATCTATTTATGGGTAACCCGAGTTGATTTGGCGATCCATTGGTAGGCCCAATTAAGATGTGTATTCTACACCGAGCCGGAATTGTTAGCTCCATACTGCTATTGTTAAGGGATGTGACATTCGGTTGATGTTAATCTTATTCGTGTCCTGAGATGATCTATGAGTTGCTCCTTTATGCTACGAGGAGTTGTGATTCACTGGGTATGTGCACAGATGGTCTGGTCCTATTTGAGTTTTATAGTGGAATTCGAGCGTGATGAGTATTTAGGTATTGCATGATTGATTGCGTAAGGGTTATGTTCTTTCAAGTTTTGTGTGGCATTTTTGTCATTTGCCTCTCCGTGGTTATTGATTTTGAGCAGGGTGACTCGAGGTATATTATATGGACCAACGTTTGGATGGGGACACACATTGCAGCGGAGCTATGTTAAGGTATGGACCTTGTGTTAGAATCATGTGATGGTTCTACGGGATATGATGAATTTTCAGCATTTCATTGTGGCGGTACTTATTAATATTGCGGGGCAGTTCTCTCATTTGAGCCATTTTTTCATGACTGAGTACTTTTGAATTGTTGCGTATTGGTGTACAAATGGCACGGATTGTGACTATAAGTTATATTGGTGCGGCATGTCTGTGGAAATAGTTGTGTTTAGTAATATAAGGCCATTAGACCTCGAATGGGTAGTATCATATTTGATTACGGTATGTTAGGGAGGATAATATTGAAAGTCGGCTCAAAAAGTAATTATGGTTTTGGTTGGGGCGAGGGAGCTCCGTGACTTGTTTATTTCGCGTGTTTCTTTTATTATCAACAATGTACGAAGGTTTTGGGATGAGGTTTGGTTCGATATGGGTTTAATACTAGTATGCGGTTAGTTTTGGAGTAGTCACTATGATCGGGAATAGTGCTACAAGCAAGCGAGTTGTGTAATATGTTGGTTGATTATATCCGTGGTGATAGTTATAGCTCGATGCAACTTGTTCGGATTTATATGGTGTGTAAATGTAAGACTTGTGTCTTGAAAGAAATTCTAAAGGTTGGAAATTTAACTCCAATGTTTATGAGCTAGAGTTAAATTAATGAATTCAGTTGGATTGTGTTGTCAAGCCTATATGGAATAGGGTGACGTGGGTTCACCCTCGGGTACGTGTGTGGTAAGATGGAACAGTGATTTGATGGCTTGGAAATAACTCTTGTCACGTTCGAGGACGAACGCATGTTTAAGTGGGGGAGAATGTAATGACCCGACTTGTTATTTTGAGTAATTACTCTCATTTCAACTATTTGAAGTCTTGAATAACTTCCTACGAGGTATTATGACTTGTACACAAAATTTGAGTTCATTCCGGATTGATTTGCTATGTTTCGGCATTGAACCTAGAATGTTCGATGTCGATTCTTCAAGAATATGTGGTATCACATTAAGCAAATGAGCTCCAAATTCAATTTTGATTGAAGTATTAGATCCGTATTGAAATTACGCCATAGCAAAAAGAATCGTTGAATTCAGACATCGTATGAGAGAGTTATGCCTATTTCTGTATCGGAGGAGATTTCCCGTCACCGCGAGCGCCCAGGGTAGCGTGGGGCGCTAGCCCTGGAACAACTGGGCGTTTTTGGCTATTAATGTTATTGGAATTTTTCTCATCCTGAAAGTTTGGGATTGGGAGAATTCAAAGAAGTTCTTCAAGTTTCTTCTATGGATTAAGGTCTAAACCATAACCTAAGTATTTCCCTTTGATTCATTCCTTTGGTTTAGCTTTAATTCATAATTTTAATTGAAAACCTCATTTAATTCTTTAAATCAAGACCTAGGGTTATGTCCTAAATTTTAAAAATTAAAAATGAGTTAGAGGCATTTATTTCCCGATTCCTTTTGGGATTTTGTTAACATACTCGAATTTGGCGAGTTTTAGAGGAGTATTTCGGGAGATATGGGAATCAACTAATGTGGGTTGGACTCTTGGGTTATGAACACCCAAGAGCGATGTTTTGGCTAATTGGTTGAGCTATTGGACTCCGATTGAGTCGGTTTTTATTCGTGCGAGCTTGTATTTGTATGGGCTTCACTCGGGGTAAGCTTGGATTCGGAACTCAAGGCGAGTTCGACGTTGGCTTTTGTTGATTTTTTTGAGAAAATATAAAGATCATAGTTTTATTTATTGTAATTGGTTTCCCTTGCATTGTTTGATATTATTAAGTTTTTTTTTATTAGATTTGAATCGTGTGGAGGTGAATTTTAGGGAAAAATCTATTTCGGAGGGTTGAGTTGGCCTAGTTGAGGTAAGTATCTTTCCTAACTTTGTGGGGGAGGGGGGAGGGGAAACTACTCCTTAGGATTTGGGTTGATTGTGTTATTTGTGTTATGTGAAAGCCGTGTACGCAAGGTGACGAGTGGGTACACAGGCTATATGTGGTATTTGACCGGTTTAGATTATCTAGACTCTTTCCATGCCTTTAATTGAATTTTCATAACATGTTATATCTCTCATTGTTAATTTACTCTTACATGCTCTATTTGACGTTGTTAGCCCTTGTTCTACCTCTTACTTGTTATTTTGCTCTTATATGCTTTAGTTGAAGTTATTGCCTTCCTTATTGTCTTGTTACCTCTTAATTGTTGAATCACTTTTAATTGAAGTTGTTATTTCGTGGAATATTATCTTGTTGAGTTATTGGTGTTGAAGTTGTAATAGTCGTTACCACATTGAGGCGGAGTTGTTAATTTTTTAGATACCTTTCCATGTTGAGCATTCCCATTCATTTTGTTGTTGTTGAAATTCTTGTACACATTGTGGTTGAGCTATGGCTATTTATTGTGGAAGTATTGAATTGTTCGTCCCTTCCATGACTCCGTGCTTATTTGCTACTCGTCTTAACTGTTTTACTTGCACACCTTAATTGTCACGTACTTTATTTGTCCTATTATTTTTGTAATATTTATTGCATTCCTTCGATTATTATGTGGTTCCTTTATTGCCGCGCACTCATACCCTCTGATTGTCAAGATTCTTGTAAATTGAGTTATTGGATTATTTATGTTAATTGAAATTATTCGTGGATCAGGTTGCACGCCGCAACGGAAATTTAAGGATAGTAAATTGAAATGGTGAAATGAGGGAGGATTATGATAGTGATAAATAATTATATAGTGGGATCGAGTTTCGTGCATCAACGGTTTGTGTATGTAATAATTGATATTGATAAAAGATAATATGGTGGAATAAGGGAAGATTATGATGCTGATTAATGATGATATAGTGGGATCAGATTGTGCGCCGCAATGGTTTATATACGTAATAATTGATATTGATAAATGATAATATAGTGGAATAAGGGAGGATTATGATTGTCACGCCCTGACCATGGGGAGCACAATCGGTGCTCAACCGAGATACCCCAGCCGAACAAGCATGTACAATACCTTCTACCCAACTCGCCCATGATTAAAGAGAAGATACATTTATATCATTAATTAAACATTAAGAGGACATGTGAATAACACTAGTTCATTTCTATTATTTACGTCATTAACAAGTCCCCAAAACAGTACACTATACATTCGTAGTTAAAGTGGGACAGATGATACAATTACAACAAGTTTAGTTCAACCTTTCCAAAACAAGATACAACCCACATTATATCTACGGAACCTCTAACGAAAACAAAAGGGTACTACGATAGTACCTGCGACAAGGCTCCAGCTATATCTCAAACACTATGTACAAAGGACAAGAGATACAGGACCCCAAAATGAAGTGGAGCTCACCAAGTCAGCTGAGGAGAGGGTGTGACGCTATCAATGATCAATACCACCTACTATGGAGCCATTTGCATCCATTAAATATGCAGCACCCCCGACAAAGGGATGTTAGTACATATGAAATAGTACTAGTATGTAAAACTAAACACACTCTCAATAGAACGAGTAATAGCAAACGGAGAAGGAAACAAGAAATCAATAAGAGAATCAAATAGTATCCAGGTGTCAAGTTAGGGGAAAAGGCAACTTTCAAGTAAGTTCCAATCTTTTTAAGTTGGGAGATCTTTAGCACTGATACACCACCGTGTTTTAGCACGGAGTCTGATCTCAATCCGACCAGCTAAGTCGTCTTACGCCGAGACATCCACTCACAATACCACCATGTGCGCGGCATGACATCCGATCTCAGCCTGATCGGCTAAGTCGTCTCGCCATAATGCCGTATGGGTCGACATCATATCACATCTCGCTAGCAATAATCTCATCCCATATAAGGGGAAACATCTCAATACATCAATCTCATCACATATAAGGGGAAAACATCTCACCACATTAACACGGGGGTTTACCCCTCAATCACTCCTACACCGACATGTGTAGTTTCGGGGTTAAGTTATTTCGACCTACCCTTCCTAGGTGGCTAATCGATACTCCCAAAGCATTTACTATTAAAAGGATTTACCACTTATTTCGTAATCTTTTTGCATATCGTTCATTTCATTGGCACCAATGGCCATGACACAATATCATCCTTGGCACATTGGCCGAATATCATATTTCATGTTTTTTTTTGTCACTTTCAAATATCATCATGGACAATCAACAACAAGGCCTTTCAAATCAAGAATTTAAACACATATTTGAGAAATTTAGGGTCTTAGACACATGCGATTTCTTACACAATTTGACATGATAGCTTTCGTTAAAATTACATTTTTAAATCATAACATAATAACACACAACCCATGCTTAAACCACATTCTCAAACAGTAACTCAACATAACGAGAATATTTCGAATACATATTGAACGTATATTTATTTTGACACAAGGCTTATATGGAATAGTCAGTTTATAATGAGCATCACGGGACTTACAAGGCCATTGTGGGGTTCAATTCTAAAAGAGGAGTTTAGCCAACATACCTCGCTTTGAGCTTTCCATAATTCACTACACGGTTCCGGAATCCTAGCAACTTTGATCTATTTAGAGACACAGTAACATTGAACACGAATTAGGTAGGAGTTCATAATTCTAGCTCATTTTAGTATTTTATCAAACACAAGGTGGCTAAAAATTCTTTTTCTCACTCTACACCACCTTCCTCTCTCTAAATATAAGTTTGAACCTTCTAAAATGATCCCTAAGACTGTTTCATAAGAATGGGGTCGGGCTCAAAAATTAGAAAAACTAAAGCCACGATTCAGATATGTGGTCGCATATGCGGCCGCATAACATTTCTGCAGTCCGCAAAATGGACCGCGTATTGGCCCTCCGGAACTGGGCACTTCTGCCAAACTCTGCGACCGGTCTGCGATCGCATAATGCGCCGCAGAACTTCCCTCCGAAAACTTTTGTGCTGGGTTTGTGATGGGTTATGCGGCCGCAAAATGATTATGCGGCCGCATAATGGTCCAAAAATTTGCCCAGATTTCTGCTTCAGTCTACTTCGGCACCACGAAACTCCGAGTTTTAGCTAAATTTTACGGGGCCTTACAATAATGTTGATTAATGATGATATAGTGGGATCAGGTTGCACACCATAACAGATTATTTACGTTACACTTGATATTGATAAAGGATGTTAAAGGGATCGGGTTGCGCGCCACAACAGATTGTGTATGTTGTAGAGGTTGTTGTTGTAGTTGTGTTTGTCACACCTCCTTTTTCTGCAGGAGATAAGTGAGTTTTTCCAATTTAAGTGACATTAATCGAAATGGGATTATTTATTTATTTCAGAGTCGCCACTTGAGATAATTTATGGTGTCCCAAGTCACCGATTTATTTTAAATCCCAAATCGAGGAAATTTGACTCTATTTATGGTCCGCGAACACAGAAAACTGGGTAAGGAATTCTGTTAACCCGGGAGAAGGTGTGAGGCACTCCCAGGTTCCGTGGTTTTAGCACGGTCGCTCAACTATTAATAATTGGCCTAATTATCTGATTTATTACATATTTAAAATCTATTGTGCTTTTTAGCTTTCTGACCGCTTTTAATATTTATGGAATTTATTTGAAACAAGTCACGATGTCGTACACTTGTCGTTTTGACACACGTTACAAACCGCGTCACATGAAATGCACCCGCGATTTACGATATGCTTATTTTTTATTATTATTTGAAGTTATGGTCGGGTCACTTAAAATGCACACCCGAATTGGAATTTATGTATCGTGGCTATGCCACGGGAACCGTACTCATAATCACGATAATTTATTATTAATCGCGTCTAAAGCAACTAGCGCATTTGAATTATTTTCCTAATCTTTAAGATTATTGGTGAAGCTATTGAATTATGGATAAGGAATTTTGTGGGAGAAGTGATGTAATTAAGCTTTTGGTAAGATCTACTAATTAATAGTGGTATAAGAACAATGGGCCAACTTGTGGATTTCATCATGTTGGCCTAGTCAAAGTTCAATCGTATTATCCACATCTAATTCTCAAACAACAATGACAACCCATTGCAAATTAAACTTGTATTTTAATAAAGCTCAAAACCAAACTTGACAGATAAAACATTAACTTGACAAATGTATTGAAATCATCTACACCAACATATTTATTCGGCCTACTTTCCAAATTTCATGAGCCAAAATGGATTGACTAAATAATCACCAACCGGTACTCATTCAAATAAAATAAAACAAAACCCAGAGCAATGAATCATTGAAGGTAGACAACAAAAATATGATATACAAATAAGAAGGAAACATGGTGAGAGAAAAAATAATGGAAACAGTGGCTAAGAGAAGAATGAACCTTTTATAGATGAAGATCTTCTATTGCTGAAATTTTTCAATATTTACAACGAAGAGGAGCTTCAAATTAACGCACAAAATCAACCGTGACTAGGACCTAGACCACGAACCTTCACCGGCGAGTTTCAAACACGACCTCGCCCAATTGACCGGAAAACCTCACCTTGACTGGACCTCTTCGACCTTGAACATCAACAGGGAAAACTCTAACTAGTTCTAGGGTGGGTGGTGACTGATTTTGGGTGGCTTAACGGCTAACGGTTAGAAACCTTATAATGGCTTGAGGTAGACATGGGACTGTTGTGGGGCTACTGTTTCGGTGGAGCAATGGTGGCTTTTGAAGTTGGGATTTGTGAAGTAAAATGGTGGGGTGGGACGCTGGACCTCACATAGCTTAGGAGATAGGGCTCGATTTCTTTTTAATGAGTATGGGAAAGAGAGATCGATGGAGATGATCTCCTTTTTTGGAGGTGCCGTCGTCTTCTGTCCAGTGAGAAAATGAGAGAGACCTCTCTATTCTGAAGAGGGGGCCTCGTTAGGATGTAGGAAATTAGGTCTTATTTTTATTATAAAAGGGTTGTGGGTTAGAGAATGGGTAAATGGGCTAAAGGGAGGAGTGGGTTATCAGAAATTGGGCTCAAGTTTGGGCCAAATTTGCCTTTAAAGGTGGCCCTTTAACTCTACAAAGCTAAAATATTAATTTCTTTTTCTAAAATATCATACCATAAAAAATGTAAAATCAATCCTAATTAATTAAAATATCTATATTATGACATGAAACTATTTTTGTATTTTCAAACATATGTTTTAAAATTAAAACTAAAAGTTGACTGAAATCCTATTAAAAATAAAAATAAACAATTTTTTTTTGAAATATTCCTTTTAAAAGTTACGCGGGTCAAACATTACATGCTTACAACTGCCCCTCTTTGCTTGGAAACACGAAGAATTTTCGGACCAAAGAATAATAAGCAACGTAATTGATTTATGACCCGACGCTTATTCAAAACGAAACAAAGACGAATAAAAAATTATGACCGAGCCCTGGTATTTGAGCTGCCTACATATCCTTGGCTTTAAAGAAATCAGGTCACGTGTAGTTCAGAGGTGAATGAAGTGATGGAATGTGTGAAGAGGATGACAGAGTCAAGTGAGATACCGTTCCGTCGAGGTTCCGGTCCGCGGCCATGTTATTACAAGATTCCTATCTATAAGTCTTCTGAAGCTTGTTCTTGAGGCTTGAATGATTCTTCATGCAGACTTTTGATTTGAACCTTGCGGCTTGCTAACTGGAGGTGCTGATTCATTCTTCTACAGCTTCTTCGGATCAAGACCGGACATGCGGTGCTTGTGTATTCAGCCATGTCTTGAGCAGTTCATGTCTTTCATCGGCTTATGCATTTTGGATTCATTTCTCTTTTTTCTTTTTTTCTTTTATTCTGGATTGAGACTTCTTCATTTGGTCATCTCGGACTGTCAGCTCGCATTCTTGAGGTGAGCTTCTACTACTTCTAACTTGAATTGAATTCTTAAATGACTTCCCTCGTTCTCCATGTGGGCACCTGATGACTTAAAACTCGAAATAAATTTCCTCATTCTCCAGGTGGGCGCCTGCTGACTTAAAAACTTGAAATAAATTCCCTCATTCTCCAGGTGGGCGCCTGTGCTGACTTAAAACAGAAATGAATTCCCTCATTTTCCAGGTGGGCGCCTGATGTTGACTTAAAACTTGAAATGAATGCCCTCATTTTCTAGGTGGGCGCCTGTTGCTAACTTAAAACTTGAAATGAATTCCCTCGTTCTCCAGGTGGGCGCCTGATGCTAACTTAAAACTTGAAATGAATTCTCTCATTCTCCAGGTGGGCGCCTGATGCTAACTCAAAACTTGAAATAAATTCCCTTGTTCTCCAGGTGGGCGCCTGATGCTAACTTAAAACTTGAAATGAATTCCCTCGTTCTCCAGGTGGGCGCCTGATAATGACTTGAAAATTAAAACAAATTCCCTCATTCTCCAGGTGGGTGCCTGATGACTTTAAAACTTGAAATTGAATTCCCTCGTTCTCCAGGTGGGCGCCTGATGCTAACTTAAAACTTGAAATAAATTCCCTCATTTTCCAGGTGGGTGCCTGATGTTGACTTAAAGCTAAAATGAATTCCCTCGTTCTCCAGGTGGGTGCCTGATGACTTAAAACTTGAAATAAATTCCCTCATTTTTCAGGTGGGTGCCTGATGTTGACTTAAAGCTAAAATGAATTCCCTCGTTCTCTAGGTGGGCGCCTGATGACTTAAAACTGAAATTAATTCCCTCGTTCTCTAGATGGGCGCCTGCTACTACAACAAAATAGACAAAACAAAAGAAACCTTTCTGCCCCAGTTTACACTAGGAAGATTTGTGAGTTATTAGCAGAACTATTAATTACATATGCTATTGATGAAAGATGCAATGATGAGAGTAAAATTAAAGACTCGACTAGGATGCGCGTCTCCTAAATTTGAGATTGAGCTTGCGAAAAACTATAAAATAAGCTTGACTAAACTAAAAACTGACCCTATTTTCTAGGCGAGACCCCTGATTTCAAGAAAACTAAAATTGATAACTTAAGAAAACTAAAAATTGATCTTTGTTTTTTTCAGACTTCCCTTTTTTTTAAACTTATTATCCTAGGAGAAAATTCATCAGACTAGGTCTTTTTTTTTTTTTTGGTATCTTAGGAGAAAGATTCATCAGACTAAGATTTCTATCCTAGGAGAAAGTTCATCAGACTAGGTTTTCTATCTTAGGAGAAAGATTTATCAGACTAAGACGTTTATCCTAGGAGAAAATTCATTAGACTAGGTTTTCTATCTTAGGAGAAAGATTCATCAGACTAAGACATTTATCCTAGGAGAAAATTCATCAGACTAGGTCTTTTTTTGTTATCTTAGGAGAAGGATTCATCAGACTAAGATATTTTTATCGTAGGAGAAAATTCATCAGACAAGATTTTCTTATCTTAGGAGAATGATTCATCAGACTAAGATTTTTATTGGGAGAAAATCCATCAGACTAGGACTTTTATCCTAGGAGGAAAAATATGAAGAGCAATGGCAACATTTATGCACACTAGCAAGACAAATAAAGACAAAGATTTGAGAAACTTACCTTTGTCGGCTCTTCTCTGTTCTTTTCTTTTTTATTCTTCTTTTTTTTTTTTTTGGAAACCCAAAATCCTTGCACTGCTTTGTTCCTGTTTCAAACAAAGAAAATTTTGTCAGTTTTAAAAGTGGTGGTCGGTTTGCGGCCTTGAGTCTTGGGTGGCTTGACTTTGTGATCATCCAACTTTTGGAAGACTGACTGCATTGGTAGTTGGCTGCACTGTTGGGAGACTATGTTGTTCCTTACAAGGGACTTTTACTTTCTGTATCAACCCTGATTGTTTCGCTTCCAATGCCATTTGTGTTTTGTGGCTCAATCAGCCTTATCTCAAAAAAGAGATTTCTTTTCTTGGATAACCTTTTCAGATATCTTGAATGGCTTTTGCTTTTGGAGTAATTTTGTCTCTCATAGAGGATCACAACTGGTAAGTGTCTTTTGCACAATGTGCCACTTCATAGTCCTTGTTCGGTACTACAGGGAATCCCTGATTAACCTTGATGTTATCTTTGCTTGCTTTAGCCAAATAGGCTGACAAGATTCTTTTGGGGGAAACTTTCTTATTGCACGAATCCTCGAGACATGTTGGCTGTAACAACTGAGTGTGCTGGCCAAATTTACTTTGTGCAACTAAAAAGCTGGTAGCAAATTTTGAAATCTTTTCTTGCTTGTTTTGACAAGGACTGACTTAGAGTGAAAGACACAATGATGCAAAGAAACAAGTATTGACAAGAAATTCCCCTGTCGGAAGGACGTAAGGAAGAGTTTTTTCTTTTCTTTTTATTTTGCGGTAACTAGCCTTAATGATCATGACATGCATTTTGGACTTAACGGTCTGATCTATCAAACTGACCAAATCTTCCCTTTTACCATTCTTATGACTCTGAAGTCGAGCTTGTTCATGCCAATTCTTTGCATCAACTTCATGACTCACTTTCGACTAGCGGTGCCCCGATGAGTTTTCACCAATAAGTCTCTCACATTTATTCATCTCTGCTTACCGTCGTCTTATAGTGACCGTGAGGGTTTTCACTAGTAAGACCCTTTCTTTTTCTTTTTTCTTTTTTTGTTTTCTCTTTTTTTTTTTGAGCAACTCGACAGTGTTCTATGTCGTGTGACAACTACTGCTCATTGCATGCTTCTCTTGACATTCTTGAAGGCATATCAGGAGGTCTTTTTTGGAAGGTTTTTTGGATAAGGTTGGAAAGAATGGTTGACATGAAGGCTCAAAGTAGACTCAAGATAAGGGGTTGTAGACTTACAACTCTTGGAATCGACTCTTTCAAAAGTGAAATAAAATCTTTGCCCCAGTTTCAGATATCGGGGATTTTTGAATTTTGTTTTTGAATTCTTATTTGGTTGGACCGAACCGTGTAAGGCTGCCTACGTATCCATTTTAAAGGAATCAGGTCTAACGTAGTTCAAATCTCTGAACTAACTATTTTTTTTCATTTTTCTTTCTTTTTCTTTTTCTTTTTCTTTCTTTTTTTTCTCATTTTTTCCTTCGTTTTTTTTGTTTTCAAAACAAACTGCCCCAACTTCTATTTTCGACGGGCATGGACTTTCGAATGTTTTTTTTCTTTTTCTTTTTCACTTGAACTTTCTAAGAGTTTCCCAATTTGTACTTTGGAAGCATGAACTTTTCTTTTCATTTTGTTTTTGACTCTAAACTTGATTCCAAAAGAGGGTGATCAAAGAAAATAATACAGGCTCAAAAGGTGTAACAAAGGGTATAAAGTGTTAGGGTAGCAGAACAAGGGCCTCATAGCCTCGAGAATGCCAATCATGGTTTCCTTTCGCGACACAGCATTGATGAGCATATCTGTCTTCTTGGTGTGTCGTGGTCGGAAGACACTTTTCACCCATTAATGTCAAACTTTCCAATAAACTTCAATTGATTCTTCCTCAAACCCGACCTTCATAATGATTTGAAGGTAAAGATCATTAACCTCCACGGGTCATTTTATTCGAGCTTAACTCCAAAATGTTTCAACTCTTTATTCATCCTCACAAGTTCCTTTTTCTCATTTATCCAATTCAAGCTTAAATCAGTTTTCTAAGATCTGGCAAAAAATTCCGCATGCATGTCATATCACTAAAACTAGTGGGAAAAGAACTAAGCATGGAATGACACAAAAGGACAAACTGTATATCATTGAGTAAATAACAAGACAAACAACCTAAAATCCTAGTTACAACTCTAAAATAACCCGGCTAATGAAAATAGCAACAAAACGGATAGACAAGACTCACACAAACAAAATAGAGGGATATAAGGGTTTGACTCAATAAAATAAATAAAATCTGGATCACACCCTGGAATAACCCAGATAATAGAAAAAACATCAAAACAAGCTACCAAGATTCCTTCCTAGTGAGGTGGGAATGACTTTTCAATTGCTATGCTTGACATTTAGCCACAAATTTGCTCATCAGAATCACCATGGCCTTCTCCAATTTTAGTTGGCAAGTTCCCGAGAGGATTCACATACTCCATGTCACCGCACATCATTCCCACAAAGTGTGCATCATCATGTGCATGTAAAGGATTCTGCGTGATATTCTGGGTGTCATTATCTTGGATCACAATTAGTTTTTCCTGGATCATCCTTTCTATTTCTCTTTTCAAATCCCGACAACTTTCAACATTGTGCCCCTAGGCATTGGAATAGTACTCACACCTTTTAGAAGGGTCAAAGTTTCTTGCACGTGGGTCCACATGATTTGGAGGAATAAGTGCAATCATGTCATAATGCTTTAATTTATCAAACACACTTGCGTAGGACTCTCCTATTGGTATAAAATTATCTTTCAACATTTGTTCCCCTCTATACTCTGGCTTGGTTGTGGGTTATAGGGCATTTGAAAATTTTGTGGAGGTTGGTGGAGATTTTGCGGTGCTGGTGCTCGCCTTCTGGGGTGTCTTGGTGGCTGGACAACATACTGAAGTGGACCAATAGAGTATTGTGGGTTCTGAGGTGGATAGTAGTGCTCAGGAGAATCATCAAAAACCTGATGAGGCTGCTCATACATTCGAGATGTTCTCCTAGGACCTCTTCTCGACCTTATTGTCATCATGGTTTCTTCATCCTTCTCAATCTGGACAACCTGAGTTGCAGTTTTGAGAACTGCTTGACTTATAATTTTGCCTGTCTTAAGGCCATTCTCAACCATTTTCCCAATTTTGATTGCTTCCGAGAAGGATTTGCCCACTGCGGACATCATGTTTTGAAAATAATTTGGCTCTTGATCCTGAAGGAAGACAGTGATTAGCTCGTGTTCATCCATGGGTGGCTTAACTCTAGCCGTTTGCTCTCTCCATTTAATGGCATATTCCCTGAAACTTTCAGTTGGTTTCTTCTTCAGGTTTGAAAGGGAATTGCGGTCTGGGGCGATATCGATGTTGTATTGGAACTGTTTGACAAAGGCCTGCACCATGTCATCCCAGACATGCCAGTGAGAGGTTTCTTGATCCATAAACCATTCAGAGGCTACCCCTGTCAGGCTTTCCCCGAAATAAGCCATTATTAGTTCTTCTTTTCCCTCCACACCTCTTAGCTGATTGCAATACCTTTTCAGGTGGGCTATGGGGTCTCCATGTCCATCATAATTTTCAAATTCGGGAGAAAGACTTTCTAAAAAACATGTAGAAAATATTTTATTTTTTTTTGGATTTTGATTTCATTTTTTTCTTTTTCTAATAAAAGACTCCTACAAATAAAATAAAAAATTGGTTTAAAATTTTTCTTATTTTTTATAGTTTTTTGGGATTTTCTAAAAAAAAGACTCCTAAAAAAGGAATTAAAAAAAATATTTTTGGATTTTTTTAAAAAAAAGGGGGCGGAACCCCTGTGTTGAGTCTCCAAAGTTAAATGCACGTGATGCAAACAAACGTACCTACTAGGGATCCGGCATGAGGCTATGTTATTCTATGCTTAAAACCCTGGGTGTATGGTTCTAGACCTGGCTTACCCGAGCGAACAACTCGAGCCGGGGGGGACGTACCGGTAACCAAAAGGCCATCCGGCTTTGTAACTGATCTGATCCTCGTTCTAAATTAGGATATAACACTAACAGAAAAGAAGTCACGCCAGCGTGCACTTCCCAAAAGATTTAGAAGACTCAGAGAGGAGAATGGTTTCGTGACAGCTTATATACAGTCAAAACAATATCAAAGCAGTAAAAATAGGCATTTAGCACATTAGGCTCAAACACATAAAAAATCAGATAATAAGTAAAAGCCAAGTATAACAGTCATCTAAGCTCGAATTCTGAACCCTGAACCAGAGATTCTGGGTTCGATCCCCAGCAGAGTCGCCAGAGCTGTCACACCTCCTTTTTCCGCAGGAGATAAGTGAGTTTTTCCAATTTAAGTGACATTAATCGAAATGAGATTATTTATTTATTTCAGAGTCGCCATTTGAGATAATTTATGGTGTCCCAAGTCACCGATTTATTTTAAATCCCAAATCGAGGAAATTTGACTCTATTTATGGTCTGCGAACACAGCAAACCGGGTAAGAAATTCTGTTAACCCGGGAGAAGGTGTAAGGCACTCCCGAGTTTCGTGGTTTTAGCACGGTCGCTCAACTATTAATAATTGGCCTAATTATCTGATTTATTACATATTTAAAATCTATTATGCTTTTTAGCTTTCTGACCGCTTTTAATATTTATGGAATTTATTTGAAACAAGTCACGATGTCGTACACTTGTCATTTTGACACACGTTGCAAATCGCGCCACATGAAATGCACCCGCGATTTACGACATGCTTATTTTTTATTATTATTTGAAGTTATGGTCGGGTCACATGAAATGCACACCCGAATTGGAATTTATGTATCATGGCTATGCCACGGGAACCGTACCCATAGTTACGATGATTTATTATTAATCGCGTGTAAAGCAACTAGCGCATTTGAATTATTTTCCTAATCTTTAAGATTATTGGTGAAGCTATTGAATTATGGATAAGGAATTTTGTGAGAGAAGTGACGTAATTAAGCTTTTGGCAAGATCTACTAATTAATAGTGGTATAAGAACAATGGGCCAACTTGTGGATTTCATCATGTTGGCCTAGTCAAAGTTCAATCGTATTATCCACATCTAATTCTCAAACAACAATGACAACCCATTGCAAATTAAACTTGTATTTTAATAAAGCTCAAAACCAAACTTGACAGATAAAACATTAACTTGACAAATGTATTGAAATCATCTACACCAACATATTTATTCGGCCTACTTTCCAAATTTCATGAGCCAAAATGGACTGACTAAATAATCACCAACCGGTACTCATTCAAATCAAATAAAACAAAACCCAGAGCAATGAATCATTGAAGGTAGACAACCAAAATATGATATACAAATCAGAAGGAAACATGGTGAGAGAAAAAATAATGGAAACAGTGGCTAAGAGAAGAATGAACCTTTTATAGATGAAGATCTTCTATTGCTGAAATTTTTCAATGTTTACAACGAAGAGGAGCTTCAAATTAACGCACAAAATCAACCGTGACTAAGACCTAGACCACGAACCTTCACCGGCGAATTTCAAACACGACCTCGCCCAATTGACCAGAAAACCTCACCTTGACTGGACCTCTTCGACCTTGAACATCAACAGGGAAAACTCTAACTAGTTCTAGGGTGGGTGGTGACTGATTTTGGGTGGCTTAACGGCTAACAGTTAGAAACCTTATAATGGCTTGAGGTAGACATGGGACTGTTGTGGGGCTACTGTTTCGGTGGAGCAATGGTGGCTTTTGAAGTTGGGATTTGTGAAGTAAAATGGTGGGGTGGGACGCTGGACCTCACATAGCTTAGGAGATAGGGCTCGATTTCTTTTTAATGAGTATGGGAAAGAGAGATCGATGGAGATGATCTCCTTTTTTGGAGGTGCCGTCGTCTTCTGTCCAGTGAGAAAATGAGAGAGACCTCTCTATTCTGAAGAGGGGGCCTCGTTAGGATGTAGGAAATTAAGGTCTTATTTTTATTATAAAAGGGTTGTGGGTTAGGGAATGGATAAATGGGCTGAAAGGAGGAGTGGGTTATCAGAAATTGGGCTCAAGTTTGGGCCAAATTTGCCTTTAAAGGTAGCCCTTTAACTCTACAAAGCTAAAATATTAATTTCTTTTCCTAAAATATCATACCATAAAAAATGTAAAATCAATCCTAATTAATTATAATATCTATATTATGACATGAAACTATTTTTGTATTTTCAAACATATGTTTTAAAATTAAATCTAAAAGTTGACTGAAATCCTATTAAAAATAAAAATAAACAATTTTTTTTTGAAATATTCCTTTTAAAAGTTACGCGGGTCAAACATTACATGCTTACAGCTGCCCCTCTTTGCTTGGAAACACGAAGAGCTTTCGGACCAAAGAATAATAAGCAACGTAATTGATTTATGACCCGACGCTTATTCAAAACGAAACAAAGACGAATAAAAAATTATGACCGAGCCCTGGTATTTGAGCTGCCTACATATCCTTGGCTTTAAAGAAATCAGGTCACGTGTAGTTCAGAGGTGAATGAAGTGATGGAATGTGTGAAGAGGATGACAGAGTCAAGTGAGATTCCGTTCCGTCGAGGTTCCGGTCCGCGGCCATGTTATTACAAGATTCCTATCTATAAGTCTTCTGAAGCTTGTTCTTGAGGCTTGAATGATTCTTCATGCAGACTTTTGATTTGAACCTTGCGGCTTGCTAATTGGAGGTGCTGATTCATTCTTCTACAGCTTCTTCGGATCAAGACCGGACATGCGGTGCTCGTGTATTCAGCCATGTCTTGAGCAGTTCATGTCTTTCATCGGCTTATGCATTTTGGATTCATTTCTCTTTTTTCTTTTTTTCTTTTATTCTGGATTGAGACTTATTCATTTGGTCATCTCGGACTGTCAGCTCGCATTCTTGAGGTGAGCTTCTACTACTTCTAACTTGAATTGAATTCTTAAATGACTTCCCTCGTTCTCCATGTGGGCACCTGATGACTTAAAACTCGAAATAAATTTCCTCATTCTCCAGGTGGGCGCCTGCTGACTTAAAAACTTGAAATAAATTCCCTCATTCTCCAGGTGGGCGCCTGTGCTGACTTAAAACAGAAATGAATTCCCTCATTTTCCAGGTGGGCGCCTGATGTTGACTTAAAACTTGAAATGAATGCCCTCATTTTCTAGGTGGGCGCCTGTTGCTAACTTAAAACTTGAAATGAATTCCCTCGTTCTCCAGGTGGGCGCCTGATGCTAACTTAAAACTTGAAATGAATTCTCTCGTTCTCCAGGTGGGCGCCTGATGCTAACTCAAAACTTGAAATAAATTCCCTTGTTCTCCAGGTGGGCGCCTGATGCTAACTTAAAACTTGAAATGAATTCCCTCATTCTCCAGGTGGGCGCCTGATAATGACTTGAAAATTAAAACAAATTCCCTCATTCTCCAGGTGGGTGCCTGATGACTTTAAAACTTGAAATTGAATTCCCTCGTTCTCCAGGTGGGCGCCTGATGCTAACTTAAAACTTGAAATAAATTCCCTCATTTTCCAGGTGGGTGCCTGATGTTGACTTAAAGCTAAAATGAATTCCCTCGTTCTCCAGGTGGGTGCCTGATGACTTAAAACTTGAAATAAATTCCCTCATTTTTCAGGTGGGTGCCTGATGTTGACTTAAAGCTAAAATGAATTCCCTCGTTCTCTAGGTGGGCGCCTGATGACTTAAAACTGAAATTAATTCCCTCGTTCTCTAGATGGGCGCCTGCTACTACAACAAAATAGACAAAACAAAAGAAACCTTTCTGCCCCAGTTTACACTAGGAAGATTTGTGAGTTATTAGCAGAACTATTAATTACATATGCTATTGATGAAAGATGCAATGATGAGAGTAAAATTAAAGACTCGACTAGGATGCGCGTCTCCTAAATTTGAGATTGAGCTTGCGAAAAACTATAAAATAAGCTTGACTAAACTAAAAACTGACCCTATTTTCTAGGCGAGACCCCTGATTTCAAGAAAACTAAAATTGATAACTTAAGAAAACTAAAAATTGATCTTTTTTTTTTCAGACTTCCCTTTTTTTTAAACTTATTATCCTAGGAGAAAATTCATCAGACTAGGTCTTTTTTTTTTTTTGGTATCTTAGGAGAAAGATTCATCAGACTAAGATTTCTATCCTAGGAGAAAGTTCATCAGACTAGGTTTTCTATCTTAGGAGAAAGATTTATCAGACTAAGACGTTTATCCTAGGAGAAAATTCATTAGACTAGGTTTTCTATCTTAGGAGAAAGATTCATCAGACTAAGACATTTATCCTAGGAGAAAATTCATCAGACTAGGTCTTTTTTTGTTATCTTAGGAGAAGGATTCATCAGACTAAGATATTTTTATCGTAGGAGAAAATTCATCAGACAAGATTTTCTTATCTTAGGAGAATGATTCATCAGACTAAGATTTTTATTGGGAGAAAATCCATCAGACTAGGACTTTTATCCTAGGAGGAAAAATATGAAGAGCAATGGCAACATTTATGCACACTAGCAAGACAAATAAAGACAAAGATTTGAGAAACTTACCTTTGTCGGCTCTTCTCTGTTCTTTTCTTTTTTATTCTTTTTTTTTTTTTTGGAAACCCAAAATCCTTGCACTGCTTTGTTCCTGTTTCAAACAAAGAAAATTTTGTCAGTTTTAAAAGTGGTGGTCGGTTTGCGGCCTTGAGTCTTGGGTGGCTTGACTTTGTGATCATCCAACTTTTGGAAGACTGACTGCATTGGTAGTTGGCTGCACTGTTGGGAGACTATGTTGTTCCTTACAAGGGACTTTTACTTTCTGTATCAACCCTGATTGTTTCGCTTCCAATGCCATTTGTGTTTTGTGGCTCAATCAGCCTTATCTCAAAAAAGAGATTTCTTTTCTTGGATAACCTTTTCAGATATCTTGAATGGCTTTTGCTTTTGGAGTAATTTTGTCTCTCATAGAGGATCACAACTGGTAAGTGTCTTTTGCACAATGTGCCACTTCATAGTCCTTGTTCGGTACTACAGGGAATCCCTGATTAACCTTGATGTTATCTTTGCTTGCTTTAGCCAAATAGGCTGACAAGATTCTTTTGGGGGAAACTTTCTTATTGCACGAATCCTCGAGACATGTTGGCTGTAACAACTGAGTGTGCTGGCCAAATTTACTTTGTGCAACTAAAAAGCTGGTAGCAAATTTTGAAATCTTTTCTTGCTTGTTTTGACAAGGACTGACTTAGAGTGAAAGACACAATGATGCAAAGAAACAAGTATTGACAAGAAATTCCCCTGTCGGAAGGACGTAAGGAAGAGTTTTTTCTTTTCTTTTTATTTTGCGGTAACTAGCCTTAATGATCATGACATGCATTTTGGACTTAACGGTCTGATCTATCAAACTGACCAAATCTTTCCTTTTACCATTCTTATGACTCTGAAGTCGAGCTTGTTCATGCCAATTCTTTGCATCAACTTCATGACTCACTTTCGACTAGCGGTGCCCCGATGAGTTTTCACCAATAAGTCTCTCACATTTATTCATCTCTGCTTACCGTCGTCTTATAGTGACCGTGAGGGTTTTCACTAGTAAGACCCTTTCTTTTTCTTTTTCTTTTTTTGTTTTCTCTTTTTTTTTTTGAGCAACTCGACAGTGTTCTATGTCGTGTGACAACTACTGCTCATTGCATGCTTCTCTTGACATTCTTGAAGGCATATCAGGAGGTCTTTTTTGGAAGGTTTTTTGGATAAGGTTGGAAAGAATGGTTGACATGAAGGCTCAAAGTAGACTCAAGATAAGGGGTTGTAGACTTACAACTCTTGGAATCGACTCTTTCAAAAGTGAAATAAAATCTTTGCCCCAGTTTCAGATATCGGGGATTTTTGAATTTTGTTTTTGAATTCTTATTTGGTTGGACCGAACCGTGTAAGGCTGCCTACGTATCCTTTTTAAAGGAATCAGGTCTAACGTAGTTCAAATCTCTGAACTAACTATTTTTTTTCATTTTTCTTTCTTTTTCTTTTTCTTTCTTTTTTTTCTCATTTTTTCCTTCTTTTTTTTTTGTTTTCAAAACAAATTGCCCCAACTTCTATTTTCGACGGGCATGGACTTTCGAATGTTTTTTTTCTTTTTCTTTTTCACTTGAACTTTCTAAGAGTTTCCCAATTTGTACTTTGGAAGCATGAACTTTTCTTTTCATTTTGTTTTTGACTCTAAACTTGATTCCAAAAGAGGGTGATCAAAGAAAATAATACAGGCTCAAAAGGTGTAACAAAGGGTATAAAGTGTTAGGGTAGCAGAACAAGGGCCTCATAGCCTCGAGAATGCCAATCATGGTTTCCTTTCGCGACACAGCATTGATGAGCATATCTGTCTTCTTGGTGTGTCGTGGTCGGAAGACACTTTTCACCCATTAATGTCAAACTTTCCAATAAACTTCAATTGATTCTTCCTCAAACCCGACCTTCATAATGATTTGAAGGTAAAGATCATTAACCTCCACGGGTCATTTTATTCGAGCTTAACTCCAAAGTGTTTCAACTCTTTATTCATCCTCACAAGTTCCTTTTTCTCATTTATCCAATTCAAGCTTAAATCAGTTTTCTAAGATCTGGCAAAAAATTCCGCATGCATGTCATATCACTAAAACTAGTGGGAAAAGAACTAAGCATGGAATGACACAAAAGGACAAAGTGTATATCATTGAGTAAATAACAAGACAAACAACCTAAAATCCTAGTTACAACTCTAAAATAACCCGGCTAATGAAAATAGCAACAAAACGGATAGACAAGACTCACACAAACAAAATAGAGGGATATAAGGGTTTGACTCAATAAAATAAATAAAATCTGGATCACACCCTGGAATAACCCAGATAATAGAAAAAACATCAAAACAAGCTACCAAGATTCCTTCCTAGTGAGGTGGGAATGACTTTTCAATTGCTATGCTTGACATTTAGCCACAAATTTGCTCATCAGAATCACCATGGCCTTCTCCAATTTTAGTTGGCAAGTTCCCGAGAGGATTCTCATACTCCATGTCACCGCACATCATTCCCACAAAGTGTGCATCATCATGTGCATGTAAAGGATTCTGCGTGATATTCTGGGTGTCATTATCTTGGATCACAATTAGTTTTTTCTGGATCATCCTTTCTATTTCTCTTTTCAAATCCCGACAACTTTCAACATTGTGCCCCTAGGCATTGGAATAGTACTCACACCTTTTAGAAGGATCAAAGTTTCTTGCACGTGGGTCCACATGATTTGGAGGAATAAGTGCAATCATGTCATAATGCTTTAATTTATCAAACACACTTGCGTAGGACTCTCCTATTGGTGTAAAATTATCTTTCAACATTTGTTCCCCTCTATACCCTGGCTTGGTTGTGGGTTATAGGGCATTTGAAAATTTTGTGGAGGTTGGTGGAGATTTTGCGGTGCTGGTGCTCGCCTTCTGGGGTGTCTTGGTGGCTGGACAACATACTGAAGTGGACCAATAGAGTATTGTGGGTTCTGAGGTGGATAGTAGTGCTCAGGAGAATCATCAAAAACCTGATGAGGCTGCTCATACATTCGAGATGTTCTCCTAGGACCTCTTCTCGACCTTATTGTCATCATGGTTTCTTCATCCTTCTCAATCTGGACAACCTGAGTTGCAGTTTTGAGAACTGCTTGACTTATAATTTTGCCTGTCTTAAGGCCATTCTCAACCATTTTCCCAATTTTGATTGCTTCCGAGAAGGATTTGCCCACTGCGGACATCATGTTTTGAAAATAATTTGGCTCTTGATCCTGAAGGAAGACAGTGATTAGCTCGTGTTCATCCATGGGTGGCTTAACTCTAGCCGTTTGCTCTCTCCATTTAATGGCATATTCCCTGAAACTTTCAGTTGGTTTCTTCTTCAGGTTTGAAAGGGAATTGCGGTCTGGGGCGATATCGATGTTGTATTGGAACTGTTTGACAAAGGCCTGCAACATGTCATCCCAGACATGCCAGTGAGATGTTTCTTGATCCATAAACCATTCAGAGGCTACCCCTGTCAGGCTTTCCCCGAAATAAGCCATTATTAGTTCTTTTTTTCCCTCCACACCTCTTAGCTGATTGCAATACCTTTTCAGGTGGGCTATGGGGTCTCCATGTCCATCATAATTTTCAAATTCGGGAGAAAGACTTTCTAAAAAACATGTAGAAAATATTTTATTTTTTTTTGGATTTTGATTTCATTTTTTTCTTTTTCTAATAAAAGACTCCTACAAATAAAATAAAAAATTGGTTTAAAATTTTTCTTATTTTTTATAGTTTTTTGGGATTTTCTAAAAAAAAGACTCCTAAAAAAGGAATTAAAAAAAATATTTTTGGATTTTTTTAAAAAAAAGGGGGCGGAACCGATTAGGTTTGCCTACGTATCTCACATCCGGTGAGAATCAGACCCGCGTAGTTCTGCGAATTTTGACTCGTGGAAAAATATGACTTATATTTTTCAAAGACTCATCCTTTTCTTTTCTCTTTTTTTTTTTAAAATTCGGCGGAGTTTCAGGATATTTTGAACACTGGTATTTTTCGGATGTTTCTCTATCCTACCTCACTTCTAGATTTTGCTTGATTTTCTTTCCCTATTCTAAGAGTCGGTCAACATACAAGCCGAAACCGATAAATGCACAAGTAGCATTTAAAAATGCATTAGAATGGTCTTTTAAATTGGGTACACCTGTCCTAGACAGACCCAACCCCTGTGTTGAGTCTCCAAAGTTAAATGCACGTGATGCAAACAAACGTACCTACTAGGGATCCGGCATGAGGCTATGTTATTCTAGGCTTAAAACCCTGGGTGTATGGTTCTAGACCTGGCTTACCCGAGCGAACAACTCGAGCCGGGGGGGACGTACCGGTAACCAAAAGGCCATCCGGCTTTGTAACTGATCTGATCCTCGTTCTAAATTAGGATATGACACTAACAGAAAAGAAGTCACGCCAGCATGCACTTCCCAAAAGATTTAGAAGACTCAGAGAGGAGAATGGTTTCGTGACAGCTTATATACAGTCCAAACAATATCAAAGCAGTAAAAATAGGCATTTAGCACATTAGGCTCAAACACATAAAAAATCAGATAATAAGTAAAAGCCAAGTATAACAGTCATCTAAGCTCGAATTCTGAACCCTGAACCAGAAATTCTGGGTTCGATCCCCAGCAGAGTCGCCAGAGCTGTCACACCTCCTTTTTCCGCAGGAGATAAGTGAGTTTTTCCAATTTAAGTGACATTAATCGAAATGAGATTATTTATTTATTTCAGAGTCGCCATTTGAGATAATTTATGGTGTCCCAAGTCACCGATTTATTTTAAATCCCAAATCGAGGAAATTTGACTCTATTTATGGTCCGCGAACACAGCAAACCGGGTAAGAAATTCTGTTAACCCGGGAGAAGGTGTAAGGCACTCCCGAGTTTCGTGGTTTTAGCACGGTCGCTCAACTATTAATAATTGGCCTAATTATCTGATTTATTACATATTTAAAATCTATTATGCTTTTTAGCTTTCTGACCGCTTTTAATATTTATGGAATTTATTTGAAACAAGTCACGATGTCGTACACTTGTCATTTTGACACACGTTGCAAATCGCGCCACATGAAATGCACCCGCGATTTACGACATGCTTATTTTTTATTATTATTTGAAGTTATGGTCGGGTCACATGAAATGCACACCCGAATTGGAATTTATGTATCATGGCTATGCCACGGGAACCGTACCCATAGTTACGATGATTTATTATTAATCGCGTCTAAAGCAACTAGCGCATTTGAATTATTTTCCTAATCTTTAAGATTATTGGTAAAGCTATTGAATTATGGATAAGGAATTTTGTGAGAGAAGTGACGTAATTAAGCTTTTGGCAAGATCTACTAATTAATAGTGGTATAAGAACAATGGGCCAACTTGTGGATTTCATCATGTTGGCCTAGTCAAAGTTCAATCGTATTATCCACATCTAATTCTCAAACAACAATGACAACCCATTGCAAATTAAACTTGTATTTTAATAAAGCTCAAAACCAAACTTGACAGATAAAACATTAACTTGACAAATGTATTGAAATCATCTACACCAACATATTTATTCGGCCTACTTTCCAAATTTCATGAGCCAAAATGGACTGACTAAATAATCACCAACCGGTACTCATTCAAATCAAATAAAACAAAACCCAGAGCAATGAATCATTGAAGGTAGACAACCAAAATATGATATACAAATCAGAAGGAAACATGGTGAGAGAAAAAATAATGGAAACAGTGGCTAAGAGAAGAATGAACCTTTTATAGATGAAGATCTTCTATTGCTGAAATTTTTCAATGTTTACAACGAAGAGGAGCTTCAAATTAACGCACAAAATCAACCGTGACTAGGACCTAGACCACGAACCTTCACCGGCGAATTTCAAACACGACCTCGCCCAATTGACCAGAAAACCTCACCTTGATTGGACCTCTTCGACCTTGAACATCAACAGGGAAAACTCTAACTAGTTCTAGGGTGGGTGGTGACTGATTTTGGGTGGCTTAACGGCTAACAGTTAGAAACCTTATAATGGCTTGAGGTAGACATGGGACTGTTGTGGGGCTACTGTTTCGGTGGAGCAATGGTGGCTTTTGAAGTTGGGATTTGTGAAGTAAAATGGTGGGGTGGGACGCTGGACCTCACATAGTTTAGGAGATAGGGCTCGATTTCTTTTTAATGAGTATGGGAAAGAGAGATCGATGGAGATGATCTCCTTTTTTGGAGGTGCCGTCGTCTTCTGTCCAGTGAGAAAATGAGAGAGACCTCTCTATTCTGAAGAGGGGGCCTCGTTAGGATGTAGGAAATTAAGGTCTTATTTTTATTATAAAAGGGTTGTGGGTTAGGGAATGGGTAAATGGGCTGAAAGGAGGAGTGGGTTATCAGAAATTGGGCTCAAGTTTGGGCCAAATTTGCCTTTAAAGGTAGCCCTTTAACTCTACAAAGCTAAAATATTAATTTCTTTTCCTAAAATATCATACCATAAAAAATGTAAAATCAATCCTAATTAATTATAATATCTATATTATGACATGAAACTATTTTTGTATTTTCAAACATATGTTTTAAAATTAAAACTAAAAGTTGACTGAAATCCTATTAAAAATAAAAATAAATAATTTTTTTTTGAAATATTCCTTTTAAAAGTTACGCGGGTCAAAAATTACATGCTTACAGCTGTCCCTCTTTGCTTGGAAACACGAAGAATTTTCGGACCAAAGAACAATAAGCAACGTAATTGATTTATGACCCGACGCTTATTCAAATCGAAACAAAGACGAATAAAAGATTATGACCGAGCCCTGGTATTTGAGATGCCTACATATCCTTGGCTTTAAAGAAATCAGGTCACGTGTAGTTCAGAGGTGAATGAAGTGATGGAATGTGTGAAGAGGATGACAGAGTCAAGTGAGATACCGTTCCGTCAAGGTTCCGGTCCGCGGTCATGTTATTACAAGATTCCTATCTATAAGTTTTCTGAAGCTTGATCTTGAGGCTTGAATGATTCTTCATGCAAACTTTTGATTTGAACCTTGCGGCTTGCTAACTGGAGGTGCTGATTCATTCTTCTACAGCTTCTTCGGATCAAGACCGGATATGCGGTGCTCGTGTATTCAGCCATGTCTTGAGCAGTTCATGTCTTTCATCGGCTTATGCATTTTGGATTCATTTCTCTTTTTTCTTTTTTTCTTTTTTTCTTTTATTCTGGATTGAGACTTCTTCACTTGGTCATCTCGGACTGTCAGCTCGCATTCTTGAGGCGAGCTTCTACTACTTCTAACTTGAATTGAATTCTTAAATGACTTCCCTCGTTCTCCAGGTGGGCACCTGATGACTTAAAACTCGAAATAAATTTCCTCATTCTCCAGGTGGGCGCCTGCTGACTTAAAAACTTGAAATTAATTCTCTCATTCTCCAGGTGGGCGCCTGTGCTGACTTAAAACAGAAATGAATTCCCTCATTTTCCAGGTGGGCGCCTGATATTGACTTAAAACTTGAAATGAATGCCCTTATTTTCCAAGTGGGCGCCTGTTGCTAACTTAAAACTTGAAATGAATTCTCTCGTTCTCCAGGTGGGCGGCTGATGCTAACTTAAAACTTGAAATGAATTCTCTCGTTCTCCAGGTGGGCGCCTGATGCTAACTCAAAACTTGAAATAAATTCCCTCGTTCTCCTAGTGGGCGCCTGATGCTAACTTAAAACTTGAAATGAATTCCCTCGATCTCCAGGTGGGCGCCTGATGCTAACTTAAAACTTGAAACAAATTCCCTCGTTCTCCAGGTGGGCGCTTGATAATGACTTGAAAATTAAGATTTGGAATGTAAGATTTGGAAATTGTGGTCCATGACTTGTGGTTTATGAGGTGTTGTGCCTCAGAGTAATTCTTGTTGTAAGTCCATGCGTTGGGAGCGATTTGATTATTTGAGTTGTCATCCGTTTTCCTTATTTGAGTTTATTTACATCTCATCGGTGCTCTGATTATGTTTTTTTATTACTCGTTTACTACTTGCTGTCATTTATGTTTCTATTACTTCATTGTTGGTTGTAAAACAATAATTTCCCCATTGTTGGTCTTACATTAGTGTTCTTTCCATTGTTAGCTTATGTATATCTTGAACAGGTTTCTATGTCTAGTAGGTGTCTTGACTTGGCCTCGTCACTACTCTACCGAGGTTAGGCTTAATACTTACTGGGTACCGTTGTGGTGTACTCATGCTACGCTTCTGTACATCTTTTTGCAGATCCAGGTATTTTGATTGTGTTGTTGAGAGTTGCGTCTGTGCGGCGGGAGACTTCAAGGTATACCTGCCTGACGTTCGCAGGTTTCGGATCACCATCTTACTTCATTATGCTACTGTTAAATTGTAATTCAAAACAATATTGTATTTAGAAATTCTAGTGTGTTTTGGTAGTGCTTATGACTCCGTACTACCAGTTTTGGAAAATATATAACTATTGGCCACTTGCGGCTACGTATGTCATTTAATGGTTTATGATAAATGATTAAATAGTTCAATTCTATTAAATTAGCACGTGTTAGGCTTACCTAGTCTTAAAGACTAAGTGTCATCACGACATGCTAAGGTGGGAAATTGGGACCATGACAGCTTGAGCAAAAATGGGAATAGAGGTGATCAAGCAGAGATAGTGGAGTTGTTAAACATTCGAGAGGAGGAAGGAAAATGATTTTCTTAAACTGTAATGAGCTAACAATGTATACATATATACAACACTAACTTAATTAACCGACGTATCCCACAACTGTCATCCAACTATCATATGCACAGTGGAATTAACTAACTTCTAACAACCTACTAACCTCTACAGTTAACTCCCTTAACCACAGTTAAGTCCTAACTACTAACTATTCTAACACTCCCCCTTAAGCCGAAGGGTGTAAAATATTAATCACTCCCAACTTGCTGAGTAAGAAACAATGATGCACTTTTACTAAACCTTTTGTGAGCAAATCAGCCTGTTGATCTTTGGTCCCAATATGATATACTGCTATCTTCCCTTCCTTGAACTTATCTCGCACAAAGTGGCAATCGATTTCTATATGTTTTATTCTCTCATGGAATATAGGATTGGCTGCAATCTGCAACGCAGCCTTGCTATCACAGAACAAATCTTTAGGTTTCTCGATGGACACCTTTAATTTTGAGAATAGTCCTAATAACCAATTTATTTCTGTTGTAGCTGCTGCAAAACTCATGTATTCTGCTTCTGCAGAACTTCTTGAAATTGTCTGTTGTTTTTACTATTTCAAGGATATTAGGGACTCCCCAAATTTTACTAAAAAACCAGTCACTGATCTCCTTGTGTTTGGGCATGCTGCCCAATCAGCATCACAGTAGCATGTTAAAGTATCAGACTGCAAACTGCTCATAAGTATTCCTATTCCTAGATCCTTCTTGATATACTTTACAACTCTAACTAATGCATCCCGGTGAGATCTTTTAGGTGCTTGCATAAACTGACTTAGAGTCTGTACAATATAGCTAATGTTTGGTCTGGTTATTGTTAGGTAAAGCAATCTACCAATAATTCTTTGATAGGTTAATGCATGAGCTAGTACCTTATCTCTTGGTGCACCAATATATTGATCATACTCTTGTGAAGTGAATCTCTTATTCAAATCAATAGGTGTTGCCACTGTCGTTGTTCCTCCTAATCCTAGATCTGACACTAACTACAATGCATACTTTTTTTGATTCAACAAGATTCCTTTGCTTGAACTCATAATCTCTATTCCCAGAAAGTACTCCAATTCTCCAAGGTCTTTCACTTTGAACTTATGATGTAGTACATATTTTGTCTCTTGTATGAGACTTTCATCATTGCATGTGATTAACAAATCATCCACATATATCAAGACTACCACTAATCTATCTCCCTTACTTTTAGTAAACATAGAGTAGTCATGTAGTCTAATTCTATTAATGCCTCAGTAAGCTTTATATTCCATTGCCTTGAGGCTTATTTAAGCTCATACAATGATTTCTTCAATCTACAGACCTTTGATTCCTATGTCTTCTGAATCCCTCAGGAAGCTCCATGTATACGGCTTCATATAGATCTCCTTGCAAAAATGCATTGTACACATCCATTCGATATATGTTCCAACCTCTTGATGCTGGCAATACAATCAGTTTTCTAACTATCACCATTTTGGCAACTGGTGAAAAGGTCTCATGGTAATCCAATCCTTCCTTTTGGTTATAGCCTTTTGCGATCAATCTAGTCTTGTATTTTTTCGCATCTCCATTTGACTTGTATTTTATCTTGTAGACCCATTTAGATCCAATTGTATTCTTGCCTTTTGGTAGGTCTACTGCCTCCTATGCATTATTGTCCTCCAATGCCTATTCTCCATTTTCATTGCATCAAGCCAGTTTTCATCCTGAGATGCTTCCTCGAAGCTTTGAGGTTCTGTGAGGGGTGATTGTTTGGCCAAGTAGCTCTTGTATATTTCTGACACATGGTCATAAGATATGCCGTGTGATAAAGTGTGTAATGTTGCTCCATTTTCCTTCTTACTAGTCATAAAATCTTGAAGCCACAATGGTGCTTTAGCAGTTCTTGCTGACTTTCTCAAGGTTTGTGATGTGTGATCAGTGTCAATAATGCCTTAAGATATGTTAAGATTCTCAAAAATATTTGCAGGTGTGTTTGTAAGTGTAAGAGCAGGTGCAACTTCATCTTCAGTTACTGCATAAGTATCCTCAGGTGTAGTAGCCTCAGCTGGTTCATAATTATTATTGACAACATCTACTGTTTCAACATGAGTATCAACCTCACCATCAATAGGATGTGTATGATCAACAGATCCATCAGGAATAATGCTAACACTCTCAGATCCTTCATGAGTGTCAATTGAGTGTGCTTCCTCATATACTTCATAGTCCACTGCTTCATGATATTTCAATCTCCCCCCTGTCAGGAGCTATGGAGGAGTAACCAATAGATGAGGGATAGGAGAACCCGACAACCTGTTGAAAAGAAAATATATGCTACTTGAGTACCACATCTCGACTAACAAACAATTATTTAGTCCCAAGATCTAACAACTTGTAACCTTTTTTGAGTGGCTGAATATACCAAGAATACATCATCCTTAGCTTTAGCTATAAACTTGTCTCCTTTGGGCAGATTCATAGCACAACACAAATATCCAAATACCTTAAGATGTGCAAGAACAGGTGGTCTGGCATATAGAACTTCAAAAGACTCTATCCATTTAAAACATTAACTGGCAATCTATTGATGAGATACACAGCTGCATCTATGCACTCCCCCTAAATTTTAGTTGGAATGGTGCCCTGGAACTTCAGTGCCCTTGCAACATCAAGAATATGTCTATGATTGCGCTCCACAACTCCATTTTGTTGTGGTGTATAGACACAACTACTTTGATGTAGAATGCCATATGATTGTAGTAAACTAGTGTATTGGTGATTAAACAATTCAGTACCATTGTCTATATGAATGATCTTTGTAATTGCATTAAACTGAGTTCTTATCATAGAAAGAAATACTTTTAGAACAACAAACACATCACTCTTAAGTTGCAGCAAATATATCCAAGTAAATCTAGACATATCATCAACTGAATAAACTGCTTCTTTTCATGAGTAGGAATTTTGTTGGGACCCTAGACGTCCATGTGAAGAAGCTCTAGTACAGACTGGTTTTAAGATTGACTATTAGGAAAAGATAATCTGTTTTGCTTGGCAAGAGGGCTGATAGAACAATAGCTATTTACATTGGCATCACTCAATTTATTTTGCAGATATTTCACATTCCTTATGTTGTGATACAACTACATTCATCACTGACAGTTGCAACTTCTTATTGGAATCTTTCTTGACTATGTACAGTCCTCCCTTTTCTCTACCATTCTCCCTCACCCTGCCACTGTAAAGGTCCTGAAATACATAGAAATCAGGAAAGAAAGCGACAGAGCAAGAGAGTTCCTTTATCCGTTTTGAAACTGATAACAGGTTGAACTTGAAGTATGGAACATAAAGTACATTGTGTACTCTCATATTTTCTAGGAATTCTGCTATTCCTTTATGTGTTATAGTGGACTTTCATCCATTAGGTAGTTAACCTATTCTTTATTGCATGATCTCGGCTTAGTTTTACTTTGTAATGTATCTAAGCTAGTAGTAATATGATGTGAAGTCCCTGAATCGATTGTCCATTCCTCACAATCTAAATCTACCATAAAAGAAGTTGTTATACCTGCCATGTTTACTTGTGGCTTAGTATTTTCTTTGTTCAGCATAGTGAGAATTTGATCATATTGATCCTGGGTGAAGAAAGATCTGTCACATGTGTGTACAAAGCTTGATTCATCATCCACTAATGGATCCCTTTTGTTCAAGTCAGAGTTCCCAACCACATTGTTGGCCACAAATTTCTTCCTTCCTTTGAAGTCTTGTAGGTAACCAACTAGTTTGTAACAATTCTCTTTCAAGTGACCTTCATGTTGCAATGTTCACGGTACATGCAAGGTTTCTTTCCTTTGTATGTATGTCCTCATCCAACTTGCATTGACATTGGATCAACCTTTCCTGTTGAATTAGAACTGGACATCTAGCTTTTATCTTCCATTATCATCACGTGGGCCTGATTTAAGGTAGCTTCTACAGTTTTCATTAAGACATGCCTGCTCATAGGACTCATTCATACTTAAAAATTGAAATAACCTCTGTCTATGGAGATGCTCTATGTAATCCTTCGATGTTGGAAAATCACATTTTGGTGAAGGTACCATGGCATCGTACTCAGCCCAGAGTTCCTTCAACTTTGTGAAATAAGTTGAGATAGAATTTGTTCCTTAAAATATGGATGCAATTTCTCTAGGCAACTGATATATCCTTACTCTATTCACTTTGTCAAACCTTTACGCAAATCCTCCCAAACCAAATGCGCATTTGATGCATAAACGATTCCACTAAGGAGATTTGGTGACACTGTGTTCATCAACGAGGAGGGCACAATTGCATTGCATGCCTTCCAACCTCATGGAGTTCAGTTTCAAATGACTCATTCTTACAAGTGTTAGTAACGAACCCTAATTTGTGATTAGCTTGCAATGCGATTCGCATCAATCGATGCCACATGTAGACAATAAATTGTGTCGAGAAAATAAAATCAAGACCGAAAGATATTGCAACAATCGTAGTATTTAATTTTAAATAATATGAGTGTACAATCTCTATGAATCTTCTGATTCTTCCTTTCCAATAGTAAATAAATTCAAGGGCCTTTGAGCTTGGTCTTGAATATGTAGTTGTTTCCACGAATGATGATCTTGAATTCAACTAGCACGAACTTTGATTTGAACTCGTACTCCTTGAACCTTGATTTGTTCTTCGTTCTTGAGCTTGAGCTTGATTGCTTGAACATGAACTTGATTTGTTCTTTATTCTTGAGATTGAACTTGATTTGTTTTTTGTTCTTGAGCTTGAACTTGATTGTTCGAACTTGAACTTGATTTCTTGAAGCTTGAAACTTGTGGAGGAATTTGAAATGTTTGATCCACGAGCTCTTTCATGCTTCTTGTTATATCTTCTCGTGTCTTTTCTTGGTTATGAAGACCCCTATTTATAGTTGTGAGAGGGAAGAGTTATGATAAGAACAAACTATTTCCGACCAATCAAATTGAAGTGTGACAAGACCGCATTTGATTGGTCAGAACATGCGACTTGCACACGTGGCGCGATTTCATTAGCCTTTTAATGTGACTTGGCATGTTTTGTCATTTTGACACGTGGCATGATCGTATTAGCTCTTCCGCTTGACTTGGTGTGACACGTCATACGGCACCAAATTGGGCCTCTAGGAAGATGACATCTTGGGCTTAATGAAAAGACTCATCACTTTAGCCCTATTAAATGGGCTAGCCCAATAGATTAAGACTTATTTATTTAACTCATATATATTGGACTTGAGTAATTAATTCAATTTATATTAGCCCATAATATTTATTTGAACTAATATATTTAATATATAGTCCAAATTATTTTATTGAATTTAAATCTAATAAAATTTAAATACTTACAAGTGTCCCCTACTTCAAGACTTGCCAGGATATTAAATCATTAGGACTAGGCTTGAATTATCATGTGACGCCCATGTTTGAATATCACGTCAATCTTGAAATATCACGTCAAAATGTAGCTTGAGATCACATTGGATTGCAAATATGGATATGTGATCACTTGGTAATTGAATTTTAACATTGCCAGAAAGATTCCACTTTTGCATGATTAAAATAAAAATTTATTTTCTTACTACATTTAATTTATGAAGTGGCTCATATACAATAGCCACGTTGGATATCTCCTTTCTTTGTAGTTTGATATTTGCCTTTAACTTTAGGTGAAATCTTTACTTTAGAAAAAGACTTCACCGCCACTACTTAGTCAAATGCTAATTGGAATCAAACAATTCAACCGAAAGGCGTCAAAAGCAGTCCCACATCGAGTCAAAGGGATTTCATTAGCCGCTCCCATATCTATATATAGCAGCATGTGTTTCCAAATGCATTGTAGCAATTTTCCTCCGTTTCAATCTTGTTTTGAGTGCATCTTCGACAAGAGATTTTTTTTTCTGCGTTTTCTCTTTTCTGTCCTTTTTGTTTGTAGGTCAATCGAGCAAGGATATGTTCTTGTTCAACAAGATGATCCATACATGAAGAAGGTAGTCTTAGATAACTCTCAATGTGGCCCGACTATCAGAGAGATTACTCTCAAGGTGACCAGACTATCGAAGAGATTACTCTCAAGCTGACCCGACTATCGGAGAGATTACTCTCAAGGTGGCCTGACTATCGGAGAGATTACTCTCAATGTGACATGAATATCGGAGAGATTACTCTCAAAGTGACCCAACTATTGGAGAGATTACTCTCAATGTGGCCTGACTATCGTAGAGACTATTCTCAAAGTAATCCGACTATCTAAGAGATTACTCTCAAGGTGATTCGACTATCAGAGAGATTACTCTTAAGGTGACCCGACTATCGGAGAGATTTCTCTCAAGGTGACCCGACTATCGACGAGATTACTTTCAAGGTGACCTGAATATCAGAGAGATTACTCTCAAAGTGACCCGATTACTCCATATTACTCTCAAGGTGACTCGACTATCGAAGAGATTACTCTCAAGGTGACCTGAATATCGGAGATATTATTCTCAAGGTGGTCCAGATATCATAGAGACTTACATGTTCACCTTAAGATTGAAAAACATAGTTCCTTTTAAGGACAAACCCTCGAAGAGACAAACTTAAGGTACAAAGGGACTTAAATGTCCACCTTAAGATTGGAAAATTATAGTTCCTTTTAAGGATAAACCCACGAAGAGTCCAACTTAAGGTGCAAAGGGACTTATATGTCAATCTTAAGATTGGAAAGTTATAAAGCTACAACTCGAAGACTTCGTGGACTTGACGTCATCGACTTGAACACTTGGAAAACTTTGAAGATTTGGCGGACTTTGCAGACTTCAACTTGAAGAGTGGTTGACTTTTAAAATTCAACTTGAAAAATTAGCACACTTGAAGATTTCAACTTGAAGATTTGGAGGGCTTAAAAAATTCAACTTTAAGACCGGTGAATTTGAAGAGTGAAACTTGAAGACTGATAGACTTGAAGACTTCAACTTGGAGACTTGGAGGGCTTAAATATTTCAACTTGAAGAGTGGCGAACGTGAAGACTTCAACTTAAAGACTGACGAACTTGAAAATTTCAACTTGGAGACTTCAACTTAAAGACCGACGGACTTGAAGACTTCAACTCGGAGACTTGGAGGGCTTAAATATTTCAACTTGAAGAGCAGCAAACTTGAAGACCGGAGTACTTAAAGATTTGGTGAACATGAAGACATAGTGAATCCCTGAACTTCAGTACAAATACTTGGTAGCCTCCTAAAAGACTATAATCGCCCCATTGAAGACACTGGTTTATCATGGAGGCTTTCCCCCTCTAAGTCATATTATATCCAAAGTTCAAAAGAACAATGAAATTCCAGCCTGTTTTTCAAGTGTTGTTTGAATGAATTACTTCCTTCATAACTTCATTTGTACAACGACTAGGGCAATATGTATCTTTTGAACTTATGTGACTGAAATCAGAATGAAACTCTAAGCTGCCTACGTGCCTCGGTGAAGAGGATCAAATCATACCGTAGTTCAGAATATGTGATTTTATTTTTTGATTTTTTTTAATGTCCTAACTTTTGCCTATGCCGCCTATTTCGAGATTTTCAACCTAGCGGAATTTTTTGTTTGGTGAGCCGTACACAGTTTAGACTCTTGCGGGCCAGGAGTGTAGGAACATGCAGTTTAGACTCGTGTGTCAAGGAACGTTGCAACTTCAAGGATAATACTTCTTCAAGAACTTGCTATTGATAGGGCCGATTCTCATGCCATCTATATCAACTAGCTTGTAAGCCCCACTTGAATAAGCTTCTTGCAAGGACTTGATCACCTACTAGAAAGGATGTTGGGCGAACTCTTTTATTGAAGGCGCGAGACAATCAAGCTTGATAAGATTCAAGACTCTGTTGAGCTTCCAACCTCTTCTCATCAAGAGCCTCCAACTCTGCTAATTCAAGTCGAGTATTTTATTCATCAGTGATGCCTTCTTAAATAGCTAATTGTAATGAAAGTATTTGACGCTTGAGTGGAAAGACGGCTTCGACTCCATAAACGAGTGCATAAGGGGTCGCTTATGTTGGCGTGCGGTGAGTTGTCCTATATCCCCACAGAGGTTCTTCCATACGGTCATGCCAATCCCGTTTGGATTTGGAGATGACTTTCTTTAACAAGTTGCATAGAGTCTTGTTGAATGCCTAGGCTAGACCATTGACGACATCATTTTACATAGAAGAGTTATGTCGCTTGAATCCAAAGAGTTCACAAATCTTGTTCATCAACCTATTGTCGAATGTTTTGCCATTATCCGTTATTATGTAATGAGGAATGCCAAAATGATAGATAATGTTTACTCGGATGAAACTTGCAACATTTTCCTTCTTTACTTCCTTAAGAGCAACAAATTCAGCCCATTTTGAGAAGTAGTCAGTTGCAGCCAAGATGTATAGGTGCCCACCAGAGGACTTTGGCAGTGGTCTAACAACATCCAATCCCAAGCGTCAAACGGTCAGGATGCAACAGTCGGGTGCAACACTTCAAGAGGTTGATGAATAAAATTCGTATGGAATTGACAAGCCTTGCATATTCGAGCGTAGTCCAAGTAATCTTTTACCATCGTTGGCCAATAATATCCCATCCTTTTTATATGGAAGTGGAGCTTTGCTCCAGACTGGTGTGAACCACATACCCCAGAATATGCCTCTTGCAAATCTTGGAGTGCTTCTTCTTCCCCTAAGCATCGCAAGAGTACACCCTCGAATGACCTTCTGTATAAAGTATCTTTGTAGTAAAGGAAGCGAGGTGCACGATAACAGATTTTAGTCCTTCTCCTCGGATTTTTCGGAAGTATCCCATAACTTAAGTAGTTGATAATGGGTTGTCGCCATTATTCTTTCTCAGCTTCAAAAACAACGACAAGATGCTTGAGTTCATTTGCTTCACCTTCAGCCTCATTTGGCGGCGGTACTACCCATTTTTGGTATACAGTAATGCAGGGTTAACGATGAAGCTAGGGAAGCTAAAGCATCAGCCTTCTTATTTTCTTTCCTTGGCACATGTTTAATAGACACGTCGTCGTCCCACACCATTAATTTCTTAGCGTAATTATGATACGGGTGTAGTTCAGGTTTTTTGACCTCGTAACTACCTAAGAGCTGATTGACCACTAACTGGGAGTCACCAAAGACTTGCAATTGCAACTGCTTCATATCAATAGCCATTTCAAGCCCAAGTATTAAAGCTTGATACTCAACAACATTGTTGGAAGAGAGTTGTGTCAAGGTGAAGGAGTAGGGCAAGACTTCACCTTGGGAAGTGACAAATACGACGCCAGCACCAGCTCCTCCGCGATGCGCATCACCATCAAAGTACATCTTCCATGGAGTTTGAACTTCAACAACCATTGCGTCCTCATCAGGTAGTTCGTCAGTTAGCTCCCAGCCATCGGGTATCCAATGAACTGCTAAGAAGTTTGCCAATGCTTGTCCTTTTACAGCCTTTTGAGAGATGTACAAAATATCAAATTGTTGAAATTGGAGGTACCACCTCGTTAATCGATCACTAAGAATAGGTTTGACATCACGAACTTGATGAGATTTTCTTTAGAAACAAGACGAACATCATGAGCTTGAAAGTAGTGCTTTAACTTTTGAATTGAGAAGACTAATGCCAAACAAAACTTTTCAATTGGCAAATAATTCAGCTCGTTTGGTGTCATTATCCTGCTTAAGTAGTAAAGAGATTTTTCTTTCCCCTCACTATTTTCTTGGGCCAACAGTGCTCCAACAGACCTTTCTTATGTTGCGATGTATAGTATCAATGACTTTCTAGATATAGGGGCTGCTAAAACTGGAGGCTTCCTCAAGTAGGATTTAATGCTCTCAAAGGCATTGCTACACTCTTGGTCCCATTTGAAAGGGACACCTTTCTTCATAAGGCGACTAAATGGTTGGAACCTCCCAGCTAGGTTTGAGATATATCTCCTAAGGTATGCTAACTTTCCTTGCAGACTTTTCAATTCGTGAATATCTCGAGGCTCAGGCATTTTCAAGATTACATCTACTTTGTCTTGATCAATTTCAATCCCTCGATGTCAGACAATGAAACCAAGGAACTTTCCGGAAGTAACTCCAAAGGCACATTTCAATGGATTCATCCTAAGTTAGTACCTCCGGAGCAACTCAAACACCATTCTCAAGTCTTTCAAGTGGTCGCCCATCTTTCTTGATTTACTACCAAGTCGTCCACATAGCATTCGACATTTTTGTGGAGAAGGTCGTCAAAAATATTCTGCATAGCCTTTTGATAAGTAGCACCGACGTTCTTCAAGACAAAAGGCATTACCCTGTAGCAATAAATACCCTTGGTGGTGCGTAATGCAGTAAGCTCTTCATTTTTTGGTGTCATGCAAATTTGGTTATAACCCGATGAACCATCCATAAATGACATTGCCTTATACCAGTAGTAGCATCGATCATCAGCTCTGGAATAGGAAGCAGGAATTCATCTTTGGGACACGCATTGTTGAGATCCCTCAAGTCAACGCACACTCGAATCTGGCCATTTTTCTTCCTTAAAGGAACAATACTTGAAACCAATGTTGGGTATTTAACTTCCCGAATAAATCCTGCTTCAATGAGTTTGTTAATTTCGGTTTCAATCAGGGGAACCAAGTCCGGCCTAAGCGCCTTTGAGCTTGCTTAACAGGACGAGCGCCATTCTTGACTGCAAGGTGATAAACTACTACTTTAGGGTCCAAGCCAGGCATTTCTTTGTAACTCCAAGCAAAGACATCCCTAAACTCCTTAAGTAACTCAATATAAGTGCTTTCTTCATCAAGTTCTAGTAAACCACCTAGGTAGGGGGGTCTTGGTTCTTCATCAGTTCTAAGGATAACTTCTTTTAAGGCATCAATCGTTGCCTTCACCCCTTCTTCAAGTTTCGGGGGAGCATCTTTCGCATCTTCATCTTTTTGAGGGTCCCCATAGTTGAAGGATATGTGATAACACGGTGAAATATCGTCCAATTTCTCATCATCCTCCATATGAAGAACTCACACTTTCTTCGGCTTCATCATGTTCTTTAATATATACCACAGTGTATGGCTTCACCTTTAGTACCCCATCACACGAAACCATGACTTTTGTTTGTCTCCTCATTCTAGAAGGAACCAGACTTTGGAAATCCTTAAAGATCTTCTGAATTTTGGGCGAAGCGGGTGTTCTTGTATTTTGATAATTTCCTTATTCCCTTTCTTTATAAAACCCAATCTCTCAAACACGAAAGTCCTCACAGTCGATTTTCCAAGTCGATCAAAGATAGAGAGCTTGTTAGAAGCGGCAGATTCATCTTCTACAGTGATATAATTGTTGCTAGCCCTTCTTATGGAGATACACACTGGTGACGGTTTCTTATATCGCAAACCTTCACATGGTTGCCTCGTCGCATCTTCTGATGAGAGCTTCCCTACCTTTGACGGCTCATTAGTATTGTATCCAGCTTTTGCAAATAGCATGTAAGCGTTAGGATCAAAACCTTCATCTGTTCGCTTTGTAGGGAGTACCATATTCTGCAAACGATTTAGGGCCACAAACCCTGCAAGTGGCTTTGAGGAAAACTTTATTGCCTCAATTCGTTTTACCGAAAGAGTTAACTCTTTTAGCATGTTAGTTTAGAGATTAGATGATTCGCCTTCATCTTTCTTCCTTTTAGGGACACATTGGAGCGCAAGAGTTACTTTATTGCCATAAGACACAATATCCTCTCTATAACATTTATTCGAGTTACGTTGTACCTCTCCAGTAACAGCTTTGGCTCTACTAGCAGTCACCTTAGCTCTTTTAGTTGTGGGCTCGTCATTCTTGCTTTTCATGACATCATCAGTTTTTAGCTCCTTCACAATGCAGTTCTTCAAGTAGAACTTTGCATCGGCGAAGTGTGACTCAGCCTCGGTGAATGGCTTATCATCAATAACTATCTTCTTCTCGACTTCACCCTCGTAGTATTTTAAACATTGATGGTAGGTAGATGGAACTACTTTATTCTCATGTATCCCAGGCCTTCCAAGCAAGACGTTGTATGAAGTCTTTGCATCGATCACATGCAACCATGCACTTGATTGCATATATTCAATGGTGATTCCCAACTTGATCGCGCCTATGGCTCTTTGCCCCCCTTGGTTAAATCCTTGAATCATCACATGACTTTTTGAGAGTTCGTTCATGGGAATTTGATTTACTCTTTCATCGCGCATATAGCCAATCAGGTATAATAGGCGGTTGTGAAGAGTGCCACTCAGTAAAAGATCTCCATTCGTAAACGTAACGTTTTCCTCACAAGTATTAACTTCTTGAGGAGTGGACTCGATGAGCTTTTCTGAAGATGGTGCTAACAGTAGAGTGCCACTCTTTTCTTCCCCTTTGTCGGCATGGCAACAAGAGGCATCAATACCCCCATGGGAAATCTTCGTGCGGAACCAACTTGGTAAAAACTCCTCCAAGGTCAATGGATGTCGTGGCTTTTGAGGGTGGTGCACCTTCACTTTTTCTTTCTTTAAATGCTTAACTGCATTCCATCTCCTCGGTCTTTTCACCATTATTTTCCTTGTTGGTTGTTCCATTGATCCTTTTCGTGGGCTCCTTTTGTAATTCTTCATCTTTACTTTCTTTAAAACTACATAATTTATCTGGACTGAATGAGCCGAATGTGATAGAGACTTGATTTGTGCTTTCTTTCTCATCTTCAAGCATGATCTTCTTTTCACGAGCCAAGTCCATAACTTTGTTCTTGAAGACAAAGCACGTCTCCATAGGGTGGCTCACAAGTCGATGATATTTGCAGTAATTTGGATCATCAGTTTTCCCAGCTTCATTTGGACGCTTCATCTCCGGAAGCTCAATGAGATTTAACTCGAGGAGTTCTTCGAAAATGACTGGCACATCAGAATCCAGAAATGGGTACACTTTGTTTTGCATTTCTTTTAGAGTCAACTTTTCACTTGGCTTACTTGAAAAGAAGTGGATTTGTTTTGCTCACCTTCGTCGTGAACTTCATAAGTGATGTGTTGACATTCATAACTTCTTTGCTTTCAGACTTGGGTACGAACTTGCCCCACTTCCTTACTTCTTGCTTGTCGTTCCCTTTGCGAGGTTCATAGATGGACAGCCTTTCATTTCCAGCTGAGGCCACGCTCAATTCTATGTCATGGGCATGAGTTGCAAGTTCTTCAGATGTGCTAGGCTTGATACCTTTCAAGATGTAGCGCAATCCCCAATGCATACCTCAGATGCACATCTCTATGCCAGAAGTTTCACTAAGCCTATCTTTATAGTTGAGGCTTGCATTTCTCCAACGATTGATAATGTCGATAGCTGGTTTACCCTTCTGTTGACAAGTATTTGTGAGTTCCACCATGCTCACAGTGCGCCTTGTGCTATAAAAGAGATTAAGGAACTCTTGCTCTAGTTGATCCCAGTTATCAATAGATCCCGCATCTATATCTGTATACCAATCAAAAGCATTTCCTTTTAGTGGGCGGACAAACTGCTTGATGAGGTAATCTCCGTAAGTCCCAGTGTTGTTGCATGTCTCAACGAAGTGCGCCACATGTTGCTTTGGAGTGCCTTTATCATCAAACTGTTGAAACTTTGGAGGTCGATAGTATACAGCTTTGCGTATGTAAGGGAGTACGTGGCAGCAACTTCATACTTATTCTTAATAGTTCCTTCAATGAACTCTTTCAGTTGATCGATGGGAATCATCCCTTCAAATGAGACAGGGATAGCTTTGGCGGATGCTACTCATCTTGGGGGAGAATCAATCTGTGGAACTTCTGGGAGCTTGCCAGGTACATGGGTAGATTCTTCTTCCATCAAGATTCCCATCCTGTCTGTTAGCTTGTCAATTCTAGCATCTTGATTTTGCATGCACTTGGTCAAGCCAGTGATTGCTTTCGTCAAGTTTGCCAACTGATCTTCCATAGATGAAGTGTTTGTCACCATGGCTTGCATGATTATTGTAGATGATGGGGAGTAGCATGGATTGTCACACAGATTGATTCTCGAATGGCTCACGTTATGCGGTGTAAGTGGGGAAGATCTATCACTTGAAGTATCATCATCTTCCTTCACAACAGAGTTCTTGAATCTGGAGAAGTCAAGCAGAGCAAGAGTTTTCTTGACCTTTTCAGCAACATCGCTTCCTCTTTCGGATGTATTTGTGGAAGATCTTGCTCTTTTTGAGGAAGAAGATTTGAAAACAGGGGTTGATGTGGACGACACTTGGAGTATCTAACTCAGCCGCCATTGTTGAACTTGAACTGATCTTTGAAGAAGAAGAAGATATTGAAACATATTTATATGATTTTGCTGAAATTTCTAGTCTCAAATGCTCTGATACATGTGAATTTGCTGTATCTAACTCAGATCCAAGCTCCTCCCATGGAGGAATTAAGCTTGAGCAAAAATGGGAACAGAGGTGATCGAGCAGAGATAGTGGAGCTCTTAGAAAATTCGAGAGGAGGAAGGAAAATGATTGAATTAACTAACTTCTAACAACCTACTAACATCTATAATTAACTCTCTTAACCACAGTTAAGTCCTAACCAGCAACTATTCCAACGGACAGATACATATTTACAACCCTTCCCCTTAAAATATTTCTCTTATAAGGCATTACGCGCCTTACATTTGAACTACTACTGTCGCTACTGATTAAAAACGCAATTATAACTATCCCTTTAGGGCAAAAATGAGAATTTTATTACTTGTAAGATTCAATACAACAATAGCTACAATGAGCAAGTAAAATGAAAGAGAACTAATGCGAAGCTAAAACTCTATTAATGAGCTTCAATCTCCTCCGTTGAATTCCGAAAGAATGAGGAAGAAGAAGAAGATGAGAAAGATAAAGAGAGAGAGGGAAAGAGTAGAGAAAAGATATTTTGGATAGTTGGGATTTTGCCAAATCTTACATATATGAGAATGCACCGGTAGTCATGTGCTTCTCATGTGACCTAATAATATTTGGATTCATGACACTTGGCTATCATTCTTATAGTCAATTATGTACTGTTAGAGGCGGAACTAGGATTTGAAGTAGGTGTGTTTTAAACAATAAAACCCTAACTTTTTTAGATTTGGGTGCAAAATTGTGAAGATGCATTTTTCTTTTGTTTTAGTATTTTAGAGGACCTTTTGTTTATAAAAAAGGAAAAGTGTAATTCTAATTTTGGCAAGGAAACCAGTAGGCTCCTTTGTTTAGAGCGTTGTCGTAGTTTGTGCTATTTTTTGAAAAATAATAAAAGAAAACATGATGAAAAACACAATGAAATGCTTTGCTTTCAAGGGGAATTTAACTCGCCGTCCTTACCACTGAACCAGACGCCTTGGGTTCGACATGACATTTTTATTTAAGGTGTGAATTTTTCAATATAAATATAGGGTTCGGAAAAAAGTCATTGTGTTCGCCTGAACCCGAATATACTACTGTAACTCCGGCTGTATGCACTATCATCTGCGTTTTACTGCATCTCCTATTTCACAGATCAAGATTAATGGATTGTATTGTCTTTCTTATTTCCTTGAAGTGCTCATATATAGGTAGTTTATCTTTGTTGTAATATATCATGTGCCTATTCCTGAGCCGCATTAGTACTCCAAAATAAGACAGACACAACATGAAACCAAGAACTGCAGTATCATATGTGATTTCTTCTTCTCTGCTTTCTCTAGCTTTCGACGCTTCCTGATTTGCTCTGTTGTCCTCAAAAAATCAACTGGTTTATATTGCCATTTTTACTGCATTTACTTACCCTTTTCAATTGAATTTTAAACTAAAGAATTACTTCTACTTCCTGGAGGAACCCATGAAGTTAAACACTACTCAAGGCAGAAGGTAAATAATGAGTAGTAAATAACCTTTGTTTTACATGTTAAACATAAAACATATTATTATTATTATTATTATTATTATTATTTTTGGTAACTAAATTTTTGTATTAATCACCTTTGAAACTGTACAAAACCATAGCTAAACAAAACACAATTAGCTATCTAAAATCTACCAATCAGTAGCTCTCTGATCTATACACTCCAGTACATAACTGGATTCTAAAGAAGAAAACTCTGTAGCAAAACCTTAACTCTTGGGGCTGCTCTTACATGACAGATATAAGCAACTTCTCGCACAATTGTTTCCAGGCTCCGGTACTTCTTTTCAAAAATTCTATGGTTCCTTTCTATCCATATGGCATAGATACATTCAGCATACACTATTCTAAACATTTGAGGTTGCTGCGATTTCCCTTTGGCTTTATGAATAACCCATTTTGTGTGCTGGTTCCACATCTGCACTGGTATCCCTTTTATTTGTAGCCATTGTAGCCATTGCTGTATTTTCCTCCATATTGCTTTAGTGAATTCACACTCAGCAAAAAGGTGATCTCTTGTTTCCAGTTGATTCTGGCATAGTGTGCATATAGGATTCACTGCTAATCCCCAGTTCACTAATCGATCTGCTGTAGCTAGTCTCCCTTGTAGTTGTAGCCACATTGTAAAGACTACTTTAGGTCTGGCATCATTCTTAAACATAAGACACTTCCAAGCCACCGGCATCATTGTAGGGAGGAGCTGTTGATAGATTGAGTTGATCATGTTCCTAGTAGTTGTGACAGGAGGTATTAAATCCAGGTGCTCCTTGGCTTCCAGTATTTTCCTAGTGATCCAGCTTGCTTGTGATGGGATTTTCATATCCCTCAAAAGATTGTCTTTGACATGGTAAGCATGAATCCATCAAATTCACATTTTATCCTGTTTGTGAGCTATATCCCAGTATGTCTCCATTTGAGCAGCTTGGTTCCACAATTTTATGTTGATAAGGTTTATCCCTCCTACTGACTTAGGAGTGCACACGCTATCTCATGCCACCAAATCTTTCCTAGTGATTGTGTTACTCCCTGAACATACATAGCTTCTACAATAGGCATCTATAGTTTTCGGGACCTTTGCAGGTATTAGAAATAGTTGAGCCCAGTAGGCTTGAATTCCAAAGAGCACAGATTTGACCAGCTGAGTTTTGCCTGCATAGGACAATTTTTTGGCAGTCCAAGAAGTTACTCTAGTTGTGATCGTTTCAATTAATGGTTGCCATTGTAGTAATGTGAGCTTCTTTGTTGATAAAGGCACCCCCAGGTATTTGAAAGGTAAGGTTCCACGCACAAAAGCTAAGTGGCTCAATATGCTGTCTTGAATCTCTTTCTTAACTCCACCAAAATACACACAACTCTTACCAAGATTAGCCTGTAATCCTGAAGCTTCAGAAAACTGGCTAAAACACTTGCGTAGAGCAGTAATAGAATTTAAGTTCTCTTTGGCAAAGAGAAGTAGATCATCCGTAAAGCTAAGGTGTGTAATTCCTAGTTTTGCACACTTTGGATGAAACTGAAAGGATCTATCTTCTTTCACCTCATTGAGCTTTCTGCTTAGATACTCTATAGCAATTACAAACGGGAAATGAGACATTGGGTCTCCTTATCGAAGACCTCTTGCTGTATTGAAAGGTTCACTTCGCTCCCCATTGATCATTACAGTATAGTTTACTGTTTGGACACATTCCATTACCCAAGTAATAAACTGTTCTGGGAATCCAAGCTCTGCAAGCATCTGCCTCCGAAATGGCCATTCTACAGAATCATACGCTTTTTGCAAGTCAATTTTTATCATGCATCTAGGTGATACATTCTTCCTTGTATAGGTCTTGATAAGCTCATGAGCAAGTATGATGTTATCAACTATTTTCCTACCTAGGATAAACCCTGCCTGGGCCTAACAAATGATGTCTGGAACCACACCTTGCAATCTGGAGGCTAATATTTTAGCAATCATTTTGTATAGGATAGTACAACATGCAATGGGCTTAAACTTTTTCATTGAGTTTAGATTGTTAGTCTTTGGGATCAGAGTGATGGCTGTATAGTTTATTGCCTTATACAATTTCCCAGTTTTGAAGAAATCCTTTATAGCTTCTATAACTTCTGATTTCACTATGGATCATACTTTCTTGAAAAAATATGCATTATATCCGTCCACAGCTGGTGATTTGTCATTTCCAATTGAGGATAAGCCTTCATAGATCTCTTGTTCAGTCACATTTGCACATAGTCTTATTCTTTGCTGATGTGAGATGGTTGGTCCTTTCCTCATAGTGATCTTGTTAACTGCCGGTAATGTATGAGCTGCAGATCCCATCAAGCCTTTGTAAAAAATCACTATTTCCTCTTTGATTTCCTTTGGCTCAGATAACTTTTTGTTGCTGAGTGATGTAAGTTCTGTTATCTGCTTTCTTTGAGTCCTCTCCTTGATCAGGGCTGAAAATAATTTGGTATTAGAAACCCTTAACTTGATCCAGTTAGCCTTGGACTTCTGCTGCAAAGCACTTTCTTCAATCATGGACCATTTCTCTAAGTTTTGTATTTACTCTCTTTCTTTTCCCAATAATTCAGTATTACTCTTCATGTATATTTGCTCTTGAGTGATCACTAGCTCTTGCCTGACCTTTTCTATTTTCTGATTAATGAATTTAAACTTCACATTATTTAGCCTCTTTAGAACTGGTCTGAGACACTTCAATTTCACTCAAATGTTCTTCACCTTCACTATGGAATGTGATTGTTGCCAGATCTCCTCTACTATCTTCAGAAACTCCTCATGATTGGCCCATACATTGAAAGATTTGAAAGGTACCTTGATATTACTGCTAGAAGAAGCCAATGTTAGTAGCATAGGGGCATGGTCTGATATGAAAGGTACATCATATTCCATTATCAGGTGCCCCCGTTCCATCATCCATTCATGATTTCCAAAGGCCCTATCCAATCTACTATAAATTATGTCTGATCCTAGCTGTTTATTGGACCAGGTATAGTAGTCTCCTCTCCATTGTATTTCTGTTATAAGAAATTCATGCATGCATGCAGAATACTCTTTGATTTCAGTATATGTAATTGAATTACTAAATAGTCGATCATCCTGGCACATAACTGCATTAAAATCTCCCACCACAAGCCAAGGTTTATTGATACCTACAGTTGCTCCTCTCAAGTTATCCCATAGTGCTTTCCTGTGCTCAATAGTATTGAAACTATATACTATGGTGAGGCAACAATTCAGATCCCCTACTTTGCTTATGAACTCACAGTGTATAATTTGGGCTTCAACTTTCAACAGATTCACTTTACACCACTATGGGTCCCAGACCAACCACAATCTTCCATTTGCTGCAGTTTGGTAGTTAGTAAACATCTCCAAGTTAGGAACTATTTTTTTTCTAATCTTCAAGGAATTGTGCTTCTTTATTCTTGCTTCTATAAGCCCTGCCAGTCTTATTTTTTTATTTGTCAAGTAATTCCTCAATTCCTTCTGCTTATACCGCTTATTCATTCCTCTAACATTCCAAAATATCCAATTCATTAGATAGTTTTGGAACCCCCTCCTCTATCCAGGGGTAGACCTTGGACTTCACTTATTCCTCCATGTAGCACTTCAAACCTATTCTTGGTTGGAACAGAGCATAGGATGGGAAAGTTTTATAGATTGAACTCTGGGCTTACTTCCAAAGCTTTCCCTCTGCTCTTTTCTGGTCTCCCTTCCACTCTATTAACAGGATGAGTACTTTTCTGTTCATTCTTCTGTTGGCTCTGTTGCTTGCCCTCGCCAGATGATTCTGCTTGATCACCACCTGTTGAAACTATTTGCACTGGTTCTTTGCACCTCCATTATTGTGTAATAGCTTTAGTATTCCTCTTTCCTTTGGGTTGAGGGATCTGTTGCAAATCCCCTTTATCCTTTTCACGACAAATATGACCTACTAATTGACATATTTCACACTACTAAGGCTACCAATCATATGTCACAACTTGTTGAAAATGTCTGCCTTTTGGATCAACCGCTGTAACTTCAGAGGGAAGTGGATGACTGATGTTTACTTCCACCAACATTCTTGCAAAGGATATCCTTATTTTATTTGTGGTACACTCATCTGCAAACAAAGGGGTTCCTAAAGCACTTGCTATCCTACCCAAGGATTTACTACTCCAATAACTCATTGGAAGATTGGGGAATTTGACCCATAAGGGGATCTCAGTGAGAAATTCTTTATTGAAATCAAAATCCGCCGTCCAAGGCTTCAAAATTATAGGACGATTACTAATGGTGTATGGTCCAGCATAAAAAACAGTGTGCATATCAGTAATTGAGTTGAATCGAACCACATAATATCCCTCTTCATGCAAATAGACATTCGGTATTTCTATATTCAACCAATTTTGACTAATATACCTGCTCATGACATTATATCCTGGTGTCTCTCCTATGATATAGGCAATTAAAGCACACTTTCATTTTTCCTCCTCTGGTTCACCTTCTTCTGCTTCTAATTGTACCACGGTTTGGCCATTTACAATTTGTGGTGGGATGTAGGATAGTGTCATACTATTTGTTGTAGATCTGTTTCCTTTGAACAGATTTGTCCATGCACCCACCGGCTTTGCTTCCTCTGCTATTTGTTCAGTTGATTTCTGCTCTGAAGTCACTGCTTCATTGATTCCCACTGCCTCCAATTCTGTATTTCTCTGAGTTATTGCCTCTGTAGTATTCTTCAGAGGTTCAGTCATGTTCAGCTTCTTTGAAATTCCACTAGGGTTTGATGTAGATCCTATTTCCGCAGATCTAATCTCTTCAGCCATTTGCACAGGGGAAGCCATTGTTGCTGCCTTAGGAGTTTCGTCACCTTGAATTCGAGCTCCAACCGAGCTCCTAAAGGAAACTATAGGTACTTTTTTTGGTCTTCCTCGTCCTCGTCCTCGTCCTCGCGCTCCTTCCATGGACACCCCGACGTATGTTTAGCTAACTTGCGCCGAGAGCATGAGTGAGAGTAGTTAGTGAAAATGTGTATTATTATTATTATTATTATTACCCACGCCCCCCGATGTTAACATCAAACCATACTAGTTATCATATTGTAAGTCATATATTAAGCTAAAAATGTGTATTAATTACTCCGTTAACTATGAATTTTAATTTAAAATAATAACTAACCTGCTATTATACGTTATATATATATATATATATATAAAGTTGGGAATAAAAAAGATGGTGTGGCACCCTCATAAGGCAAGAAACTCCTTTATCTTTTTTCTCATTTTTTGGCTTTTTTTCTTTATTTGATATCTAAAAAATCTGCACAAAATTAAAGACATCCTATTTATGTCATCCTTAACTATTTGTCATTTCTCTCTTTTAAACTCACGTTCCCTTCTTTATGGCCTTTCTCTACTCTTGATAAGTATCACTCAATATTTCTTTCTTTTCGTATACCCACGTTCCATTTTTCATTAAATCCCATTACTTTAATCATCGGTTACGTAAATATAATTGCAGGGTTCCAGCTTGCAACAAATCTATAAATATTACACAAGCACATATTCTTTAATTTCCACTTCAACAGTAGCTTCTTTTTCTGCCTTTATGAAACTTCTATCTAAAAAAAATTCCTTTCCTTATCTGCCTGTTGCGTTAACATTAATTGATGAATATCATGAAGAAAATGAGACACTGATAAATGATTTGGCTAGAAAGTTTGAGATGAGTTTGATAGAGTGGCGGAGAAGAGTGAATTTACGATTGAAGGGATATTTTCTTTTTCCGTTCTTGTACTAAAGAAAATCCAAAAAGGTTAACATGAGAGTTTATGGGAATTCGATTCTCCTCTTTTTTATAACTCCTTTCCAATACTATTTGTGATGAATTTATAGGAGAGTTATGTAAGTATTGGGCTGGTAAAAAAAAAACCATAAGAAATAGATAGAGTTATGGGGATTTTGCTGATAATTTGGAGTAAAAAGAGGATATGAGGAAATGAAAAAGAATATTAATAAAAGATGAAGTGAAAAATAACAGAGGTGGCAATAATTTGTAGAGGTTATGAGGAGAAAGAAGGAAACAAATTTACTTTCCTTATTTTTTGCTTTCCATTTTTTTTATTCTTAGATTAAGAGCTCTTTTAAAGACAATTATATTGTAACTTATGGTCATACCAAATATATATTAAATAATACAATGGAGTATCAATTTTTTATGTCAATGTAAACTTTAGTTTTATACCAAAATCGTAGTTAATTTCAAAGTCCTAAATAATAGGACAATAATTTAATGATAATTTATCTAATATGAAATTTTATTTTAAATGATAATTCATGGTGGATATTTTGCTTCGAGTTTCCTTGCAAACTCGCAATATTTTCAGCTTCATCTTCCCCAATTCATTAACCTTATGTTGTCAGAAAATAATTTTTTCCTTAATCGGAATGAGTTGAATATGGTATTATCGATGTGATTATCTTCACCTCTTTTATGTCGCATTCTTCGTCCCTATAAACATCTACTTCATAATTTACCAACTGCAACAGAGGTAGCCGGAATATGGGTTCAAGATAATTCTGCTGATATTGTAAACATGAAGAATTACCAAGTGTAAAGAACATGTGTTCCATTGATGGATTTCTTGACATGAAAGATCAGGTCCTGAAAAAAGGAAAAGGAAAAAGAGGAACAGTTTCTTGCCGTAAGTATTATTGTTACAAATTGCATATAAGAGAGAATGACAAGAATGAAGTATTACATTGCGGAAGATTATTTCAACAATTCATAGTAGATGTGTTCATAAAGCTAGAAACACAAAGATTAGATTTTTATTTTTTTAATCAAGATTTGTTTCAGATAGATATGCTACAAGGAATTGTTGATTTTCTAAGACTTGGTGAAACTGAAGCTTCCAAAATTGAAAAAAAAAACATTCCTTCCTCTAACTTTCATAGGAGGGCCGAGAGATATGCGTTGGCGGTATATGGATGCTATCGCATTAGTCCAACGTTTTGAAAAACCTAATCTTTTTCTAATTATGACATGTAGTCCATCTTGGCCAGAAATAAAACAACACTTGTTATCAACTGACGAAACTCAAAACAGATCTGATTTAGTATTGCGAGTATTCAAGGAAAAAGTAGAGGAATTAAAAGCAGATATTTTGAAAAGAAAAATCTTTGGGAAAGTTGTTGCTTTTATGTATACTATAGAATTTCAAAAATATGGTCTTCCACATGCTCATTTTCTGATCATACTTAGTGATGAATATAAATTATTAACACCTGAATCTTATGATAAGTTTGTATGTGCTGAATTGTCTGATGCTGATACCGAAAAACATCTTTATTCGCGTGTGCTTCAACATATGATGCATGGACCATGTGGTGACTTAAATCCCACAAATTCATGTATGGGAAAAAAGGGCCTCTGCAAATTCAACTATCCGAAAGATTTTGCTGGGCAAACATCTAAAGGAAAAAATTCACATCCAATTTGTAAGAGACAAAATACAGAAAAACTTGTACATATAAGAGAACAATATTTAGACAACTCATGGGTTGTCCGTACAACCTTTATTTGCTTTGTAAGTTTGATTTCCATATCAATGTTGAGGTTTGTTCGGATATTAAAGTTGTAAAATATATTTATAAATACATTTGTAAAGGACATGATAAAATTATTTTTTCTGTACACGAAAACGAAGAAATAGATGAAATCAAAGAATATCAATCTGCTAGATGGGTAATGCCTCCAGAAGCGGCATGGCGTTTGTTTGGTTTTCCTATTAGTGAAATTACTCCGACTGTCTATCATCTTCAGTTACATTTAGAAGGGAAACAATTTATTTCTTTTAAAAGTACTGAAAGCGTGAATAAAAATATTAAATAATTCGATGATTAGAAAAATAATGTTAACTGAATTTTTTACTATGAATAGCAGCGATGAACATGTTAAAGATATGCAATTATTGTATAAGGAATTTCCAGAATATTTTGTATGGTCTCCAGGATATAAAATGTGGACACGTCGGCAAAAATGTAATATAATCAGACGTATTGTGACATGTCATCTAATAGAAGGGGAAAGATATTACGTGATGACCCAAAAGGCCATCTTATATTTTAGAACTCGAATCTGTACTCTTAAGCCTTAAAAATCTTATTTTTATCCTCCTTGATTTACGTGCGCAGTCCGGGCATGTTACCGGAAAGCTTTTATGTTGAAAACTAATGAAAAAAGAATTTTTGCCTTAAAAGTTGATTTTAGTTGACTTCGGTCAACATTTTTGGTAAACGGGACTGGATTCGTATTTTGACAGTCCCGGTGGGTCCGTATTGAATTATGGGATCTGGGCGTATGCCCGTAATCGAATTCGGAGGTCCCTAGCTTGAGTTATGAATTTTTGATGAAACTTAAAAGTTTGAAAATTAATTATTTTTAAGAATTGATTAATGTTTGAAATTGTGAGTGTCGGGTTCGTATTTTGGTTTCGGACCCCGGTATAGGTTCATTATGATATTTAAGACTTGTCTGTAAAATTTGGTGAGAAACGGAATTGATTTGACGTGATTCGGACCTTCGGTTGAGAAAATAGTAACTTTAAAGTGTTATTGAGAATTTCATTTGATTTGGTGCTAAATTTAGAGTTCTAGCTGTTATTTTGGCGATTTGATTGCGCAAGCAGGTCCGTATGATGTTTTTACACTTATGTGCATGTTTGGTTTGGAGCCGTGAGGGCTCGGGTGAGTTTCGGATAGGCCACGAGATGTTTTGGACTTGGGAAAAATCTGGTTTTCTGCAGATTTTAGTGTCTGTCATATCCTTCTTCGCGTTCGCGAAGGTCCTCTCATGAACGCGAAGAGTAAACTGATGAAGATGAGACTTCTTCTTCGAGAACGCGAAGGCTTGGTCACGAACGTAAAGTGATGGGGGATTTACCCTTTTTCGAATGCGACCGGCTCAACGCGAACGCGAAGCATTTGGGGACCTGGGGGATTTGGTCGTTCCTTTATCGCGAACGCGAGCAACGTCTCGCGAACGCGAAGTCTTGGAAGCCAGTACCCTTCGCGAATGCGACAGTGGCCTGCGAACGTGATGCACACTGTCGCGCAGTGCATAAAACAGAATCAAACACGGGTTTAAGCCATTTCTTCAACATTTCTCAAGAACCAAATGGGTAGAGGCGATTTTCAAGAGTCATTTTCTTCCCCAAAGTATTGGTAAGTGATTCTAAACCATTTTCTTTCAATTATCTATTATATTTCTCGAATTATCAACCAAAAATCTAATATTTTCATGGTAGAATTAGGGGTTAGGGTAGAAACTAGGAATTTCGAAAATTTGGGGATTTACACCTTGATTTGAGGTCGAATTCCAAAATCAATTATATATTCGGGCTTGGGAATGAATGGGTAAATGGATTTTGGTCCGAACCTTGGGCTTTGACCAAGCGGGCCCGGGGTCGATTTTTCGACTTTTTGGAGGAAAATTTGGAAAATCTATAATTATTCATTAAAGTTGATTCTTTTAGAAATATTTGATATTATTGAGTTATTTTTGAATAGATATGAGTGGTTTGGAGGTGAATTCCAAAGGAAAAGTTGTGATTGAGAATTGAGTGGCATTCGGAGCGAGGTAAGTGTGGTGTCTAACTTTGGCTTGAGGTAATTAGGAATCTTAGATTACTTGCTAAGTGAAATCCATGTGAGCAGCGTATATGTGAGGTGACGAGTACTTATGCACCGCCAATTTACCTGTTTTTCATGTTTTTTTCATTTTCTTATATTGTCTCTTCCTATGCCTAATTGCTACATGTTTATACTAGTGTTATTAAATTGATCGTCATTATCATGTTTGCGGATTGTTTGTTGGTAATCGAGTATTTATTTAAAAATTAAGATTTATATTGTGGAACCAAATGTTGAAGTAAGGTTTGTACTTGTTATTCTATCTCCCTGTTGTTATTTATACATTGCATTATGGTAAGGGAGAGTGTTAATGCACGAAAGGTAATGTCGTACCATTATATGAGAGTTAATGCACGAAGGGTGATGACGTGCTATATTGTGAGTGTTAATGCACGAAAGGTGATGTCGTGCCATATTGTGAGTGTAAAATCACGAAGGGTGAAACTTTGATAACTTTGATTTTGTTAATTCCGTGGAACTTTTCTCTTGGATTCTTTGCTGCTAGAAAATAATGGATTCAATGAAGTTCACCCAGCCTTTGCAATTAAATAAAAAGCCAAAATTTTAACTCCGCCTGTGTTGGAGTTATACTACAACACAGCCGGTCCCAAGCTCAGACAAATGAGGAGGGTTTTTCAGTTTATTACAAGTTAGATTCTTCGCTACTTTACTTTCATTTGTAGGTATGTCAAAGAGATCCTATCAAGTGAAATATTTTCACATGTTGGTACTAAAAATATTTACGACACTAACTAAGTTGTAATAGAGTAGTTTTATTTTCCATCTTAGATATTGTTTCATTTCTTGATTTTGTATTGGATATATCGGGATATTTCAACGATCTGATTAGTTTTACTACTCAAAAATATCCAACTGCTTGGAAAATTTCTAAATCTTCTTTAACTTCGTTATCCTTTTTCTTCAACTATTATGAATACATACTAATAATTAACATCATATATATTTGACGAAAACTAAGTGATTCAGTTTATAAGGAATTACATCTTTCACTTCTCTATTTTGGTTTGTTGATTGGATTATTCTCTTTCTGATTTTATTCTTCTTTGTCAAAAAAAATTCGGAATGGAGTTCCGTCGATTTCGTTAGCTCCGTTAGTTGATTTTGGGCTTAGGAGCGTGTCTGGATTGTGTTTTGGAGGTCTGTAGCTCATTTAGGCTTGAAGTGGCGAAAGTCAATTTTTTGGAGTTTTGGACTGGTAGTGAAAATTTGATATCGGGGTCAGATTCCAATTCCGGAAGTTGGAAGAGGTCCGTAGTGTTGATTATGACTTGTGTGCAAAATTTGGGGTCAATCGGACGTGTTTTGATAGGTTTCGGCGTCGGTTGTAGAATTTTAAAGTTTTAAGTTTTCTAAGTTTGAATTGGAGGGTGATTCATGATTTTAGCGTTGTTTGATGTGACTTGAGGGATCGACTAAGTTCGTGTGGTATTTTAAGATTGGTTAGTATGTTTGGTTGAGGTCCCGGGGGACTCGGGTGTGTTTCGGATGCTTAACGAATGAATTTTGGACTTAGGGAAGTTGTTGAGTTTTTGCTGGTTCTGGTGTTTTGCACGTGCGGTGGGGAGACCGTAGGTGCGGGCTCGCACGTGCGGAGGAACAGGCGCAGATGCGGAATTCAGAGGCTTGACCAGGGGTCGCAGGTGCGAGGAATCTCCGCATCTGCGATGCCCGCAGATGCGCCCAAGGATTCACAGGCACGGAGGAAGACCGCAGAAGCGGACAGTGTTCCGCGGGCACACACGCGCAGGTGCGGCCCCTAATGCCGCAGATGCGGCATCGCAGGTGCAACCCATGGCCCGCAGGTGCGAAGATCTCTGGGCAGAAAAGGGACAGAATCGAGGGTTGAGGTTCATATTCACAAATTTAATTTTTGAGCTCGGGAGAAGGCGATTGATTGAGGGATTTTCAGAAAAACTTTTGGGGTAACGATTCCTTACTTGTTTTTGGTTGTATTTCATTAATCTATGATCGTTTTCTCCATTTAATTAAGGAATTTGAGTGAGAAAGTTGGGAGAATGGGGGAAAAATCTCGCAACCAAATTTTTGAGTTTTGAATGGGATTTAGACATCGGATTTGGATAATTTTGGTACGAGTGATCTCGTGAGTGAATGATTGTTCTTAATTAGTAACTTTTACCTGATTCCGAGACGTGGGCCTGGGGAGGCATTTTGGGTGTTTTTCTAATTTCTTGCCTTAGCTTTGATTTCGTTAGCTAGATTAGTTTCTTGTAGCTATATTTATGTTATGTAATTGGTTTTGGCTAGATTTTAGCCATTCGGAATTGGATAATCGTGGAAAGAGCATTGTGACAGATTGATTTGAGCTTGCTTCGAGGTAAGTGGCTTGCCTAATCTTGTGGGAGGGGACTCCCCTTAGGATTTGATATTGTTTGATATATGAGCGTCGTGTACGTGAGGTGATGAGTACATACACGGGCTATTTGTTGTAAAACTCCGCTTTTCACTAAGTCATAACTTGTTTTCTCCTTATTTGAAACACACTAGCATATGTAACTATCCTGTTTAGACTAGAATAGCATGTCTACTTGTTTAACTGCCTATTTGAACTCTGTGCAGCATGTTTAGTGGAATTACCTGTTTTCTTTGATTTGAACTTAGTCCAAACTGTAGGATTTTTTGCTGTAATTGTTATTTCGGTTGGTTGTGCTGTATATCTACTTTGGGACTACGGAACGGTATTCCGGGAGATCCCTCGTACTGCATATTTACTTTGGGACTACGGAACGATATTTCGGGAGATCCCTCTGTACTGCATATTTACTTTGGGACTATGGAACGGTATTATGGGAGATCCCCTTATTTTGCATATTTATTTTGGGACTACGAAACAGTATTCCGGGAGATCCCCCTGAACATTTACGCTTGGGACTTCGAGATGGTATCTCGGGAGATCCCTTGTTGTTATCACTGTGTTCTGAGCTGTTGTCTTTCATTGAATCTATTCCTGTTAGATTTTCGTATTTATTTTATTGCGATATTTCATTCTGTCCTATTTCATTATATTTATACCAGTAGAGCCCTGACCTGATCTCGTCACTACTCGACCGAGGTTAGGCTTGGCATTTACTGGGTACCCTTGTGGTGTACTCACGCCCTTTCCTGCACATAGTTTTTGTGTGTATATCCAGGTTCATCTTACCTGCCTCATCACTAGTTATAGTCGTTGCTGCTTATTGGAGACTTTAAGGTATATCTGCTTGGGTCCGCAGATCCTCGGAGTCCCCCTCTATCCCCCTATGTTCATTTTTCCTTCTTTCTGTAGAAATGATGTATAGAACGGTTAAGACTTCTTAGTAGCTTGTGACTTACAGTGTTCCGGATTTTAGAAAATTATTTTGTACATTTTCAGATGTGACAATTGTATATGCCGAGTGGCATTCAGTTGCTTATTAGATATTTGTTACTATTAGTAGTTAATGTTCATGCTTTAGTTTCACTTCCGCAAAAGTGTTAGGCTTACCTAGTCGTAGAGATTAGGTGCTGTCACGACGGTTCACGGAGGGAGAAATTGGGTCGTGACACCACGCGAACGCGATGATCTCCATGCCCAAACCCACCGCGAATACGATCCAACTAATGCGAACACGATGAACAAAGTCCTCCAGCCCACTTTCCTCTTCGTGAATGCGATACCTATCTCGCGAACGCGATGCATACATGACACCAGCAATGCAAGCTTAATCGAAATAGTCTGAAACTACCCTGAAACTCACCCGAGCCCCTCAGGACCCCGTCTAATCATACTAAAAAGTCCAAATACATCTTTCAAACTTATACAAAGGCTCAAAATACCAAAATTAACATCAAAAATAAGAATCAAATATTAAAATTCTTCTCTTAACTTTCAAACCTTCATACTTCGCCGAATGTGTCAAAATTACACTTAAACATTCTGGATCACAATCAAACTTTGCACACAAGTTCCAATCAACTAAATGAACATATACAAGGTCTCGAAACTATAATAGGAGTCTGATAAGACCGAAGACAACTCCCAATAAAACTTATGAACTCTCCAATTCTTTAAATTGTCAAATTTCGACAAATAAAGCCAAAACATTCTAGGAACATTCAAACCCAAATACGAACGTATGCCTAAGTCCAAAATCACCATATTAACCTATCATCTTCAGTTACATTTAGAAGGGCAACAATTTATTTCTTTAAAAAGTACTGAAAGCGTGAATAAAAGTATTAAATAATTCGATGATTAGAAAAATAATGTTAACTGAATTTTTTACTATGAATAGCAGCGATGAACATGTTAAAGATATGCAATTATTGTATAAGGAATTTCCAGAATATTTTGTATGGTCTACAGGATATAAAATGTGGACACGTCGGCAAAAATGTAATATAATCAGACGTATTGTGACATGTCATCTAATAGAAGGGGAAAGATATTACGTGATGACCCAAAAGGCCATCTTATATTTTAGAACTCGAATTTGTACTCTTAAGCCTTAAAAATCTTATTTTTATCCTCCTTGATTTATGTGCGCAGTCCGGCATGTTAGCGGAAAGCTTTTATGTTGAAAACTAATGAAAAAAAGAATTTTTGCCTTAAAAATTGATTTTAGTTGACTTCGGTCAACATTTTTGGTAAACGAGCCTGGATCCATATTTTGACAGTCTCGGTGGATCCGTATTGAATTATGGGACCTGGGCGTATACCCGTAATCGAATTCGGAGGTCCCTAGCTTGAGTTATGAATTTTTGATGAAACTTAAAAGTCTGAAAATTAATTATTTTTAAGAATTGATTAATGTTTGGAATTGTGAGTGTCGGGTCCGTATTTTGGTTTTGGAGCCCGGTACAGGTTCATTATGATATTTAAGACTTGTCTGTAAAATTTGGTGAGAAGCAGAATTGATTTGACGTGATTCGGACCTTCGGTTGAGAAAATAGTAACTTTAAAGTGTTATTGAGAATTTCATTTGATTTGGTGCTAAATTTAGAGTTCTAGCTGTTATTTTAGCGATTTGATCGCGCAAGCAGGTCCGTATGATGTTTTTACACTTGTGTGCATATTTGGTTTGGAGCCCTGAGGGCTCGGGTGAGTTTCGAATAGGCCACGAGATGTTTTGGACTTAGGAAAAATCTGGTTTTCTGCAGATTTTAGTGTCTGTCATATCCTTCTTCGCGTTCGCGAAGGTCCTCTCATGAACGCGAAGAGTAAACTGATGAAGATGAGACTTCTTCTTCGAGAACGCGAAGGCTTGGTCACGAACGTAAAGTGATGGGGGATTTACCCTTCGCGAATGCGACCGGCTCAACGCGAACGCGAAGCATTTGGGGACCTGGGGGATTTGGTCGTTCCTTTATCGCGAACGCGAGCAACGTCTCGCGAACGCAAAGTCTTGGAAGCCAGTACCCTTCGCGAATGCGACAGTGGCCTGCGAACGTGATGCACACTGTCACGCAGTGCATAAAACAGAATCAAACACGGGTTTAAGCCATTTCTTCAACATTTCTCAAGAACCAAATGGGTAGAGGCGATTTTCAAGAGTCATTTTCTTCCCCAAAGTATTGGTAAGTGATTCTAAACCATTTTCTTTCAATTATCTATTACATTTCTCGAATTATCAACCAAAAATCTAATATTTTCATGGTAGAATTAGGGGTTAGGGTAGAAACTAGGGATTTCGAAAATTTGGGGATTTACACCTTGATTTGAGGTCGAATTCCAAAATCAATTATATATTCGGGCTTGGGGATGAATGGGTAAATGGATTTTGGTCCGAACCTTGGGCTTTGACCAAGCGGGCCCGGGGTCGATTTTTCGACTTTTTGGAGGAAAATTTGGAAAATCTATAATTATTCATTAAAGTTGATTCTTTTAGAAATATTTGATATTATTGAGTCATTTTTGAATAGATATGAGTGGTTTGGAGGTGAATTCCAAAGGAAAAGTTGTGATTGAGAATTGAGTGGCATTCGGAGCGAGGTAAGTGTGGTGTCTAACTTTGGCTTGAGGTAATTAGGAATCTTAGATTACTTGCTAAGTGAAATCCATGTGAGCAGCGTATATGTGAGGTGACGAGTACTTATGCGCCGCCAATTTACCTGTTTTTCATGTTTTTTTCATTTTCTTATATTGTCTCTTCCTATGCCTAATTGCTACATGTTTATACTAGTGTTATTAAATTGATCGTCATTATCATGTTTGCGGATTGTTTGTTGGTAATCGAGTATTTATTTAAAAATTAAGATTTATATTGTGGAACCAAATGTTGAAGTAAGGTTTGTACTTGTTATTCTATCTCCCTGTTGTTATTTATACATTGCATTATGGTAAGGGAGAGTGTTAATGCACGAAAGGTAATGTCGTACCATTATATGAGAGTTAATGCACGAAGGGTGATGACGTGCTATATTGTGAGTGTTAATGCACGAAAGGTGATGTCGTGCCATATTGTGAGTGTAAAATCACGAAGGGTGAAACTTTGATAACTTTGATTTTGTTAATTCCGTGGAACTTTTCTCTTGGATTCTTTGCTGCTAGAAAATAATGGATTCAATGAAGTTCACCCAGCCTTTGCAATTAAATAAAAAGCCAAAATTTTAACTCCGCCTGTGTTGGAGTTATACTACAACACAGCCGGTCCCAAGCTCAGACAAATGAGGAGGGTTTTTCAGTTTATTACAAGTTAGATTCTTCGCTACTTTACTTTCATTTGTAGGTATGTCAAAGAGATCCTATCAAGTGAAATATTTTCACATGTTGGTACTAAAAATATTTACGACACTAACTAAGTTGTAATAGAGTAGTTTTATTTTCCATCTTAGATATTGTTTCATTTCTTGATTTTGTATTGGATATATCGGGATATTTCAACGATCTGATTAGTTTTGCTACTCAAAAATATCCAACTGCTTGGAAAATTTCTAAATCTTCTTTAACTTCGTTATCCTTTTTCTTCAACTATTATGAATACATACTAATAATTAACATCATATATATTTGACGAAAACTAAGTGATTCAGTTTATAAGGAATTACATCTTTCACTTCTCTATTTTGGTTTGTTGATTGGATTATTCTCTTTCTGATTTTATTCTTCTTTGTCAAAAAAAATTCGGAATGGAGTTCCGTCGATTTCGTTAGCTCCGTTAGTTGATTTTGGGCTTAGGAGCGTGTCTGGATTGTGTTTTGGAGGTCTGTAGCTCATTTAGGCTTGAAGTGGCGAAAGTCAATTTTTTGGAGTTTTGGACTGGTAGTGAAAATTTGATATCGGGGTCAGATTCCGATTCCGGAAGTTGGAAGAGGTCCGTAGTGTTGATTATGACTTGTGTGCAAAATTTGGGGTCAATCGGACGTGTTTTGATAGGTTTCGGCGTCGGTTGTAGAATTTTAAAGTTTTAAGTTTTCTAAGTTTGAATTGGAGGGTGATTCATGATTTTAGCGTTGTTTGATGTGACTTGAGGGCTCGACTAAGTTCGTGTGGTATTTTAAGATTGGTTAGTATGTTTGGTTGAGGTCCCGAGGGCCTCGGGTGTGTTTCGGATGCTTAACGAATGAATTTTGGACTTAGGGAAGTTGTTGAGTTTTTGCTGGTTCTGGTGTTTTGCACGTGCGGTGGGGAGACTATAGGTGCGGGCTCGCACGTGCGGAGGAACAGGCGCAGATGCGGAATTCAGAGGCTTGACCAGGGGTCGCAGGTGCGAGGAATCTCCGCATCTGCGATGCCCGCAGATGCACCCAAGGATTCACAGGCACGGAGGAAGACCGCAGAAGCGGACAGTGTTCCGCAGGCACACACGCGCAGGTGCGGCCCCTACTGCCGCAGATGCGGCATCGCAGGTGCAACCCATGGCCCGCAGGTGCGAAGATCTCTGGGCAGAAAAGGGACAGAATCGAGGGTTGAGGTTCATATTCATAAATTTAATTTTTGAGCTCGGGAGAAGGCGATTGATTGAGGGATTTTCAGAAAAACTTCTGGGGTAACGATTCCTTACTTGTTTTTGGTTGTATTTCATTAATCTATGATCGTTTTCTCCATTTAATTAAGGAATTTGAGTGAGAAAGTTGGGAGAATGGGGGAAAAATCTCGCAACCGAATTTTTGAGTTTTGAATGGGATTTAGACATCGGATTTGGATAATTTTGGTACGAGTGATCTCGTGAGTGAATGATTGTTCTTAATTAGTAACTTTTACCTGATTCCGAGACGTGGGCCTGGGGAGGCATTTTGGGTGTTTTTCTAATTTCTTGCCTTAGCTTTGATTTCGTTAGCTAGATTAGTTTCTTGTAGCTATATTTATGTTATGTAATTGGTTTTGGCTAGATTTTAGCCATTCGGAATTGGATATTCGTGGAAAGAGCATTGTGACAGATTGATTTGAGCTTGCTTCGAGGTAAGTGGCTTGCCTAATCTTGTGGGAGGGGACTCCCCTTAGGATTTGATATTGTTTGATTTATGAGCGTCGTGTACGTGAGGTGATGAGTACATACACGGGCTATTTGTTGTAAAACTCCGCTTTTCACTAGGTCATAACTTGTTTTCTCCTTATTTGAAACACACTAGCATATGTAACTATCCTGTTTAGACTAGAATAGCATGTCTACTTGTTTAACTGCCTATTTGAACTCTGTGCAGCATGTTTAGTGGAATTACCTGTTTTCTTTTATTTGAACTTAGTCCAAAATGTAGGATTTTTTGCTGTAATTGTTATTTCGGTTGGTTGTGCTGTATATCTACTTTGGGACTACGGAACGGTATTCCGGGAGATCCCTCGTACTGCATATTTACTTTGGGACTACGGAACGATATTCCGGGAGATCCCTCTGTACTGCATATTTACTTTGGGACTATGGAACGGTATTATGGGAGATTCCCTTATTTTGCATATTTATTTTGGGACTACGAAACAGTATTCCGGGAGATCCCCCTGAACATTTACGCTTGGGACTTCGAGATGGTATCTCGGGAGATCCCTTGTTGTTATCACTGTGTTCTGAGCTGTTGTCTTTCATTGAATCTATTCCTGTTAGATTTTCGTATTTATTTTACTGCGATATTTCATTCTGTCCTATTTCATTATATTTATACCAGTAGGGCCCTGACCTGATCTCGTCACTACTCGACCGAGGTTAGGCTTGGCATTTACTGGGTACCCTTGTGGTGTACTCACGCCCTTTCCTGCACATAGTTTTTGTGTGTAGATCCAGGTTCATCTTACCTGCCTCATCACTAGTTATAGTCGTTGCTGCTTATTGGAGACTTTAAGGTATATCTGCTTGCGTCCGCAGATCCTCGGAGTCCCCCTCTATCCCCCTATGTTCATTTTTCCTTCTTTCTGTAGAAATGATGTATAGAACGGTTAAGACTTCTTAGTAGCTTGTGACTTACAGTATTCCGGATTTTAGAAAATTATTTTGTACATTTTCAGATGTGACAATTGTATATGCCGAGTGGCATTCAGTTGCTTATTAGATATTTGTTACTATTAGTAGTTAATGTTCATGCTTTAGTTTCACTTCCGCAAAAGTGTTAGGCTTACCTAGTCGTAGAGATTAGGTGCTGTCACGACGGTTCACGGAGGGAGAAATTGGGTCGTGACACCACGCGAACGCGATGATCTCCATGCCCAAACCCACCGCGAATACGATCCAACTAATGCGAACACGATGAACAAAGTCCTCCAGCCCACTTTCCTCTTCGTGAATGCGATACCTATCTCGCGAACGCGATGCATACATGACACCAGCAATGCAAGCTTAATCGAAATAGTCTGAAACTACCCTGAAACTCACCCGAGCCCCTCAGGACCCCGTCTAATCATACTAAAAAGTCCAAATACATCTTTCAAACTTATACAAAGGCTCAAAATACCAAAATTAACATCAAAACTAAGAATCAAATATTAAAATTCTTCTCTTAACTTTCAAACCTTCATACTTCGCCGAATGTGTCAAAATTACACTTAAACATTCTGGATCACAATCAAACTTTGCACACAAGTTCCAATCAACTAAATGAACATATACAAGGTCTCGAAACTATAATAGGAGTCTGATAAGACCGAAGACAACTCCCAATAAAACTTATGAACTCTCCAATTCTTTAAATTGTCAAATTTCGACAAATAAAGCCAAAACATTCTAGGAAAATTCAAACCCAAATACGAACGTATGCCTAAGTCCAAAATCACCATATTAACCTATCATCTTCAGTTACATTTAGAAGGGCAACAATTTATTTCTTTAAAAAGTACTGAAAGCGTGAATAAAAGTATTAAATAATTCGATGATTAGAAAAATAATGTTAACTGAATTTTTTACTATGAATAGCAGCGATGAACATGTTAAAGATATGCAATTATTGTATAAGGAATTTCCAGAATATTTTGTATGGTCTACAGGATATAAAATGTGGACACGTCGGCAAAAAATTAATATAATCAGACGTATTGTGACATGTCATCTAATAGAAGGGGAAAGATATTACGTGATGACCCAAAAGGCCATCTTATATTTTAGAACTCGAATTTGTACTCTTAAGCCTTAAAAATCTTATTTTTATCCTCCTTGATTTATGTGCGCAGTCCGGCATGTTAGCGGAAAGCTTTTATGTTGAAAACTAATGAAAAAAAGAATTTTTGCCTTAAAAATTGATTTTAGTTGACTTCGGTCAACATTTTTGGTAAACGAGCCTGGATCCATATTTTGACAGTCTCGGTGGATCCGTATTGAATTATGGGACCTGGGCGTATACCCGTAATCGAATTCGGAGGTCCCTAGCTTGAGTTATGAATTTTTGATGAAACTTAAAAGTCTGAAAATTAATTATTTTTAAGAATTGATTAATGTTTGGAATTGTGAGTGTCGGGTCCGTATTTTGGTTTTGGAGCCCGGTACAGGTTCATTATGATATTTAAGACTTGTCTGTAAAATTTGGTGAGAAGCAGAATTGATTTGACGTGATTCGGACCTTCGGTTGAGAAAATAGTAACTTTAAAGTGTTATTGAGAATTTCATTTGATTTGGTGCTAAATTTAGAGTTCTAGGTATTATTTTAGCGATTTGATCGTGCAAGCAGGTCCGTATGATATTTTTACACTTGTGTGCATGTTTGGTTTGGAGCCCTGAGGGCTCGGGTGAGTTTCGGATAGGCCACGGGATGTTTTGGACTTGGGAAAAATCTGGTTTTCTGCAGATTCTAGTGTCTCTCATATCCTTCTTCGCGTTCGCGAAGGTCCTCTCGCGAACACGAAGAGTAAACTGATGAAGATGAGACTTCTTCTTCGCGAACGCGAAGGCCTGGTCACGAACGTAAAGTGATGGGGGATTTACCCTTCGCGAACGCGACCGACTCAACGCGAACGCGAAGCATTTGGGGACCTGGGGGATTTGGTCGTTCCTTTATCGCGAACGCGAGCAACGTCTCGCGAACGCGAAGGCTTGGAAGCCAGTACCCTTCGCGAACGCGATAGTGACCTGCGAACGTGATGCACACTGTCGCGCAGTGCATAAAACAGAATCAAACACGGGTTTAAGCCATTTCTTCAACATTTCTCAAGAACCAAATGGGTAGAGGCAATTTTCAAGAGTCATTTTCTTCCCCAAAGTATTGGTAAGTGATTCTAAGCTATTTTCTTTCAATTATCTATTACATTTCTCGAATTATCAACCAAAAATCTAATATTTTCATGGTAGAATTAGGGGTTAGGGTAGAAACTAGGGATTTCGAAAATTTGGGGATTTACACCTTGATTTGAGGTCGAATTCCAAAATCAATTATATATTCGGGCTCGGGGATGAATGGTTAAATGGATTTTGGTCCGAACCTTGGGTTTTGACCAAGCGGGCCCGGGGTCGATTTTTCGACTTTTTGAAGGAAAATTTGGGAAATCTGTAATTATTCATTAAAGTTGATTCTTTTAGCAATATTTAATATTATTGAATCATTTTTGAATAGATATGAGTGGTTTGGAGGTGAATTCCAAAGGAAAAGTTGTGATTGAGAATTGAGTGGCCTTCGGAGCGAGGTAAGTGTGGTGTCTAACTTTGGCTTGAGGTAATTAGGAATCTTAGATTACTTGCTAAGTGAAATCCATGTGAGCGGCGTATATGTGAGGTGACGAGTACTTATGCGCCGCCAATTTACCTGTTTTTCATGTTTTTTTCATTTTCTTATATTGTCTCTTCCTATGCCTAATTGCTACATGTTTATACTAGTGTTATTAAATTGATCGTCATTATCATGTTTGCGGACTATTTGTTGGTAATCGAGTATTTATTTAAAAATTAAGATTTATATTGTGGAACCAAATTTTGAAGTAAGGTTTGTACTTGTTATTCTATCTCCCTGTTGTTATTTATACATTGCATTATGGTAAGGGAGAGTGTTAATGCACGAAAGGTGATGTCGTACCATTATATGAGAGTTAATGCACGAAGGGTGATGCCGTGCTATATTGTGAGTATTAATGCACGAAAGGTGATGTCGTGCCATATTGTGAGTGTAAAATCACGAAGGGTGGAACTTTGATAACTTTGATTTTGTTAATTCCGTGGAACTTTTCTCTTGGATTCTTTGCTGCTAGAAAATAATGGATTCAATGAAGTTCACCCTGCCTTTGCAATTGAATAAAAAGCCAAAATTTTAACTCCGCCTGTGTTGGAGTTATACTACAACACAGCCGGTCCCAAGCTCAACAAAGGAGGAGGGTTTTTCAGTTTATTACAAGTTAGATTCTTCGCTACTTTACTTTTATTTGTAGGTATGTCAAAGAGATCCTATCAAGTGAAATATTTTCACATGTTGGTACTAAAAATATTTACGACACTAACTAAGTTGTAATAGAGTAGTTTTATTTTCCATCGTAGATATTGTTTAATTTCTTGATTTTGTATTGGATATCTCGGGATATTTCAACGATCTGATTAGTTTTACTACTCAAAAATATCCAACTGCTTGGAAAATTTCTAAATCTTCTTTAACTTCGTTATCCTTTTCCTTCAACTATTATGAATACATACTAATAATTAACATCATATATATTTGACGAAAACTAAGTGATTCAGTTTATAAGGAATTACATCTTTCACTTCTCTATTTTTGTTTGTTGATTGGATTATACTCTTTCTGATTTTATTCTTCTTTGTCAAAAAAAATTCGGAATGGAGTTTCGTCAATTTCGTTAGCTCTGTTAGTTGATTTTGGACTTAGGAGCATGTCTGGATTGTGTTTTGGAGGTTTGTAGCTCATTTAGGCTTGAAATGGCGAAAGTCAATTTTTTGGAGTTTTGGACTGGTAGTGAAATTTTGATATCGGGGTCAGATTCCGATTCCGGAAGTTGGAAGAGGTCCGTAGTGTTGATTATGATTTGTGTACAAAATTTTGTGTCAATCGGACGTGTTTTGATAGGTTTCGGCGTCAGTTATAGAATTTTAAAGTTTCAAGTTTTCTAAGTTTGAATTGGAGGGTGATTCGTGATTTTAGCGTTGTTTGATATGACTTGAGGGCTTGACTAAGTTCGTGTGGTATTTTAAGATTGGTTAGTATGTTTGGTTGAGGTTCCGGGGTCTCGGGTGTGTTTCGGATGCTTAACGAATGAATTTTGGACTTAGGGAAGTTGTTGAGTTTTTGCTGGTTCTGGTGTTTTGCACGTGCGGAGGGGAGACCGCAGGTGCGGGCTCGCACGTGCGGAGGAACAGGCGCAGATGCAAAATTCAGAGGCTTGACCAGGGGTCGCAGGTGCGAGGAATCTCGACATCTGCGATGCCCGCAGATGCGCCCAAGGATTCACAGGAACGGAGGAAGACCGCAGAAGCGGACAGTGTTCCGCAGGCGCACACGCGCAGGTGCGGCCCCTACTGCCGCAGATGCGGCATCGCAGGTGCAACCCATGGCCCGCAGGTGCGAAGATCTCTGGGCAGAAAAGGGGCAGAATCGAGGGTTGAGGTTCATATTCACAAATTTAATTTTTGAGCTTGGGAGAAGGCGATTGCTTGAGGGATTTTCAGAAAAAATTCTGGGGTAACGATTCCTTACTTGTTTTTGGTTGTATTTCATTAATCTATGATCGTTTTCTCCATTTAATTACGGAATTTGAGTGAGAAAGTTGGGGGAATGGGGGAAAAATCTCGCAACCGAATTTTTGAGTTTTGAATGGGATTTAGACATCGGATTTGGATAATTTTGGTACGAGTGATCTCGTGAGTCAATGAGTGTTCTTAATTAGTAACTTTTACCCGATTCTGAGACGTGGGCTTGGGGAGGCATTTTGGGTGTTTTTCTAATTTCTTGCCTTAGCTTTGATTTCGTTAGCTAGATTAGTTTCTTGTAGCTATATTTATGTTATGTAATTGGTTTTGGCTAGATTTTAGCCATTCGGAATTGGATATTCGTGGAAAGAGCATTGTGACAGATTGATTTGAGATTGCTTCGAGGTAAGTGGCTTGCCTAATCTTCTGGGAGGGGACTTCCCTTAGGATTTGATATTGTTTGATATATGAGCGTCGTGTACGTGAGGTGACGAGTACGTACACGGGCTATTTGTTGTAAAACTCCGCTTTTCACTAAGTCATAACTTGTTTTCTCCTTATTTGAAACACACTAGCATATGTAACTATCCTGTTTAGACTAGAATTGCATGCCTACTTGTTTAACTGCCTATTTGAACTCTGTGCAACATGTTTAGTGGAATTACCTGTTTTCTTTGATTTGAACTTAGTCCAAACTGTAGGATTTCTTGTTGTAATTGTTATTTCGTTTGGTTGTGCTGTATATCTACTTTGGGACTACGGAACGGTATTCCGGGAGATCCATCGGTACTGCATATTTACTTTGGGACTACGGAACGATATTCCGGGAGATCCCTCTGTACTGCATATTTACTTTGGGACTATGGAACGGTATTCTGGGAGATCCCCTTATTTTGCATATTTATTTTGGGACTACGAAACAGTATTCCGGGAGATCCCCCTGAACATTTACGCTTGGGACTTCGATATGGTATCTCGGGAGATCCCTTGTTGTTATCACTGTGTTCTGAGCTGTTGTCTTTCATTGAATCTATTCCTGTTAGATTTTCGTATTTATTTTACTGCGATATTTTATTCTGTCCTATTTCATTATATTTATACCAGTAGGGCCCTGACCTGATCTCGTCACTACTCGACCGAGGTTAGGCTTGGCACTTACTGGGTACCCTTGTAGTGTACTCACGCCCTTTCCTGCACATATTTTTTGTGTGTAGATCCAGATTCATCTTACCTGCCTCATCACTAGTTATAGTCGTTGCTGCTTATTGGAGACTTCAAGGTACATCTGCTCGCGTCCGCAGATCCTCGGAGTCCCCCTCTATCCCCCTATGTTCATTTTTCCTTCTTTCTGTAGAAATGATGTATAGAACGGTTAAGACTTCTTAGTAGCTTGTGACTTACGGTATTCCGGATTTTAGAAAATTATTTTGTACATTTTCAGATATGACAATTGTATATGGCGAGTGGCATTCAGTTGCTTATTAGATATTTGTTACTGTTAGTAGTTAATGTTCATGCTTTAGTTTCACTTCCGCAAAAGTGTTAGGCTTACCTAGTCGTAGAGATTAGGTGCTGTCACGACGGTTCACGGAGGGAGAAATTGGGTCGTGACACCACGCGAACGCGATGATCTCCATGCCCAAACCCACCGCGAATACGATCCAACTAATGCGAACACGATGAACAAAGTCCTCCATCCCACTTTCCTCTTCGTGAATGCGATACCTATCTCGCGAACGCGATGCATACATGACACCAGCAATGCAAGCTTAATCGAAATAGTCTGAAACTACCCTGAAACTCACCCGAGCCCCTCAGGACCCCGTCTAATCATACTAAAAAGTCCAAATACATCTTTCAAACTTATACAAAGGCTTAAAATACCAAAATTAACATCAAAACTATGAATCAAAGATTAAAATTCTTCTCTTAACTTTCAAACCTTCATACTTCGCCGAATGTGTCAAAATTACACTTAAACATTCTGGATCATAATCAAACATTGCACACAAGTTTCAATCAACTAAATGAACATATACAAGGTCTCGAAACTATAATAGGAGTCTGATAAGACCGAAGACAACTCCCAATAAAACTTATGAACTCTCTAATTCTTCAAATTGTAAAATTTCGACAAATAAAGCCAAAACATTCTAGGAACATTCAAACCCAAATACGAACGTATGCCTAAGTCCAAAATCACCATATGAACCTATTAAAACTATTAAATTCTGATTCTGTAGTCATTTACCCAAACGTCAAACATTTGTCAACTTTTTCAACTTAAAGGTTTTAAATTGAGAATCACTCTATCACGTCAATCAAAAGCAACCATGCACACAAGTCATAATACACAATATGAAGCCACTCGAAGTTTCAAATCACAGATAGAAATATTAGAACTCAAAACGACCAGTCGGGTCGTTACATTCTCCTTTATTTTAACATATATTTGTCCTTGAACGTGCGAAGAGTCATTTTAAAATCATCAAATCACTGTATAAACTCATCGTACACATAACCATGGGTGATCTCACATCACCTCAGTCCATCTAATCCCATAGCACTATCCTGACTGAAGATTCTTTCTTCAACCTTGGCCTATAAGCCCTTGAACCAAATTTCACTATCCAAAACTTCTCCCAAGATCTGGGTCTTGTAGATATACAATGTATCGATCCCCACGAGCTGCGTCAAGCATAAATGTAATTCCAAGATGTAACCACTCGATGTACCCATAGCTCGTATACTCATAGTCATATTGTTCGACCATAATAGCTGCTTATTACCAAATCCAGTCACGGTAATATACCTCATATCAGATAAAATCTTGTGCCAAACCTTCATATCATTGCTAATGATAAAAGCATACCACCCATCAAATCAGCAAGTCGTGAAGTTCTCTCGCCCGACAAGAACCATTGCCAAATTTGAGCTGACTACTGGCATTCTTCTTCCAAACATTTCTTATCCAAATCAGGTTGCACAAATTCCAAACCTCACTCAGTACAAGTTGCTCGACCAATATGTCACACCACATACCACTTAAAACCATATATAATGTAATCCATGCACCAAACGAGCAACAACTCAAATGTGACCAATAATGGAAAGAGAACCAAATAAGAGAAATGCCCCACAAGTTTAACCGATACCACTACAAAAGCACAATGCAACGCGTAACCCCATCTGACATATCAATCCACATGGGGATACCCCTCGATCCCAATGCTCATACTCAACAAACACGTATGTATTAACAGCAAGCACGCGAAGTGCATGACCATAACCATGGAGATATGGATAGCACAATATACCATAGACAAGCAAAGCATGACTAAGGTGCACTAAGCAATTCAACATCTCAAGAGCTATCTCGCTTAAATATCGCCACAAGGCCTACACAAGACCACATCATACGTGTGAATAGTCAAATAGTCTCATAATCCATCCATCATGGCATAAGAGAGTAACATACGGAATAGACCAGGGCAAGAATAAGATCAATTCTAGTTGATGATTCACCCCTAGCAATTGCGTGCTGAGTCAACAAACCTAATCCAGTGTAGAATACCCATTAGGCCTAACACATGCCCTCAAACTGATTCAAACCATTCCAATTATATGCATTGCCTCCCAAATATCCACAATGAACTATCCATAACACATAAAATCGGCTATCTAATACTTAACACACAGTCACAGTCCATAACCAAAGGGATAGTCTGCCTCTAAGAAGATCCAATCTCTAAATCTCATGAATGCAAGAGTCTCCATATCTAATCTCTATCTCTTCTATCTACACCCAAACATTAATGGTTACCAACCATGCGATTTCATTAGTACTAGTCAAGAATCATTAACTTAATACACAATGCGTCTTCTACAACATACATATTACTCAAGCAATGATAGCACTAGCATTATCTTAAGCATCTGAAATATCTCATGTTGTCTAGAACTCATGACCTTCCTTTCGAAATTGAACTGTAACCTTGTCCATGCAATCTCAATCCCACACGGCGCACCGCATCTTTCATGCTACCACAAGAAAATACGTGAATCTCAATATCAACTCTGAATGACAAGTAGGATAAACACTTCATCAACTAGAAACATTCCACTTAATTCAATCTAGGAGAAAATCACAACACGCAACAAACTTCTGATACATGTAGAAGACATCAACCGCAAGTTGTAGTCCAAATCCATTACAACGCTTCGGAACCTATTTGCACATAACCAAATCATCAGAACTGATTCTCTCTTACTCAAGCGAGTCACGTTGGCTACCAAACCCAAAAGTATTGCCATGAACACTTGTAAAGCCCCATCACACCTAAAGGGACCGATCATTTATATTACTATGATGATCCAATCCACTGCTAAGCTGACCCAACTTCTTTAGATTACTCATATCTTGCCTTCAAGATGACACTTCTGTAACACCCCGGAAAATTTTGAAGTACTTAAGTGTAAAACCTCATAAAATTTCGCAAAAGAGTTTGTAAGGCCCAATTAAAATGTCCTAATGATTTAAGATTTTTAAAGTGCGACAACGGTATTCGAAAATAACGTATTCTAGTATTAAAGGAGCCCCATGAGATTTATGATCAAGTTTGATTTTTCTTTTGAATTCTACGTCGAATCGGAATTTTGATAATTCCGTTAGGTCCGGATGGTGATTTTGGACTCTAGCGTATGCCCGAAATTTAATTTGGATATTTTTAGTATGTTTTGACGTCGCTTCTTCGAGTATATGTGGTATCACAATAATCAAATGAGCTCAAAATTCAGTTTTGATTGAAGTATTAGATCTTTATTGAAATTACAGAGCCGTATCAAAAAGAATCGTCGAATTCGGACATCGTATGAGAGAGTTATGTCCATTTTCGGGAGAAATAGAAAAGATTTCCCATCGCTAACGCCCAGGGTAGTGTGAGGCGCTAGCCCTGGCGCTGGGATTTTCGACGTTCTGGAAATTGGATCACAGGTAGCGCCCCACACTTCCTGTGACGCCCGAAACGCTATATACTCATTCGGAGGTCATTTTACCCCATTTTTCTTGGCCGAACTTTAGGGTTTTCCTCCATTCTCTCAAGACCTCCAACTCCCCCCATCTTAAAGGTGAGTAATCCCTACTAATTTTATGTTTCATTCCATCAATTCCACCCTAAAACTAACTCAATCCTCCATAAAATACATAGATCTTCAAGAAAGTTCTTCAAGAACTCAAATGAGGGTTTTGCAAGATTTCTTCGAAAAGGTAATCCTACACCCTTAGACTTACATGTATAGATATATTATGGGAATATGAGTATGAATTAAGTATTGGAACTTATGGTATGGTGATTGGAAGCCATAAGTTCCCAATTTAAATACATATCCATTGTAGAGATTGAAAGGTGATTAATTGATGGAATTTTATTGGTTGGGTGTGGATGAATGGTCATGTATGTGATGTTGGAAGTTATGAATTGTTTAAGAATAATGGTGGGATAAATTATTGGTAAATGGTAGTAGTTGGATGAACTAATTCTATGGGTAAGAGATGTAGAGATTCATACCTACTAGGTACGGCGTGATCTAAGGTACGCGAATTTGGGTTGTAACAATTTGTAAGGTTGGACTCGTGGTTGGATGGGCGTTCATATTTTGTAACTTTTGTTGGGTTATGAGATGTGGGCCTCACGGGCAATTTTTGGGTTAATTTCGGTTTTTTATTGGAAAATTAGTATTTCCTTATGGAATTAGATACAATAATTGGTATTTACTGAATCGAATTAGTTGTGGCTAGATACGAGGCTTTCGGAGACCAATTCTCGTGGCAAGGGCATAGCAGAATAAAGAATTTCATGGTTTGAGGTAAGTAACAGTTATAAATTTGGTCCTAAGGGTATGAAACCCCAGATTATGTGTTATGTGATTGGTTTTGAGGTGACGCACATGCTAGGTGACGGGCGTGTCCGCGTGCACCGTAGGAATTGTGACTTGGTCAAATTCCATGGAACTGTAAAGTTGAATAATCTGTTGATATTTGTACATTCTCTACGTGTTTGAGAAACTTTAGCTGAGACTCATATTAAAAATCATGCTTAGGCATATGTTGTTATTGTTGGTAACCATTGGGTTCATTTCCGTGGTTGAATTATATGTTCAAATTGTAATTTCACACTCAGTCATGCTCATTCATTTCATATCATATCTCAGTCTCTGTTGCTATTTATTGATGCATCATATTATCATTTTGGGCTGATTTTCATGACATTTTGAGCCCGAGAGACTGGAGAGGTTGATGATTGTCTGAAGCCGAGGGCCTAATTGTTAGGATATATATGGGATCGGGCTACACGCCGCAAGATGTTTCATTGTTATATGCCATGATTGGCTTGTTGTAGCGCTTGGGCTGAAGGAGTCCCTCCGGAGTTTGTACACACCCCTAGTGAGCGCAGGTACCTACTGAGTGCGAGTGCTGAGTGATGAGTGACTGTGAGGAAATAGTAATTGTGAGGTTGGAGTGAATAGGAGGACTGAGTGACTGTTACTCTGAGAGGATGCATTGATTTCATTATTTGCTGCATTTCAGCTGTCATATATCACTATTTTGGAAATTTCGAAAAAATATTATTTTCTGTTTCAGTCAAACTTGATATGAAATTTCTGTGAAATCTTAAATGTTGAACTTGAGAGCATGCCTACACTTTTATGTTGGAAAGTACTGTAATTGGACTTAGCCGAGAGGATCGTCACTACTTTCAGTTCTTATTTATTATTGTTACTTACTGAATTGGTTGTACTCATACTATACCCTGCACATCGTGTGCAGATCCAGGTGACCCAGGACATAGTGGGTGTTGATTATTTCACACAGTTGATTTTTCGGAGATTCAGAGGTAGATGCCTGTGATGACCCGATAGGTCATCTGATAATTTATAACTTAATTCTATGATTCGAGGTCTTAAAAACCTCATCTTAGCCTTCCTCAATTTTGCGTGCGCAGTCCGAGTGTTCTTCCGGAAGGCTTATATGTTAAAAACTGATAAAAAGAGAATTTTTAACTTAAAAATCAATTAAAGTTGACTTTGGTCAACATTTATAGCAAACAGACACGGATTCGTGTTTTGACGGTCCCGGTCGATTCGTATCATAATTTGGGACCTGGGTGTATGCCCGGAATTTTTGATAAAATGCCTAAATGGCCTAAATTATGGAATTTGTTACTAATATTGGTCCAATTAAATTATGTTGATGTAGATTGAAGTTGTAAGAGTAGTAGGTGGTTTTAGTAGGCATTAAAGGGCTCTATCAAGGTATGTTGGCTAAACTTTCTCTCTTAGAATCGAATTCCATAATGTTTCCGTAAGATCAAGTATGATTGGCTCAAGATTCCTAACTTCTATATTCCGGGTTATTCCCTATAAACTTGATTATTCCGAATGAGCCTTATGTCGAAATATTGGTGTTCAAAGTATAGTTTGTGTATTAAAATGCTATATTTTGAGTCGTGTTCCAAATGAAGGTTATGATGCCAAATTGTGTGAGAAAATCTCAATATTTTTAAGACTCTTAATTGCTCATATGTATACCTAAAATCTTGATTGTAAATATCTTATTGTTGATAATCTATAAAGATGGTTGGAAGTGAAATAAGTGAATTGGGGATATAGAGTGTGGCCAACGTGCCAAGAATGAAGGATATAGTTGTGGCTAGTGGTGCCAATAAAATGAGAATATGTGATAAAGACTATAAAATGAGCCTCGACTCAAATGTTTTAAAATGACTTCAAAAATAGAATTTGCCTAAGAGCTTTTGTACTCAATTTATGCCCACTAGTGACTGTTTTAACTAAGGCTTTGCTTTATAAATTTATCCAGTGTGATTCGAGTTCTATATACTCATGTATTAAAATTGTACATTGTCATTTCTAGGGAAGAGTATTGCAAGAATAAATGGTGTATTGATTGTTTATGATTTTTCATGTGTGTTTCTATTGTTGGTTGGTATGCCTCATTCTTTGGGAAGAAACCATTTATGTTTGAAGTTCCCATTTCAAATGGATTTAAAGTATATGATTTATGAAATATTCTATATGTTGATATTTGATGGTGATCTTTGAAATTGAAAGAGGTGAAAGTGTGGAATATGAAATACAACCATTGTGCCAGGAATAAAGAATCTTGTGAATGGCCAAATGAGCCAAGAAAATATTGTCGTTGTGAATGACTGGAAATACTAATGAGAACTTATACAATGTGAAAGATGTTGAGGTGAGTACAATTGTATTTATATTACTTCTGTGTGCAAATCAAATCAAAAATATTTTTGGGAGCATCATTAGCAAAACCGAGGAAGGGTGAGTCATAAGGCCCACACTTGAAACTACACGTGCCGGTGTAGGGGTGGATTCTGGTTATTCCCCTTATTTGGGATAAAATTATGATATTATTCCCCTTAATTGGGATGAACTGGTAATAATTATGGAATGTAAAAGATCAACCCACACGGCATATGTGGAAAGACGGCCTAGCTGATCGGGTGGAGATCAGACTCCATGTTGCGCACATGGTGGTACTACTCTTGGTAACAACTTTCTTTCGCATCATCTGTCAAACCACATTGTCCGTGGGGAGATGGCCTAGCCGATCGAGTGTGATCGGACTTTGTGCTAACAAAGACAGTGGAATATCGGTGCTAATGATCTCCCAACCAAAATTGTATATGAAGTTCGTATTTTGAAAATTATTATGTTTTAACTGAACATTTGGATATTGTTCATTATGACTTGCTGTTTTTATGTGTTGCCTTTTCTTATATGGGCATTCTATTTTGAAAGAGGACTTTTAGTTATGCATACTAGTACTATTCGATAGTATTAACATTCCTTTTGCCGGGGGCGCTGCATCTTTAATGGATGCAGGTGGTTCTACAGCAGGCAGCATTGATCAGTGATAGCAGTGCACTCTTTTCAGCTGATTTAGTGAGCCCCACTTCATTTCGGGGTCATGTATCTTTTATTTTTTATGTACTGTATTTTGAGGCATAGCTGAGGCCTTGTTTCCGGCATTTCCATATTACTCTTCTATTATGCTTAGAGGCTTCGTAGACAGGTTGTAGGTTGCTGTTGATGTTGAGGAATTGAACTAGAAATGTTGGTATTTGGAAATCATGTTTTTGTTTTATTAATTCTATAAACTCGTAATATTTTAGAAATTATGAATGAAGCTCCCAATGGAAATTAAAAGGAAGTTGTTAACAAAATCTTTCCAGTGTTTGATTTAATGGAGTACATCTCCTCTTTATTCATGGATAAGTTTGGGTAGAAGAAAATCTAACAGGCTTGCTCGGCCGGGTTCTCTCGGTTGAGCGTCGGTCGCGCTCCCCGAGTTTGGGGCATGACAAACTTGGTATCAGAGCCTAAGGTTTTCAAGTGTCCTAGGATGTCTCAGAGCCGTGTCTAGTAGAGTCCTTCTTATCGGTGTGTTGTCGACCACATCTATAATGAGGAGGATACTTGGACATTTAGGAATTTCACACTTCTTTGATACTCCAGATCGTGCGATAGACCTCAAGATAGGAAGCTAAATTCCTCGTCATGTCTTCTTTTCCATATGAGTAACTCACGGGTTCGAGGCAGCAATGAGGTATTGAAAGAACCAGTTGTTAGGGGAAGTGTCGTTGTTCCTATTAATGTTACCGTGCCACCGGAATATGTGGTGAGAGCACCTAAGAAATGAAAGAGGATTATTGGCATCGATGAGCCAAAATGTTTGATATGAAAGAAGAGCCACTTGGGTTTATGTTGGATGATTCTTGAAATATGGCATGGTTATGGAAAGAGGGGGCACAAGAAGAACAAATGACATAGGTTGGGTACACCTAACCCGGTCTGCCCGATATGCGAGAGAAAATATTTTGCGTCATGTTGTGAGTATGCTCATAAGCGTGTTAGGGGTGATAGATTTGGGCAATTCCAAAAGTCCATACAACGAGCTATTACAGAGATTGTTACTCCCGCCATGAAGGCTTGGAGGAAGACTAAGAGGAATACTTATGATGTAGGCAAAAAGGATAAACATCATGTAAGTGGGGCGAGTCAGTTTAGCGGACCCCATCCTCTTTGTGTGAATTGTATGAGATATCATTCGGGGGTATGTCACTATGATACCTATGTATGTTATGGATGTGGAGTCGAGGGGCATCAATTAAGGTACTGCCCTGTCAATCTAAAGTCATCAAGTAAGTCATTCCTTAGTACATCATTATGAACACCGCATTATTTTCCTTGTTGTATATGAACATCCATATTGAAGAGCATTCATAAATATGGTCTTAACAAGACACTGAATCACAAAACATTGTATGTACTTACTTCCTAAACGAGACGCATTATTCATGAAGCCACTCTATCACAGATTCTTTATTCATAACCTCTTGAGGAATTGAACTCTATAATTATGTCCTTGAAAAGTCGTGTAAGTTTGAAGACTGGCAGCTGGTAAACAGAATAGCCAAGATGTTTAAAAGCGTACAATGAAGCCTCAGTAGATGCAAAATAAAGTGTAAAGGATCATATAGTATTTTGTATTTTAGTTTATAGGCACATATAAGATAAGTAAGATATCATACTCAAGCTCCAAGCAAAATAAATAAGCATCCTTGTACTAATAATATATAGAGTGTATAAATATGAGTACAATAATATAAACCTTTTAACGAAGCGAAAGATATGGTTAGCCATTTCACAAATGATAGGGGGATCCAATATACCCTTTCCTTTTTGTAAATTATCCCGCGATGTAGTCACGCAAATTTGATGGATATGGTTACCTGTTTCACAAATGATAAGGGGATCCAATATACCATTTCACGCAAACTTGATGGCTGGTAGCTGGTAACACGACAGCGAAAAGGTTTAAAAGCGTACACTGAAACTTCGGTAGGTGCAAAATAAAGTGCAATAGAGCACGTACTATTTGAGTATTTTAGCTTATAGGTACATAAGATAAATAAGCTTTCAACATTCTGACAGTTTCCAGTAGAATAAACGATATACTGTATTTTTTACTAAGTTTTCCTGCATTATTAAATTTGGTGTGTAAGTTTAAGACATTAGGGAAATAACAGTGTAATTATGTTACCTATTACTTTCATATATGTTGTCACTTGAAAGTTTTACAACTTTAGCTTCAGTCTTTCACTTTAACCGTTGTCTTGAGCTCATCTGACGAAGAATGAAACTAACATACCAAAATCACATACACATTTATTCAATTTTTAAATGATAGTGTGTTTTACAATGGAATAACTTTGACGTAGTCCTGTATTGAATTCATCTACCTTTCCATTGTCAGTAGAATAAACATCAAACTCTCATGCTTAAAGTCTACTGAGGTACTTTTTCGCTTGATTTCTGTGAACTATTTGAAAAGCAGATATCTCACAGTAACAAGTTTGTGAGGAAGTGTCTTCTGACCGAAGAAACAAACATATACAGAAGAATGAGCTTGTGTCCAAAAGAGAAATAGAAGACTATAGAGTTATCACAGAAATGTTACTCTTTATATGCCATCTATTTGTAATATTTTGTTATTTCAAGTGAGTGGAATGCTTTGGATGTACAAACCAACAAATACAGAAACCTTAATGCCGAAGTCGTATGGTCTTCCAGCATGTACTGTTGATATGGATCTGTGCAAGATAGCAACAATTAGAATTTTTATCAACAAAGATGATAAACTATTATGTCAAATCAACTGTAGCAACAGTGAAATAAAGCTAGCCACTATATAATTAGAAGACATAATTGTAAAATGTGTAGATAAACATTATGTTTAAGCAAGGACTTGACAGACCACTTGTACAATACTCAAAAAATATAGTATAGTATGCTTATGAGCACGGACATAGACAAGTTCGATTAACCAATCCTAGCACAAAATATTAAGGTTCAAATGACGGTTGCACAAGAAATAAAATATGAAAGATAGCAGTTGTTATTCTTCATGACCATCCAGATGTAGATGTAGCACATGCTGCATATCATATATAACATTTTCGGTTTAGAGTACAAGGAAAATGAAATGGAATATACCAGTTCACCAGCTATTATGGTCGTAAATGCATCAGCAGAGTGCCCAGTAAGTGTAATCATTGCGGCACTGCTGTGAATTACTGAGGGTTAATTCATAGATGAATCCAACAACAATAGTTTTTTTTTTTCAATATAAAGAGAACTTATGAAAAACAAATATCCATTTTTACTATTCAATCAAAATGAGAGAAACCTTAACGAGAATCTAGCAAGTTCTGACATATAAAAATAACAACAAGGTTTTGTTCGTTGTCTAAATATGCAATTCCATCTTTTCTGCTGTACATAATTTCTACTGATTAGCATGTTAAAAGATTGATTTCGTCGAATGACATTTTACAGTAAACGGTTAAGTTTTTTCTGCTTTGATGGGCTATACATGTATTTTAATTTGGTCCAAGTGATTTATGTGTTTGTTTGAGGAATGTCATATTTGTGCAGTGCTGCTAACCCTGGAAAAAAGATAGCTACAAGTTCATATGTTTTCCTCTAAAGAAGTTCACATGTTTTAGCACCAACAGGGATGTCAATGATTATAACTTTTAATAAGGACTGTGGCAATATAAATACTAGACGTCAGTGAATATAATAACACAACAATCTTCTCCTACAGATGCTTCTGCAATCCGTTTTTCCACTAAGGATTCTTCTTTTGTATCTTCTGTATATGTTTGTTTCTTCGGTCAGAAGACACTTCCTCACAAACTTGTTACTGTGAGATATCTGCTTTTCAAATAGTTCACAGAAATCAAGCGAAAAAGTACCTCAGTAGACTTTAAGCATGAGAGTTTGATGTTTATTCTACTGACAATGGAAAGGTAGATGAATTCAATACAGGACTACGTCAAAGTTATTCCATTGTAAAACACACTATCATTTAAAAATTGAATAAATGTGTATGTGATTTTGGTATGTTAGTTTCATTCTTCGTCAGATGAGCTCAAGACAACGGTTAAAGTGAAAGACTGAAGCTAAAGTTGTAAAACTTTCAAGTGACAACATATATGAAAGTAATAGGTAACATAATTACACTGTTATTTCCCTAATGTCTTAAACTTACACACCAAATTTAATAATGCAGGAAAACTTAGTCAAAATACAGTATATCGTTTATTCTACTGGAAACTGTCAGAATGTTGAGAAATATAGCAGGGCAAGCTTGGAAAAAGTTATAAATATGTGACAGAACCATAAAGAGCAGTAATCAGAAGTATTTTTCTTTTTTTAACTGGACCTATGTATATCTGGGCTACACTCTGACTAAGGTTCTATAGTGAAAACTGGATTCTGTGTTTGTAACTATTAGATCTAGAGGTTATTTTAGTGTTTCTCATCTTTTATCGACGAACTTCGTGCTTCTAAAACTACACAAAATCAATTTATATTTGTAAGAAATCTACAAATTGTTCCTTATGTTATCCTTATATTGTGCCTGATCGAAATTTGAATTTCGGTATTGCTAATCGCAAATGATATATTTATCCTCTCCAAAGTTTTTTTTAACGGCTTAAAAAAATAAGGTTAAAATTTAAGTTAACAGTTTGTTCAAATTTATCTAGTATAAAAGCAAATATATGTTTGAAATATACAATGATATTTCATTTTTAGTCTAATAGAATGATGACATCTACTAATAAAAATATATTCACTAAATAATCTCGTTATTATTTAATTCCCATATTATAATTCATGCAGTATAATTTTCATATAACTATGTGAACCGACTCCTAAGATTACACTTTTTAAAATTATATGAGCAGTTGTTGAATAAAATTAAATAATGCGGTATTTATGTAGAATTTAATTTTAAATCGTCTTAGTGTTAATTGGTCAAGCAATTTATGTGTTTCCCTTGAAATTTCTATCTATAAGTTTAGTTTCTTAATTTACTATAGATTTTTTGCATTTATGATTCAACGTTACTTATTAAAATAATAAATACTAAACAATTTGTGAATTCTTCAAATAAAATTAGTTAATTTGCAAAAAATGAGCTGCCAGCATATCATTTCTTTCACTAATAAAATCATAGTAGTATATTACATTAGAGTAGCATGTAAAAGGATTAGTTAGAAACGGATAGTACACATTGGTGTAATAAAAATAATGGTAATATTTAAAGTTTGATTTTTAAAAAATAGTTGCTATCGTTACTTTTTATTTGTTTGTAGCTATAATAGGCAAGAGAAGGCTAGAGAGAAGATAGTTCTGTCGGTGTGACCACATGTCCACCATAAAAAGCAAATACAAAATGAGATGTGAATGAAAGTTCAGATGGGGTCTACATATTCAGGTCTATAAAAGAAAATCAAAACAGAAACATCCTATAAAACAGAATATCGAACTCAGCCTGAAAAATCTGTAATTTCAAAAATAGGCGGGCATGTTGACGGAGAGGTCCTTGCTTTCCCTCTTATTAGATAGTAGTAATTATTTATAAGAAAATATAATAACGGAAAAATAGTTATTTCACCTAAAATTAATTACTTAGTGAAGTTTAATATTTCTAAATGATGAAAACTGTTGAGGTTTTTGTTATTTAAGATGAAATAGTTTTAAAATTAGGGTGAATGGGAAATGGAGGGAAAATGAAATTTTTGAGTAAAATTTTAAGTTTCCCCCTCTTGACAATAAGACATTGTCCCATATTGGAAGAGGAAAAAAAATTTGGTGAGTATATATATAATTGACAATGAGAACGTCTACTTCATTTCGACCAGATTTTGTGACTTTCTTATTGGAGAATGAGTCTCAAACATTTAAAGAAGTTATGATTTCTTCGGAATCATTGTTTTGGAAAGCGGCAATAAATAGTGAAATAGAATTAATATTGAACAACCATACATGGGAATTGGTTGATCTTCCTCCTGGAAATAAAACTTTGGGTTCTAAATGAATTTTTAAGAGAAAAATCAAAAATGATGGCACTATTGATAAATTCAAGGCAAGACTCGTAGTCAAAGGGTATAGACAACGAAAAGATCTAGACTACTTTGATACATACTCTCCAGTTACAAGAATTACGTTCATACGTATGTTAGTAGCATTAGCTGCAGTGTATGGTCTTGAAATTCATCAAATGGATGTTAAGACGGCCTTCTTAAATGGAGAATTGGAGGAAGAAATTTACATGGAACAACCTGAAGGGTTTGTGGTTCCAGGTAAAGAAAAAAAGGTAAGTATACTTGTTAAGTCTCTTTACGGACTAAAACAAGCACCCAAACAATGGCATGCGAAATTTGACCAAACAATGTTATCAAATGGTTTTAAGATAAATGAATATGATAAATGTGTGTACATTAAAAATGTTCAAAATCACATAGTCATTGTTTGCCTATATGTGGATGATATGCTGATAATGAGTAATGACATTGCCAACATAAATGCTACTAAGCGTATGCTCAATAGCAAGTTTGATATGAAAGACTTGGGAGTTGCTGATTTAATTTTGGGAATTAAGATCCATAAGACTCCTCAAGGTGAGGCATTGTCACAATCTCATTATATTAAGACAGTACTTGAAAAATTCAAGCACTTGGGCTTTAAAGTTGCAAAGACTCCAATTGACGTGAATCTTGCATTAGCAAAGAATAAAGGCCAAAGCATATCACAATTGGATTATGCTCGTGTGTTGGGATGCTTAATGTATATCATGAATTGTACACGACCAGATATAGCTTGTGCTATAAGTAAACTGAGTCGATATACGAGCAATCCAGGCCAATCTCATTGGATGGCAATGAAACGAGTTTTGGGATATTTAGAACATACCCAGAACTTTGAATTGCACTACAGTAATTTTCCTGCGGTGATTGAGGGATACTGTGATGCAAATTGGATCACCGGTTCAACTGATTCTAAGTCCACGAGTGGATATGTATTCACTATTGGTGGAGGAGCGGTATCTTGGAAGTCGTCCAAACAAACATGTATTGCCCGCTCTACAATGGAGGCTGAATTCATAGCCTTAGATAAAGCCGGTGAAGAAGCTGAATGGCTCCGGAATTTCTTGGAAGACATTCCATTTTGGCCCAAACCGTTGGCACCAATATGCATACATTGTGATAGTCAAGCGGCAATTGGAAGGGCTGGGAGCATTATGTATAACGGTAAATCTCGTCATATACGACGAAGACATAAAACCGTTAGGCAATTACTCTCTAGAGGAATTATCACGATTGACTATGTAAAGTCAAGTGATAATGTGTCGGATCCACTTACAAAAGGCCTAACTAGAGAGGTAGTTGAGAAATCATCAAGGGGAATGGGGCTATGGCCGAGAACAAGTCATTGTGGCGGTAACTCTACCTAGAAGACTGGAGATCCCAAGATCTAGGTTCAAGGAGATCAAACAAAGTCATTAATGACGGTTCAACATTGTCAAATAAAATTTTAGTCCGTTCTCGTGATGAGACAATGTTCAGTACCAAGGATAAAGCATTAAGGCTTTTTAATGATTTCTAAATTTGATACGGGGTATATCAAATAGTGTATCTACAGGATGACACGTTTAGGAATCACCTATGTAAGTGTGAAGTGTTAGCCGCTTCAAGGAGAACTTTGTAAGGCCAGTTCTCTACGCACTTATGAAACCAGGCGGTGTTCATGGCTGAAACGAACACAACAATGAGAACCAAAGACGGTTAAGGGTTGATTGTGTGACTTATGGTTGTCTAGGTATACACCAAAGATCGACGGTTCAAAGATATCAAATCTACCGATTGACCGAGTATATCCGACATAAGTTCACTACAGAAAGTTCAAAGGGAAACCTATTTATCCAGATGCGATTAATCCTTGCTTGCAAATCACACAGTTTTTCCATGCATACTTCCGTGATATAGCCATTCCCCATTCATGTGGGGGATTGTTGAGGTTTTGTTATTTAAGATGAAATAGTCTTAAAATGAGGGTGAATGGGAAATGGAGGAAAAATAAAAATTTTGAGTAACATTTTAAGTTTTCCCCTCTTGACAGTGAGACATTGTCCCATATTGGAAGAGGAAAAGATTTTTGGTGGGTATATATATAATTGCTCTTCTTGTAGCTCTTAAAGAGTTTAGAAGAAAGCAAGCCTCGCGCCGTCGTCGTCGTCGCTCGCTCGGCTCGGCTCGGCTCGGCTCGGCTTCGGCTTCGGCTTCGGATTCATATTCGGATTCTGATTTGGATTTAGATTTAGATTTGGTCGAATGATCGATTGATTAATTAATATTTTGGACCAAATTTATTTGTTAATAGTAAATATAAACGTAAGATTATCCGCATTTGTAACGGATATGTTCCAATCCGTGTATTAACCACCAGCTGCAATAGCAGACGCCTAATGCTCTACTCACCATGGACAAGTGCTTGCTCCACAAACAAGCTAGTGCATGCTCCACCATGGAGGATGGAAGGTCGTTCATCTTCAAAACTGGCTGCTATAAATATGTGCAGCCACTGTTGAAGAAAGACACACAATATACAAACCAAACTGAAAACGCTCAACTTTGGCTATACATTGCACTCCTTCCTCTAAGCATTTCCAAACGAATTTCTGAGTTTCTACTCCTTTGTTCTGCATTGTTTTAACTTCAAACAAAGCAACTGTAAGTGTGATTTGCAACCGAACTTTGTGTTCGCTAAAACACTGGGTTTGAAGTACCGCTACACCAGTGTGTGATTCGTTCTATCCTGGGAGTAAATAATCCATAACCTTGGATACTAGGAGGGGATTAAATTCCTTAAGGAAACACTGTGAATTCAGTGGGCTCGAATTAATTACTGTTTCATTACGATAACTTATATTTCCTAGAATTATTATTTACAAATACAGCAATATTGGCGGGACTAACAAGCTTAAGGAATTTAATTATTTATTTGTGTATTTGTGTTATTCTTATTATTCTGCAAACTAAAACCTTTGTGGTTTTGTGTACTCCCATTTTGGAGAGTAAAGCCTTCGTGGCGTTTTATTGGAGATTAAATTCTACGTGATTTTTACTCAAGTTTGAAAATGTTTATTAAACGTTTGTTGTGTCATTCTTTTACAGAAAAAATGACGACTGAAAGCAAAAACCAAGATGTTCCGGCGGTGACTGCCAACGCATCGACAAGTCAAACACCGGCGTTGGCACTGGCAGAAAAACCCAAAAAAAATTCCGGGATTGATTTCAAGCGCTGACAGCAGAAAATGTTCTTCTAATTAACTACGTTATGTCTTCAGAAGTTCATCAAGGAAGATGTTCCTGATCTGCCAGATAAAACTTAAGAGAATGAACGCTTTATCGTGATTGAAGCGTGGAAGCATTCTGATTTTTTATGCAAGAATTATATTCTTAGCGGACTAGATGATAATCTGTATAATGTATACAGTGGCGTGGAGACGTCAAAAGGGATTGTGGAATGCGCTTGAAAATAAATATAAAACTGAAGATGCCGGGATGAAGAAATTCGTTGCCGCAAAATTTTTGGACTACAAAATGGTAGATAGCAAGTCTGTTATTACCCAAGTCCAGGAATTGCAAGTGATTATTCATAATCTACTTGCTGAAGGTCTTGTCATCAATGAAGTATTCCAAGTAGCATCAATGATTGAGAAGTTGCCTCCGTTGTGGAAGGACTTCAAAAATTATTTGAAACACAAACGAAAGGAAATGTCCCTTGAAGATTTCATTGTTCGGTTGAGAATCGAAGAGGACAATAAAGCTACTGAAAGGAGAGGCCGTGGAAATTCAACAATAATGGGAGAAAATATTGTTGAAGATAACAAAAAGAGGAAGAAGGCTTCTGGTCCGAAATACAACCCAAGCAAGAAGCGGTTTAGTGGAAACTGCTACAATTGTGGGAAAATCGGACACAAATCTACGGAGTGTCGTGCTCCGAAGAAAGACAAGAAAAGGGGTCAAGCAAACATGGTAGTAAAGCATGATGATGTTGATAACTTGTGTGCCATGCTTTCTGAATGTAACTTGGTGAAAAATCCTAAACAGTGGTGGTTTGATTCTGGAGCCACTCGCCATGTTTGTGCAGTTAGAGAAGCTTTTGCTACTTATGCTCCTGCTGGACCCGGAGAGACAGTTTATATGGAAAATGCTTCAACAACAAAAGTTGAAGATTATGGAAAGATATTTCTGAAAATGACTTATGGCAAGGTCATGACTTTGAACAATGTCCTTCATGTTCCCGAAATGAGAAAGAATTTAGTCTCTACTGGACTTCTTGTTAAGCACGGTTTTAAGTGCATTTTTGTGTCCGACAAGGTTGTCATAAGTAAGAATGAAATATTTATAGGAAAAGGTTACCTCACCGAGAGCCTTTTCAATCTGAATGTAATGGTTGTGGAAAACAATAATAATATTTCAGTTTTTTCTTACTTACTTGAGTCAAATGATTTATGGCATGTACGTTTGGGTCATGTCAATTATAAAACCTTGCGAAAAATCAAAATGTCAAACATGTGTGGAATCTAAGTATGTTAAACATCCTTATAAGTCAGTTGAAAGGAATTCAAATCCTTTAGACTTAATTCACACAGATATTTGTGACATGAAGTCAATACGATCTCGCGGTGGAAAGAAGTATTTCATAACTTTTATTGACGATGGTACTCGATATTGCTATGTTTACTTACTGAATAGTAAAGATGAAGCAATAGACGCATTCAGGCAATACAAAAATAAAGTTGAAACGCAATTTAACAAGAAAGTAAAAATGATAAGAAGTGATAGGGGTGGTGAATATGAATCTCCTTTTGAAGAAATATGTTTAGAATATGAAATTATTCATCAAACAACAGCCCCTTATACACCCCAATCTAATGGGATTGCGGAAAGAAAGAATCACAAATTAAAAGAGATGATGAATGCGTTGTTGATAAGTTCTGGTTTGCCACAGAACTTGTGGGGGAAACCATTCTTACGGCTAATCGAATATTAAATCGAGTGCCCCATAGCAAAACACAATCCATTCCATATGAAAAATGGAAAGGAAGGAAGCCCAACTTGAATTACTTTAAAGTGTGGGGGTGTTTGGCAATAGTGCAAGTTCCTAAATCCAAAAGGGTAAAGATAGGACCGAAAACCGTTGATTGTGTTTTCATAGGATATGCGACAAATAGTAAAGCATATCGATTTCTGGTTTATAAATCAGAAAATCCCGACATTCATAATAATACGGTTATAGAATCAGATAATACTGAGTTCTTTGAAAATATATATCCATATAAAAAGGAATGTGAGACGTTTGGTGAAGGATCTAAACGACCTCGGGAAGAAACAAAAGAAAGTACATGTAATCAGGAGGATCCAAGACGTAGTAAACGTCAAAGAACGTCTACTTCATTTGGACCAGATTTTGTGACTTTCTTATTGGAGAATGAGCCTCAAACATTTAAAGAAGCTATGACTTCTTCGGAATCATTGTTTTGGAAAGAGGCAGTCAATAGTGAAATAGAATCCATATTGAACAACCATACATGGGAATTGGTTGATCTTCCTCCTGGAAATAAACCTTTGGGTTCTAAATGGATTTTTAAGAGAAAAATCAAAGATGATGGCACTATTGATAAATTCAAGGCAAGACTCGTAGTCAAAGGGTATAGACAACGAGAAGGTCTAGACTACTTTGATACATACTCTCCAGTTACAAGAATTACGTCCATACGGATGTTAGTAGCATTAGCTGCAGTGTATGGTCTTGAAATTCATCAAATGGATGTTAAGACGGCCTTCTTAAATGGAGAGTTGGAGGAAGAAATTTACATGGAACAACCTGAAGGGTTTGTGGTTCCAGGTAAAGAAAAGAAGGTATGTAGACTTGTTAAGTCTCTTTACGGACTAAAACAAGCACCCAAACAATGGCATGCGAAATTTGACCAAACAATGTTGTCAAATGGTTTTAAGATAAATGAATGTGATAAATGTGTGTACATTAAAAATGTTCCAAATCACATAGTCATTGTTTGCCTATATGTGGATGATATGCTGATAATGAGTAATGACATTGCCAACATAAATGCTACTAAGCGTATGCTCAATAGCAAGTTTGATATGAAAGACTTGGGAGTTGCTGATTTAATTCTGGGAATTAAGATCCATAAGACTCCTCATGGTCTGGCATTGTCACGAGTGGATATGTATTCACTATTGGTGGAGGAGCTGTATCTTGGAAGTCGTCCAAACAAACATGTATTGCCCGCTCTACAATGGAGGCTGAATTCATAGCCTTAGATAAAGCCCGTGAAGAAGCTGAATGGCTCCGGAATTTCTTGGAAGACATTCCATTTTGGCCCAAACCGTTGGCACCAATATGCATACATTGTGATAGTCAAGCGGTAATTGGAATGGTTGGGAGCGTTATGTATAACAGTAAATCTCGTCATATACGACGAAGACATAAACAGTTAGGCAATTACTCTATAGAGGAATTATCACAATTGACTATGTAAAGTCAAGTGATAATGTGTCGGATCCACTTACAAAAGGTCTAACTAGAGAGGTAGTTGAGAAATCATCAAAGGGAATGGGGCTATGGCCGAGAACAAGTCATCGTGGCGGTAACTCTACCTAGAAGATTGGAGATCCCAAGATCTAGGTTCAAGGAGATCAAACAAAGTCATTAATGGCAGTTCAACATTGTCAAATAAAATTTTAGTCTGTTCTCGTGATGAGACAATGTTCAGTACCAAGGATAAAGCATTAAGACTTTTTAATGATTTTTAAATTTGATACGGGGTATATCAAATAGTGTATCTACAGGATGACACGTTTAGGAATCACCTATGTAAGTGTGAAGTGTTAGCCGCTTCAAGGAGAACTTTGTAAGGCCAGTTCTCTACGCACTTATGAAACCAGGCAGTGTTCATGGCTGAAACGTATACACCAAAGATCGACGGTTCAAAGATATCAAATCTACCGATTGAGCGAGTATATCCGACATAAGTTCACTACGGAAAGTTCAAAGGGAAACCTACTTATCCAGATGCGATTAATCCTTGCTTGCAAATCACACAGTTTTTCCATGCATACTTCTATGATATAGCCATTCCCCATTCATGTGGGGGATTGTTGAGGTTTTTGTTATTTAAGATGAAATAGTCTTAAAATGAGGGTGAATGGGAAATGGAGGGAAAATAAAAATTTTGAGTAAAATTTTAAGTTTCCCCTCTTGACAATGAGACATTGTCCCATATTGGAAGAGGAAAAAAATTTTGGTGGGTATATATATAATTGTTCTTCTTGTAGCTCTTAAAGAGTTAAGAAGAAAGCAAGCCTCGCGCCGTCGTCGTCGTCGTCGTCACTCGCTCGGCTTCGGCTTCGGCTTCGGATTGATTAATTTTTTGGACCTAATTTATTTGTTAATAGTAAATATTAACGTAAGATTATCTACATTTATAACGGATATGTTCGAATCCGTGTATTATTCACTAACTGCAATAGGAGCTGCCTAATGCTCTTCCCACCATGGCCAAATGTTTGCTCCACAAACAAGCTAGTGCATGCTCCATCATGGAAGGTGGAGGGTCGTTCATCTTCAAAGATGGCTGCTATAAATATGTGCAGCAGCTGTTGAAGAAAGACACACAATATACAAACCAAACTGAAAACGCTCAACTTTGGCTATACATTGCACTCCTTCCTCTCAGCATTTCCATACGATTTTCTGAGTTTCTATTCCTTTGTTCTGCATTGTTTTAACTTCAAACAAAGCAACTGTAAGTGTGATATGCTACCGGACTTTGAGTTCGCTGAAACACTGGGGTTTGAAGTACCGCTACACCAGTGTGTGATTCGTTCTATCCTGGGAGGAAATAATCCATAACCTTGGGTACTAGGAGGGGATTAAATTCCTTAAGGAAACACTGTGAATTCAGTGGGCTCGAATTAATTACTGTTTCATTACGATAACTTATATTTCCCAAAATTATTATTTACAAATACAGCAATATTGGCGGGACTAACAAAAACTACATAATTTTTTTTTTATTTTAGAAAAAATACTTGTGATATAAAAGAAGAAATTTACTGTGATATAACGGTACTATGACTACTTTTTATTTTCACAAGATCACATTAGGTTTGAATTTTTGGTTTCATTTTTGAAAAGTTCATGAAATACATCTGAATTGAATTATAAATTTGTATCTCAAAATTATCCGTTGTAAGAAAAGCTGAAGTGATTTTTAGTAGTAGCAAAAGTTTACTTTGGATGTTCAAGAATAAAGAAAAGAATTTGTAATTTATTACCAAGTTCAACCGCGCCCGGCCAATTTACTAGTATATAACAAAAAAAAAAAAAAAAGTAGTACATTGTTAGTGTACGTACCATTAATCCTATAAATATAAAAAGCCCCATTTATTTATCGCCAAACAATGGAGTACATGGAAACGTTAACCATACAGCTCCAATTTATTATTTGGAGGCTACATATATGCCTATAATCCCTTAGCCAACCTGGGGAGTTTGTACAACAAAGTCCAATAAATTAACGAAAAGACGAACTCGATTGCATCTTAAATCTTCTGTCACAGGAGTACCATTAAGTACTGTTTGAACATTAGTTAGTTTTGGATTTTCCTTCTGAATTATTTGCATAGCAAACTTTGCTGGTGTTCCAAGAAGTTCTGGCCATCTTTCCTTTGTCACTCCTATAATTTATACATACAATGAGCGAGATATTATGATGAAATTAAAGAATATCAAACAATAATATATATGCACTATTATATATAAATTTAACAGTACATCACAATTAAATTTATATTAGAAAAAATGAACAACTAAATTTCACTAGTAATAATGATAATACATAAAAATGGATATATTGTTGAAATATGTGAAAATGAAACTAATTATTATTGGAATAAGCAGAAAACATGAAATTAAGAATAAAAACCAAACCTGGGCAACCAGACTGAGACACATCAAGTTGCAAGACATTGATTTCCAAATCTCGAGCAGTGAGGGGTTGAAAGACTGTTCATATAGAATAATTCATGTAAGTTTTTAAAAAAAAAAAATAAACAAAAATAAACGTGAAAGAAAAATAACGTAGAAATAAATGTGAGAATGAGAAATGGCTAACGTGAAGCAAGAAGCAAGAAAGCAACGACGTGAGCAAACTTCACCATAGTCTTTGAAGAATAAAAAGAAAGGAAACTGTATATATTTTGATATGTTAGATTCATTTGGTTTTACAGTGATATATTTATAGGAGATTTTTTTTTGCCTCAATCTACTTGAGCTACGTGTTGTTTTAAGCAGCCATAATAGACTAATTTAATAAGTTGAAGATAAGCTTGATGTGTTGTCGATGATAAAGAATTTCTTTTTGTCGACTTTTATATGAGTTGATGTTCTGGTAGTACTACACTAGACTTTGTTTCGAAACTGATTGTTTTATAATATATTTAAAAAATGATCTCCGGACCCATGTAGTTCTTCAGAAATTTTTCTATCGGAAGAATTTATATTGTATTTACTCCACCTGTTAAGTGTTCACGAACTCTATTCAGTTGGCATGATTTTGTGCTAGTTCAATTGTTCAACAAACTCTATTGAATTGGCGTAACTTTATGAGTTTATGTTATCTACAATCAGCTTATTTGTTAAATTGTTGATCAAGTCTACCCGATTGGCATTAATCTTCTGTGTTGTTCTTCTCTGTTTATTCCACATCCAGAATAACGCCATCTACTTAATGAGCTGCTATATATAAATAGATGAAATAGTTCTCAAAAAGAAAACGAAGGAAGAAAAAATAAGTAGGGGACAATATAACATCAATATTAAAAGTGAAACTCCAAGATTTAGTATTAAAACTACATGAAAAATTTATGATCTGTGCAAACTCCATAAAAATTTCGGGAGTATGAAATATGAAGTTCAAACTGATAAATATTTAAACTCTAATAAAAATTTTATATATTTTTCTTATTTTTGCGAAAAAATATTTTTGTTTAAGTTTATTTTCATGTTAAAAAGCAACTAATATTGAATAGCTTCAAAATGATGGCTATCTGCCAATTTCTTGTGAATTAAAAAAATGGTATAGATAAAAGAAAGCAAGAAATTGTCTAAAAGAGATATTGTTACAAGTGTCACGTTACAGAGCTTATAGGTCAGCATCATCACCAAATAAATTGACTTCTATATTCATAAAATTATTAGTTTATTAGGCGGCTCTTATACTTTTAGCCGCCTCCACCTTTACTAAAGCATCCTTGAGAATTATCCATTTACTAGTCAAATGTTAATAAATATATATATGATTAATGTCTATGTGCGAAAAGCCGCCATACTCCTATATAAACCACCAAATAATTTGTCACTATATCCAACAACGCAACTTGTTTTAAAAAAAAAATGTCCACAAACATGGGATACTTGAGATCTTCTTTTGTTTTCTTCCTCCTTGCCTTTGTGACTTGTACTTATGCTGCAACTATCGAGGTCCGAAACAACTGCCCGTACACCGTTTGGGCGGCGTCGACCCCCATAGGCGGTGGCCGACGCCTCGATCGAGGCCAAACTTGGGTGATCAATGCGCCACGAGGTACTAAAATGGCACGTATATGGGGTCGTACAAATTGTAATTTTAATGCTGCTGGTAGGGGTACATGCCAAACCGGTGACTGTGGTGGAGTCCTACAATGCACTGGGTGGGGTAAACCACCAAACACCTTGGCCGAATACGCATTGGACCAATTCAGTGGCTTAGATTTTTGGGACATTTCTTTAGTAGATGGATTCAACATACCGATGACTTTCGCCCCGACTAACCCTAGTGGAGGGAAATGCCATGCAATTCATTGCACGGCCAATATAAACGGCGAATGTCCCCGGGAACTTAGGGTTCCCGGAGGATGTAATAACCCTTGTACTACATTTGGAGGACAACAATATTGTTGCACACAAGGACCTTGTGGTCCTACATTTTTCTCAAAATTTTTCAAACAAAGATGCCCTGACGCCTATAGCTACCCACAAGATGATCCTACAAGCACTTTTACTTGCCCCGGTGGTAGTACAAATTATAAGGTTATCTTCTGTCCTAATGGTCAAGCTCACCCAAATTTCCCCTTGGAAATGCCTGAAAGTGATGAAGTGGCTAAGTAGAACGGTCATTCCTGTAATAAGATCACCTTTGGTCGAATTATTGCGTGAAAGCGCTAGTGTGGGACAATCTACTTTGTCTCGCTTTTATAATTTACACACTTTGTTTATTTTGGTTGAAGTGGTCAAGAGATGATCTTTGCTGTAATAAACATAAGACATGAATAAGAGTCACATGTACTTTTGTCTAGATGTTATATAGATCAAGAATGCATTTGGATTATCGTTTTTATGTTTTTCTTTTGAAGTTTTAGTGAAGTCTTAAACCTTAGACCAATAATCGTTTTTATGTTTTTCTTTTGAAGTTTTAGTGAAGTCTTAAACCTTAGACCAATAAACAAACAAAAAAAGTATTGATAATATTCTAGAGTAGGACCCAGACTGAAAATATAAAACGATAGGATAAGATAAACTATTTGGAGCTCATTAAATTCAGGTCATGAGTCAATAGATGAAAATATTTATTTATAGGCGGCTTTTAGAAACATTTTCAAGTACGTAATTGAATTATTCTGCACATGCTACCTGACTTCTATGCAATTCCTCCTGCAAATAAGCAAGTTCTTTGACGTAAAGGGTAAGATATTATTAATGCCTCCTATCTTTTTATATTCAAAAATAATTCAAACTTTTAATTTTACTTTTTACTTTAAGGACGTGTTTTTATAACTATAATATATTTAAGATTACAAGCTCTTAAAGCTTTCATTCTTTCTTAAATTCAATGTTCAATTAAACTACGTTGTTAATCGTCATAAAACACGGTATTAGAGAAAGGAAATTTCTAAAAGAAAAACTAATCTTTATATTTGCACATAGAAAATTGAGACATGAGCCTGCAACTATAGGAAAAGGTGTATGTTGAAACATCCAAACCATTTTCATCATACGACAAAGGCTTTAAAAAATACGGTACCACTCCTATATATTAGGACAGAAATTAATCTAAAAATATGTCCCCAAAAAAATTGATTTGCCTCTGAACTAATGATTGATTTGAGCCTAACAGAAATTGATGGAATGAAATGACTTAACCTTGTATTAGGATAAATCAACAAAATTATGTCGGAAAATATTAATCTTTTGACAATATCGCAAATCGATAATAAATTAACGAAAGCAACGTAAAAGACCCCACTTACCTGTAACAACTCGGCCAGTCATTTTGAATATTATAACCCCATTTCCCCATTTACTGCTCATTTTATGTCTTGCTATTGATTTATGACTTATCGGGTTAGTTGGTTCGGGTCCGGAAGGAATTCGAAGTGAAATGAGACACTTATTCTCATAATTGAAAAATTATTAATTTAAAAAAGTGGACCGGATATGGACCTATATGTAAACAACCTCGGATTCGAATTCTAATAATTCCAATAGCTCCGTATGGTGATTTCTAACTTAGGAGTGTGTCTAGAAGAATTTTTGGAGGTCCGTAGAGGAATTAGACTTGAAATGCCGAAAGTTAAATTTTTGGAAAGCTTGACCGAGAAGTTGACATTTTGACATCGGGGTCAAAATCCGATTCTGTAAATTTTAATAGGTATGTTATGTCATTTATGACTTGTGTGCAAAATTTAAGGTCAATCGGACGTGATTTGATAGGTTTCGGCGTTATTTGTAGAAATTAGAAATTTCAAAGTTCAATAGGCTTGAATTGGGGCGTAATTTATGGTTTTAGCATTGTTTGAGGTGATTTGAGGATTCGACTAAGTTCTTATGATATTTTAGGACTTGTTGGTACATTTGGTTGAGGTCCCGAGGGTCTCGGGTGAGTTTCGAATGGTTAACGGATCAAATTCGGACTTAGAAGAAATAGCTGAAGTTTCTGCCCTCTACTGCAATCGCACCTGCGGAAATTCCATCGCAGGTGCGAGCTCGCAGAAGCGAGCCTGGCAAGCGCAGATGCGCAAATGGACTGTGGGGCAGTGGTCGCAGGTGCAAGGGAAATTCCGCACCTGCGTGAGCGCAGATGCGGAGGGGCGCGCGCAGAAGCGGCTTGCGCAGAAGCGCAAATAGGCGCGCAGACGCGGGACTTTTTCCGCACGTGCGGTTGGCGCAGAAGCGGCCAAGTTTCCGCATATGCGAAAATTCCTGGACAGTACAAAAACAGAGGGGTTCCGAGCTTTTGCCATTTTGGGACATTTCAAGCTCGGGTTGCGCGATTTTGAGCAAGGTTTTCATGGGAAAACTTGAGGTAAGTCCCTTGTGATCATTTCTACTCCATAATATTGAATTATCATCGAATAATCCGACTAGATTACATGATTTTGAGGTGTAAATCGGAGATTGGAACTTAGAAATTTGGAAATAAGATTTATAGATTTGAGGGTCGAGATGAGGTCGAATTTTGGTAAAATTGGTATGGGTAGACTCGTGGTTGAATGGGCTTTCGGATTTTATAACTTTTGTCGGGTTCCGATACGTGGGCCCCACAAGCGATTTTTGAGCTAAAATTTCGGATTTTTATGAAAAATTAGTATTTTCTTATGGAATTAATTCCAATAAATTTTATTGACTGAAACGAATTATTTGTGACTAGATTCGAGGCATTCGGATGCCGATTTGCGAAGCAAAGGCATAGCTGAGTAAAGAGTTTCACGTTTTGAGGTAAGTAACTGTTTTAAATTTGGTCCTAAGGGTATTAAACCCCGAATTTTGGTATCATGTGATTATTTTGGAGGTGACGCACATGTTAGGTGATGGTCGTGTGGGCGTACACCGAGGGAATTGTGACTTGGTCCGTCCTGAAAAACTATAAAGTTGAATAATTTGTTGTTAGCTATATGCTCTCTATGTGTTGAAAAAAATTTGACTGTAAATCATGTTAGAAATTTTGCTTAGGCTATGTGATAGTACTGTTGGGACCCACAGAGGTCGCGTACTTGTTGAATTGCTTGCTAAATGCTATATGTACTCAGTCTCAGTTTTTTCCTTGTACATTTTATCTCAGTCTCTGTTATTATTATAATTGATATATCATATCATTGTTGTTTGGGCTGATTTCATGATTAATGAGAGCCCGAGAGACTGGAGAGATTTATGACTGAGAGAGACCGAGGGCCTGATTGTGAGATATTGATATCATAGCACGTGAGTTGCCCATGCAGCACGTGAGTTGGTCGTGCAGATCCTTATATTATACTATAGCACGTGAGTTGGCCGTGCAGCACGTGAGTTGGTCGTGAGGATCCTTATATTATACTATAGCACGTGAGTTGGTCGTGTAGCACGTGAGTTGGCCGTGCAGCACGTGAGTTGGTCGTGCGAATCCAGATATTTATATTATGGAACGTGAGTTGTCCGTGCAGATAATAGCGCTTGGGCAGTAGGAGCCCCTCCAGAGTCTGTACACCCCTAGTGAGCGCATGTACCCATTGAGAGTGAGTGATGAGGGCTGGGAGCCCAGGGAGTGATTGTTGTCCTAAGAGATTATATTTGATTTCCATTTGTTGTTGCACTTAGCTGCTATCTGTCATTGTTTTGAAATCTCTGAAAGATTGTTGATATACGGATTACATGAACAGGAACTGTATAAAACAAATCTGAAAATTCCGAAAAATAATTCTATAAATAAAAAAGAAATGTGAGGGAAAAAGGGAGAGAGAAAAAAAAAAAGAGGGGGGAGGGAATTGAGAGAAATTTATTTTCTTCTTTTAGAATATGAGAATTTCTATTGGTGTCATTCTTTCTTCGTCTTTCTTTCGAAAAAACCAGCAACTTCACCACCCAAAAATAACCTTTAAACCTCCATAGAATAGCCCTTTTAATACCATAAACTACCATCCAAACCTAGTCGAAACAGTGAGGTTTTTAGTAGAGGTCGTCGGTGAGTTTCGATGCTCTGTTTGAAGTCTTGCGTGCGGTCTGAATAAGTTTAAGATTCAAAGTTGTAATATCGTAAAGTTTCATATTCAACTTTTGAGGCCCACTTCTTATCTTGTTTTGATTATTGATATGAGTTACTTCTTTTTCTTTTGGTGTTCTTTAGTGTTTATTTGACTTTGTTGTTCATTCTTTATAAGTCGGGAGTGGTGTACCCTTTCTCAACATTGTTTGTTTTTCTTTGAATTCTTTTCGGTTTAACTATGTTCCGAAACTAAGAAAAAGAAGGGAAGGCAGGACTGATTTACAGGGTTCTCACTTGATACAAGCCAGTATGCAAAAGAAAAAGCACCCAATCTCGGCAGGGGCATCGAGTCGACTCTGAGTGGTCATAATGGCCGATATTTCAAAATCAAAACTCCTGAAAAGAAAGGAAAATCAAAGTCGAATGCCCACAAAGGCAAAATAAAGTTGAAAGGTTAAGTCCCACGTGACTAACCGTCGTGGCAAAGTCTGGAAAAGCCAGAGTTTCTCCAAGGTCATAAGTGCAATCGATATTCAGGAAACAACTAGTTGCAGCTGAAAGGGCCGAGACCAAGTAACTGAAACAATCAAGGCCACAAAACCAACCGGCGTTTCAAACTGACAAATTGTTCTTTGTTTGAAAAAGTAGGAAACAAGTGCAATCCAAAAGTACCCTTGCAAAAAGCAGGTACAACCAAATAGAAATTGCGCAAAGGCTAGAAAGAGTTTTGCAGCAACCACTCCAAAAGATAAGTCTCCTCCAAAACTTTCCCGCATTTACTCATTCTCTGAAATTAAAAAAAATTATGAAAAAAAAAAGTTCAAAATCATGCTAGTATAGGGTCTCCAATCCCTAGCTGCGTTTTTCCAACATAGGGTCTCCACTCCCTAGTTGATTTTATTTAGATATAGGGTCTTCACTCCCTAGTCTCTTTTCCAACATAGGGTCTACACTCCCTAGTTGGTGATTTTCCAACATAGGGTCTCCATTCCCTAGTTGATGTTAATTTAGACATAAGGTCTCCACTCCCTAGTCTATTTTCCATCATAGGGTCTCTACTCCCTAGTTGATTTTATTTTGGACATAGGGTCTCTACTCCCTAGGCTCTTTTCCAACATAGGGTCTCCACTCCCTAGTTGATGTTTTAGACATAGGGTCTCCACTCCCCAGTCGCTTTTCCAACATAGGGTCTCCACTCCCTAGTTGATGTTTTAGACATAGGGTCTTCACTCCCTAGTTGATGTTTTTAGACATAGGGTCTCCACTCCCTAGTCGCTTTTCCAACATAGAGTCGTCACTCCCTAGTTGATGTTTTTAGACATAGGGTCTCCACTCCCTAGTCTTTTTTTCCAACATAGGTTCTACACTCCCAAGTTGAAGTTATTTTAGACATAGGGTCTCCACTCCCTAGTCGCCTTTACAACATAGTATCTCCACTCCCTAGTTGATATTATTTTAGACATAGGGTCTCCACTCCCTGGTCTCCTTTCCAACATAGGGTCTCCACTCCCTAGTTGATTTTTATTTTAGACATAGGGTCTCCATTCTCTAGTCGCTTTTCCAACATAGGGTCTCCACTCTCTAGTTGATGTTTTTAGACATAGGGTCTCCACTCCCTAGTTGATTTTATTTTAGACATAGGGTCTAGACTCCCTAGTTGCCTTTTCCAACATAGGGTCTCCACTCCCTAGTTGATTTTATTTTAGACATAGGGTCTCCACTCCCTAGTCTCTTTTCCAACATAGGGTCTCCACTCCCTAGTTGATTTTATTTCATACATAGGGTCTCTATTCCCTAGTTTCTTTCCCAACATAGGGTCTTTACTCCCTAGTTGATGTTTCCAACATAGGGTCTCCACTCCCTAGTTGATTTTATTTTAGACATAGGGTCTCCACTCCTTAGTCTCTTTTCCAACATAGGGTCTACACTCCCTAGTTGATGATTATTTTAGACATAGGGTCTCCACTCCCTAGTCGATTTTCCAACATAGGGTCTCCACTCCCTAGTTGATGTTTTTAGACATAGGATCTCCACTCCCTAGTCTATTTTTTTTTTCAACATAGGGTCTCCACTCCCTAGTTGATTTGATCTTAAATGCAGGGTACATCACTCCCCAATATCTTTGACAATATAGGGGATCCCATTCCCTGGCCACATTTTTCCAATATAAGGTACACCAATCCTTAGTTGAGACATCCTTTTGACAATAAAAGAACGCCATCCAAAGAAAACGACTTTTTCAGGTTACACCACTCCCGACCTTTTATTGCTTTCAATAAAGAAGTAGTTTAGAATTTTGTTACAATAACTCATGAAATTTTCCTAGTGCAAACTGGGGCAGAAAAATTTCATTCGTTTGTTTGTTTTGGTGTCTGAGTAGGTTTTACCTCGAGGCACAGGGTTCGAGATGACCAAAATAAGAAGTTTCAATTAATAATAAAAGAAAAGAAAAAATAAGTGAATCCAAAATGCAAAAGCAATTGAAAAGATATGGAATGCTCAAGACATGACTGAAGCCACGAGCATTGGAGTCCCGTTTTGATTAGATGAAGGTATAGAACAATGAACTAGAACCTACAGCTAGCGAGCATCAAGGTTTAGATCAGAGTCTGCATGAAGAACCAGTCAAGACTCAAGATCAAGTTTCTGAAGACTCATAGATAGGAATCTTGTAACTCATAACTGATAGGCTTGTTTAGTTTCTTTTTTATTTTGATATAATAGCAGGACCGCGGACCGGAGCCTCGATGGAACCTCACTTGACTCCTCAACTCATCATTCCACCATTCTCTTTGAACTACACACGACTTGATTCCCCTATAACCGGAGATATGTAGGTTGTCCAAAACCAGGACTCGGTTGCACCCCATCTTTTATTTCTTTTCCTTTTGAATAATGGTTTGGTCAAAAATTAGTCACAAGGCTCACCTAGTCTTTGCCTAAAAACTCTTCATATTTCCAAGCAAAGAGGGGCAACTTTGAGCACCTAATTTTTGACTATATTTGAATTTTTATCACCTTCTACTATGTAAATACTTTCAGAAATTTAATATATATTTTTTTAGCTTTGTTACATTTTTTATATAGGGTAAAAATTAATAATAATTTAAAAGGTCAATTATTAATATTAGTATTATTAAATTTTAATTCTTTTTCTTTATTTATAAATAAAATGAATTAAAAAACCAAAAATAAATAAAAATTAATTATTATTATTTTATTTTTTTAAAATTGCGGATGTAAATTTAAAAAATAGTAAAAGTAAAAATATAAAATTTAAAAGTAAAAGTAAAAGTAGGTAGATATTGTTTAATATAAAAAATGAAAGTGCAAAATTAAAACAATAAAAGTAAAAGAATGTCGTAATTTAAAAAAATAAAAAGTAAAATAAAGTTGGAATTAAAAAATAAAAGTAAGGGTATCTGATTTTTTTAATTAAATTAAAATTAAGTAGAAAATTAAAAAAAGAAAAGTAAAATAAGTGGAAAATAAAAAAAGAAAAGTAAAATAAGTGGGATTTTAAATATAATAAAATTTTAAAAAGTAAGAAATTTAAAAATAAGAGTAAAGGAAAGTGGGGAATTATTGTTTTTAAAAAATAAGAAAAATGGGAAGTGAAAATTCTTTTTAATTAAAAAACAAATCTAAAAATTCCGAAAAAAAATTCTATAAATAGAAGAGAAATGTGAGGGGGAAAAGGGAGAGAGAAATAAAAAAGAGGGAGGAGGGAATTGAGAGAAATTTATTTTCTTCTTTTAGGATAAGGGAATTTCTACTTGTGTCATTCTTTCTTCGTCTTTCTTTCGAAAAAACTAGCAACTTCACCACCCAAAAACAACCTTTAAACCTCATAGAACAGCCCTTTTAATACCATAAATTACCATCCAAACCCAGTCGAAACAGTGAGGTTTTTAGTTGAGGTCGTCGGCGAGTTTCGATGCTCCGTTTGAGGTCTTGCGTGCGGTCTGAATGAGTTTAAGATTCAAAGTTGTAAAATCGTAAAGTTTCAGGTTCAACTTTTGAGGCACACTTCTTATCTTGTTTTGATTAATGATATGAGTTGCTTCTTTTTCTTTTGGTGTTCTTTGGTGTTCATTTATATCTTGAATGAATGAAATTATTCTCTGTTAAACATGCCATTTTTTAGCTTCCCTTTGTATATTTATTTTAGTTCATTAGCATGTTCTCTTAAAAAGGGGTTCATCCATGAATGGTTTAATAAAATTTGCTAATTGATAAGTGAGTTGTGATTGTTTATAAAAATAAAAAAAATTATTGAAATGGAAGCTCAAGCAATGTTATGTCTCTATTTGGTTATTTAGTCATTCATGTGTTAATAAATGAGCTTTAGTAGTTTCATCTTTGTTTTAAATTAAGCTGTCAATTGTCTAAAGTATAGAGTTAAGTTGTTAAACAAGTTTAACTAGAATTATGTCACTGGTGAAGATCCAATGTTTGGGCCTAGACACATGGGTTGTTGAAGGAAGTGGAGTTACGAGGTTACTATAAGCTAATGAAGAAAGTTATTTTATTTTTGGGCCAAAACTTGAAATCTGCTAGGCCCATTAATCTCATACAATGGCCCCTTTTTTGTAGTTCTTGAATATTTAATTTAATCTATTTCATGCTTTTCTACAATGACATACTCTTATGCCTTTACAAATCTCAAATTAGTTTAAGACAAATAATTCATAAACTTCGTAGCTTGCTTTAGGCACGATTATTACATTATTGTGGCCATGGGTACGATTCCCGTGGCATGGTCACGATACGTAAATCCCAATTCAAGTGCGCGTTTCACGCGACTTGACCATAACTTCAAATAATAGTAATAAACATTTTGTAAATCGCGGGTGCGTTTCACGTGGCGCGGTTTGCAATGTGTACCAAACGACAAGTGTACGACATCGTAACTTGTTCAAGAAATAACTCCATAAATACTAAAAATCAATTTAAATACATAATTAAAAGCAGTCAAAGGTAAAATGCACAATAGGTTTAAAACAGGAAATAAATCAGAAATTAAAAAGTAAAAAAAAATAATTAAAAAAATCGGATAATTAGGCCAAGTATTAATTGTTAAGCGACCGTGCTAAAACTACGGAACTCGGGAGTGCCTCACACCTTCTCCTGGGTTAACAGAATTCCTTACTCGGTCTTCTGTGTTCACGGACCATAAATAGAGTCAATTTCCTTGATTTGGGATTTTAAAATAAATCAGTGACTTGGGACACCATAAATTAATCCAAGTGGCGCTTCTGAATAAATAAATAATCCTATTTCGAATAATGTCACTTAAATTGGAAAAACTTCATATCCCCTATTCCCTCGGGAAAAAGGAGGTGTGACAACGCAGTCTGATTGGTTCCCACTAATAGGGAGAGGATTAGGAGGTTCATTGATGGCCTCATATATCAGCAGCGGTTACTTATGACTAGGGAGAGAGTATTTGGTGCTACTTTTGATGAGGTAGTGGACATTGCTCGGCAGATAGAGATTGTTCGTAGCCAGGAACGTGGAGAGAGATAGGCTAAGAGGCCTTGTGGTCCGGGTGATTACAGCGGTGTTCCTTCAGGGGGTCAGTTTCACCGTGGTAGGGGTCGTTCTTACAGACCCGCTCAGACGGGTCATCCAGCTCATCGTGGTGCATCAGCTAGCCATGGTTCTTACAGTGCTCACTCAGGCCAGTCTTTATTCAGTGCACTACCAGCGCAGAGTTCTCATCATGCCTTGTCCACACAGGCTTTTGCAGGTCATTCCTAGGGTTATTAGGAGCAGTAGTTCCGTCAGAGGAAGGGTTATTTCGAGTGCGGAGAATTTCGTCATTTCAAGAGAGAGTGTCCTAGGCTGTTGAGTGGGGTTTCACAGCAGAGTTCTCGACCAACGGCACCAGCACCAACAGTTACACCACCCGCCCTGCCATCTCGGGGTGGGGGTCAGGCAGCTAGGGGTGGCCTAAGAGGGGGAGGCCGATCAGTAGGCGAGCAGGCTCGATTCTATGCTTTTCCTGCCTGGCCAGATGTTGTTGCCTTAGATGCAGTGATCATAGGTATTGTTTCAGTGTGCCACGGAGAGGCTTCTATATTATTTGACCCTGGTTCCACTTATTCATATGTATCATCATATTTTGCTCATTATCTGGATATGCCTTGTGAGTCCTTAGTTTCACATATTTGTGTATCTACACCGGTGGGCAATATTATTACTGTGGATGGTGTGTATCGATCGTGTGTGGTAACTATTGGGGAACTGGAGACTAGAGATGATCTCTTATTACTCGGTATAGTTGATTTCGATGTAATCATGGGTATATATTGGTTGTCTCCATGTCATGCTATTCTGGACTGTCACGCAAAAATCGTGATGTTGATGATGTCGGGGTTGCCAAAGGTTGAATTGAAGGGTTCTCTAGATCTTGTTCCTAGCATTGTAATTTCTTATTTGAAGGCCCAACGTATGGTTGGAAAGGGATGCTTGTCATATTTGGCCTTTGTGAGAGATGTTGATGCACATGCTTCTATTATTGATTCAATACCGGTCGTGCGAGACTTTCCGGATGTATTTCCTGTAGACCTACCGGGTATGCCACCCGACAGGGATATTGATTTCGGTATTGACTTGGTGCAGGGCACTCAGCCCATTTCTATTCCTCCGTATTGTATGGCACCAGCTGAGTAAAAAGAATTGAAAGAGAAACTTCAGGAACTCCTTGAAAAGGGGTTTATTAGGCCTAGTGTGTCACCTTAGAGTGCACCGGTTCTGTTTGTGAAAAAGAAAGATGGTACTATGCGGATGTGCATTGATTATAGGCAGTTGAACAAAGTTACAATCAAGAATAAATATCCATTATCGCGTATTGATGATTTATTTGACCAGCTTTAGGGAGCGAGGGTGTTCTCCAAAATTGATTTGAGGTCTGGGTATCACCAATTAAAAATTCGGGATTCGGATATTCTAAAGACGGCATTCAGGACTCGTTATGGCCACTATGAATTTCTCGTGATGTCTTTTGGGCTAACCAATGCCCCAGCAGCATTTATGCATTTGATGAATAGTGTATTTTAGCCATATCTTGATTTATTTGTCATGGTATTCATTGATGATATTCCGGTGTACTCACGTAGCTAGGAGGAGCATGCACGACACTTGAGTATTGTATTACAGAGGCTGAGAGAGGAGAAACTTTATGCCAAATTCTCTAAGTGTGAGTTCTGGCTTAGTTCGGTGGCATTCTTGGGACATATAGTGTCCATTAAAGGCATTAAGGTAGATCCGAAGAAAATAGAGGCAGTTCAGAATTGGCCCAGACCATCCTCAATTACTGAGATTCGGAGTTTTCTCGGCTTGGCTGGTTATTATCGTCGTTTCGTATAGGATTTCTTGTCTATTGCATCGCCTATGACTAAATTAACCGGAAAGGTGCTCCGTTCAGGTGGTCGGATGAATGTGAAGAGAGCTTTCAGAAATCCAAGACAGCTTTGACTACATCTCCAGTATTGGTGTTGTCTACAGGTTCAGAGTTTTATACTGTGTATTGTGGCGCGTCGCGGATTAGTCTCGGCGCAGTACATATGCAAGATAGTAGGGTTATTTCCTATGCATCCAGACAGTTAAAGGTACATGAGAAGAATTATCCAGTCCACGATCTTGAGTTAGCAGCTATTGTTCAAGCCTTGAAAATTTGGCGGCATTACTTGTACATTGTCTAGTGTAAGGTATATACCGATCATCGGAGTCTACAACATTTGTTTAAACAGAAGGATCTTAACTTGCGCCAGCGAAGGTGGTTGGAGTTGCTTAAGGATTATGATATCACCATTCTCTATCATCCCGAAAAGGCCAATGTGGTGGTCGATGCCTTGAGTCGTAAGGCAGAGAGTTTGGGCGGCTTAGCATACTTACCGGTAGAAGAGAGGCCTTTAACCTTGGAGGTTCAGGCCTTGGCTAATCAGTTTGTTAGATTGGATGTTTTCGAGCCGAATCGAGTTTTGGCCTGTGTGGTTTCTCGGTCTTCTTTCTATGATTGCATCAAAGAGCGCCAGTATGATGATCCACATCTGCTTGTCCTTAAGGGCACGGTTCAGCACAGTGATGCCAAGGAAGTCAGTATTGGAGATGACGGTGTATTACAGATGCAGGGCAGGCTATGTGTACCTAATGTAGATGGTTTGCGTGAGCTGATTCTCCAGGAATCTCACAGTTAGCGGTACTCTATTCATCCAGGTGCCGCGAAGATGTATAAGGATTTGAGAATGCACTATTGGTGGAGGCGGTTGAAGAAAGATATAGTTGGGTTTGTATCTCGGTGTTTAAATTGTCAACAGGTAAAGTACGAGCACCAGAGACCAGGGGGATTGCTACAGAGACTTGAAATTCCGGAGTGGAAGTGGGAGCGTATTACCATGGACTTCGTAGTTGGACTCCCACGGACTTTGAGAAAGTTTGATGCTATTTGGGTGATAGTAGATCGGTTGACCAAATCTACACATTTTATTCCGGTCGGTACTAATTATTCTTCGGAGCGGTTGGTTGGGATTTATATTCGCGAGATTGTTCGCCTACACGATGTGCCGGTGTCCATTATTTCAGATCGGGGTACGCAGTTTACCTCACAGTTTTGGAGGGCAGTGCAGCGAGAATTGGGCACACAGGTTCAATTGAGTACAACATTTCACCCTCGGACAGATGGAGAGTCTGAGCGTTCTATTCAGATATTGGAGGATATGCTACGCGCTTGTGTCATTGATTTTGGGGGTTCTTGGGATCAATTTCTGCCACTTGCAGAGTTTGCTTACAATAATAGCTACCAGTAAAGCATTCAGATGGCTCCATATGAAGCTTTATATGGGAGACGGTGTCGGTCTCCGGTGGGTTGGTTTGAGCCTGGTGAGGGTAGACTATTGGGTACTGACTTCGTTCAGGATGATTTAGATAAGGTCAAAGTAATTCAAGAACGGCTTCGCACAGCACAGTCTAGACAAAAGAGTTATGCCGACAGGAAGGTTCGTGATATTGTTCACATGGTTGGGGAGAAGGTTCTGCTTAAGATTTCACCCATGAAGAGTGTGTTGAGGTTCGGGAAAAAGGGCAAGTTGAGCCCTCGGTATATTGGGCCTTTTGAGATACTTAAGATAATTGGGGAGGTGGCTTATAAACTTGCTTTTCCACCTATTCTATCAGGTGTTCATCCCGTGTTCCATGTATCCATGCTCCGAAAGTATGTCGGGGATCCGTCTCACATTCTGGATTTTAGTACAGTACACCTGGACGGTAATTTGACTTATGATGTGGAGTCGGTGGCTATTTTAGACCGGCAGGTTCGAAAGCTGGGGTCAAAGAACATAGTATCAGTGAAGGTGCAGTGGAGAGGCCAGCCAGTCAGAGAAGCTACTTGGGAGATGGAGCAAGAGATGCATAACAAATATCCACACTTATTTGAGACTCCAGGTATTATTCTAAACTCGTTCGAGGAAGAACGTTTGTTTAAGAAGGGGAGAATGTAATGACCCGGCCAGTCATTTTGAATATTATAACCTTATTTCCCCATTTACTGTTCATTTTATGACTTGCTATTGATTTATGACTTATCGGGTTAGTTGGTTCGGGTCGGAAGGAATTCGAAGTGAAATGAGACACTTAGTCTCATAATTAAAAAATTATTAAGTTAAAAAAGTGGACCAGATATGGACCTATATGTAAACAACCTCGGATTCGAATTCTAATAATTCCAATAGCTCTGTATGGTGATTTCGGACTTAGGAGTGTGTCTCGAAGAATATTTGGAGGTCCGTAGAGGAATTAGACTTGAAATGCCGAAAGTTAAATTTTTGGAAAGTTTGACCGAGGGGTTGACTTTTTGACATCGGGGTCAAAATCCGATTCTGAAAATTTTAATAGGTATGTTATGTCATTTATGACTTGTGTGCAAAATTTGAGGTCAATCGGACGTGATTTAATAGGTTTCGGCGTTATTTATAGAAATTAGAAATTTCAAAGTTCAATAGGCTTGAATTGGGGCGTAATTCATGGTTTTAGCGTTGTTTGAGGTGATTTGAGGATTCGACTAAGTTCTTATGATGTTTTAGGACTTGTTGGTACATTTGGTTGAGGTCTCAGGGGCCTCGGGTGAGTTTCGGATGGTTAATGGATCAGATTCGGACATAGAAGAAATAGCTGAAGTTTCTGCCCTCTGCTGCAATCGCACCTGCGGAAATTCCATCGCAGAAGCGAGCCTGGCAAGCACAGATGCGCAAATGGTCTGTGGGGCAGTGGTCGCAGGTGCAAGGGAAATTTTGCACCTGCGTGAGCGCAGATGCGGAGGGGCACGCGCATAAGCGGCTTGCGCAGAAGCGCAAATAGGCGCGCAGATGCGGGACTTCTTCCGCACGTGCGGTTGGCACAGAAGCGGCCAAGTTTCCGCAGATGCGAAAATTCCTGGACAGTACAAAAACAGAGGGGTTCCGAGCTTTTGCCATTTTGGGACATTTCAAGCTCGGGTTGCGCGATTTTGAGCAAGGTTTTCATGGGAAAACTTGAGGTAAGTCCCTTGTGATCATTTCTACTCCATAATATTGAATTATCATCGAATAATCCGACTAGATTACATGATTTTGAGGTGTAAATCGGAGATTGAAACTTAGAAATTTGGAAATAAGATTTATAGATTTGAGGGTCGAGTTGAGGTCGAATTTTATTAAAATTGGTATGGGTAGACTCATGGTTGAATGGGATTTCGGATTTTGTAACTTTTGTCGGGTTCCGAGACGTGGGCCCTACAGGCTATTTTTTAGCTAAACTTTCAGATTTTAATGAAAAATTAGTATTTTCTTATGGAATTAATTTCAATAAATTTTATTGACTGAAACGAATTATCTGTGACTAGATTCGAGGCATTCGGATGCCGATTTGCGAAGCAAAGGCATAGCAGAGTAAAGAGTTTCACGTTTTAAGGTAAGTAACAGTTTTAAATCTGGTCCTGAGGGTATTAAACCCCGGATTTTGGTATCATGTGATCATTTTGGAGGTGACGTACATGCTAGGTGACGGGCGTGTGAGCGTACACCGAGGGGATTATGACTCGGTCCGTCCCGAGAAACTGTAAAGTTAAATAATTTGTTGTTAGCTATATGCTCTTTATGTGTTAATAAAACTTTGACTGTAAATCATGTTAGAAATTATGCTTAGACTACATGATAGTATTGTTGGGACCCATAGAGGTCGCGTACTTGTTGAATTGCATGCTAAATGCTATATGTACTCAGTCTCAGTTTTTTCCTTGTACATTTTATCTCAATCTCTGTTATTATTATTGATACATCATATCATTATTGTTTGGGCTGATTTCATGATTAATGAGAGCCCGAGAGACTGGAGAGATTTATGATTGAGAGAGGCCGAGGACCTGATTGTGAGATATTGATAGCACGTGAGTTGGCCGTGCAGATCCTTATATTATACGATAGCACGTGAGTTGGTCGTGCAGCACGTGAGTTAGCTATGCGGATCCTTATATTATACTATAGCACGTGAGTTGGTCGTGCAGCACGTGAGTTGGCCGTGCGGATCCAGATATTTATATTATGGCACGTGAGTTGTCCGTGCAGATTATAGCGCTTGGGCCGTAGGAGCCCCTCCGGAGTCTGTACACCCCCAATGAGAGCGGGTACCCATTGAGAGTGAGTGATGAGGGTTGGGAGCCCAGGGAGTGATTGTTATCCTAAGAGATTGTACTTGATTTTCATTTGTTGTTACACTTAGTTGCTATCTGTCATTGTTTTGAAATCTCTGAAAGATTGTTCATATACGGATTACATGAACATGAACTGTATAAAAATTGATTTGACATTAAACTGCCAGATTTGATAGCATATCTATTCTTTGGTGGAATTATTGGAAATGAACTATAACTGTGTAGCTCGTTTCTATCTTCAGTTCCTTATTTATTATTGTTACTTGCTGAGTTGGTTGTACTCATACTACACCCTGCACTTTGTGTTCAGATTCAGGTATTCCCGGACATAGCGGGTGTTGATTCTTTTGCGCGGTTGATTTTCAGGAGATTTTGAGGTAGCTGCCGTGTTCCGCAGACCTTGTCTCTCCTTCTCTGTCTCTTTGTTTACTGTATTTGGTCTCAGACTATTATAGGCTATATTTTCCAGACTTGTATTCACATTAGATGCTCATGTACTCAGTGACACCAGGTTTTGGGGAGTGTTTGTATTGTATTTAAATATTATATTTTCAACCTTAAAGAGGAGTTTTGGTTATTAAGATTTTCGGCTTGGCTAATATCGAGATAGGCGTCATCACGATAGGTTGAAATTTTGGGTCGTGACATTACATGTATCGCGACATACCCTATTTTCTTAACTTTTTGACAGTAGATAAGCTTATGTTTTCTATTAATTATGCACTTGCCATACTTTTTCTATTAATTATCCACTTGATTTATGTTATTAATGGTGCCATGGTGGGACTCAGAAAAAAGGGCCTCTTAACCAAGTGCTATCAATAATTAAACATCGAAAGCCACTAGACTATTAGTCCGAAAGAGCATTTTGTTTTCTAAAGATAATTTGAAAATAATTAACGAAGTAATAATCGTAATTATAAGAGATCAATAAGTCCAACTGGACAGTATTTGAAGAAGACAACAACTTGGAATGGTGAAACTACTGTTTGAATATCTCTTTAATTATTGAACTGTCATTTCCAAAATATAAATAAATTAATACTCAAGAATGAGAATCAGTAGATAAATGTTATACTACTAATAATCTTTTACTCCTATGTCAACGATTTTGCTTATTATTGTCAGGAGTAGTCGCATATAAGTCATGTAGTATGCATCATTATTCAATAAAGCCGAGAAGGATCCAAGATTTTAACTTGAGAGTCTCAACCAGAACACTAAAAAATACCGAGATACAATGATGTACTTGAAAATGTTTTAAAAGCCGCCTATAAAGAATGATTTCCATGTTTTGACTTAGTATGACCTTTAACGAGCTACTAATAGTTTATCTTAATCTTGGCCCTACCATTTTAAATTTTCGGATCTGGGCACTCTAGAATGTTATCAAGACTATTTCTTTTCATTTCTTTTTTTGGTATAAGATTTAAGACTTTAATAATAACAATTTAAAAGAAAAAACAAAAATGACACGATAATCCAAATGCACTCTTGATTGAAGAATGAAAACATCATGGGTAAGAAAAAGTACAATATATGTGATCGATCGATCGTTATTCAGATCATAGCCACTTCAAGAAAACAAATTACAAGAAATGCGTGTAACTAAGACAAATTAAAGACAATGACCATCTTCAAGCAAACTAAACAAGAAAGTGTTGGCTAACTCCACTCATGAATCTACTTAGCCACTTCATGAGTACTTGTAGGCATCTCCAATGGGAAATTTGTTGTTTCATTGTGAGCACTTCCATAAGGACAGAACATAACCTTATAATCTGTAGTCCAACTTGTGCAAGTAAATGTACTTGTTGGATCATCTTGAGGATAACTATAGGCGTCAGGACATCTTTGTTTGAACCATCTTGATAACTCAGTAGGACCACATGGTCCTTGTGTGCAACAATATTGTTGTCCTCCAAATGTTGTACATGGATTGTTACATCCTCCAGGTACCCTAAGTGAACCAGGGCATTCACCATTTATATTGGCTGTGCATTGAATTCCGTGACATTTTCCAGGACCAGGCTTAGTCGGGCCAAAAGACATAGGAATGTTGAATCCATCGATAACAGAAATGTCCCAGAAATCTAAGTTGCTGAATTGGTTCAACGCGTATTCGGCTAAGGTATTTGGTGGTTTACCCCATCCTTTGCATTCTAAGACTCCACCACAATCACCGGTTTGGCACCAACCTCTACCAGCACCATCAAAATTGCAATTAGTACGACCCCATATACGTGCCATTTTAGTACCAGGTGGTGCCCAGAACCACCAACTTTGACCTCGTTCGAGACGTCGGCCACCGCCTACAGGGGTTGCCGCCGCCCAGACGGTGTATGGGCAATTGTTATGGACTTCAAATACGCCGGAAGCATAAGTATAAGTCACAAAGGCAAGGAGGAAGAACACTAAAAAAGTTGTCAAGTGACTCATTTTAGTGGACTTTTTAGTAAGAAAATTGGTGTTGATATATTGACATTTGAGTTAAGGGGCTTTATATAGGGGTGTGGCGGCTTTTTGCACTATAGACAATAATCATATATATATTGGCACTTGATATATTATATTAATAAAAGAATAATCTTGAAAGATGCCTGGCGGCTATTCGTAGGAGCCTGACAATTATTATGAACATTAGAAGCTAATTTGTATAACATATTGGTCTACATTTATCAAATGCAGAACTATATTTTTCCTTAAAATGAAAAATAGAATCGTAACAATTGTTAAGTCAAAATCAGACTAACTAATATATGAACTTGATCTGTAAATGGTCAATAATTTGGGGAATTCCAAATTGAAGATCCAACCCACCCCATTTGCTTAACCTTTTTTTGATTGTAGATGCATATACGTTTTCTATTAGTTATCCACTTGATATATGTTAGAATTCTTGATCGAATTTCTTGATTATAAATCTTTCATTTATGAAGACTTGGTAATGCAGAGTGGGTAATAATTAGGCAAATATGTATTCATTAAATTGATAATATATTGTATCATTTAACCAGGGTTATTAAGCTATATATTATATATGTGTGTGTGAAGACTAATGGTGTGCATTCATAAATTTAGTGTAAACACAGCCGACTGGAAATAAGTATTTTACTCAGTGACTCCAACAGCAAATGTAGTGGAAAGATTGAAACCGGCTGCAAAGCTCATCTCCAAATTCCACAAAGCTAACTTGTGCGCACAGTCATCTCCAAATTCCATAAACTAGTGCTAGTTATAGCTAATTTTAAATGAAATTAAGTAGCTAGGGATACCTATAGTAATAATTGCAGGTAAAATTATGATTTCAGTTCGAAGGATGTACTGGATAACTATTTTGTCTTAGTATATTTTCGCCATTCAATAGCTTGTAAAAAACGTGAAGTAAAAGTAGTGAAAAATAGTGGAATATGAACCGACTGAACAAAATGTATTACTTGAAGGCTGTATATCTTGTTTTACGGAAGCGGATCAAGTATTTCAATTAAATAGGCTCTGAATCTTAAAATAATATTTTCAAGTGCTTATAGTTATAATTGTGTTCTAGATATAATATTTGTACATACTTAATAAATTTCTTAATATAAATATATTATTTAAACAAAAATTACTTGGCTCAACCCATGTTTGGGTTTCTAGCTCAGTCCATCTTGTTTTATAGTGGATATTATCGGTGGCATATTATTTCAATTGGACATATTAGCGTGACAAAGTTTGCTCGTGATCATTATCACCAAATAAATTATTTAGCTTCTATATATGTGTGTGCATAATATTAAGTGTCACTTGTCAGGCCTTCACATTTAGCCGCCTAGCTCTACCTTTACCAAAGCATCTTTCATGATTATTCCTTTATTAATATTAATATAATAATAATATATCAAGTGCCAAAATATAAAGAATATGATTAATGTCCATAGTGCAAAAAGCCGCCATACCACTATATAAACCCTCTTAACTCAAATGTCAACACATCCAACAACCAATCTTCTTACTAAAATGTCCACTAAAATGAGTCACTTGACAACTTGTTTAGTAATCTTCCTTCTTGCCTTTGTGACTTATACTTATGCTTCCGGCGTATTTGAAGTCCATAACAACTGCCCATACACCGTCTGGGCGGCGGCAACCCCTGTAGGCGGTGGCCGACGTCTCGAACGAGGTCAAAGTTGGTGGTTCTGGGCACCACCTGGTACTAAAATGGCACGTATATGGGGTCGTACTAATTGCAACTTTGATGGTGCTGGTAGAGGTTGGTGCCAAACCGGTGATTGTGGTGGAGTCTTAGAATGCAAAGGATGGGGTAAACCACCAAATACCTTAGCCGAATACGCGTTGAACCAATTCAGCAACTTAGATTTCTGGGACATTTCTGTAATTGATGGATTCAACATTCCTATGTCTTTTGGTCCGACTAAGCCTGGCCCTGGAAAATGTCACGGAATTCAATGCACAGCCAATATAAATGGTGAATGTCCTGGTTCACTTAGGGTACCTGGAGGATGTAACAACCCATGTACAACATTTGGAGGACAACAATATTGTTGCACACAAGGACCATGTGGTCCTACAGAGTTGTCAAGATGGTTCAAACAAAGATGTCCAGATGCCTATAGTTATCCTCAAGATGATCCAACAAGTACATTTACTTGCACAAGTTGGACTACAGATTATAAGGTTATGTTCTGTCCTTATGGAAGTGCTCATAATGAAACAACAAATTTCCCATTGGAGATGCCTACAAGTACTCTTGAAGTGTCTAAGTAGATTCATGAGTGGTGTTAGCCATCTCTTTCTTGTTTAATTTGCTTGCATTTTTGGTCATTGTTTTTACTTTGTCTTAATTACACACGTTTCTTGTAATTTGTTCTCTTGAAAGTGGCTATGATCTGAATAACGATCGGTCGATCACATATTGTAATTTGATAATACATCCAAAGGAAGCTCCAAAGTAGTTTCATTTTAGTAATCTCTATTCTCTAAGACCAGGTATAGCTATAACTGGAAGATATAGAATTCATATGTATTAGTAAAAGAGTCCATCAGTCCATGTTAATTCGTAGATAGGCCCAACTCGTATATATCAATGGCACCAGGGGTGTCAATGATTCAGTTCTGCCGGTTATTTTATAAAATATGTACCATACCAATTTTTCGGTTATTCTATATATCATGTATAACCAACATTAAACCTTTCGAAACCGTCCCAATCATGTCGGTTTCTCTTCGGTATCGGTATCGGTACGGTTTGGTTAATTTTCGGTATTTTTTAAAATATCATGTAAAAGTCTGTAAAAGTAAAATGCAATAATATATATACTTTTATTGTACTTAGCACAACTCTCTAGACAGTTCTATTGTTTAAATGATGAATTAAGAAAATATGAAAGATCGTCATATTATAGATCCATCAACTACTTTACAACAACGTTAAAGAAACTAAGCAAAGACAAAGAAAAAATAAGCAAAGACAAAGAAAAAATAAATCACACGAGTAGTAAAATATTAACAAGTTGGGACTCAAGAATAAAGTTTATAGAAGATTAAATATTTACAAAGATAAATCTAAATCATACAAAAGGAAACATATTCAATACATTGTAGTTTGCCACTCATAATCGCTAGAATACTTTCTGTCTTGCTAGTGAATATGCTCGAAATAATTTAGTTTCAGTAGGAGTAACATAATAGGTTTGGGCATTAGGATTTTGATTTTAATTACTTGTTGGATTGTAATCATTTTATAATTTCAAAGGTTAAGGAAACATTTAATGATCTATTTTTTTAAAACTTAGTATATAAATATATTTTTCACATGTAAATTTATTCGGTACGGTTCGGTATTTTTTTCGGTTTATTTTCATAAAATAAAAAACCTACCCTAATTATCGGTACGGTTATAGATTTATATAAAAACCTACGGTTTTATTAAAAGAAACCTAAAAATCGGTTCGGTGTGGTAGGTTCGGACGATTTAGTTGGTTTTTAAATATCCATTGACACCCCTAGATGGCACAATACGATAATAAACTACAAGTCAACAACCACTGCAAAGCAGGACATAGTGACAAATTGATAAATGTATATTTTTAGCAGCTTCCAAAAATAACAGTCGAAAAATATATATTTTTTTGTATATATGTGTATTATACACATATAAATATATTGTTTATATATATATTTTTACTAACAAATATAATTAATTTAGGCCGACCGGCCAGTTTTGTATTTTGTCTATGACAAATCATTGAGCTATAGCCCATATTCAACAATGCCTATATTGGTACTATATTAGTCACCTGAAAAAGTGAAAATGACACCATGTAGTCACTGGTAAGCATGTTGTTTAAAATATATCAACAGTTTATAATATATTTAAAATTAGCCAATTTCGCTCAAATTTCAGGACATGGCGTCCTAGAGTTTAAACCTCAAAGTTTAAACTTCAGGACATTATGTTCTGAAGTTCGAAAATTGTGTGCAAAAGTTTGAATTTTATGTCCTGAATTTAAATTAATAGTTTAGAAATTCAGGACTCTTAGTCCTGAATTTTAAATTAGCAGCTTAAAAATTCAGGACACTAAGCCCACTCAAAATATTTAGTCCTGAAATTTAGATGAATTAACTAATCTTTAAATATATTATAAATTAATGAATATATTTTAAAGAACGGATTTAAAAGTGGCTATTGCTGAAGTTTGCCCCTGAAGGAGACGGCCACACCTATATACGTCTTTTGTAAGTAGGGCACACGACAAAATTAGTCAACTTTATGGCATTACATCAATCTATTGTTTGGATTAACATTTCCCCAGTCTCAATCCGATCATATTGTTTCCTCTTTAAGGCAATGGAGTCGACTCAAAGCAGTACGCTAGCTTGAAACACAATCTTCACCCAATTCGAGCTACAGAAAGTTGTATCTTATTGCACCACTTCTTCAATAATAGACATGTATAATTACGGGTAAATATTTATTCGGATATTTACATTAAATCATATCAACTTATCATTGTAAAGTAATTTCATTAGAAGAAAATATATATTAATTAACCAGATTTTAATTACATGATAAAGTTTATATGCAAAAAATATCATGCATTTATTAGTTTATTGTTAATATTAGTTTTTTATTTTACGGTTAGGTGTATACTTTACCCTTCACTTCTCTTGGTATTAGGTAAGCTAAGAAAATTAAATAAACGCAACTAGAGGGAAATTGCGTGTGAGTTTTGCTTATTTCTCTTGACACTCCATTCTCCATAGCTGACCAAATTAACATGTGCTTTGTTTCACTCCCTGACCCCCAACCCCACCCCAAAAAAAATTCCCTTTTTACATTAATTAATAAACAGATTTTAAAGGCTATTTAAAATGAACTTTAACCAGACTTGACCAATCGTATAAAATGGAGAAGAAATTAAAGAGAAGATCCAAAAGAAGTGGATTTCTTAAGAATAATAATTAAAAAAAAAAGTAATATACACTAATAGTGTAAAATATTTTTAATGGTAATTTAACCTATTATAATAAATTATATATAATTGTTATCAGATTACTAATTAATATTTATTTGTAATTACCTTTTAATAACCTGATTTTGCAAATCTATTAAATCGTCAATATATAAAACCTAAATAATAAAAGAAATTAAAATAAAGAGACACCATGTGATTTTCCATATCTAGATCCACAACTCATATGAATATACTTATCACACCAGATCGCTATTACATCCGACCGGTCACCACCAATCAAGGAGCTCACCCGGCCGGTTCAAGTTATAATCAACCCGGTCTTACCCCACGTAAACCGGTATCCTTTTCGCGCGTATAAAACACCGGCTTTTCCTCTCAAAGCAGAATCTCATCGTACAGTACCAAAAAAAGAACCAGCCTTTTGTCCTAAACTTGTCTGTATTTAGAATCTGCATTTTTTTTCCTCGGGATCTGTGATATTTTTCATTGAAAATGGCGCGAGGAAAACTTGAAGTACTTCTCGTTGGGGCTAAAGGCCTCGATAATACTGATTTTCTCAGTAAGTGATCTGCAATATTATTTGATTCGTCAATTTCCTTTTTGTTTTTGCGGTTTTTGTTCTGATCAGTTGAATTGGATGTGGGTTTCTATTCTTCTCCTTAGAATTTGCTGGAAAAATTAATATAAAAAAAATAGTAGAAAAATCTAGTCTTTAAAAAGTTTAAATTCACCATACCATAACTGATCATATGATCCAGGAGATTTATTTCAATGGATGTACAAAAGACGTCGAATTTGTATTTTGGATCTTAGTCTTGCTGATGTTTAGTGAACTAGTCAAGTTAAAAAGTAAAATCATTTTAACAATTTCATTATAATATTTGATTTGATGATTTCTTGATCAAACTACTTTTTGCATTAGTATTTTAATATCTTTATTCTACAGTAAACTAGTAAATTTAAATCTAGCTCATGCCTAGTCAAATAGTGTCAAATAAAATGGACTCAAAGGAACAATCGATTGAACATTCTTCTTGGTCATTTGACTTCAATTTGGTAAGAGTGATTAGTCTCCTTTTGGACTTCCCGACGCGAATCTGGATTTAGTCGGCCCTATGTTGATAAAGTGGTAAACTAAGTATTAAAAATGGACGATCGTTTCTTAAAAAGAGAATATTTATTCAGATCATATTCGCCTATTGCCTTTTTCTTAATTTATCAATTTGCTATATTTTACTTGTTTAAATGTATTATATGGTGATACAGATAATATGGATCCATATGTGGTTCTAACTTGTCGATCTCAGGAGAAAAAAAGCAGCGTTGCATCAGGTACAATGTCATAATCTTTGGTTAAGCGTCTTAATATTATTAATTTCACATTTATTAAGAAAAAAATGAAGTTTGATTAATATAATTTATGATGATCTTGATGTTGGATTTTCCATAGGGAAGGGATGTGAACCTGAATGGAATGAAACATTTGTTTTCTCTATTTCTGAGGGTGTTGAAGAACTGTTCTTGAAGATAATGGACAGTGATTCTGTAGGTGAAGACGATTTTGTGGGAGAAGCCAAGTAAGTATTATTAGAGGCTAATCTAAGATTTATACATATTTTTTGTATGTATAAACATAGTCTGAGTTTGATAGTATGGTCTAAGTTGCTCGGATACGGGTGTTGATCTAAAGGTTGGATCCTTCAAGCTGTAAATTCTAAAATTCGGGGATACAGATTCTAGTACGGATATAGGTGCGGGGATCCGGCTAAAAACAATTCAAAAAAATAAAAATATAAAAATATCTCTAAACTATGAGAAATTTTGTGAAATACTTACGTATATATAGCTTGTAAAGTATGAATTTTTTTATTCTCAAGTTGTAGATAAGTAAATGATTGATTTCCTAGATAAGGTATGTCATTTTTTCAAATTTACCCTAGTTTTGGTTCTGATTTCATGAATCATATTGTATTTCGTTTCGAATTTTCCCATCCATCGCGCTCAAAGTACCTAAAATTGTTTGACCAGATCCTGTATGGATCCCATACCCACACTCATACTAGTGTCGTGTCGACATGGGTGCGGCACCTAAAATGCCGTATCGGAGCAACTTAGAGTATGGTTGTACGTGCACCCACTGCTAATAAGTTGGAGATCTGCATATGTTGTTACTTTCGAGGGATCATTTCACACGAGCGTGACCTAAACAATTCAGAGATTTTTAGTTTTGTTACAGAAGTTGAATGGTTGATATTTGTTTTTGAACTATCCATGTGTATGATATATGCAGGATAGCTATTGAGCCAGTTTTTTCAGAAGGGAGCATCCCAACAACTGCATATAATGTAGTTAAAAATGAAGAATATTGTGGAGAAATTAAAGTTGGTCTCACTTTTACTCCTCAGGCAAGTTACTTTCTTCCCACTTTTATTAATTCATATGCTTCACATGGGATACATATCTTTTGTCCTTAAATTTCTGAGCTCGTTTAATACTGCTAAAGGAAAAAAGATGTGTATATATGTGTGCGTGTGTGAGAGAGAGAGGATCCGTGACATTTGCCAGCACCGAATATCAGCAACTACTATTATGTCTTAATCTCAAACAAGTTGAGATCAATCATATAGATCTTCACGTCCATGTCAGTTCATTTATACCCGTCTCAGTCGAATATTATGTGACCACAGATAAATAACTCTAAAATTTAGCATATGTAGACATTTAAGTATAATTGGTATGCTAAGTGCATTATATCTTTTTCTATGTTGCAGGAGGAGCGGGATTATGAACAAGAAGAAAGTTATGGCGGATGGAAAGAGTCTTCTTATTGATATGAAGCATCAGTCCGTCGATCAAATTGATGTTGTTCCTCATATTACCAATTTGATTCCAAACGTTGTGTTCCAATATATACTTAAATGAACATGTTGGGGTTTTCTTTTCCTTTTTTTTTTTTTTTTTTTTGTGATTTTGTGGAGAGAAGAGTGAAGAATTTGCTTGGTGCTCTTTGCCATGATTTTCGATTTATTATTTCATGAGTTGTTATATAAGGATTATCATGTAATATGATTTTACAATTGCTTCCAAATTGTCAAGTTCCAAGATCATGCGGTATAAGATCTGAAATTCTGGTGAAGATATCAGTCGACACTGAACCTCTTTTTTTGTAATAACAAAGAAATTCCCAAGGATAACTGACATACGCCTAAAGCCTGACACTCATTTTATAACCTTGTTTCAAGTTTCATAGATAATTTCCTGTGTGAAGAGGAATACTTGGTTGAATCAAGACACCACGAGATCCACTCCCGATTCATGTCACCACAAGCTATAATCCCTAATCAATCGAGAGAGAGAGAAAACAGCGACAAAATTATGTGCTACCAAAACTTAGATATCGTACCTTATACAGAAAACATTTAGCAAACATTTGTCTATTATGCCTTTTTAAGTGGGAAAAAGATTGTCTAAAGTACTACTGATCGTGAGATCTAAATTTTCAAAAAGTTGCATCTACATTTCGACCACCTGGATCGAACAAATCTAATATATCCATCTCATCCCACAAACATTTGATGAAGCATATCACCTGTTGTCAATCTTCACCCAATTATAGACAGTCTCCCCAACTATAGAAACTGCATCAAAAAAATAAAACAGCTAGAGGGTAATAGCTGCACAAAAATGCATTCACAAAAGAGCAGTTCCGTGTTATTACTTGATCCATCGATACACGTAACACCTGTCTCTTAAAGCGCTCTCATTCAACTTTTGAGATTTGACGTTAGATTGATAGTCCTTGGCCTGGGTGTCCAAACCTGGACTTTGAGAAACAACACTACTGCAGCCCGATGTGCAATTATTTCCAGTGGGCAAAAAGGTTTGATTTATTGGCCTGGGTGTCCATACCTGGACACTGCGATTTAACTTTAGATTGATAGTCCTTAGCCTGGGTGTCCAAACCTGGACTTTGAGAAACAACACTACTGCAACCTGGCATGCTATTACTTCCAGTGGGCAAAAAGGTTTGAGTTATTGGCGGTTGCTCCTGCGGGACGTGCTCCTCTGATGGAGCGCAATGGCTAGGAACATCATTCATGTAAAAGCTGGAAGTGTTGAATAATGGCAGTTCAAAGCACCCGTCATCAGCCTGAGTGTAAGAAGTATTGAATTCTTGCTGGGAAGATCCTTGAAAGGCGAGGGTATCTTCTACTGGTATTGCACCAGTAAGGGTCTTGAATGCAAATTCCAAGCATGGGTCTGACCAATAATCCCCAAATGGGTAAGAAGCTAGTTGTGCTTGCAACCTTCTGCTCTGCTCATCTTGATTCTCAGTTACTAGCTCTCCTGTTTGCTTTTCTCTAACAGGCTGGTTTTCCACATTAAGCTCTCTACTTCTCTGTGACGATTCACCTAGTTGTGAATCTCGCCATTGCATGTTCTCATAATCGCGTTTCTCACTTACCTGCTCTACAGAACACCTTTCCAAAACATACTGGTTCTCCACAGGGAGTACCCTACTTCCCGATGCTAATTGAGCTGGCCAAGAATTGTTCAATAATCTCTTCTGACTGTCTTGTGCTGTAGGCCTTTCTTTAACCACCTGGTGCTCCAAGTGAACCTTTCCGATTTCATATGATATTTCAGCTGGCTGAGGATCTCGCAATATTCTTCTATCATCTTGTTTCTCACTTGTTAATTCCTTCGCAGCTTTCTGCTCTTTAAAAGCTTGGCCCTCTGAAGGACACTTCACAATTTCCAACGGATCATCTTGTGATAAAGCTATTTTTCTTAGAAAGGCGTGATCCGAAATGGCCAGATCAGCTTGCTGGGACAATTCCCGACCAGAGACAGTCAGGGGATGGCCTGAAGAGACAGATCCAGGACCACATTCACCTACATTTAAATCAGGCACCACTTCTGAGTAGTGGCCTGAGAGTCTCTTTGAAACCCGGCGAACCGGTGTAAATGACTCCTCATTTCTAATTTTTCTCGACTGCGCTGGCAATTTGTTATTACTATGTTTTTTCTTCTTATTTTCTGGTAATTGCAGCTCTGGGAAGAACACCGTCTGAGGGGAAACAGCTAATGACCTTTTAACATCAACACTTTCAGCAGCTATAGCTTTTGTGTCTCCAATTGAGTCTCTTAATTCTCGTTCCATGTCTAGTCTTATTTCAGCATCTACATTTACATTTCCGCATGAATGCTTTTCTGTTATATCAGCTACAGTAGATGAAATAATGGTGCTGTTGAACACACTGCTTTCAGGATGTTCATTGGAACTCTCAGCTTGTAGTGCCAGTGAATAAGTAACAAAACACTCTCCACCTACATCAGCAACTCCCGTTTCAGAATTCAGAAATAACTCTCAACGATTAGAGAATTCAACAGAACAAATATAAATGACGAGTAAATTGGAGGAATTCAGCAAAATTGCCAACAAAAAAGTATCACCTTTTGATTCCTCAATAGAAAAAGGTTGTCTTCCGGACAAAGAGCACCCTAATTTCTTTGAACTGGCGCCACGTGTTGAGGGCTATCAAAAGAAAGAAGCTTCAACCGTCAGAAATTTCTCCCTTTCAAGGAAAATCAACATACACTTGTATTGAGAACTGAAAAATTGAAGTTGCCGAACTCCAATCTTGTCACGAACTATGCATAAAGGATTTGTGATTACTGTCGCCCATTAAAGACATGCTGCTTAATGTCAATCCAATGAAAGGGCATTCTACTTAAAGTTTCCACATGCATGATTATTTGTATATGCAAGACGCTGGACATAAAGATTATCCTCCTTGTTTAAGAACTCACAAAGAAAACAAAAGCTTATATAATGCTTGAAATGGTGGTTGAAATCTGGAAATCACAAGGTATTGAGTCTTTCCTCTTAACTTTCTATAGCACTGTTTTCAGCCATAGTTTTTTTTGCCCTGAGAAAAACGTTTTCAGCTATAATTTATAAAGACTTCCCTCATTTAAAGAACTTATGAGGATAGGGATAATACTCAGGGTGGTGGTCCAGATCTGGTAACTCTTAAGGCACTGAGTCATTCCTTTTAACCTTCTATGACATCATATTTAGCAATAGTTTCACATAAGCTATTGTCTCCACATATTCCAATTCAAATATTATGATGTGGATTTACTCTCTTTGAACTTGGATAAGGTCATTGCTTTCAAATTTATCTTCCCTGTGAGTGTTCTCTAAAGCAGCCACTCAGTCTCAGAAGAAGCATGTCTGTTTAATAATGGGTGTAGAGCACCTCCAATACACGAAACAAAGTTTCATCACTGTTCTTACAGGATCAAATATATCTTCCTAGTAAAGGGTTCATACAAATACGATCAACAAAATTTATATGCAAGCTGAATAGCAGTAACATGGAGAACAGGCGTTATCAAACAAGTAGCAAGAATAGAGTTGACAGGAAACCCGAGGTGGGGAAAGGTGCACTTACAGAATTACCCTTCATTTCTGAATCCGGATCCCTTTTGGTAGGTCTCATTGCACACCTACTGATGTCTCCAGTTTGCAGATAGCGCATAACATCCTTTTTGGAGCGAAATACATATCCATGAACTGGATCCGTGTAAAACTGCAATGACCAAGTTACCGTAAGATACTAACTACAAATACTAATGCAGTATTCCATGCCTGCCACATAAACAGCGACGTAACCCTTCTCCAGAAGCACCCTTTCTCATGCATATCCCATTTCTGCAGAATGGTGTAAACCTTCCTCTGCTTGAATAGGATGATGTGCATGAGAAAGAGAGGGAGAGAGAAGCGCGCGGGGGAAGGGAGGGGAGGGGGAGACAGAAATGCTGAGGAAGAAAGAGAAATACCGGGTCCTTTCTTATCCCACGAGCGTTTTGCCTAATTCTGATTTCTTTTTTCCAGCCTGGTGGTAATTCATCGACTGAAGCTTCTCTTCTCAGAAAAGACTGATAAGAATTGCCAGTTCCTACAGTAGGATCTTTCTTCTGGGCAAGTATTTCCTTTTCCCAGCCTGGGGGTAATTCATCCGCTGAAGCTTCTCTGCTCAGAAAAGCCTGATCAGAATTGCCAGTTTCAACTGTCGGACAGTTGTTCCAGGTAAAGCCTGGTGGTAATTCATCCGCTGAAGCCTCTCTGCTCAGAGAAGCCTGATCAGAATTGCCAGTTCTTCCTGTCGGACCTTTATTCCGGGTAAAGCCTGGTGGTAATTCATTCGCTGAAGCCTCTCTGCTCAGAGAAGCCTGATCAGAATTGCCAGTTCTTCCTGTCGGACCTTTATTCCAGGTAAATCCTGGTGGTAATTCATCCGCTGAAGCTTCCCTGATCAGAGAAGCCTGATCAGAATTGCCAGTTCTTACTGTCGGACCATTATTCCAGGTAAAGCCTGGTGGTAATTCATCCGCTGAAGCTTCTCTTCTCAGAGAAGCCTGATCAGAATTGTTAGTTCCTACTCTTGGACCTTTATTCCAGGTAAAGCCTGGTGGTAAGTCATCTGCTGAAGCTTCTCTGGTCAGAGAAGCCTGATCGGAATTGCCAGTTCCTAATGTCGGACCTTTATTCCAGGTAAAGCCTGGTGGTAATTCATCCGCTGAAGCTTCTCCGCTCAGTTCTTTGTTCTGGATAAGTATTTCCTTTCCCCAGCCTGGTGGTAATTCATCCGCTGAAGCTTCTTTGCTCAGAGAAGCCTGATCAGTTCCTACAGTAGGATCTTTGTTCGGGGCAAGTATTTCCTTGTCCCATCCTAGTGGTAATTGATCCGCTGAAGCCTCTCTGCTCAGAGAAGCCTGATCAGAATTGCCCGTTCCTACTCTAGGATCTTTGTTGGGGGGAAGTATTTCCTTTTCCCAGGCTGGTCGTAATTCCTCCACTGAAGCTTCTCTGCTCAGAGAAGCCTGATCAGAATTGCCAGTTCCTACAGTAGAATCTTTGTTCGGGGCAAGTATTTCCTTGTCCCAGCCTGGTGGTAATTGATCTGCTGAAGCTTCTCTGCTCAAAGCCTGCTCAGAATTGCCTGTTCCTACTGTAGGATCTTTGGTCGGGGCAAGTATTTCCTTTTCCCAGGTTAGTGGTAATTCCACCGCTGAAGCTCCTCTGCTCAGAGAAGCCTGATCAGAATTGCCTGTTCCTACAGTAGGATCTTTGTTGGGGGAAAGTATTTCATTTTCCCAGGCTGGTAGTAATTCCTCCACTGAAGCTTCTATGCTTAGAGAAGCCTGATCAGAATTGCCAGTTCCTACTGTCGGATCTTTGTTCGGGGCAAGTGTTTCCTTTTCTAAGCCTGGTGGTAATTCATCGACTGAAGCTTCTCTGCTCAGAGAAGCCTGATCAGAATTGCCAGTAGGAACTGTAGGATCTTCGTTCTGGGCAAGTTCCTGACAACAATCATTCAGGGGAATGCCCAAAGAGGCAGATTTCTTAACCACAGCTCGAAAAGCACGTTCACCTAGATCCAAATTAGCCACTGGTTCTGGGCTGTGGCCGACAAGTCTTTTTGAGATCCGACGACCAGGTGTAATTGACTTCTTATTTCTGGATCTTCTCGACTGCTTTGGTGTTTCTTTATTAATAAGTTTTTCCTGCTCATTTTCTGGTAATTGCTTCCCTGGGAGTAGATCTGACAGAGGAGTTGAAACAGCTGATAGCCTTTCAGCAACCACACTTTCAGCAGTTATGACTTTTGTGTCTGCATTTGAGTCTCTTATTTCTGGCTCCTTGTCCAGACTCATTTCAGCATTTTCAATAACATTTTCACATGAATGCTTTGTGTTTATATCAGCCGCTGATGTAATACCGGTGTTTGCATTGGAGGCACTGGTTTCACGCTGTTTCTTGGAACTCTCAGCTTGTACTCCCGGTGAATAAGTAACAGCACGTTTTTCACCTACATCAGCAATCCCAGCTTCAGAATTGAGAAATTATTACCGATATTTAGTTTATACGACATATACCAAGGGAAAAGAGTAGAATGAAAGAATTGAAATGACTGCTAGTGATGCCCTGATACTTGATTAATGATATATCTCCTCTAAAAGTTGGGGTGCAAGGGAATATTAACTAAGAAGTATCACCTCTGGATTCCTCAGCAGCAAAAGGTTGCCTTTCAGTCATAGCGCCCCCTAATTTCTTCGAACTGGTGTTATGTGCTGCGGGCTACCAAAAAGAAAATTTTCAACCGTCAGAAAATTCTCGCATTCAAAGTAAATTAACATCCATTAGTCCTGAGATCAAATAATTGATCTTGCCAAAACTGAATCTCATCACAAACAGTGAAATACATAGGGGATTCGTGCTTACAGCCCATGACAATAAAATAAGGGCTAGTTAAAAGTTAAAACAAGGTACGGAAACTTCAGGGTCACGCAAGAGAATATTAAGTATGCTTATGAATATTGGAGCTCTTGAAAAGTTGGTAAATCCATCAGGAAAATCTGGAAAGTGATCCCTGCAAGAATTTTTTGGTGTTTTTAGACAGAAGGAACCGCAGATATTTTGATGGAATATCAACTCCAATTCACTCCCTTAAGCACTAGATGTCTTTCTCTTTATTTAGTTGGTGCAATCTATCTCCTGTAAATACCCCTGACAAACTTTTGGACTTTGTTAGCTCCTATCCTAAGCATAGAACTTCATGTAATAGAGGCCAACAAACTCTCTTTTGTACTCTTTGCATCTTCTTGATGCCATCAATGAAACCACTTCATTAGAAAAAGATCAAGGTTATTCTATTATATAAAGAGTTAAGACATGCAGTGAAATGTTAATACAATGAAAAGACATTCAACGTGAACAGTTAAATTCGATATGTAAAATACTATATATAAAGATTTTCCCCATTATTTAAAGAACTTACAAGAAAAAGGACAATGGTAATGCCCAGGATGGTGGTTCAGATCCGGGAACCATCAGGTATGGAGTCATTTCTTTTAACCTTCTATAGCATTAGCTAGAGTTTATCATGGTTTTCCTATTTAAAGAACTTAGAAGAAAAGGTTGTTCATAATGCTCATGGTTCAAACTGGAAACAGAAGGTACTGAGTCATTCCTTCTAACCCTCTTGAGCATAGTTGGTATAGTATCACAAGCTACTGTCTCCACATATTTATATTCAAATAGTATGATATGGATTTATTCTCTTTAAACATGGGAAACATCTGCATCTTCAGAGAGAGAGAGAGATAAGGATAAACTCCACCGCCCAAATCCCCTACTCCGGATCCAACAGTTACCCTTCCCCACTTTCCCCCCTTCATGACTCAAACCCAACCTGCTTGGAGGTGGACAGGCTTTACAACTAGGCTATCCACTCTTGACAAGTTGTAGTTGACTCAAGTTACTGCTTTCACAGATTTAATCTGTGTTCCTTTTAGTATTCCCTAGTTCAGCCACTCTGTCTCAGAACAAAGCATACCTATTTCAGAAGAGGTTCTTCCTGAAACAAAATACAGAAGGCACCAACTTCACCACAGTTCTTTACTGGATCTAATATGATTTACTAGTAGAGGGTTGAAACTGCAGCATATCACTGGAGGCACCATCATACTAATATGACCAACAAGTTTTAGCAGTAATTTGGAAATGGAGCTTATCCAACAAATAGCAATAACAGAGGTGACAGGAGAACCGGAGGGAGGTGCAGAAATGTAAATGACTTACAGAACTCTCCTTCATTGTTGCATCTAGATCCCTTTTGACAGGTTTTATAGCACATTTACTAATGTCCCCAGTCTGTAGATAGCGCAAAACATCCTTCTTGGAGCGGAATACATATCCATGCACTGGATCAGTGTACAACTGCAATAATCAAGTCAACTTAAAATCAGCACTGAAAAACTTCAAATATAAATCTACTTATGCAGCACCCCTCACATAAGCAGCCCCTACTGCTAACGTAGCACAGCTTTTCTCATGCATAACCCATCATGGCATAATAGTGCAAAATAGACTCTTGAGTGAAGAGGATGATGTGCATACAAGTAAAGAGAGAGAGAGAGAGAGAGAGAGAGAGAGAGAGTACCGGGTCTTTTCTTATCCCACGAGCCTTTTTTGTAACTTTGATTTCTTTTTTCCAGCCGGGGGGTAATTCATCCACTGAAGTTTCTCCACTCAAAGAAGCCTGGTCAGAGTTGCCAGTTTCCGGTGTAGGATCGGAGTGCTGGAGCGATTCTTGACCACAGACATTCAGGGAGGCAGATTTCTCAACTACAGCTGGAAGAGCATGTTCACCTAGATCCAAATCGGTCGCTGCTTCTGGTTCTTGACCTGCAAGTCTTTTGGAGACCCGACGACCAGGTTTAAGTGACTTTGGATTTCTGGATTTTCCAGACTGCTGCGTCCCTGCTTTATAATTATGTTTTTCCTGCTCATTTTCTTGTAGCTGCTGCTCTGGGAGGAGATCTGACTGAGTGGAAACCGCTGATTGCCTTTCAACACCAACACTTACAGTTCCTATTTCAGCATCTTCATTTACATCTTCAAAGGAATGGTTCTCATTTATCTCAGCTAAAATGGATGTGATGATAATGTTAGGATCAGGCACACTGCAGTCAGGAAGTTTCTTGGAACTCTCAACTTGCTGTGCAGGTGAGCAAGTTAAAAAACTATTTCCCCCTACATCAGAAATTCCAGTTTCACAATTGAGAAATAATAATCAACATCTAGGGAAAGCAGGTCAACATATTAATGAAGAAAAGTAAAATGAAGGGAGTTGAAATGACTAGTATGGATGACCAGATATTGAATAAACAATGTATGTCCTCTCAGACTGGGACAATGGGGCAAATTTTTTTTTTTTAATGGTAGCATATCACAATGGGGCAATATTTCCAACTACAGATTATCACCTTTCGCCTCCTCAGTGGCAAAAAGTTGTCTTCCCGTCACAAAGCACTCTGGTTTCTTCAAACTGGCATCATCTGTCGTGTGCTATCAAATGAAATTAAGTTTCCGACCATCAGTGATCCTCCCATTCAGGGTAAATCAACATCCACTAGTCTTGATAATAAGCAAATTGAGCTTGCAAACTTCAAGTTTTTCACAAATCATGTGTATAAAAGATTATGGCTGATTACAGCGCTGACACCAAATAAGGCTAATCAAGAGCAAGGTGGAGGAATTTCAAGATCAATCAGTTACACAGAAAGAGAGAATATACCCATGCTGAGAAATGTTAATATGGTGAAAAGCCATTTAACTTTGATTTTACACTTGAATGACTATATTTGATATGCAATAATAGACAAGATTCCTCCTAGAATTGTAAGGTATTGAGCAATCCTACCGATCAAACAGTCATTAGCTAAATTACGTGTAAGATTTTTTTTTGTAGAAAGCTAAATTACATGTAAGATTGTCTTCATATCTTTTAATTTGCATAGTAAGATGTGGAGTTATTCTCTTTAAACTTGGATACTACTTCTAATGTGACTTAAATTTCACAAATTCAATGAGCCTGCTTTAGAATAGCTTCTTCAGTACCTCCAATACACGAACGTGTTACAGAAGCACCAACTACACCACTACTCTTACAGGATGTAATATGTTTCCTACTAAAGGGTTGAGACTTGTGCATCTCGCTGAAGGCAACATAAAACTATGACCAACAAGGTTTTGTGCGTAAGCTGAGGAGCACTAACATTAAAAAAGGAGTTATCAAACAAGTAGCCTGATAACAGTGGCGACTGGCGACAGGTAGGGGGTGGGGGTGGGGGAATCGAGAAAGGCGTAGACTTACAGAATTATCCTTCATAGTTGAAGCTACATTCCTTTTAGAATGTCTTCTAGCACACTTACTAGTGTCTCCGGTATGTAGATAGCGGAAAACTTCCTTTTTGGAGCGAAATTTATACCCATGCACTGGATCCGTGTACATCTGCAATGACCAAGTCAATATAAAATTCTCAACTTTGAATATATATCTACTGTTGCAGCATTTCATATCTATCACACAAGGAGCCACCAAACCCTGCTCCCATAGCACCTTTCTCATGTATGCTAAAATACTGCATAATGGTGCAAAATAGAGTGTCCCCCTTGAATAGAGTATGGGTATGTGAGTATATATGTATGTATATGTGTGTGTATGTGTATATATATACACACACATATATCGATGTGTATATATATAGAGAGAGAGAGGGGCTGAGGAAGAAAGAGAAATACCGGGTCTTTTCTTATCCCACGATCAGTTTGTCGAATTATGACTTCTTTTTTCCAGCCTGGGGGTAATTCATCCACTGAATTGCAATCAACTGCAACCTAGATATTTACAACAAAAATCAGTAACCTATGGTGAATAATAGCTCAGCTATAAATCACAGATATCAGAAGCATCTGAGGTATTACAGAACAAACAGTCTTTGAAGAGGGACTGTCACTGCCAGGTTTCTGCCTTTTGGATAAGGGACTCTGGACCCCGTTTTCTTTGGAATCTAGAGATGCTTTCTCATTTAAAGAGAAGTCCTCTCCAGCACCATGCTGAAACAAAAACATAATTACATGAGAATACTTGCAATATCTCAAGGCTACACCCATTGAATTGCTTTCAACAGCAACCTAGATAGTACTCGAGAATCAGTAAATCCATACTGAATTAAAATCTCAAATATTTTCAGAAGTATCTTGGGTATATTACAGAAGGAGAAATCTTTGTAGAGGGCCTGTTAATGCCAGATTTCTGTGTTTTGGATATGCAACTCGGTTCCCCAACTTCTTCAGAATCCTGAGATGGTTTCTGCTTGGAAAATGACCCCTCCTTGATGTCATGCTGAGACAAAAACATAATTTGACGAGAATAAGTTGCACTACCTAAATGCTACACCCAATGAATTGCTTTCAACTGCCACCTATATGTTACTAGAGAAATCGGTAACATACTAAATTACACAGCTAACAACCGAATCTTTAGCGGTGTCATGAGTATATTACAGAACCAATAGTCTTTACCGAGGGTCGATCGCCGTCAGATTTCTGCCTTTTGGATATGCGACTCTGGCCCCCGATATCTTTGGAATTCTCAGATGCTTTTTGATTTGAAGAGGATACTTCACCAGTTCCATGCTGAAACAAAAACATAATTACACATGAAGATGTTGCAATAACTCAAGGCTACAAAAGCTACTATCAACTTCTTTTCTGCAAGTTGCTCCCTCCATCAAAATTTTACCTACTCTTTCCTAAAAGGAATGTCCAAAAGATGTATCAGGCTGCCCAAAGACAGATTTTTTCATTTCAAACTAGTTACAAATGTATGGTGCAACTCTCCAGAGTACTTTTTTCGTTTAGGGGGCCACTGCCGAATAAATAAACGAAACGTTCTTTTTACTTATATAGCATAGAAACAGAGTACTCATTATTAGAGTTATGCAGATAGAGATACCAAGAAGGAGATCAAATCTCATCCAAAGTACTTTTTCTTTATATTTGTTTTCGCTGTACTAGCTTTATTATGTGGCATTGTATGACTTCTCCTAATAATCAAAACTGAACTAGTTTCTTAAAACAATTTAAAGATCAGGTTCATAAAGATAATTTTGACTTGAGAAGAATGATATGTGGCATCTTGAGCAAAGAGGATATCTTCAAGTCCAATAGATGTACGTGCATGAATCATTTAGAAAAAAGGTATAAAAACTAGAAACAGATTTTGTCATGGTGAGAAAATTAAAAGGGAGAGAGTGTACTATCTGTTCTTCTCCGGCGATGTTGTTCTGCTTCATAGTTTTGAGATATTTAGATACTTCCGGCCTTGAATAGAATTTGTTTCCAGTTGATGGATCAATGTAAACCTGGAAGAACAGCCAAAAACAATATGAATGTAAACTAAAGATGAGGGTGTGATTGGAGCATGTTATCTGCAAAATAGCATCATTCCTGCTCTAAAGGCCATGGTTCTTTCTGAGAAGTCGCAAACTCGGACTACCACATGCTGCTGCTTAGTATTGCAGCAACGGAACTGTTAAAAAGAAAAAGAGACTATAGCAAGCTAAGCCCCTAAGGAAGTTTCTAGGAATACTTGGTTGAAGTTCCTACGAAAACAAGAACTCAAAATTTGTATAGTTAAATTAAATCATGAGGCTTCTTACTGAAAAATTCTGTTTTCTCTATAGTCTATAATATTCCACTAATTATTAAACCCCACCTAGATGCAGCAGATCACTGCTTCAAGAGTTAGCCTGATGATTAACCTAATCAAGGTGTTGATAATAGAACCAAATTTGATTTTGCTAAAACACATTATAAATAATGTTGTAAAATAGCAATTTCTATAAAGCTCACAGGGCATTTTACCCTCCATTATAATTTGAGGCCATTCATACCCCCACTGTTAGAAAATCCTCATATTTGCTCTTGACCCTAATGGAGCTCCAATCTGAAGTATAATGAGGGATAACTTCAACCCAGTAAAAGGTAGAGGGGTAAATTTGGACCTTTTTCGACATGTGGAATTCACCCCGTCCAGTGTTTTTGAGAGCGAGAAGCGCAAAAAAGCGACAGGGGCTCGACTCGCTTCAAAAGCGAAGAGCAAAGCGAAGCGCACGCTTTATTAAAGTGAAGCGCAATTCTTAAAAAACATAATGTAAACCTTGCAAAGACACAATATAAATAATCAAAATACATATATATAATAATTAATTTTATAAACTGAAATACACATTAAAAAAATCAAATAAACTAAAATATAACACACACACACATATATATATATAATAATTAATTTTCTAAAATGAAATACATATAAAATTAATCAAATAAACTGAAAATATAACATATATATAATAATTAATTTTATATACTGAAATATACATTAAAAAAATCAAATAAACTGAACAATATAACATATATATAATAATTAATTCTATAAACTAAAATACATATTAAAATTAATAAATAAGAAGAATGGAAGAAGAGGGGAGAGAAGAAAACCAGCGTCTGTCCTAGCTGCGCAGACGCTGGACGATAAGAAGTGAAAAAGAGAAGAGAAGAAGAAGAAGGAAGAAAGAAGGAAAAAGAAAGAAAAAAAGAGCAGAAGCTGGATGGGAACAAGAAGAAGAAAGAAAGAAGAAAGGAAAAAATGAAAAGAAGAAGGGAGAAGAAGAAAAATTACCTGGACTGGATGGAGGAAGTTGAAACCCTAGGTTTTGGCAGCAATGTCGATCGAAGAAGAGAGAAGAGAGAAATGGGTCAATTTTGGTCTTAGGGGTCTGTTTTGTATAATAAAAAACGGACCCAAACTTTTTTTTTTTTAAAAAGGCCCCTCTTAACAGAAGCAGGCGCTTCTGTCGCTTCTTCAACTGAAGCGCGCACTTCACCTGGTCGAGTCGCCTCAGGCTGGGAAAAGCGACCAGCCATCGCTTCACGCTTAAAGCAACAAAGCGATCGCTTTTTCAAACACTGACCCCGTCCACGCTGGAGTGTCGTTAAAATCAAGGGCAAAATGTCTCAGTAGGGGTATAGATGGCCTCGAAGTATAACCGAGAGTAAAATAAAGATATTTCATATAGTAGAGGGGTAAATTTGGACTTTTCCCTATATTATAAACCCTATATAACTAGTATTAAACAGAAGTAGATATTGCCTAGAATCTGCATTCTCATCAATACCTCTAACTAACAAATACTATAGGCATTTTGGGACTCAGATAAACTACCAGCAGAACCAAAAGCAGCATGACCATATGTATGCCACGGAGTGTCACATACATGGAATTCGCATGAGCAATGTTATCTGTTTACTTAAGTGAGAAATCTTGCAAAAAGATATGCTGATACATCAAAGAAATTGACACACTGCTAATCTTTCAGAAAGTTCACACTAAAAGAAATATAGAAGACACATTATAACAAATCATAGCCACAAGTATGAGGTTGGTAGATTTCCATTTCCATACCTTGTAAGCCAAACCAGCATGTGAGCCAGACTTACGATTCCTCAACTCAACTATCCAACCTGCAGGTAACCACTCAGGAGATTTCTTTGTTTCCTCAACAATCTGACAATAACAAGTGACAGATCTCAGAAGATAAACCACGTACAAAAAAGTAGAATGTCGTTGTTACTTCACCTTCAAAACTCACCTGACTAACATTGTTCTCGGAGCAGCTCCTATCTTGATAATTCATTTGACTAACATTGTTCTCAGAGAAGCTCTTATCTTGATGATTCATTTGACTAACATTGTTCTGGGAGCTACTCTTATCTTGGTTCAGTACTTGAGTTACATCATGGCAAGTATCTTTTGTGTTCATATACCGAGTGACTTCCTTCTTGGAATAGAACTTTTTCCCAGTTTCCACATTTGTGTAGTACTGAAAAGAGAAATGACAACAACATGTGATGAAAGCCGTATAAGCAGAAATCTTACGAGATCTCTTACATGACATCATTTAACGGCAGTTGATTCGCTATTCGGCTATTCCATATGTAACAATCTTTTAAAGTGCAGATTCTAATGTTGCAACATCACTGCACATATCCAGATTAGCCAAGACAAGAAGGGAACACAATTACATGAGATACTCCAAAGAGAATATGAAGCACATCGAGAAGAGTTCAAAGACTGAGGAAAGTTTCAATTCCTAAAGGAAATAACCTTATGCAAGATCCATCATTCTTATAAATTGAGTCAACAGATTTGAACCTGAGACCTCATGGTTTTTCTCACACTTCATTACCCACTAAGCCACACCCATGGTGCGATAATTTCCAAATAATTCAAAGATTGGTAAGTTATAACATATGGATAATGGCCACTTAAATCACAATCAACTATGCATCCATCCCATATCACTTGGGGTCGAATATATGAATTCTCTAAACCATTCCACTCTATTCGAGTTTGTTACATTCCAATACTAAATATTTGTGCTTCAAGGCAAATTAGGGGTTTTGTTAAGCTATAGGTTCTCTACTCTCACACTTATCTCTACACCTCTACTCTGTCATAAAAGTCTCTAAAAGAAAAAACATTATTGGCCATAATACCAACTAGTAGTTGGTATGCATAAAAAGCTAGAAAGGGGAAAATTTAATTATTTTTTCTTTGATAGCCGTGGTGTCCAGGCCAGCTTACGCGCACCTCGACTAATTACACAGGATACTTATCACCTCCCACCAGCAACAGGTACCAGCTAACTCTATCCACCAAGGCTTGGATAAATGGGAAGAAGTTGATTTAGACTCTCATCATTTAACGATGTTGTCAGTAGTGGAGCCAGGATTTTATACAAGGAAATTTCACACATTCAATCCAATTTGGACATGTGACCTAAAGTAATTTGAACCCCCTTTGCTGCTTTACAAGAATTTTCCCCATTTAAAGGGGTTTCAATAGCTTTATATACACACACAGGGGGAGGCAGAGTGCGGGATGCGGGTTCGGCCGAACCCAGTAGCTTTTATTCAAATCATGTATATATTTGTCTTAAGAAATCTATTGAATATGTACAACTTATTAATTTAGAACACAGTAACTTAAAAGGATCACAATCCCGAACCCATAAGGTTCAAATCTTGGCTCCGCCTCTGTGCGCGCGCACACACACAAAAAAAAAAAAAATAGTTTTTACTACAGCATAATTCTTCAGCAAATGGGATTCAATAAAACCATTTTCGATAAAATGGGTAATTCAAGATTCTACATGCAACTGGTTTAGCAAGTTGATCAAGCCCATAAATTAACAATAATAAAGTTATTTGAATAGCCCCATAAAAATTACCATAGACCCATCTGGAGTTAACTACAAAATTGACTGATTATGCACTTTACAAAAATCGAACCTGAACAAATAAAGGGGAAATTGAGAAAAATTACCGCAAATCCAAATATCAAAAAATAAAACAAAGAATACAGCTGCAATATCCTAATTGTTTATAAATTAGCTATAAAAAAAAGTTCAATTATTTAACCTTGGTTTTTCTTCCGCTAGTTATTTTGACATCCTCAGTCCATCCGGGAGGAGGCCAATCCGCCGGCGAATCTCCGACGGTCATATCGCCGGAATCTACTCACGATTTCAGCTGAAACTGAACACTTCTAAGGGTTGGGTCAACAAAGGCTGAAAGAGTAAATAGAAAGGTTATGTTAGGCAACTGGACTATATGTGAAGTGGAGAAACACGTGTCCGAAATATTTTCTAGTATAAAATTACTACTTCATGCATAATTTTATATTTTATATAATCACTCCTAATAATTTTCATTAATACAAAAGTTTATTAATTATTAAATCAACAATTTTTCCCTCATCGCATCACAGCTATAGAAGTAATGAAAGTTTTTATGTGTTTAATAAAATATTGATGTATTAATGGAAAACTAAATTACTATTTACTATTAATTATGTTTTGCGACTTGTGAAACTTTGTAAGAAATAAAATTAGAGTTAATAATGTGTTGCTTTTCCTCTATTTTGCTCTGCAGTTGCATCTCTGATCGAAGGTTTGAAGGGAAATCTTTAGTTAATTGGCATATAAGGAAAACATTGGTATATATTACAGCTGCTGAGAAAAAGAGCTTGGTTAATGAAGTGGTAAGGAAAAGGTTCCCTTTCTTTGTTCTTCAACTTTACTCAGTTATAAGATTCTAATTTCACCTTTATTTAGATATAGGCAGTCAAATATACCTTGATGTTCTCAATTCTGAGAATTTGAGAATAATGTTATTTTTAATTGGTGAATCTGAGAATAAATGTGTAACGACCCGGCCGGTCGTTTCGAGTATTACAACCCTGTCTTCCCATTTACTGCCCAAATTGTGTTTTACGGTTGTTATTTGACTTGCTGGGGTAATTGGTTCGGGTCCGATGAGGTTTTGAAATGATTTGGAACACTTAGTTCCAAGTTTTAGAACTTAAGTTGAAAAGGTTGACTGGATGTTGACTTATGTATAACGACCCCCGAAAAATTTTTGCTAAGAAAATTAAGGTTTTGTGGTGCCAAGATAGATTAATTAGTACAAAGACTTTTTGGGTTGAAGAATGCACTTAAGTGTTGGAAAAAAAAATTGACAGAAGAAGGACATCCTGCTGTCTGTTTTGCGACCGCAGAAACGTTATGTAGACCGTGGATTTACTTCAGAACGAAGCGGAAATTCGAGCAAACTTTGGGCCATTATGCGGCCGCATAAATGTTTTGCGGTCCATTCTGCGACTGCATAATCAGTATGCGGACCTCAGAATGGTCGCATAAAGGTGACATGTGAGCCGGTCCCGGACGTAAGTGGGCTAAGTGGGCCGGTCCTAAGTGGGCCTGTCACAACCCAAACCGACAGGCCGTGACGAGTGCCCGAGTTCTACCTATCGAACACCCTTAAGCATTCGTTTAAGATATAAACATGAAATAAGTGTAGGTCATGCATAACATCTGGAAATAAACTAATAATTCATATGAACAACCTACGTGAGAAAATATGCCCAAAAGACATATATATATATATATATATATATATATATATATAAATGTCGTATCATGCATAGGTATAGGTGTACATGACATCATCAAACCTCTGAGGGCATCCCATCATATCATCTCGACCATTGTGGGCAAATCATCAATGTATACCGGTTTATCAGGTGGTGGTGCGTACATAACGCCGTAAACTTTTTTCATATCTCATATACATATAATATACGCATATATAACGTCTTCTGGTAATGAGTCAATGCACATGTCTAAATGCATGAAATGCATAAGAAATACGTTAATAAGATTTCTCGAATATCATAAAATCAATATGCCTTTCGGACAAACTTTATCAAATACGTATTTTTTTGAGACTTATGAACAAAGGATATAATAATAATTCATATGGGGAATCAAGAATATAGACACCCCTATAATTTCTATGAATATAGTCATTTATGAAAGTTGCGTATTTTGCTCGTTTCGTTTGTATCATTTAGATCATGCAAAAAATAAATAAGGGATAGCCTTAACATACCTCAAGTCGTCAATGCAACTCAACAACAAGCTTATGACAACTAGCGCGCCAACCCTATAACAAAGAAATATGTGTACAATTTAGATGGCGGTAGTATATTACGTATCTCAAACGATAACTCGGTTCTAAAATAAAACGGACAGCATTTCCCCTAATTTTATTGTTCTCTCAAGCCTACTATAGTCGAGATACAAACATAATACAATCAACAACTCAAAACCAACCTAATTACAATTCGGTACCTTCAATACAACAAAACCTCCAAATATACCATAATGCACCCAATTAACAAGTTATCAATTAGTCTGCAACTACAACGACGAGCGACCACCCTACTACCCTACCACATGTGGCGTTTCTCCAATCCCTTTTTATCCTTCCAAAATCCACAAATAAGCAGTACAATAGACAGCCCAAAAGCAACACGAAACAGCCCACAAAATAATTTACTATAAGTCAAATAACTCGAACTCACAACTTTCGATCACCGTCCCGTGAGGTCTAACTAGTAGGAAACGAATTTATCAACTTTTTTTATATTTTAAAGCTTAAATACAAAAATCAGAAATTTTTATTAACTATTAAATACATTCCAAAACTCGAACTACAAAGAAAAAGAGAGGCGATATAGCGATACTTATGTCGTAGGGATCGTTCTGATGTTATCACTTCTCGATTTTGTACCCGGGATGTTAGTATTATTTGAAGCACTATTAGAGAGCTCACAGACTTTTTTATGGTGTTGTCTGGTCAGGTTCTATTTAGAAATGAAGAGAGAGATGAGTTAAGACATATATATCAACTTTTGAAAAGTCATTTCTCTCTTCAAAGGTTCTATTTGGCACCCTCTCATTCGCCCATCTTCCGACGCTTATATCTTTTTATCCGGATGTCGTATGAACAAACAGTTAAGAGAGTTGGAAACTACATTCCAAAAACTTCAATTTGGTATATAATATGTCCTAAAAAGATCTCATATAGCACACAAAATTTATTTCTCGAAAAGCTCTGTTACACGGCAAATCCTTAGTTGATTTTTCCACAACTTTAATCCGATTTTTCTCAAACTTTATATGTTTTATCCAAACATCATATATAGTCATATTGTAACTTTAAACTCATTTAAATCATGATTAACAAAGTCTCATATTCATTATACATCACATTGGGACGCACAGGGTGTAACAGGGTCGGTCCCGGACCGGTCCCAATTTAAACGGGTTTTGCGGTCCCTGTCTTGGTGGTCCTTTTGTAGGAACTATCTGGGATCGGGCCTACAAACTAATGGTCCCAGGCTAATTGGGCTTATCCCGGGCCTAAGTGGTCCCAACTGATATATATATATATATATATATATATATATATATATATATATATATATAAATTTTATAGAAGTTAGAGAAAAAATATGGTAATAAAATATCTAAGGCAATTCCTTGTAAATTATATTATAGAATTGTGAGCTAAATTTTTTAATTCAAATTTAAAGACAAAAATATTGTAAATATATATTCAAAGCAATGCGTTACAATTTTATTATAGTATTAAAAAAAATATGGCAATATCTTTTTTAGTCTTCCTCCCCCCTATGGAATGAGCACAACAAGGTGCTAATACCACCATTGAGAAGAAAAAGAAACTAATCAAGATGTGCTAAAATACAAGTTACATAATACATACTAATTTTTGTTCATACAAGTTACATGGTATCTCTTACAAATTTCATAAATCCATTAAGATCCGGAGGAATTTCCGTTGGTGGTGGCGAAAAAGAAGCTTGGTCATCATCGCTTCCGGATGAAGCAGAATCTTACGCAAGTTCAGCTAGCATTTCTTCGTAAGCTTCGTCTACCTCTGGTTGTGATTCAGCAAGTCCAAAATTTCTTCTTTCTGAACGTATCCAATCTATGAAAAGTAATGATTTTTCCAAGCTCTCCCTTATAGCTGCTCTATAAGCACCAAGTTGAAATCTTGCTTGACTGAAAGCGCTCTCTGATGCTACTGTTGGAGCTTGAATAGTTAAAATATCTCGGGTCATCCTTGAAAGAACCGGAAAGTATTTTTCTTTGTCCTTCCACCATTCCAAAATATTAAATGAGCCACCGGGATTCACTTCCTCAATTCCATGTGACAAATAAGCTTCAAGCTCATTTAGTTGTGAAAAATTACTAGTAGTAGAACCTTGAGAACCCTTGAACCCCGCCCAAGCACTAAGTGCTTTTACTCCCGCAGTTCTTTTAGATGATTGAGAATCAGAAAAAGAAGGAGTTAGAATATTTGGTCAAGCCTGATCTAATGCAACTTGATAAGCATTATAAATAGTTTGAGCATTTATTTTAATTGAGGCTATTGCTTCCGGAAGTTTAGACAACTCCTCTTCTTCAAGTGCTAAACCATTATAAACAGTTTCATACCAAAATTGAGGACCTCCTAATTTCATAATAGGATTTAACAAGGCAGCAACACCATAAATAGGGGGAATAGGGAAAAAATATTTTTTAAACTTTTTTCTCATAGAATCAATAGCAAGTTGATAAATTTCCCCACCCTCTGAAAAATGAGCAAACAAATTTGCAAGTTCTGCAATATAAACTAAACAATTAGAAATAGTAGGATAATATTGCCCAAAAAATTCATTTGTAGCAAAATGAATTTTTTTTAAAAAATCTACAAGCATTTTAACATTAGCTCAGTCCGTATTTGTAAGGTGCTCATCATCATCACTTACATAAGCATTAAACATTGAGTTTATGAGGTTTCTATATTCATATGCAACAACTAAACTTTCATACATGTAATTCCATCTAGATGGACAAGGGTTAGAAACCTTTCTTTCTTTTAAAAAAAATCATCGCATCTTTTAAAATATTCTCTAAGTCTACTTATATGGTTTGAATAAAAAAGCCAGTTAAGAGCCATTTTAACCTTTTCAATTTTAATATTTAAAAGTCTCATACCATCACCCACAATTAAATGGTAAATATGACAAATACACCTAACATGAAAAATGTTACTAAATGCAGGACTTAGTGTAATGGTAAGCAAGGCTACAACATTTGTGTTACTAGTAGCATTATCGATTGAAACTGACATGATTTTATCACTAATGAAAAAAAATCTACAAATATCCGTAATTGTGCTAGCAATAAACTGTCATGTGTGACGTGAATTAATTATTCTATAAGCAATAATACACTTTTGCATTATCCAATCCTCACTAGTAAGGTAATCACAGTCATTATCACTTCTACCAATATCAGTTGTAATAGCAACACGATAATTTATATGAGTAAATAAATAGCGCAAATATTATTCATATTCATATTTATATTTATAAATATCGCTCTTTACAGTTGTGTGAGGAAACCCTTTATAAGTAGGATTAAAAAAAAAATCTAATATAATGCACAAAGTGAATGTTAGAAGGAAAACTATAGGGTAAGCACATAACAGTAATCATTTTTGCCAATTCTTTTCGATCTTTTCTTTGGATCATAATATAAAATACCACCAGTAACAGTGTTAATTTTCGATTAAAATTAATTTGACCCGGTAGGGTCAGCCTGACTAGGAGTAGGTACACTTGTACCCTCGGCCAAGGCTTTTATACAAAGATATTTGACTTTATCTTGAGGGTGTATCAATATGTGTCTAGCTAAAGTTCTCTCCCCCCCCCCTCCCGACCTCCAAAATATTTAAAAGTTAACTCATTGCCACAAGTTTTACACTTAGCCTTATTTTGTGGATTTAGTTGAGTAAAAAATGATCAAACAAGAGATGTTTCTGTCCATTTGGTACGTTGTCTAGAAAAAGTAGGGGTAGTAACAGGAGGTTCAGACGGGGCATCATTTGGATTATCATTAGTTGGGTTAACTTCAGGAGCAGGACTAGTGGGTGTATCGTCATGCGGTTGCGTTTCATCAAAATCTAGTTCCTTCTCATCATTTTCATCAATAGTTGGATTGGAATAAAGAGCATTCATTAATTCATGATCTAATTGTTCACCAACTCCAATATTATGGCAAAATTAACTCTCAGTAAATTTTAATAAACTATTATCACTATCGAGAATAGCAACTGTAGGACGGGTATGGGGTTTGGGTCGGGGGAGCCGGGGAAATGAAGGAGGAACAGATTGGCCACTAGATTCGCCACTCTTGGATTTTCCCTTATTTTTACCAAATTTTTTTTAGGGAAGTCATCTTAATTTATCAAATAATAGAAAATAAATAAAACAAACAAAACTATAATATTAAAAATTAAGAGTTGGAATGAGTTTACCGAATTGACGAACAACCTGTTGAAAATTGATTATCGTTGAAGACTTGAAGATCTCAATTCACCAACTTCATAATTTTTTCACAAATTGTAACAATTAAGTAAGCAATAGTAGCAATTATAGAAGAAAACTAGAGAGAAATTGATGATTTTGTGAGAAAAATGAAAGAATGAAGGGGTATTTATAGTTGAAAATAGGGGAAAATGTAATTATAAAAAGTCGGGGGTTAAAACAAAGTTTGGGGCTCATTTTGAAGGCAACAATCTAATATTTTATAAAGAAGCGAGAGTGTTATAGAGAGAGGAAGAAGCCCAAGTGCTTTGTTCATGAAGATCTTGTTCAAGCTTTGAAATCCAACAAGAAATATCACAAGATCTTCACCCAAAAGGTAAGGTTCTAACCATAGTCTTCAATTTCAAGTTTGGGTAAAGATGGGTGATTGGGAGTATGATTCTTGGGTGTGAGTATTATTTATGCATACACGTACCAATAAGTTTTGTGGAAAGATTATTGAGTTCAAATGGGTAAATATTGGGTTGAAAATGATAGAAATCTTCAAAGACTTTAATTGAGAATTTGAGGGTCGAGTTAATGTTGGCATCTGATCAAATTTGTATGGTTGGACTCGTGGTTGGATGGGCGTTCATATTTTGTAACTTTTATCGGGTTCCGAGACGTGGTCCCCACGAGCGATTTTTGAGAGTAATTTTTTGAATTTTGTTTGAAAATTTTGTATTTTCATATGAAATTAATTCCTATACTTTGAATTGATTGAATCGAATTAATTGTGACTAGACTCGAGGCGTTCGGAGGTCGATTCGTGAGGCAAAGACATAGCAAAATAAAGAATTATACGATTTGAGGTAAGTAACATTTCTAAATTTGATTATGAGGGAATGAAACCCCGGATTATTTGTTATATGATCGGTTTTGAGGTGACGCACATGCTAGGTGATGACGCGTATGGGCGTGCATTGTATGAATTGTGACTTGGTCAAATTCTATGGAACTGCGTAGTTGAATAATCTGTTGTTATCTGTATATTCTCCATGTAGAAGAGAAATTAAACTACAAATCATGTTTAGATTATGTGTTGGCACTGTAGGGACCCACAGATATCGTATACATATTGAATTATATGCTAAATTATTTGTTTGTACTCAGTCACAGTTTACGTGTTTATTTTATCTCAGTCTCTATTATTCATTATTGATGCATCATATTATTGTTGTTTGGGCTGATTTTCATGATTATAGAGAGCTCGAGAGACTAGAGAGATTTTATGACTGAGTGAGGCCGAGGGCCTGATTGTGAGATATTATACTATAGTACGTGAGTTGTCTGTACATCACGTGAGTTGTCCATGCGAATCCAGATATTATACTATAGCACGTGAGTTGTCCGTGCAGTACGTGAGTTGTCTGTGCGGATCCAAATATTATACTAGCATGTGAGTTGTCCATGCAACACGTGAGTTGTCCGTACAGATTATAGCGCTTGGGATGAAGGAGCGCCTCCGGAGTCTGTACACACCCCCAGTGAGCGCATGTACCTACTGAGTGCGAGTGCTGAGCTAGTGGAAGGGCTGAGTGACTGTGCTCTTAAGAGGATGCATTTGATTTCATTATTGTTGCACTTCAGCTGTCATATATTTCTGTTTTGAAAATTTATGAGAGATATTATCTTATGTTTCAGTTGAACATGACATGAAATTACTGTTTTGGCCTTAAATGTTGAACTTGAAAGCATGACTACCTTATTATGTTGGAAATTACTGTAATTAGACTCAATTGTGAAGCTCGTCACTACTTTCGGTTCTTTATTTAGTATTGTTACTTGCTGACTTGGTTGTACTCATACTACACCATGCAATTCGTGTGCAGATCCAGGTGTTCCCGGACACAATGGATGTTGATTTCTTCGCACAGTTGATTATCCAGAGATTCCGAGGTAGCTGTCGGTGTTTCGTAGACCTTGTCTCTCTTTCCTTATCTTCTTGATTACTGTATTTGATCTCAGACTATTATAGACCGTGTTTTCCAGACTTGTGAGGTATAGATGCTCATGTATTTTGTGACACCCGATAGTTGGGAATTCCGCATTATGTTTTGGGTTTTCTATCCCGGTTATGATAACTTTTACTACTAAAACTGCCTTATCCATTTTTTGTTAGTGTTGGAGTTATTTAGTAAGTGTCGGTTTGCATAGTACCACGATAGGCGACATCACGACATATTAGGATTTTGGGACGTGGCAAAATGTATTAATTCTTCATTGCATTTGATGACAAATAAAAAAATTTAAATTCTCTTAATCTTACAACTCCTCTATATTCCACTATATAAGTTTTTGCTGGTATTTCCCCAGAGTTTAGAGGAAGAAATTCTTTATAATGTAAATACACAGCTGCACAAATTAGAACCGTGACTGGAAAAGTTGTCATTGTTTCATTCATAGCATATGGTAAAATGAAAAATATCTAACAATAAGAATAGACAGCACATTCTCCACATGCTTTTTTTTTCCTTAACCATTTTTCAACTTCCACTAGTAATAATATACAACAACGTGCAGTTCAGGGTGTCAAACGGGCGAGTCGGGTCGGATATGAGCGAGTCGAAAACGAGTAATCTTATTTTTTAATGAATAATATGGATGAATAACAGATTTCTTTTAATCATTTTGTCACCACTACATGCAGCCCTTGACGATTGAAGTCTCACCTAAGTATCGCAACCTCACCTCACTATCCTTTTGTACCTCATAAAGTACACCTTATTATTGAAGTACCTTTCTTTTTTTCTCGTGAAAAAACAAGATTATGGAGAAGATCAGTTTATGTTTGGTTTTCCACAAGCACAACTCATTTCTTTTGTTTTGCACAATGTGCAGATCAAACATGAGTTTTCGTAGCCATTAGGCTTGTTTTACTGCTTGTGTGGAAACAATGAGCTTTTACTACACAGTTAACTTTGCAACAGTCTCTTGTTTCCTGGAAAACCAAGGAAAACATCCTCAGCCAAATCACTCTGGTGTACTTTTCATGTCATACAAGGCCACGACCCAATCAATGTCTATTATAACCACGACGTACGCTTAAAATTTCGATCCTCCTTGAACCTTGCACGATAACTCAAGGTCCCTTTTGCTGGGTTAAAATTAAAAGATCCAAAGATGCTTTTAACATTGTGTGATATTGTCCGTTTTGGCTTAAGCCCGTACGGTTTTTCCTAAAAAGCTCACACCATTAAAATATCACTACATCTTATAACGTAGGCTCCCAATCTTTTCAGCTACCAATGCGGTACTTTGTTCGCACACCCAACACCTTTGACATATATCATTGTTCTATTTGCAGCATGCATTGATATGCATCTTACTTGTACAATGTATGTACCTTGACAAAACACACACACACAGAGCAAACGAAATATTTGATCTTGTTGTTGTGATACATTTTCCTGCATTTGATAACTCAACCAAAATGAACCTTAACAGATCCTTAGCATTTTCTAGGGAACATACATTTAGCTTCAAGAGAAAAATAGGTAGCTAGAATTTTCTGAATGACTTTACTCAGAAGCTAAATGTATAAAAATAGGGGTTCATATCTACTATATATTTATCACAATTTTAGTAAATTTTTACAAATAAATTTATGTTCTACGTCGAAAATATTGGTTCAGATGAAACCGGTAGCAATACTCTACATCCATATCTGACTTTACTATCACGAAGGTTCTCCAATCTACCTTTAGCTTGTTTACTATCCTGATAAGTCTACCTCACTACTGTTTGATGGTCTTAAATACTTTTATTCTTTGCTTTTCAAATTTCCTCGCAAGATTCAATATTTTCATACTACTGATACTTTCATCTTTCTGCTATTCTTCTTCAAGAATCTCTTTTGACATCTTCATTTGCATATTGACCGAAAAAATGGTGTTCAGAAGATGGCTTTCCCGTCAAGATCTAATCTCCAGTTTTATTTTCCTGTACCTGTTTAGTTTGCCACACACTACAAGAAAAGTGTGAATTACTTGGGAATTTTACCTTAGAATTTTTTTTGCATCAATTTTCTACGGATTTTTATGCGGAAATCTAAAATTCCTAAATTGATGAATAATTTACATGCGAAAAATATTTTTCTAGGAAAATCCCCATGTAAATGTGGCGCCACTTTGCGTCAAAATATTATATGGGGAATTTATTGGAAAAATTATCTGCAAGTACCAATTTCAGAGGTAAATCCGTAAGTAAATGAACAATAATGAATACTTTTATTAATTCGTAGGAAATTCCCTAGGTAAATCTACTTTCGGATTTAGCTGCAAATAGTTACTAGGAAATTTATTTGGGGATCTATTTACTTGGGAAATTACCTGGAAATTATTGATTTGCGGAATTATTTGGGAATTTATTTCTTGGAAATTTTCCTGGAGATTTTCTTACCCGGGGAATTAATTTGTGATTTTGTTGTTGAAGATTTAGATACGATTATTTTTAGGAATTTACTTGGGGATTTTCATACTTGGGGATCTACCTAGGTATTTCGTAATTGCAACTTTAGTTGGAAATTTTTCTTGGGATTTACCTGGATTTTTTTTTTACTTGAAAATTTACTTTGGGATGTTTGCTCTGCAAATTTATTTTTTAATTCAAATAGTTTATTATGCAATAATCTCACTCTAATAAGTTCTTGAATAAAAAGGTTTAATGTAATAATTTTGACACAATTATTAATAAAATCATCATATTTAGTTAATTTATTTATTGATGATAATGTCATGCCATATTTATCAATATTTAAAGCTAAATGTAGTTACTAATCCAATAACAAAATAATTGTCATAAATCTAATCAATGTCAACAAAAGAATTAAATTAAATCAATTGAGGCGTATCAAATATTATTATTATTATTATTATTATTATTATTTAAGTCTAATTAGTGTTGAGTTAATATCATTAAAACATAAACTAAATTGTGTATTATTTATTAACGTAACTATAGTTTTAAGTAGAAAAATATACAGTTACATTTATCATTAACATGATTAACTTATAAGTGACACTTAAGTGTTGAGTGATCTTTTAATTTAAATATAAAAAATAATATAAGTGAGACTTAAAGTATTGAGTAATCTTCTAATTTTATTTTTAACCTTACTCTTGATTAACTTATAATATTATTAAAGTAATTGAATATTGTGTTCGCGGGTATAATTGGCAAAATCATCTCTACCAATTACTTAGTTATGTACGGTGCGTTTAATTCTTGTTTAGAAGAATTATTATATAAAGATTTAATGTGTTATTCAAGGTATATAAATGTCTCATTATCAGTTTTTTCTTATATAAGACTTCTAATTCCCAAAATTGTATTCTTGTTCTTTTTCTTGAAAGAAAAGAGTACACATTTTTGAACAGTCAATTAATTCTTAAATAAACATGATAGTAATTCAATCCACCTGGTTATGCCTGAATAAAAATTTTGTTTTGTGGAATTTGGAATTCATACTCACCATATCTTTCTTCAATTTTTTTTTTAAAAAATAAATAAATTTTCATCTTGATTTAGTGAATTGAAAATTTGTGAGAGAAATGGCTTATCTTTCTCTCACACCGGATGGAACAATAGGATGTGGACATTAATAGTGAGCAGCTTCCAAGGAGATTAATTAGTCGACGAAGTGCGTTTGGATTTGAGGAATAGTAGGATGTCCTTGATTTTCTACATGGGGGTTACAACGAAAAAATAGATTAAGAGCAAAATAACAAAAGTAATTGTGTAATACATTCTACTGAATAAAGTAGTCAATGTAGGATTTAAATATAGAAAATAGATTAAGAACAAAAAAAATAGGTTACAACAAAAAAATAGATTAAGAACAAAATAACAAAAGTAATTGTGTAACACATTCTACTGATCAATAAAGTAGTCAATGTAGGATTTAAATATAGAAAAATTAAATTTAAAATACTAAATATAATTAAGGCATCCTTTTTCACAAATATTTGTCAAAATTTCCTTACGAATTTACTTGATTTTTTCCTATGAAAATCCACGGGTAACTCCTTTTTCTCACGAATTTTTACCAACAGTTTCTTGCGAGTTTTTTAGTGTTTCTTGCGACAAAATTTATAGGTAATTGACATGCGAATTCAAAATTTCCAGATAAGATAAGTTACATGGGGATTTCAAAATGCACAGATAATAATTACCTACGAAGGTTTTTTTATCGGAATTTTTTTCGTAGAAAAATTCACGGGAAACTAAATTACATGCGAATATTTTTATATAATCCCAAGAGAACCCCCATGTAATTCACACTTTTCTTGTAGTGACATTAGGTGCATTATTTACTAATGGGTATCTTCAGGGGCGAATGAAGTCTTTCGGCTACAGGTTCAATTGAACTCGTAACTTTTGAGACGAATTATGACTTTATACGTAAAAACTTACTAAAATTTTTAAAAATATTAGATTCGAACCCATAGTTTTAAAACTATAACGAGTGCAATGCTAAAGCTGAACCCATTAAATTTAAATCTTGACCCACCTATGAGTAAGGGTGTCCAACGGGACGAGACGTGACGATATTTAGCCGGGACGGTGGCGAGACGGACCTAAACGGGACGGGATAAATGGGACTAAACGGTAGGCCCATCCCATCCCGCTAACAAACGGTAACGGGATGGGACGGGACGGGACGATTCGCGGGCCTTAAGTGGGCCTTTTTTAAAAATAATAATAATTTTTTTAAGCATTAAGTTTGGCAACGACTAAATTTTTAAAGTTTGCAACGGCTAGTTTTTTGACTTATTTAATAAACTTAATAAATTATAAAGAAACTAAGTAAAGAATTATTATAAAATATATAAAAAAAAAACTTGTAATGAAATATTTTAGTAATTGTAATAGAGTTGTAATTTATTTAATATAATTTCAAGCCAAATTGTCTTTGTAAAGTTTCATGATCTAGTTGTTCTCCGAAATTAATATTATAACATGCGAGGGTTGTGCTTCATCAACATGAGTCATTTCATCTATATATTTTCTAATTCTAGGAGAAGGAATAGGATTAGGACTAAGATTAAGATTACTACTACTATCACCTTTACTACTTTTTTTAAACATGTCAAATACATTTTTAGGAGCCATAATTTAAATACAAAATTAAATTTAAAAAGTTAACATAAAAAATAAACACACAAATGAAATATGAAAATAGAACACGTAAAGTGAACACAAAAATTAAGCACTAATAGCCGTTGGCCAATGACTCTATTTCAAAAAAAAATAATTAAATAACACGCGGGACGGGACGAAATGATCATCCCGTCCCATCCCGTGTACTGTTTAATATGGGATAAACGGGATGGGACGAGACCATTGGACAGCCTTACCTATGAGTATCTTATTTTGCATATCGAATTACTTCTCAATCTTGACTCATGAAATACAGTTAAGTAGGTCTGTTCATGGATCAGATCAGATAGGATTTAACACCTTTTGGATTTCGGATTTTGCAAATTGCAATTCGAATCCGAACCAAATTAAACTCGGATCAGATCGGATCTTGATGTTTGGATTGGATAAATATTTCGGATTTCGATTCGGATTGTACGCTTTATTAAGATGCTAAAATAAATAATTTTAATATGCTATCTCCTGCCATTTTTAGTAGCAAAACTCATTCATTTCCATATCTTTTATTTTTAATATTGAGAGGAAAGAAAAAGCAAAAACAGTGAGAGAAATAACAAAGAAACCTTAGAATTCTTTTAAAGGGCACTCCTCACTTTTATATGTAAAATAAAAATTTAGGTTTCGGATCGGTTTGGATGTAAATTGAGTCAAACCGTATCCGATCCGATATTTAAATTAATTAAATTATCTGAAATCCGATCCGAAGAGCTACAATTCAATCCAAACCAATCTGAATAACATGGATAAGTTCGGATTTTCGAGTTGACTCAAATAATGTACAACCCTACAATAAAGATAATTCATTTTGATCCAGCAAACAAGCTGCAGTGCAAACATGACTTTTAGTTGATTACATGTTAGGTGTATTTTTGAAAAAAAAGGCATTCTGTATAAAGTCAATAATGAGCTTAATTGTATGGAATTGAAACTCAGTTTCTTGCTTGTAGATCTTGTGGGAAAGCAAAATTAAATCAGATAGTATAGTCTAATATTCTACCTAATCTTCTTTTACCAAACTGTACTTGGAACAAATGGGAAGATATATTATACTATATAGATAAATTTTTTGTAGCAAGATGTTCACGTTGAAACTATGTAGCTTACTTTTGATTTCAAAACTATCCTGCTCGAACTCTCTAAAAATATCATCTTATTCATGTCGAATTTTCTAAAAATGCATGCTTTTGAGGATTCAACACGCATTCAAAGACATTTTTAAAGAATGTTGAGCAACATAATTTTCAAAGGGTTGAAGAAGTCCCTTTAATTTGCAGACCCGTGCAATAATATTGTTTGCTTTATGTGTCTCTCATGGCCGAGTAAGTTCTTATCTCTTTCCACTAAAGTGTTGCTTGACAATACATATTAAACTACTAATCACTTCACATCACAATTAATTGTCATTATCATTGAAGTCACCTCCAAATACTTCCAAAAAGACTGTTTGACTACCGGCCGATGAATTATATATATGGTAGGAAATTAACAATTAGTGTACATATACCGGCAAAACAGTGATGTCCGAGTCAGCTTATTTATAATTTAATTATTTCATTTGATATCTGTAATCTCCTGCCATCATAAATATTGATAACATCGGTCATATGTCATTGTGGTTGCCACCAAATACTTCAAAACAAACTTTCGACTATGCTAAGAATTATATACATAGGAAACAAATTTTGTACAATTGTTTATATAACGTGGTATTCGGACTAACTTGTTACACTTCGATTACCATTTATACAAACCTATATATATATAAAAAATTTAAATTTGACCTTTCATGATTTTGATCCACCTAATTGACGACTAGAACAAGATCTAGTACATGCACTACTCAGGGTTTCTCTTCTTCTTTTTATTGGGGAGTAAGTATTATATATTCCCTCTCTTTAGTCTTTACGTGTGAGAAGAGCTAGCTGGTGCCAAGTGCCAACCATTATGGCTTGTACGTACGTACTGCTTAAACATTATTTAAACTTAATCACAATGCTTATCCTTTGAATAGAGACTAATAAACAAGAATTTGTTACTATTTCTCTAGCTGCTTAATTGTCTATGAGTTGACTTCTTTTACATCAGCTGCAATTTTCGTATTGAATAAATATACTTTAGTTTTAAAAAAGAAAAATTAAAATGCTTTTTAAGTCGGTGGCTGATCCCAATATGATTGGTTGGTACCTCTATTCAAAAACTGGTTTTTGCCATGTATTCTCACTTCCTCTTTATCTCTGTCCTTATATTATTATCTTCTACTTATTTGTTTGCATTATAAAAATTTCGAATTTAATATAAGCAATGATATAGCTCTTCAACTTCACATGTCGGAAACCAGCAACTCAGGCAGAGTTTACTCAACCAAGAGAAAAGAAGAAAATAAGAATCTTGTACATTTCGTATGCATATATCAAAACTTTAAAGAACAGGACAAAGAAAGAAAGAAAGAAAAAACTGTAGTAATACAATCAATTGTAGTACTAATGTATTACTTATATAGTAAATTTTCCTAGTATACATCTGTGATTTCTATGTACAATATATAAAGATAAAAAGAAAAGCTAGAAGAACAAACATATATCAAACTAGCTACTAGCTAGCTACAAAACCTTTGGAATTTGGAGACATATAAAGATGAATGAAAGAAGGTAACATTAATTGTGCGTAGCGGCACCGGGTGTGACCTAGCGATAAATGAAAGTGTATGAACATTATAGAAAGACCAGTGCTAAAATTCCATCAAACACAAAAAAATATTAGGCGATTGCTTCCCAGACTTACCGAATACATGTGCTCAGTCGAGATGCAGACAAGCTGACTAGAAAACACGGTTATAACAAAAATTAATTGTGAAGAGGGTTTGGTCCCCCGGGAACGGCTCGATGTGAAACTCTATAGCTTTGATCAATAATTTCTTTTCTTGATGTTTTAGGAGCTGGTGCAGAGATATGCCAAGAAAATCTTGAATCTAACTTTGTGTTGAATCTTTGCTCTGTGCTTGTTGGGGTGATTTCTTGGATTTTTCTACAGCTTGATAATTGACTAACATATAGCATCACAATAATTAGCAGAAATGGAAAAGCAGAGCAGTGAACTCTCATGACTATAAAATAGGAAGAAGAAGAAGAAGAAGAAGAAGAAGAAGAAAGAAATATTGGAAATGGAGAGAGTAAAATTAGGCAGGTGGATTGGATTTTGAGCTTATTCACTTTTGTAGAACTGATGACTAGTCTCTATTAATATGTGTTAAAGAATCTGTGGTGCAGATAAGAACCAGAAAAAACTAACATTGTCTAGTACAAAAAGACATATATGTACCCTCAGTAGTTTTCCTTTCTGATTACTTAGGGGTTCGTTTGTCCATAAATTTTATTTTACTTTTTTTTCTTCAGAAACGGTGTTATGAAAATTTCAAACTTCACTTGAAATTAAATTTTTAAATTTGTAAAACTCCAAAAAGTTATTTTTTAAATTTTTTACTTCAGATTATTCAAAAATAACTCCAAATTGTATTCATATCCAAATACAGCTCTAATTTTCAAATTCACTTAAATTTCTCAATTTTTATGTCCAAACGCCTACTTAAATAGTTTAAATAAAGTCTAGTGTATATGTAAATACATTTGTTCAAAATGGTGAAATTAGTGAAAAGGGAATCATAAAAATCAAAGGGTGTCCATTTAACTTTGATGATAAACTAGGAAAGGATTTGGAAACAAGTACTTGCAAATGCAAATTTAAGTTTTTAAATTAAACATTATATATACAATGTAATGTTCGATGAAATGGTTCAGATGAATCCCTCCCGCCCCTCTAAATTCGTCTCGGTAATGCTTAAAAGCTAAAATAGTCATTTTAGGTAGATGTAATAGCAGTGTGAATAAATATGTTGCTTGGATGTAATAAAGAGTTGACAAGAATTTCATTTGCCCATTCATTAAATAGTGAAAATAAACGGTGTTATATTTTTTTAATTGTTGGTTGGACTTTAAGAGGTTTTCAGAGTCCCATCTTATAGGCACGTGGTGCAAGTGCAAAGCCAGCAATTGTCTCATGTTCTTGCCGTCCTTCTAGCAATTTCAGACTTTTCTTTTTTATTTCCCTCATTTTTTATTTTTTGACGCCTAAATATAAATGAAAATGGACCCAAAAAAAAATGCCATTCTAAGTTCCCATTCATGACTAACAAGAGGAAGGCGGAAAAAAATTATCTTATAGACATAATTTTATTTAATTGTAAGGTCGCAATATATGATGCGCGGAAACGTATATTATATGTTTAAACTTTGTTGCGAACCAAACTAAACATTTAAGTTGGGAGGTAAATAGAATAGTAATTAAGTTCATACTTTTGGAGTTTCGAAATTATGCATTGACCTGAATCAAGCAAAAATCCATGAGAATTTTTTCTAATATCAAAAGTATGTTTTACTATGATATGAACAACATAGATTTTCTTAATACAGAAAGTAGATAAGAATAGATGTGAACATTTGGTTTTAAATTAATTCTATTTATTACGTACAGAACAGTTTAGTCTAAACTATTAATTTAAAGTTATTAGTAGATATTGTAGTAGCATTTAATTTGAAAGAACGAGACCGAATAGGATTTGTCAATGTCGTTTTCGCACGATATTGCGTGTTTAGGAAAATAGGAAATCCTTATGAAAAGATTATGGTTAGGTTTTTCTTTTTTGTCAATTTCCTAAATGTCGCGAAATTCAAAATATTTAAGTATATAAAATTTGCAAGAGGACTTTGGTTTCTAACATGACGTAGGGCTTTGGGCTCCTTTGGACCTTGTCCATAACCAATTTATATATATATATATATATATATATATTTTCTTTTTTCCCTCTTTTTTTGGGAGAGGAATTTTAGAGCAACCGTTACAATATTTTTATATGACCTATATGTCACCGGTTCGAGTGAAGTCAGTCACACCAATAAGTAAAAGTTCAAATAATCAACTAACTGAATTCGCAATGTTCCATGCACCAAATTACCTTTTTACTTTTTCTTTTAGTAATCAACTCATTAAAAGATGATTATTTAGATACACATAAATTCTTTGAAGTGATAAATGATTTGAATCACTCAACAAACTCCTGCAAGGTTCCAATTGACAAATAAACAATATTACTCAATTCTATCTGTTTATTTAATCAATTAATTATTTGTTTGTATTTATTTACATTATTTATCGGGCGAAGTTTAAAAATAATTATTATTGATAATTGAAAAATAGTCAAAGATTCAATTTTTTTTTGAATTTAGTCATTTTTTAGAATTCATGATAGTGTTATAGATTTCAAAAATCAAGGTGGTATCATGCTTTTTTTACTTGTTTAAGTTCGAAATTCATGACACTGTCATAGTATTTTCTCATTAAAAATGATTACTTTTCAATGAATACTGTCTTATACAAACCAGTCCAACAAGTGGCTAGCATGTAGATTTTTTACTGCATGGCAAATATAGGATACCTAGTGCTAACTATAAGATTTTTTGAGCCAGCAATAGAAGTTTTGAGAAAAAAGTCTCATATCAAAATTTTAAAATACGTTGGGCAGGATTTTCCCCGGTCGTCAGAATTTTAAAGCACACTCAGAATTTCGCCACAAATTTCAACGGATCACCAGAGTTTTACAGCTGAAAATTGTGACGATCATCAGATTTTTTGGTGCTTCAAAATTCTGATGTTGAAAATTCTGGTGATTGTCGGAATTTCTAATACTTCAAAATTCTGATGCGAGACTGTTTTCTCAAAAAATTTCCTAACGAGATCAAAATATAAACAATAAGTGAAATGGCGCTAGATGGACAAAAGACACATTTGATCGTGAATTCCCATTTGACAGGCATATATTTACACAAACAAATCAATAGTTCAACTCACAACCTCTCAGAATTCATTTTCCCTTTACAAATATTCCCTTCAGCCTCTGTTTACTGTATTTATTTTCTCTACCAGTTTCTAATTTGTTTTCTGTTTATGACTATTTATTTATAACTTTATCGTAATCTTCTTATGTGAGCCATAGTTTTCTACATGGAAAGTTGATTTTTTTTTAAATATCATCGTGACAAAAAGTATACTTGATTTGAACCATAACATAATAGAAGTGAACTATCTATATATATAGGCAATATCCAACCAGTCAATATACTGTCCATTTAATTGGTCCAACTAACTAGTTTTGAAGGTGATGTTACACACAAGAATTTTAAGATTGAAAAATTGCAGTACTTATTAAGAGAAGATTACTAGACTTGCTATGAGATAACTTTTAAGTACATGCCAAATAGATTAATTTTGTGTTCCCTTTCTGGTAACATATTCAGTAAGTTGTCAAGTATTTCTCAATTTTGACCATCTTAGACTGAATAAATAATTATTTGGAAGTCCATCAATAATTTCCTATATAATAACATTGGTGATGGATCAATACAAAATCAACTTCCAAAACAATGACCAAAGAAAGAAGATGAAATTCTTATTTGGTAACTTATAAATAAATAGATTTTATTGTAAATGCTATAAGTTTAAATAACATCGAGTACTTAAAAATAAAAAACATAAGCTATTATTCTTCACCTGGTCCTCCATATGACACTAAATTCCCAGTTACAACCCCAGAGTTTGGATAATCAGTCACCCTATATAAGTTTGGACTGTTTGCATATAATTTCACTAAAATGTCATCTAAAGACTTAGTTTGATTTTTATCTGTTAAGAATGTACACTTCTTACAATATGCATCTTTTTTAAGGTCTCCAATAGGAAAATAGCCACTGCCCATTGGTGGTTCTGGAACTCCAGGAGGACTGTACACAACTCCTCCATATTCAGCACTTGTTGCAAATCCCTTTAAGCTAGTAAATATTTTTGCAGGCCAAAATCCAACTGCTGCTGTTCCAAAATAAAACCACCAATTTCCATTTGACATGTCCTGTATATAAAAAAGGAAACAGTTAGATAAATAAGTTCTGTGCGCTGACAGTGTAAAAAATATTTATACAATCAGGGCCACCTTACCCGAGCAATATACATCGGTACATCAAAAACAGGTCCACCATAAGAAGAACCTGGAAGTTGCCCATCTAAAGGTATTGCAGTGTTTATTTGTATAAAACCTGGACATTGAGTATTATAACAAGCTAATTTTCCAGCCTGTGGTAGTAAGAAAAGAAATACTAAATAGGCCTACTATCAAACATATTGTAATTGATTAAACAGTATTGATCGTCATCAAAATGGAATACAATTAGTATTAACACGAAAGAAGTTAAGGAGATTACCGTAAAATATGTGTATAGTCGTGTATGAGTGTCCCCATAGACGGGTGGGTTCACCTTCAATCGAAAAACCATAAAGTTATTAGGCAATAGACGACTTTAGGAAATGGAATTATAACGCTTTGATTGGCATAGGCTGATGCAAGATTTAGAGTTAGTGAACTCGGCATTGCTGCAATCATAGGCTATATACATAACTCGAGTTGAAGGCAGTGGACTAACAATTTGATTAGCATAGGCTGCTGCAATATTTAAAGTTAGTGGATTCAGAGTTAGTGCACGCAACCTTATATATACATAACTTGAGTATAAGGCAGTGCATGTAAAATTATAACGGTTTGATTAGCATAGGTTGATGCAAGATTTAGAGTTAGTCAACTTGGAAATTGCAAACTTAGATACATAACTTGAGTTGAAGGCAGTGAATGTGAAACCATAACAGTTAAATTAGCACAGTTGATGCAAGACTTAGAGTTAGTGGATTTCATTAGTGCAGTAAACTGGTATATATAACTCGAGCTGAAGACAGAGAATACGATACTGCACCCGCTGGAGATTATCTCAATCCACCTATGTTGATTAGTGTAGTAAAAGTCATGGATTGTTAATGAAGGGAAAAAGAACTTACAGTCCAGCCAACTTGTATGCTGTCATTCCCATTCTGAACTTTTATACGACCTCCGCTATGTTGATGCCCACTAAGATTTTGAGGATTATGCAAACTAATAATTGCTCCTGCTCCTGCCATTTTGTTTCTTGGACTGTATGGGATTTTTACAGATGCAAACTGAATGAAGCAATATCACAACATCAGATTGTAAGTGTAGGTAAGGTTGCTAACTACAAAACAATGTAATATTAGCGAACTTAATAGCCAAAATTATAAGCAATCAGACAAGGCGAATCCATGAACTAGTGTTTTTTAGCTTGAATATGGATAATAAAAGAAGATAAACCTTGTAGCCTCCTCCAAACGGTTTGGTTCCCTCGGAAACAATACCCTGTATGGACATAATGACACATTTTGTGAAGAAAAGTATACAAGAGAGTTTTGAACTTTTGAAAATCAAAGAGTTGTAGAAATTCTTGCAGAAGACTCACATCACCATCAGGAGAATCATCTCCCCCTCTCATTTGCGATGTAAGTCTCCGTCTTATTAGGTCGTCCTTTGTAGTTCTTCTAATAGGAACTGTTCCAATAGGACAACCTCTGTCTTCTAACTCTATGTTAAAAGGTCTATTAATGTTTGAAGAAATGTCATCTCTTTGCGACATGGATAACATAGGTTTCATCTGCATCCAGAAGTAAGTGTTATGAGTTTCTATATACATATATATGTATGATATTTTCTTTCAAAAAGAAAAAAAATTGGATTGTATGAACTCGAAACTGTAGTGTATAGATATACCTGGGGATGAAAACTATGATTCTTCAACAGAGGATGGTCGAATGCAGGTTGTTTGTAAAAGTCTACACAATCATATAGTTCTCCATATTTGCCCTGCTAGTCAAATTGCAATCAGTCTCCAATCTTTATATATAAAAACATATCTCCCAAGACTTAAGAGGTTACAATTCAAACTGTAGTTTCACGAGTTTGAATCTCAGTGATCTTCGTATAGTAAGACAAATCTATGTTCACTCACAACAAGCGAAAGACGTTATTTCATTTTGTAACAAAAAATAATAACCAAGGACATGTAGAGTTTATAAAATCTGCATAAGACAAATAGAGATTGTACCTTAATAGTCTTGATTTCTGGCTTATTAAGAAGCTTTAGTTGCTTCTCTAACTCTAAGTCCTCTGCTTTAGACAACCCCTGTTCTGCTTCAACTTCATAATGGTTCAAAAGGAGAGAAATTGCAAGCAAAATCTGTACGATGGCTCTTTGATGCAACGACATTTTCTACGTATTCAAGAAAATCGTAAGCAATCTCTTGACATTAAATATTACTCGTTTAAAACGAAGTATGTTTTGGAATAATGACCTTATATCAGAATGCTCAAAAGTTAGATACAACCAGAATAAAATCTCCAAGAATGTGATCTGACAAACTTTTGTTTCACTTTACAATTCATTTGATTTCAACCAAATATATCTATCATCGGTTATCAGCAAGTTATTATCAAATATAACATAGTTGTGTCACAAGAATTACCTGATTTGTTTTGACTCTGAACACAAATTACAGTGAAGTAAAAACACCAAACTAAAGGCATCTATTTATACTAATCAGATAGGGATAGGCTGGTTTAAATGTTATATGTGACATATGTAGTTTGACTTGATACATAGGAGAGATTTGACGGTATAAGTGATTGGATTACATCTAAAAAGGAAAAAGGTTCAAATTGCAGATCTCTAGTTTTCATCATAAAGGGAAACTCTCTAATGATTATTCTAATTCTACTTGAATCAAATTTCAAATGAAAATTTTCTGCACATATTTCCCTCATGTAAATGAATTTAGTACCTAATTTAGAAGATTACAACATGTGATATGGATAGAGTAAATCCATCATGTTCGTCTCTTTATCACAAGTGGTCTTTTCAATGTCAATACTCAATATCAACCAATCATATTATGAAAATAAGGGATTTGAACACGTGCTTCCTCAACAAGAGGTTTACATCCATTTATACAATCAGGGCCAGCTTACCCGAGCAATATACATTGGTACATCATAAACAGGTTCACTATAGGAAGAACCTGGAAGTTCCCCATCTAAAGGTATTGCAGTGTTTATTTGTATAAAACCTGGAGGGGAGCCTTGGTTGGCGTAACTGATAAAGTTGGTGTCATCTGACCAGGAGGTCATGGATTCGAGCCGTGGAAACAACCTCTTGCAGAAATGCAGGGTAAGACTGCGTACAATAAACCCTTGTGGTCTGGCGGCTCTGGCCCTTCCCCGGCCCCGTGCATAGCGAGAAATTAGTACACCGGGCTGTCCTTTTTATAGGTAGAAAACCTTGACATTGAGTATTATAACAAGCTAATTTTCCGGCATGTGATCATAAGAAAAGAAATACTAAATAAGAACATTGATATGTCAATTTTTAAGTATTTCTTACTTAGACAATATTGTCATTATCAGCAGCATAGTATTAACATGAAAGAAGTTAAGGGAACTACCTTAAAATATGTGTATAGTTGTGTATGAGTGTCCCCATAGACAAGCGGGTTCACCTTCAATCGAAAAAACATAAAAGTTATTAGGTAATAGATGACTTTAAGAAATGGAATTATAACGCTTTGATTAGCATAGGCTGATGCAAGATTTAGAGTTAGTGAACTCGGCGTTGCTGCAATCATAGGCTATATACATAACTCGAGTTGCAGTGAACTAACAATTTGATTAGCATAGGCTGATGCAATATTTTAAAGTTAGTGGATTCAGAGTTAGTGCGCACAACCTTATATATAACTGGAGTAGAAGGCAGTGCACGTAAAATTATAACGGTTTGATTAGCATAGGTTGATGCAAGATTTAGAGTTAGTTAATTAAATGTTACAATGTTGAGGATTAATTTTCATACAGAAGATACTTGATAATTTAGGTCTAGTTTCTAATTAGCAGTTTTAGCAATCATTTCAAATAACAGTCGAAAAACAATTTTCAGCACAGTTTCTCGATATTACTTCACATACAGTCCTTAACAATAAAATAAAAATAAAAAAACCTCACACACAGTCCATTATACTCCCCTCCAGCAACTATATCCACCTTTAATTTTATACTTCTCTAGTTTATAACAGATAATCAGCCATTTCAGGTAGAATAAAAGGAAGACAGGACAGTTATGAGCTGCATCAATATTTCTTTAGTTTATTCTCCTCTTAACAGAAAAATATCACCAAATATGTGCTGCATTCACTGCTCAATAATAATGATACCCTCTCCACTTCCACTGATTGTTCATAAACATGAATTTTTATCTACAGAGTAATGCTATGTGTCTGTATCCATTTATACGTATCACCACTACACATAAAGAGACTATATATAGGAATCAGTAACTCCAGCAAACAGAAGGGTAGCAGGTAGTTTTTTATGATCTTTACCGGGTTGTTTAGGGCTAGTATGGTAGTATCTTGTCGTTGTTCCTAGATTGCTAGTATTACGGCTATCTCTTACTATTTTCCGCTTCAGCTTTATTGTATCATGTCGTGATTACTGCTTGTTGCTATTGCTAGTGCTATTGCTTTTCTCCATCTATTTTTTTTCTAGTTCTTACGTCGTTATTATCATTTTTCTGGCTATGTTGTTGATATTTGATTGTTTCTATTCATCCTCTCAAGTTGAGGGTCTTACGGAAACAACCTCTCTACTTACTCAGGGTAGAGATAAGGTCTGCGTACACACTACCTTCCCCAGACCCCACTTGTGGGATTCTACTGGGTTTGTTGTTGTTGTTGTTGTTCTTTCCCATCAAATTAATGGTCTATTCCAACTTATGTCTTGCATGTAAATTTAGTCTGGACAGTGTTATTTTTTTTTGGATAACGCTGGTGCCATTTTGTTGAAATTACTTTTAAGTTTCTTATATTTGAATATAATATCTATCACATGGTGGCCTCAAATTAAAGTTCCAAATTTGTGGCTGATACCTTAACATATGTTCATTCAATTAGCGTAGGATTCCGTCTAGCTCTTCCATCTTTATCTAAGCACCAGCAACATGACAATGTAACTTGAAATATGCAAGATAATTAAAGAACAAATCTAAAAACAATAATGATTTCATCACCTCAAACTATAACAGACAAGTTCTAACACAAACTAATATTTTCAGATAGGAAAATTAGTACTGTAGGCAGATTCAAGAATTAAGGAAAAGAATCAGGTTAAATATGGCCAGACAGAAACACAAAAACAAACAAAGCCAAACAGTAGAAAACCAATTGCAACACCTCTAACTATCATTTCTTTCTCCTTTTCAATATACAGAATGTGATAAGTCCTTGATAAAATTACACACCTGACTGCATGTCTGATTTTTTGGGAGGCTAGATTCAGCATATCTGTGAGTTCTTCTTGTGTAGTGGATTTTTGGAATCCAAAATTGGTGGTGCACTCGGTCTGTCCACTGGAACTCCTGTCCTTGCACCAGTTGATGATTGCTCTACCAAAGGATCGGAGCAAATGATGGTTGTCCTCGACCAGGATGTACAAAGGCTTGACGATTAGATACAGTTATTCCTGGATAAGCAGTGGAGACAGGAATTGGAGGTGACGGAAACATCATTGGCGGGACACAAAACCCTGCTTCCATAGACAGTATCTGCAAAAAATGGGATGAGGCAGTTAGCAATAGTAGGTATGACTCTAATTCTCAGTTCTTAAAGAAAGCAAATTGCACAACAGCATAGAAAGGTGACAACCATCATCTAACCTGAAGGTACTTGCAGTTGAAGTGTCTTCAAATATTCAATAGCTTCATCAAGCATTGAAGCTTTATCCGCCTAGCAATCAATAAGGAAAGCCATCAAAATGATTCAAAATGAGAAACTATAGGAGAAGGAGTTAGGATACAATAAGGTTGGGTGATGGCTAATTTTAAGATTACCAGCAACACTTCATCAAAACCATGTCAGTTTCAAAGCAACTAGAAATATATGAGTGAAATATCAGCACAATCTTATTCTAGCTTATGCATTGAGCTCAAATAAATTACTGGTATTTTCTGAGTTTTTAATTAACTTGAAGTTGATTGCTCGATGAGATATGGTAGAAAAACAAAAAACTTTTTTATAGAGAAAGGTGATTGTATTATAAAGCTAGCACTAAGTGTGTGTTGTAGTAATTACAAGTGCCCAAAACGTTAAAAGAAAAATCCCTTTCCAATCTTACAGGGATTACAAAAAAGGAACAGACAAAAATCACATAAATCAACTTCCCAGCATGACTTTAACTTATCCCAAGACTTTTCTTACCTGTTGCAGTTGGGTATTAGTTCCTGTAATGCACGCATCTTTTCGTTAATCCTATTCCTTCGGCTCTTTTTGCAGAAACTGAATCAGAATGCATTTATATCTATATTGTCTTAAGAAGATTTAAAACCAGAAATTGTAAAAAGCACAGATGAGGTGGTAATGGTTAGCTCACCCGCTCAGATAAATTATGCACCTCTGCAGCTCGGCTTCTCTTTGAACCTGTACCTCCTCGAGTAGGGCAAGGTTTTTTGATACCAACAGATTCTTCTTCAGCATCCTGAACAAAAGATATTTCCTTGTCAGACTCAACATCCCAAACAAAGAAGTAAAATACTACAAAACATGTTAAAAGTAATGGCCTTTAAACAAATAAACTTACTTCACTTGGACACACCATGAATCCTCATTATCTCGGGTTTTCCTCTTTAGATTAAGAGGCTGATCACTTGATCCTCTCTTTACACTGCTACCAAAGCATATAGTGAAAGTACAATAGTGGCGTGAATTGTTTATTTTAAAATTAGTTATTATAAGTTGACTAGTTTAACAGTTAGTCGATTAGAAATAAGAGCGAGATAGTAAGAAGTACAGAATTAAAATGCGGAAGTAAAGTGCAAGAATTAAAGATACCGGAGTTTTTATACTGGTTCGGATTCAGTGTGAATCCTAGTCCAGTCCCCTTGGGTTCCCCTTTGGTTGCAAGAGTGTTCTCTTTCAGTGATTGAGTTTCTTGAGTACAAAGTGAATGGTGTGGTTTTACACCAACTGCTCGGTTTCTATGTCTCTCGTCTTTTCTTGATACAATGCCTCACCAGTGATTTACTCTTTTTCTTCTCTAACTTGTTACACATCAGATCTAGTAGAACTACAATGTTTGTTTGAAATAGAACAAAGAGAGAGTAAATGGTTTGATCAAAGTATATCTCTTCAAGTCTGAAGCGATCGTATATATACTTTCCAGGAGGCCTTAGAGTCTGGAGAGATTTGCGAACCCAAGAGATTTGATCCTTGAAAGGAATCACAGATTGATTCTTTCCAAGAATAAGGTTGATTCCCGTTATACTTCCTTGATGAGTAGACTTTGATAGCTTTCCATCTTTAAGCCTTAATATCCGCCGAATTTTCAGTGTTGGCTATGCCTTTGCCGAACCTTTAGTACTTCTTTCCTTTTTATTGTTGATAGCTTCAATCATCTTCTGATTTATATCTTCCTTCAACTTTGATTTCTCTCCTTGATGGCTTCAATCATCCTCTGATTGATATCTTCCTTCAGCTTTAATTGATTATCTATTTTCGGACCTTTATTACTTCGCTGATTCCTTGATTGATTCAGCCAATCTTTGATTGATACTTTCCTTTTTACTTTAATTCTGATTGATTTCCTTGAATCCCTACATCAAACACAATTATATTATTTTTCATCATTAAAACTAAAATCTAACAATCTCCCCCTTTTTGATGATGACAAAATAATATGTATAAACACCAGTTAACTTCCCTATAATTTTACTCCCCCTCAATGGTTGCATTTGACTCCCCCTTCAATTAGTCGACTCATGTACCTGCAGAAGTTATATTTTTTTCTCCCCCTTTTTGACATCAGCAAATAGGGAATACCACTAAAGCAGATAATATAACGTATAACCATTAAACATGCAATATAAATAAGGATGGCATGACAAGCATGTAGAGTCATAAAAGAAATAAAAAACATCTAGTTGACTAGTTAACCAGTCCAAAACAGCAAAACACAAAAAATTGTTTGAGATTTCCATCACTAGTGATGCAGGAAATAGGTAAGAGTGTTGCAGATGGCCTCCTTTAGACGATTAAAGCTGGCATTTACTTCAACGGTGACCCCATCAATCCTGTCATGAACTTCCTTGAAGGCTTTGACTATATTTTCTCCAAGTCTCTGAATTCTGACCCTTATCTTGGAGGCGTCCAACCCTGTTTTCTTCGAAATTATGTGAATGTCACCAACAGTGGACTGAGTGGCAGTAAGGAGTTCTTGGATGTTGGTCAGCTTGTTGTCAATGATAGTCAATTTTTCAATGATAGCAGGATCACTTACACTTTGAAGAGAGACAAAGGATTTGACCTTGGAGTCAGGTTTAATACTTTTGACTTCACCGTCCTGTTTCTTTACCCAAGTGTCCTTTACACACATATACCCCATACTAGCAAAAGCCCTAGAATTGTAGGATTTTGACACAGACAAGAGGGTATTCTGAGATGGAGATATTGTGGGCTTCTAGGATATAAGATATGGCCATACCATAAGGTAGACTGGTGGGATCATCAGCACTCTCTATCATAAAATTTATGACCCAAGAGGATAACTTAATCTTGAGTTTGGTCACAAGACAATAAACAAGAAAGGTGTCTCTTTGAGAGAAGGTAGAGAATAATCCAGTTCGAGGAAGAAGAGTGGTTGCAACAATGTGAGCTAAGACACGAGTTTCAAAGTTAACATCACTAGGACCTAACTGGTTTGGGAGAGGATCAGAAGGGCACTCAGCAATACAACGTTTTACTTGATCAAAAGAAATTTCAAAATTATCAGGCCAAGTGTTTTTGAAAAGCACTGGAAAACTAGAGCATTTACACGAGAAAATTGAGTCAAACGTAGCACAATCAAGAACAATGCGCTTACCCAGAACTAAGGATTCTAACCTATCAGGCTTACTAGAGCGAAAATTTGCATAAAACATTTTCACTAAAGGTTTAGAGACTTTATGAGGGGGTAAAGAGAGGAATTTTGACCAACCTTGAAAGGCAAAAAGATCCTTTACCTTACAGTTGAGGGTTTCCATGACATCAAGATCAACAATTCTGCCATTAGCAATGGGCTTGTCTTTTAGGGCAAGAAAGAAATCCCTATTTGGGGAATCCCAAAAATTGAGGTTTGATTCTAATGAGCTTGAAAGGTCTACTCTGGATTTTTTAGGAGTAAGGGTTTCAGGAGGATCTTCCATGGACCTTTTTCCTAGAGCTTTTTCTCCTAAGTGAGAGTAGTCTGAAAGTTCTACCTGTGAAGAGGCAAAACCTTCGGAGTGGTCAGATCTTATGTCTACGGGTTCTGGAGGCTGAGAAGAGGGTTTGCCTCTGGATCGAGTACTTTTTCTGGTGGAGGCAGAAGGGGTTTTGGGGTGTTTAGCCATGGAGAACCTACTTTGAGAGAAAGGGTTTCTGAAGAGGGTTTCTGAAAGATGAAGACGACGAAGTCAGAGAAAAGGGTTCAGAGTTTAAGAAGAAAATATTGACGGTTGAGTATATGAAAGGAAAGGGTGTCAGTGAAGAGTCATGGTGATTGGTTTTCCTTTATTGGAAGTAGCGATTGATGTGAAAAGAGAGGGAAAATGGAGGCGATACATAAATGAGTACACACAATCAAAATTTGAACATTAGTCAAATAAGAAATTAAAAAGACAAATAGGTCCTAATTTTTGAAATTAAGAGAAATAATGCCAAGTAAATCTCTTAAAAGACAGAATCTATCTTCTAGTAGAGGCTTAATGAAAATATCAGCTAATTGATCAGTGGTACTAACAAATGAAAGTTCTATATCACCTTTGATAATATGATCTCTAATAAAATGACGCTTGATGTCTATATGCTTAGCTCTAGAGTGATGCATAGGATTCTTTGAAAGACATATAACACTAAAGTTATCACAAAAAAATTAAATAGGTTTAAAAAATAATTGATGAGACATCCATAGTAATTGTGCATAATATTGTCTAATGGCAATGTATTCAGCCTCTGTAGCGGATAATGCAACTGATCCTTGTTTTTTACTATTCCAAGAAATCAAGAATTTTCCCAGTAATTGACACGTGCCACTAGTGCTTTTCCTATCTTCCTTGTCACCTGCAAGATCAACATCTGAAAAACCTTCTTATTTAAAACTGTTAGAGCGTGGATACCATAGTCCATGAGAAGTAGTTCCAATGAGATAACGAATAATTCTCTTTACTCCATTCAGATGAGACTCCTTAGGAGCTGACTGAAACCTGGCACATTTGCAAACACTGAACATAATATTTGGCCGACTAGCAGTTAGGTAAAGTAAAGAACCAATCATTCCACGATATTTTGTTTCATCAACGGGATTTCCCTTTTCATCTTTATCAAGATTTGTTTCCAGGTTCATAGGTATGGCAATAGCTTTAGCATTGCTCATGCCAAATTTCTGAATTAGCTCCTTGGTATATTTCGTCTAGCATATGAAAGTTCCTTCTTCAGATTGTTGGATTTGAAGTCCAAGGAAAAAAGTGAGCTCTCCCATCATACTCATCTCAAATTCGCTTTGCATAAGCGTTGAAAATTCCTTGCACAACAAGGGGTTAGTACTACCGAAGATAATATCATCAACATAAACTTGAATAATAAGATTACCTTCTGAAGATCTTTTGATGAATAAAGTAGTGTCTACTTTACCTCTTATAAACCCGTGATCAAGTAGAAATGAACTAAGTCTTTCGTACCATGCTCGTGGAGCTTGTTTAAGTCCATACAGTGCCTTGGTTAACTTATACACATGATAAGGAAACTTTGAGTTTTCAAATCCAGGAGGTTGTTTTACATATACTTCCTCCTCAAGGAAATCATTTAAGAAGGCACTCTTGACATCCATATGGAAAAGTCTGAATTTCTTGAAGGATGCATATGCAAGAAGAATTCGTATTGACTCTAGTCGAGTTGCTGGTGTAAAGGTTTCATCATAGTCGACTCTCTCTTGTTGAGAATATCCTTGAGCTACTAATCTGGCTTTGTTCCTTATGACTTTTCCATCCTCGTTGAGTTTATTTCTGAAGACCCATTTAGTTCCAATTACAGTAGCGTCTGTAGGCTTAGGCATCAATTTCCATACTTGGTTCTTATCAAATTGATCCAGTTCTTCCTGCATGGCCTGAACCCAGCTTGAATCTTTGAGAGCCTCGTCTATCTTCTTTGGTTCAATCTGGGAGATCAAGGCTAAGTTTGCCTTCTTCTTGTGAGCTCCTCTGGTTTTCATCCCTTCACTTGGATCTCCTATGATAAACTTCTGAGGATATTCTGGTTCACTCCTCCATTCATTTGGTTGTGTTATGCTTGTAGGAGTAGTAGACTCTATCTGTGTTTCTGGTTGATTGTTGCTAATTTCATCAGTCGACTCTGTGACATTTTCTAACCTGTTAGTCGACTCTTGGAGATTGCTTGACTGAGTTGTTTCTTGATTTTGATCTTCATCACCTGCAATGATTCCTTTCTCGGCCGAAGTGTTATTTTCATCAAATACTACATGTACTAATTCTTCTACAGATAAAATGCGTTTATTATAAACTCTAAATGATCTACTGTTTATAGAATAACCTAGAAAAATACCTTCATCACTTCTTGGATCAAATTTACCAAGATTTCCTTACCATTGTTGTGGATAAAACACTTGCTTCCAAAAGTATGGAAGTAGCTTATGTTGGGTCGTTTACCTTTCCACAGTTCGTATGGAGTTTTCTTCAAGATTGGCCTTATGAGACATCTGTTGAGAATATGGCAGGCTGTACTTACCGCTTCTACCCAGAAGTGGTTTGGCAATGAGTATTCTAGTAACATGGTTCTAGCCATATCTTGTAGAGTTCTATTTTTCCGTTCCACTACCCTATTCTGTTGATGTGATCTTGGGGCTGAGAAATTGTGAGTGTATCCTTGATCATTGCAGAAATCTTCAAATGCTCTGCTCTCAAATTCTCCTCCATGATCACTTTGAATGGTTGTAATAAGATATCCCTTTTCTCGTTCAACTCTTTTATAGAAGATCTCAAAGTTTTTCAAAGCTCCATCTTTATGAGATAGAAAAATCACCCATGTAAAACGTGAGTAGTCATCAATAATAACAAATGCATATCGTTTTCCTCCTATGCTAGCAGTTCTAGTAGGTCCAAACAAATCCATATGAAGCAGTTGTAAAGGCTTAGATGTCAACACAATGTCTTTGATTTTGAAAGAGTTCCTAGTATGTTTACCAATCTAACATGCATCACACATGACTTCTAGAAAAATTGAGTTTGGGAAGACCAATAACTAAATCATGCTTGGATAGTTTATCTATAAGATGCATGCTTGCATGACCAAGTTTTTTATGCCATAACCATGGATCATCAGACATGGATATTAAGCATATTTGACCATCTATATTTTCGAAGCCATCAAGAATGTAGACATTTCCATACCTTTTTACCTGACTCATCTTCAATAGCACAACCTGTTTTCTTGAATTTTATCTCATATCCGGAATCACACAGTTGGCTTATACTTAGCAGATTGCAGTTGAGTCCATCTACGAGATAGACTTCAGTGATATCGCAGTTTTTATTAAATGGGATTGTGCAAGTGCCAACTATCTTCCCCTTTTGAGTCATCTCCAAATTTAACACTTCTACTATTTATTTTAGTGACCTCTTTGAACATGTTTTTGTCACCTGTCATATGGCTGGAACACGCACTATCTAGGTACCATTTTCCTTTGCGGCTCTTTTCGTGGTGTTCCTGCAAAATGTAACAATTACTTTCTCTTAGGTATCCAAGCTTGCTTGGGTCCTTGTTGGTTAGTATTACTAAGATTAGGGCTGCCTTTGGGTTTCCAAATCTACCGTGGAACATTTGATTTTCGAAAACGACAAAAGGAATATTTATGCCCACTTTTATTACAAAAGTGACATACAGAAGGTGATCCATTTTTGGATCTCCCACTAGTGCTTGTGGACTCTGTTCTGGTTGGTCCCTTTTCGGTTGACTTGTAAGTCGCATGGTTGGACTTAACAGAACTATGAATGGTGGATTTGTGCATGCCATTGAGTTGCATTTGCAATTCCTGAAATTCTTCTTAAAGTACTTCTTTTTCAATTTCACATACTTCAAGCTTGAGTTTCCAGTCTTTCTTTTCCCTATTGAGTCTCTTTAGTTCATTCATCAACTTTTGAGACTCTTTTAAAGTAAGGTCAAGAATATCCTACAATTCATTGCATCTTTCACAGTTATAGGATCTTACCTCGCTTGTTTCACCTCGTGCCATAAAACAGTTTTCCTTGCATTCGTCATCTGAAACATCTTCATCTGTCCAGCAACCTGAAAGTTTGTTTATGTCATTTTCCAGAATTGTCATGAAGCACAAATTTGCTATTTCTTCTGGTTCTGAAGCGTCTTCATCACTCTAGCTTCCAAAGGATTTATTCTTGTTAAATCCTCTGGCAATATTTCTTTTTAGATCTGGGCATTCAGCTTGTACATGTCCGTATCTTCCACATTCATAACATTTTCCATCATTCTTGTCCTGCTCATTGTATTCCCTGGTTCGCCTTGATGATATTCTTCCTCTTTTTGTGTTTCTGTATCTTCTCATTAGACCATCCATTTTCCTTGATACCATGGCAATTTCTTCCTCGAGGGCTTCAGGATCATTGTCAATGTCATTTTCTGTCATGTCAGTTGTAGCCTTGAATGCGACTGTTTTCTTCTTTTCTTCCTGGGTTGTTTTCTTGAGATGAGTCTTTTCAAATGCTATGAGATCCCCTCGAAGTTCATCATACGATAATTTGTTTGGATCTTGTGATTCAAGTGCAACTACTTTTGTCTGCCAAGTCGTAGGGAGACTTCTCAGAATTTTTCAAACTTGATCACCACTTGTATATGGTTTACCAAAAGCTTTTAGATCACTGATGATTTTGCTAAACCTTGTAAATATTTCTTCAATGGATTCTCCTTATTTCATCTGGAAGAGTTCATAATCATGAACCTACATATTGATATGCGTTTCTTTCACTTTGATGGTTCCTTTATAAGTGACTTCTAGTTTATCCCACATTTCTTTGGATGTATCACAACTGGATATTTTTTCATATTCTTCTCCACTTATAGCATTATAGAGTAGATTTTCGTCTTTAGCATTGACTTGAACAACTACCATCTGATCGTCTGTATATTCGCCTATATCTTTCGGATCAGCAGCAGGTTGTGCTGCTACAGGCAGTGGATAGTTCCCTTTATTGATTACTCACCAAACTTTGACATCATATAACTTTGCATATATTTTCATACGCACTTTTCAGTGAGAAAAATGTTGTTCAATGAAATAAGGTGGCCTGACTTGTGATGTTCCTTCTTGAAAGAGTGCTCCAACAATTCCTTGGTTTGCCATGATCTTTTCTCACAAACTGTTAAGAAAAGAAGAGTGAGACTAGCTCTGATACCAATTGAAAGTACAGGGGGGGGAGGGGGATGAATTGCTTATTTTAAAATTAGTTATTATAAGTTGACTAGTTTATCAATTAGTCGATTAGAAATAAGAGCGAGCTAGTAAGAAGTACAGAATTAAAACGCAGAAGTAAAGTGCAGGAATTAAAGACACCAGAGTTTTTATACTGGTTCGGATTCAATGTGAATCCTAGTTCAGTCCCCTTGGGTTGCAAGGGTGTTCTCTTTCAGTGATTGAGTTTCTTGAGTACAAAATGAATGATGTAGTTTTACACCAACTGCTCAGATTTTATGTCTCTCGTCTTTTCTTGATACAATGTCTCACCAGTGATTTTCTCTCTTTCTTCTCTAACTTGTTACACATCAGATCTAATAGAACTACAATGTTTGTTTGAAGTAGAACAAAGAGAGAGAAAATGGTTTGATCAAAGTATATCTCTTCAAGTCTGAATCGATCGTATATATACTTTCCAAGAGGCCTTAGAGTCTGGAGAGATTTGCGAACCCAAGAGATTTGATCCTTAAAAGGAATCACAGATTGATTCTTTCCAAGAATAGGGTTGATTCCTGTTATACTTCCTTGATAAGTGGACTTTGATAGCTTTCCATCTTTAAGCCTTGATATCCGCCGGATTTCCAGTGTTGGTTATGCCTTTGCCGAACCTTTAGTACTTCTTTCCTTTTAATTGTTGATAGCTTCAATCATCTTCTGATTGATATCTTCCTTCAACTTTGATTTCTCTCCTTGATGGCTTCAATCATCCTCTGATTGATATCTTCCTTCAGCTTTGATTGATTATCTATTTTCGGACCTTTATTGCTTCGCTGATTCCTTGATTGCTTCAGTCAATCTTTGATTGGTACTTTCCTTTTTACTTGGATTCTGATTGATTTCCTTGAGTTCCTACATCAAACAATTATATTATTTTTCATCATTAAAACTAAAATCTAACATATAGATGAGCAAACAACCCTATGTTCAACATTTCTCTCACTATCAGATGTATCCGTCGTTGCCTTTGCACCTGTAAACTGACCAGGGGTGTTGTCACTATTACTCGAACAATCTCTGAATATATTATGAGACTGTTCAAGATGACATGATCTATCGTGAAAGCTAGCCCCAGATGCTCTTGACTCGAGTTGGGAAGGTACCACATTAATCAACTAGCTAAATATTAATCAACTGGTTCCAATCATAAAAGGACATAAACAACAACAACAACAACAACAACATACTCAGTAATATTCCACATCGTAAGGTCTTGGGAGGGTTGTGTGTACGCAAACCTTACCCCTACCTTGTGAGGATAGAGAGGTTGTTTCCAATAGACCCCCGGCTCAGGAAAATATAAGCACCACATTAATGAAAATATAGACAAGAAGGGACAATACCAAGAAGCCATAGAAAAGCAGAATAAAAACAACCAAATAGTAAAGTGATCAACAATGAAGGAAAATGGTTTGTCATAAAAGCCTACTACCAATAGAAAGCGAGAGTACGTGCCAATACTAGTGCTATGAACACTCTCGACTACTTACTCTACTACCCTGATCCTCGACCTCCATACCTTCCTATCAAGGGTCATGTCCTCGGTCAGCTGAAGCTGCGCCATGTCTTGCCTAATCACCTGAGAGATATATTCCAATTGCTCGGCAGTTATTCCCCATTCATCGTTCCGAGTTTGTATGACCCTTTTCCGGGGATTTCGAGGATTTGGTATTATCCTTCCCAATTCGGACTCAATTTTCCTTCATTGGGGTTTCGAGTGTTGAGGGTGATTTTTCTTAACACTAAGTCTCCGACGTTAAAATATCGAATAATGGCTCTTCGATTATAGTATCTCTCGATTCATTGCTTTTGGGCGGCCAATCGAACGAGGGTGGTTTCACGCCTTTCGTCCAACAGTTCCAGGCTTGTGTTCATAGCCTCGTTATTTAATTCCTCTGTTGTGTATTGGAACTGGATACTCGGTTCCCCGACTTCGACATGTATTAAAGCTTCGGCTCCATAGACTAATGAAAATGGGGTATCCCCGGTACTGGACTTCGAAGTTGTGCGGTATGCCCAAAGAACTTCGGGCATAATTTCTCTCCACCTCCCATTGGCGTCGGTTAGCCACTTTTTAAGATTTTGGATGATGGTTTTGTTGGTCGATTAGGCTTGTCCATTCCCGCTAGGATGATAAGGCGTTGACATGATTTTTTTAATCTTATGATCCTCGAGGAATTTGGTTACTTTACTGCCGATAAACTGCTTCCCGTTGTCACACACAATTTCGGAAGGCATCCCGAATTGGCATATGATATGATCCCAAATGAAGTCGATGACTTCCTTTTCCCTTACTTTCTCTAAGGCATGTGCTTCAACCCATTTAGAAAAATAGTCAGTCATAAACAAAATAAATTGAGCTTTACCTGGTACCCGTGGAAGAGGGCCAACGATGTCCATCCCCCATTTCATGAATGACCATGGTGATAAGACCGAATAGAGCGGTTCCCCGGGTTGGTGAATCATTGGTGCATGCCTTTGGCATTTATCACATTTTCGAACAAACTCTTTCGCTTCTTTTTCCATATCGATCCAGTAATAGCCGGCTCTGATTACCTTTTGAACCAATGATTCGGCACCGGAATGGTTTTTACAAGTGCCCTCGTGAACTTCCCTCAGTACATACTCGGTATCTCCTGGTCCTAGACATATCGCAATGGTGCATCGAACATTCTTCTGAATAAGGTTCCATCCTCGGATAAGGTAAATCGTGTTGCCTTTGTGCGCATGGCCCTCGATTTTTTCGGATATGAGGGAAAGTTTCTGGTTTTCAGATACTCTATATATTTATTTCTCCAATCCCAAGTCAAGCTTGTGGAATTTATCTCGGCGTGACCTTCTTAGACCACATACCTCATGAGTTGCATGACGGCCCTCGAATGAAGCTCGTTGTCCTCGATCGATGACCCCAAACTTGCGAGGGCATCTGCCTCGCTATTTTAATATTGAGGCACGTGTTGCAAAGTCCACTTCTTAAACCGATGTAAAGTTACTTGTAATTTATCCAGGTATCTTTGCATTCGTTCTTCTCTAACTTCGAAAGTTCCGTTAACATGATTAACCACGATGAGGGAGTCGTATTTGGCTTCGATCACCTCTGCTCCTAAGACTTTAACTATTTCATGACCTGCAATCAGGGCCTCATTGTTAGTCAATTTCATAATTCTAATAGATTGTCTAACCACGTTGCCTGAGGGAGGTTTTAGCACGATGCCAATTCCGGACCCTTTTGCGTTCGTAGCATCGTCCGTGAAGAGGGTCCAGACTTGTGAGGTCGTACCCGAATTTATCAATAGCTCTTTCTCGACTTCGGGTACTAGGGCCGGCGCGAAGTCAGCTACGAAGTCTGCCAAAATTTATGACTTAATTGTCGTTCGGGGTCGATATTCAATATCTTACCCGGTTATTTCTACGGCCCATTTGGCCAACCGTACCGAAAGTTTGGGGTTATGCATAATATTTCGTAGTGGATAAGTTGTTATAACACATATAGGATGACATTGAAAATACGATTTTAGTTTCCTAGATGTGCTTATCAAGGCGAGCGCTAATTTTTCTAGGTAGGGGTATCTAGTTTCGGCCTCACCTAGGGTCCGACTGACATAATAAATAGGGAATTACATACCTCATTCTTCTTGGACTAGGACTCCACTTACTGCTACCTCTGATACTGCCAAATACAAGTAAAGTTGTTCGTCCGCCCTCGGTATGTGGAAGCAGCGGTGGGTTTGATAAGTATCGTTTAAGCTCTTCCAAGGCCTGTTGGCATTCCGATGTCCAAGTGAAATAATTTTTCTTCTTTAGCAACGAGAAAAATCGATGGCCCTTATCGGAGAGAACCTCGAGATGAATCGACCCAGGGCGGCCATGCGCCCGGTTAATATCTGCACGGCTTTTATGATGTCTACCACTGTGATACCATCGATAGCTTTAATCTTTTCGGGGTTAATCTCGATTCCTCGGTTGGATACCATGAATTCGAGAAATTTTTCCGGTCAGACCCCAAATGCGCATTTTTTGGGTTGAGCTTCTGTCACGACCTAAATCGATGAGCCGCGACAGGCACCCGGTACCTTACTCAACCGAGTACCAAAATAACATATCTTTTCGTATCATACTATCATAGATAACTGAGCTAGAGATGTTACTGTGAGATAAGTAGAATACAACATAAAATATCAACTTATACTTAAGACGTACGGGCCTATAAGGCCAAAAATGAGCACTCTTACACTAAACATAGACCGACAAGGCCATACAATATTTCATATACATGACACATGTCTACAAGCCTCTAAGAATATATAATTTTTATAAAGGTCGGGATAGAGCCCCGCCATACCAAACAATACACATCTAAATCATACTGACCAAACAAGCAACTCCGGAGCAAATGGAGTGCACCAACATCTTCCGCTGAGCTGATCACCTACTTGGAGGACTCTCGACCTGTCTATCGAGACCTGCAGGCATGAAACGCAGCGTCCCCAAGCAAAAGGGACGTCAGTACAAATAATGTACCGAGTATGTAAGGAATAAAAATCAGTAAATAATAGACATGAGAAACATGGAGTAAAAGACTCTACATGTACGTCTGCATAGCTCTATGAATCATTTCATTTTTATAATGTCATGCATATGCGTATAAATTTCATACCATGTATAGGTATATGCGTTCATAACATCATCAGGCCTCTGAGGGCATCCCATCATATCATCTCGGCCACTGTGGGCAAAATCATCAACGTATACCAGCTGATCAGGTGGTGGTGCGTATATAACGCCGTAACCTTTTTCCATATTCCATATACATATATATACATATATACGCGTATATAACACCATATGGTAATGGGTCAATGTGCATGTATAAATGCATGAAATGCATATGAAATACGTTAATAAAATCTCTCGGTACGTCATAAGACCATTATGCATCTGATTAATATCATGAAGAAAAAAACTTATCAACTTACGTATTTTCTGAGACCCATGAACAGATGATAGAATAATAAGACACATGGGGAATCAGGAATATAGACACCCCTAGTATTTCTATGAATAGAGTCATTTATGAAAGTTGCGTATTTTGTTCGTTTCATTTGTATCATTTGGACCATGCCAAAAGAAATAAGGGATAGCCTTAACATACCTGAGCCGATTCTCTTGACAATCCCTTTAACACCCGTTGATTGCGACAACACGTAACAGCGGATCGAAGTAGGGAAAAATTTGTATGATGTTCTTGAGGAAGATTGCACCGTACTCCCTTAAAATTGCAAATCACGTTGCGAATACACTGAATAGCTTCGTTGCAAATCTCTTAGAGTTGCGAATCCGAATTGAAGCTTAATCCGTCTCTTGCCATACTTAGAATCATACCTTAATAAGGTAAATTTCTTAAAATTGTTGGATTTTTGTGGGCCCTACTTGATGGGGATGTCTTGTATGATTTCGTATGAAAGTTGTTTGGCAGATCCGTTACATTGTAGATGAGATTAAGCATCTCAATTTTGTGCTTTAAAGAGGCTTTTAAATTAGTGGGTGTGGACCCCACTTCATGTGGCTTAGTTGGCCAAAGACACCTCCACGTTCTTGCCATCTTTTATGTGACTTTAAGAGTCACCATCTCTTAATACAAGGGCTGCCACATTTTGGGGGGTTTAACTTATCCAAAGAATTGTAATTAATTACCCACTAAGTTTTAATTAACTTGTTAATTCTCTCATTAACCAATAATCCATATAATTAAGAATTAACTCAATTTACTTAAAATACTACTCACTTTTAACACACTTTATACACCTCACTATCATGACCATGTGGTACCTTGTATGGTATTAGTCCATAAATACCAGGTATTTTAGCTCGAGCCGTATGTTATCCCAAAATGTCAAACTTCGACAAAATTTATTTTTTTCGATATGCTTACCCTCTCTCCTTCACGAATTTACTCATCACTTGTTTTGAAATAGCATAATGCTTATAATCTCAAAATAATCTCATTCCCGAACTTTACGTCGATTAACTTACGACGAAACTTTAACATACGAAAATGCGAAATGTAACAGCTTCATATTGTACTTCCTTAGTTTATCAAAAGTCTCCTACAAATGATTTAAATGGTCCTCTGCTCGCAGGGACTTAACTAACATGTCATCAATATAAACTTCCATTGATTTTCCTATCCGTTCTTCGAACATTCGGTTTACTAGGCGTTGATAAGTTGCACCAGTATTTTTTAGTCCGAACGGTATTATATTATAATAGTAGGTGTTGTATTTAGTAATAAACGAGGTTTTTTCCTGATCCTCCGGGTTCATCTTAATTTGGTTGTATTCGGAGTAGGCATCGAGAAAACGGAGAATCTCATAGCCGGCTGTGGCATCGATCATACGATCGATATTAGGCAGAGGAAAAGAATCCTTAGGGCATGCTTTATTCAGGTCTTTATAATCTACACACATTCTAAGTTTATTTCCCTTTTTAGGGACTAATACTACGTTTGCTAACCATTCGGGATATTTTACTTCCCGAATGGATCCTATTTTGAGAAGCTTGGTTACCTCGTCCATGATGAATACATGTTTAACCTCGGATTGGGGCCTTCTTTTTTGCTTCACCGGGCGGAACTTAGGGTCCAAGCTCAGTTTGTGAGTGGTAACTTCCGGCGGGATACCTGTCATATCAAGGTAGGACCAAGCAAATCAATCCATGTTAGCTTTAAGAAAATGAATGAGTTTTATCCTGAGCTCGGGGGTTATCCCCGTGCCAAGGTATACCTTTCGTTTCGGCTGATGCTCGGTCAATGTGACTTGTTCCAGCTCTTTTACCATTGACTTGGTGGCGTCTAAGTCATCGGGAATTATGAAGGATCGAGGGATCCAGTAGTCGTCGTCCTCATCGATCCTTTGCTTCTCTAATTAGGTTGAGGCCGATGTCTGTGGTTGCTATTTGGCTTACTGTTTTCCCTTTGGATCCGATCCTTTTATAGAGAGTGCCAATACCGGAATTACTTCATTGACCGTAAACATTTCTTTGGCGGCGGGCTACTCCCGTACACCATTTTGGCTCCATCTGGTGTCGGAAACTTCAGAACCTGGTGAACGGTCGAGGGTACTGCCCTCATGTTATGGATCCACGGCCTTTCGAACAGGATGTTATACCTCATGTCGCCTTCGATCACATGAAACTTCATCTCTTGGATGGTCCCGACCACGTTTACTGGCAAAGTTATCTCGCCCTTAGTAGTTTCACATGCCATGTTAAATCCGTTTAGTACTAGGCTGCGGGCACAACCTGGTCTTATAGACTGAGTTGTTCTACGACCCTCGATCGAATGATGTTGGCCGAACTATCTGGATCAATTAACAAACGCTTAACTTGAGTTTTATTCATGAGTATATATATTACAGTGCATCGTTATGGGGCTGCATGATTCCATTTGCGTCTTCATTGTTGAAGGACAATGTACTTTTCGGTATGTAGTCCTGAACCCGAGATCGCTTCTCCCTTATGATCGGCCCCTTGGTGCATTTTAATACTGGTCCTTGGGGTGCGTCGATTCCTCCGATGATCATGTGAATAATATGTTGTGGTTCTTCTTGCTCGTTTTGCCTATTAAACTCCCTATTTTTGAAGTGATTCTTGGCCCGGTCGCTTAAAAACTCCCAAAAGTGACCTTCATTGAATAGCCGGGCTACTTCTTCTCTCAACTGCCTGCAATCTTCCATTATGTGGCCATGGGTTCCATGATACTTGCATACTTGATTTGGATTTCTCTGGGCTGGATCGGTCTGCAGAGGCCGAGGCCACTTAGTGTCTTTGATGCGTTCGATAGCCGATACGATGGCGGATGCGTCAATATTGAAGTTATATTCAGACAGTCGCAGTGCTTCATTAGGTCCGACATGCCTATCAAAACAATTTTTGCTCATGAGCCCTCGAGATCCCTAGCCTCGATCACTTCTCATTTCACCCCGTACAGAATTGTGTCCAGGTCTGCTGCTCCTACGATCTCTATTATATGACAGGTATCGATCCTTGTTCAACCTTGGTTCTCGATCGACGTCCCTTTTGGTCATGGATCCGAAAGGAGCCCCTAGTTTGTCATCTTCAGCTCTAATTTTTGATTGATATCGACTAAGTATATCGGCCCATGTAACGGCCTGGTACTCAATCAAATTCTACTTCAACTATTGTGAAGCCACTGATCTTCATTCATTTAGTCCTTGGGTGAAAGCTTGTACGGCCCAATCGTCGGTGACCAGTGGTAGGTCCATTCGTTCCATTTGGAAACGAGATACAAATTCTCTGAGCATCTCGTTATCTTTCTGTTTTACCTTGAAAAGGTCCGACTTCCTAGTCTCGACCTTTATGGCTCCTGCGTGTGCTTTTACAAAAGAATCTGTAAGCATGGCAAAAGAATCAATAGAGTTAGGTGGTAGATTATGTTACCATATCATCGCTCCCTTTGGTAGGGTTTCCCCAAATGTTTTCAGCAAAACAAACTCGATCTCGTCATCTTCTAGGTCATTCCTTTTGATAGCGCATGTATATGAGGTTACATGCTCATTTGGGTCGGTCATTCCATTGTACTTCGGTATTTCGGGCATACGAAATTTTTTAGGGATCGGCTTCAGGACCGCGCTCGGAGGAAAAGGCTTTTGCACGAACTTATTCGAATCCAATCCCTTCAGTATTAGGGGTGCTCCAGGGATTTGGTTTACCCTGGAATTATAGGTTTCGACCTTTTTATCATTTGCTTCGATCTTCTTTTCTCCTGACTCTATCCGCCTTGTCAGTTCCTCGAGCATTTTTATACTTTCGGGGTTAGTCTCCGATTCTTGTTCATTTGACCTTACTACGGCTGGCCCCGTTCTGTAAGTGACTTCTTGGGGTGGACCGAGCTCAGCCCTGCTCGGCGCCTGTGTTTGGCTCTACAACTGAGCTATCACCACCTGTTGAGCTTGCAGCATTTCGAAGATCATACGCAGGATGATCCCGTCTTCTCCAATATTTTGGGTATATCGAACTGTAGATCGGGTCCCACCTTGGATGCTATTTTTGGGACCGGAATGTTGGTTCGCTTCGATGGCCACATGTGAATTAACGTCAATTGGATCCACGGCTTGAGTTCCAACAGGGTCAACGAATTGCCTTTCATCCCCGGGCGCCAAGTTGTTATTCTCACCTTGATGGCCAGATTCGTTGTCGATATGCAGGGGCAAGGATTGAGAGTTCGTCATCTTTATCCTGAAATCAAATATACTTCCAAGAGCAAGTGTAAAATTGTGCGTTTTATAGGGATTTGTATCAAATAACCACTATTATCCTTAGCCCCACGGTGGGCACCAAACTATTTACCCGAAAAATAGATAACAATTGAATTTATACGCGATACTAAGGATACGTAGTATAAATTGGTACAAATTGAGAAAATGTACAAATGAGTATCGAAATTAACTGTAAAGGAAATAAATGCAAGCCAAACGAATGAATTGACCTTGGCCCTCGAGTTCGGTCACCTTCGAACCAAATGAAAATCTTCCTGGTGTCCCAACAGAATAACAAGATATTGAAAGCAAAAAGTAGGGAGTGTATTCCTTTGTATTATGTTATCAGGCCCCTTTACAAATGATATTATTCCCCTTATATAGTAGGGAAGTCTTACTTATAATATAATACTAAATATAGTAAAGAATCCCACGATATATTAATTAATTGGTCTTTCCTTGATATGTGTCGGGATTTCCGGCGTAATTTGGGCCCCATTACGGATATTTCGGCTTTTTGTCTCTTGGCTCAATAAACCTTCCTCGGTATTGCTCGATCTCTATTTTGTCTGGTCTCTATCGAGGACGATCTTGGTCTCGGTCGGTTTCTTCCTAACTTGGTCTCGATCTTGTTTGATCTCGACCTAGGCTGATCTTGGTCTTGATCGGTCCCTTCTTAGTTTGGTCCTGACCTCGATTGACCTCGACCTTGTTCTTTCTTGGACGATCTCGATTGGTCTATGGGTCACGAGTTTGGCAATTTATCTTTGCATCATAGTTCGACATTTACTGATCCCGAACCTCGTTTGATTATTCTCCAGTCTCGATCGGTTATACGAAAGGGCAAACTCTATTTTGACCGTATACAGGTATCTAGTGAAAATTTCTCAAACTTAACTAAAATTAGCAAAAGTTGTGGGTGTCCATATTGGACTCTTACACATCCATAACAGATATGTACCTGTTCTCGAGTCCATGTAACATGCACTCAACATGTCTTTGGACTAACTAATGGAGTTAAATGCATTGATAGAAAAATCTTTACATCGAAACTTAAGATAAAACAACAACGAAAAGAAGTATAAACATATATCAAATGATTAATGACGACTCAAATCCCTAAACCCTACTTTCTATTTTTTGTTTTTAAAGAAGAAGTGGTGTGCATCGATTCTACATTGAAGAAGGAACTGAATATTCATTGATGAATGGAAGGGACTGAAGATGGTCATGCCTATATTTAGAGGGTGTGAAAGATGAAAATTCCTAAGGTTCAACTATACATGACAATCACCTTCATTTTCTTTGAATTGAAATCTTTAGACAAGAAATTGAATATTTCTCACAATCAAGTTTCAAGATAAGAAGATTCTTGATATCTACCTAAATAGGATTTGTTTAAGATCATTTCCACCACTAGAACTAAATAAGACTCTAGGCAAACTTATGAATGAAGGGACTGAAGAAGATCATGCATAATTTTGAAAGGAGTGAAGGAAGAAAGGTTTGAAAAGGCCCGCTTAACAGACTAGTTCAATACTACTAAGACAATAACAACTATACTAGTCGGCTATATGAATCTTTACTGATTATGTCGCTCCATTTTAAGCTCATCTAGTCCAATATTATATATAGACAACAAGTTCAATGTTTCCCACAATTAAGTTTGGGATTTTACACAATATAGCCGCCCCCAAAATCACAACCGGAAAATGTATATTCTTTTTGTATATTAGTGTATAATACACATATTTTATACATAATCATTGTATATTTGGCTAGCTATTGTTATTATTTTTTGCCGATTGGCGAATTGTGTTATGTTTCAAGATAGAAAGGTTCTTGATATATACCTAAAGCGGATTCGTTTGAGATAATTTCTTCCACTAGGAAGAGAGACAAATGTGATCTGAACACCAGGCTCCACCTGAGCAATCCACTCTTTTGACCCCTCGTCGTCGGGCACCACCACCTCACCCCTAACTGTGAGTAGACAGATTCTCTTTTATCATCATCACCACCACTATATCCTCCAGCAAATCTTGAATCAGATCGAGGAGTACGATGATATCGGGTACTTGTGAAATCCCAACCTGGAGGTGAACTTGAACTTCCTGGTTGATATGAAACGTCCTCTGAAATTGTTTCAAAATCAGGATAAGGTCTGTGACCTCTCCTGTAACTGCTAGTTGGTGTACTGGACTTGCTGCTTTTACCAGAGACCTTTAATGCAATATCCTTTATCTGCAAAATTTTGTTGATACATTAATTTTACAAGAGACAAGTAGTACAAATTACAAAATGAGGAAGATGAATTCATTGTTAGAAGATCAACAGAAATATCTTATTTTTGCTTTGCGCATTCTCCGTTCGAAATTCACTAACTTGACTAATTCCAATTCGCGTAGCATATATCGCATTAAAGGAGGAAGCGTCTCTTTACAGTTTTCCATTCCCAAGGCTTGAATATGAGATCTCGAATTAAGAATTAAGGGATCCAATACATTTCACCGCACTCCTCGCGGTGGTTATGGAAATATCTTTGCTTATTAGAGATGTCCAAAATTTGAGCTTGAACTTCAAGACCTATCCCAGAGGACATGGTAAAAGATATATAGGCCAAATGACGTTTTAATGTTGGTTTAACAATTAAATTAATATTTGAAATCCTAAGGTGATTTAAACCATAGGAAGTGAAGCCAGGTTTCTGCCCACAGTATCCATTAGTGCAGCAAGATCATCAAGCAATTCAGCAATGAGCTTTGTCCGGTATTCAATTGAACTCAATATTTTAGACATGAAACACAAGTATATATATATGAAAAATACTAAACTTCTAATAAATATTAAATTTTAAAGAATAATTTTAAAAATTAATGGGTTCAAATGACGAGAAGAGAAAGATTAAACTCATTAAGTTTAAACTCTGATTCCGTCGTTAAACAACACTACATGCAAAAGAAAATAAAAAGAAAAGGAGGGGTCAAGGTTGATTGTTCAAAAGCAGTGACATTAATGTATTGTCCTTTGCAATACTTAAAATCACCTACTTTTACGAGTTAACTTTCACTGCAGGGTTGAGTAAGCAGAAGGCTAGAGAACAGTGGAAAGACAAGAATTCAATGGTGGGTCAGGTAAAAGAAACTTGGACATGTCTTTTCCCACATGCTAAAGAATAACTCACCTCATAATGCGATGTCATCAAGATTGTCTAAAGCCTGATCAAGAGTTACCCTTATCGAGAAATAATAGAAAAAATTGTAATATAAACCGAGTGTCCTTCGGATACAACTCTTTATCTTCGTAAGGTAGTATTAAGAACCGGGTATATACTACCTTCCCATACCCCAGTTATGGGAATACACTGGTGTTTACCCGAAAAACGGATAAAGTTAAATTTATACGTGGTTCTAAGGATACGTGGTATAACTTGGTACAAATCGAAAAAATAAGTAGAAATATATTGAATATTGACTTGTAAAAGAGAATGGACACAAACCCAAATTGAGTAGAGAATGATTGATAAATGAACGAGATAAATCAATATAAAAAAGCCCAAAAAAATGATAATATTAGCTAGATGCTATGTAAATCTCAATAATTTCTGAATATGAGAGTGTCTGAATATATGAATGAATCTGTGAATGAATAAAAATAAGTCCCCTGAATAAATGATAATCTACTCGTAATATAGTGGAGGAATCTTACTTTGGATATAATTAAAAATACTTAGTGGGGATCCCATGATAGATTAATTAATTGACTTTTTCTTGATTTCCGCCGAAATTCTCTCCCCAAATGCGATTATAACGGCTCTTTTGTCCCTTGGCTCGAGCCCGAACTCAGCCTCTCTCGATCATGATCGGTCTCTATTCGCTCGACCTCTATCTGGGCTCGATATCGATTTTGGCTGATCCCGACCTTGGTCGGTTTCTAGGGCTCGAACTCAGCAGCCCGACTTCACATCATAGCTCGATATTACTGTAGACAATAAACTTGCGTCAAAAAAATAATCGAGACTGAAAAATATTGCAGCAATCGTAGTATTTGATTTCAAATAATTTGAGTGTACAATCTCTATGAATCCTCTGATTCTTCTTTCCAATAGTAAATAAATTCAAGGGTCTTCGAGCTTGATCTTGAATATGTAGTTGCTGCCACGAACGATGATCTTGTTCTTGAGCTTGAGCTTGATTGCTTGAACTTGAACTTGATTTGTTCTTCGTTCTTGAGCTTGAACTTGATTTGTTCTTCGTTCTTGAGTTTGAACTTGATTGCTTGAACTTGAAACTTGTGGAGGAATTTGCAGTGTTTGATCCACGAGCTCTTTCTTGCTTCTTGTTATAACTTCTGGTGTCTTTTTTGGGTTATGAAGACCCCTATTTATAATTGTGGGAGGGAAGAGTTATGATAAGAACAAACTCTTTCCGACCAATCAAATTGAAGTGTGACATGACCGCAATTTGATTGGCCAGAACATGTCACTTGCACATATGGCGCGATTTTATTGGCCTTTTAATGTGACTTGGTATGCCTTGTCATTTTTCCACGTGGCATGATCTTATTGGCTCTTCTGCCTGACTTGGCGTACCACGTCATATGACACGTGGCACCGAACTGGGCCTCTAGGAAGATGACATCTTGGGCTTAATGAAGAGAGCTCATCACTTTAGCCCAATTAAATGGGTTAGCCCAATGGATTAAGACTTATTTTTTTAATCCATATATATTGGATTATATAATTAATTCAATTATATTAGCCCATAATATTTGTTTGGACCAATATATCTTGAATTTAAAATATAGTCCAAATTATTTTATCGATTTAGATTCGATAAAATTTTAATGCTTACAAATTATTTTATCAAAGACGAGACTTGAATTATTGTGTTTAAATGAATGAGCAACTCGCACGTCGCTTGTCATAGAGATGAAAAACTATAAATTCTCAAGCTTTTCAAAGTAAACCGTTTTTTTCAGTGTATAACCCATGCCAAGACCTTAATTTAAATCAACTAATTCATGTGAGCAAATAGCAAAATCAGAGATAAGCTCATATAAGACAAAATAATGCATGGAAACTTTTTGTGCTTTCATTTGCAAAGAACTGAGCAACTCAATATGAAAAGATTTGTGAGTAGTTTCCACATTAATGTTGGACGCGTCGACGACTGCTTTTTCCCCCAGCCTTTACGTGGCTTAAACAAAGGAAGCTATTTGATTCCTTGTTGAAGTCAGCCACTCACAGCTAATCCATGTTGGAGACAAATTGTAGTTGCCGCCTTAGCACCGATCCCATATCGACAAAAGGATCTTCAACGTCACCTTTCAGCACTTATATAAAGTCGTCTGCTCATGTTTATTGAGCATAAACCCGCGGCATTCTCAAAGTCGATCTTACTTCGACTTCTAACCTTTAGGAAGCCTGCGCAAAGGTAATTTTTTTTTTTTTTTTTTAATTCTTTTGTGTGTTCTATCTTTTTTTTTTTTTTTTTTTGTAGGTCGAACGAGAAGGATTTGTTCTTGTTTAACAAGATGGTCCATGCATGAAGAAGACAATCTTGGGGTGTGAGGGGATGAGTACTCATCCTTGCCCGAATATTGGAGAGATTACTCTTAATGTGGCTCGACTATCGGAGTGATTACTCTTAATGTGGCTTGACTATTGGAGAGATTACTCTCAAAATGACCCGACTATCGGAGAGATTATTCTCAATATGGCTCGACTATCAAAGAGATTACTCTCAGAATAACCCGACTATCAGAGAGATTACTCTCAATGTGGCTCGACTATCGGAGATATTACTCTCAAAATGACTCGACTATCGGAGAGACTACTCTCAATGTGGCTCGACTATCAGAGAGATTACTCTCAATGTGACACAACTATCGGAGAAATTACTCTCAATGTGACCTGACTATCAGAGAGATTACTCTCAATATGCCTCGACTATCGGAGAGATTACTCTCAATGTGCCTCGACTATCGAAGAGATTATTCTCAATGTGCCTCGACTATCTGAGAGATTACTCTCAATGTGCCTCGACTATAGAAGAGATTACTCTCAATGTGCCCCGACTATCGGATAGATTACTCTCAAGAGACTTATATGTCCACCTTAAGATTGGAAAACATAGTTTCCTTTTAAGGACAAACCCACGAAGAGGCCAACTTAAGGTGCAAAGGGACTTATATGTCCACCTTAAGATTTGAAAGTTATAATTTCCTTTTAAGGAAAAAACCCACGAAGAGGCCAACTTAAGGTGCAAAGGGACTTATATGTCTACCTTAAGAATGGAAAGTTATAGTTTCCTTTTAAGGACAAATCCACGAAGAGGTCAACTTAAGGTGCAAAGGGACTTATATGTCCACCTTAAGATTGGAAAGTTATAAAGCTTCAACTCGAAGAGTTCGTGGACTTGACGACATTGACTTGAATATTTGGAAACTTTGAAGATTTGACGGACTTTGCAGACTTCAACTTGAAGAGTGGCGAACGTGAAGACTTCAACTTGAAGATCGACAGACTTGAAGATTTCAACTTGGAGACTTCAACTTGAAGATCGACGGACTTGAAGACTTCAACTTGGAGACTTGGAGGGTTTAAAAATTTCAACTTGAAGAGTAGCAAACTTGAATACCGGAGGACTTAAAGATTTGGTGAACATGAATACATAGTAAATCCCTGAACTTCAGTGCAAATACTTGATAGCCTCCTAAAAGACTATAATCGCCCTATTGAAGACACTGGTTTATCATGAAGGCTTTCCCCCTATAAGTCATATGAGATCCAAAGTTCAAAAGAAGAATGAAATTTCAACCTGATTTTCAAGTGTTGTTTGAATGAATTACTTCCATCATACTTCATTTGGAGAACGGCTAGGGCAATATATATCTTTTGAACTTATGCGATTGAACTCAGAATGAAACTCTAAGCTGCTTGCGTACCTCGGTGAAGAGGATCAAGTCATACCGAAGTTCAGAATGGGTGAATAGTTTTTTATTTTTTTATGTCCTAACTTTTGCCTAGGCCGCCCCTTTCGAGGTTTTCAACCTAGCGGACTTTTTTTTGGGTGGACCGTACACAGTTTAGACTCATGCGGGCCAGGAGTATAGGAACATGCAGTTTAGGCTCATGCATCAAGGAGCGTTGCAACTTCAAGGATAATACTTTTTCAAAAACTTTCCATTGATAGGGCCGATTCTCATGCCATCTGCATCAACTAGCTTGTAAGCCCCACTTGAATAAGCTTCTTGTACGACATATGACCCATCCTATTTTGAAGTGAACTTCCCTACAGGTTTATGGGAAGTAATTATGGGTCTTCGTACGACAATGACTTGATCTCCTACTTGAAAGGATCTCGGGCGAACTCTTTTATTGAAGGCGCGAGACAATCGAGCTTGATAACATTCAAGACTCTGGTGAGCTTCCAACCTCTTCTCATCAAGAGCCTCCAACTCTGCTAATCGAAGTCAAGCATTTTCTTCATCAGTGATCCCTTCTTGAATAGCCAGTCGTAATGAAGGTATTTGACGCTTGAGTGGCAAGACGACTTTGACTCCATAAATGAGTGAATACGGAGCCGCTTGTGTTGGCATGCGGTGAGTCATCCTATATTCCCATAGAGCTTCTTCCATACGGTCATTCCGATATCGTTTGGATTTGGAGACGAATTTCTTTAACAAGTTGCATAGAGTTTTGTTGAATGCCTCAGCTAGACCATTTGCGGCAACATTGTACATCGAAGAGTTGCGTTGATTGAAGCCAAAGAGATCAAAAATCTTGTTCATCAACCTATTATCGAATGGCTTTCCATTATCCGTTATTATGTAACGAGGAATGCCAAAGTGATAGATTATGTTTACCCGGATAAAACTTGCAACATTTTCCTTCTTTATCTCCTTAAGAGTAATAGCTTCAGCCCATTTTGAGAAGTAGTCAGTTGCAGCCAAGATGTATAGGTGCCCACCAGAGGACTTTAGCAGTGGTCCAACAACATCCAATCCCCAAGCGTCAAACGGCCAGGATGCCACAGTCGGGTGCAACACTTCAGGAGGTTGATGAATAAAATTCGCATGGAATTGACAAGCCTTGCATCTTTGAGCATAGTCCAAGCAATCATTTACCATCGTTGGCTAATAATATCCCATCTTTTTTATATGGAAGTGGAGCTTTGATCCAGACTGATGTGACCTACATACCCCAGAATGTGCCTCTTGCAAAGCTGGGAGTGCTTCTTCTTACCCTAAGCATCATAAGAGTACTCCCTCGAATGACCTTCTGTATAGAGTATCTTTGTAGTAAAGGAAGCGAGGTGCACGATGACGGATTCCAGTCCTTCTCCTCGGATTTTCCGGAAGTATCCCATAGCTTAAGTAGTCGATACTGGGTTGTCACCATTCCTCTTTCTCAGCTTCAGAAACAGTGACAAGATGCTTGAGTTCATTTCCTTCACCTTCAACCTCATTTGGCGATGGTACTACCCATTTTTGGCAGACAGTAACTTGCGATTGATAAGGCAGGGTTAATGATGAAGCTAGGGAAGCTAAAGCATCAACCTTTTTGTTTTCTTTCCTTGGAACATGTTGAATAGTCATGTCACTGACCCATCCCATTAAATTTTTAGCATAATCATGATATGGGCGTAGTTCAGGTTTCTTGACCTCGTAACTACCTAAAAGCTGGTTGATCACCAAGTGAGAGTCACCAAAGACTTGCAATTGCAAGCGCTTCATTTCAACATCTATTTCAAGCCCAAGTATTAGTGCTTTATACTCAGCAACGTTGTTAGAGCAGAGTTGCGTCAACGTAAAAGAGTAGGGCAGAACTTCACCTTGAGAAGTGACAAATACTACACCAGCACCAGCTCATCCACGATGTGCAGCACCATCAAAGTACATCTTCCATGGAGGTTGAACTTTAATGACCATTGCGTCATCATCAGGCAGTTCATTAGTTAGCTCCCAATCATCAGGTATAGGGTGATCTGCCAAGAAGTCTGCCAATGCTTGTCCTTTTACAACCTTCTGAGGGATGTACAAAATCTCGAATTGTTCAAATTAGAGATACCATCTCGCTAGTCGATCACTAAGAACAGGTTTTGACATCACGAACTTGATGGGATTTGCTTTAGAAACAAGACGAACAACAAAAGCTTGAAAGTAGTGCTTCAACTTTTGAATTGAGAAGACTAACGCCAAACACAACTTTTCAATTGGCGAACAATTCAGCTCATTTGGTGTCATCATCATGCTCAAGTAGTAAAAAGAGTTTTCTTTCCCCTCACTATTTTCTTGGGCCAACAGCACTCAAACAGACCTTTCTTGGGCTGAAATATATAGTATCAACGGCTTTCCAAGTATAGGGGCTACTAAAACTGAAGGCTTCATTAAGTAGGATTTAATGCTCTCAAAGGCATTGCTACACGCTTGGTCCCATTTGAAAGGGACACCTTTCTTCATAAGGCGACTGAATGGTTGGCACCTCCCATCTAGGTTTGAGATGAATCTCCTAAGGTACGCTAACTTTCCTTGTAGACTTTTCAATTCGTGAATATCCCGAGGCTCAGGCATTTTCAAAATTGCATCTACTTTGTCTTGATCAATTTCAATCCCTCGATGTCGGACAATAAAACCAACCATTGTCAAGTCTTTCAAGTGGTCACCCATCTTTCTTGATTTTACCACCAAGTCGTCCACATAGCATTCGACATTTTTGTGGAAAAGGTCATCAAAAATATTCTACATAGCCCTTTGATACGTAGCACTAGCGTTCTTCAAGCCAAAAGGTATTACCATGTAGCAATAAATACCCTTGGGGATGCGGAATGCAGTAAGCACTTCATCTTTTGGTTCTATGCGAATTTGGTTATAGCCTGACGAACCATCCATAAATGACATTGTCTCATACCCAGTAGTAGCATCGATTATCAGCTCTGGAATAGGAAGCGAGAATTCATCTTTGGGACACGCATTGTTGAGATCCCTGAAGTCGACGCACACTCGAATCTGGCCATTCTTCTTCCTTACAGGGACAATACTTGTAACCCACATTGGGTATTTAACTTCCCTAATAAATCCAGCTTCAATGAGTTTGATAACTTCGATTTCAATCAGGGGAACCAAGTCCGGCCTAAAGCGCCTTTGATCTTGCTTAATAGGACGAGCACCATTCTTGACCACAAAGTGATGGACTGCTACTTTAGGGTCCAAGCCAGGCATTTCTTTGTAACTCCAAGCAAAGATATCCCTAAAATCCTTGAGTAACTCAATATAAATGCTTTCTTCATCAACTTCTAGTAAAGCACTTAGGTAGGTGGGTCTTGGTTCTTCATCAGTGCCAAGGTTAACTTCTTTTAAGGCATCAATCGTTGCCTTCACCCCTTCTTCAAGTTCCGGGGGAGCATCTTTCGCATCTTCATCTTCTTGAGGGTTCCCATCGTTGAAGGATATGTGATAACACGATGAAACATCATCCAATTTCTCGTCATCCTCCATTAGAGATAAAACACCATGCTTGCCTTGTGCAGTACCATGATACGAAGAACCCACACTTTCTTCGTCTTCATCGCATTTTTTAGTGTAGACCACAGTGTATGGCTCCACCTTCAGTACCTCATCACACGAAGCCATGACTTTTGTTTGTTGCTTCATTCTAGAAGGAACTAAACTTTGGAAATCTTAAGAGGTCTTCCGAATTTTGGGCAAAGCGACTGTTTGTATTTCGATAATTTCTATGGAACTTATTCCCCTTCTTTAATGGACCCAATCTCTCAAATACAGAAGTTCTCACAGTTGATTTTCCAAGTCGATCAAAGACAGGAGGCCTGTTAGAAGCGGAAAATTCGTCTTCTATAGTGATATAATTGTTGCTCGCCCTTCTTATGGAGATGCGCACTGGTGACGGTTGCTTGTATTCCAAACCTTCACGTGGTTGCCTCGTCGCATTTTCTGATGGGAGATTCCCTAACTTTGATGGCTCATTGGGATTGTATCCAGCTTTTACAAATAGCCTGTAAGAATTAGGATCAAAACCTTCATCTGTTCGCTTTGTAGGGAGTGCCACATTCTGCAAACAATTTTTGGCTACAAACCCTGCAAGTGGCTTTGAGGACAACTTTACTGCCTCAATTCGTTTTACCGAAAGAGTTAACTCCTTTAGCATGTTAGTTTGGAGATTAGATGATTCGCCTTCATCTTTCTGTATTTTAGGGACATATTAGAGTGTAGGACTTACTTTCTTGCCATAAGACGCAATGTCCCCTCTATGAGATTTATTCGCGTTGGGTTGTACCTCCTCAGTAATAGCTTTGGCTCTACCAGCAGTCACCTCAGCTCTTTTAGTTATGGGCTCGTCATTCTTGCTTTTCATGCCATCATCAACTTTTAGATCTTTCATAATGCGGTTCTTCAAGTAGAACTTTTCATCGGCAAAGTGTGACTCAGCCTCGATGAATGGCTCATCATCAGCAACTATATTCTTCTCGGCTTTACCCTCGTAGTACTTTAAACATTGATGGTAGGTAGATGGAATCACTTTATTCTCATGTATCCAAGGCCTTCCGAGCAATACGTTGTATGAAATCTTTGCATCGATCACATGTAACCATGCACTTGATTGCATATCTTTAATGTTGATTCCCAACCTGATCGCAACTATGGCTGTTTATCCCCCTTGGTTGAATCCTTGGATCATCACATGACTTTCTGAGAGTTCGTTCATGGGAATACCAAGTTCTTTCACAGTGCGAATTGGCAAGATGTTCACTGAGGATCCTCCATCAACCAAAATTCGATTTACCCTTTCATCACACATATAGCCAACTAGGTACAACGGGCGGTTATGAAGAGTGTCACCTAGTAGAAGGTCGTCATTTGTGAACGTAACGTTTTCCTCGCACGCGTTAACTTCTTGATGGATAGACTCAATGAGTTTTTTTGGAGATGGTGTCAATGGTAGGTCTTCACTCTTTTCTTCCCCATTATCAGCATTGCAACAAGAGGCCTCAATACTATCACGGGAAATCTTCATGCGAAACCAACACGTAAATAAATCCTCCAAGGTCACTAGATGTCGTAGCTTTTGAGAATGGTGCACCTCCACTTTTGCTTTCTTCAAATGCTTAACCGAATTCCATTTCCTGAGTCCCTTCACCATTATTTTCCTTTTTGGTTGTTCTATTGATTCTTTTCGTGGGCTCCTTTTGTGGTGCCTACGACGAGTCACCAACATCCAACCTTCATCATCATCAGATTGATTGACTTCAACTTTGTCGTTCTCCAGTAATTTTTCATCTTTACTTTCTTAAAACCATATAATTCATCCGGACTGAATGAGCCAAAGGTTATAGAGACTTGGTTTGAGCTTGCTTTCTCATCTTTAAGCACGATCTTCTTTTCGCGAGCCAAGTCCATAACTTTGTCCCTAAAGACAAAGTACTTCTCCAGATGGTGGCTCATAAGTCGATGGTATTTGCAGTAATTCGGGTCATTTATTTTCCCAACTTTATTTGTTTGCTTCATCTCCGGAAGCTCAATGAGATTTAACTTGAGGAGTTCTTCAAAAATAGCTGGCACATCAGAATCCAGAAATGTGTACTCTTTCTCTTGCATTTATTTTAGAGTCAACTTTCCACTTGGCTTATCTTGAAAAGAAGCGGATTTCATACTCTGCTTCTTGCTCACTTTCGTCGTGAACTTTACAGGTGATGTGTTGACATTCATAGCTTCTTTGATTTCAGACTTGGGTACGAACTTGCCCCACTTCCTGATTTCTTGCTTGTCGTTCCCTTTGTGAGGTTCATAGATGGGCAACCTTTCATTTCCAACAGAGTCCATGCTCAATTCCATGTCATGGGCACGAGTTGCAAGTTCTTCAAATGTGCTAGGCTTGATACCTTGCAAGATGTAGCGCAATCCCCAATGCATGCCTTGGATGCACATCTCTATGCCAGAAGCTTCACTAAGCCTGTCTTTACAGTTGAGGCTTGATTCCTCTAACGATTGATAAAGTCAATGACTGATTTACCCTTTTATTGGCGAGTATTTGTGAGCTCCAACATGCTCATAATGCGCCTTGTGCTATAAAAGCGATTGAGGAACTCTTGCTCTAGTTGATCCCAGCTATTAATAGATCCCGCCTCGAGGTCTGTATACCAATAAAAAAACATTTCCTTTTAGCGAGCGGACAGACTGTTTGACAAGGTAATCTCCATAAGTCCCAGCGTTGTTGCATATCTCAACGAAGTGCGCCACATGTTGCTTTGGATTGCCTTTACCATCAAACTGTTGAAACTTTGGAGGTTGATAGCCAACAGACATGATGAAAGATGTTGAATCCATCCAAGATATGCACACTCGTTTCATCTCCATCATTAATGATCTTCACTGTCTTGGTGAAACTATTCCAAGAAACAAGCTTATCAGAAAAATCCTTAGTATTCTGCCCAGTTCTTGAGAAAGCAAAGTGAACGCCATTACAGAGGCGAAGGACTTGCAGACACTGACCATAGATGAACTTTTTGGCAATCGGAAAACATATGAAATGAAGAAGAAGAAGAAGAAGAAGAAGAAGAAGAAGAAGAAGAAGAATGAAAGAAGAGAACCCAAAAGGGAGAAGAACCTGGTCCTCAAGATAGACATCAATGATTCAAGTGGTGAGGATGGTGATATGGCTTAATTGAAAAGACGATTCCAGAAGATGGTTCGCAGGAATGGAGGAATTCCAAAAACGGGAAGTTCTAGCAAGCCAAAGAATTATGACCTCTGTCATAAATGTTGCAAGCCAGGACACTTCATCAAGGAGTGCCCTCTCTTAAAGCAAGATCAGTACAAAAACAACTTTGACAAAGCAGTCAAGAGGAACCGGGTTCCTAATAAACGCTTCAAGAGAAAGAATGTCACTGACAATGTTGTAAAACAAGCTCTTGCTGCATGGGGAGACTCCTTAAGCGAATCTGAAGAAGAAAATGATCATGGTGATAGTTCAATGATGGCAGTAGAAAGCGAAGCAACTGAGTATGACTCAATCTTTGCCTTGATGGCTTAGTCTGATGATGATGAAGATGACGACGATGATAAGGTAAATTTTCTGGATGTTCAGAGAAATCTAAAATCTTATTCTCCTAAAAAGCTCATGTCTTTAGCAAATGTGTTAATTGATGCTTATCACAATCTTATAACTAAGAAAGATGCTTTATATGTGGAGTTAGGAGAAGCAGAACAAACCAGAGATGACTTAGTAATCGTGGTTGTTGACTTAAAGGAAACAATTGAGAACCTGAAGAAAGAGAAGTATGTCTTAGATGAAAAAATTTCAAATATAGCACATGAAAAAGATAATCTAATGGTCGCTGTGGTAGACCTAAAAGAGACATGTGGGTGTGTAAGAAAGGAAAAAGAAGTCTTAGCTGAGAGAGTTGCTAACATTGAGCATGAGAGAGATGACCTATTAGTGGTGGTAGTGGACTTGAAGGAAATAATTAGAGAACCTAAAATAGAGAGTAGGCCTGAAAATTCTCAAAAGGAAAAGGAAGTTACAAGTGAGGCACACATTAAGCTTGAAAGTGAGTTAAATTCAGTGAAGTCTAGTTTGTGTGCTGAGCTTGAGAAAAACAAACAACTTCATGAAGAACTAGGAAAAGTGAAGAGTGATCTTGAAAAATCACTCAAGTGGACTTGGTCCTCTGATGCTATCACTGGCATGTATACCAATAATGGGGAAACAAGCAGTGGATTGGGTTCCAAAGGGAAACGATTTCCTATAACCCTCATAGCAAGTATGTTACTGTACTTGATAATTGGCTTTGCACCCACTGTGACAACACTGGGCACTTTAAAGAAAACTGTAAGACCAGATTTCAGTCACAACAGAAAAACATAGTTTTTGCTGAAAAAGTAACTACTGGTAGAGAACCTGGTCCCTCATATAAAAAACGCATAATGCCTTCTTGGACCAGAAGATCCCTCATTCACCCTTTTCCTCATTACAAGGGACCCAAACACGTTTGGGTTCCTAAGTCTAACTCCTAATTCTCTTGTGCAGGGAATAGTGAAAGGAAGTAGCCTACAATGGTACATGGATAGTGGCTGCTTAAAGCACATGACTGGAAGTACAACTGATTTCCTTTCACTTAAAGACCTATAAGGAGGGAGTGTATTCTTAGGTAATGGCAAGAAAGGATACATTCTGGGAGTTGGAAGGATTGGGAAGTCTCTCTCACACTCAATCAAAAATGTGTACTACGTGAACGGGTTGAGGTACAACTTGCTAAGTGTTTCCCAGAGCTGTGATAAGGGAAACAAGGTGGAATTTGTGTCACAAGTATGTACAGTCACAAACATAGTGACTGGTGAGGTGGTGCTAGTAGCAAAAAGATACAAAAATATTTATGTTGCTGATTTTGAGTCTCTGCAGAATGGTGATCTCAACTGTCTAAGTGCTATTAATGATGATGCTGAATTATGGCATAGGAGGCTGGGTCATGCAAGCTTCACGTTGCTGAACAAATTGGTCAGGAAGGACCTGGTTCGTGGTCTGCCCAAGTCAAGTTTCAAGAATCACAAAGTGTGTGATGCATGTGTAAAAGGTAAGCAAGTCAGATCTTCATTCAAGCCCAAAAGGGAAGTCAGTACCTCAAAGTCACTTGATCTTCTTCACATGGATCTATGTGGACCCGTGAGGGTGGAAAGCAGGGGAGGAAAGAAATTACAAGCTACAGAAAAAAACTAGCATCTCTAAACAGCAGAATCTAACAAAAGAAGTACGGAAGGTAAATGACATAAGAGAGAATAGAGGGGGACTCCGAGGTTTGCGGACGTGGCAGATGTATCTTGAAGTCTCCGTACAGCAGCAAATCACTCTCAGCTAATAGAGGGGATGATAAGAAGTACCAAGATCTGCACACAAAACATGTGCAGAAGAGTAGCATGAGTACACTACAACGGTAGCCAGTATGTGCCAAGCCTAACCTCGGTAGAGCAGTGACGAGGTCAGGTCCGGGACCTACTTGGATATAATAATAAGACAAACGATATACTAAAAAAAAGTAAAAACGAAGAATTTAACGGCAAGAATTCACAGAGAAACAACAACACACGAACAATGTGATAACAACAGGGGCGCTCACGAGATACAGCATCGTAGTCTCAAAAGTAAATGTACAGGGAGAACTCCCGAGGTACCGCCTCGTAGTCTCAAAAGTAATTGTTCAGGGAGAGATCCTGAGGAACCGCCTGGTAGTCTCAAAAGTAAATATACAGGGAGAACTTACGAGGAACCGCCTCGTAGTCTCAAAAGTAAATGTGCAAGGAGAACTCCTGAGGAACCGCCTCATAGTCTCAAAAGTAAATATGTAGGGAGAACTCCCGAGGAACCGCCTCGTAGTCTCAAAAGTCAATACACAGGTCAAACCGATAAATAAAACAGTTAACAACAAGATTTATACAGTTATACTAATAAAGAACAAGGAAAAGCAGGAAATCAACTAAGCATGCTTCACAAAGTTCAAATAAACAGTTAAAGCACGTAGACATGCGATATTAAACTAAACAGGATAGGTACACATATTGGAATAGTTCAATTAAGAATGAAAACATACTAATACTCATTTAAACGGTATAACTCAAATTAAAGGAAAAACAGATTACTACTCAGTAAAATAAATCGGGTTTTACAGCAAATAGCCCATGTACGTACTCGTCACCTCACGCACACGGTGCTCACATATCACAACAGTACCAAATCCTAGGGGGATTTGCCCCACATAAGGTTAGGCAAACCACTCACCTCGAACCAAGCTTAATCAATCGGTAACAATGCCTTTTCCACGAATATCCGACTATGAATGGCCCAAATCTAGCAAAACTCAATTACATACCATAAATACAACTATAAGAAACTAATCTAATTAATGAAATCAAAGCTAAAGAAAGAAATTAAAAAATCATCCCAAAACGTCTCCCTGGGCCCACGTCTCGAAATCGAGTAAAAGTCACAAAATATAAACACCTATTCGCTCACGAGTCCAACCATACAAGAATTACTCGAATCCGACCTCAAATTGCCTTTCAAAACTTAAAATTTTAGTCTAAGAAGTTTCTACTATTTTCCCCCAAATTACCAACTCAAATCCCTAATTAGAAGACGAAATTAGCAATAGATTCATGTAATATAGTCCAATCTGGGTTAGAATCACTTAACCCAACAATATCCTTGAAGAAACCCCAAAATATCGCCTCACACCGCATTGAAAATGGGAATCAAAATCTCGAACTACATCTTTTCTGCCCAGCGATCCCGCATCTGCTGACCTATTGTCACACCTGTGGAATTTCCCTCGCAGGTGCGGAAATGACTAAATGTGACTGGGATCACTTCTGCGATCAGGTGGTCGCACCTGCGTGTGCGCACCTACGGACAATGGTCTGCTTCTGCGATCTTCCTTTGCGCATGCGGTTCCTCTAGCTCATCTGCGGGCATCGCAGATGCGGCATTTTCCTCCTACCTGCGACCCCTGACCAAACCTCTCCACTCCGCTTCTGCGCTCATCGATCTGCACATGCGAACCCGCATTTGCGGTCTTCCCTCTGCATGTGCGAAAACACCAGAAACCAGAAAATTGAGCAACTAGCCTAAGTCCAAATTCAATGTGTTAACCATCTGAAACACACCAGAGGCCATTGGGACCTCAACCAAACATACCAACAAGTTCTAAAACACCATACGAACTTAGTTGAGCCCTCAAAACACGTCAAACAACAACAATATTACGAGTCACCCTCTATTCCAATCTTAATGAACTTGAAACTTCAAATTTTTACAACCGATGCCGAAACCTATCAAACCACGTCTGATTGACCTCAAATTTTCCACACAAGTCAAATTTGACATTACGGACATACTCCAACTTCCAGAATCCGAATTCGACCCCGATATCAAAAAGTTCACTTCCGGTCAAAATCTCCAAAATTTTTACTTTCGCCATTTCAAGCCTTAATAAGCTACATACCTCAAATTCATAGTCCGGATAAGCTCCTAAGTCAAAAATCACCCAACGAAGCTAACAGAACCGATGGAACTCCATTACGGATTCGTCTTCACACAGTTTTGACTACTGTCAAAATCCTAAGACTTAAGCTTTCGTTTTAAGGACTAAGTGTCCCAAATCACTCCGAAACCAAAACCAAGAAGTCCCATAAAGTCACATAAGTAGAAACAGATACGGGGAAAGCAGAAAATAGGGGATTGGGGTTATTATTCTCAAAACGACCGCCTGGTCGTTACATCCTCCCCCTCTTAAAACAATCGTTCATCCTCGAACGAGCATAAAGATATACCTAGAATGATGAAAAGATGAGGATAACGACTGCGCATATCATGCTCGGTCTCCCAAGTCGCCTCCTTGACTGGCTGACCCCTCCACTAAACCTTCATGGAAGCAATGTTCTTCGATATCAGCTTTCGAACCTACCTGTCCAAAATAGCCATCGGCTCCTCAACATAAGATAAATCCTTATCCAACTGGACTGAACTCATGTGTGCCTCGTGATGAGATCATGATGAGGCTCATGTTGTGGTTACCAGCAAAGTCTCACGAGAGCGAATGATCTCATGGCCGTTTGGATATTCCCCAAAGGCATAAGATATATAGCAAACACTTAATGAGCTAGACCTTACCTTACAATTCCTATTGAGGCATGAACAACCTCATCTACTAGAAAGCATATAAAGAATAAGAACTAGAACGAACTAAGTACACTATGATCATCATAGAGTTTATAACATGCTCTATGATGATATTACATATGGTGATGCTAATAAAATGGAAAAATATAATGATGTAGAAGTAAGAGTCTTGCCCTTTCTTCTCTAATCTTCTGAACTCTTCAGCTTGTAGAACATTGTCTTCTTCATCAACCCTTTTCAAAGTGTCTTCAAACTTCATCATTTCTTCTTGGATCGATTGGATTTATTGGACCTTGTGGAGGTGGTAGAGGCAACCACCTTTTGCTTTGCAACCCTTATCGAAAGTTGCCTAATGGCAGCCTCTTGTGTCACCTTACCATCCCAAATATGTTGCCTCTCATGTGTCTTCTTCTTGCTTTTGTTGGTACCACTTTTTAAGTGTCCATGAGAAATATCTCCTTACCTAGATACATTGGGAAATGATGCATATAGAAGTTCTTCCTCTTCCCCTCGTTTCGCGGATTGTCAAGAGCTCTCAAGGTGTCCATATCATGAGAAACAAGAGCATGGAGGATATTTGTAGGTGTCAAATCGTATTTTGCAGCCATTGCATTGGTACTTCCAGTAGCTACTGCCTTATGCATAGACAAAATATTGATCTCCTTCAAAGTTGCTGCATTATTGAGCTTTTGTTGTTGCCTGGAAGGTACAAAAACAATAACATTTGGACTCAAACCTCTCTTCTTTGGCAAACTATCCGTAGAACTGGAAACATGCTCGCTTTGGACCTTTGTTGCCTTGTCCTTTGATGGAGGAATTGCTGAAAATTGAGCTGCCTCATCGTCACTCTCATCTTGGATGCTATCTGCATAATCTTCTACCTCCTATTCAACATTCTCAGCCCAAGTCTTATGATTAACAATAATTGCACTCGGTGCACCTTGTAGATCCTTAGAGCTATTCATCTCATTTGTTGAATTTGATTGTAAAAGTGATGCCATACCTTTATCCACATGTTGATTGTTTCCTGTAGATATAAATTGCTTCCCTGGATCACCTCCTTGCTCATGAAATGACTCCATAGATTTTGAAGGAACCTCATGAACCGACGTATTCAAGGTAACCAATGGAGCCTTAATCTTTGGAGTTGTATTCATCAACATAGTTGCATGGGCATCCTTCACCATTTTAGCTAACTCTGGATTGGATATATAGAGAGTTAGCTGGAGTAGGTACTTGGCTTGCCTCACCAGTGTGATCATCAACAGTTATGATTTGAAGTCAAGCAACTATGTCATTTGAATTGTTCTGCTGCTTTTCGCAAACTGTAGAGTTGGTTACTCCAGCTACTTGTTACACCCTATATTTGTTTTTGTACGTAAAACTGCGTCGTGAGCAAATTAATGTAGGACCCAAAAGAAAAAATGAGATCATCTTTGAAAATATATAAATCAATTTAATCATGTTACCTCGGAAGTTACAAATATTGAATATCATGAACAACAAGTAAAAAGAGGGTTGGAAGGTTTAGAAGCTAAAGGAATTGAAGAAAATAATGTTTCGTCGAAAGCCGACAAATTGGGAATGTTATAGCATGTACTTTTGGGATGAGACCAGGGTGTTTTACATGATAAGGAGGTTATGTTACGAGTTATGTTATTCGTATGATAGTCGTATGTTATGTTTTTAAGTCAAGCGAGTGGTGGAACAAAAGTCGATGAAAGTCATCACAAGTTATGTTCATAAATTTTACTGAAACTTTGGGTCAAATGTAACTGCGATTTTCTCCCAATATACTTAGATTTATGGGGTGTTCCACCCATCAAATTAAATACCTATGAGTCTACTTTCCAACGCATTAAACCGTTTGTCAATATGATATCTGAGTAGAGAGATATGGGCATTTGTGCGAGACTGCGCAGACTGTCACCTACTTGCTTAAATGAGAATCCAAAACTGGGCCTGTTCGGATCGTCCAAAAATGGGCCAGTTCGGGTCGTTCAAAGAGGCCTTTTTAAAGTCCTATACCCTTCATATATTATTCTGATAATAGGGCAAAATAATCAGACTCATTCTCTGCAAAACTCCTCCCAAATATTTTCCCCAAACCACAATTGATTTTCTCCCCTTTCAAGTTCTAATCGGAGGTAAAGCCTAGAGTTTGAAGAACCAAGATAGGAGTCGAGTTATACAACAAATAAGGTAAGTTTACTGCTCTCTTTCATCCATTTTTTCTGTTGTATATGTATAGTAAGTCGTTCTATATTTGTAAGAACTCACGGGACGGTGATCGGAAGCCGTGAGTTCGAGTTATTCATTTGTAGCGGACTGTTTTGTGGACTGTTTTGTGGTGCTATTGGGCTGCGTGTTTTACTACTGTTTTGTGGAGTTTTGGAGGAGGAAGGGTGTGGATAAACACCACATAAATGCAGGATGTTGGGCTGGTCGTTCGTCGTAACATTTTCGGGTTGTTGACACTACTACGGTGGTCGTTTTGTGTATGAAGAGATTGGGGTGTGTTGGGCTGTTTTGTAGTATTGTGTGGTATGTATAAGGTTGGAAAATAATGTGTATATGTTGTTATTGTTGTTTTTGGTGTTTTTGGTGTAATCTTGAATTTGGAGGAAGTAAGAATTATAGGGGAAATGCTGTCCGTTTTAATACAAAATAAGCATGTCGTTCGTTGTGCGATAGTTATACATTTCATAACTTAATGATAGTATTATTATCGTTGTTGTAGATTAAGGTGAGAAGAGGCGAGTTCAACTTGGTGATTGAAAAGAGTGTGATAAGGTATGTTAAGGCTAAGCCTTCCTTCATTTTGGCATGATCTCGTAGCTACATGTATTAGTAATGAGACAAAAAGAGAAGTTCATATTCATGAATTTATTCACACTATTCTAGTCTCACAAGTTACAATATTATTCCTTATCGAGACTCTATATTCAATTTTAGTATTGTCTTCTTCCAGTCAAGAGAGCAGCAAGCCTATATATACAGTATTACAGTATTTTCATTACCATCGAGCTATAATCGATGGGCAGGCCCCTATTGGGCAACCTCTGATCAGATGGAAAGTTATATACCGAGCCTACTGTGGCCGAGCGCCTATGAGCGAGCCCAGCATGGTCGAGATACATAGCCTAGTATGGCCGAGCGCCTATGAGCGAGCCTACTACAGCAGAGCAGTTATATATACCGAGCCTTATAAGGCCGGACAATTATTTTACTTACTATATTGAAGGAGTTGAGTTAGTATCAACAGGTAAGTATATCTCCAGATCATCTTTGACTCCCAATTACTTTCAGTTATTATATTATCAGTTCAGTTTTAACTTTCAGTTATGTTATCGCCTTATATACTCGGATCATTATTTTGTATTGACGTCCCTTTTCTGGGGACGCTGCATTTCATGCATGCAGGTTCAGATAGACAGACGGGTATACCTCCTCAGTAGGTGTTTCCAGAGTTCAGCCTGATCGGTAAGCTCCACGTCCTTCGGAGTTATCGGGTCTAGGTTTTCGTGTACATCTTCTATATGTGTGTATATATATTTTGGGTAGGTCGGGGCCGTGTTTCGATCACAATATATCTATCAGTAGAGGCTTGTAGACATATCCTGTCAGTTAGTGCATTATGTTGGGCTTGTAGGCCTGGTATGTATATTTTGGTGGTTTGTCAGTTGTAGTAGTTATGACGGCGTTGTCGGACCAACTTTATATTGATGTTTAGTCAGCGCTAGTTTCCATTCAGTTTTATATTTTGCTTCGCAAATTGTCTTGCAAGGTGGCCCCTTGGCCAAATTATGACATTATATGTTCAGAGTCCCTTAGTCGCAATTTGGTACACTAGGTTAGTTGAGGCACCAGGTGCCAGTCTCGCTTCCAGGTCGGGGCGTGACAAACTTGGTATCAGAGCAGTTCTATCCTAGGGAGTTTACAAGCCGTGTCTAGTAGGATCTTGTTTATAGATGTGTTGTGGCATTTAGGAGTTGGTTTCCCTTCTTTCAAATCTAAATCGTGCTGTAGAACTTAGTTATAGGAAATTTGAGTTAAACTTACGTGTTTGTGTTTTCATACACAGATGACGATGACTAGGAAGACTACGGCTATCCAGAGGGGAGATACAACAACAGGTTAGGGGACCAGCAGGGTACCCCCAATAGATGGGTCCCAGTCTGAGGCCCAAGGCGAGACCCCTACTCAGCCATTACTGGCTCCTCCACCACCTGAGGAGATTCCTAGGGATACCGCACATCCAGTTCCTCCTCCACTTCTACCAGTTCAGGACTTGAGGAGTGCGGTGCATTTGTTGACATAATTGGTAGCTACCCAGCAACAAGCTAGGGCATTAGCTAGTGCAGGATCTTCTGAAGGGTCTGGGAGTTCAAGGGTCCGAGAGTTTATTGCTTTGAGTCCCCCAGAGTTTACGGGGTCAGATCAGAGGGAGGACCCGCAGGATTTCATAGATAAGCTTCAGAGGCTCTTTCGGGTTATGCATGCCACAGAGAAAGAAGCAGTTGAGCTAGTAACTTTTCGACTCCGAGATATAGCCATCCTTTGGTACGAGGGATGGGAGAGGTCGAGGGCACGTGATGCACCTTCAGCTAGTTGGGAGAATTTTTCAGATGCTTTCCTTGACCAGTACTTACCGCAGGAGATCCGACAGGCTCGGGTCGATCAGTTTCTAGCCCTTAAACAGGGCAATATGAGTGTTCGAGAGTATAGTCTCCGTTTTGACTCATTAGCCAGATATGCACCATCCATAGTTGCTACTATGTGTGACAGGATCCACAGGTTTATAGCAGGGTTAGCCCCAGAGTTGACCGAGGCATGTGCCACCGCTGCATTGCATGATAATATGGATATCTCCCGGATTCAGGCATTCTCTCAAAATATAGAAAGGGGTAGGCGTCGACAGCAGGGTACAGAGAGGACTGAGCAAGGGCAGTGTAAGAGGATGCGATTTCCTAGGTTTCAAGAGCAGTCTCAGGGTAGTTATAGGCCCCAGTACTTCGGACGGCCACCTAGGCCTCCACCACCTCAGTTGAAGGGTTACAGGTATGACCGCTATACTCAGTCAAGACCAGGTGAGAGCTCATGGGTGTCAGTTTTGCAACGACAACGAGGTTCAAGGCAGACATGGTCATTTACGCCGCGGTGTGACATTTGTGGTAGAGGACACTTGGGCCAATGCCGAGCAGGTTCTGATGCTTGTTATACATGTGGGCGTCCGTGGCATATGATGCGAGATTGCCCAAATAGAGATTTTGGGGGTATGGCACAACCAGCAAGTTTAGCGACAAGATCATCTATGTCTGTGCATCCTTCTGGGCTCGAGTCTCAATCTTCGGCTGGTAGAGGTCGAGGCAGAGGTAGAGGTTCCAGTTCAGGTGTTAATCAGAACCGTATTTATGCTTTAGCGGGTCGACATGACCAGGAGTCTTCACCAGACGTTGTGACAGGCATATTGACCATTTGCTCTCACGATGCTTATGCCTTGATAGACCCAGGATCTACTTTATCATATATTACCCCATTTGTCGCGAGGAAATTTGGTATAGTGCTTGAAATACTAAGTGATCCTTTTGCGGTATCTACACCGGTCGGAGAATCGATTATTGTTAGACGGGTTTACCGAGGTTGTACGGTGACAGTTTGTAGTCGTCAGACCTCAGCCGACCTAGTTGAGTTAGAGATGATGGATTTTGATGCTATCATGGGCATGGACTGGTTGTCAGCTTGCTATGCTACAGTTGATTGCCGAGCAAAGGCATCTAGATTTCATTTTCCGGGTGAGGCAGTCCTTGAATGGGTAGGTAATACAGCGGTACCCAGAGGTAGGTTTATTTCCTATCTGAAGGCGAGGAAAATGATTTCAAAAGGGTGCATTTATCATATTGTGCGAGTTAGAGACGCAGATGTTGAGATATCTACACTTCAATCTATTCCCGTAGTCAATGAGTATGCAGATGTGTTTCCAGATGAACTTCCAGGTATTCCTCCAGAGCGAGAGATTGATTTTAGCATCGATTTGCTTCCAGGAACTCAACCAATATCCATCCCTCCATATAGAATGGCACCTGCCGAATTAAAGGAGTTGAAGGAGCAGTTAAAAGATTTGCTGGAGAAAGGTTTCATTAGGCCCAGTACCTCGCCTTGGGGTGCACCGGTACTCTTTGTGCGGAAGAAAAAAGGCTCGTTGAGGATGTGTATCGATTATAGATAGTTGAACAAGGTAACTATTAAGAATAAGTATCCACTTCCAAGGATTGATGATTTGTTTGATCAGTTGCAGGGGGCTAGATTCTTTTCAAAGATAGATTTGAGATTAGGATACCACCAGGTCAGAGTTTAGGAGAAAGATATTCCGAAGACAGCCTTCAGGACCCGATATGGCCACTTCGAGTTCCTTGTCATGTCCTTCGGGTTGACAAATGCTCTCGCCGTATTTATGGACTTGATGAATAGCCTATTCCGTCCATTTTTAGATCTGTTCATGATAGTATTTATTGATGATATTCTGGTCTATTCAAGTTCAGAGGATGAACATGTGGACCATTTGCGAGCGGTACTCCAAACCCTCCGTGATCGTAAGTTGTATGCTAAGTTTTCTAAATGTGAGTTCTGGTTGAAGTCTGTAGCATTCTTGGGGCATATTGTATCCGATGAAGGTATAAAGGTAGACACTCAAAATATTGAGGCCGTGAAATCTTGGCCTAGACCTACCACTCCGACAAAGGTTCGTAGCTTTCTAGGCTTAGCATGATACTACCGGAGATTCGTAGAGGGTTTTTCTTCCCTTTCGGCACCATTGACGAAGTTGACGCAGAAATCAACTAAGTTTCAGTGGACGAAGGCTTGCGAGCGGAGTTTCCAAGAGCTTAAGAACAGGTTGACCTCAGCGCCAGTTCTAACACTTCCAGAGGGTCCAGAGGGTTATGTCGTGTATTGTGATACCTCAGGTGTTGGGTTAGGATGTGTCCTGATGCAACATGGGAAGGTAATTGCTTATGCTTCAAGGCAGTTAAGGAAGCACGAGAAGAATTATCCAACCCACGATCTCGAGTTAGCTGTGGTTGTCCATGCACTTAAGATATGGCGGCATTATTTATATGGTGTTCATGTTGATGTATTTACCGATCATAAAAGTCTGCAATATATATTCAAGCAAAAAGAGTTGAATTCGCGACAGAGGCGATGGCTTGAGTTATTGAAAGATTATGATGTTAATATTCTTTACCTTCCAGGGAAATCTAATGTTGTAGCAGACGCCTTAAGTCGCCGATCTATTGGTAGCTTAGCACATGTAAAGGCTGAGAAAAGACAATTAACTAGAGAGATTCATCAATTGGCTTGTTTGGGGGTTCAGTTAGTAGATTTCGACGATGGTGGAGTTGTACTCCAAAACACTGCAAAATCATCTCTCATAGCTGAAGTCAAGGAAAGGTAGTACGATGACCCAGAGTTGGTCGAGTTGAGAGAGCGAGTTCCGCAGTAGAAGAATCCATTGTTAGAGCTCAAGGGAGATGGAGTTCTCAGATATAGGGGTCGTTTGTGTGTTCCAAATGTAGCAGGGCTACAAGACAGGATTATGTCAGAGGCACATTATTCGTGGTACACCATTCATCCTGGGTCGACGAAGATGTATCATGACATTAAGGATGTGTACTGGTGGAACGACATGAAGAAGAACATTGCTGAGTTTGTCACCCAGTGTCCTAGTTGCCAGCAGGTTAAAATAGAGCATCTGAAGCCCGAAGGGCTAATGCAGACTATAGAGATCCCGACATGGAAATGGGAGACGATAAACATGGACTTTGTTACGGGTTTACCTCGTTCTCATCGTAAGTTCGATTCTATATGGGTGATAGTCGATAGGCTCACTAAATCGGCTCATTTTCTACCTGTCAGATCTACATATACAGCAGAAGATTATGTAAAGTTATATATTAAGGAGATAGTGCGGCTACACGGAGTACCAGTATCTATTATATCTGACCGTGGGGCTCAATTTACAGCACATTTTTGGAGGTCATTTCAGAGAGGTCTAGGGACTCGGGTGAATCTCAGCACAGCTTTTCATCCACAGACTGATGGACAAGCCGAGCGCACAATTCAGACGCTCGAGGATATGTTACGAGCATGTGTGTTGGATTTTAAAAGATGTTGGGATGAACATCTACCTCTTGTCGAGTTTGCATATAATAACAGTTACCACTCCAGTATTCAGATGGCTCCGTACGAGGCTTTGTATGGGCATAAGTGCAGATCTCCTATAGGGTGGTTTGATGTTGGAGAATCTGGGTTATATGGGCCAGACGTAGTTCAGCAGGCCGTAGAGAAAGTAAAGCTCATCTGGGAGCGACTGTTGACAGCTCAGAGTCGCCAGAAGTCATATTCTGACATGCGGCGACGAGACTTAGAGTTTGAGATTAATGACTGGGTATTCTTAAAGGTATCCCCTATGAAGGGCGTGATGAGGTTTGGCAAGAAAGGCAAACTTAGCCCACGGTATATTGGGCTTTACAGGATTATTCAGAGAGTGGGCCAAGTAGTTTATGAGTTAGAATTGCCCTCAGAAATGGAGTTAGTCCATCCTGTTTTTCACGTATCTATGCTACGGAAGTGCATTGGAGATCCTATCAGAGTGGTATCCACAGATGATGTACAAATTACGGAGGACTTGTCATACAAGGAAATTCCAGTTGCCATCTTAGACCGACAAATTTGCAAGCTACGAAATAAGGAGATAGCCTCCGTGAAGGTTTTATGGAGAAGCAATAATGTGGAAGAGATGTCATGGGAAGCGGAGGAAGAAATGAAGTATAAATACCCCCATCTATTTCAAACTGAAGATATGGCTCGAGATGGGATGCTACAACACAACTCTATTCAGGCTAGCAGGTCATCAGGTAAGCTCTTATTTTCGGACTTTCAGTATTTATGATTTACGACTCTTTGAGGCAAAGTGTTGTTATTTATAGACATTGGCCATGTGTGGCATGCATATTATATTTTCTGATTGCATGCAAGTTGGTTATAGTCTAGTGTACAGAGAAAACTCTGGCAAAATTTTTCCAAAGTCTCTAAAAGTAAACATTTGAGGATGAATGTTCCTAAGGGGGGAATAATGTTACACCCTATATTTTTTTTTGTACGTAAAACTGCGTCATGAGCAAATTAATGTAGGACCCAAAAGAAAAAATGAGATCATCTTTGAAAATATATAAAGCAATTTAATCATATTACCTCGGAAGTTACAAATATTGAATATCATGAACAACAAGTACAAAGAGGGTTGGAAGGTTTAGAAGCTAAAGGAATTGAAGAAAATAACCTTTCGTCGAAAGCCGATAAATTGGGAATGTTATAGCATGTACTTTTGGGATGAGACCAGGGTGTTTTACATGATAAGGAGGTTATGTTACGAGTTATGTTATTCGTATGATAGTCGTATGTTATGTTTTGAAGTCAAGCGAGTGGTGGAACAAAAGTCGATGAAAGTCATCACAAGTTATGTTCATAAATTTTACTGAAACTTTGGGTCAAATGTAACTGCGATTTTCTCCCAATATACTTAAATTTATGGGGTGTTCCACCAATCAAATTAAATATCTATGAGTCTACTTTCCAACGCATTAAACCGTTTGTCAATATGATATCTGAGTAAAGAGATATGGGCATTTGTGCGAGACTGCGCAGACTGTCACCTACTTGCTTAAACGAGAATCCAAAACTGGGCCTGTTCGGATCGTCCAAAAATGGGCCAGTTCGGGTCGTTCAAAGAGGCCTTTTTAAAGTCCTATACCCTTCATATATTAGTCTGATAATAGGGCAAAATAATCAGACTCATTCTCTGCAAAACTCCTCCCAAATATTCCCCCTAAACCCCAATTGATTTTCTCCCCCTTTCAAGTTCTAATCGGAGGTAAAGCCTAGAGTTTGAAGAACCAAGATAGGAGTCGAGTTATACAACAAATAAGGTAAGTTTACTGCTCTCTTTCATCCATTTTTTTCTGTTGTATATGTATAGTAAGTCGTTCTATATTTGTAAGAAATCACGGGACGGTGATCGGAAGCCGTGAGTTCGAGTTATTCATTTGTAGCGGACTGTTTTGTGGACTGTTTTGTGGTGCTTTTGGGCTGCGTGTTTTACTACTGTTTTGTGGAGTTTTGGAGGAGGAAGGGTGTGGAGAAACACCACATAAATGCAGGATGTTGGGCTAGTCGTTCGTCGTAACATTTTCGGGTTGTTGACAGTACTACGGTGGTCGTTTTGTGTATGAAGAGATTGGGGTGTGTTGGGCTATTTTGTAGTATTGTGTGGTGTGTATAAGGTTGAAAATAATGTATATATGTTGTTATTATTGTTTTTGGTGTTGTTGGTGTAATCTTGAATTTGGAGGAAGTAAGAATTATAGGGGAAATGATGTCCGTTTTAATACAAAATAAGCATGTCGTTCGTTGTGCGATAGTTATACGTTTCATAACTTAATGATAGTATTATTATCGTTGTTGTAGATTAAGGTGAGAAGAGGCGAGTTCAACTTGGTGATTGAAAAGAGTGTGATAAGGTATGTTAAGGCTAAGTCTTCCTTCATTTTGGCATGATCTCGTAGCTACATGTATTAGTAATGAGACAAAAAGAGAAGTTCATATTCATGAATTTATTCACACTATTCTAGTCTCACAAGTTACAATATTATTCCTTATCGAGACTCTATATTCAATTTAGTATTGTCTTCTTCCAGTCAAGATAGCAGCAAGCCTATATATACAGTGTTACAGTATTTTCATTACCATCGAGCTATAATCGATGGGCAGGCCCCTATTGGGCAACCTCTGATCAGATGGAAAGTTATATACCGAGCCTACTGTGGTCGAGCGCCTATGAGCGAGCCCAGCATGGTCGAGATACATAGCCTAGTATGGCCGAGCGCCTATGAGCGAGCCTACTATGGCAGAGCAGTTATATATACCGAGCCTTATAAGGCCGGACAATTATTTTACTTACTATATTGAAGGAGTTGAGTTAGTATCAACAAGTAAGTATATCTCCAGATCATCTTTGACTCCCAATTACTTTCAGTTATTATATTATCAGTTCAGTTTTAACTTTCAGTTATGTTATCGCCTTATATACTCGGATCATTATTTTGTATTGACGTCCCTTTTCTGGGGACGCTGCATTTCATGCATGCAGGTTCAGATAGACAGACGGGTATACCTCCTCAGTAGGTGTTTCTAGAGTTCAGCCTGATCGGTAAGCTCCACGTCCTTCGGAGTTATCGGGTCTAGGTTTTCGTGTACATCTTCTATGTGTGTGTATATATATTTTGGGTAGGTCGGGGCCCTGTTCCGATCACAATATATCTATCAGTAGAGGCTTGTAGACATATCCTGTCAGTTAGTGCATTATGTTGGGCTTGTAGGCCTGGTACGTATATTTTGGTGGTTTGTCAGTTGTAGTAGTTATGACGGCCTTGTCGGACCAACTTTATATTGATGTTTAGTCAGCGCTAGTTTCCATTCATCTTTATATTTTGCTTCGCAAATTGTCTTGCAAGGTGGCCCCTTGGCCAAATTATGACATTATATGTTCAGAGTCCCTTAGTCGCAATTTGGTACACTAGGTTAGTTGAGGCACCAGGTGCCAGTCTCGCTCCCAGGTCGGGGCGTGACACTACTGATCTTGCCTCATCATATACCTGTTGCAAATCCTTCCTACTTTTCTTTGCTGCACTATCATGCTCATTAACCAACGCATCAAAAGCATTTGAGACCTCAATGTTCTTAGCTGCTAAAATCTGATTTTTACGACCTGTATAATTATTTTTGCTTGGTGATCGATTGACCACTGCCCAAGATTGATCAGCTGCAATTTTGTTTGATTTCCCAACCTTTTCCAGTACTGCCCTAACATCTGAAGCATTTGTACTATCCAAGGCAATTGCATCTTCAAAACCTTGCCCTCATCATGTACAGTAATAGCACCTGCTGGTTTGTCGCGACCAGCAGTAATTTATTTTGCAGCTGTCTTTTTACCAGATATTGAAGTCCAGCCTTCCATAATATTTTCCTCCTTGTTGTTGCCCAAATCATAGGAATTCAATTTAGCAATAGGTCCATTAACATTCCCAGTAGAATCAACATTGCTACTAGAATTCGCAGCCACTTGAACACATTCATGTCCAGCCTTTTTGCCTTCCTGTTGCATCAAAACTCTAGAATGCATCATAGCCTCTATTTCCTTGATGTTGCATGATTGCCCAGCTTCATCATGTACTTAGTTAAGTGTATTTTATCTATCAGCAGCCACCTTCAAAGCATCAGTAGTGATAAGTGCCTTCTCACCAGATTTACCAGTTGCTTTCAATGCAACATCAGCCTTATAATTTGATCCCACAGTAACCTGGTCTTGCTCTTTATGTCCAACTGTTGTAGCATAAGCCTTAGAAAATTTCACCTCTCTATCAGTCACACATATAGTAGCACCCTTGACTTGCGCATCATAATAGTTTTGTTTTGTAAAGCAGCACCCACGGCTTGGTAAATCCTCGCTAAAGCGGTAGTAGTAGGGATTTCTTAGCAATTTTCTGTTGATCCCTACTCACTTGCCCAGTTTCTAGAGCATCAATCTTACCACTCCTAACTCCTTGCTCCATCCCTTATTGTTTATTATCACTAGTATCTCGATTCAAAATAGCACCACTATCAAAGGCACCAGCAGCCACACAAAGCGGCCATGTCGCCTCATCCCAACATAGGCGGGTGGAGGTATGTCACGATACCACAACCTCTACACAAAGTGACCCTGCCGCCTCACCCCAATATATGCGGGTGGAGGTGTATCACAATACCACAATCCCAACACAAAGTGGCCCTACCGCCTCATCCCAATATATGCGGGTGGAGGTGTATCACAATACCACAATACCAACACAAAGCATCCCTACCGCCTCACCCCAATATATGTGGGTGGAGGTGTATCACAATACCACAATCCCAACACAAAGCGGCTCTACCGCCTCACCCCAATATATGCGGTGTAGAGGTGTATCACAATACCACAATCCCAACACAAAACGGCCCTACCGCCTTACCCTAATATGTGTTGGTGGAGGTGTAATCCCAATCACAATACCATATATAAACTCAAAGCGACATAGTTTGTTATTACATTTACGATCGTGATTTCTCATATCATTTGAATACTTCATATTCATGCTTATCATGGAGAAACGCAACTCATTACATTAGAACATGCATGGTAAATCAATAAGTTGATTACAATGGCGCATGTCCCAAATACTCTATCCATAAGATTTATCATCACTTAGCATAGGACATCCCTCTTCCACTACATTATATACTCTTTTGTCATCTTTAGGTCATTAGCTAATTTCATGATTATTGGGGACTTAACATCAAAGTCATTTACATACATTATTTCAGAAGCATACAACTATAGTTGAAACCATTGGGATATACAACACCTCATAATTCTCATTTAGGCAAACAACCACATTTCATGTTTATACTACCACTTACTTGTACTTGTCATGGGTGATCATAGGACATTAAGAACATTTAAAATATTTAGGAACACCATAGCCTCTCCTCATGAGGGAGTAGGAGCTTATAACACATTGGAAACATAAGTACAAATACGTTCATCACATAACCTTTCACACTATATATTACTTCATTAGTACTTTCAACTACGTACATCATCATTATTTCATTGGCTCCTTTGGCTATACATATTATTCTTCATTCATGGCACTACGACCGCATATCATATTCGACACTTTTATTTTTGGCACGGTGTCTACAATTTATATCCCCAACTCACTACATTCACTTTCAAGCATCTTTATAGATTATCGACAACAAAGAATCTCAAATCATGACTTTTAGTACACCTATGAGCAATTAAGAGTCTTAAGCACATTGAAACTTCTTACACAATTTGGCATACTAGCCTTCACTTGAAACACTACTTGGAGTCATAACATTTTTATACCCAACTCGTGCTTTTAACACATTCCCGAAGGATAACATCATATGATAAGAGCATTCGGAACACATATTGCACATATCCCCTTCGGCACAAAGTTTATTCGGAATAGTCAATTTATAATGAATAACTCGGGACTTACAAGAACATCATGTGATTCAATTTTTTTTAAGAGAAGTTTAGCCAACATACCTGGAATTTGCCCCTTAATAATACTACGACGTTCCACCACACCAATTAATTTCAATTTACAATAATGCAACACAATTGCACCAATATTAGCAAGATTTCTATACTTTAAGTCATTTGGACTTTTTATCAAACATCTAGTGTGCATATCTTTATACATACCCCTCCAATGATATTTCTTCACCTAACAACCACCTTCCACACTAATGATTTACCTCACAATCGCCTCTAGTCGATCCACAACTTCAATTAGCACATGCATGCCCAACAATTCACTCCCAACCCATAAATCTTATCAATTAATTCATTTTACAATCTCTACAATAACAACACAACCTAGGTTAGGCATTTTCGGCTTCCAATCACCATCCCATAAGTCCTAACATATATTTCATATATAAATAATCATCATATATTAGTTAGAGATGGTAGATATACCTCTTATAGTGAAACTCTTGAGAATCCCAACTTGTAGTGTTCTTGACTAATTTGGGGATTTAAATGGAAATCTATGGATCTTCAAGATTAATCCTTGTTAATACAAGTGTTTAGGAGTAGTAATCAACTCAAAATTACTCAAAAAACATTACCTTGGTTCATGGGAGGGAGGTGTTGGACGGATTCCCTTGCTATACAAGCCCTAGCTCAAAAAAATGACTTAGTCCTCTCTCTACCGGACATGGGGGTATTAAATGGTATCCTACGTGCGCGGCCGCGCACCTGGGCAAGTGGTCGCTCATCTGGCCGCGCACTTGAGGCAGAAACTCTCAAATATGCGTGGCCGCACATCTGGGCGCGCACATGACACAGGTCCAGTAAAATGGCCATAACATTCTGTATACATATCCTAATAACAAATGGTTTGATGCGTTGGAAACTAGACTCTAAGGGCTTTAATGTCATAGGTAGATCATCTCCTAAGTCTATATATTTTTGTAGCACCATTCATTTTGAAGTAGGATATTGTGTAATTTGGGACATCCTTTCCACTTAATGTATCCAACTTGTTCCACACAAGTTCTTGCCATTCACAAGACTCCTTAGTATGTTCCAGCACAACCTAAACATATATTCTCATTTCATAATGATGTGTTTCTATCTCATGGATCTCGTTTAATACTTAAACACGTTACTCCCAAATACTGTTGGCGCACATTAAATCTTAAATCATTAGAAAATTTTAATGGGACCTTACATAGACTTGGCCACTTCATCTAAATTTCTTATCACTTTTCATCTATTGTAAACGAACTACGTTTTGACATGATTCCATTTAGATATTTAGGCTGCTTGAGCTAGGATCGGTGAATATCATAATTCATTTATCATTTTTTTACCCTTGAACTATGTTTAGACCTGATTCCGTTCGGATACGTAGGCAACCTAAAAGGTTTGGTCATAACCCTAGGAAGCCCTTTGTAGTGCATTCTTTTAGATTAGGATGCAATCGCGACAGCAAGAAGCTATGTCACTAGGGGCATCTCTGGAATCAACATCAATGGCATAGAGCCATCAAGAAACAACATTTGCATTAGAGGGAACTTCCAAATATGTCATAATCCAGAATGACTGCATTTTCCATAAAAATGAACCATTTTTAAAAAAAAATGTGTTTTCTAGAAAACTATCATTGCACCTATCGAACTTCGTAGCGTAATCTCATCAAACCCGGGGCAAGGCCAGGCCCAAGATCAACACAAACCAACAGCCCTCTGCTAAGAATTATTCTTTGAACATAGGACCAACATGAAACAATGAATGTTGGGGCACACTAGGAACAATGACAGACCCACTTCCATCTCATGAACCCTTATCTCTCTTTCATTATTCAATCCATTTTCTCATATGATTAAAGACTAACTTCGAATTCTTTGCAGGTACTTTGGAGCCAAGTCCTTGATGCAATCAGATCACACTGCATATAGCAAATCACCTGCTCAACCAATCAAAGCGCCTTGTATATAATGAGCGGCCGACCTCGCCAATAGAAGCCATGTATATAGAAAACCGTCTGCTCAACCAAGTGGAGAACCTTGTATATAACGAGTTGCTGGCCTCACAAATCAGAGCAATGTATATAGCAATCTGCCAGCTTAACCAATCAAAGTGCCTTGTACAAATCAAAGCATTGTATATAGAAAATTGTTTGCTTCGCCAACTGGATAACTTTGCACAGATCACATTGTCACTCCGCCATATTAGATATTCCAAGTACATAGTTTCAAATTAAATTGCCAACTTCGCAAATCGAAGGATGAACCATCCGATCCCTCCATACGTTCTGCCAATTGACAGACACAATTTAGTTTTGCAGTCAAGAGTATCGCGGCATGCTCCTTATTTCCTTTTTTTTCTTCAATGTTTTGACATTTTACTCTTGTAGCTTGCAGGCATGTTACATTTTTCAAGTTAAAAACTCCTGTCGTGTGGAGATAATTTACATTTCAAGTCAACTACACCCATCGTATGGAGATACTCTCATCGTGAGGAGATATTATACATTTTAAGTCAACTACTCCCATCATGTGGAGATTCTCCCATTGTATGGAGACTTAATGCTCTGACAACTGTGAAATGGTACATAGCTCGGTTAACAATCAAGTCAAATTCAAAGGCCCATCCCGGCATCCCAAATAATGCTCCAGATCTTGGAGACCGTAGATTCAAATATCCCATCAACCCGATCCCAAATAACGGCTAGCCGGCAGTCAGGAGTCATTCATTCATACATCATTTACATAATATCATAACATATCTTCATTACGATATATGGGTATATGTGTACTTTGCTTTTGCAGGATCAAACATCGCGATGCAAAACTTCTTCTAAGCAGCAAACCAAGCTACAATGCTACGAGGGACAACAAACTCATAAGCGGGCTAAGGATCCAAACTTAAACTCAAATATGATCAGTAGAACTCTAAATCATCGAATCTTTCAAGTTTCATAATGAATATGCAATCCGAAGTCATTCCGGACACCAGAATCGTCTCGTCTTGCAGTATCATCATAATACGATACTAGGGCAATTCCTGCAAACATCGCCTTCTCCAAATCATCATTTCAGAACTACATAAGCCCTGATCCTCGTTAAGCCCGAGGTTTGTAAGCTATTCAAGGCAAGAATTCGGCCCCAATATCCCAAACTTCCCCTGGAATCTCCCCTAATTCCCACAACACATAATCATCCTCAAATCCATATGTCGTTCCTACAATACATGCCTGAAGTCAGGACAAAATTGGTCTTCGTTCAATTTCATTGCTCGAAAACTCTTTCATCGTCTCCAGTCAAAGAGGGACAGCTGTTGATGACAATTTTGACCCTCTCTTTTAAAATTAATTTATTTTTACTTAATTATTTGTAATAAATGTATTGAAAATATTTTCTAATTAATGATACTTATGTTTATACAAATATGACACAAATAGGTAGTTAATAGTGTTAAATAAATAATTCGGTATTAAATGTTTACAAAAATAATTACATTTACTATTTTGAAATAATTAAAGTAACCGAAATTTGCTATAAAAAAATAAAAAAACCCTAAACCCAAACCAAAAAAAACTTTTGCATGTGAAAATGCTCTCTCGACTTCATGGAGATTTGAGCAGCCATGGTTGCCGCGATCTCTCCCCAGCCTTTGGCTGTGGGAGAGCCAATAGAAATCCCTAAGGAAGCTACTACAAACCATAGTAACAGCCTCACATATGCAACGCACGTAAACATCCAACAAACAGTCGCATTTATCACAAAAGTTCAACTAAAATCTACGGTTCTTGTCCATGGAATTCCTACACTATAGTTACTTTGGATGAACGAGAACAATTTGTAAAGGATGAAGGATTACACCAAGCTATTGTAATCAAGCTATCTTTTGGTGCACCGGATTTGCAGGTGTTAAGAAGTTTACTACCGCAAAATTATAGGCATTAAAGGTCATTGTGTTTTAGGTTTACTTGCTCAGCAAGAAATTTTAATGCGTTGTGATCAATATAAAAATTTTGTTTGTTCATTATCACGAGCTGTTAATTACTTTCAACATGCAGGAAAGGAACACCAATATAGAATTTTTCCCTGGAGTGTTAGATATAATCCTAAGGAGGAAACATCAAAGGCGACAGTTTGGATTTCACTTCCAAATCTGTCACCTGACTTGTTTGCAAGCAAACAGTTAATGTCCATCGCAGCCGCAGTTGATAGGACAATTTCCATTGATAAGGCCACACAAGTTAGTTCGCGTCTGTGCACATTGAGGGTGAAGGAGATCTTGGATTCGCTGGAAAAACACTAGGGAAGGTGAGGCTTCAATACATTGATGCCACAACTTGAAAGATTGTTGAGGAGTTCCAAACAATTGTCTATGATAATTTGCATGTGTATTACTGCCACTGTAAGCATCAAGGACATGAAGAAGTTCAATGTCGTTTGCTAAAAGGAAAGACAATGCAATCTGCTCAAGTTGGGGAAGAAACAGTCAAAGAAGGTGATCAAGCTGTAGAAAAGTTGTAGGGTGATGCAAGAGATTTTTTGAATGCCAAGATACTACAAAAGCTTTCTCTTTCAAAGCCTATAGATGTTGCCACGAACGATGATCTTGTTCTTGAGCTTGAGCTTGAACTTGATTTGTTCTTCGTTCTTGAACTTGAACTTGATTGCTTGAACTTGAAACTTGTGGAGAAATTTACAGTGTTTGATCCACGAGCTCTTTCTTGCTTCTTGTTATAACTTCTCGTATCTTTTTTGGGTTATGAAGACCCCTATTTATTATTGTGGGAGTGAAGAGTTATGATAAGAATAAACTCTTTCCGACAAATCAAATTGAAGTGTGGCATGATTGCAATTTGATTGGCCACAATATGTCACTTGCACATGTGGCGCGATTTCATTGGCCTTTTAATGTGACTTGGCATGCCTTGTTATTTTGACACGTGGCATGATCTTATTGGCTCTTCTGCCTGACTTGGTGTACCACATCATATGACACGTGGCACCGAACTGGGCCTCTAGGAAGATGACATCTTGGGCTTAATGAAGTGGGCTCATCACTTTAGCCCAATTAAATGGGCTAGCCCAATGGATTAAGACTTATTTTTTTAATCCATATATATTGGATTATATAATTAATTCAATTATATTAGCCCATAATATTTGTTTGGACCAATATATCTTGAATTTAAAATATAGTCGAAATTATTTTATCGATTTAGATTCGATAAAATTTAAATGCTTACAATTACCATGACGAACCTCGGTCCATCATGCCCCAATCTCGATTAATCACACGAAGGACAAACTCGATTTTGACCGTATACAACTGGTATGTTGTAGTTGTTTTATGGTTATAATTAACTAAAATATATGTTACAATTTGGAAAAAAACGTTCAAGTTGATAGAAAGAACTAATAACTTTTTGACTGGAGTTTTAAAAATATAGTAATACATATATATTTAATATTAGATCAATAGAGTGAGTGAAAATCAAGAGACAGCTAAGATTAAAAATTAGTAAATGATTTTTTTTTATTTGCCCTTAGTATGCAGAGTTATCGATAATTGTGTTAGTGAAAGCTAGAAGGTCTAGAGTGCACATGTGAACTAGTTTTTGATATTAATTTTGTCAGTATATTTGGTGTACCTCCACTTCCACTTATATTTAATTAATTAATAATACAAAGCATTCATTTTGTCTAATTGGTCCAGTTAATCAACTTACAATGGTTTGTTAATTTGTCACACAACAGCATTCATCCGTTAGAAGCACAAATAATTTGTCACATTTATTTGTGCTTTTTAGACAAATGATGACGGTTTAGAATTAAAAAGAAAAAGCTCAAACCAGCTTTCAAAATTGATTTAAGACATGTAATAATTAATATTCATCTTTTGTTTTCTCTTATAGATTACAAAGAAGTATGATGCTCAATTAGCAACAACAATTTTTGTGATAATTGAAATCGAACATAGTTCAAATTATAGTTTTTAGACCTCAAAAAAAGATAAACTCCGTAAAAAATGAGATATTTTGGCCTATATACTTTTTTAAGACTACATACTTCCAAGCAAGATCTTTTTCGGTCGGGGCGGATGCAGTATGGTAGTTACGAGTTTAATTGAACCCATAACTTTCGACGCGGGGTAAAAATTTTGTGTAAAAATTTATTAAAACTATAAAATAATAAATATGAACCCATAACTTTAAAAATATAATGGGTTCAATATTAAATTTTTTTAAAGTTGAACCTATAAAATTTAAATTATGGATCCGCATCTGTTTGCGAATAGTTTCACGTCATGATTATTATATACTCCACACGAAAATCTGAAAAGAAAAAAAAGAACATTGTGGCCGAAATTGTATAAAGTAGACAAAGACTCTTATAATTGCATGATGATCAAAAAAGAAAAATCAGGAAGAAAAAAAAAAATAAAGTTGGAACTTAACACCCCCCCCCCCCCCCAAACCCCCAAACAAAAAAAAGAATAAAAACAAATAGTATTAGGCCAATTGTAGGGTCAATTAAGTCATTTTATGATATTATAGTGTCCACAAATAAAAACTCGTTATTAATCTTTGGACCCTCAAACACATTTTGTGGTCCTCCTCCACTCCCCAAGGAACCAAAAAGTTTCATTCAACTCTAACCCCAATTCCAAAAATAGCCCAAACCCAATTGGAGATGTGGGCCCAAATGAGGAAACGTGGACCCCACAAAAGATGTATGGCTGAATTGACACATAATGCAAAATTGCATTATTCAATACTAATGTGACGGTATAGTTAAGATCTCTTCACTTTAATTAAACTTGGACCTGAATTTTGAGAACAGAAAATATCTTGGTATGAAGCATTTTACGTGCTTGGTTAACTTAGTACTCCTTCTGTTTCAATTTATGTGAATCTGTTTGATTGAGCATGGAGTTTAAGAAAAAATAAATATTTTTAAAATTTGTGGTTCAAAACAAGTCAAAAATACCAGAATATTTGTGTGGTTATAAAAGTTTCTTATTAAAGATAGAATCATAAGTTTAAGTTAAATTATTTCCAAATCTAAAAAATGATCATTCTTTTTGAAACGAATCAAAAAGGAAATAAGTTCAACTAAATTAAAACGAGCGAGTAACTTAAGTGAATTTACATCGTGCCACTAAATTTCATACTAAATGATTAGAAAAAAACATAGAGAAATAATAGAGTAAGGGAAAGTATAGGATTAAAATCTGGGCCGTCAAGCTTTTGACTGAGTCTTTAGTATTGGGGGGTCCCACGTGGACCTTCTTCACCTCCATCATCATTTATTTTTTGCTTACGTGTTATACACGTCAACATCTCCCTTTAATCTCTGTTTTACTCTCTTTGGTTCCTGCAAAAACAAAATTAAATCATTACTTATCAAGATTTATATAGTAAATAATAAAATATTTATTTGCATTAAATATTTGCACAAATCATATCTGTTTGTCGTAATTTAATGATTTGATATGTGAAATTATATATTAGTTAACTATAGTTTGCAAAGAAAAGTCTACTGAGGAAGTTACACATTTGACTGCTTGACCAAACATATTTACATTTTCTAGCCAATATATAATTATCATAAATTTATTATATACAATATATATATATATTCAGCAATTATTTTTGGTGGGCTCCTATTTAAGTGAAATTTCTCTAGTCTTCTGTATGCAAACATGTGTCAAATATATTAAGTTGGTGTAAATATCTGGTGGAGATAAACTTTTACCAAAGTAAATTGTAGAATGTTAATTACATAAATTTGCTAATGATAAAACGCCCCTTAATAGCAATTATGATTTTAAATACTACTATGAACATTTAAAAGGGGAATATATGTTGAGTTCCACTCACATAAAAAAGAGTAAAAATTGCATGGGGCACCCTATTTGGTCGCCCCCTTTTAACTTATACTTATTTTGTTTTTTCGTTTGCATTCGTACCCATTTTTTTGTTTAAATCATTTTAAAAAGACGATTTTGCCCTTCTTTAATAAAAGACTATTGGCAAACTGCAAGACAAAAATTTAAGCATGTTTAGGCTGAAATTTTAACAAATAAACTAAAAAATTTCAGTTTGTTTAGACTGAAATTTCGGATAAAACTCAGGACAAAACTGTAGACTGCGTTACAAAAATTCAACATGTTTTGGTATGAAATTTTAGCAAATGAACTAAATAACTTCAGCATACATTAGCAATTTTTTTTTTAGAAAATTACATACTGCAAGACAAAAACTTAAGCATGTTTAGTCTGAAGTTTTAGCAAATGAACTAAAAAATTTCAGCTTGTTTAGTCTGAAATTTTAGCAAATGAACTAAATAACTTCAGCATGTTTTGTCTGAAATTTTAGCAAATGAACTAAATAACTTCAGCATGTATTAGCAAAAACTCATTAGAAAATTGCATACTACAAGACAAAAACTTAAGTATATTTAGTCTGCAGTTTTAGCAAATAAACTAAAAAACTTAAGCATGTTTAGTCTGAAATTTTAGCAAATGAACTAAATAACCTAAGCATGTTTAGTATGAAATTTTAGCAAATGAACTAAATAACCTAAGCATGTTTAGTCTGAAATTTTAGCAAATGAACTAAATAACTTAAGCATGTTTAGTCCGAAGTTTTAGCAAATGAACTAAATAACTTAAGCATGTTTAGTCTGAAATTTTCGCAAATGAACTAAATAACTTTAGCATGTTTAAACTGAAGTTTTAGCAAATGAACTAAATAATTTCAGCATGTTTAGACTGAAGTTTCCAATAAAACTCATGACAAAACTGTAGACTGCAGGATAAATTTTTTTAGCATGCATTAGCATGAAGTTTTAGTTTCAATGTGAAACAACTTCATGCTATATTAGTATGAAGTTTTAGCAGCCAATAAATGATAATAAATCCATATACATGAAGAATAATTTTAGAATCTGAATCATTTATATGTTGACATAATAGCATGTGTTGTGAGTAGCTGCTGATTCAGATACTCATTGACATTCTACCATGTAATCAAGCATGTCCCAAAAAATTCTTCAAGATCTAAAAAAGAAAAAAGAAAACCAACCCATAAGAAATACTATATAAATAAGGAAAATTTGACAAAATAGAAAAAAAAAGAGAGTAAAACAATGGCTGAAGCGAATGCGTGCATATTTTGATAGTCATGTAACTTTATCTTAATTTAGTGAACGTGACTGCAAATCTCCTAATGAAAAATGTGAAACTAATATGACAACTCTTATAAATGCTTCAAATGTCTGCTATGCATTTCCCGGAAAAATTAAAGAGCCAATAATTAATTCAAGAAACGATGTCACCATCCACAAATCAATAAAGGGAAATATTAACAGTATTGTAATCCAACAGGTATCACTTTACAAGAGATTGTCCTTTTGTCTTAAATGCATATATTTATCAGAAATATAAACCAAACATGGAGTATTATTTTTGCATATTCCAGTCAATATATCAGCAAACCCCGTTGTGAAATTCGAAGAAAAGCCCAAAATCATACGTGATTTTTGACTTTAGATTCAAAATCATACATATTCTTTTATATGGAGCATTAATAGTACATTTACTTTAACAAAGTGGTGCACTTTTAATCATAACACTAAAAAAAGCCCAAAAATATACATTTTCTTTGACTTTAGACTCAAAGTCATACATATTCTTTCACATTGAGCATTAATAGTCTATTTACTTTAACAAAGTGGTGCACTTTTAGTCATAACACTGAAAAAAGTCAAAAATATACATTTTCTTTGACTTTAGACTCAAAGTCATACATATTCTTCCACATTGAGCATTAATAGTCTATTTACTTTAACAAAGTGGTGCACTTTTAGTCATAACACTGAAAAAAGCCCAAAAACATACATTATCTTTGGCTTTAGACTCAAAGTCATACATATTCTTCCACATGAAGCACTAATAGTCCATTTACTTTAACAAAGTGGTGCACTTTTAGTCATAACACTAAACACATTTTAATTTTTAACAGAAATCTAAGATCTAACGAAATATCTGTTCCCTTTATTTTCTTGTTTACCGAAAGAAATAAAGATGACAAATTTATCTAGATAACAAATAGTAAAATTACATAGAATTTATTTACTATTTAGAACTCTATTTTCTTCAAGAATTTAATTATTATTCTAAAAATTCACACAAAACCAAAGAAACTAATGTGTTGCTTTATTTTTTTACGCAAAAATAACGTTGAAATTTATACTCCATAACTAAAAAGAAAGTACTCTTTTTTGGGTTGAAAAAGAAAGTACTCTTTCTACAACATGAAAATAAAGTACTCATTTTATTGAAATAAATATTTTTTCTACATCATGAAAAGAAAATACTTATTTTGTTGAAATGAAAAAAATAATTTTTTTGTTGAAATAAAAGAAAATATTTTTTCTACATAATGGAAAAAAAAATACTTATTTTGTTGAAATAAAAAAAAAATCTATCTATAACATGAAAAGAAAGTACTATTAATAATATTTTTATTTAGGGTGAGGTGGGGTGGGTAGGTGGGGGTGGGATGGGTAGGTGGGGGTGGGTTGGTGGGGATGAGGAATAGCGTGAGGAAGGTTGAGAAGGAGTTTTGAAAAATATTTTTCCTTCTGATAGGGAAACATTTTCCTCCAATTAAAGGAAAAATGAGTTGATGAGAAAAATATTTTTTAAAATATTTAATCCAACAAAACATGAAAAAATTAAAAAATATTTTCTTTTATTCCAAACACACCCCTAATAAGGAGCGTAGCGTTTTTCTGTTTAACGAGTTTTACCGTAGTGCAAATTCCAATTACTTGAGGTTTCGATAAGTACCAGATATAGAATGAGAAACAAAAAGATAAATATATTTACTTATTAATTACCGTACGTTTAAATAAGAGAACAAAAGTTTCTTCTTTGCTATTGACGACTGAATACCGGCTGTGACTGTACATTGCAAGCTGCTCTATTAATTACCGTACGTTTAAATAAGAGAACAAAAGTTTCTTCTTTGCTCTGTCACGTCCACCTCTCCTAAACCCCCCTCCCTCCCTTCATCTTTCTTTCTTTAATTTCACCTCTTATTCGTTCAAGCTTTCATGGCTACAAAACCATTCCGACAATTTTTGGGAACCCTTTTTTCTTTTTGCGAAAGAAATAGGTACTCTTCAAACTTTCCCAAGCCCTCAAAACTACTCCGGCAAGCTCGTTGATGCAGGAAAAAGTTCAGACAACGGCAGATACAATTTCAAAGGAAAAGTTCATACGACGGCATATTTAATTTCAAGGAGTTCCGATTTCCGAATCGCTCTACATAGGGAATATTATAACTTTCTGAATGTAAAATAAGAAAGAGGTTGTAGCCGGAAATTCCGGTGAGACAAGTCGCCGGATTAGTGACACCAGCAACTCCTTCACGATCCTAGTGGAGCTATCGTATAAAGGAAGAGAAAAAAAAATTAGATGTCATAAAGCAACTCTCCTCAATTCCGAAGTGGCGGCTGCTTTGTGTGGTTGCCATGTTTAGAAGAAGAATGAGAATTGATTTTAAAATTTTAATTACTAATTAGTTAATGGGATCTGCAAAATACAGATGTCAAAAAATAATATGTTAAGTTGTGACATTCGTAATATCTCAGCGATTGAAGAACACTCTCAAGGAGGGGTGTTTATTAGTAGGCATTTCATCAAGTAGAAATGTCTAAATAGAAAAAATTTAAATTTATTTAACGAGTTGACAAATGAGTATAAGTTTAAGTGTTGGGTCAATTTGCCTAAAAACAAAAAGAAGAGATAAAGTCCGGTAAAGAGGGAGGAGGTTTTTAATTATGCCACGTGCAGACCACTTGTCGAATTCCAATGCTAATTACCCGTATTTGAGGGGTTGTTAGTACAAAAAAAATAGTAATAAAATCTTTTGATAAGAACGGGAATATGAATGACCCCAACTATTAACAAATGACAAAACTATATGATTTCGCATAGTTCAAGGACGAGTTTGATCCAAATCCCTAGAGAGTACTTAATCAAGCCTAATGTTTCCACCGAACTAATAGCCTGTTTCGCCAAGCTGGAATCAGCTTATTTTAAGAAATGTTTTTTTCAAAAGTATTTTTTCAAAAGTAATTTTGGTGAAGAGTAATTTGTGTTTGACTAATTAATTTTAAAAACACTTCTAAGCAGCAATTTTTGTTTGACCAAGCTTTTAAAAAGTACTTCTAAGTGTATTTTTCTCAAAAATGCTTCTCAAAAAAATATTTCTGGGAAGAAACTAATTTTTTCTATTTCTCCAAAACTGCTTCTGCTTCTGCTTCTACTCAAAAACACTTTTTTTTCTTCTAAAAGCTTGACCAAACACTTTAATTTTGTAACAAAAAATAATTTTTTTTAAAAAAAAAAACTTCTCAACTTGGAGAAGCTTGGCCAAACAGGCTACAAGTTGATCATAACAATCACGTACAAATTAAAATGACAATATATATCACTTGATAACGATTAAGCAATAAAAGTTTTTATATAAAATATATATCCTTGGTGTAAACACCGAATACAAGTAAATAATTTATGCTCATTCACTGAATGGGTCTCTACCACGTGGCAATGAATGGGATACTTTAAGCTTTATTATTGTCCAAAGAGAGGGTTCATAGAAGATCTTCTTAGGGAAGAAAAACATAGTCAAAAGGTCACAAAGTATATCTCTTTCAGACATCCTTAACTCCTTGTCTGGCCAAAATACCCATTTTGGGGTTGCCTAAATGGCTAAATTTATGTTCCTCTTTTAGTTCAAATCCAACAATATTTTGAATGACAAGAGGGGAAACACTTTATACTATTTTCAAATTCGCATTATCTTTATCAATCTGCTTCTTTGCCTTGTGCAGATTTTTGGCAGTGTGTGACCAATAATGTATAGTAAAAACAACTATTAGTCGTACTACAAATAGTAATATTTGCCTTATGGAAATGGGGCCTAATAAATCTGGGATATGCCTTTGCAAGTGCCAAATACCTTTAATTCAAAACTTGGGTTTTTGGCCAATTATTATTAACATAATCATTAACTAATTATGGGAACTTTTCTAATCAAACAATGTTTTCGCTGTAGCCAAACACAAGAGAAAGAGCATTTTTGTTTTTACACTGGAGTTTTTTCGAACTAGTCATCTCTCAGAAGGTGTCGTTAAAAGATCATCAATTCCTAATGAAATGGATTTCTTTTGTTTATAAGATTTTGTATATCCACTAACATTGTTATTATCTATTAGATTTGTGTTAATAATTTATACATAAGAACATTTGTGCCTTTTAATTTTCATATTAAATTTAATTAGTAAATGAGCATATAAAATAGTAGAACTTTTGCATTAAATCATTGTCTGAGGGATCAAAACACCTGATAGCCTCTCACAAACTAGAATTATGGCCTATCCAAGTCTGCTTCTCTAACCTAAGTACTCCACCGTGTTCTTCCTGTAAGCACAGGATTAGAAATTATATCATTCTCCAAGTGGAGGATCTTTCCTTACACCATAATCCCTTCTCATAACTAAATATAATTCTTTTATTGAGTCTAAGTTTTCTCTGACTCAAAGAAGCAGTACAGGAAAGTGTTGATGTGTCAAGGATGATAACAAGGCATGCCAACCCTACCTGCAATCAATACCCCCAGAATTCCAAAAACAGTTTTCTGAATTGAGAAACAAAATAATAAAGGTGTTGCACAACCAAATGTTAAAAGGTTTCTGGAAAAATTTATACACATGCAGTTTTGCTGATATATCACTTCAACAAACACCTAATTAATAACTCCGCAAAACCATCAAAAGGTTCAACAAGGATATTCTGTAATAACTGGCACAATACTGCAACGTCAGTTATACAATACTCGAGACCATGAAGGGAGACTTACAAGCACACGAGTATTTGTTGAGATAAAAAGATAAAAGTACACATAGACAGATACACACCAAGTGCCTAGATAAGCAGTTCCACAGAAAGGAATGGACCTGCAATTCAAATAGTAGATGGTAAATCTCCTTTCACGAGTCCATTACTACTCTTCATCATCATGACGCTTCCTGATCCTCTTCTCAGAACGTTTTTTGTCCCTGCCGACTCGTGAATCATCAGAGTTGCTGGCATCAGAATCAGATGCTGAGGCTGTCCTCCTGCTCCTACGCTTGTGCCGTGGAGGAGAATCATCACTTGATTCATCAGAACTGTCCGCATGTCTATGACTTCTCCTCCTCCTCTTCTCCTTCCTACTTTTTCTCATCCTCCTATGATCTTCATCCTCGTCTGATGAGTCATCCCGTTTCCTCCTCTTTTCCTTTCTCCTCTTCCTGTGATCCTTATCTTCATCATCATCCTCCGAATCACTCTGTCCCTTCTTCTTCCCACTCCTCCTCTTTGATCTGCCCCGCTTTTTCCTTTTTCCAGAGTCTGACTCATCATCATCATCCGAGTCTTTCTTCTTGTACTTCCTAGATGACTTCAACTTCCTACTCACCTTCTTCCCATACTTCTCAGCAATTGCCCTCTCCATTTCAGAATCATAATCCGAATCAGAACTCTCACTCTCCTCTTCTTCACTGCTCTCCTCATTTTCTGCTTTTCCCTTCATCTTAGACCCCTTGATCTTCTCCAATCCAGACAATACGGCAGCCTCAATCGCCTCCGGATCCTTATCCTTGTTATCATCCTTAACACTCACGAAATTCCTACACTGGAAAGTGAGGTGGCCTACCCGCCCACACCTCTTGCACGCCCCACGAGTTTCATCAGCATTGGATCCCGTGATCCGGGCAAGTGCAAGCAAACCCTGAAAGCTCGCATAAGCATTTTCAGGGTCTGCAGCTGACGCCTTCTGGGTAGATTTCTTGTCGTCCTCCTTGCTAGGAGCATATGGATCATAACCAATAGCACTCTGCCAGATGCCATGCGTCTGTAGGGCTGCACTACTGTGAACCCTATTGTTCGCAGGCATGCGAACCCTACCTGCTGTGGCCGGCATGTTGACTGTTTCTCACCAACAAGCTGTGTACACCCAAAAAACAATGTGTTTAAGAATCAAAATTCAAAAAGCCTGATTTCCAAATAAGGAGCTAGGTGCTAACATTAGAAGTGACAAAGTTGTATACAAAAATCAACATGTAAGCATCACACTTCCAAACCCAAGCATCTTTTCAAAGTTCCAATTTTGGAGCTAAAATCAGAACCTTAAATAATCTGTACACTAAAATCATTAATTTGAATAACCAAACTCGAACCACTAGTTAAAATCATTAATTTGTAAGCTAATATCATTGCATAAGCATCAAAATTCTAAACCCTTGCTGGCTAGCTCTTTGAAGTTTCAAATTCGGATCTAAAAATCAGAACAATGCTTACACCAAAAATTAATAGTTAAGAGCAAAAAGCCAAAGCCCTAGCTTTTAAAAATGCCGAATTTGAACCAAATAATATATCAGGTTTCAAATTCAGACCGACTCCAAATTTAACCCGAGAACAACATGTTCAACTCCACGAAATATAACTACCCAAAGTAGTTGATTTCTAATGTAGGGTAACACGAAAAAACAAGACAGGTAGTGAAAGCCATCCAAAAGACAAAAAAATACAACCTTTTTAAAGCACTTCAACGAGATAATGATATATGCAAACCCACAAAATCCTTAGGGTAATTAAAGCTGCAATTAAAGCTGCAGATTAATATGCGATCAACAAAAACAACAACAATAACAATTACACCTCAATCCCACAGTAGGTTCTTTTTCAGCTATATGAATCCTCCCTATCAATTCTGTTCCATTTGGACACTCCAATACTCAATAATTTGTCTCGGAACATAACATGTTATTAGTGATTGAACTACAATCTTAAGTCGCAACAGTAATAACCTGTGTACACCAAGAATTAACAATCATGCATAAAAACCAAAGCCCTGGCTTTTAAAAAATTCCGAATTTGAACCAAATAATCAGATCAAATTTAAAATCTGCATAAATTCCCAATTTAAACAAGCACAACACTTCAATTTCACAACAAAAAGCCCATTAAATAGTTTGGTTTTTCTATATGAATCCTCAATATCAATTCTTTTCCATTTGGACCCGATTCATTACAATACTTAATAATTTTGTCTTGATCAAATTATCGGTAATTGCACTACAATGAATTATAAAAAAGAATAAAATCATAAAATCGAGCTTTTTCTCTAGGGTTTTTCAATATGACAAATTAGAATTATAAGAATAAAAAGGAAATTTGGGGATCTGAAAGTTACCTTTGTGCGGTGATTATATCAGTTGTTCGACAATGATCGGAAACCTATGTTCGATGATGATTGAGGAGGAGCTCCCAATTTCGAAGAAGGAGAATAAACGGATCTTATCGTGAATTAAATAGATTTTACGACCCGAATATGACGTCGTTTATGCTTAGTCGGTGACTCGCCCTGCTCTCCTTTTGTTTTTTCCTCCTTTGTCATTTCATAAAGCAACAAATGATTGAAAGGTGGGGGGATGGACAAATTTCAAAATTAAGAAATTTGAATATTCCACGATGTAACTATTTTTTTGTTTAATCATATGGTAGTTTAAATTCACTAATCCGAGTAATTTAAACTCGTCCTACGTAACATCCTGAACAAAAGGTAGCAGTAAAATTGAATTACTGGGATTATATTGAAAATTTTAATAAAACTTTTTTCTATGAGAATCCTCAAAGGAAACACTCTTGGTTTATTAAATTATGTTTGGACAACAAATACCAAATTGGTGGAAGTTATACGGACCATCATTAGAAATACTCAATCCTCTTTTTAAAAGTTTTTTTAAACAATGGGTTGATATATCTCCAAAAATTGTTGCTCTGCAAAAAGATAATATCTTTTACGATGGTATAGCAGCCATGTATTTTTTCATAGAATTCTCAATTCCATGGATAATGAAATGGGATGTAGAGTTTGGTTATACCACAAAAGAAATTCCTTGTTTAAATAGAATTTTTTATACAAAATTCTGGAGTAAATTACTCCTATCTGAAAAGGATGAAAAACTTTATGGCCAAGCATTAATAGATCAGATCGAGGCCAAAATTGAGGAGTATGTTAATACAAAGGAAACAGCTATGGAAATGAAGGAATTAAGTCCATTCCAGAAAGTCACCAGACAACTTCAAATGAAGAAGGGAGCTATTTCAAAGAAAGAAATTTTAACATCCTATTTTGAAGAAATAAAGAAATATTTGGCCAGAAACTTTGAAATCGAAGATGATATGTCTATAACCTCTCTGGGTAATACCTCAGAAGAAGAAACATGCATGGCAGGAGAAGCCCAATCAAGCCAACAAGAACCAGTCAATCTAGAAGAGATTGAAGAATTTCTGAAGAAAATAAAAGGAGCAGGAGAATCTTCTGCAACAAAAGACAATAAAGGAAAAGGAAAAATCTGAACGAGACTGAAGGCCCCACCAGTGAATTATTGGGGTAATAAAGACAAGAAAACTTTAATAAAAGTCATGGGACCCAAAACTTTAATAAAGTAGCGGGACCAGAGGAATCAACTTTTGAAAAGTTGATTGTTTTTATTACTTTTTCTTTGTCGGCCACATGTCAGGCCTATCTTTTTCTCTTTCTTTGTCGGCCACATGTCAGGCCTAGATAGAACCCTCTCCCTCTCTCTAAAAATCCCTGTAAATCTACTCTCTGTAAAGATTTTATTTGAGCAATAAAAAAGAAAAGGTCACTTGGCCACAACCCGGAAGTCTCAGGTACTTATTTTGTTCCCTTAATTAATATAACTATAGGTATATATTTAGCCTAAATACTTAAGTGTTAAACTTAGTCATACTAGTCTACTTTGTTAGCATGCTTTTCAAAAGTGGTCGACAAAGAAAAAGAAAAAGATAGGCCGGACATGTGGCCGACAAAGAAAAAGTAATAAAAACAATCAACTTTTCAAAAGTTGATTCCTCTGGTCCCGCTACTTTATTAAAGTTTTGGGTCCCATGACTTTTATTAAAGTTTTCTTGTCTTTATTACCCCAATAATTCACTGGTGGGGCCTTCAGTCTCTTTCAGATTTTTCCTTTTCTTTTATTGTCTTTTGTTGCAGAAGATTCTCCTGCTCCTTTTATTTTCTTCAAAAATTCTTCAATCTCTTCTAGATTGACTAGTTCTTGTTGCCTTGATTGGGCTTCTCCTGCCATGCATGTGTCTTCTTCTGAGGTATTACCCAGAGAAGTCATAGACATATCATCTCCTACTTCGATTTCAAAGTTTCTGGCCAAATCTTTCTTTATTTCTTCAAGATTTCTTTCTTTGAAATAGCTCCCTTCTTCATTTGAAGTTGTCTGGTGACTTTCTGGAATGGACTTAATTCCTCCATTTCCATATCTGTTTCCTTTGTATTAACATACTCCTCAATTTTGGCCTCGATCTGATCTATTAATGCTTGGCCATAAAGTTTTCCATCCTTTTCAGATAGGAGTAATTTACTCCAAAATTTTGTATAAAAAATTCTATTTAAACAAGAAATTCCTTCTGTAGTATAATCAAACTCTACATCCCACTTCATTATCCATGGAATTGAGAATTCTATGAAAAAAATACATGGTTGCTATACCATTATAAAAGATATTATCTTTTTGCATAGCAACAATATTTGGAGATATATCAACCCATTGTTTAAAAAAACTTTTAAAAAGAGGATTGAGTATTTCTAATGATGGTCCGTATAACTTCCACCATTTACAAAACCAATTTGGTATTTGTTGTCCAAACATATTAGGACATAATTTAATAAACCAAGAGTGTTTCCTTTGAGGATTCTCATAGAAAAAAGTTTTATTAAAACTTTCAATATAATCCCAGTAATTGAATTTTACTGCTACCTTTTGTTCAGGATGAGTATATTCTCTTTCCTTCAAAGTATTTGGTCCCCATTCATCTGAGGCTAATACTTTCTTTATGACAATTTTTGAGAAATTATAAATTCTCTTGGTTGTAGCAGGATAAAAATGCTGAATTTCAGCTATTCCTGTAGATGAGAGTATTATCTCATAATGCATTCTGTATTTATATGCATGGGTAGCGTATGATATTGTATCAAAATATCTTGACATTAATTGCCATGGATTATCCTTCCATTTAAGGTCGGATTATTCCAGAAGAACTATTAGTTCTTTTTCATCTTTTCGGTTACAAACCTCCAAGTTTTCATGGCTTTCTTATGTTATTACAAAAGAGTAAGTCGAGGTATTACCTTCTCTTTGTTTGGATTTTATAAAATCCATAAACTCTTTATACATGGGATGTTTTGTATTAACACCTGAGGTTTCTGCAATATTGACAGCTACTAGTTGCATGTTTCCCATTTGGGCGGGGATATTACCTCTTCCACCATTTCCTTTTCCTCTTCCTCGAGGAGGTCTGTAAGTGGGTCTCATATCCTGAAATAACATAGATATTAAGTTAAATATTCTCTAGTGAGAAAATCAGGGAGATTATTTTCTGTCCCTTTTTTGTATATAATTTCAAAATCAAAAGGGGCTAATAATGTTTGCCACCTTGCAAACATTTGTTTTGACACATCATGTTTAAAATCTTTATTGAAAATAAATTTTGCTGCTTGGCAATCAGTCTTTATTACAAACTTTTGATTATACAAATCAGTTTGAAATTTTATAACACATTTTACAATAGCAAGAATTTCTTTTGGTACAGTAGCATAATTCTTTTGGGAATTATTCCATTTTCCCGAATAAAATTGAACTAGATACTCTCGTTTATCTATTGGAGAGTACTGTTTCAATATTCCACCATACCCAATATCCGAGGCATTAGTTTCAACTACTTTTGCCCATCCTGGGTTAGCTAGAGTTAAACAAGGAAGATTATGAACCTTCTGTTTAATTCTTTTGACTGATTCTGTATGATTATCAGTCCATGGCTTAGGATTCTTCTTTAGTCTATCATAGAGAAGAGCAGTATCTTTAGCAATATCATGTATAAAAATCTTTGAAGCTGAGTTTTATCAGTGATAATGTCGGGGAATTTAAAAGCAAATTCTATACTTCTATTAATGGGAATTATTCTACCCTTTTCAATATTATGCCCAAGAAATCTTATATTAGTTTGAAAGAGATGCATTTTGGGTTTAGATATTACTAAACCATTCTGAATTATAATTTTTCTAAACAAATCAAGATGCTTGAAATGTATTTCTATATTTTTTGAAAATATCAAAATATCATCTATATAGACAATTATAAAGTCTGTATATGGGATAAAAATATCATTCATAATATTTTGAAATTCAGAAGGGACATTTTTAAACCAAAAGGCATAACATTCCATTCAAATTGTCCCATTGGAACGTTAAAAGCAGTTTTATATTTATCATTATCAGAAATTTGAATTTACCAATAACCCGATTTTAAATCGAATTTAAAAAATATAATAGCATTATGAAGCCTATTCCTAATAAATCTTTCGAATTGAATGTCTTGATTATGGGCTTGACTCTACGAAATTAGTTGTTATGCAAGAAAACTAGGATTTGAATTTTCTTCTGCACCATTAGATGATTCATGTTATGTCTAAGAATTTCTATCAAAATTTTACATGACAAAAAAACTTTTCTTGGATATTAAATATATCTTATAATTAACGTAATTCTAAAATTTATAAATTTTTGAAAAATATATGTATAATTCTTTAAGATAACATATCTGAAAATTTGATTGAAATTAAGTAAACTAATTTTTTATGTTCTCACGTAGAGGAAGCTTGAGTAGGCAGAAAAAGTCAATTTATAATTTATTCTTTTAATTATATAGAGAAAAAGAGTTGTTGAAAACTTGAAATTAGAAATGCACTTGAGCTCTCGAGTTCGGATTCAAGAATAAATAAATTTTCGCTAGAGAGTATTTCTCTTTAATAGTCTTTACGTAGGACAAATTTAAATTACTCGGATTAGTGAATTTAAACTACCATATGATTAAACAAAAAAATAGTTACATCGTGAAATATTCAAATTTCTTAATTTTGAAAAAATTATTAAGTATTGTAATGAATCGGATCCAAATGGAAAAGAATTGATATTGATGATTCATATAGAAAAACCAAACTATTTAATGGGCTTATTGTTGTGAAATTGAAGTGTCGTGCTCGTTTAAATTGGGAATTTATGCAGATTTTAAATTTGATATGATTATTTTGGTTCAAATTCGGAAATTTTTAAAATCCAGGGCTTTGGTTTTTATGCATGATTGTTAATTCCTGGTGTACATAGCTTATTACTGCTGTGACTTTAGATTGTAGTTCAATCACTAATAGCATGTTCTGAGACAAATTATTGAGTATTGGAGTGAAACGGGTCCAAATGGAACGGAATTGATAGGGAGGATTCATATAGCTGAAAGGAACCTACTGCGGGATTGAGGTGTAATTATTATTGTTGTTGTTTTTGTTGATTTCATGTCACACCTCCTTTTTCCCGAGGGATAGGGGAGTTTTTCCAATTAAAGTGACATAATTCGAAATGAGATTATTTATTTAATTTAGAGTCGCCACTTGGAATAATTATGATGGTGTCCCAAGTCACCGGTTTATTTTAAAATCACAAATCGAGAAATTGACTCTATTTATGATCCGCGAACACAGAAGGTCGGGTAAGGAATTCTATTAACCCGGGAGAAGGTGTGAGGCACTCCCGAGTTCCGTGGTTTTAGCACGGTCGCTCAACTATTAATAATAAGCCTAATTATCTAATTTATTACATGTTTAAGACCTATTGTGCATTTTTAACTTTCTAATCGCTTTTAATTATTTATTTAACTGCTTTTAGTATTTATGGAATTAATTTGAACAAGTCGCGATGTCGCACACTCGTTGTTTTGGTACACATTGCAAACCGCGCCACGTGAAATGCACTCGCGATTTACATCGAGTCGCGTGAAACGCGCACTCGAATTGAGGATTATGTATCATGACTATGCCACGGGAACCATACCGGCGTACCCATAGTCACGATGCTCTATTATCAATCGCGCCTAAAGCAAGTTACGATGTTCAAAATTGCTTAATTTTCTGATGCTTGAGATCATGTGGCAAGTCCAGAATTATGGAAGATTCAAGGTGGCTACGTGAATAAAGCTCTAGATTGGTTTAAAAGTGTTTCCTTCCTTTTCAACTATTTAATTCTAAAATGGATTAACACTCAAGGGAGGGGAGGGATTTAAACTTGGTCCGCTGCTGGCACCAGACCCCCAGCAGGTGAGGTGTGGACGCACGTGGGCCTAGAATAAGATCCATAACCCTTTTAGCCTCTTTATTGGAGAGGGCCTGAGAGTACTACAAATTATAGCTTTGACCCAAGACTCATTTGAATTCCCACCCCCAACCAGGTTTATCTCAAACTATTAATAGGCCCCACTATAAGAAGAGCCTAAGTCCAAAATCCATACTAAATGAATTCAGTTATAGTCCACCGAATTTAATCAAAATTCGACTAAACGCAGACTCAACCAATTGATGTATACATTTTTACGGAAGATGTGTTACAAGACTTCTTAAACATTACCACAGAATCAATCAAATTTCGAAATTGTGACAGATTCATTGCAATAAAAATAAGAAATCATAATTCAACATACTTTGGATTTCCATTCGAACTCGAAAGCCCGGCCATCGTTTTCAATATTACTAAGATAACTACAAAACAGACACTTACAACCATGTGTTCAACAGAGAAGCAAAGTAAGCAGGTCTGGTGGTTGGATCACAGGAAATAAATGAGGTTAAGCAATTCAACTGTTTAACCATGTTGATTAGAGAATTTCTAGTGAATCACGCCTAAGTATTTCATAAAAAAAAAAAGAGGCTATAAAATGCAGAAGTTAATCAGAGGAAAGGATTCAAACTAATTTAGCCTTTAAACACACTAGATCTAGCAGCGTAAAGCAACAAACAACTCCAGCTTCATTCATGATTTCAAGTCAAAGCAACAGAGACGTATGAACATACCTATGAGCAGAAAACAACTGAAATTGGACCAAATAAAGGTCAAAAAAATCGGAGAGAACTCAGCTACGCAGATACAACAGCTTCAACATTGAGAAGCAGTGATTTTGACCCCGATAGACCCTTATAAGCCCAGATTCTGTTTTTTAGCTTTCGGATTCAGTTTTGAAGCAGTGATTGAGGTGAGAGCTGGGGGCGGCTGCTAGAGTTTTTTGAGGAGGGGATCAGGTTCTCTGTTGGGGAATTGGGGAAGATGGTGGTTTTTAGTTGTATGGGGAAAAGAAAAACGACGTCGTTCTTGAGATGAACGGCGTCGTTTGGGAGCTGGATTGGGCGGGCTGGGCAGGGGAATGGGCTTGGGCATGAGCAGATTCTTGTGGAGGTTTGGACCGTTGTAATTAACTTGGCCCAATCGAGCTAATGAAGCTCAAATAGCCATGCTTCTCTTTTTAAATTTCACTGTTAGCCACCAAATAAACTAACATAATAGGTAAACTAAAATTTCAAAATTAACCTCTTTACTACTTTATCTATCAATTAATTAATTAATTACCGTAACATTATAAACTAATGAAAGAAAATTATTAATTTAAAACCAAAAGCTAAAATGTAAAAATGACTATTGTAGTTTTGTGATTTTTTTCGTTTGATAATGCATTTAATTGACGTAATTAAATCCTAAATGCAATTAAGATCTAAAATGCTACGATATAAAGAATTTAACATTTTTTATGGTTTTAAAACAACTCTAAATATGCATGAACAATGCAAATCAAATTGGATAAAAATGAAGAAAAATTCCTTTTAGGAGTGATTTGCATTAGAGTAAAAATTAGGTGCTCACATCGCATATTAATCTGCAGCTTTAATTACCCTAAGGATTTTTCGGGTTTGCATACATCATTATCTTGTTGAAGGGCTTTTAAAAAGTTGTATTTTTTTTGTCTTTTGGGTGGCTTTCACTACCCGTCTTGTTTTTTCGTGTTACTCTTGCCCATCTTTGCTCGGAAACATGAAGAGTTTTCGGGCAAAGATAAAGTGAGCAATTACGAGCAATATTTGCCCGTTAGACACTCCATGGGAATCGTTTTGAAAAAAGTTTGAACGAACCTTGCTTCATAGGTTGCCTACATATCCTTGGCTATAAAGGAATCATGTCAGTGTATTTCGGTAACTGGGACTACCGGAAAGGTGTAATTTCATTGTTGTTGCTGCTTGTTGAACTCCTTATTACACCAAAATCAAAATGGAAGGAAACTAAACAAGCCTATTAGCTACGAGTTACAAGATTTCTATCTATACGTTTTTTGAAGCTTGATCTTGAGTCCTGGCTGGTTCTTCACACAGACTCTGATCTGAACCTTGACGCTTGCTAGTTGCAGGTGCTAGTTCATTCCTCTTCGGCTTTTTCGGATCAAGATGGGACATGTAAAGCTTGTGACTTCAGTCATGTCTTGAGCAATCCACATCCTTTCATCCGCTTTTGTATTTCAGATTCACTTCTTTTCCTTTTCTTTTCTTTATTTTGGATTGAGACTTTTTTTTGTCATCTCGAACCCTGTGCCTCAAGGTATAACCTGCTCAGACACCAAAATAAACGAACAAAGTATTTCTGCCACCGTTTTCACTAGAAAAACTTCGTGAGTTATTTGTAACAAAATTCTATACTACTTCATTATTGAAAGCAATAAAAGGCCAGGATTGGTGTACCCTAGGAAAACATGATTCTTTGGGATTATGTATCCTTCATTTAAGATCAACTCGATTAGGGAGTGGAGACCCTATGTTGGAAAATGCAGGAGACCTTATACTACCATGATTTTGAATTTTTTCTTTACTTTCTTCTTTTATTAAGAGACTGAGTAAAATGCTAGAAAGAATTCGGAGAATAATTCCCTTTTTTGGAGTTATTGTTGCTGTAGAGCTATTTTAGTCTCTGCGCGATTTCTTTTGGTTGCACCTGCTTCTTACAAGGTTGCTTTGGATTGCACCTGTTTCCTGTTTTTTCAAACTAAGAACAATTCATCAATTTGAAACGGTGGTTGGTTTTGTGGCCTTGATTGTTTCAGTCACTTGATCTCGGCATGGCTCCTTTGATGATACTTTTAACTGCAACTGGTTGTTTCCTGAATACCGATTGCATTTCTAATCCCGAAGAACCTTTGGCTTTTCCAGACTTTGCCATGACGGTTGGTCGTATGGGACTCAACCTTTTTTCGACTTTATTTTGCCTTTGTAGGCCTTTCACTTTTGACTTGTTTTTTTCTTTCAATTTTAACTTCGGAGCATTGGGGAACTTTTAGCTCTTCAAACTTTTGCCGTGATGGCTAGTCACGTGGGACTTAACCTTTTCCAACTTTATTTTGCCTTCGTAGGCCTTTCATTTCTAACTTCTTTTTCCAATTTTTAATTTCATAGCATTTGGGGTACCTTGGCTTTTCAAACCTTGCCGAGACGGTTAGCCACGTGGGACTCAACCTTTTCAACTTCATTTGCCCTTATAGGTATTTCAGTTTGATTTTCTCCTTCCAATAGTTTTGATCTTGCAGCATCAACCACCATGGCCAGTCGGGGTCAACTTGATGCCCCTGCGGAGGCGGGTGCCTTCTTGCGTATTAGCTTGTATCAAATGAGAGCCCTGTAAATCAGTCTTACCATCTCTCCTTTGCCTTAGTTTTGGAATATAGTTAGACCGAAAAGGATTAAAGGAAAAACAAACAATGGAATAGATGCTGAATTTAGACAAGAAGTATCCCTTTCGGGGAAAGGAAAGAAGGACTTATCTGGAGTACATGCAAACTTCAATGAACATGATATGCCTTTTGGACTGGATGCATGATCTGTGTAAACTGTCCGACTTTCATAAATTCATCACAACTTTTGCCTCGAAACCGAGAAACCTTGCCCAGGACTGTGTCGATGCCATACTCTGTGAGAATCCTCTTTTTCGATCAGTGGCGCCTTTTGCGGGTTTTCACCAACTGACCTCTCTCATTTATCTTCTCACTATCGCCTTATAGTGCTCTTTGCGAGTTTTTACTAACAAGACTCTCTCATTTTAATTTCTCCGCTTACCATCGCTTTATGGTGCCCGTGAGGGTTTTCAACAATAAGACTCTCTCATTTTATTTCTCTCATTTGAATGCATCAGATCCAAGTAACTATATCCTACCATTTTGAACCTCTTTGCCGATTGATCGGAAGGACTTGAACAAAATTTAGGGTAAAAAGAATTTGGATTGAATTACAACTTTGAAATCTTTCAGGCGAAAACATCGCTGAACCATCATAACATCTGCCCTAGTTTCACTTCTGGGGGAGTTTGGATTTTTGTTTTGGTGTGATTGAAACCCAAAGAGAGGCTGCCTACGTATCCTTTCGGAATCAAGTCAACGTAGTTCAAGGAACTTTGTTTTTTATTTTCGTTCATTTTCAAGTCAAGGTAGTTCAGAAGGCATGCCTGGACCATTAGACGACATGGGAGGGTATCTGCACAGGATGAACAGGTTAGGCACAGGGACGTTGGTAGCCTCACTTGACTTGGGGATCAACTTAGGGAACCCAGGGATTGCACTTGGCGGTTCCCTACCATTAGACAATGCGTCCCACATTTCCAACATGCGGAGACACATTATCCTATTCTCTTCAGCAACTGGTGATTCTGTTTGTGGAATAATCGGTGCTGGGATATCCTTAGGATCGATAATTGGTAGATGACTTTCGGAAGCCATAGGAACCCTGCCTTTGGATCTTGTGAAGTAAGGATGGGAAGCCATATTACCAACAAAAACCAACCACTTGAACAGAACATCGCTCATGTAACGACCTGACTTGTCGTTTTAAGAATTTATATCTCGTTCAATAACTTAAGATCTCGAGCAACTTTGTAATATATATTATGACCTGCAGGTGTGGTCAAGTTTGATTTTCGGAAGATTCAGAATTAAATTAAAAGAACAATTCTTAGTTAGAAGCTTAAATGGAAAGATTTGACCGGAGAGTTGACTTTTGAGCAAACGACCTTGGAATAAAATTTTGATGATGTCAATAGCTTCGTATGGTGATTTTGGACTTAGGCATATGTCCGAATTTGGATTTGGAAGTCCGTAGGTCAATTTGATGCATTTTGGCAAAAGTTGGAAAATAGAAGATTTTGGAAAGTTCGACTGAAGGTGGAATTTTTTATAACGAGGTCAGATTTCAATTTCAGAAATTGGAATAGCTCCATTACGTCATTTATGACTTGTGTACAAAATTTGAAGTCATTCCGGATTGATTTGATACGTTTCAGTGCAAAATATAGAAGTTGGAAGATTTGAAAACTCATAATTCGATTCGATGCATGATTCGTTATTTTGACGTTGTTTGACGTGGTTTAAAGCCTCGACTAAGTTCGTATTATATTTTGGGACGTGTTGGTATATTTAGTTGAGATCCCGAGGACCTCGGGTGGATTTCATAAGGCTTACGGAGTTGAATTTTGGACTTGAAGAGCTGCTGGAAATTCTGCTATTTCTGGGCAGCACCTGATGGAATCGCACCTGCAGAATTATGGGCGCAGATGCGACCATCGCAGAAGCGAGATTGGGAAGGCCAGCTCATCGCAAAAGCGGGCAAGTTTGCGCATCTGCGACATCACAAGTACGATCAGTGGAACGCAGAAGCGGCAAGGTCCGCAGATGCACCTTTGGCCATCGCTTCTGCGATTGCGCAAAAGCGAAATTCTTTCCGCAGAAGCGGTTCTGGGCAGAAACATTAAGGACCAAAATTGGTCACTATGCCATTTTCGATTGGGGGCTTTGGAACTCGGTTTTGGAGCGGTTCTTCATGATTTTGACTTGGGTAAGTGTTTTATATCCTAAAGTATTTATATTTAATAAATCTATGATTATATTCATCGTCTAGTTGGGAATTTTATAAAAGAAATCAAGATTTTTGCAAAATCTTCCAAAAACGAAAAATTTAAGATTTAGTGGTCGAGTTGTTATCGAAATTGGATAAAATTGGTATGGTTGAATTCGTATCGGAATGGATGTTCGGATTTCGTAAAAATTATGTTGGATTCCGAGAAGCGAGCCCCACATTGACTTTTGTTGACTTTTTAGGATAAATTTTGAAGTCGATGTTTTATTATCCAGAATTATTTCCGATGAAATTTAATGAAGTTGTACAATTAATTTGGATAGATTTGAGCTGCTCGGAGGTCAATTCAAGCAAGAAGGCAATTTTGGAATATCAGCATAATTTCAAAAAGATAAGTATCTTGCCTAACTTTGAGTGGGGGAATTACCCCTTAGGCATCGAGTCTTATGTGCCATTTGTGAAATGTGAAAAGCCATGTACGCGATGTGACGAGTACGTACTCGGGCATATATGTGCACAATTTATTGAGTTAAAGTCTTGGGCATATTGTGTAGTAAATTGAATAATTGTTGGCATTTATTTAATCATCTATTTGCCATGCATCCAATCACATTTATTGAATTTATTTTTATATGACAATTTGATGTAATTATTACTTGTATATTTATGTGAATTCCGTGAGTTTGATGGTTTGATATTTCTTGGAATTTAATTTCATTATGAATTTTTCTCTGCAAATAATTAATTAAGCAAGCTTAAGAAGAAGTGTTAATATAATTATCAAAGTTTGGATTAATGAAGGCGTTGCCCTGTGCTGATTATTTTCTATCTTTGTTGATTGTTTTTGAGGTTTTATATATATATTGTGTGGAGCCTTGGGCTATTTGTTGTGAAATTAATTGATTTTGTTATATCATTGAAATTGGTTGTGGCCATTGGGCAAATTGTGATATGAATTGATTTTGTTACGTTGGCGTGATAATATTCCGTGTAAATTATTGTGTTAATTGATTTATTATTTTGAGAATATAAGCGTGCATTTCACTGTTGATATTATGTGGGTATAAGGATGACATTCCACTGTTGTTATGTGTGTTGGGATATTGTCTGGGCGGAGCGATAAGGGTGACTATAAGAGAGATAATGGTGGCTATATGAGCGATAAAGGTGGCTATTGATATTGTCAGGGCGGATGGACAAAGGGGGCTATTTATATGAGTGATAAGGGTGGCTATAGGAGAGATAAATAGTGGCTATTATCAGGGATGATATGTGATGAGGTGGAGTTGTTGTGTTGGTAATTTTTATGTGATGCTGTGATTTTTCTTGTGTTTATTTTTATACCTTGTGCAATTTGTCTTGTTGTTGGTAAATTGGTAACAATCTTATTTATGTTGAGATTGGGGGTCTGTGGCTACTGCCAACCGGATAATGAAGAGAAATGTGGGCACGAAGTGTCGTGAGTAAATAATGATGATATTGGCATGTGAATTGTCCGTGCAATTGTGATATGAAATGTGGGCACGAGGTGCCGTATTTAAATGATAATGATATTTGGCACGTGAGTTTGTCCGTGCGGTTGTGATAGAGAAATTGGCACGAGGTGCCGTGGAAATATGAAATTGGGCTGAGACCTGTACTTTATGATTTTGAAATGAGGTGTCACGGGGTGACTTTTATTCGAAAGATATTCATTTGAAGGAATTATATTTGAAAAATATTTATTTGAAAGATATTTATTTGAAAGGAGTATATTCGGAATATATTTATTGAAAAGTATTATATCCTTAAGAGTATTATTTAAGAAGCATACAAACGAAAGATTTATATTTGAAGGACTTGATTTAATTGTGTGTACTTGTATTTATTATTTGTTGAGCAATATTAATGGTGTTCTTGTTGCCCTACTGTGCATATCACTAGTTGATTTGTGTTGCCTTTATTTTATATCTGTTTCCTATTATTTTGTATACTATATTGCATAGGTTATTAGACTAGTGAGTGTCTTGACTGTACCTCGTCACTATTCCACTGAGGTTAGTCTTGATACTTACTCGGTATCGACCGTGGTGTACTCATACTACACTTCTGCATATTTTTGTGCAGTGCCAGGTATTGAAGATATCAGCCTCAAACAGAGTTAGAGTGGGATCGCAAGGATTCAAGGTAGAGCTACTTGGTTGTCGCAGTTCCTTGGAGTCTTTCCATTTTTTTGTACTGTTAATTATTATTCAAACAATATTGAGTATTCGATTCTTGAGATCATTTCATGTATTCAGGTAGAGTTCGTGACTCAGTATTACCAGTCTTGGGAGGTTGTTTGTTGAATATTTCCGCTATTAGTGTTGACACTTGTATTGGAAAAAAAGGCTTGAAATGTAATTGTAATTGGCTTACCTAGTCTTAGAGACTAAGTGTCATCACGACGCCTGTGGTGAGATTTTGGGTCGTGACAGATCATTTGCACACCCAACAACCTTGTTAGTTTTGAGTCGATTAACAGATAGGAAATCATACGTTAGGATGCAATGTACCTAAACAGCGAAATGCTTCTACCATGTGTTTGAACGATTGCATGTTTCATCTCGGCCTTTAAATGTCCCTTTCCATTCTATACCTCTATCATTTCCATTTCTGGCTCTCTTTTTTTCTTTTTCCTTTTTTTTTGAATTATTTCTCTGTTGCTTTTTTGTTTTTTTTGTTTTTCGCTCTATGTTTTTCTATGTTATTTTTGTCACTCTTTTTTTGTCACTCAACTTGTTTTTTTTTTTTTTGACTCAACTTGTTTTTCTTTTCACTCAGTTTATTTGTGGCTATGATCGAATCCGATTGCGGTTGCCTACGTATCATGACACTGCATGACTCATATCATTATGTAGTTCAGGAAAATCAGGAATAGAATAAATAAACTCTTTTTTTATTTTTTTATAACACTCAGACCATGAAAGCGTTTAGAAAGAGAATATATATATATTTTGTATTTCTTTTTTTTTTTTGGAATTTTCGAAAGAAAGGCTTTTAAAGGGGAAAGGAATTATTTTTGGATTTTGGTTTTGATTTCTTTTTAAAATTATCGAAAGAAAGACTTCTAAAGAAAAAGGAAAATATATTTTTTTTGGATTTTTGATTTTTGTTTTGAATTTTTGGGAAAAAGACTTCTAAAAATGGTAAAAATATCTTTTGAATTTTGATTTGATTTATTTTCTTTTTTTGAATGAAAGACTTCTACAAAGAAAATAGTTTTGGGTTTAATCTTTTTCTTTTTTTTTATTTGGAAATTTCTAAGGAAAGACTTCTAATTAAGGAATTAAAGAAAAAATCTTTTTTGTTTTTTTAAAAAAAATTGGGACCGGAACCGATGAGGTTTGCCTGCGTATCTCACATCTGGTGCGAATCAGACCCGCGTAGTTCGGTCAGTTTTGACTGAACAAGGGAAGCATAACTTTTGAAAACATTGGCTTATTTTTTTTCTCTCTTTTGTTTTTCATAATTTCGGCAGAGTTTAGAAAATTTTCAAATACCTACCTCTTACTCTTGGTTTGTTTTTTTTGATTTTTTTTATTTTCTTTCCCTATTCTAGAAGGCAGTCAACATGCAAGATGAAACAAACTGATGCGCACGTAGGATGCATCAGGATGGTCTTTTAATTTGGGTACACTTGTCCTAGACGGTCCCAACCCCTATGTTGAATCCCCAAAGTCAAATGCACGTGATACAAATAAACGTTCCTACTAGGGATCCGACATGAGGCTATGTTATTCTAAGTTTAAATCATGGGTGTATTTCTAGACCTGGCTTACCCGAGCGGACAACTCGAGCTGATGGAGATAGCGTACCGGGAATGCATAAGCTTCACCAGCTTTGCAACTTGTCCGTTCCTCGTTCTAAAATTAGGATATGACTCTAACAGAAAAGAAGCCACGCGAAGCACGCTTCCCAGAAGATTTAGAAGACTTAGAGAGAAGAAAGGTTTCGTAATAGTTTATATACAGTTCACGACAATAAACGGCAATTAGCACATTAGGCTCAAACAAGTAATATCAGACAATCACAAGTAGCCAAGTACAAAAGTTATTTTAAGCTCGAATTCTGAACCCTGAACCAGAGATTTTTGGGTTCGATCCCCAACAGAGTCACTACAACTGTCACACCTCTTTTTTCCGAAGGGATAGGGAGTTTTTTTAATTAAAGTGACATTATTCGAAATAAGATTATGTATTTAATTAGAGTCGCCACTTGGGATAATTATTATGGTGTCCCTAGTCACCGATTTATTAAAATTCCAAATCGAGGAAATTTAACTTTATTGTGGTCTACGAACATAGAAAACTAGGTAAGAAATTCTATTAACCCGGGAGAAGGTGTGAGGTACTCCCGAGTTCCGTGGTTTTAGCATGGTCATTCAACTATTAATAATTGACCTAATTATTTGATTTAATACATAATTAAAATCTATTGTGCATTTTTAACTTTCTAACCGCTTTTAATCGAGTGTTAATTACTTTTACGATTTATGGAATTTATTTGAACAAGTCGCGATGTCGCGTACTCATTTCTTTTTGTACATATTGCGAATCGTGTCATGTGAAATGTACCTGCGATTTACAACATGAAAATTTTAATTATTATTCTAAGTTGTGATCAAGTCACATGCCACACACACTTGAGTTAAGACTTACGTATCGTGACAATGCCACGAGAACCGTACCCATAACCACGATGATTTATCAACCGCGTCTAAAGCAAGCTACGATGTTCATTAATTATTTTTCTAAGTTTGGATTACTGTGAAGGTCCAAAGTTATGGAATTTATTTGGTGGAGGAAATAAAACTAATTAGCTAAGGAAAGGTTAACTAGCTTATTCACTAGTCTATTATAGCCAATTCGAACTTATTTGAGCCCAATTCTAATTCTTACTAATCTGACCAAACCAAACCCCCATGGCCCATTATTTGTAAAAGAGAAAACTGTCCAAAATGGATTCCAATCACATAGCCCACTTCTGCTTAAGAACAATGGTCCATTTGTAATTAAAGTATTAATTTCCACCTAAAGTTAACATGACTTTCTTCCCACAACAAATAAATGAATGATTAATTATAACAAACAGAGCATAGGTACACAGATCAATTAATAACTTTTCGTTGCTAACTCTTTTACTAGATGGTATCCAAGTCAAATTAAATCAAACAAACACAATTTTAGAATACAAAAAGCGGCAAAACAAGCAGGAAACCAACATAATTGAGCTTAAACCAGTAGGAGAATGTAACGACTTGACTTGTCGTTTTAAGAAATTACGCCCTGTCCAGTGACTTAAGGTCTCGAGAAGCTTTACAATATGTATTATGACCCGCGTGTGTGGTCGAGTTTGGTTTTCGGAAGATTCAGAATTTAATTTAAAGAAACATTCACATTTTGAAGCTTAAATGGAAAGAGTTGACCGGGGAGTTGACTTTTGAGCAAACGACTCCGGAATAGAATTTCGATGATGGAAATAGCTTCGTATGATGATTTCGGACTTAGGCGTATGTTCAGATTTGGATTTGGAAGTCCGTAGGACAATTCGACACATTTTGGCAAAAGTTAGAAATAGAAGATTTTGGAAAAATATCCTACCGATGGATGAAATTTTGATAACGAGGTCGGATTTTGATTCCGGAAATAGTAATATCTCCCTTACGTCAATTATGACTTGTGTGCAAAATTTGAAGTCATTCTGGATTGATTTGATACGTTTCGTAATTTCGGCATTGTTTGACGTGGTTTGAAGCCTCTACTAAGTTCGTATTGTATTTTGGGATATGCTGGTATAATTGGTTGAGGTCCCGGATGTCTCGGGCGAGTTTCGGATGGTTAAACGGACCAAATAATGGGCTTCAAGGTCTGTTGGAAATCTGCCACTGGTTTCATCGCATCTGCGATGAAATTGATCGCAGATGCGACATCGCAAATGCGAGATTTAAGTCGCAGAAGAGAAGATGGAAGGGCATGGCAGTGGTCGCATGTGCGAAGAAAATCCCGCACATGCGGAAGTGCATAAGCGGGCAGAGAAGGCGCATAAGCGGAGGGGCATCGCAGGTGCGCGTGAGGCATCGCAGAAGCGATTCCGCAGAAGCGGAAAAGCTTCTGCAAATGCGATGGTCAACAGGGCAGTGGCCTTCGCAGAAGCAAGATTTCGCTCGCAAAAGTGAGCATGCAGGTGCGAAAATTCGTCCGCAGGTGCGAAACTGGGCCTAATGTTAAGGACCAAAAATGGTCATTTCGCCATTTTTCGATTGAGATTTTGGAGCTCAGGTTTTGGGTGATTTTGGAGGAGTTCTTCAAGACTTTGACTTGGGTAAGTGTTCTATATCCTAAAGTGATTATATTTCATGAATCTATGATTATATTTATCGTTTAGTTTGAATTTAAATGGAGGAAATCTTCCAAAAATGAAAATTTAAGATTTGGAAGTTGAGTTGTTATTGGAAATCAATAAAATTGGTATGGTTGGACTCGTATCGGAATTGGTGTTCGGATTTTATGAAAATTATGTTGGGTTCCGAGAGGCAAGTCCCGCGTTGACTTTTTAGAATAAAATTTTAAGTCGACGTATTATTATCCGGAATTGTTTCCGATGAATTTTAATGAAGTTATACAATTAATTTGGATAGATTTGAGCTGTCCGGAGGCCAATTCAAGTAAGAAGGCTATTTTGGAATATCGACCTAACTTCAAAAAGGTAAGTGTCTTGCTTAACCTCGAGTAGGGGAATTACCCCTTAGGTATTGAGTCTTATGTGCCATTTGTGAAATGTAAAAAGCCGTGTACGCGAGGTGACGAGTACATACTCGGGCTTATACATGCAAAATTCATTGAATTAAAGTCTTAGGCATTATTGTGTAGTAAATTGGGAAATTATGGAAAATTATTAAATCATCGGTTTGCCATGCCTAAATCCTTATTGTTGAATTTATTTTTATATGATAATTTGATGTGATTGTTACTTGAAATATTTATGAAATTTAGTGAGTATTGTTGGTTTAATATTTCTTGAAAATTAATTCCAATATGAATTTTCTTATGCAAATAATTAATTAAATCGAGCTTAAGAATAAGTGTTAATATAATTATCTAAATTTGCATTAATGAAGGTTTTGTTTTATGCTGAGTAATTTCTATCTCTATTGATTGTTTTTGGGTGTTATATACATTGTGTGAAGCCTTGGGCTATTTGTTGTGAAATTAATTGATTTTGTTATATCTTTGGAATTTGGTTGTGGTCATTGGGCAAATTGTGATATGAATTGATTTTATTATGTTACCGTGTTAATTTTCCGTGTAAATTATTGTGTTGTGTGAGTTATTGTTTTGGGGAGATAAGGGTGATATTTCACCGTTGATATTATGTGGATATAAGGGTGGCATTCCACTGTTGTTGTGTTTGTTGGAATATTGTCTGGGCGGAGCGATAAGGGTGGCTATACGAGCGATAAGGGTGGCAATAAGAGCGATAAGGGTGGCTATTGATATTATTTAGGCGGAGCGATAAGGGTGGCTATAGAAGTGATAAGTGTGGCTATTGTCATGGACGATATGTAATGATGTGGGGTTGTGGTGTTGATGATCTTTATGTGATGTTATGATTTTTCTTGTGTTTATTTTTATGCCTTATGCAATTGGTCTTGTTGATAGTAAATTGATAACAATCTGTTTTATGTTGAAATTGAGAGTCTGTGGCTCTTGCCAGATGGATTATAAAATAAAATTTGGGCATGAGGTGCCGTGAGTAAACAATGAGGATATCTGACACGTGAATTATCCGTACAGTTGTGATATGAAATGAGGGTACGAGGTTCCGGAGAAATATGATGATTTAATTATGGGCACGAAGTGCCGTGAAAATATGAAAATGGGCTGAGACCCGTATTTTTATGATTATGAAATGAGGTGTCACATGGTGACTTTTTAATTGAAAGAATTATATTCAAAGTATTTATTTGGAAGGATTTTTACTTAGAAAGTATTATATGAAAGAATTGTATTTGAAAGATATTTATTTGAGGAAATTATATTTGAAAAGATTTATTGAAAGAATTATATTTGAAAAATAATTATTTGAGAAAATTATATTTAAAAGAGAGTTTTCTGGAAGAATTATATGTGAAAGACATTTATTTGAAGGACTTGATTTAATTGGGTGTAATTGTGTTTATTAATTGTTGAGTGATATTAATAGTACTTGTTGTCTGTTGTACATATAACTGGTTATTTTATCCTGCTCTTATTATTATTATTATTATTATTATTATTATTATTATTATTATTATTATTATTATTATTTATTTATTTCTTATTATTTTGTATATTATATTGCACAGGTTATTAGACTAGTGAGTGTCTTGACTGTACCTCGTCTCTACTCCATTGCGGTTAGTCTTGATACTTATTGGGTACCGACCGTGGTGTACTCATACTGCACTTCTGCACATTTTTGTGCAGGGCCGAGTATTGAAGATATCGGACTTGAGCAGAGTTAAAGCGCGATCATAAGGATTCAAGGTAGAGCTGCTTGGCCATTGTAGTTCCTTGGAGCCTTTTCATTTCATTGTACTGTTAATTTGTAATCAAACAATATTGTATATTCGGTCCTCGTGATCATTCCATGTATTCAGTTAGAGTTCGTGACTCAGTACTACCAGTCTTGGGAGGTTGTGTATTGTAATTATTTCCGCGGTTTGATTTTAAATAAAAAATAATGGCTTCAAAATATAATAGAAATCTGCTTACCTAGACTTAGAGACTAGGTGCCATCACGACACCTGTGGTGGGATTTTGGGTCATGACAGAACATCATCGAGACACACACAGAGATAATTTCATGAAGAAATGAAGTTAATTACTTCAAATAACTTCATTGTCATTATCATTGTAAAACAAACAAATAGTGCAGGGAAGTTTCGTGTGTGTACCTCTCAACTAAGGTCGGAGCTTAGCAACGACGAACAACAACGGAAAACGGTTTTATTGCTCCAATAGCACTCGGATTCCCATAAATTATGAAGCAACGAAACAGAAGTAGAAAATAGCCTTGAAATCCCTCTTTTTGTTTCGAGAAGATGAGTAGAGTAAAGTAATTTTTGGGTGAGAATCACGTGTGTGATTGGGAGAAAAGAAAGAGAGAGGCGGCATCTATTTTTTTAATTTCAGGGAGGCAGTCTGTTCGTGTTCCTTCAAAGAATGAAAGATATGAGAGCTTCCAGGAAGGGAGTGAATTGGGGGCGGCGACTAGGGTTTTCAGAAAGGGGGGCGCGTCCGTTTGGAAAGAGGAAGGAGTTGCTAGGTTTTCTTTTTGGGAAGGGATCCGTCTATTGAAGAAGGGGGGAGGGTTTGGTCTTTTTTGTTAGGGTTAGATAATAGAGGAGTAGGGTTGTTTTAATGAGTGGGGAGATGGATATTGGGCTAGGCGGGTCAGGTATTTGGACGGACTGGGGCGATTTTGAGGGGATTTTGGGTCGGGCGAGATTTTGTGAGGCAATTGGACCGCTGATATTGTTCTTTGGACCAAATTCTAAGTAAGACAAAATACACCTTAATTAATTTTCTTTGTTTTTCCTTGATTTAAAAATCTAAATTAAATCCTTTCTTATATCTACTTGCAAAACTAATCCTATTTATCTATTTTCTAAGAACTAACTAATTTGTTCAAACTTAACAAATGCATGTAAAATCACTAAAATATTTTGTTTTATTTTCATGTATTATCTTACAATTAAAGGGTAATTAATTCCTAAAAATGCAAATTAAACCTAAAATGGCATGAAATTAAAATTTGACAAGTTTTATGATTTTTCTATGATTTCAAAAATATTAAATATGCATGAAATACAACTAAATACAAACAATAATTAACAAGAAATTCCTACGAATCCTATAGAAATTAAAACAATTAAAAAAATCTATTTTTGTGAATTTTGTAGGAATATTTTGGTGAGGCAAAAATTACGTGCTCACAACCCTACATTAGAAATCAACTACTTTGGGTAGTTATATTTTGTGGAGTTGAACATGTTGTTGTTGAGTTAAATTTGGAGTCGGTTTGAATTTGAAACATGATATAATATTTTGTTCAAATTCGACATTTTTAAAAGCTATGGCTTTGGCTTTTCGCTCTTAACTATTAATTTTTGGTGTAAGCATTATTCTGATTTTAGATCCGAATTTGAAACTTCAAAGAGCTAGCCAGCTATGGTTTAGAATTTTGATGCTTATGCAGTGATTTTTAGCGTACACAACTTTGTACTGTCTAGTCCAAATTTGAAACTTTGAAAGCTAGTGGTTCGAGTTTGGTTATTCAAATTAATGATTTTAGTGTACATATTATTTAAGGTTATGATTTTAGCTCCATAATTGGAACTTTGAAAAGATGCTTTAGTTTGGAAGTCTGATGCTTACATGTTAGATTTTTGTATACAACTTTGTCACTTCTAATGTTAGCACCTAACTCCTTATTTGAATATTTGGAAACTAGGCCTTTTGAATTTTGATTCTTAAACACATTTCTTTTGGGTGTATACAACTTGTTGGTGAGAAACAGTCAGCATGCCGACCACAACATGTAGGGTTCGCATGCTACTGGACGACAAGAAATCTACCCAGAAGGCGTTAGTTGTAGACCCTGAAAATGCATATGCGAGCTTTCAGGGTTTGCTTGCACTTCCCCGGATCACGGGATCCAATGCTGATAAAACTCATGGGGCGTGCAAGTGGTGTGGGCGGGTAGGCCACCTCACTTTCCAGTGTAGGAATTTCGTTAGTGTTAAGGATGATAACAAGGCATGCGAACCCTACCTGATGTGGCCGGCGTGCTAACTGTTTCTCACTAACAAGCTGTATACACCCAAAACAAATGTGTTTAAGAATCAAAATTCATGGTTTCCAAATATTCAAATAAAGAGCTAGGTGCTAACATTAGAAGTGACAAAGTTTTAAACAAAAATCAACATGTAAGCATCACACTTACAAACCCAAACATCTTTTCAAAGTTCCAATTGTAGAGCTAAAATCAGAACCTTAAATAATCTATACACTAAAATCATTAATTTGAATAACCAAACTCGAACCACTAGCTTTCAAAGTTTCAAATTTGGACTAGACAGTACAAAGCCGTCTACGCTAAAAATCATTGCATAAGTATCAAAATTCTAAACCCTAGCTGGCTAGCTCTTTAAAGTTTCAAATTCGGATCTAAAAATCAAAATAATGCTTACACCAAAAATTAATAGTTAAGAGCAAAAACCCAAAGTCCTAGCTTTTAAAAATGCCGAATTTGAACCAAATAATATATCAGGTTTCAAATTCAGACCGACTCCAAATTTAACCCGAGAACAACATGTTCAACTCCACGAAATATACCTACCCAAAGTAGTTGATTTCTAATGTAGGGTAACACGAAAAAACAAGACAGGTAGTGAAAGCCACCCAAAAGACAAAAAAATACAACCTTTTTAAAGCACTTCAACGAGATAATGATATATGCAAACCCACAAAATCCTTAGGGTAATTAAAGCTGCAGATTAATATGCGATCAACCAAAACAACAATAATAATTACACCTCAATCCCACAGTAGGTTCTTTTTCAGCTATATGAATCCTCCCTATCAATTCTGTTCCATTTGGATACTCCAATACTCAATAATTTGTCTCAGAACATAACATGTTATTAGTGATTGAACTACAATCTTAAGTCGCAACAGTAATAACCTGTGTACACCAAGAATTAACAATCATGCATAAAAACCAAAGCCCTGGCTTTTAAAAAATTCCGAATTTGAACCAAATAATCAGATCAAATTTAAAATCTGCATAAATTCCCAATTTAAACGAGCACCACACTTCAATTTCACCACAAAAGCCCATTAAATAGTTTGATTTTTCTATATGAATCCTCAATATCAATTCTTTTCCATTTGGACCCGATTCATTACAATACTTAATAATTTTTTCTTGATCAAACTATCGGTAATTGCACTACAATGAATTATAAAAAAATAATAAAATCGAGTTTTTTCTACTTTTTCTCTAGGATTTTTCAATATGACAAATTAGAATTATAAGAATAAAAGGAAATTTTGGGGATCTGAAAGTTACCTTTGTGCGATGATTATATCAGTTGTTTGACGATGATCGGAAACCTATGTTCAATGATGATTGAGGAGGAGCTCCCAATTTCGAAGAAGGAGAATAAACAGATCTTATCGTGAATTAAATAGATTTTACGACCCGAATACGACGTCGTTTATGCTTAGTCGGTGACTCGCCCCGCTCTCCTTTTGTTTTTTCTTCCTTTGTCAATTTTATAAAGCAACAAATGATTGAAAGGGGGGGGGGGGGATTATTTCAAAATTAAGAAATTTGAATATTCCACGATTTAACTATTTTTTTGTTTAATCATATGGTAGTTTAAATTCACTAATCCGAGTAATTTAAATTCTTCCTACGTAAAGACTATTAAAGAGAAGTACTCTCTAGCGAAAATAAATACCTACCTCTCACTCTTGGTTTATTTTTTTTGATTTTTTGATTTTTATTTTCTTTCCCTATTCTAGAAGGCAGTCAACATGCAAGCCGAAACAAACAGATGTGCAAGTAGCACGTAGGATGCATTATGATGGTCTTTTAATTTGGGTACACTTGTCCTAGACGGACCCAACTCCTGTGTTGATTCCCCAAAGTCAAATGCATGTGATGCAAACAAACGTTCCTAATAGAGATCCGGTATGAGACTATGTTGTTCTAAATTTAAATCATTGGTGTATTTCTAGATCTGGCTTGCCCGAGCGGACAACTCAAGCCGAGGAGGGCAGCGTACCGAGAATACATAAGCTTCACCATCTTTGCAACTTGTCCGATCCTCGTTCTAAAATTTGGACATGACTCTAACAGAAAAGAAGCCACGCAAAGCGCACGCTTCCCAGAAGATTTAGAAGACTTAGAGAGAAGAAAGGTTTTGTAATAGTTTATATGCAGTTCACGGCAATATCAAAGCGGTAAAATGTGGAAATTAGCACATTAGGCTCAAACAAGTAATATCAGACAATCACAAGTAGCCAAGTACAAAAGTTATTCTAAGCTCGTATTCTGAACCCTGAACTAGAGATTTTGGATTTTATCCCCAACAGAGTCGCTAGAGTTGTCACACCTCCTTTTTCCGAAGGGATAGGGAGTTTTTTCAATTAAAGTGACATTATTCGAAACGGGATTATTTATTTAATTAGAGTCGCCACTTGGGATAATTATTATGGTGTCCCAAGTCATTGATTTATTTATAAAAATCCCAAATCGAGGAAATTTGACTTTATTAGTGGTCTGCGAACACATAAAATCGGGTAAGAAATTCTATTAATCCGGGAGAAAGTGTGAGGAACTTCCGAGTTCCGTGGTTTTAGCACAGTCGCTCAACTATTAATAATTGACCTAATTATTTGATTTAAGACATATTTATAACCTATTGTGCATTTTTAACTTTCTAACCGCTTTTTGTCATGACCCAAAATTCATTATAGGTCGTGATGGCGCTTGACACCGCTGTCAGGCAAGCCCCCCAAAAAATACTTAATTTGGTTATTATTTTAATATTTTGAAATCATATTTCCTTCAATTAAATGGTAAACGATGGAGTTTACAGAGTAAATAATAATATTTTTAAAAATTTCAATACAGGACAACCCAAATCACCCCAAAACCCGGTGTCACAAGTGCATGAGCCTCAACTAGGAATGTAACATAAAATACAACATCTGTCCGGAATACAAATTCGGATAGGAGAAATATAAATACTCTGAAGGAGATTCTGCTGGCTGCGGACTCGTAATGTGGAATGCAGCTCACCTAAATCCCCGCAATAACTGTGCCTCTGCGCCCACAAGGCCTCTAGACATATATGCACCAGCACAAAAATATGCATCACGTCTAGTATGAGTACGTAAATCAACGCGTACCCAGTAAATATCCCGCCTAACCTCAAAGAAGTAGTGACGATGGGTCAACTTCGACACTTACTATGTGCTATAAATAAAATATCAATGATATAATTAAGCATGTATTACGTAGAACGACTGTAAGCTTAATATCATGAAACAAGTAAACAATTCTTTTTGTTCATAAGAACTTTCCAAATTTATTTTCGTCATTTAATATTTTTGTAGCTCGGGCTAATGAAAGCAATATCAATTATTATAAATTCCAAAAATATATCATGCGCAAATCATGCCGAGGTCGTACGGCCTGATCCAACATAATATTTAAGCTGTGCACTGCCGAGGGTCTAACGACACGAACCTAGATGCATCTATCTGTTACCGAGGCATTCGCCCTGCTCCATAAAAGAGAAAACATATTAAACAACCAATTCAAGATTTATTAAGGGGTAAATATTCCAAAATTTCAAATTCTCATTTAAGTGTCAAGTAAATGAAGTTTAACCCTTTTTTTTTACAATTCCTTTATCGAGTTTCTAAATGTCTTAAACAATTAAATTAATAAGTAGGGCGCAAACATCGCAAGTACAACATGATATGGGTCCTAGACTACCCAGACATAAGCATAATAGTAGCTACACACGGACTATCGTCACCTCGTGCGTACGTAACTCCCACAAATAGGAACACATAATGATTTGATTCACCTATGGGGTTAATTCCCTCTTACAATGTTAGAAAGGAGACTTACCTCGTTTCGAAATTCCATAACCGGCTCCAAAACCTTTCCAACAACTTAAACCAATGCCCATCACTCCAAAACTAGTCAATAAAGGTGCAAATCCATAAATATATACTCTAACACTCATATTAATTCAATTCACAACAATTTCCAACTCCGCTCGAAAAGTCGATAAAAATCACCCTCGGGCCCATGTGTCCGGATTCCGAAAATTTTCGAAGATAACTATTACCCATGACCTCAGGAACTCAAATATATAATTTATTTCCAATTCCATGCCCAAATTTGTGGTCAAAATCCAAAAATACCAATTTCTAGGTTTTTCTTCAAAATCCCACAATTTCTATCAATTTTCATGTTTAAATCCTTATACAACCCATGTATTTAACTTATAATAAGTGGGAATCTCTTACTTTATGTTTCTTGGTGAAAATCCTCCTTTGAAGCTCTCCAAAATCGCCCAAACCAAGAGAAAATGAAAGAAAATGGGCCAAATCCCGTCCTTAAAGAACCCTTCGGCCCAACGACTTCTCGCACCTGCGGTCACTTGGCCGCTTCTGCGGAGATGCCCCCAGCTGCCCGCTTCCACTTCTGCGCCTTTCCTTCCACATCTGCGCCTTCGCAGGTGCGGACATTCCCTCACACCTGCGCTCCTGCCCAGCTCGTCCAACATCATTCCTGCGACCCTCATGGCCTCTTGTGCGGCATCGCACCTGTGGCCCTAACCTCGCAGGTGCGGTTACATCAGAAGACATCAGCCTCAACATTTTCCCCAAACACAACTCGATCCGTTTACCATCCGAAATCCACCCGAGGCCCCCAACCAAATATACCAACAAGTCCTGAAACATCCTACGAACTTAGTCGAGCCTTTAAATCACATCAAACAATGCTTAAAACACGAATAACTCTCCAATTCAAACTTAACGAACTTTAGAACTTCAAACTTCTACCTTCGATGCCGAAACCTATCAAATCATGTCCAATTGACCTCAAATTTTGCACACAAGTCATAATTGACATTACGAACTTACTCCAACTTCCAGAATCTAAATCCGACCCTGAAATACACTTCAACCCAATTTTTATGAAGTTCTTCCAAAATGCCAACTTCCACAATAGGCGCCGAAATGCTCATGGGTCATCCAAAACCCGATCCGGACATACGCCCAAGTCTAAAATTATCATACGAACCTGTTGGAACCTTCAAATCCCGATTCCTAGGTCGTTTACTTAAAAATTACGCTTTAGTCAATTCCTCCAACTTAAACCTTCCAAAATTAGAATTTTCTTTCCAAATCAACTCCGAACTTCCCAAAATTTATTTTTGACCACGCGCACAAGTCATAATACCTGAAGTGAAACTACTCAAGGCCTCAAACCTCCAAACGACGCACTGGAGGTCAAAACGACCGCTTGGGTCGTTATACTTTTAATAGAGTGATAATTACTTTTACGATTTATGGAATTTATTTGAACAAGTCGCGATGTCGCGCACTTGTTTCTTTTTGTATATATTGCGACTTGTGTCAAGTGAAACGCACCCGCGATTTACAACATGCTTATTTTAATTATTATTCGAAGTTGTGATCAAGTCGCGTGAAATGCACACTTGAGTTAGGACTTACGTATCGTAACCATGCCACAGGAACCGTACCCATGGCCACGATGATTTATCAATCGCGCCTAAAGCAAGCTACATTGTTCATTATTAATTTTTCTAAGTTTGAAATTAATGTGAAGGTCCAAAGTTATGGAGTTTATTTGGTGGAAGAAATAAAACTAATTAGCTAAGGAAAGGCTAACTAGCTTATTCATTAGTCTGTTGTGTTAGGCTTGGCAATTTGAACTTATTTGAGCCCAATTCTAATTCTTACTAATCTGACCAAACCAAACCCTCATGGCCCATTATTTGTAAAAGAGAAAACTGATCCAAAATGGATTCCAATCACGTAGCCCTCTTCTTCTTAAGAACAATGGTCCATTTGTAATTAAAGTACTAATTTCCACCTAAAGTTAACATGACTCTCTTCCCACAACTAACAAACGAAGGATTAATTATAACAAATAGAGCATAGGTACACAGATCAATTAATAGCTTCTCGTTGCTAACTCTTTTACTAGGTGATATCCAAGTCAAATTAAATCAAACAAACATAATTTTAGAATACAAAAAGCGGCAAAACAAGCAAGAAACCAACAAAATTGAGCTTAAACGAGTAGGAACATCATCGAGACACACACACACAGATAATTTCATGAAGAAATGAAGTTAATTACTACAAATCACTTCATTGTCATTATCATTGTAAAACAAATAAATAGTGCAGGGAAGTTTCGTGTGTGTACCTCTCAACTAAGGCAAACAAAGAAAATGAGCCAAGTAAAGGCCAACACTACAATGGCTGGAGCTCAGCAACGACGAACAACAAACAACAGCGGACAACGGTTTTATTGCTCCAATAGCACTCGGATTCCCATAAATTATGAAGCAACGAAACAGAAGTAGAAAATAGCCTTGAAATCCCTCTTTTGTTTCGAGAAGATGAGTAGAGTAAAGTAATTTTTGGGTGAGAATCGCGTGTGTGATTGGGAGAAAAGAAAGAGAGAGGCGGCATCTATTTTTTTAATTTCAGGGAGGCAGTTTGTTCGTGTTCCTTCAAAGAATGAAAGATATGAGAGCTTCCAGGAAGGGAGTGAATTGGGGGCGGCGACTAGGGTTTTCAGAAGGGGAGCGAGTCCGTTTGGAGAGAGGAAGGACCTGCTAGGGTCTTTTTTTGGGAAGGGATCCTTCTGTTGAAGAAAGGGGAAGGGCCTGGTCTTTTTTGTTAGGGTTAGAGAATAGAGGAGTAAGGTTGTTTTAATGAGTGGGGAGATGGATATTGGGCTAGGCGAGTCGGGTATTTGGACGGATTAGGGCGATTTTGAGGGGATTTTGGGCTGGGCGAGATTTTGTGAGGCAATTGGACCGCTGAGATTGTTCTTTGGCCCAAATTCTAAGTAAGACAAAATACAACTTAATTTCTTTTTTTTTGTTTACCCATGATTTAAAAATATAAATTAAATCCTATATCATATCTAATTGCAAAACTAATCCTATTTATCTATTTTCTAACAAATAACTAATTTGTTCAAACTTAACAAATGCATGTAAAATTACTAAAATATTTTGTTTGATTTTCATGTATTAGTTATAACAATTAAAGGGTAATTAATTCCTAAAAATGCAAATAAAACCTAAAATGGCATGAAATTAAAATTTGACAAGTTTTATGATTTTTCTATGATTTCAAAATATTAAATATGCATGAAATACAACTAAATGCAAACAATAATTAACAAGAAATTCCTACGAATCTTATAGAAATTTAAACAATTAGAAAAAAAATCTATTTTTGTGAATTTTGTAGGAATATTTTGGTGAGGCAAAAATTACGTGCTCACATCCCTACATTAGAAATCAACTACTTTGGGTACTTATATTTTGTGGAGTTGAACATGTTGTTCTCAGGTTAAATTTGGAGTCTGTCTGAATTTGAAACCTGATATAATATTTGGTTCAAATTCGGCATTTTTAAAAGCTAAGGTTTTGTCTTTTTGCTCTTAACTATTAATTTTTGGTGTAAGCATTGTTGTGATTTTAGATTCGAATTTGAAATTTCAAAAAGCTAGCCAACTATGGTTTAGAATTTTGATGCTTATGTATTGATTTTTAGCGTACACAACTTTGTATTTTCTAATCCAAATTTGAAACTTTGAAAGCTAGTGATTTGAGTTTGGTTATTCAAATTAATGATTTTAGTGTACATATTGTTTAAGGTTCTGATTTTAGCTCCAAAATTGGAACTTTGAAAAGATGCTTGAGTTTGGAAGTGTGATGCTTACATGTTAGATTTTTGTATACAACTTTGTCACTTCTAATGTTAGCACCTAGCTCCTTATTTGAATATTTGGAAACCAAGCTTTTTGAATTTTGATTCTTATACACATTTGTTTTGGGTGTATACAACTTGTTGGTGGGAAACAACCAACATGCCGGCCACAACAGGTAGGGTTTGCATGCTACTGGATGACAAGAAATCAACCCAGAAGCCGTCAGCTGCAGACCCTTAAAATGCTTATGCGAGCTTTCAAGTTTTGCTTGCACTTGCCCGGATCACAGAATCCAATGCTGATGAAACTCGTGGGGCGTGCAAGAGGTGTGGGAGGGTAGGCCACCTCACTTTCCAGTGTAGGAATTTCGTGAGTGTTAAGGTTGATAACAAGGTATGCGAACCCTACCTGCTGTGGCCGACGTGTTGACTGTTTCTCACTAACAAGCTATATACACCCCAAAAAATGTGTTTAAGAATCAAAATTCAAAAAGCCCGGTTTCCAAATTTTCAAATAATGAGCTAGGTGCTAACATTAGAAGTGACAAAGTTGTATACAAAAATCAACAGGTAAGCATCACACTTCCAAACCCAAGCATCTTTTCAAAGTTCAAATTTTGGAGCTAAAATCAAAACCTTAAATAATCTGTACACTAAAATCATTAATTTGAATAACCAAACTCGAACCACTAGCTTTCAAAGTTTATAATTTGGACTAGATAGTATAAAGTTATGTACGCTAAAAATCATTGCATAAGCATCAAAATTATAAACCCTAGCTGGTTAGCTCTTTGAAGTTTCAAATTCGGATCTAAAAATCAGAACAATGCTTACACCAAAAATTAATAGTTAAGAGCAAAAAGCTAAAGCCCTAGCTTTTAAAAATGCCGAATTTGAACCAAATAATATATCAGGTTTCAAATTTAGACCGACTCCAAATTTAATCCGAGAACAAAATATTCAACTCCACGAAATATAACTACCCAAAGTAGTTGATTTCTCATGTTAGGTAACACGAAAAACAAGACGGGTAGTAAAAGCCACCCAAAAGACAAAAGAAATACAACCTTTTTAAAGCCCTTCAATGAGATAATGATGTATGCAAACCTGAAAAATCCTTAGGGTAATTAAAGTAATAGATTAATATGTGATTGTCACGACCCAAACTCCCTCCGTATAACGTCGTGACGGCACCTAGTCTCTACGACTAGGTAAGCCTAACAAATTATGAAAATATAACAAAATTGAAAGTAAAACATGGCAACTAACAACAGTGGATAACTGAATAACTAGTAACAATGTTGCTCGACATGTACAATAACCAATACTCTATAATACACAATCTTCCCAAAACCCGGAACATCGTAAGTCACAAGCTACAAAAGCAAACTAGTATCTCTATACACCAGAGTCTAACAAAAGAAGTATAGAAGGTAAATGTCACAGGAGAGAATATAGGGGGTCTCCGAGGTTTGCGGACGCGACAGATGTACCTTGAAGTCTCTGTACAACAACAAGCACTCTCAGTTAATAGCGGGGCTGATAAGTAATATCTGGATATGCATACAAAAACATGTGTAGAAGAGTAGCATGAGTACACCACAACGGTACCCAATAAGTGCCAAGCCTATCCTCGGTCGAGTAGTGACATGGTCAGGTCAGGCCCACTGGTATATAATAAATAAAGCAGGAGAATGTACAATATAATAAGAGACTATAATTTAAACAAAGAGAACATAGCAAAGTAGCAACGTAGAACACAGGGGTAAACATCAGGGTATCTCCCGAGATACCGTCTCGTAGTCCCAAAATAAATATACAGGGAGAACTCTCAAGGAACCACCTAGTAGTATCAAAAGTAAATATTCATGAAGAACTGCCGAGGAACTGCCTCGTAGTCTCAAAAGTAAATGTACAGGGAGAACTCCCGAGAAACTGCCTCGTAGTATCAAAAGTAAATATACAGGGAGAACTCCCAAGGAACCGCCTCGTAGTCTCAAAAGTAAATATGCAGGGAGAACTCCCGAGGAACCGCCTCATAGTCTCAAAAGTAAACACACAGCTCAACCGATAAATATCACGAATTTTATAGTTAAGGCTGATAAAGAATAAGGAAAAACAGGAAATCAACTAGGCATGCTTCACAGAGTTCAAATAAGCAGTTAAAGCACGTAGACACGCGATATTAGACTAAACATGATAACTACGTATATTGGGATAACTCAATTAAGATTGAAAAATAGACTAATACTTATTTATACGGTATAACTCAAATTAAATGAAACAAATCGCTACTCAGTAAAATAAATCAGAGTTTTCAACAAATAGCCTGTGTACGTACACGTCACCTCACGTACACGACGCTCACATATCACAACAATACCAAATCCTAAGGGGATCTCCCCCCTCCACAAGGTTAGGCAAGCCACTTACATCGAAACATGCCCAATCAATCGGTAACAATGCCTTTTCCACTAATATCCGACTCTGAATGGCCCAAATCTAGCCAAAATCAAATTCATACCATAAATACAACTATAAAAAATTAAACTAATTAATGAAATCAAAGCTAAAGCAAGAATTAGAAAATCGCCCCAAAAGGTTTCTATGGACCCACATCTCGAAATCGGGTAAAAGTCACAAAATATGAACACCCATTCACTCACGAGTCTAACCATACAAGAATTACTCGAATCCGACCTCAAATCACCTTCCAAAACTCAAAATTTTAGTCTATGAAGTTTCTACCATTCCCCCCCAAATTTCCAACTCAAATCCCTAATTAGATGATGAAAATAGCAATAGATTCATGAAATATAATCCATTCCGAGTTAGAACTACTTACCCCAACAATCTCCTTGAAGAAATCTCGAAAAAGCGCCTCACACCGAGCTCTCAAACTCCCAAAATCGAAATGGGTAATCAACCCTTGAATTCCTCTGTTCTGCCCAGTAAACTCACTTCTGCGAGCCTTCAACCGCACTTGTGGGAAATCCATGGTAGGTGCGAAAATCACTAAAGAGGGCTGGGACCGCATCTACGGCAAGAGGTCCACACCTGCGTGCGCGCGCATGCGGAGCACTATCCGTTTCTGTGGTCATTCACAACGTCTGCGGGCATCGCAGATGCGGAAATTGCCTCGCACCTGCGATCCCTGGCCACACCTCCAATCTCCGCTTCTGCGCTTTATGCGCCGCACGTGCGATCCCGCACCTGCGGTCTCCCCGCCGCACGTGCGAAAACACCAGATGCCTAAAGACTTCAGCAACAACACCAATCCAACTTTTGATCCGTTAAGCACCCGAAACTCACCCGAGGCCCCCCGGACTTCAACCAAACATACCAAACAATCCTAAAATACCATACGAACATAGTCGAGCCCTCAAACCACACCAAACAACGCTAAAATCACGAATCATCCTCTGATTCTAACTTAAAGAACTTGAAACTTCCAAATCTGACAACCGATGCCGAAACCAACCAAACCGCGTCCGATTGGCCCCAAATTTTACACACAGGTCATATTCAACCCCTATAGACCTACTCTAACTTTTGGAATTAGAATCCGACCCCGATATAAAAAATCCACTACCGGTTATAATCTCTAAAAATTTGACTGTCACCATTTCAAGCTTAAATCAGCTACAGACCTCCAAAACACCATCCGGACATGCCCCTAAGTCCTAAATCACCCAACGGAGCTAACAGAACCGAAAAAACTCCATTCCAGAGTCATCTTCACACAGTTCCGACTACGGTCCATATCTTAAGGCTTAAACTTCCATTTAGGGACTAAGTGTCCCAAAACACTCCAAAAACCAAAACAAAACCTCCCAACAAGTCACAATATCAGAAATAGATATTGGAGAAGCAGTTAATAGGGAATTAGGGCTATAACTCTCAAAACAACCGGCCGAGTCGTTACATCCTTCCCCTCTTAAAACAAACGTTCGTCCTCGAACGCGCATAAGGACATACCTGAAGTGGTGAAAAGATGAGGATAACGGCTGCGCATACCATGCTTGGTCTACCAAGTCGCCTCCTCGATCGGCTAACCCCTCCACTAAACCTTTACTGAAGCAATGTTCTTTGATCTTAGCTTTCTCACCTGCCTGTCCAAAATAACAACTAACTCCTCAACATAAGATAGGTCCTTGTCCAACTGGACTGAGCTGGAATCTAATACATGAGCCGGATCACCGTGATACTTACGAAGCATAAAAACGTGGAATACCGGATGAACTCCTGCTAGGCTGGGAGGTAAGGCAACCTCATAAGCAACCTCCCCAACACGACGCAACACCTAAAAAGGACCAATGTGCCTCGGGCTCAGCTTGCCCTTCTTTTCGAACCTTATAACGCCCTTCATAGGAGATACCCAAAGCAAGACCTGCTTTCCAACCATGAATGCTACATCGTGAACCTTTCGATCTGCATAACTCTTATGTCTGGACTGGGCTGTGCGAAGTCGATCCTGAATCACCTTCACCTTATCCAAGTCTGTACCAAATAATCTAGCCTCGCCCGGCTCGAACCAACCTACTAGGGACCTACATCGCCTACCATACAAAGCCTCATACGGTGCCATCTGGATGCTCGACTGATAACTATTATTGTAGGGAAATTCCGTAAGTGGCTAGAACTGATCCCATGACCCTCCAAACTCCATCATACACGCACAGAGCATATCCTCTAATATCTGAATAGTGCGCTTGGACAGTCCGTCCGTGTGAGGTTGAAATGCTGTGCTCAACTCCACTCTAGTACCCAACTCATGTTGTACGTCCCTCCAAAACCATGATGTAAACTGTGTACCCTGGTAAGAGATGATAGATACCGGTACGACATGAAGCCTAACGATCTCACAGATGTAGATTCGAGCCAACTGCTCGGAAGAATATATAGTCATCACAAGGATGAAATGATTTGACTTGGTCAGCCTGTCCACAATCACCCAAACCACATCAAACCTCCGTTGAGTCCGTGGGAGTCCGACAACGAAATCCATAGTGATCTGCTCCCATTTTCACTCCGGAATCTCTAACTTATGACGTAACCCACCCAGTCGCTGATGCTCATACTTCACCTGCTGGCAATTTAGGCACCTAGCCACATACTCCACTATGTCCTTGTTCATCCTCCTCCACCAGTAATGCCACCTCAAGTCCTGATACATCTTCGCGGCACCCGGATAAATAAATTACTGCGATCTATGAGCCTCCTGAAGAATCAACTCATGCAAACCATCTACATCAGGCACATATAGCTTGCCCCGCATCCTCAATACACCATCATCCCCAATAGTGACCTCCTTAGCATCACCGTGCTAAACCGTGTCCTTAAGGACAAACATGTGGGGGTCATCATACTGATGCTCCGTGATACGATCATAAAGAGAAGACCAAGAGACCACACAAGCCAACACTCAACTCGGCTCAAAAATATCCAATCTCGCAAACTGGCTAGCTAAGGCCTGAACATCTAATGCTAAGGGTCTCTTTGCTGTTGGAAGTGTCACGCCCCATCCCGGGGAGGCACGACTGACGCTCAACTGAGTGAACCCGGCCGAGCAAGCCTGTTAGATACTTTCTACCCAATTAACCCATGATCAAGAAAAGGTGCGATTTCACTAATTATACAGTAGGAATCTCATTCATACAATCCTAAATCATTTCATTAGTCATTGCGCCTTTAAGTCTCAAAATACACATTTCTTATAGTTCAAGTGGAACAAGTGATCAAATACAAAATAACTTGTTTAACATTCCCAACACCCATATACAACCCACATAGTGTCTACGGAGCCTCTAAAGATACAAAATAGAGTAAAGATGGTGCCGACAATAAGGCCCCGACTATACCTAAAAAATGACCATGATATAAACAAAAGGTACAATACATGACCCCGGAATGAAATGGGGCTCACCGAATTCACTGAGAAGAGGATGCATCACTATCTGAGATCCGCACTGTCTGCTATGTAACCACATGCATCTATTTAAAGATGCAGTGCCCCCAACAAAAGGGACGTTAGTACCGTTGAATAGCACTAGTATGTATAGCTAAACATCAACTCAATAGAATGAATAATAATACAAGAGGGACAATCAAGAATTCAATAAGGGCTTCAAATAATAGTAAATTTACAAGTTAAGGATCATATATATTTTCAAGAATATTTCCATATTACTAGGTTGGGTGACCTTTAGTACCGATATTCCCCAATTCCCAATACCTACATATTCTTACACGGAGTCCGATCTCGGCCCGATCAGCTAGGCCATCTCATTTGAGACATTACCACAATTCTATTCACAATACCACCGTGTTCTTACACGGAGTCCGATATCGGCCCGATCGGCTAGGCCATCTCATTTGAGACATTACCTTCTTCAGTCAATCATCTCACATCGAACTTCTTTCATATACTTTCAATTCATTGGCACTAGTGATTACGATTACAAAGTCATTCTTGGCACTTGGCCGTCTTTCATAGTTCCAGTTCCCTTTTCCACCTTCAAATATCATTATCATTATCGTCATCAATAGGGCTTCCCATTCAAGACATTAATTCATATATGAGCAATTTGGGAAATATCAGGCACATAAGGGCCTTTCATACAATTTGGCAAAACAACCTTTATTTCAATCTTGATATGAAGTCTTAACATTCCTAACACATATTCCACATTTTGAACATATTCTCAAATGGCAAGATGACATGATGAAGCATTTAGCATAAACATTGAACAAACATCCTTCCACACAACCACATTAGGAAAAACTAATTCAATAATAATCAAGGACTTACTCCAATTACATGAACACCGTGGGATTCTATTCTAAGAAGAAGGGGGTTTAGCTAATATACCTCAATTGAGCCTCTTAAAACTCTAAGATGTTCCGGACTATTAGCAACTTCCATCTATTTTAGCAATATAACAAAATTGAACCAAAATTAGGAAGATGAATATGGTTTTGGCTCATTTGAGCATACTATCAAACACTAGGTGTGCAATGTTTTAAGGCTCTTTTGTGGAAGATTCCATCATTTCCCAACCCACTCTCTACCTTTATTAGATCACAATCTTCCCATATACTACAAGTATACATGCATGCAAGGTAAGCACTCCCATCCCCATGAATTACCTTACTAATGGCCCATTCTAGTTATATTTTGAAACTAAGAGTTTGGGGTAATAGAATCTTACCTCTTAGGAAGAAGACCTAGGTGCCTCTCTTGATAATCTACAAGATTTAAGTGAGAATTGAAGAAAAATTTGATGAAGATCACTTCTCCCTCTAGGATCCTCTCTCTCACTCTAAAAATATCAGAAAATACGCACAAAATGGTCCATGGGGTGTGTTTTAACGTGATAGGGTCGTGTTTAAAAAATCCAAAAATGGAGTTCCGGAACAAGGTCTACGATCGCATATGCGATCACATAATCAATATGCGGACCGCATATCGGTCGCATAATTGTCGACCAAAACGACCAAAAATCTATCTGTGTCTGCGGTCCGCATAACTGTTTTGCGGTCGCATAATGCACCGCAGAACAGTTATGCGGTCGCATAGTCAACCGCATAATTGCTTCCAGACGGACCCTCTCCTGCCTCACTTCTGCGGCCATTATGCGGGCCACAAAGTGATTCTGCGGTCGCATAATGGACCACAGAAATGCACTTTTCTGCCAAAAGTTTTCCTTTAATTTCGGTGCATTGTTCAACCCAAAAAGTTCGAGCCGCGGATCGCAAGCTCGCCGCGAAGAATTTCTACAATCCACAAACACGTGAGCCTATTCCGGCACCATGAAACATTATTTTTCCTTTGCAAAATTTTACGGGGCCTTACATTCTCCCCCACTTAGGATCATTCGTCCTCGAATGAGGGTCAAAATCTGTTATTAGCATCTTATGCAACTCAGTTTTTCATACCACACACCAACAACCCCAAATTTGACTAACTCCCTAAATTTCCAAAATATTCGCCAGAGTTCCCTTTGTAACTAGGCCTATCCACCTGTCAGAGAGCCCTAGAAACACATCCTAACAGCATATACATAATCCAACAATGTAACATAATACAAAACAACACCAACTGTGGCCTCACAAGCAATTATATTACTAGAACGGAACACCCTTAACATCAAATGTACAAATCATACATAATTCATAGAAAGTAAGTCTTATAATTTTTTTAGATCACAACTTTATAAATACTTGGTCATTCAAACAAATAAGGATACTTTTTCTTCATTTCTTCCTCGGCCTCCCAAGTAGCCTCTTCAACTTGCTGGTTCCGCCATAACACTTTCACGGAGGCGATTTCTTTATTCCTGAACTTTCGGACTTGCCTATCAAGAATGGCAACTGGAATCTCTTCATATGACAATTATTCATTAACCTCAATGGTCTCAACTGGCACAATAGCTGACGGATCTCCAACTACCTTCTTCAATATGGACACATGGAATACCGGATGCACTAATGCCATCTCGGGTGGTAGCTCAAGCTTGTACGCCACCTGACCGATCCTCTGGATGATTTTGTATGGTCCGACATACCTCGAACTCTATTTACCTTTTTTCCCAAAATGCATAATACCCTTCATGGGGTAAACCTTCAAGAATACCCAATCATCTTCTTTGAACTCTAAGTCTCTGCGACGAACATCCGAGTAGGATTTTTGACGACTTTGAGCAGTTTTCAACCGCTCCTTTATGATTTTAACTTTTTCCATAGCCTGATGCACAAGGTCTGGCCCTATCAATTCTGCTTCCCCAATCTCAAATCACCCAATGGGAGATCTATATCTCCTACCATATAATTCCTCAAATGGTGCCATCTGAATACTTACATGAAAGTTGTTGTTAAAATAAAACTCTATGAGTGGCAAATGGTTATCCCAGCTACCCTTGAAATCAAGAACACAAGCACGCAACATCTCCTCAAGCATCTGAATAGTCCGCTCTACTTGCCCGTCGGTCTGTGGATGGAAAGCTGTACTAAGATTCACCTGAGTACCCAAACCTTGCTGAAAATTCTTCCAAATATTAGCCTTGAACTGAGCCCCTCGATAAAAAATGATAGAAACTGGAGTTCCATGTAGCCTGACTATTTCTTTGATATACAACTGAGCATACTGCTCCGCTGTATCGGTAGCCTTAACCGGCAAGAAGTGTGCTGATTTCGTGAGTCGATCCACAATCACACAAATTGAGTCAAACTTGCACAGAGTGCGCGGTAATCCTACCACAAAGTCCATATTAATCATTTCCCACTTCCATATTGGAATTCCTATGTCTGTGCCAATCCACCAGGTCGTTGATGTTCAGCCTTCACTTGTTGGCAGTTTGGACACCTTGCCACAAAGTTTGATACATTCCTTTTCATGTCATTCCACCAATAGACTTCCTTGAGGTTGTGATACATCTTCGTAGAACATGGATGTACGGAATACCTAGAAGTGTGAGCCTCGATCATAATTCTTTCCCGGAGACCATCTACATTCGGAACACATAGCCGCCCTTGGTACCTTAATGTACCATCATCCATGCCAAGAGTAAAAATAGTAGTCTTATGTTTTTGAATCCCCTCCCTCAATTGCACCAAAAATGTATCGTTGTATTGCTTCTCCTTGACTTCCACAACAAGCGATGATTCAGCCCTATTTTGTACAATTACCCCTCCTTCACCAGAGTCCATAAGACGAACTCCCAAACTAGCTAATCGATGGACTTCCTTGGCCAATGGCCTTTGATATACCTCCAAGTGTACTAAACTACCCATAGATTTCCGGCTAAGAGCATCTGCCACAATATTGGCTTTCCCCAGGTGATATAGAATATTGATGTCGTAATCCTTGAGTAACTCAAGCCATCTTCTTTGCCTCAGATTCAGCTCTTTTTGTTTGAAAATATATTGAAGTCTCTTGTGGTCCGTGAATACATCCACATGGACCCTATACAAATAGTGTCGCCAAATTTTCAATGAAAAAACCATCACCGCCAATTCTAAGTCATGTGTTGGATAATTCTTTTCATAATTTTTGATCTGCCTAGAAGCATAGGCTATAACCTTGCCGTGTTGTATTAATACACACCCAAGACCAATTCTTGAAGCATTGCAATATACCATGAACCCTTTTGTACCCTCTGGCAGGGTCAACACCGACGTCGTAGTCAATTTCGATTTCAACTCCTGGAAGCTCATTTCACAAACACCAGACCATTGGAACTTAACTGTTTTCTGAGTCAATTTAGTCAACGAAGAGGCAAGGGTAGAGAACCCCTCTACAAACTTCCTGTAATACCCTGCTAAGCCCAAGAAACTGCGAATCTCGGTGGGCATTGTAGGTCTAGGCCAATTCTTTATTGCTGAAATCTTTTAAGGATCAACCTTGACTCCTTCTCTAGAGACAACATGACCCAAGAATGTGACAGATTCGAGCCAAAATTCACACTTTGAAAACTTTGCATACAATCGGCATGGTCCTCCTGACCTCATGAATACACAAGAATGTCGTCAATGAACACTATAACAAAGGAGTCGAGGAAAGGCTTGAAAACTCGATTCATAAGATCCATGAAAGCTGCAGGGGCATTTGTTTGCCCAAAAAACATTACCAGAAATTCAAAGTGCCCATATCCTGCTCCATGATCTTCAATTGGTGATACCCGGACCGTAAATCAATTTTGGAGAAGTATCTAGCACCTTGTAACTGATCAAACAAATAATCTATTCTTGGTAGTGGGTATTTGTTTTTGATTGTGACTTTGTTGAGCTGCCGGTAGTTAATACACATCCTCAGTGATCCATATTTCTTCCTCACAAAAAGAACAAGTGCGCCCCATGGCGACATACTCGATCGGATGAAACCCTTCTCTAACAAATCCTTCAACTATTCCTTTAGTTCCTTTAATTTTGCTGGTGCTATTCTGTAGGGTGGGATAGACATAGGTTGTGTGCCTGGCATCACATCAATCCCAAAATCAATCTCCCTATCTGGCAGAACCCCAGGGAGCTCATCAGGAAAGACCTCCGGAAATTCATTCACAACTAGCACTAACTCGAGCGTAGGTGCCTCAGCATCGGTGTCCGTAAACCGGACCAAGTGATATATACACCCCTTGTTAATCATCTTCGTGGCCTTAAGGTAAGAAATAAACCTACCCTTCGGCACCACATTATCCCCCTCCACTCAATAACTAGCTCACTTGGAAATTCAAACCTCACAGTTCTAGTTCGGCAGTGGAGCTTAGCAAAACATGAATAAAGCCAATCCATTCCTATAATTACATCAAAATCAACCATCCCCAATTCAATGAGATCAGCCACGGTGTCCCAACCACACACCATGACACACAACCGTTATACACTCGTTCGGCCACAATAGACTCGCCAACCAGAGTAGATATAGAGAGCGACTCATAAAGCTATTCCGGTTCTATCCCAAATTCCATAGCAACATAAGGGGTAACATAGGACAAGGTGGAACCGATATCAATAAGAGCATATACATCATGAGTTTGGACAGTCAATATATCTGTGACAACATCTGGAGAAGCCTGTGTATTCTGGAGACCACTCAAAGCATAGAAACGGCTGGGTCCTCCTGAACTCTGCGCACTACCCCTAGATGCGCCACGCCCTACTGCTGCTGGAAGGCCTCGAGCTGGATGGGGTGCTGAAGATGTAGCAGCTGCAGAACTGGATGGCTCTGCTGTGCTCCTACCCGCACCCTAGCTGGATGAACGACACTCTCTTTGAATATGACCCCTCAATATGCACCCGTAACATATGGGTAATTCCTTGTAGCACATCCCTAAGTGCATCTTCCCACACCTGGGGCATGGGGTCCTCTGCTGCTGTGGGAACCTCCCTCCTGATCGGCCTTGATGATGGGGTCCCCTGCTTCCCTGATTGGGCCTGAAGTGACTCCCATTCTGCTGACTGTTCCCCGCTGGCAGTGCACTAGCTGAATACTAAGCATAAGACTGGGTTGGCCCTGGTGACCCTCCCTTGAAAGCTGATCTTCCCCTACCAAATGACTACCCAAAGTTGCCCGTGGATCGGGCCTTGTTGGTACCCTCTCGCTCCCTTTTGTTCTTCAATTTGCCCGTCCTCTGTAGCTTGAGAAAATGCTACCATTTTCCCATAGTTCATATCCAAATTCAAGGTAGTTGTAGTGGCCGTATTGATAACCAAGGGGCTAAGGCCCTGCACAAACCACCGCACTCTAGCCTCCATAGTAGGAAACATGAGAATGGCATATTTTGACAGGCGTGTGAACTCCATGTGATACTCCCATACAATCCTACTCCCTTGATTAATATTCTCAAACTCTGCAACATGGGCTGCCCTAGTCTCAACAAGCAAGAAATGGTGCATAAAGGCATCCGCAAACTTACTCCATCTCGCTGGAGGGCTTCCCTCCTCCCGAGAGTCCTCCAACAGCTCAAACCACGAATATGCCACCCCTTTCAAGCGGTAGGTGGCTAACTCTACTCCCTCTGTCTCAGTAGCGCGCATAACCCGGAGAGTCTTATATATCTCATCACGGAAGTCCTATGGGTCCTCCTCGGTATTAGCACATGTGAACACCGGAGGATCCAACTGTAGAAACCTGTTCACCCTGGAACCACTAGAATCCCCTTGCTGGCTAGAGGGTGTAGGTGCAGCATTCGACCTTTAGGCCTGAGAAGCCACTATCTGAGTCAGCATATGAATCGCTCCCCTAAGATCCAAATCAGAAATACCAGAGCCGAAATCCGGGGCTGGAGGTGGAATTGGAATATCAGGTGGAGGAACCGTCGCACCCTCAGTAGGTGTAGGAACTGGTGTGTCCTGGGCCGATGTAGTGGAATCAGGTAGTGTAGCAGTCGGAGAATTATTCTCACCCCTCGAGTGTTCACTCGTATCATCAAGTAAAGGGTCAATACCACTCATAGGGAGACATTGGCTCCTAGGCCAATTCTTGCTCTCTTCTTAGGTGCCATATACTGAAAGTTAAAGGAATGCACGAGTTAGAGGAGGAATAGTTGAACAATTAGTTTCATCGCACGATCCAGAATATCAAAGAAGGGTATTGTTCCTAAATGTCCAAGTAGCCTCCAACTTATAGATGTGGTCGACAACACACCGATAAGAAGGACTCTACTAGACACGTCTTAGACACATAGTAGGACACTTTAAAATCTTAGGTTCTGATACCAAGTTTGTCACGCCCCATCCCCAGGAAGCGCGACCGACGCTCAACCGAGTGAACCCGACCGAGCAAGCCTGTTAGATACTTTCTACCCAATTAACCCATGATCAAGAAAATATGTGATTTCATTAATTATACAGTAGGAATCTCATTCATACAATCCTAAATCATTTCATTAGTCATTACGCCTTTAAGTCTCAAAATTCACATTTCATATAGTTCAAGTGGAACAAGTGATGAAACACAACATAACTTGTTTAACATTCCCAACACCCATATACAGCCCATATAGTGTCTACGGAGCCTCTAAAGATACAAAAGAAAGTAAAGATGGTGCCGACAACAAGGCCCCGACTATACCTCAAAAATGATCATGATATAAACAAAAGGTACAATAGATGACCCCAGAATGAAATGGGGCTCACCGAGTTTGCTGAGAAGAGGATGCAACACTATCTGAGATCCGCACTGTCTGCTATGTAACCACCTGCATCCATTTAAAGATGCAGTGCCCCCGGCAAAATGGACGTTAGTACCGTCGAATAACACTAGTATGTATAGCTAAACACCAACTCAATATAATGAATAATAATACAAGAGAGACAATCAAGAATTCAATAAGGGCTTCAAATAATAGTAAAACAACAAGTTAAGGATCATATACATTTTCAAGACAATTTCCATATTACTAAGTTAGGTGACCTTTAGTACTGATATTCCACAATTCCCAATACCTTCGTATTCTTACTCGGAGTCCGATCTCGGCCCGATCGGCTAGGCCATCTCATTTGAGACATTGCCACAATTTCATTATAATTTCCGGCAGAGTACCACCATGTGTGCGGCATGGCGTCCGATCACGGCCCGATTGGCTAGGCCATCTCATTTGAGATATTACCACAATTTCATTCACAATACCACAGTGTTCTTACACGGAGTCCGATCATGGCCCGATCGGCTAGGCCATCTCATTTGAGACATTACCTTCTTCATTCAATCATCTCACATCGAACTTCTTTCATATACTTTTAATTCATTGGCACTAGTGATTACGATTACAAAGTCATTCTTGGCACTTGGCCGTCTTTCATAGTTCCAGTTCCCTTTTCCACCTTCAAATATCATTATCATTATCGTCATCAATAGAGCTTCCCATTCAAGACATTAATTCATATATGAGCAATTTGGGAAATCTGAGGCACATAGGGGCCTTTCATACAATTTGGCAAAACAACCTTTATTTCAATCTTGACATGAAGTCTTAACATTCCTAAGATATATTCCATATTTTGAACATATTCTCAAATGGAAAGATGACATGATGAAGCATTTAGCATAAACATTGAACAAACATCCTTCCACACAACAACATTAGGAAAAGCCAATTCAATATTGATCAAGGATTTACTCCAATTACAAGAACACCGTAAGATTCGATTCTAAGAAGAAGGGGGGTTTAGCCAACATACCTCAATTGAGCCTCTTAAAACTCTAAGATGTTCCAGACTATTAGCAACTTCCATCTATTTTAGCAATATAACAAAATTGAACCAAAATTAGGAAGATGAACATGGTTTTGGCTCATTTGAGCATACTATCAAACACTAGGTGTGTATCAATGTTTTAAGGCTCTTTAGTGGAAGATTCCATCATTTCCAAACTCACTCTCTAATTTGAGAATAATCAATATGCAGACCACATATCGGTCGCATAATTGCTTACCAAAACGACCAAAAATCTGTCTGTGTCTGCGGTCACTATGCGGTCCGCATAACTATTTTGCGGTCGCATAATGCACTGCAGAACAGTTATGCGGTCGCATAGTCGACCGCATAATTACTTCCACACTGACCCTCTCCTTCCTCACATTGGCCTTTCATGGGTGGTACAAAATAATGATATCATAATCCTTTAAGTAGCTTCAACCACCTCCGCTGACGCAAATCCACTCTTTTTAAAAGCAAACAGTAAAAGCTGTCTTCTTTTTCAAAAGGTGAATAGTGAAAGGTGATTCCTTTTGCTGATGGAGACTCTGTCGGTCTTTGCTGATGGAGACTCTGTCGGTGCAGATTCTACTAGTCATAATTTGGATTCATGTATGCCAAAGCTATACCCTTGGGTCACACATATCTCCATTACTGCTTTCTCCTGTAGAAGCAGCATCTTCGATCAATTGCATGATCTGGTCTTCTTCATATTCTTCAATATTTTGTAAAGCTTGTTTTAGATTTTAAGCCCCTAGACTGTATTTTCAAAAATATGAATCAAAACCAACATGTTTTGAATAACGTTAATTTATCTTCTGAAGCAACTAAGATTGCTAAACTAGAAACTGATTTACAAAATTGGAACATCCCCAATGAATCTTTTAAAAAGATTTATGAATTAGTTATACCGGGCCATTGGCTAGGTTACTTTATAGAACTCCTAAGAGAGAGTCGTCGAAATTCAGGAGACGAGCATCTAGGGACAAATACCGTACTATGATCAGTATTTGCTTCCATAAGCATGGTGACTCCCTTGACACTCTCAACTCGAGCTCTTGGAGCAAGAGTAGTGTCCATGAGTCTATAATAGACTCTGTGAATGATAGCTACTTCACGAGTATTGATTTTGCTATTCATGTTCTTGGTTTTGACGTTTAAGGTCAAAGTATCCATGACGTTAGGGTCATTGATATCTTGGGGATGTTCAAATTTTGTAAATCAGTTTCTAGTTTAGCAATCTTAGTTACTCCAGAAGATAAATTAACGCTATTCAAAACATGCTGGTTTTGATTCATATTTTTGAAAATACAGTCTAGGGGCTTATAGGGCTAAAATAACTATTCAATACGTATAAGTAAACAGTAAATATGTATAGCAGGATACAGTACCTTAATCTCTTAGACCTGATTCGAACTTTTCTTCTTTCTGAAGATTTTCTTGAGTTGTCTTGCTGACTGAAGGACTTACTGCTTCTGCAAAAGTCTTTGGGACTTTCATTACTGGCTTTGACAATATTTCTACTCAGATATTAGGAAAAGAATTACATTTTCCATTTGTTAAAACCGGTTTTTATACCAGATAAAGTCAATAGCCGTAGCAGAATAGATGGCTTGTCTGATATCATCAGTGAAATAATTATCCCACCTTTAGAAAAAGGATCGACATCCAGCTCTACAGTTCAGACTAAAGAGAGCTACGCCATGAAAGTCCCAGAGACTTTTGCAGAAGCAGTAAGTCCTTCAGTCAGCAAGACAACTCAAGAAAATCTTCAGAAAGAAGAAAAGTTCGAATACATTACCCTCTAGGTATTACCAATTCTTGCTCTAGACAAAGAGTATGCGGGTCTTAGACTAGAAGACCTTATCAAGCCATGCTATACAGACTTCAACTATGTGGATACTAAAAGTATAAAAAACTTAAAGACAGTATAAGTAAAGCCCTTAAAACAAACTTACAAGTTTATTATTGATTAAACATAAACATAGCAACGGAAGATAAGAGAAAATACAGAGGGGAGAGGTCTTAGAAAACTTGGGGAAATTTTCTGATGCCTCATACAATGGGAGAGGGAGTCTTAAATAGACTGAAGAAAAGATGCCTTTCATCTTAGGCATACAAATGAACGATTAGATTTAATCGACAGTACAAAGTGGTCGACAATCTGATAGTGAGTGGTCCACTCTTTTTAAAAGCAAACAGTAAAAGTTGTCTTCTTTTTCAAAAGGTGAATAGTGAAAGGTGATTCCTTTTGCTGATGGAGATTCTGTCGGTCTTTGCTGATGGAGACTCTGTCGGTGCAGATTCTACTAGTCATAATTTGGATTCATGTATGCCAAAGCTATATCCTTTGGGTCACACATATCTCCATTACTGCTTTCTCCTGTAGAAGCAGCATCTTCGATCAATTGCATGATCTGGTCTTCTTCATATTCTTCAATATTTTGTAAAGCTTGTTTTAGCTTTTCCTTGAGGGCTACCTTGGAAGGCGAAGCTTTCTGGAAGCTTTGTTGAATGGGCTTCTGAATTTTAGGGACTTGTTGTTTAGGAGTCCACCCCTTGATCTTGACTTCTTTGGACAGATATTTGATTCTGTCAAATTCTGCTTTGATAAAATTCCAGCTGACGATAAAGGATATCCTTTTCTGGACAAAGTACTTACACATTTTAATGTGTTCTGGTAGTGTAGGAATGGCCTCTTTGGTCTGAAAGTCATCAAACCTGCTGAGGAATTACTGGGGGAGGATCTCTCTGTTTCCTCCAAATATGTTCCACCATTCGTAGAACCATCTAGGAATTACAACTTTAGTTACTTCTAAGCCGTACTTAACAAACCAACAGTGGTACTATCCTGATAACATACCTAAAAGAAAATGGTATGTTGCTACTTATTCTCTTGAACAGAGAAAAGACTTCAGAAATTGCTGGTTATTAGATATGAGAAGAATGAGATGTGAAATCGATTTCTTCAGATGGTTTGAAATATCTGGCAAATACGAACATCAGAAGGACTGCTTACAAGTCCTCATCAACAAATGGTACACAGCCAACAACAAAGTTGTTGAATCTGTCACTCCTCCTCTAGAAGGAATAAAAATCCCTGTTTCCAACGTTGTTATCTCTGCTTCTCCTTTCAAAATCAAAAGCGAGAAACCAACGAATATAATTACTTGTTCTGATCTTGATCGAGTTGTTGAACAAAACAATTACTCGAATCAGCTCCTTCATGTCATCTCCAGACAAATAGAAGAGTGCAAAGAAAAGTCTTTATTCAGTGGAAAGCCAACCTTTTCACAACCCAGTTCTAGTCAGAACATTGAATCAAACCCATGTTTCAAAATCGCTGAGTTTTCAAAGGACAAATATCCGAAACTCAAAGATACATTTGAAGTCAGTGGTAATGTTTTTGACAAAATCAACAAACAGTTGGCTGATCTCAATATTTATAAGGAGAAACCCAAAGATGGTAAAATATCCACCATCCAAGAAAAGGAAGATCTCCTCCATAAACTCATAAATGAACGCTTTCATAATTTCAAAAATTATCATAAGCGTCCCTCGTTTCCAGATATCCAATATGAGGAAAATTATTTTCTTGCCTCTACTTCTCACGAAGGAAGAAGCATAATCGAATGGAACATTGATGCTCTTGTAGAGCACCAAATATACCATAAACTTCATGAAATGGGAGTTTGTATTACAACTTACAAGATAAGAGGATATTCTGATAAAGAAGCCGCCTCTATGATTGTAGCTGGTTTTACGGGCATGTTGAAATATTGGTGGGATAATTATTTCACTGATGATATCAGACAAGCCATCTATTCTGCTACGGCTATTGAAACCGTAGTTAAATCAGAAGGAACCTCCTCTACTATGGTTATAGGTGGGATTGTTACCCCTATGGAAACAACCTCACAAATAACTAGAGAAGACGCATGTGCTACCCTTCTCTATCACATAGCAAAATACTTCATTGGAGAGCCACAACTCTTCCAAGACAGAAGTTTACAAATTCTGAATAATCTATCCTGTCAATCTTTAGATGACTTTATCTGGTATAAAAACCAATTCATCACTAAGGTTATGACTAGACCTGACTGTCATCTAGAATTCTGGAAAGAACGCTTCATCAGCGGTCTTCCCCCTTTGTTCGTTAGTAAAGTTCAAACCAAAATCCAGGATCGTTGTGAAGGTAAAATTCCTTACCATCAGATGACCTATGGTAATATTACTAGCATCATCAACGTTGTAGGTCTCGAACTTTGCACAGACATCAAGCTTAAAAAGTAGCTCAAAAAAGAGAAACACTCTTCTAGAAGAGAGTTAGGAAGTTTCTGTCAAGACTTCGGTTATACAAACGTTGTCGCTCCTTCTACTCATTCATACAAGAAGGACAAAGCTTACAGGTCTTCCAAGAAGACCCGTTGTCACAAATCTAGGAGAAATCTTGATGATCCTCCCAGAAAGAAATCAAAATTCCGAAGACCATCTTCAAAAACCAAAGATATCTGTTGGAACTGTGGTAAAACTGGTCACAGAGCCAACCAGTGCAAATCTGACAGAAAGAAGAAGAAGATCAATCTTCTTGAAATCAGCGAAGATACCAAAAAGGAACTCTCCTCTATCTTAGAAGAACCTAATTCAGATTCTTCTCCTGATTATTCCTCAGATGAGTATAGCGATGAAGATGATATCAACATCGCCTATAACTCTGACTCAAGCCAATCTGGCAGTGAATGCCATTGTTCTGGAGATTTTTGTACTTGTGATAAAACCCAAGCTTCTATCAAAGTATTATCAGATAGCTCCAAAGAAGCTCTGTTTGATGTTGTCCAACACATCGCAGATGATGAGTCTAGAAAGAAGTACTTGATTGAACTCAAGAACCTCATTCTTACTCAACAAAATGACAGACCTAAGTCCAGGTCAGTTGTTGAACCATTCAGCATGAAGCAAGTCATGGCTCGCTTCGATAAACCGGCTGAACCATCGATTTCTGATCTGAGGCATAAAGTCTCAGAACTAAAGGAAGAAATCAAAGATATTAAATCTAGACTTGGAAAAGTTGAAGTTGATATCTTAACAGAATAGGTTCTTAAGCGAACTAAGACTTATGAATATAAGTCAGAAAATGAAGAAGAACCTAGTCCTCATCAAAGTGAGTGTCATTCTGAGAATGAAGACTCTATTAACCTTAGTCTTACCAAAGATAAGACTTCATCATCCCAAGCTCAAGGCCTTACGGTAATTACGAGTATCAAACCTCAGAGTTACCATATTCCTATCAAAATTGTTATTAGCAAACATTTCGCTATTAACAAAATTGCTTTGCTTGATAGTGGTGCAGATCGTAACTGCATCATGAAAGGTATTGTTCCTACTCAGTACTTAGAAAAGAGTACTTCCAAATTATACTCCGCCACAGGAGAACAACTTCGTATTAATTATAAGCTTTCAAAAGCTCATATTTGTAATAATGGTATTTGCTTGACAAATGATTTTATTATTACTAAAGATATTAACGAAGATATCATTCTTGGAATTCCTTTTATCACACAGATAAAACCTTTCATTACTGGCTTTGACAGTATTTCAACTAAGATATTAGGAAAATAATTACATTTTCCATTTGTTAAAACCCTTTCACAAGATGAAAGTGATTTTATAAGAAAAAATATTGTTTTTCGAATAAATAAATTATCTCAGCATATCACCTTTTTAAAGGATGAAATTAGAGTTAAAGAAAATCGAACCGATTTAAAAAACCCCGGAGATAGTTACCAAAATAGCTAATCTTCAAAACATTTTTGAACAAGAAATATGTTCTGATTTTCCTAACGCTTTTTGGGAAAGAAAAAAACATTTAGTTGAACTTCCTTACACAGAAGGATTCAGTGAACATGTCATCCCTACCAAGGCAAGACCTATTCAGATGAATCATGAAATTATGGAAGTCTGCAAAAAAGAGATTTCAAATCTCCTCAAAAACGACATTATTCGTCCCTCTAAATCTCCTTGGAGTTGCTCCGCATTTTATGTTAACAAAAGTGCAGAGAAAGAGAGAGGTGCCCCACGATTAGTTATAAACTATAAACCTTTGAATACTGTCCTGAAATGGATCAGATATCCCATTCCCAACAAAAGGGATCTTCTGAAAAGAACTTACAAAGCCAATGTTTACAGTAAGTTCGATATGAAATCTGGTTTCTGGCAAATTCAAGTAGCCGAGAAAGATAGATACAAAACGACTTTTAATGTTCCCTTCGGTTAGTACGAATGGAATGTTATGCCATTTGGGCTCAAGAATGCCCCATCAGAGTTTCAGAATATCATGAACTCCATTTTAAATGATTACAGTTATATGTCTATAGTCTATATAGATGATGTTCTTATATTCTCTGATAACATTGATTCTCACTTTAAACATCTCAACACCTTCCTGAAAGTTGTTAAAAGAAACGGTTTGGTAGTTAGTGCCCAGAAGATCAAACTCTTCCAAACCGCCATTAGATTCTTAGGTCATGACCTTTACCAAGGATATTACAAACCGATTTGCAGAACCATTGAGTTCTCATCCAAATTCCCAAATGAGATTAGTGATAAAACTCAACTGCAGAGATTCTTAGGAAGTCTCAATTATGTTGCTGATTTTATCCCCAATATTAGACAGGTCTGCGAACTTCTCTACAAACGACTTAGGAAGAATCCTATCCCATGGAATTAGGAACAAACACAATCTGTTATCCAAGTCAAAAAACTTGTACAAAACCTTCCTTATCTAGGAATCCCTAACCCAGAAGCTTCTATGATAGTAGAAACAGATGCTTCAGATATAGGTTACGGAGGTATCCTTAAACAAAAGATTTCCATCGAGTCATCTGAACAATTGGTTCGTTTTACATCAGGAATCTGGAATTACGCTCAAAAGAATTATTCTACTGTTAAAAAAGAAGTTTTGTTTATAGTGCTATGTATCACTAAATTTCAAGACGATCTTATTAACAAAGATTTTTTGGTCAGAGTAGATTGTAAATCTGCTAAAGAAATTTTACAAAAAGATGTTAAAAATCTGGTTTCTAAACAAATATTCGCTAGATGGCAGGCTCTACTGTCTAGCTTCGATTTTAAAATTGATTTTATCAAAGGAGAAGAAAACTCTTTACCTGATTTTCTAACAAGAGAATTCTTACAGGGAAAACATGAGGCCCTTCAGACCTAATGCTCCTTCCAAAGGAAAGGAGGTAAGTAAACCACAAATGGCTAGACCATTTGTCCCTCTTCCCATAACTCCTACCAAAACATCAGCCCCTCAAAGACCCCAAATGTCTTTTCAAAACCGGTATACAGCTCTAGCTGAGTACCCTAAATTACCAGCACCTATTCCAGTGCCCTCAGAGAAACTAACCAGGACCCAACCAAAACCTTTAGAAAAAGGATCGACATCCAGCTCTACAGTTCAGACTAAAGAGAGCTACGCCATGAAAGTCCCAGAGACTTTTGCAGAAGCAGTAAGTCCTTCAGTCAGCAAGACAACTCAAGAAAATCTTCAGAAAGAAGAAAAGTTCGAATACATTACCCTCCGGGTATTACCAATTCTTGCTCTAGACAAAGAGTATGGGGGTCTTAGACTAGAAGACCTTATCAAGCCATGCTATACATACTTCAACTATGTGGATACTGAAAGTCCATACAAAACAAGAAGGTTCTATGAAGCCATCCTTATTGATACCGATTCTATCGAAGTAGAGCATACTTTATGTCAGAATAGACCAGGATATTTTATTCAGAATTTGTAAACTTCTTTCTTGGAAGAGTTTTGGCTCTCCAATGAAGTGTTTTGCTATGTGATAGAGAAGGGTAGCACATGCGTCTTCTCTAGTTATTTGTGAGGTTGTTTCCATAAGGGTAACAATCCCACCTATAACCATAGCAGAGGAGGTTCCTTCTGATTTAACTACGGTTTCAGTAGCCGTAGAAGAATAGATGGCTTGTCTGATATCATCAGTGAAATAATTATCCCACCAATGTTTCAACATGCCCGTAAAACCAGCTACAATCATAGAGGCGGCTTCTTTATCAGAAGATCCTCTTATCTTGTAAGCTGTAATACAAACTCCCATTTCATGAAGTTTATGGTATATTTGGTGCTCTGCAAGAGCATCAATGTTCCATTCGATTATGCTTCTTCCTTCGTGAGAAGTAGAGGCAAGAAAATGATTTTCCTCATGGAGCAAGAGTAGTGTCCATGAGTCTATAATTTTGATATTCATGTTCTTGGTTTTGACGTTTAAGGTCAAAGTATCCATGACGTTAGGGTCATTGATATCTACCGAGAAGTTAGGATAGTAGTTAAAGTATACCGGGCCATTGGCTAGGTTACTTTGCAGAACTCCTAAGAGAGAGTCGTCGAAATTCAGGAGACGAGCATCTCTTAGAAGGACGCAGATGGGTTCGTCTAAACATTTCTTGAAGAGAGGTTTGACAGCAATTTGAACTAAACCAATGTGCAAATAATTGAATCGATTTTTATATCTATTCAAATCATGCTCAGAAAGTAATTTAATAATTTCTAAGGAATTATTAATAGCAATAGTGGACTCACAAGTCTTAATGTTATGCTTCTTAACGAAACTGAAATTTCCTAATTCATAAATCTTTTTAAAAGGTTCATTGGGGATGTTCCAATTTTGTAAATCAGTTTCTAGTTTATCAATCTTAGTTGCTCCAGAAGATAAATTAACGCTATTCAAAACATGCTGGTTTTGATTCATATTTTTGAAAATACAGTCTAAGGGCTTATAGGGCTAAAATAACTATTCAATACGTATAAGTAAACAGTAAATATGTATAGCAGGATACAATACCTTAATCTCTTAGACCTGAAGGTTTCTCAGTTTAAGTCTTCTTGGTTTTACTCTCTTTTCTCTAAAGTCATCTTGGCGACGGGATCACCTAACAAGGTCTAAACGCCTACCTCGGCAACAACGACCTATCTCTTTGAGGCTAGCCAACGTGTTAAGCCAGATATTAATCGGATACCACATACTTATAGAGAAAATAAATACCTCATACAGAAAACTTTGAAACAGTTAAGAACCAGAGATGAAAGAACTGTATACAAGACATACATAGATATAGTTTAAATATCACATAATGAAAATTAATTTTGCCATGCCCTAGACATTATCTGTACTTAGTTGCTCATACTAAGTACGCATACTGCCAACATGGCTCTGATACCAAGTAGAGATGGAACGAGATGCAGTATAAAAAACATGAGGACAGTATAAGTAAAGCCCTTAAAACAAACTTACAAGTTTATTATTGATTAAACATAAACATAACAACAGATGATAAGAGAAAATACAGAGGGAAGAGGTCTTAGAAATCTTGGGAAATTTTCTGATTTAACTACGGTTTCAATAGCCGTAGCAGAATAGATGGCTTGTCTGATATCATCAGTGAAATAATTATCCCACCAATGTTTCAACATGCCCATAAAACCAGCTACAATCATAGAGGCGGCTTCTTTATCAGAAGATCCTCTTATCTTGTAAGCTGTAATACAAACTCCCATTTCATGAAGTTTATGGTATATTTGGTGCTCTGCAAGAGCATCAATGTTCCATTCGATTATGCTTCTTCCTTCATGAGAAGTAGAGGCAAGAAAATGATTTTATTATTACTGAAGATATTAATGAAGATATCATTCTTGGAATTCCTTTAAAACAAACTTACAAGTTTATAATTGATTAAACATAAACATAGCAACGGAAGATAAGAGAAAATACAGAGGGGAGAGGTCTTAGAAAACTTGGGAAATTTTCTGATGCCTCATGCAATGGGAGAGAGAGTCTTAAATAGACTGAAGAAAAGATGCCTTTCATCTTAGGCGTACAAATGAACGATCAGATTTAATCGACAGTACAAAGTGGTCGACAATCTGATAGTGAGTGGTCCACTCTTTTTAAAAGCAAACAGTAAAAGCTGTCTTCTTTTTCAAAAGGTGAATAGTGAAAGGTGATTCCTTTTGCTGATGGAGACTCTGTCGGTCTTTGCTGATGGAGACTCTGTCGGTGCAGATTCTACTAGTCATAATTTGGATTCATGTATGCCAAAGCTATATCCTTTGGGTCACACATATCTCCATTACTGCTTTCTCCTGTAGAAGCAGCATCTTCGATCAATTGCATGATCTGGTCTTCTTCATATTCTTCAATATTTTGTAAAGCTTGTTTTAGCTTTTCCTTGAGGGCTACCTTGGAAGGTGAAGCTTTCTGGAAGCTTTGTTGAATGGGCTTCTGAATTTTAGGGACTTGTTGTTTAGGAGTCCACCCCTTGATCTTGACTTCTTTGGACAGATATTTGATTCTGTCAAATTCTGCTTTGATAAAATTCCAGCTGACGATAAAGGATATCCTTTTCTGGACAAAGTACTTACACATTTTAATGTGTTCTGGTAGTGTAGGAATGTCCTCTTTGGTCTGAAAGTCATCAAACCTGCTGAGGAATTGCTGGGGGAGGATCTCTCTGTTTCCTCCAAATATGTTCAACCATTCGTAGAACCATCTAGGAATTACAACTTTAGTTACTTCTAAGCTGTACTTAACAAACCAAGTATGTCCTGGTCTAATATACATAAAATTGAACCATGCTGCCTTGTAATCGTGCCAGCAATAAGTCTGGGGACGATGAGTCATGGTGAGTGCAATTGGTGTGTGTAGGTGATCGGCAAACCACTCAAACGGTGATAAAATTTTCTTAATAGTAAACCTAGAATAATTAATATATCCTGGTCTATTCTGACATAAAGTATGCTCTACTTCGATAGAATCAATATCAATAAGGATGGCTTCATAGAACCTTCTTGTTTTGTATGGACTTTCAGTATCCACATAGTTGAAGTCCGTATAGCATGGCTTGATAAGGTCTTCTAGTCTAAGACCCTCATACTCTTTGTCTAGAGCAAGAATTGGTAATACCCGGAGGGTAATGTATTCGAACTTTTCTTCTTTCTGAAGATTTTCTTGAGTTGTCTTGCTGACTGAAGGACTTACTGCTTCTGCAAAAGTCTCTGGGACTTTCATGGCGTAGCTCTCTTTAGTCTGAACTGTAGAGCTGGATGTCGATCCTTTTTCTAAAGGTTTTGGTTGGGTTCTGGTTAGTTTCTCTGAGGGCACTGGAATAGGTGCTGGTAATTTAGGGTACTCAGCTAGAGCTGTATACCGGTTTTGAAAAGACATTTGGGGTCTTTGAGGGGCTGATGTTTTGGTAGGAGTTATGGGAAGAGGGACAAATGGTCTAGCCATTTGTGGTTTACTTACCTCCTTTCCTTTGGAAGGAGCATTAGGTCTGAAGGGCCTCATGTTTTCCCTGTAAGAATTCTCTTGTTAGAAAATCAAGTAAAGAGTTTTCTTCTCCTTTGATTAAATCAATTTTAAAATCGAAGCTAGACAGTAGAGCCTGCCATCTAGCGAATATTTGTTTAGAAACCAGATTTTTAACATCTTTTTGTAAAATTTCTTTAGCAGATTTACAATCTACTCTGACCAAAAAATCTTTGTTAATAAGATCGTCTTGAAATTTAGTGATACATAGCACTATAGACAAAACTTCTTTTTTAACAGTAGAATAATTCTTTTGAGCGGAATTCCAGATTCCTGATGTAAAACGAACCAATTATTCAGATGACTCGATGGAAATCTTTTGTTTAAGGATACCTCCGCAACCTATATCTAAAGCATCTGTTTCTACTATCATAGAAGCTTCTGGGTTAGGGATTCCTAGACAAGGAAGGTTTTGTACAAGTTTTTTGACTTGGATAACAGATTGTGTTTGTTCCTAATTCCATGGGATAGGATTCTTCCTAAGTCGTTTGTAGAGAAGTTCGCAGACCTGTCTAATATTGGGGATAAAATCAGCAACATAATTGAGACTTCCTAAGAATCTCTGCAGTTGAGTTTTATCAGTAATCTCATTTGGGAATTTGGATGAGAACTCAATGGTTCTGCAAATCGGTTTGTAAGATCCTTGGTAAAGGTCATGACCTAAGAATCTAATGGCGGTTTGGAAGAGTTTGATCTTCTGGGCACTAACTACCAAACCGTTTCTTTTAACAACTTTCAGGAAGGTGTTGAGATGTTTAAAGTGAGAAGTAATGTTATCAGAGAATATAAGAACATCATCTATATAGACTATAGACATATAACTGTAATCATTAAAAATGGAGTTCATGATATTCTGAAACTCTGATGGGGCATTCTTGAGCCCAAATGGCATAACATTCCATTCGTATTGACCGAAGGGAACATTAAAAGTCATTTTGTATCTGTCTTTCTTGGCTACTTGAATTTGCCAGAAACCAGATTTCATATCGAACTTACTGTAAACATTGGCTTTGTAAGTTCTTTTCAGAAGATCCCTTTTGTTGGGAATGGGATATCTGATCCATTTCAGGACAGTATTCAAAGGTTTATAGTTTATAACTAATCGTGGGGCACCTCTCTCTTTCTCTGCACTTTTGTTAACATAAAATGCGGAGCAACTTCAAGGAGATTTAGAGGGACGAATAATGTCGTTTTTGAGGAGATTTGAAATCTCTTTTTTGCAAACTTCCATAATTTCATGATTCATCTGAATAGGTCTTGCCTTGGTAGGGATGACCTGTTCACTGAATCCTTCTGTGTAAGGAAGTTCAACTAAATGTTTTTTTCTTTTCCAAAAAGCGTTAGGAAAATCAGAACATATTTCTTGTTCAAAAATGTTTTGAAGATTAGCTATTTTGGTAACTATCTCCGGGGTTTTTAAAATCGGTTCGCTTTTCTTTAACTCTAATTTCATCCTTTAAAAAGGTGATATGCTTAGATAATTTATTTATTCGAAAAACAGTGTTTTTTCTTATAAAATCATTTTCATCTTGTGAAAGGGTTTTAACAAATGGAAAATGTAATTCTTTTCCTAATATCTGAGTAGAAATACCGTCAAAGCCAGTAATGAAAGGTTTTATCTATGTGATAAAAGGAATTCCAAGAATGATATCTTCATTAATATCTTCAGTAATAATAAAATCATTTGTGAAGCAAATACCATTATTACAAATATGAGCTTTTGAAAGCTTATAATTAATACGAAGTTGTTCTCCTGTGGCGGAGTATAATTTGGAAGTACTCTTTTCTAAGTACTGAGTAGGAACAATACCTTTCATGATGCAGTTATGATCTGCACCACTATCAAGCAAAGCAATTTTGTTAATAGCGAAATGTTTGCTAATAACAATTTTGATAGGAATATGGTAACTCTGAGGTTTGATACTCGTAATTACCGTAAGGCCTTGAGCTTGGGATGATGAAGTCTTATATTTGGTAAGACTAAGGTTAATAGAGTCTTCATTCTCAGAATGACACTCACTTTGATGAGGACTAGGTTCTTCTTCATTTTCTGACTTATATTCATAAGTCTTAGTTCGCTTAAGAACCTGTTCTGTTAAGATATCAGCTTCAACTTTTCCAAGTCTAGATTTAATATCTTTGATTTCTTCCTTTAGTTCTGAGACTTCATGCCTCATATCAGAAATCGATAGTTCAGCAGGTTTATCGAAGCGAGCCATGACTTGCTTCATGTTGAATGGTTCAACAACTGACCTGCACTTAGGTCTGTCATTTTGTTGAGTAAGAATGAGGTTCTTGAGTTCAATCAAGTACTTCTTTCTAGACTCATCATCTGCGATGTGTTGGACAACATCAAACAGAGCTTCTTTGGAGCTATCTGATAATTCTTTGATAGAAGCCTGGGTTTTATCACAAGTACAAAAAGCTCCAGAACAATGGCATTCACTGCCAGATTGGCTTGAGTCAGAGTTATAGGCGATGCTGATATCATCTTCATCGCTATACTCATCTGAGGAATAATCAGGAGAAGAATCTGAATTAGGTTCTTCTAAGATAGAGAAGAGTTCATTTTTGGTATCTTCGCTGATTTCAAGAAGATTGATCTTCTTTTTCTTTCTGTCAGATTTGCACTGGTTGGCTCTGTGACAAGTTTTACCACAGTTCCAACATACATCTTTGGTTTTTGAAGATGGTCTTCGGAATTTTGATTTCTTTCTTGGAGGATCATCAAGATTTCTCCTAGATTTGTGACGACGGGTCTTCTTGGAAGACCTGTAAGCTTTGTCCTTCTTGGATGAATGAGTAGAAGGAGCGACAATGTTTGTATAACCGAAGTCTTGATAGAAACTTCCTAACTCTCTTCTAGAAGAGTGTTTCTCTTTTTTGAGCTGCCTTTTAAGCTTCATGTCTGTGCAGAGTTCGAGACCTACAACGTTGATGATGCTAGTAATATCACCATAGGTCATCTGATGGTAAGGAATTTTACCTTCACAACGATCCTAGATTTTGGTTCAAACTTTACTAGCGAACAAAGGGGGAAGACCGCTGATGAAGCGTTCTTTCCAGAAGTCTAGATGACAGTCAGGTCTAGTCATAACCTTAGTGATGAATTGGTTTTTATACCAGGTAAATTCATCTAAAGATGGACAGGATAGATTATTCAGAATTTGTAAACTTCTGTCTTGGAAGAGTTTTGGCTCTCCAATGAAGTGTTTTGCTATGTGATAGAGAAGGGTAGCACATGCGTCTTCTCTAGTTATTTGTGAGGTTGTTTCCATAGGGGTAACAGTCCCACCTATAACCATAACAGAGGAGGTTCCTTCTGATTTAACTACAGTTTCAATAGCCGTAGCAGAATAAATGGCTTGTCCGATATCATCAGTGAAATAATTATCCCACCAATATTTCAACATGCCCGTAAAACCAGCTACAATCATAGAGGCGGCTTCTTTATCAGAAGATCCTCTTATCTTGTAAGCTGTAATACAAACTCCCATTTCATGAAGTTTATGGTATATTTGGTGCTCTGCAAGAGCATCAATGTTCCATTCGATTATGCTTCTTCCTTCGTGAGAAGTAGAGGCAAGAAAATGATTTTCCTCATATTGGATATCTGGAAACGAGGGACGCTTATGATAATTTTTGAAATTATGAAAGCGTTCATTTGTGAGTTTATGTAGGAGATCTTCCTTTTCTTGGATGGTGGATATTTTACCATCTTTGGGGTTCTCCTTAGAAATATTGAGATCAGCCAACTGTTTGTTGATTTTGTCAAGAACATTACCACTGACTTCAAATGTATCTTTGAGTTTCGGATATTTGTCCTTTGAAAACTCAGCGATTTTGAAACCTGGGTTTGATTCAATGTTCTGACTAGAACTGAGTTGTGAAAAGGTTGGCGTTCCACTGAATAAAGACTTTTCTTTGCAGTCTTCTATTTGTTTGGAGATGACATGAATGAGCTGATTCGAGTAATTGTTTTGTTCAACAACTCGATCAAGATCAGAACAAGTAATTATATTCGTTGGTTTCTCACTTTTGATTTTGAAAGGAGAAGCAGAGATAACAACGTTGGAAACATGGATTTTTATTCCTTCTAGAGGAGGAGTGACAGATTCAACAATTTCTTGTTGGATGTGTACCATTTGTTGATGAGGACTTGTAAGCAGTCCTTCTGATGTTCGTATTTGCCAGATATTTCAATCCATCTGAAGAAATCGATTTCACATCTCATTCTTCTCATGTCTGATAACCAGCAATTTCTGAAGTCTTTTCTCTGTTCAAGAGAATAAGTAGCAACATACCATTTTCTTTTAGGTATGTTATCAGGATGGTACCACTGTTGGTCCATCTTCTTCTTCTCATACCGAGGAGGATACATATCGCTAGGGGTTGGACTAGCGGGATGATTTTGGTAATAAACTTTTGGGACTGTATGGGCCGTAACTTTCCCTTTGTTGTTACCAGTAGTTGGAATGGAAGTTTCGACGTTTTTAGTTACGTCTTCCTCCGGGGGTTTAGAAGAAGAAGGTACGGAAGGAACAAAAGTCCTTCTTCTAAAGGAACTAGTTCTGCTCGAAAGATTAGAACTTGCTCCTAAGAATTTCAGATCAATAGATCCATCAGGAAATTGAATAACCTGCTCGATCTGAGATCTTTCAAGATTCGAAGTAGAAGGTTGAGTTATGGCATCGAAGTGCCATTCATCACTTGTGAGTATATCATTCCAATTAAGGAGTCTAGGGACAAATATCGTACTATGATCAGTATTTGCTTCCATAAGCATGGTGACTCCCTTGACACTCTCAACTCGAGCTCTTGGAGCAAGAGTAGTGTCCATGAGTCTATAATAGACTCTGTGAATGATAGCTACTTCACGAGTATTGATTTTGCTATTCATGTTCTTGGTTTTGACGTTTAAGGTCAAAGTATCCATGACGTTAGGGTCATTGATATCTACCGAGAAGTTAGGATAGCAGTTAAAGTATACCGGGCCATTGGCTAGGTTACTTTGCAGAACTCCTAAGAGAGAGTCGTCGAAATTCAGGAGACGAGCATCTCTTAGAAGGACGCAGATGGGTTCGTCTAAACATTTCTTGAAGAGAGGTTTGACAGCAATTTGAACTAAACCAATGTGCAAATAATTGAATCGATTTTTATATCTATTCAAATCATGCTCAGAAAGTAATTTAATAATTTCTAAGGAATTATTAATAGCAATAGTGGACTCACAAGTCTTAATGTTATGCTTCTTAACGAAACTGAAATTTCCTAATTCATAAATCTTTTTAAAAGGTTCATTGGGGATGTTCCAATTTTGTAAATCAGTTTCTAGTTTATCAATCTTAGTTGCTCCAGAAGATAAATTAACGTTATTCAAAACATGCTGGTTTTGATTCATATTTTTGAAAATACAGTCTAAGGGCTTATAGGGCTAAAATAACTATTCAATACGTATAAGTAAACAGTAAATATGTATAGCAGGATACAGTACCTTAATCTCTTAGACCTGAAGGTTTCTCAGTTTAAGTCTTCTTGGTTTTACTCTCTTTTCTCTAAAGTCATCTTGGCGACGGGATCACCTAACAAGGTCTAAACGCCTACCTCGGCAACAACGACCTATCTCTTTGAGGCTAGCCAACTTCTTAAGCCGGATATTAATCGGATACCTCATACTTATAGAGAAAATAAATACCTCATACAGAAAATTTTGAAACAGTTAAGAACCAGAGATGAAAGAACTGTATACAAGACATACATAGATATAGTTTAAATATCACATAATGAAAATTAATTTTGCCATGCCCTAGACAGTATCTGTACTTAGTTGCTCATACTAAGTACGCATACTGCCAACATGGCTCTGATACCGACTGTGTCATTACAAGTATTGTTTCGGTCTGTCATAAATATGCGTCGGTATTATTTGGCCCAGGCTCTACATATTCCTATGTGTCCTCTTATTTTGCCCCATATTTGGGTGTATCTCGGGATTCTTTGAGTTCCCCTGTTTATGTGTCTACTCCTGTGGGAGATTCTCTTATTCTAGACCGCGTGTATCGGTCATGTTTGATTGCTCTTAGTGGTTTTCACACCAGAGCCGATTTATTATTACTTAGCATGGTAGACTTTGATGTTCTCTTGGCCATGGACTGGTTGTCTCCCCATTATGCTATTCTTGATTGTTACGCTAAGACCGTGATGTTGGTTATGCCAGGTTTACTGCGATTTGAGTGGAGAGGTACCTTAGAGTATACTCCCAGTAGAGTTATTTCATTCCTTAAATCTCAATGAATGGTTGAGAAGGGGTGTGACGTGTATCTAGCTTATGTGAGAGATATCAGTATTGATACCCCTACAAATGAATTGGTCCCAGTAGTGAGGGACTTTCCATATGTATTTCCAACTGATCTTCCGGGCATGTCGCCCGACAGAGATATTGATTTTGGCATTGATTTGTTATTGGGCACTCAGCCTATCTCTATTCCTCTATATCGTATGGCTCCTCCGGAGATGAAGGAGTTGAAGGAACAATTACAAGAATTTCTTGATAAGGGTTTCATTCGGCCCAGTGTGTCACCTTGGGGTTCTCTTGTCTTATTTGTGAAGAAGAATGATGGTTCTATGCGGATGTGTATTGATTACCGCCAGTTGAACAAAGTTATAGTGAAGAACAAGTATACATTGCCTCGTATTGATGATTTATTTGATCAGCTACAGGGTTCCAGGGTGTTTTCTAAGATTGACTTACGTTCAAGCTATCATCAGCTGAAGATTCGAGAGCCAGATATCCCGAAGACTGCTTTCAGGACTCGGTATGGTCACTACGAGTTCCATATAATGTCATTTGGGTTGACCAATGCCCTGGCAGCTTTTATGCACTTGATGCACGGTGTGTTCCGCCCCTATCTTGACTCATTCGTCGTTGTATTTATTGACGACATTATCGTGTACTCCCAGACTCGGGAGGATCATGAGCAGCATCTGATGACTGTTCTTCAAACCCTGAGAGAAAAGAGGTTATATGCAAAATTTTCAAAGTGTGAGTTCTGGCTAGACTTAGTGGTATTCTTGGGTCATGTAGTATCGAGTGATGGGATCCAAGTGGATCCGAAGAAGTTGGAAGCAGTGCAGAGTTGGCCTAGACCATCATCAGCTATGGAGATCCGGAGTTTTCTTGGTTTGGTGGGGTATTACCATCGTTTTGTAGAGGGATTCTCATCTATTGCAGCACCTATGACCAGGCTGACCCAGAAGAGTGCTCTGTTCAGGTGGACAAAGGAGTGTGAGGAGAGCTTTCAGAAGCTCAAGATAGCTTTGACTACAACCCCAGTATTGGTATTGCCTACAGGTTCGGGGTCTAATACTGTATATTGTGATGCATCGCGGATTAGTCTCAGTGCGGTGTTGATGCAGGGCGGTACAGTGATTTCCTACACGTCCAGAAAGCTGAAGGTGCATGAGAAAAACTATCCTGTCCACGACCTTGAGTTAGCAGCTATTATTCATGCCCTGAAGATTTGGCGGCACTATTTGTAAGGTGTTCCTTATGAGATTTACACCGATCATCGTAGTTAGCAGCATATGTTCAAGCAAAAGGACCTTAACTTGCGTCAGCGGAGGTGGTTGAAGCTACTTAAAGGATTATGATATCACTATTTTGTACCACCCAGGAAAGGCCAATGTGAGGCAGGAGAGGGTCAGTCTGGAGGCAATTATGCGGTCGACTATGCGACCGTATAACTGTTCTGCAGTGCATTATGCGACCGCAAAATAGTTATGCGGACCGCATATTTATTTTCTCTATAAGTATGAGGTATCCGATTAATATCTGGCTTAAGACATTGGCTAGCCTCAAAGAGATAGGTCGCTGTTGCCGAGGTAGGTGTTTAGACCTTGTTAGGTGATTCCGTCGCCAAGATGACTTTAGAGAAAAGAGAGTAAAACCAAGAAGACTTAAACTGAGAAACCTTCAGGTCTAAGAGATTAAGGTACTGTATCCTGCTATACATATTTACTAGTTATTTTAGCCCTATAATCCCCTAGACTGTATTTTCAAAAATATGAATCAAAACCAGCATGTTTTGAATAGCGTTAATTTATCTTCTGGAGAAACTAAGATTGCTAAATTAGAAACTGATTTACTATATTGGAACATCCCCAATGAACCTTTTAAAAAGATTTATGAATTAGGAAATTTCAGTTTCGTTAAGAAGCAAAACATTAAGACTTGTGAGTCCACCCAGGAATTGAGCAAATAGAGATGACACATATGAATACGTAGATCCTGGATCAAATAATACTGAGGCATCTTTGCCGCAAACAGAAATAATACCTGTAATCACGGCATCTGAGGCCTCTGCATTTGGTCTGTCCAGAAAAGCATAGAACCGAGCTGGAGCGCCAACTGGATGGCCTCAACCTGGCTAACCTCCACCTCTAGGATGAACCCTACCCACCTGTCCTCCACCTCTTAGTGGTCGGACAACTAGCGGAGTAACTAGTACGATAATCATAGACTGCTGACCCTGTTACACTAGTTTACCCTGGAGCCTGGGGTAGAATCTCCGTATGTGACTGGGATCCTCGCACTCGTAATAACTCTTTAGTGTGATGGCCTGCTGACTAAGTGTCTGGCCCTCGGGACCTGAATACCCACTGGAAAAACCCTGAATAGCTGGTGGGCGATAAGAACTCTCTGGTATAACACTGAAATAAGGTTGCACTAGAGCACCGCGAGGAGGCGGTGGTGCTGGATATGGGGGCCTGCTGGACTGCCCTCTCACGAATTGACCTCTACCCCCAGACGGAGAACCTCTAAACTCTCCAGAATACCTGAACCGCTTATCTCTCATAACCTGCTCTCGGCTCCGCTGACGTACACCCTCAATCCTTCGGGCTATCTCTAAAACCAACTCATAAGAAGTACCCATCTCAACCTCTCGAGCCATAGTGGAATGAATGCCAGTATGTAAACCCGCAACAAACCTCCACACTCTCTCCGCCTCAGTAGGGAGTATCATAAGTGCATGGCAAGATAACTTAGAGAAACTCGCCTCATAATTGGTCACTGTCATTTGACCCTGCTGGAGCTGCTCAAACTGAAGCCGCAACTCTTCCCTCTGGGAGGGTGGAATATACCTGTCCAGGAATATACGGGTGAACCTGTCCCAAGTCATGGGAGGAGAATCTGCTGGTCTGCCAAGAACATAAGACTGCCACCATCTACGGGCTCTACCCTCTAGCTGAAAAGTAGCAAAGTTTACCCCATGAGACTCCAATATCCTCATGTTGTGCAGTTTGTCCCTGCAACGATCAATGAAGTCCCGGGGATCCTCATGTTGCTCACCCCCAAAGACAGGAGAGTGTAGTCTAGTCCATATGTCCAATAGTTTCTGAGGATCAGCGGTTGCAACTGGCTTGGGCTCCACCCATAGGTAGTGCACCCTGGGTATGATATACAATAGTTGCATGTCCATGAACCTGCACGGTAGAGGTCTGTGCTTCCCCGCCCGCCTGAGATGTGGCTGGGTCTGCCGGAAATAAACCGGCCTGAGTCATATTGTCCATGAATTGCATCATACGACCCATAACATCTTGGAATCCCGGTGCAGATGTGAAATCCACCGGAGCTGGCTCTACCACATGCACCTCACCCTGTTCCCCAATAATGGGGTTCTCTGCTGGACACACTGGCGGCATAACTGGAACAGTCCTTGGACGTCCTCGCCCTCTACCACGGGCTAGAGCCCTCCCTCGGCCTCTAGCAACTGGGGGAGTAGCTATTCCCTGGTCTAGAACCTCATTAAAGCGCGTTCTCACCGTCTGTGAGAGAATAAGAGAAGGATATTTAGTACTACATTAATTGAACGATGGAATATAAAGAAAGGTAGTTTCCTAACACCCTATAGCCTCTCGAAGATAAGTATAGACGTTTTCGTACCGATCCGCAAGACTCTATTAGGTCTGCTCATAACTTGTGAGACCTACGTGAACCTAGTGCTCTGATACCATGTTGTCATGACCCAATTTCATCTATAGGTCGTGATGGCGCCCAACACTACAGCTATGCAAGCCAACAAATAAATTAAACATATATCAATTATTTTCAGAATAGTTTACTAAGAAATTTTATTATTTTACTAGCAATATTAAGAAATTAGAAAAGATACTGATTAACTTAAATCCAAGAAAATAATACAATTCCAAATTCTACCAATGTGTGTTCCAAGACCTGGTGTCACAATTGTATGAGCATCTAGTAGATTATACAAAACTCCAAATACTGTCTGAAATAAAAATAGACAGAATAAAAATGCAAGAAGAGGCACTGGTAGCTGCAGAACGGCTCAGAAAGGCAGCTCACCACTACGCCTCTGGATAACGTGGATGTGCGATGATAGGTCCTCCACTAGTACCCGCCTCAGATGCTGCACAAAAAGTGCAGCAAGTGTAGCATGAGTACGTAAACAACGTGTACCCAATAAGTATCAAGCCTGATCTCGAAGTGGTAGAGACGAGATGGCCGACTTTGACACTCACTAAGAGTCAATATTAATAAATAAAACAAAAATTTCAATATCTAGATCATAATAAATAAAATAAAAATATCAATATCTATATCAACATGATTTATAAAATTTACAATGATTTTCTTTAACCGGCAGAAATAATTAAATTCCTTCAAATGCAACAATTCTCAATATATAAATTAGCCTCATTTACAGGGATACCAATAATTCCTTAACAAGCAGAGATAATTAATTCTTTAAATTCCAAAGATTTACAATTTATCAATTAACTTCACAAGCTGCAATAAACTATCAAAAGTGTCGTGTAATTATTATTATTAGGCACGATTTCTGTCGAGGTCGTACGACCTGATCCAGAGTATCATGTACACTGCCGAGGGACATGCGGCGCGATCCATAGATGCATCTATCCTGCCGAGGCGTTCGGCCAGCTCCACAAGAAAGGAGGACATTTTCTTATGTACCTCCGGAAGGAGAGTATATTTATTATACGATAAATTTGGGAGGAAGAACAATTTCTCTTAACAATTAATTAATATAAACAGAAAATCAAGTACATGAGATTTCCATCCTTTAATATTTTTATCTAACAATTCACAATATATATATATATATATATATATATATATATATATATATATATATATATATATCAAATAATATTAATTAAACAAAGAATACAATTTACACAAGTAATTCATGCTTTGAGTCCTAAACTACCCGGACTTTAGCATTAATAGTAGCTACGCACGGACTCTCGTCACCTCGTGTGTACGTAGCCCCCACAAATAGCAACAATTATTACTTTAATTACCTATGGGGTAATTTCCCCCTCACAAGATTAGACAAGAGACTTACCTTAATTTGCTCAAATTTAATCCACTAGTAGACCCTTTCCTCGGAATTCGGTGAAAGTTACGAAATCCGACAACCCATTCAATTACGAGTACAACCATACCACTTTCACTCAAATCCGACTCTGAATCGATAGCGAAATCTTAAAAATTCGTTTTTATGAGATTTTAAAACTTTCCCAAACTTAAATCTCAAAACACTAATTAACTGGTGAAAAGAATGATATATTCGTGTATATTGACCAAATCCGAGTTAGAATCACTTACCACAATATGTTTTTCTTGAAAATCCATCAAACATCGCCTCTGCTCAAGCTCCAATTTGTTAAAATTGGCGAATGGGATGAATGCCCTCCTTTATAATTGTGCCCAGGCAGCCCTCAATCATGACCTCGATCCTCGGCCTCGATCGTGGTTCTATCATGGCCCTCGAGCCTGGGTCTTCGATCATGACCTCGATCATGGCCTCGATCCTCGACCTCGATCGTGGCTTCGATCATGCCCCTCGAACCTTTGTCTTTGATCATGGCTCTCGAGCATGGGCCTTCGATCATGACCCTCGAGCCCTGCCTTCGATCATGACCCTCGATCGTAGGCCTTGATATTGGGCTCAATCACAACCCAGAATTTCCAGCAGAAGAGAAATATTGCAGCAACTGTTTTAAGTCCAACTTTTGATCTGTTAACCATCCGAAACTCACCCGAGGCCTTCAGGACCTCAACCAAATATACCAACAAGTCCTAAAACATCATACGATCTTATTTGAAACCTCAAATCACATAAAAGATGCTAAAACCACAAATTATGCTCCAATTCAAGCTTAATGAAACTTAAAATTTCCAACTTTTATATTCGATGTCGAAACCTATCAAATCAAGTTCGATTGACTTCAATTTTTGCACACAAGTCATAAATGACATAAAGGAGCTATGAAAATTTTCAGAACTGGATTCCGACTCTGATTTCAAAAAGTCAACTCTCCGGTCAAACTTCCAAACTTAAATTCCTATTTTAGCCATTTCAAGCCTAATTTAACTACGGATTTCCAATTAAATTCCGAACATGCTCCTAAGTCCAAAATCACCATACAGAGCTGTTGGAATCATCAAAATTCTTTTCCGGGGTCATTTTATCAAAATGTTGACCGAAGTCAAACTTGGCCTTTTAAAGCCAACTTATGCAACTAAGTGTTCCGATTTCAACCCAAACACTTCCAAATCCCGAACCAACTATCCTCGCAAGTTATAAATCATTAAAAGTACATACATGGAGTTTTATTTTAGGGAACGGGGTTCTAAAAGTCAAAATGACCGGTTGGGTCATTACAGAACCCTCTCTCGAACTATGGCAGCCAAGGCATGTGCATGCCGAGCCAAATCACTAAAGCGGACTGCATACTATGACACAGTCATAGCACCCTGGCGCAACTGCTCAAACTCCGCGCGCCATGAGTCCCTGAGGATCTAAGGGATATACTCTCTCAAAAACATGTCTGAAAATTGAGTCCATGTAAGTGAAGCTGCCTCATCCGGACTACTCAAGTCATAAGCATGCCACCATTGATAGGTTGGTCCTCTAAGCTGGAAGATGGTAAAAGAAACCCTACTTATCTCCTCTATGCCCATAGTACAGAGAGTACGATGACACTTCTCCAGAAAACCCTGAGCATAATCAGTAGCCAATCCGTTGAAGGTAGGTGGGTGGTACTTCTTGTACCTCTTAAGTCTAAGCTGCTCCAGCTCAGAAGCGGCTGTCCTAGTCTCGTGCTGAACCGGAGCTACCGGCTGCATAGAGATGAACTCTGGGGCCTGATCAACCTGGACCCTCTGCTCAGGAATGCGGGCTACGAGTGGCAGAAGTAAGTGGAATCAATCCAGCCTGAGCTAAGGTGCTGAACATGCTCAGGAACTGGTCTAGAGTCTCCTGGAGGGCTGGTGCAACAACAAGTATCTCAAGTGTCTCCCCTCCAGCTGGAGCTACTAGGGGCTCCTCTGTAGCAGCACATGCAAGTGCTCTGGCTGCACCGCGTGGACGTCCTCAGCCTCTACCCCAGCCCCGGCCTCTCGCGGCTCTAGCAGGGGACACGGGTTCCTAGTCATCAGATCCGCATGTACGTGCCCACACCATATGTGAGAGAATAGAATATAGAAGTTTAGAATTTTTTCGTCAACAAATTTCGCACGACAAGGAATCAAAGAAGTATACTTTTTTCTAACAGTTCCATAGCCTCCCGAAGATAAGTACAAATGTCTCCGTACCGATCCGAAAGACTCTAATAAAACGGCTTGTGACTCACGACACCTATGAACCTAGAGCTCTGATACCAACTTGTCACGACCTAAACTCTCTCCGTATAACGTCATGACGACACCTAGTCTCTACAACTGAGTAAGCCTAACAAATTGCGGAAATATAACAAAAACGAAAGTAAAACTTGGCAACTAACAATAGTGGATAACTGAATAACTAGTAACAATGCCGCTCGGCATGTACAATAACCAATACTCTATAATGCACAGTCTTCCCAAAACCTGGAACATCGCAAGTCACAAGCTACAGAAGGAAACTAGTATCTCTATACACCAGAGTCTAACAAAAGAAGTACGAAAGGTAAATGTCATAGGAGAGAATAGAGGGGGACTCTGAGGTCTGCTGATGCTGCAAATGTACCTTGAAGTCTCCGTACACCAGCAAGCACTCTCAGCTAATAACGGGGCTGATAAGTAGTACCTGGATTTGCACACAAAAATATCTGCAGAAGAGTAGCATGAGTATACTATAACGGTACCCAGTAAGTGCCAAGCCTAACCTCAGTCGAGTAGTGACGAGGTCAGGTTAGGCCCACTGGTATATAATAAATAAAGCAGGAGAATGTACAATATAATAAGACACTAGAATTTAAACAAATAGAACATAGCAAAGTAGCAACGGAGAACACACAAGGGTAAATAGTAGGAGATCTCCCGAGATACCATCTCGTAGTCCCAAAATAAATATACAGGGAGAACTCTCGAGGAACCGCCTCGTAGTCTCAAAAGTAAATGTGCAGGGAGAACACCCGAGGAACTGCCTCGTAGTCTCAAAAGTAAATGTGCAGGGAGAACTCCCAAGGAACCGCCTCGTAGTCTCAAAAGTAAATATGCAGAGAGAACTACCGAGGAACCGCCTCGTAGTCTCAAAAGTAAACACACAGCTCAACTAATAAATACCATGGTTAACAACAAGAATTTTACAGTTAAGGCTGATAAAGAACAAGGAAAAACAGGAAATGAACTAGGCATGCTTTACAGAGTTCAAATAAACAGTTAAAGCATGTAGACATGCGATATTAGACTAAACAGGATAACTACGCATATTGGGATAACTCAATTAAGAATGAAAAATAGACTAATACTTATTTAAACGATATAACTCAAATTAAAGGAAACAAATCGCTACTCAGTAAAATAAATCAAAATTTTCAACAAATAGCCTGTGTACGTACTCGTCACCTCACGTACAAGGCGCTCACATATCACAACAGTACCAAATCCTAAGGGGATCTCTCCCACACAAGGTTAGGCAAGCCACTTACCTCAAACCAGGCTCAATCATTTGGTAACAATGCCTTTTCCACGAATATCCGACTCTGAATTGCCCAAATCTAGCTAAAATCAAATTCATACCATAAATACAACTATAACAAATTAATCTAATTAATGAAATCAAAGCTAAAGCAAGAAATTAGAAAATTGCCCCAAAAGGTCTCCCAGGGCCCACGTCTCGGAATCGGGTAAAAGTCACAAAATACGAATACCCATTCACTGACGAGTCTAACCATACAAGAATTACTCGAATCCGACCTCAAATCACTTTCCAAAACTTGAAATTTTAGTCTATGAAGTTTCTACCATTCCCCCCTAAATTTTCAACTCAAATCCCTAATTAGATGATGAAAATAGCAATAGATTCATGAAATAAAGTCCAATCCGAGTTAGAACAACTTACCCAACAATCTCCTTGAAGAAATCTCGAAACATCGCCTCACACCCAGCTCTCAAACTCCCAAAATCGAAATGGGCAATCAACCCTCGAATTCCTCATTTCTGCCCAGTAAACTCGCTTCTGCGAGCCTTCAACCGCACCTGCGGGAAATCCATCGCAGGTGCAAAAATCACTAAAGGGGGCTGGGACCGCATATGCAGCAAGAGGGTCGCACCTGCATGTGTGCGCTTGCGGAGCACTGTCCACTTTTGCGATCATTCATCACGTCTGGGGTTCCTATAACGCATATGCAGGTATCACAGATGGGGAAATTCCCTCGCACCTGCGATCCCTAGCCACGCCTCCAATCTCCGCTTCTGCGCTTTGTGCGCTGCACGTGCGATCCCGCACCTGCGGTCTCCCCAGCAACTCACAATAGTAAAAATAGATATGAGAGAAGCAGTTAATAGGGAATCGGGGCTATAACTCTCTAAACGACTGGTCGGGTCGTTACATCGATCAACAAAAACAATAACAATAATAATGACACCTCAATCCCACAGTAGGTTCTTTTTTCAGCTATATGAATCCTCCCTATCAATTCTATTCCATTTGGACCTGTTTCACTTCAATACTCAATAATTTGTCTCAGAACATGTCATTAGTGATTGAACTACAATCTTAAGTCGCAACCGCAATAAGTTGTGTACACCAAGAATTAACAATCATGAATAAAAGCCAAAGCCCTGACTTTTAAAAATTTCCGAATTTGAACCAAAGCTATCAGATCAAATTTAAAATCTGCATAAATTCCCAATTTAAACGAGCACGACACTTCAATTTCACAACAAAAAGCCCATTAAATACTTTGGTTTTTCTATAAGAATCCTCAATATCAGTTCTGTTCCATTTGGACCCGATTCATTACAATACTTTATGATTTTGTCTTGATCAAACTATCGGTAATTGCACTACAATGAATTATAAAAAAGAATAAAATCGAGCTTTTTCTCTAGGATTTTTCAATATGACAAATTAGAATTATAAGAATAAAATCGAATTTTGGGGATCTAAAAGTTACCATTATGCGGTGATTATATCAGTTGTTCGACGATGATCAGAAACCTATGTTCGATGATGATTAAGGAGGATCTCCCAATTTTGAAGAAGGAGAATAAATGGATCTTATCGTGAATTAAATAGGTTTTACGACCCGCATAAGACATCGTTTATGTTTAGTCGGTGACTCGCCCCGCTCTCCTTTTATTTTTTCCTCCTTTATCAATTTCATAAAGCAACAAATGATTGAAAGGTTGGGGGGGGGGGAGGGGATGGACAAATTTCAAAATTAAGAAATTTGAATATTCCACGATGTAACTATTCTTTTGTTTAATCATATGGTTATTTAAATTCACTAATTCGAGTAATTTAAATTCGTCCTACGTAAAGACTATTAAAGAGAAGTACTCTCTAGCGAAAATTTAAATACCTACCTCTCACTCTTGTTTTTTTTTCCTTTCCCTATTCTAGAAGCCAGTCAACATGAAAGCCGAAACAAACAGATGCGCAAGTAGCACGTAGGATGCATCAGGATGATATTTTAATTTGGGTACACCTGTCCTAGATGGACCCAACCCCTATGTTAAGTCCCCAATGCACGTGATGCAAACAAATGTTCCTACTATGAATCCGGCATGGGGCTATGTTATTCTAAGTTTAAATCATGGGTTTATTTCTAGATCTGGCTTACCCGAGCGGACCAGTGTATACAAAATCTTCACTAGCTTTGCAACTTGTCCGATCCTCATTCTAAAATTAGGATATGACTCTAACAGAAAAGAAGTCACGCTAAGCGCACGCTTCCCAAAAGATTTAGAAGACTCAGAGAGAAGAAATATTTCGTAATAGTTTATATACAGTTCACGGCAATATCAAAGCGGTAAAAAACGGCAATTAGCACATTAAGCGCAAACAAGTAATATCAGACAATCACAAGTAGCCAAGTTCAAAGGTTATTCTAAGCTCGAATTCTGAACCCTGAACCAGATATTTTGGGTTCTATCCCCAACAGAGTCGCCAGAGCTGTCACACCTCTTTTTTTCGAAGGGATAGGGAGTTTTTTCAATTAAAGTGATATTATTCAAAATGAGATTATTTATTTAATTAGAGTCGCCACTTGGGATAATTATTATGGTGTCCCAAGTCACCGATTTATTTTTAAAAATCCCAAATCGAGGAAATTTGACTCTATTTGTGGTCTGCGAACACAAAAGATCGGGTAAGGAATTCTATTAACCCGACAGAAGGTGTGAGGCACTCTCGAGTTTCGTGATTTTAGTACGGTCTCTCAACTATCAATAATTAACCTAATTATTTGATTTAATACATATTTAAAATCTATTGTGCATTTTTAACTTTCTAACTGCTTTTAAGAGAGTGTTAATTGCTTTTACGATTTATGGAATTTATTTGAACAAGTCGCGATGTCGCACACTTATTTCTTTTTGTACATATTGCGAATCGCGTCACGTGAAACGCACCCGCGATTTACAACATGCTTATTTTAATTATTATTCGAAGTTGTGATCAAGTCACGTGAAACGCACACTTGAGTTAGGACTTACGTATCGCAACCATGTCAAGGGAACTGTACCCATGGCCACGATGATTTATCAATCGTGCCTAAATCAAGCTACGATGTTCATTAATTATTTTTCTAAGTTTGGGATTACTGTGAAGGTCCAAAGTTATGGAATTTATTTGATGGAGGAAATAAAACTAATTAGCTAAGGAAAGGCTAACTAGCTTATTCACTAGTCTATTGCGTTGGGCTTACCAATTTGAACTTATTTGAGCCCAATTCTAATTCTTACTAATCTGACCAAACCAAACCCTAATGGCCCATTATTTGTAAAAGACAAAACTGGTACAAAATGAATTCCAATCACGTAGCCCACTTCTGCTTAAGAACAATGGTCCATTTGTAATTAAAGTACTAATTTCCCCCTAAATTTAACATGACTCTCTTCCCACAACTAACAAACAAAGGATTAATTATAACAAACAGAGCATAGGTACACATATCAATTAATAACTTCTCGTTGCTAACTCTTTTACTAGGTGGTATCCAAGTCAAATTAAATAAAAAAAACATAATTTTAGAATACAAAAAGCGGCAAAACAAGCAGAAAACCAACATAATTGAGCTTAAACTAGTAGGAACATCATCGAGACACACACATAGATAATTCCATGAAGAAATGAAGTTAATTACTGCAAAGCACTTCATTGTAATTATCATTATAAAACAAACAAATAGTGTAGGGAAGTTTCGTGTGTGTACCTCTCAACTAAGGCAAACAAAAAAATGAGCCAAATAAAGGCCAGCACTGCAATGGTTGGAGCTCAGTAGCGATGAACAACAAACAACAACGGACAACGGTTTTATAGCTCAAATAACACTCGAATTCCCATAAATTATGAAGCAACGAAGCAGAAGTAGAAAATAACCTTGAAATCCCTCCTTTGTTTCGAGAAGATGAGTAGAGGAAAGTAATTTTTGGGTGAGAATCGCGTGTGTGATTGGGAGAAAAGAAAGAGAGAGGCGGTGGCTATTTTTTATTTCAGGGAGGGAGTCTGTTCATGTTCATTCAAATAATGAAAGAGATGAGAGCTTCCAGGAAGGGAGTGAATTGGGGGCGGAGGCTAAGGTTTTCAGAAGGGGAGCGGGTCCGTTTGGAGAGAGGAAGGAGCTGCTAGGGTCTTTTTTTGGGAAGGGATCCTTCTGTTGAAGAAAGGGGAAGGGCGTGGTCTTTTTTGTTAGGGTTAGAGAATAGAGGAGTAAGGTTGTTTTAATGAGTGAGGAGATGGATATTGGGCTAGGCGAGTCGGGTATTTGGATGGACTGGGGCGATTTTGAGGGGATTTTGGGTTGGGCGAGATTTTGTGAGGCAATTGGACCGTAGTTAAATTAGGCTTGAAATGGCTAAAAACAAGAATTTAAGTTTGGAAGTTTAACCGAGGAGTTGACTTTTTGATACTGGAGTCAGAATCTAGTTCCGAAAATTTTCTTAGCTCCGTTATGTCATTTATGACTTGTGTATAAAATTTGAGGTCAATCGGAATTGATTTGAAAGGTTTCGACATCGAATATAAGAGTTAAAAATTTTAAGTTTCATTGAGCTTGAATGGGAGCATAATTCGTGGTTTTAGCGTCGTTTTATGTGATTTGAGATTTCAAATAAGTTCGTATGATATTTTAGGACTTGTTGGTATATTTGGTTGAGGTCCTGAGGGTTTAGAGTTAGTTTCGGATGGTTAATGGAACAAAAATTGGACTTAAAACTGCTGCTGCAATTTTTTCCATTCTACTTGAATTTCTGACCCAAAATCGAGGCCCAAAAATCGAGCTCCCAAGAATCGAGGCTGTGAATCGAGGATGTAAATCGAGGATGTGAATCGAGGATTTGAATCGAGGCTGTCAATCGAGGATGTGAATCGAGGATGCCAATCGAGGCCGTGAATCGAGGGCAGCCTGGGCAGAATTATAAAAGATGGCATTCGTCCCATTAGCCATTTTTAACAAATTGGAGCTTGAGCAGAGGCGATTTTTGATAGATTTTCAAGGAAAAGACATTGGGGTAAGTGATTATAACTTGGATCTGGTCTATAAACATATATATATATATATATATATATATATATATATATATCATCGTTTTCACCATTTGATTAGTGTTTTGAGATTGAGATTTGGAAAAGTTTAGAAATCTCATAGAAACGAAATTTTGAGATTTCGGTATCGATTCAGAGTCGGATTTAAGTGAAACTGGTATCGTTGGACTCGTAATTGAATGGGTTGTCGGATTTCATAACGTTCCCCAGATTTAGAGATGTGGGCCCCACAGACAATTTTAATTAATTTCGGGATTTCTATTAAAAATGTAGTATTTTCTTATAGAATTGATCAAATTATTTTAAGTGATAATATCAAATTATTTTGGCTAGATTTGAGCTAGACAGAGTTGGATTATCGTGGAAAAGGCTTTCTAGTGGATTAAATTGGAGCACATTGAAGTAAGTCTCTTGCCTAATCTTGTGAGGGGGAAATTTACCCCATAGGTGATTAAATTAAATATATTTTTTTTTTGCTAAATTGTGGGGGCTACGTACGCACGAGGTGACGAGAGTCCGTGCGTAGCTACTATTAATGCTAAAGTTCGGGTAGTTTAGGACTCAAAGCATGAATTACTTGTGTAAATTGTATTCTTTATTAATTAAAATATTTGATGTATATATTGTGAATTGTTATGAAAGGAGAGAAATATGAAAATTTTCATATGCTTAATTTTGTTTAGATTAATTAATTGTTGGAAATAAATTATTATCCTCTCAAATAAATTTTATATTAAATACTCTTATTCTGGAGGTACATAAGAAAATGTCCTCCTTTCTTATGGATCGGGCCAAACGCCTTAGCAGGATAGATGCATCTATGGATCGTGCCGCACGTCCCTCGGCAGTATACACAATATTTTGGATCGGGCCAAACGACCTCGGCAGAAATCGTGCTTAATAATAATAATAATTACACGATACTTTGACGGTTTATTGCAGCTTGTGAAGCTATTTGATAAATTGGAAACTTTTATTGAAATTAAAGGAGTTATATATATATATATATATATATATATATATATATATATATATATATATTGAGAATTGTTGCATTTTGAAGGACTTTAATTATTTTCTACTGGTTAAATAATTTATTGTTATATTCTATGAATCATGCTGATTTAAATATTCTAGCTTTATTTCAATTATTATTATTGACCCATAGTGAGTGTCAAAGTCGGCCATCTCGTCTCTACCACTTCGAGATTAGGCTTGATACTTACTGGGTACACGTTGTATACGTACTCATACTACACTTGCTGCACTTTTGTGCAGGATCTGAGATCGGTACTAGTGGAGGACCTATCATCACATATCCACGCCATCCCGAGGCATAGTGGTGAGCTGCCTTTCTGAGTCATTCTGCAGCTACCAATGTCTCTTCTTATATTTATATTTTGTCTATTTTATTTCAGACAGTATTTGGAGTTATGTATAATCTACTAGATGCTCATGCACTTGTGACACCGGGTCTTGGCACACACATTGGTAGAATTTGGTATTTTATTATTTTCTTGGATTAAAAGTTTAATTAATATATGTTTGATTTATCAGTTGGCTTGCCTAGCGGTAGTGTTGGGTGCCATCACGACCTATAGGTAAAATTGGGTCGTGACAACATGGTATCAAAGCACTAGGTTTACTTAGGTCTCACAAGTTATGAGCAGGCCTAATAGAGTCTTGCGGATCGGTACGGAGACGTCTGTACTTATATTCGAGAGGTTATAGGGTGTTAGGAAACTACCTTTCTCCATATTCTATCGTTCAATTAATGTAATTTGTGAGACCTACGAATGAATTTTTTAATTAATTTCGGAATTTCTATTATAAATGTAGTATTTTCTTATAGAATTGATCCATATAATTTTTAGTGATAATATCAAATTATTTTGGCTAGATTCGAGCCAGACATAGTTGGATTATCGTGGAAAAGGCCTTCTAATGAATTAAATTGGAGCAAATTGAAGTAAGTCTCTCGCCTAATCTTGTGGGGGGGGGGGGAATTTACCCCATAGGTGATTAAATTAAATATATTTTTTTGCTAAATTGCAGGGGCTACGTACGCACGAGGTGACGAGAGTCCGTGCATAGCTACTATTAATGCTAAAGTTCGGGTAGTTTAGGACGCAAAGCATGGATTACTTGTGTAAATTGTATTCTTTATTAATTAAAATATTTGATGTATATATTGTGAATTGTTATGAAAGGAGAGAAATATGAAAATTTTCATTTGCTTAATTTTGTTTAGATTAATTAATTGTTGGAAATAAATTATTATCCTCTCGAATAAATTTTATAATAAATACTCTTATTCTGGAGGTACATAAGAAAATGTCCTCCTTTCTAATGGATCGGGCCGAACGCCTCGGCATGATAGATGCATCTATGGATCATGCCGCACGTCCCTCGGCAGTGTACACAATATTCTGGATCGGGCCAAACGACCTCGGCAGAAATCGTGCTTAATAATAATAATAATTACACGATACTTTGACGGTTTATTGCAGCTTGTGAAGCTATTTGATAAATTGGAAATTTTTATTGAAATTAAAGGAGTTAATATATATATATATGGTGATTTAAATATTCTAGCTTTATTTCAATTATTATTATTGACCCATAGTGAGTGTCAAAGTCGGTCATCTCGTCTCTACCACTTCAAGATTAGGCTTGATACTTACTGGGTACACGTTGTTTACGTACTCATACTACATTTGCTGCACTTTTGTGCAGGATCTGAGACCGGTACTAGTGGAGGACCTATCATCACATATCCACGCCATCTCGAGGCATAGTGGTGAGCTGCCTTTCTGAGTCGTTCTGCAGCTACCAATGTCTCTTCTTATATTTACATTCTGTCTATTTCATTTCAGACACTATTTGGAGTTCTGTATAATCTACTAGATGCTCATGCACTTGTGACACCGGGTCTTGGCACACACATTGGTAGAATTTGGTATTTTATTATTTTCTTGGATTAAAAGTTTAATCAATATATGTTTGATTTATCAGTTGGCTTGCCTAGCGGTAGAGTTGGGCGCCATCACGACCTATGGGTGAAATTGGGCCGTGACAGGGAGTATGTCTGTGTTTCTTCAAAGAATGAAAGATATGAGATCTTCCAGGAAGGGAGTGAATTGGGTGCAACGGCTAGGGTTTTCCGAAAGGGAGGCGGGTTCGTTTAGAGAGAAAGGAGCTGCTAGGGTTTTTTGGGGGAAGGGATTCGTCTGTTGAAGAAAGGGGGAGAGTCTGGTCTTTTTTGTTAGGGGTAGAGAATAGAGGAGTAAGGTTGTTTTAATGAGTGGGGAGATGGATATTGGGCTAGGCAAGTCGGGTATTTGGACGGACTGGGGCGATTTTGGTGGAATTTTTGGCTGGGCGAGATTTTGTGAGGCAATTGGACCTCTAAGATTGTTTTTTGGCCCAAATTCTAAGTAAGACAAAATACACCTTAATTCCTTTTCTTTGTTGTTCCTTGATTTAAAAATATAAATTAAATGCTATCTTATATGTAATTGCAAAATATCTATTTTCTAACAACTAACTAATTTGTTCAAACTTAACAAATGCATGTAAAATTACTAAAATATTTTGTTTGATTTTCATGTATTAGTTCTAACAATTAAAGGGTAATTAATTCCTAAAAATGCAAATTAAACCTAAAATGGCATGAAATTAAAATTTGACAAGTTTTATGATTTTTCTATGATTTCAAAATATTAAATACGCACGAAATGCAACTAAATGCAAAAAAATAATTAACAAGAAATTCCTACGAATCCTATAGAAATTAAAACAATTAGAAAAAATCTATTTTTGTGAATTTTGTAAGAATATTTTGGTGAAGCAAAAATTATGTTCTCACGGCCCTACATTAGAAATCAACTACTTTGGGAAGTTATATTTTGAGGAGTTAAAACATGTTGTTCTCGAATTAAATTTGGAGTCGATCTGAATTTGAAGCCTGATATAATATTTGTTTCAATTTCGGCATTTTTAAAAGCTGGGGCTTTGACTTTTTGCTCTTAACTATTAATTTTTGGTGTAAGCATTTTTCTGATTTTAGATCCGAATTTGAAACTTCAAAGAGCTAGCCAACTATGGTTTAGAATTTCGATGCTTATGCAGTGAGTTTTAGCTTACACATCTTTGTACTATCTAGTCCAAATTTAAAACTTTGAAAGCTAGTGGTTCGAGTTTGGTTAATCAAATTAATGATTTTAGTGTACATGTTATTTAAGGTTATGCTTTTAGCTCCAAAATTGGAACTTTGAAAAGATGCTTGAGTTTGGAAGTGTGATGCTTACATGTTAGATTTTTGTATACAACTTTGTCACTTTTAATGTTAGCACCTAGCTCCTTATTTGAATATTTGGAAATCAGAATTTTTGAATTTTGATTCTTAAACACAAATTTTTGGGTGTATACAGCGTGTTGGTGAGAAACAGTCAACATGCAGGCCACAACAAGTAGGGTCCGCATGCTACTGGACGACAAGAAATCTACTCAGAAGGCGTCAGCTGGAGACCCTAAAAATGCTTATGCGAGCTTTCAAGGATTGTTTGCACTTGCTCGGATCACGGGATCCAATGCTGATGAAACTCGTGGGGCGTGCAAGAGGTGTGGGAGGGTAGTCCACCTCACTTTCCAGTGTAGGAATTTTGTGAGTGTTAAGGATAATAACAAGGCATGCGAACCCTACATGATGTGGCCGACGTGTTGGCTGTTTCTCACTAACAAGTTGTATACACCCAAAAATAATGTGTTTAAGAATCAAAATTCAAAAAGCCTGGTTTCCAAATATTCAAATAAAGAGCTAGGTGCTAACATTAGAAGTGAAAAAGTTGTATACAAAAATCAACGTGTAAGCATCACACTTCCAAACCCAAGTATCTTTTCAAAGTTCCAATTTTGGAGATAAAATGAGAACCTTAAATAATCTGTACACTAAAATCATTAATTTGAATAACCAAACTCGAACCACTAGCTTTTAAAGTTTCAAATTTGGACTAGACAGTACAAGTACGCTAAAACTCATTGCATAACCATCAAAATTCTAAACCCTAGCTTGCTAGATCTTTGAAGTTTCAAATTCGGTCATAAAAATCAGAACAATGCTTACACCAAAAATTAATAGTTAACAGCCAAAATCCAAGCCCTACCTTTTAAATTTTTTGAATTTGAACCAAATAATATATCAGGTTTCAAATTCAGACCGACTCCACATTTAACCCGAGAACAACATGTTCAACTCCACGAAATATAACTGCCTAAAGTAGTTGATTTCTAATGTAGGGTAACACGAAAAACAAGACGGGTAGTGAAATCCAACCAAAAGGCAAAAACAAATACAACCTTTTTAAAGCCCTTCAACGAGATAATGATGCATGCAAACCCGATAATTCCTTAGGGTAATTAAAGCTGCAGATTAATATGCGATAAACAAAAATAACAACAATAATAATGACACCTCAATCCCACAATAGGTTCTTTTTCAGCTATATGAATCCTCCATATCAATTCTGTTCCATTTGGACCTGTTTCACTCCAATACTCGATAATTTATCTCAGAACATGTTATTAGTGATTGAACTACAATCTTAAGTCGCAACGGTAATAAGTTGTGTACACCAAGAATTAACAATCATGCATAAAAACCAAAGCCCTGGCTTTTAAAAATTTCCGAATTTGAACCAAAATAATCAGATCAAATTAAAAATCTGCATAAATTCCCAATTTAAACGAGCACGACACTTCAATTTCACAACAAAAAGCCCATTAAATAGTTTGTTTTTTCTATATGAATCCTCAATATCAATTCTTTTCCATTTGGACCCGATTCATTACTATACCTTATAATTTTGTCTTGATCAAACTATCGGTAATTGCACTACAATGAATTATAAAAAAGAATAAAATCGAGCTTTTTCTGCTTTTTCTCTAGGAATTTTCAATATGACAAATTAGAATTATAAGAATAAAATTAAATTTTGGGGATATAAAAGTTACCATTATGCGGTGATTATATCAGTTGTTCGACGATGATCAAAAACCTATGTTCGATGATGATTAAGGAGGAGCTCCCAATTTTGAAGAAGGAGAATAAACAGATCTTATCGTGAATTAAATAGGTTTTACGACCCGCATACGACGTCGTTTATGCTTAGTCGGTGACTCGCTCCGCTCTCCTTTTGTTTTTTCCTCCTTTATCAATTTCATAAAGCAACAAATGATTGAAAGGTGGGGGGGGGGGGGGTGGACAAATTTTAAAATTAAGAAATTTGAATATTCCATGATGTAACTATTTTTTTGTTTAATCATATGGTTGTTTAAATTCACTAATTCGAGTAATTTAAATTTGTCCTACTTAAAGACTATTAAAGAGAAGTACTCTCTAGCGAAAATTTAAATACATACCTCTTACTCTTGTTTTTTTTTTCTTTCCCTATTCTAGAAGCCAGTCAACATGCAAGCCGAAACAAACAGATGCCCAAGTAGCACGTAGGATGCATCAGGATGGTATTTTAATTTGGGTATACCTGTCCTAGACGGACCCAACCCCTGTGTTGAGTTCCCAAAGTCAAATGCATGTGATGCAAACAAACTTTCCTACTATGAATCCGGCATGGGGCTATGTTATTCTATGTTTAAATCATGGGTTTATTTCTAGATCTGGCTTACTCGGAGAACTCGAGCCGGGGGGGGGGAGGGGGGGCAGCATACCGGAAATACAAAATCTTCACCAGCTTTGCAACTTGTCTGATCCTCGTTCTAAAATTAGGATATGACTCTAACAGAAAAGAAGCCACGCGAAGCGCATGCTTCCCAGAAGACTTAGAAGACTCAGAGAGAAGAAAGGTTTCGTAATAGTTTATATACAGTTCACGGCAATATCAAAGCGGTAAAAAGCAGCAATTAGTACATTAGGCTCAAACAAGTAATATCAGACAATCACAAGTACCCAAGTACAAAAGTTATTCTAAGCTCGAATTCTGAACACTGAAGCAGAGATTTTGGGTTCTATCCCTAGCAGAGTCGCCAGAGCTGCCACACCTCTTTTTTCCGAAGGGATAGGGAGTTTTTTCAATTAAAGTGACATTATTCGAAATGAGATTATTTATTTAATTAGAGTCGCCACTTGGGATAATTATTATTTATCCCAAATCGAGGAAATTTGACTCTATTTGTGGTCTGCGAACACATAAGACCAGGTAAGAAATTCTATTAACCCGGGAGAAGGTGTGAGGCACTCTCGAGCTCCGTGGTTTTAGAAAGGTCGCTCAACTATTAATAATTGACCTAATTATTTGAGTCAATACATATTTAAAATCTATTGTGCATTTTTAACTTTCTAACCGCTTTTAATAGAGTGTTAATTGCTTTTACGATTTATGGCATTTATTTGAACAAGTCACGATGTCGTGCACTCGTTTCGTTTTATACATATTACGAATCGCGTCACGTGAAATGCACCCGCGATTTACAACATGCTTATTTTAATTATTATTCGAAGTTGTGATCAAGATGAGTGAAACACACACTTGAGTTAGGACTTACGTATCATAAGCATGCCACGTGAATCGTACCCATGGCCACGATGATTTATCAATCACGCCTCAAGCAAGCTACGATGTTCATTAATTATTTTTCTAAGTTTGGGATTACAGTGAAGGTCCAAAGTTATGGAATTTATTTGGTGGAGGAAATAAAACTAATTAGCTAAGGAAAGGCTAACTAGCTTATTCACTAGTCTATTATGTTGGTGTAACGACCCGGCTGGTGGGTTTGAGAATTTAAGACCCGTTCGGTAGCATAAGGCTCTGAGAAGCTTTGTATTATGTGTATTGACTTGCGTGCATTGTTGGATTCTATGACCGGATGATTCAGAGTGATTTGGGACACTTAGTCCCTAAAACGGAAGCTTAAGTCTTAGAATTTTGACCGTAGTCGGAACTGTATGAAGATGACTCCGAAATGGTGTTCTGTCGGTTCCGTTAGCTGTGTTGGGTGATTTTGGACTTAGGGGCTTGTCCAGACGGTGAATTTGAGGTTTGTAGCTGATTTAGGCTTGAAATGGCGAAAGTCGAATTTTTGGAGATTTTGATCAGAAGTGGACTTTTTGATATCGTGGTCGGATTCCGATTCCTAAAGTTGGAGTAGGTCCGTAATGTTGAATATGACTTGTGTGCAAAATTTGGGGTCAATCAGACGTGGTTTGATAGGCTTCGGCATTAGTTTTAGAAATTTGAAGTTTCAAGTTCTTTAAGTTTGAATCAGAGGATGATTCATAGTTTTAGCGTTGTGTGATGTGGTTTGAGGGATCGAATAAGTTCATATGGTGTTTTAGAATTGGTTGGTATATTTGGTTGAGGTCCCAGGGGCCTCGGGTGTATTTCAGATACTTAACGGAGGAAATATTGGACTTAGGAAATTCTTGAAGTTTGCTGGTTTCTGGTGTTTCGCACCTGCGGTGGGGGAACCGTAGGTGCGAGACCGCACGTGTGGATGATTAAGCACATAAGTGGATTTGGAGGGAGTGTTCAGGGGCCGCAGGTGCGAGGTGAGTTCCGCATCTGCGATGTCCACAGATGCGCTGGAGAGATCGCATGAGTGGTGGAGGACCGCAGAAGCGGACATAGGTCCGCAGGTGCGACCTTTCGATCGCAGAATCGGGCGATGCGTTTTAAGTGAAAAATGCACCTACGATGGAATTTCCGTAGGTGTGGTATCGCAAATGCGGTTGAAGGCCCACAGAAGCGGTTTGACTGGCAGAAAAAGGGCTAAGTGCGAGGGTTTGATTTCATTCTTCATTTTTGGACTTGAGAGCTCGGAATTTGGCGATTTTTTGAGGGATTTTCAGAGGAAGCTTTAGGGTAATGATTCCAAACTCGTTTTTAGTTCTATTCCATTAATCTATAGTTGTTTTCTCCATTTAATTTCGGATTTGGGGTTGAAACTTTGGGGAAAAGTTGAGAAAAGTTCTTAGACCAAATTTTGGGATTTTGATCGAGCTTTTGGTATCAGATTTGAGTAATTTTGGTATGAGTGAACTCGTGAGTGAATGGGTGTTCATATTTTGTGACCTTTACCCGATTTTGATACGTGGGCCCGGGGAGGCATTTTAGGGCAATTTTCCAATTTTCTGCTTTAGCTTTGATTTCATTAGCCAGATTAGTTCCTTGTAGTTATATTTATGTCATGTAATTAATTTTGGCTAGATTTGGGCCATTCGGAGTTGGATATTCCTGGGAAGAGCATTGTTACGGATTGATTGAGCTTGGTTTGAGGTAAGTATGTTGCCTAACTTCGTGTGGGGTACTACCCCTTAGGATTTGAGACGTCTATGCTAATTGTAGTCCGTGTGCGCGAGGTGACGAGTACGTGCTCGTACTTATTTGTGTAAAATTGACCTTTTAGGGTTCTTAGGTCCTTATATTCACTGAATATGTAGTTGTTCTTATTATGATTACGTTTCTTAAATTCTAATTTCACTTCTACATGCTTTTATTATAATTAATTGCTTCATGATCCACTCTTGTTGTTTATTTGATTCATCTGTGCCTTAACTGAAATTGTTATCTCTTATATTGTCATGTTATCTTTTCGATAACTTCTTATCCTTAATTGAATTTGTTGTGTCTCTTTCGTAATTGCCTGACCTTAAAAAAAGTTTAGATATCCTATATCTTAGTTAACTTGTCCTTATTTGGAATCATTCGACTTGTGTTAGCTCCCTTGTTTTTGAACTGTACATTGCGGGTCGTTGTTACATATTACTTCCTTTCTTATTGAGTTGTTCTTATTATGACTAGCATTCTCTATTGTGGCCACTCCTTGTGAATTTATTTCCTCCGTTCCCTTGAGTTCTGGAATTTCTGAGTTGATTTATATGGCGTACCCTTGTATTAGTGTTATCGTTGTTGTCGTACTTGTTGTTCTTGCATATTTACTTTGGGACTACAAGGCGGTACCTCGGGAGATCCCACTGTCTTGTATATTTACTTTTGGGACTACGGGGCGGTACCTCGGGAGATCCCCTATTGAGCATTTACTTTTGGGACTACGAGACGGTATCTCGGGAGTGCCCTTGTTGAAATCTCTTTGTTATGGGGTTGCGCGAGGTTTCTGTCGTACTATTGTTACTATTGGTATTTGCACATACGACATGACAAGGAGGGATATATATATGTGGGTTGCGTATGTGGCAAGACAAGGTGGGAACATTATTATGCACGTGTGGCGAGACAATGCAGGCATTTACTTTACTATTGCACACGTGGCGAGACAAGGTGAGCTATGTCAGGGATTGATTTGTGATGACTTGTGATGAATTGGGGGCATTCTTGTTGTTGATACTTGTGTAGTGGTGCACTTATCTGTGTGAGCTTTATTGTGTGGAAAGTTGTGTGAAGACATTCTACGTGCTGTCCATTTCTTTCCATGTACTTACTAGCTGGCATGAACTATGTTAGGACACTTGCACAAGCATAGACGTAGTTGAGCACTCTTATCGGTTAAGAAGTTTTCTTTATTGTTGAGTATAGATGAACACCCGTGTTTATTTGTCTTCTATCTGAGAATGGCTCTATTTGGCATGTGAGTCGTCAGTGCGGTTATGAAGTGTAATGAGGGCACATGATGCCAAGTGGTAGTGTTCAGGTATTGGATCCAGTGAGTTGTGATTTGTCCAAGGTTCGGTACCTCGTGGAGTTTGTTGACTAAACTTGATTTGAAAGCAGTCGTTGTTGCTGAGTTTTTAATTGTCCTTGTTGTATATGTGATTTCGGGTTTATGTGGTGTTTACGTTCACCCTTCTGTGTCATTATTATGGTATTTCGCTGATTCTTGTTGTTGTCCTTTCCTATTGCAATTACTGTATTGTTAGTCATATCGCGTAGTCTTTATGTAGATATTATATTCTGTTATTTCTATACTTATACTTTGTTCAGGTTATTTAGTCCAATAGGTGTCTTGACTGTTCCTCGTCACTACTCCACCGAGGTTAGTCTTGATACTTGTTGGGTACCGCCGTGGTGTACTCATACTATACTTCTGCACTTTTTTGTGCAGATCCAGGTATTTCGAAGTTAGTTGATCATTAGCTAGCTATGCGGACTGTTGCTGTGAAGATTCAAGGTAAACCTGCTGCTGCGTTCGTAGGCTTCGGAGTCGCCTTCTGATTTGTATTCACACTGTTTACTTTATTTTAAACAGTTGTATTTAGAAAACTGTAACAAACTCTGTAGAACTTATGACTTGTACTACTGGTTTTGGGAATTGTAAATTTTATACAGATTTCTATTTCAAAAATCGTTAGATGTTATTTAATTATTATTGTTATTTAGTAAATGTTAGGCTTACCTAGTCCCTAAGACTACGTTCCATCACGACGCCTGTGGTGGGAAATTGGGTCGTGCCAAGTTGGTATCAGAGCTCTAGGTTCATAGGTGGTACGAGTCATAAGCGAGTTTAGTAGAGTCTTGCGGATCGGTACGGAGACATATGTACTTATCTTCTAGAGGTTACAGAACTATTAGGATAGTTTCACTTCCTTTATTTCTATCGTGTGAGTTTATTGGTCTCGAAGTTTGAACTTTTATCATTCTATTCTCTCACAGATGGCGATGACACGAGTTGCGGTTGTTGATGGCGTTACCCCCGAAATAGATGTCGCTAGAGGCATAGGCAGAGGCTGACGAGGAGCACGTTCCGCAGCTAGGGCACCTACCAGAGCAGCAGTTGAGGAGCCTCCAGTAGTTCCAGTTGGGGGGGCAAGTATTGGAGGCACCTGCTGTTACCCCCGGACTTCATGAGACCTTAGCATAGTTCCTGAGCATGTTTGGTACATTGGCGGCGGAGTTGATTCCGGTTGCACCAACCTTTTCACAGACTAGGGGAGGAGCTCAGACTCTCGCCGCCCACACTCCAGAGTAGTGAGTTCATGTTGATTAGGTTCCAGGTGTCATGGCTACATAGCCTGTGGTCCCAGTCCATCCCGTGGTTAGGGCAGCAACATCTGAGGAAGAACAACTTATACTTGAGAGGTACAAGAAGTACTTCCATCCTACCTTCACTGGATTGGCAACAGACGATGCCCAGAGTTTCCTGGAGGAGTCTCATCGCATTCTTCGTACTATGGGTATTGTGGAGACGAGCAGGGTTGCTTTTGTTACGTTCCAGATCAGGGGAGAATCTTATCAGTGGTGGCGGGCGTATGAGTTGGGTAGCCCGACCGAGTCAGCTTCACTTACATAGGTTCAGTTTTTAGAGATGTTCCTGTTAGAGTTCGAGATGCATGGCACACAAAGTTTGAGCAGCTGCGCCAGGGCACTATGTCAGTGTCAGAATATGTCGTTAGATTTGGCCAGACATGCTCCTTCTTTGGTCGCTACAGTTAGAGAGCGTGTCCGTAGATTCATTGAGGGGCTCAAGCATGATATATTGTTGAGTATAGATGAACACCATTGTTTACTTGCCTTCTATGTGAGAATGACTCTATTTGGCACGTGAGTCGTCAGTGCGATTATGAAGTGTAATGAGGGCATAGGATACCAAATGTTAGGGTTCAGGTATTAGAACTCATGAGTTGTGATTTGTACGAGGTTCGGTACTTCGTGGAGGTTGTTGACTTAAACCTAATGTGAAAGCGGTCGTTGTTGCTGAGTTATTAATTGTCCTTGTTGTATCTGTGATTTCGGGTTTAGGTGGTGTTTACGTTCACCCTTCTGTGTCATTATTATGGTATTTCGCTGATACTTGTTGTTTTCCTTTCCTATTGCAATTACTGTATTGTTAGTCATATCGCGTAGTCTTTATGTAGATATTATATTCTGTTGTTTCTATACTTATACTTTTTTCAAGTTATTTAGTCCAGTAGGTGTCTTGACTGTTCTTCGTCACTACTCCACCGATGTTAGTCTTGATACTTACTGGGTACTGCCATGGTGTACTCATACTAACTTTTGTACTTTTTTGTGCAGATCCAGGTATTTTGAAGTAAGTTGTTCATTAGCTAGATGCGCGGACTGTTGCTGTAGAAACTCAAGATAACCTGCTGCTGCGTTCGCAAGTTTCAGAGTCACCTTCTGATTTGTATTCACGATGTTTACTTTATTTCAAATAGTTGTATTTAGAAAATTGTAACAAATTCTGTAGAGCTTATGACTTGTACTACCGGTTTTGGGAATTATAAATTTTATAGAGATTTCTATTTCAAAAATTATTAGGTGTTATTTAATTATTGTTGTTGTTTAATAAATGCTAGGCTTACCTAGTCCCTAAGATTAGGTGCCATCACGACGCATGTGATGGGAAATTGGGTCGTGATAGTTGGGATTGGAAATTTGAACTTATTTGATACCAATTCTAATTCTTACTAATATGACCAAACCAAACCCTCATGGGCCCATTATTTGTAAAAGAGAAAACTAGTCCAAAATGAATTCCAATCACGTAGCCCACTTCTATTTAAGAACAATGGTCCAATCGTAATTAAAATACTAATTTCATACTAAAACTAACATGACTGTCATCCCACAACTAACAAACAAAGTATTAATTATAACAAACAGAGCATAGGTACACAGATCAATTAATAACTTCTCGTTGCTAACTCTTTTACTAGGTGGTATCCAAGTCAAATTAAATCAAACAAACATAATTTTAGAATACAAAAAGCGGAAAAACAAGCAGGAAACCAACAGAATTGAGCTTAAACCAGTAGGAACATCATCGTGACACACATACAGATAATTTGATGAAGAAATAAAGTTAATTACCGCAAATCACTTCATTGTCATTATCATTGTAAAACAAACAAATAGTGCAGGGAAGTTTCGTGCGTGTACCTCTCAACTAAAGAAAACAAAGAAAATGAGATAAATAAAGGCCAGCACTGCAATGGTTGGAGCTCAGCAGCGACGAATAGCAAACAACAGCGGACATCGATTTTATAGCTCCAATAGCACTCGGATTACCATAAATTATGAAGCAACGAAGCAGAAGTAGAAAATAGCCTTGAAATCCCTCTTTTTTTCAAGAAGATGAGTAGAGGAAAGTAATTTTTGGGTGAAAATCGCGTGTGTGATTGGGAGAAAAGAAAGAGAGAGGCGGCGGCTAGGGTTTTCATAAAGAGGGGCGGGTCAGTTTGGAGAGAGAAAGGAGCTGCTAGGGTTTTTTGGGGGAAGGGATTCGTCTGTTAAAGAAAGGGGGAGAGTCTAATATTTGGACGGACTGGGGAGATTTTGTGAGGCAATTGGACCGCTCAGATTGTTCTTTAGCCCAAATTCTAAGTAAGACAAAATACACCTTAATTCCCTTTCTTTGTTTTTCCTTGATTTAAAAATCTAAATTAAATCCTATCTTATATGTAATTGCAAAATATCTATTTTCTAACAACTAACTAATTTGTTCAAACTTAACAAATGCATGTAAAATTACTAAAATATTTTGTTTGATTTTCATGTATTAGTTCTAACAATTAAAGTGTAATTAATTCCTAAAAATGCAAATTAAACCTAAAATGGCATGAAAATAAATTTTGACAAGTTTTATGATATTTCTATGATTTCAAAATATTAAATATGCATGAAATCCAACTAAATGCAAAAAATAATTAACAAGAAATTCCTACGAATCCTATAGAAATTAAAACAATTAGAAAAAATCTATTTTTGTGAATTTTGTAAGAATATTTTGGTGAAGCAAAAATTATGTTCTCACGGCCCTACATTAGAAATCAACTACTTTGGGTAGTTATATTTTGTGGAGTTGAACATGTTGTTCTTGTGAATACCTAATTTTTGTACTATTTTAGTACCTCCTAAAGTCATTAGTATTTTGTTGCTTTAATTATATTTCCCAATTTTTGTATCTTTGATTGCATATTTCCTATCATAAAAATACCAAAAAAATAGTTCTTTCTTTATTTGTGCATTTTAGGAATTAACTAACTATTCAATTGGTGAATTAATCTAGTTAATTGATCATTTGAATAAGTTACTTAATTAATTTATTTGTTTGTGTAAATTTAGTTTAATAGGTAGGATTAAGAAAGAAATTGGGCCAAATTTGAAAGAGAAAGTGGCCAAAAGTGCAAGATAAGGGGCTGCCTTTGAAAGGGTCCGGAACGACGTAGTTTTGCCTCAAAACTACGTCGTTTCATTAAGTGACCCAAGATCAAATCTCACCCATTGATCACCCCTTGATCTAATGGTTCATATTTGATCTCTCAAGAGGTATTTAAAGCCTCAATAATCTGAAAAATTCCCTCATTTCCCCAAAACTCTCTCTTCTCTCCACCGCCGCCGCCGCCGCCGGAAATCACCCACCGGCGGCGGATCACCTCCAAACACCTCCAAATTAATACCATATAATCTCCACAACCTCCTCTTCCCATATCTCCAAACCAATTCCTTCAAAAAACCCTCAAACTCATTGAATTTTAGATCTAAGAAACTTTAGCCGCCACTTTTTGGTCCAAATTGTTGAAGCTCCGGCCAACACCACCCTACAACACATACATGAATGGATAGAGCTCCACGAGACCTATATTTTACTACCCATTTCACTCCCAAAATTCCCGTCGCCGCCGGCCCGCTCCTCGCCGCCGCCACGGCTCCACCGCCTCACCACTGCCAAAATGCCCCGAACCCCCATTTTAGTTATTTTTCGACTCAAAGACACTCGTTTCTTTTGGCGAGATGCTGAAATGCATTTCGTTCTAGCATCTACTCGAAAGAAACATGCGTTTCGGAGTCGGGTAGTCGCCTTTTAGCATCTCCGGCGTCTTCTCGTGGCTCGAACGGCTTCATGCATATTTGTTAGGTATAATCGTCATCTCTTTAATTAATTTCTGATATTTTTTTATTTAGTAGATTAGTTTCTGATTTTTTTTCTTTCTGTTTTGGTTATTTCTTGTTAATTAGAGTTTCAAGTAAGGTTTATTTAATTAGCTATCTCTATTTAGTTTAGTGATTTGTTAGATTCATTATTGATTTAAACATGATCTTTAGTGTATTAGTTAAATCACTCACTTAGTTAGTTGATTATTTAGTTGTTGTTAGTCGTTGTCCGATTGTTAACGATGCTCGTTTTGTTTTGAGCATTAGTTTGTGAATTTAGTTGTTTGTTTAGTAATTAGTTTGCACAAATCAAATTCATTCCCATCAAGATGGTTTTAAACTTAGTTCAATTACGTTTTTAGTCTACGTTTTTAGTCTCGTCTATGCTTTGTCAGTTCATAGTTGTCCAAGTTTGATTTGTGTTGAGCAAGTAGTTTGTTGTTGATAGTTAAAATCTGAAGTTTAGTTTATTTTATCACAAAATAGGGTAATAGTAGCTTACTTTTACTAGTAGGGTGGCTTAAAGGATATGTTTTCTCATTGCTTCTGACACAGCAGATTTTTAAGTTGTCCTTTCACCTTTGGGACAGACCTTGAACAGTGTTTAGCACACAAAGTCAGTCTTTTGGACAGATTTTTGGTGAACCAAAATCTGTCCAAAAAATCTAACTTTATTTGCCTATTGAAAGGGCTACTTTTCTCCTATAAAAGGGACTCTCTTACACTTAGAAGGAAGAGATCCTTACTCACTGAAAAGGAGGACACTCTATTACACACTCTATCTTATACTGAGACACATCTTGGAGAGTTGCTGAAAGACATATATCTTTGAGAAAAATCAGCAGCTTAATACATATAACAAGCTGAAATTTCAGAGTTTTGTGAGGATTATTTGAGTGCAAAAACCTCGAAAAAAATAGAAAGATCCCTTAGGCAATTTGTGAAGTTGATAGCTACCAATTTCAAGTATCTTTGTTGAGTTTTATAGGTTGTTTTAACACTTGAGTTGCTGTTGTTTCTACTGTATTTGCTGTTGAGTTTTTTTTGTTACTACACTGCTGTATTTTATTATTCCACAAACCAGGTAGCTTTCAAATTCTTATATTGCAGATTCTTGATGATAATAAGAAGGATTTGATCCCGGTTTGGTTGATGGAACATATTAGATCTGATTTTGTTTCAAGATGAATGTTATATTAGTGTTATCATCATGTAAATCTATTAAAAATTAGTTAAATTATCATTTTCTTCTTTATATATGTGATTGAAATTGCATTCTATTAAGATTACTTAATTTAAGGAAAAGATAAAAACTTCACTTTTAACCATGTTTGTTTAGTTTGGGCTCTTTTCCGCGAGTTACTTTCATGGTTCATGTATAATTATCTAACAAAGACTTCTAGCTTCAAATGTTTTGATGCTTTGAATTATAGTCAACATAATGTTATACTTAATATAGTTCTTCTCTTTAGCATTGAAGTATTACCATTTTCTTGTAGTTTTTATATTTAGTTGTGGTTTTTTATATTGTTAATGAGTAGTTTGATTAGTGTCATGATTGGTGTAGATGAGTAGAAATATTATGTTAGTCCTTAAGAAATAGTTGGTTAAGAAGATAAAAGATAATGATTAGCATGTAAGTTTCTTTTATGAAAAAAATAATTTTTAATTTGGACATCAATGTAAGAAGCAATTTGGGCATAGAAGAATACTTGTTATTTTGTGTTGTCTTGGTCATCGAGGCTCTTAGGTAACATGGGCCAAATAAGCTAAAATTTGTAGGCCCAATGACAATAGAAAGCAAGATAGACATTTTCTTTAAAACCAATAAATTATCTTTTGTTAAATAAAATAAGTGGTCCAATACCATGAAAATTTAACATAAGCTTACCCGGGTTTAATGTCTTGCATTTGTGAAAAAATTATTTTTAATAATAATATTTTTTTTCCAGTCGAACAAGTAATAAATAAAAAAGAAGCGCTTTTTAATTAATTTAAGCTATAGGCAATTTTAGGCACGTTTGAGATGTAGACCATGTGTTCATACACGGTCCTTGGTCGATATATATATTTTTTTTTAACAAAGTAGCCATGTGTGCATTCCCGCTCCTTGACTTTTTAATATTAATTGTATTTAAACCATGTGTACCGACACGTTCTTTATTTTAATACATATGATCAAATAAGGACTTTGTGTGCTTGCACGCTTCTAGGCCAAAATTATTAATTATTAAGCAGCACTAGACAATAATAACTTAAGGCAAATAATACACACCTTATCCAAAAATAATTCAAGCCAAATTTTAGTCAATAAAAGCGACCGTGCTAGAACCACGGGATTCTGGGAATGCCTTACACCTTCTCCCCGGTTAACAGAATTCCTTACCCGGACTTTGTTTTCGCAGACCAATAATAATAGAGTCAAATCTTCCTTTGATTAGGGATTCAAATAAAAGGTGACTTGGAACACCAACAAAATCAATTCCAAGTGGTGACTCTGTAAATAAAATAATCCCTACTCAATTTTATCACTTTAATTGGAAAAATCCTTTAATCCACACAATATTATTTTGTGGGTAGAAAAAGGGGTGTGACAGCTCTGGCGACTCTGCTGGGCACATTAAGAATTCGATCTTGTATATTGACTTTATTTGGTTTTATTAATTTTTGTATATATTGTGATTTATTTGGGCCTAATTTGTTACTTGTCCACTTTATACTGTTTTGATATTGTTGAACTGTACATTTAAATTGTATCCTCTCTCGCACCCTTCTGAGTCTTCTTATAGTTAGTTATGTTGTGTTTGCCTACCAGCATCACAAAATTTCTGTCTTGAGATAAAGACAGTTAGCCTACCAGCTTCTGGTGAAGGATTTAATCCCACATGCTTAGGCGAGAGAGTTGTTAGCTAGCCAGTGTTGTTCTACTACTGGTGACGCTTGACGCTCCTCGGCTCGGGTTGTCCGCTCGAGTAAGCCAGTCTAGACACCTTCTCCATCAGGATATAAACCTAGAAGAACATACCTCATGCCGGATATCCCTAGTAAGTTTGCTTTATTTGTATCACGTGCATTTGACTTAGCGAAACTCGGCACAGAGGTCGGGTCCGTATAAGACAAGTATCCTCTTAGAGACCATAACGTTCACTTATGTGCTACATGTTACTTTATTTGGGAGGCTTTCATGTCGACCGGCTTTAGGGTGGATTAGTTGAATAAGCAGAGAAAAATAAAAATAAATAAAAACATGCTCCCGATTTCTATACAAATGTTCGTTCTTTTTAAAATAAAAAATAAATAAAAAAGCCCGAAGTGATTTGGTGCGTTTGGTGTCCATGATTAATTTTTCATAAAGAGAGAAAATATAGTTAGTTTCATTGGAAATTTTATCACCGAACTATGCGAGTTTGATTCTCACCGGATGTGAGATACGTAGGCAACCTTCATCGGGTTCAGCCCACATTTTTCAAAAAACAAAGGCATAAAAATTACGCATGTGCATAAAATTTTCAAAAAATAAATTTGCTATTTTTGGTCACCTTTTACTGTTTGGCCCTCGTGTCTGGACGTTTTGCCGAGACACCCTTAAAACCTTCAAGGGAAGTACCGAAGGGCGATTTTGAAAAAATAGTCATTTTCTTTATTTTTGTCTACCTTTTATTGTTTTGTCCCTATGGTCGTAGTATTTGCCGAGACAACCTTTAAGCCTCTCTCGAGAGTATCGAAGGGCCGTTTTCGTAAAAATAACCATTTTATTAATTTTATCAACTTTTTATCATTTTGTCCCTAAGTTCGGCTATTTTGCTGTGACTGCCCCAAAAGCTTCTTTGGAAGTGCGAAATGTTCGTTTTTGTAAGAAGGCTTTGTAGTCCAGTTTTCTCTCTTGTACAAACTACGCGCACTCGATTCCTGACCCTATGTAAAATACGTAAGCAACCCTTTTATGGTTCGGTGCCCCGTCCAAATCGGTCAAGTCTTACCATTATGGTCACAATTGAATGATCTTTCGAAATTGTATCATCTCCCAACGAGAGTGTCCGCTCAATTTCAGTAAACCCTCACTTCAAAACACAGTTAGGGTCGGTTACATGAGTCCCGCATTGCCATTTCTAACTTTCATGAGTCAAAACCCAAGGCATCAGAGATTTTTGTATTATCTAAGCTTGCATCGGTCCTAACCTCATGTTCTACTACTTAGGAGCGCTATGGATACAATGAAAAGAAGATTTGACAAAAGACCAAAAGATGATGAGCCCTCACAGATTTGGCTTGTGCATAAAACACCCCGGTTGTTGAGACAATGGTGGGAAAATATGGGCATTTGTGGGCAGGAAAAGATAAAGGACCATCTGGGTCACTTTATGAACATTATGGAGATCAACCCAAGGAGGGACTTAATCGAGGCATTGGTGCATTTCTGGGATCCTAATTACAACGTATTCCGTTTTAATGGTTTTGAAATGACTCCCACTTTGGAGGAGTTAGCTGGATACACAAGGTTAAGTGATGAGCTTCGGAAGAAGAGACCTTTGGCCTCAAGGGATGTCATTGGCAGTGAGTTCCTTGTGCAGATGACAATCAGCCAAAATAAAATAGCAAGTGTGGAACGAGGGCATGTCCGATTGGATTTCTTGTACGACAGGTATGGGTGTCCAGGTGGATTTTCAAAGCACGGAAAGGAGCTTGATAATAAAATTGAATACAAAGCTTGGAAAAGCCATGGGCGAAAAGCATTCCTAGTGGCATTTCTAGGGACAATGGTTTTCCCGAGGCATGACAAAAATATTGATATTCGATTATCTGGCATAGTCACCACTTTATTGCATCGAAAGGACGTCACTATCATTCCTATGGTATTGTCTGATATTTACTTTGCCCTGACCAAGTGTCGGGAAGGAAAAGATTTCTTTGAAGGCTGTAACATCATACTCCAAATATTGTTTTTAGAGCACCTTCTCAGTCATCCAACACGGGTAAATTTTTGTGTTCATTGGAGCCACATTGAGCTTGGAGATGAGTTTGAAGATTTGACTAAAGACAGTAGCTTCCCCAAGGTAGTCAAAGCATGGAGAGGGCATCTTCAAAAGTTGACCGCTACTGAAATCACACGGAACTACCACTGGTTCTCACCAAAAGAAGTCATATACAGATCTTACCACCATTCGTTTTTGATTTTGATGGGTCTTCGGGGTTTTCAACCGTATGTGCCTATGAGAGCCCTACGCCAGTTAGGTCAAAAACAAGTAGTGCCCACAGTACATGCAAAGATTCACATGGGAGGTAATATCAGAGGATGTTGTTTGTGAGGCTTGTGCTCAACAGGTTTGGGATGAAATTAAGGTGCTTAAATCTCACACTATGGTGGAAGATCAGGATCGAGGAGAGTTAGACCTGGCATATTTTGAGTGGTTCTATGACCAAGATGCTTTTAGATCCAGGCAAGAGACAGTTCTGAAGAGCACGACAGAATGGGAGACTGAAATCAGAACAAGAGTAGGGCATGCCAAGGAAGAAATAACAAGAGATTATGAATCCATCATCCGGGCTCTATGTAAGGATATAAGTATCGCCAACGTGAATATGGATTTGCAGTGCATTGAGTTTGTAGAGGAGAAAATTAGACTGACACATGAGGTTCAAGCGCTTCAAGCACAACTTCGGCAAACGAGAATAAGGGTTGTTGCTCAGCAACATGCAACCATTCCAAAGCACGAAGAAATGCATCACAGCCTTATCATTCATGATCTAAGGGCTCGGGTCAAGGCTGCAGAATCAGGTAAGAACCAGGTAGAGAATGAGCTAGCAAAGTCCAGAACCAGGTAGAGAATGAGCTAGCAAAGTCCAGAACCAGCTAAATCTAGCGTTACAACGCGATGTGGTTATATCGGACATAGCCAATAACCATGAGCGACATATCCAGTTTTTAAGTCAGAGTCAGGAGCATGTTAGAAGGAGGGTCTATGAAGTGGCTACTTATACCGCTCGAGGGTGTGTGACTTGTAAGGGTTTGACCCGAGAGCAATTTGCTACGGTAGCGCCCAACTTCGCACGCCACATAGCCATAGACTTGAAGTGCATATACCATGATATGGGAGATCAGCCGCAGGAATAAGCACTTTGACTACAATGATGACGGTGGATTCTCATGCAGAGATTAGAGTCTTTTTTTAGTTGGCAGTCCACTTTGATTGTTCATTTGTAGTCATCGAAATTGTAAAAGTCTTTTGGTGTTTTGAGCCTTGTTGTTTTGCCTTTTATTTTTATTTATTTTATTTTATTTTTTAAAAAAAAGTTTTTTTGAGTCGGGTCTGGTCTTATTTAAATATTTGTCTTTTAGGTAGTATCTTTATGTAATTTTCCTTTGTCTTGTATCAAAAAGAAAAAAAAAGAGAAGAAAAATTCGAAAATCAATGAAAAAGATTTTGTTTTAGAAAAATTCGAAAATGAAACAAAAAGATGTTGTTTTTTGTACATTAAAAAAAGAGGAAGAGAGGAAAACTTTGTTTTGTAAAAAAAAAAATTAAAAAAAAATCATCATGTCCCTGAACTACGTAACGATCTGATTCATGCGGTGACATGATATGTAGGCAACCCCCAAAAGGTTCGATCGAAATATTTCTCAATAATTCCAAAATAAAGGGAAGAAGATAAAAAGGAGTATAAAGAGAGAGAGAGAGAGAGAGAGAGAGAGAGAGAGAGAGAAGAAGAAGAAGAAGAAGAAGAAGAAGAAGAAGAAAAGAGAAGAAAGAGAGAAAATAATATGCAGCAACCTTATAAGCCGGAATGAAACATGAAGCCTTCCAAAAGCATTTTAGAAGTGGTGATATTGTTAGGATTACGACATATTACGTCTGATTGGTTTGTGATAAAACTGGCAACACATCATTACTTTACCTGATCTAAGAAGAAGGTCGCAGTGGCTAACAATGATGAAATCGAGGTGGTCAATGACGACCCTCAAGGTCAATCAGTTGAGCAAGAGTCGGAGGAAGTAAGAAGATTGAAACGACAACTGTCTGATGTGTATCAGGCTTGGGTCTCCGGTCAGCCTCCGCCTCAGGGTCCCTCGAATGGAACTTACACCGTACCCCAGGATACTCAACCACCGCTCCCCACAACGAGTGATCACATTCTGCCTCCGGGGTATGTGCCAAATTACAATTTCCCTGCCGCCCCTGGTACTTCCAATGTACGACCTCCTACCGCACCGGTTAGGAATACCCTTCTCGTTATGTCTGGCGCGCTAGTGTATACAATCCCGCCACCAAATCCTTTGACGAGACCAAACATCGAGCCATTATATCATGCTTATGATGGCCAGTGCTACTCTCCAGATATGGCTTTTAAGGTTTCAACTCCACACAATCAGACCCTACAGTATGAGTCACCTACAGAAAATGAAAAGGCTCTCAAGACAGGAGAGCCAGATGAGATGGTCAGGAAAATGAAAAGTCTTGAGCAGAACATAAAGAACATACAAGGACTAGGTGGTCACAAAAGTGTCTCATTCATTAATTTATGCTTGTTTCCTCACATCCATTTTCCACCAGGGTTCAAGACCCCAAAATTTGAGAAATATGATGGACACAGTGACCCTATCGCCCACTTGAAAAAGTACTGCAACCAGCTGAGGGGTGCGAGAGGAAAAGAAGAGTTGTTGATGGCTTATTTCGGGGAGAGCCTTGTGGGGGTAGCCTCTGAATGGTTCATTGACCAAGATGTCTCTCACTGGCACATTTGGGACGACATGGCCCAAGCCTTCATCAAACAATTTCAGTACAACATTGACATTGCGTCAGATCGCAATTCCCTGTCCAATATGAAGAAAAGGCCAACTGAAAGCTTCAGGGAGTATGCCGTTAGGTAGAGAGAGCAAGCATCTAGAGTTAAGCCACCCATGTAAGCCAATGCGTTAATCACTGTCTTCCTTCAGGCTCAGGATCTTGATTATTTTCAAAATATGATGTCCGCAAAGGGCAGACCTTTTGCTGACGCAATCAAGATAGGAGAAATGATCGAGAATGACCTTAATACTGGCCGAATTATAAGTCAAGTAGCTCTCAAAGCAGCCACCCAAGAAATCCAGAATAGGCCGGACAACCTTGTTAATCAAAAGAAGAAATATGAGGAGGCCATGATGGCATCACGGGCAAAAAGAGGCCAAAGGGGAACATCTCAACCCCCGGATCCACGATACTCAGTTGCTCCACAGTATGCAACATTCAATGCTCAGTCTTATGCCAAGCCATCCAATCGCCAACATATGCAAGCCTCGGCTTTAACATACATTCGTCCTCATCCAAAACAAGAGTGTGAAAGGGAACATAAGTAGAGGGACAATTTCACGCCAATCGTAGAATCCTACATACGTTTGTTTGAAAGGCTAAAAGGTTGTGGCATGATTGAGCCGCTTCAAGGGTATATTCCTGATCCATATGCAAAAGGTTTTGACCCTGATGTACGGTGCATGTACCATTCTAATGTCCAGGGGCATAACATTGAGGATTGTTAGGCTTTGAAAAAGGAAATAGAAATGATGATTCAAGAAGGAATGATCGTGGTTCAAGATAATGGCATCCTAAACGTCATGACCAAGCATGCACTATTCATATGATTTACAATGATAAAGAATATGGGTACGATTTGGTGAAAAATGTCAAGAACCTGTCCGCTGAATGCAAGGCAATCAAAATTGTTGAAGGTCCTGTTTGATGCTGATGCACAAATTTGTAGCTAAGATGTTTGAGCTTGATAATTGGAAAGACACTCCCCACCTTGCCGGGAAGGAGTCTTGGTAACTTATTTTGTCATAATTTCTATCATCCGTATTATTTCGAGGTTGTGATCCAGATGTTGTTTGATTGTCCTGTCATCAAACCTCTCTATCCTTTAATCAATAAAATGCAACTTTTCGCTTTGTCTCATTTTAATCCACTATGTATGGTTCTTTTGCATATATAGTTCTTTTCACGCCAATTTTAGTGACATGACATGCATGCAGAGTTTTCGGCTAGATTTTAGAAAGCATGTCTAATCTTGAATTGAATCAAGAAAAAAATACTCGAAGGATAAATAAGAAGTTGAAGAACTTTGATGATAAGCCTGTGTCACATGGAACCAATATAGTCATATCCGTAGGGATTAAAGATGTTTATCTCAAACCTATCATGAATACCGGCTTAAGGATAATTGAAAGTTTTGAAGCCTAGTCGGAGTAATCGATGAAAGGCTCTTTGGCCACGACCTGCCATAATCTAATCATATCAGGGAAGATGACCCAAATCTCCAAAGAAAGTGCATTCCAGGGAATTTAAAATAGATTAGTTGGTACTGAAATGTATCATTTCACATCAGGGCAAAGACCAATAAAATGTGGCTCCAATTTGTGAAAGATCATTTGTTGTGAACAAGATATTGACTACGGAGCTGTACAACTGACAAAACCAAGAAGACATTCATGTCTATCAATACCGAACCTGAGAAGAGATAGTATGTTTGGCATTCTTGAGGCGGGAGGCCATATTTTTGCTACCTAAATACTAATACCATTCGTCACCCCTTTTGAGCCTATTTTATTTTTCTTTGACCCCTCTCTTTTGGAATCAACTATAGAGTCAAAGGTTAAAAAAAAAAAAAAAACATACCACCAAAAAATAGGAGCTAGGTCAATTTGTTGTTTAAAAAAAAGAAAAGAGAAGAAAAGGAAAGGAGAAAAGAAAAATGAAAAATGAAAAGACAACAAAGAAATCTTTCGTGTTAGTTTGAACTACGTTTGACTTGATTCATTTAAAGGATACGTAGGTAGCTCTATACTAGGGTTCAGTCCAGCCAAATCAAAAATAAAAATTCCCTAGTATCTGAAACTGGGGCGGGAGTTTTTTATTTTTATTTTTTATTTTTTATTTATGTTTTTATGAAGAGTCGATTCTAAGAGTTGTAAGTATACAACCCCATCATCTTGAGTCTATTTTGAGCCTTCATACAACCCTTTCTTTTTAAACCTATCCAAAATCCATACAAATAAAGGCCTCCCAATTAATCGCTAAGAATGCCAAGCGAAGCACGTAATAAGCAACAGTTGTCACATGACATAGAACAATGTCAAGTTGCTCACACAAGAAAGCAAAAAAAATGAGAGGGTCTTACTAGTGAAAACCCTCATGGGCACTGTAAGGTGATGGTAAGTAGAGATAAATAAATGAGAGAGATCGGTTGGTGAAAACTTTCCGGGGCACTACCAGTCGAAGGTGAGCTATGATTTTATGCAAATGATTGGCACAAAGAGGCCAACTTCAAAGACGAAAGGGAACAACAAGTAGAAAGGGTAGATTGGCTGGATAGATTTGGCCGCTCAATCCAAAATGCATGTCATGATCATTAAATCTTGACTACCATATTCAAAAGAGCTCATTCTATGTTTCTCTCCTCGTAAAGTGTCATTTTTCAGTTAAATACTATTCTTTCTCATTTTCACATCACATCATTTTATTCATTTGCATTATTATTTTGAGTCAGTTTTAATAAAAACAAAAGAGAAATGATTTCAAAATCTGTTACCAGCTTTCTAACTATACAAAATGAGTTCTATCCTAGCACATCAAAGAGGACATATACAGAAGGCAACATGCACAATAAGTTGTTGAGATTAAACGAGATCTGAGGTTTCATGCAGAAGAAAGTTCCAAAGAGAAAATTTTGCTGGTCTATTTGCTTAGAAGCCAACAAAGAAAGGGACACAAAATTGGTCACCATTCCCCGTAAGTGAGAAACAAATAATGTAAGGTATACACGGTATTGACAAAGGCACAAATCCAACTCTGATTTCCTATGATAAGCCGAACAAAATGTTTCGAAGAAATCGAAAAGGTCACTAAGTAAGACTTGCTTCATGGGGAAAGCTGATAGCACCACAGACACAAACTGATATCGGGTGCAAGATAATCAAGTTTGATTTTTAAAGGAAAAAACCTCCAAAGTGAAGACTTGCTTTATAGACAAGGTTCAACATCACCTTAGACATTCGGGTACGAAAATAGTCGAGGGCAACGATGGAAAACCAAGATTTCCAGAAAGCAATACAGAGTATCCGAGCAACTCGGTATCACGCTGAAAGAATCAGTTCTTTTTCAGCAAGGTGGCCGCAAATTCAAACTACTCAAGGCATCAAGGCCACAAACCGACCACCACTGTTAAACTCACAAATATTTCTTTGTTTGAAGCAGGAAACAAAGTAGCGTAGAAATGAAGTTCTCAAAGTACGAATGTACCAAATGTAAGTTCTTCAGAGACTCTACTTCTTCTTTCTAGGCATGCCCATAATTACTTCATCAACCACTGCATTTTCCAGCATAAGGTACATCAGTCCTTAGTTGAGGTCCCATTTTGATATAGGGCACACCACACCCTAGTCGCATGTTCAGTATAGGGTACACCAATTCCTAGATGTATTTTCCAACCTAAGGTACACTAATCCTTAGTGAGGTTCCACTTTAATACAATGTATTCTATCCCTGGTTACTTTCTCTGTAAGTGATACAACACGCCATCCCTTGGTTATATTCTCTTAGCGATAAAGGGTGCTAATCCCTGGCTATATTCTCTCTTAGAAATACAGGGTGCTAATCCCTGGCTATATTCTCTCTTAGAAATACAGGGTGCCAACCCCTGGTTACATTCTTTCTCACTGATACAGGGCGCCAACCCCTGGTTACATTCCCTCCAAGTCTTTCAACCTCACTCGTAGGAGACGCACTTCCTAGTTTGGGCACCAAACCTTAATTATATTCCCCTTTAGTGATACAGGGGGCCAACCCCTGGTTACATTCTTTGTTAGTGATACAGGGCGCCAACCCCTGGTTACATTCATTCTCAGTGACACAGGGTGCCAACCCCTGGTTACATTCCCTCCAAGTCTTTCAACCTCACTCGTAGGAGACGTACTTCCTAGTTTGGGCACCAACCCTTGATTATATTCCCCTTTAGTGATACAGGGAGCCAACCCCTAGTTATATTCTTTGTTAGTGATACAGGGCGCCAACCCCTGGTTACATTCATTCTCAGCGACACAGGGTGCCAACCCCTGGTTACATTCCCTCCAAGTCTTTCAACCTCACTCGTAGGAGACGCACTTCCTAGTTTGGGCGCCAACCCTTGATTATATTCCCCCTTAGTGATACAGGGCGTCAACCCATGGTTATATTCTTTGTTAGTGATACAGGTATCCAACCCCTATTTACATTCATTCTCAGTGATACATGGCGCCAACCCCTGGTTACATTCCCTCCAAGTCTTTCAACCTCACTCGTAGGAGACGCACTTCCTAGTTTGAGCGCCAACCCTTGATTATATTCCCCCTTATTGATACAGGACGCCAATACCTGGTTACATTCTTTCTTAGTGATACAGGGTGCCAACCCCTAGTTACATTCTTTCTCAGTGATACAGGGTGCCTACCCCTGGTTACATTCCCTCCAAGTCTTTCAACCTCACTCGTAGGAGACACACTTCCTAGCTTGAGTCATTCCAATAGGAGACACACTTCCTAATATGAACCATTAATCCTAGGAGACACACTTCCTAGTCCGAGTATTTCAACCTCACTCGTAGGAGACACACTTCCTAGCTTGAGTCAACCGTATTCATTTTAATAGGAGATGCACTCCTTAATATGAGTCATTATTCCAAGGAGATGTAATTCCTAGTTCGAGTCCTTCAATCTCACAACCATTCCAATGATACCCATGGGACACGCACCTCCTAAGTCCAAGTTATATCAATTTTATACCTAAGATAAGAACATCCTTTTCGGAGCCTTTAGTTTCATTTTTGGATCTTTCAAATAAAATAAGCTGGCCTGCAGTTTTACCCAATTACTCGCAAAAATTTCTCAGTGCCAAACTGGGGCAGAAAATTTTATTCGTTTTGTTTGTCTCTGATGGCTTTGCAGGCCCTGCCATAGAGCACATGTTGTGATGATTAAATCTTGCAGTTTCAGCTTTCTCATCATAATAAAGAAGTTTTTCGGTCACAAGATAGTTGGAGTTAGCTTGGATAATGTGTCAGCAGACCAGCTTCTCGAGTTTCATTTTCCTGAACTCTTATCCGGAAAGCAAGCAATCGAGAATGAGCCATGATCCTTTCCTCAAAGATCATCAAGATCCAATATAAGGTCAACACAAGCGAGCAGGTCAAGAATCAAGATTTGACTCCACAAGACACATAGATTAGGAATTTTGTAACTCTTAGTTTCCAGACATATGTAGTTCTATCTCTTCTCCTTTTAATGCAAGCAGCAAGTAACAGTAACAACAACAACAACAACCGTCTTAAATCTAGTGTCTAGTAGTCCCAGCTACCAAATTTTTCCAGAACTACACTGACCTGATTCCTCTAAACAAGGATATGTAGGCTACCTCGGAAGTAGGGTTCGGTCACCATTTAAAAAAAATGCTTCCATTGGAGTAATATGTGAGCAAAAATTAGCCATGACATTCACTTTTCTTTGCACGAAAACTCTTCATGTTCTCGAGCAAAGAGGGGCAGTTGTGAATACCTAATTTTTGTACTATTTTAACACCTCCTAAAGTCATTAGTGTTTTGTTGCTTTAATTATATTTTCCAATTTTTGTGTCTTTGATTGCATATTTCCTATCATAAAAATACCAAAAAAATAGTTCTTTATTTAGTTGTGCATTTTAGGAATTAACTAACTATTCAATTGGTGAATTAATCTAGTTAATTGATCATTTGAATAAGTTACTTAATTAATTTATTTGTTTCTGTAAATTTAGTTTAATAAGTAGGATCAAGAAAGAAATTGGGCCAAATTTGAAAGAGAAAGTGGCCAAAAGTGCAATATAAGGGGCTGCCTTTGAAAGGGTCCGGAACGACGTAGTTTTGCATCAAAACTACGTCGTTTCATTAAGTGACCCAAGATCAAATCTCACCCATTGATCACCCCTTGGTCTAATGGTCCATATTTGATCTTTCAAGAGGTATTTAAAGCCTCAAAAATCTGAAAAATTCCCTCATTTCCCCATAACTCTTTCTCTCTTCTCTCTCTTCTCTCCACCGCCGCCGCCGTCGCCGGAAATCACCCACCGGCGACGGACCACCTCCAAACACCTCCAAATTAACACCATATAATCTCCACAACCTCCTCTTCCCATATCTCCAAACCAATTCCTTCAAAAAACCCTCAAACTCATTGAATTTTAGATCTAAGAAACTTTAGCCGCCACTTTTTGGTCCAAATTCTTGAAGCTCCGACTAACACCACCCTACAACACATAAATGAATGGATAGAGCTCCACGAGCCCTATCTTTTACTACCCATTTCACCCCCAAAATTCTCGTCGCCGCCGGCCTGCTCCTCGCCGCCGCCACGGCTCCACCGCCTCACCACCGCCAAAATGCCCCGAACCCCCATTTTAGCTATTTTTCGACTCAAAGACACTCGTTTCTTTTGGCGAGATGCTGAAATGCATTTCGTTCTAGCATCTACCCGAAAGGAACATGCGTTTCGGAGTCGGGTAGTCGCCTTTTAGCATCTCCGGCGTCTTCTCGTGGCTCGAACCGCTTCAAGCATACTTGTTAGGTATAATCGTCATCTCTTTAATTAATTTCTGATTTGTTTTTTATTTAGTATATTAGTTTCTGATTTTTTTTCTGTTTTGGTTATTTCTTGTTAATTAGAGTTTCAAGTTAGGTTTATTTAATTAGCTATCTCTATTTAATTTAGTGGTTTGTTATATTCGTTATTGATTTAAACATGATCTTTAGTGTATTAGTTAAATCGTTCACTTAGTTAGTCGATTATTTAGTTGTTGTTAGTCGTTGTCCGATTGTTAACGATGCTCGTTCTGTTTTGAGCATTAGTTTGTGAATTTAGTTGTTTGTTTAGTAATTAGTTTGCACAAATCGAATTCATTCCCATCAAGCTGGTTTTAATACTTAGTTCAATTACGTTTTTAGTCTCGTCTATGCTTTTTCAGTTCATAGTTGTCCATGTTTGATTTGTGTTGAGCAAGTAGTTTGTTGTTGATGGTTAAAATCTGAAGTTTAGTTTATTTTATCACAAAATAGGGTAATAGCAGCTTACTTTTACTAGTAGGGTGGATGAAAGGACATTTTTTCTCATTGCTTCTGACACAACAGATTTTCAGGTTTTCCTTTCACCTTTGGGACAAACCTTGAACAGTGTTTAGCACACAAAGTCAGTCTTTTGGACAGATTTTTGGTGAACCAAAATCTGTCCAAAAAATCTAACTTTATTTGCCTATTGAAAGGGCTGCTTTTCTCCTATAAAAGGGACTCTCTTACACTTAGAAGGCAGAGATCCTTACTCACTGAAAAGGGGGACACTCTATTACACACTCTATCTTATACTGAGACACATCTTGGAGAGTTGCTGAAAGACATATATCTTTGAGAAAAATCAACAGCTTAATATATATAACAAGCTGAAATTTCAGAGTTTTGTGAGGATCACTTGAGTGCAAAAACCTCGAAAAAAAATAGAAAGATCCCTTAGGCAATTTGTGAAGTTGATAGCTACCAATTTCAGGCATCTTTGTTGAGTTTTCTGGGTTGTCTTAACACTTGAGTTGCTGTTGTTTCTACTGTATTTGCTGTTGAGTTTTTTTTGTTGCTACACTGCTGTATTTCATTATTCCACAAATCAGGTTACTTTCAAATTCTTATATTGCAGATTCTTGATGATAATAAGAAGGATTTGATCCCGATTTGGTTGATGGAACATATTAGATCTGATTTTGTTTCAAGATGAATGTTATATTAGTGTTATCATCATGTAAATCTGTTAAAAATTAGTTAAATTATCATTTTCTTCTTTATATATGTGATTGAAATTGCATTCTGTTAAGATTACTTAATTTAAGGAAAAGATAAAAACCCCACTTTTAACCATGTTTGTTTAGTTTGGGCTCTTTTCCGTGAGTTACTTTCATGGTTCATGTATAATTATCTAAGAAATACTTCTAGCTTCAAATGTTTTGATGCTTTGAATTATAGTCAACATAATGTTATACTTAATATAGTTCTTCCCTTTAGCATTGAAGTATTACCGTTTTCTTGTAGTTTTTATATCTAGTCGTGGTTTTTTATGTTGTTAATGAGTGTAGTTTGATTAGTGTCATGATTGGTGTAGATGAGTAGAAATATTATGTTAGTCCTTAAGAAATAGTTGGTTAAGAAGATAAAAGATAATAATTAGCATGTAAGTTTCTTTTTATGAAAAAATAATTTTTAGTTTGGACATCAATGTAAGAAGCAATTTGGGCTTAGAAGAATACTTGTTATTTTGTATTGTCTTGGTCATCGAGGCTCTTAAGCAACATGTGCCAAATAAGCTAAAATTTGTAGGCCCAATGACAATAGAAAGCAAGATGGACATTTTCTTTAAAACCAATAAATTGTCTTTTGTTAAATAAAATAAGTGGCCCAATACCATAAAAGTTTAACATAAGCTTACCCGGGTTTAATGTCTTGCATTAGTCAAAAAATTGTTTTTAATAATAATATTTTTTTTCCAGTCAAACAAGTAATAAATAAAAAAGAAGCGCTTTTTAATTAATTTAAGCGATAGGCAATTTTAGGCACGTTTGAGATGTAGACCATGTGTTCATACACGGTCCTTGGTCGATATATATATTTTTTCATAAAGTAGTCATGTGTGCATTCCCGCTCCTTGACTTTTCAATATTAATTGTATTTAAACCATGTATACCGACACATTCTTTATTTTAATACATATGATCAAATAAGGACTTTGTGTGCTTGCACGCTTCTAGGCCAAAATTATTAATTATTAAGCAACACTAGACAATAGTAACTTGAGGCAAATAATACACACCTTATCCAAAAATAATTCAAGCCAAATTTTAGTCAATAAAAGCGACCGTGCTAGAACCACGGGATTCGGAGAATGCCTTACACCTTCTCTCCGGTTAACAGAATTTCTTACCCGTACTTTGTTTTCGCAGACCAATAATAATATAGTCAAATCTTCCTTTGATTAGGGATTCAAATAAAAGGTGGCTTGGAACACCAACAAAATCAATTCCAAGTGGTGACTCTGTAAATAAAATAATCCCTACTAAATTTTATCACTTTAATTGGAAAAACCCTTTAATACACACAATATTATTTTGCGGGTAGAAAAAGGGGTGTGACAGTTCTCGGATTAAATTTGGAGTCGATCTGAATTTAAAACCTGATATAATATTTGTTTCAAATTCGGCATTTTTAAAAATTGGGGCTTTGGCTTTTTTGCTCTTAACTATTAATTTTTGGTGTAAGCATTGTTCTGATTTTATATCCGAATTTGAAACTTCAAAGAGCTAGCCAGCTATGGTTTAGAATTTTGATGCTTATGCAGTGATTTTTAGCGTACACAGCTTTGTACTGTCTAGTCCAAAATTGAAACTTTGAAAGCTAGTGGTTCGAGTTTGGTTATTCAAATTAATGATATTAGTGTACATGTTATTTAAGGTTATGACTTTAGCTCCAAAATTAGAACTTTGAAAAGATGCTTGCGTTTTGAAGTATGATGCTTGCATGTTAGATTTTTGTATACAGCTTTGTCACTTTTAATGTTAGCACCTAGCTCCTTATTTGAATATTTGAAAACCAGATTTTTTGAATTTTGATTCTTAAACACATTTTTTTGGGTGTATACAGCGTGTTGGTGAGAAATAGTCAACATGCCGGCCACAACAAGTAGTGTCTGCATGCTACTTGACGACAAGAAATTTACCCAGAAGGCGTCAGCTGCAGACCCTGAAAATGCTTATGCGAGCTTTCAAGGTTTGCTTGCACTTGCTCGGATCGCGGGATCCAATGCTGATGAAACTCGTGGGGCGTGCAAGAGGTGTGGGCGGGTAGGCCACCTCACTTTCCAGCGTAGGAATTTCGTGAGTGTTAAGGATGATAACAAGGCATGCGAACCTTACATGATGTGACCGGCGTGTTGACTGTTTCTCACTAACAAGATGTATACACCCAAAAATAATGTGTTGAATCAAAATTCAAAAAGTTTGGTTTTCAAATATTCAAATAAGGAGTTAGGTGCTAACATTAGAAGTGACAAAGTTGTATACAAAAATCAACATGTAAGCATCACACTTTCAAACCAAAGCATCTTTTCAAAGTTCCAATTTTGGAGATAAAATGAGAACCTTAAATAATATGTACACTAAAATCATTAATTTGAATAACCAAACTCGAATCACTAGCTTTCAAAGTTTCAAATTTGGACTAGACAGTATAAAGTTGTGTACGCTAAAAATCATTGCATAAGCATCAAAATTCTAAACCCTAGCTTGCTAGCTCTTTGAAGTTTCAAATTCGGATATAAAAATCAGAACAATGCTTACATCAAAAATTATAGTTAAGAGCAAAAATCCAAAGCCATACCTTTTAAAAATGCCTAATTTGAACCAAATAATATATCAGGTTTCGAATTCAGACCGACTCCACATCTAACCCGAGAACAATATGTTCAACTCCACAAAATATAACTACCCAAAGTAGTTGATTTCTAATGTAGGGTAACATGCAAAACAAGACGGGTAGTGAAATCCAACCAAAAGGCAAAAAAAAAAAAATACAACCTTTTTAAAGCCCTTCAACGGGATAATGATGTATGCAAACCCGAAAATTCCTTAGGGTAATTAAAGCTGCAGATTAATATGCGATCAACAAAAACAACAACAGTAATAATGACACCTCAATCTCACAGTAGGTTCTTTTTCAGCTATATGAATCCTCCATATCAATTCTGTTCCATTTGGACATGTTTCACTCCAATACTCAATAATTTATTTCAGAACATGTTATTAGTGATTGAACTACAATATTAAGTCGCAACAGTAATAAGCTGTGCACACCAAGAATTAACAATCATGCATAAAAACCAAAGCCCTGGCTTTAAAAAATTTCCGAATTTGAACCAAAATAATCAGATCAAATTTAAATTTTGCATGAATTCCGAATTTAAACGAGCACGACACTTCAATTTCACAACAAAAATCTCATTAAATAGTTTGGTTTTTCTATATGAATCCTCAATATCAATTCTTTTCCATTTGGACCCGATTCATTACAATACTTAATAATTTTGTCTTGATCAAACTATCGGTAATTGCACTACAATGAATTATAAAAAAGAATAAAATCATAAAATCGTGCTTTTTCTGCTTTTTCTCTAGGATTTTTCAATATGACAAATTGGAATTATAAGAATAAAAGGGAATTTTGGGGATCTAAAAGTTACCTTTGAGCGGTGATTATATCAGTTGTTCGACGATGATCGAAAACCTACGTTCGATGATGATTGAGGAGGAGCTCCTAATTTCGAAGAAGGAGAATAAACGAATCTTATTGTGAATTAAATAGATTTTACGACCCGAATACGACGTCGTTTATGCTTAGTCGGTGACTCGCCCTGCTCTCCTTTTGTTTTTTCCTCCTTTGTCAATTTCATAAAGCAACAAATGATTGAAAGGTAGGGGGAGGGGGGTGGACAAATTTCAAAATTAAGAAATTTGAATATTCCACGATGTAACTATTTTTTTGTTTAATCATATTGTAGTTTAAATTCACTAATCCGCGTAATTTAAATTCGTCCCACGTAAATACTATTAAAGAGAAGTACTCTCTAGCGAAAATTTATTTATTCTTGAATCCGAACCCGAGAGCTCAAGCGCATTTCTAATTTCAAGTTTTCAACAACTCGTTTTCTCTATATAATTAAAAGAATAAATTGTAAATTGACTTTTTCTTTACGTGAGAACATAAAATATTAGTTCACTTAATTACAATCAAATTTTCACATATGTTATCTTAAAAAATTATACATATATTTTTCAAAAACTTATAAATTTTAGAATTACCTTAATTATAAGATATATTTAATATCCAAGAATTTGTTTTTGTCATGTAAAACTTTGATAGAAATTCATAGACATAACATGAAGCATCTAATGGTGCAGAAGAAAATTCAAATCCTAGTTTTCTTGCATTACAATTTATTTCGTAGAGTCAAGCCCATAATCATGACATTCAATTCGAATAGAGTATCATGAATACGAATATATGAATTCGAACGTATGAATATCTCGAAATAAGATATTAAAATAGTGATTGAAAAGTTAGTTTAGTTGATAAAATGCAATATCAAAGTTTATCATTTAAGTAGTTTAACGAATTTGAATTTCTAAAAGTTATGAACAAGTGTAGGATGCAATGAGATAAGAGTTTCCTTGAGAAAATTGGATAGTCAGAGATCAAGTGGGGGGCAAGTGCACATATAACCATTTTTAGGGATGCTATTTAGAGATTAGTCAGTACTTATTTTGTCATGAAATTTTAAACTAAAACTCGCAACTTCAAGACAATTCCGGACATTTTTGTCTCAAAAATTTGAACTGATAAACTGAAATTCAAAACGCACAAATGCACATATAGCCATTCTTAGGGATTCTATTTAGATATTAGCCAACACTTATTTTGTCATGAAATTTTAAATTAAAAATTGCAACTTCAGGACAATTCCGGATATTTTTGTCCCAAAAATTTGAACTGAAAAACTGAAATTCAGAACGCACTAGCTAAATCTTAAATATCAGCTCTTTACAGTGGCTCCCTAGTGTCATTTCTACGCTCTGATCCATCCATCAAGTGAACCTAAGCATATGAACTTAACCAGACTTAATAAGATAATTTTCAACCATAAAATGGGTTGATCTCTGTAATGACCTAACCGGTCATTTTAATTTTTAGAACCCTGTTCTCCTAAATAAAATTTTCCGTGTGTGCTTTTAATGATTTATGACTTGCGGGGATGGTTGGTTCGGGATTTAGAAGTGTTTGGGTTGAAATCGGAACACTTGGTTCCTTAATTTGGCTTTAAAGGGCCAAGTTTGATTTCGTTCAATATTTTGAGAAAATGACCTCGGAATAGAATTTTAACGATTTCAATAGCTCTGTATGGTCATTTTGAACTTAGGAGTGTGTTCGGAATTTTATTTGGAAGTCCGTAGTTAAAGTAGGCTTAAAATGGCTAAAATAAGAATTCAAGTTTGGAAGTTTCACTAGGGAGTTGACTTTTTGATATCGGGGTCAGAATGCAGTTCCGAAAATTTTCGTAGCTCTGTTATGTCATTTATGACCTGTGTGAAAAATTTGAGGTCAATCGTACTTGATTTGATAGGTTCTGATACTGAATGTAGAAGTTGGAAATCTTAAGTTTCATTAATCTTGAATTGGAGGATGATTCGTGGTTTTAGCGTTGTTTGGTGTGATTTGAGGGTTAGACTAAGTTCGTATGATATTTTGGGATTGGTTGGTATAATTGGTTGAGGTCCCAAGGGGCTCGGACGGCTAACAGATCACTTTTGGCCTTTGGGAGATTGGTGATAGCTGCTGGTATTTTTCTTCTAATTTTCTTATACGCGATCGTGTAAGTTGGTCTGCGATCGCGTAGGGTAATTTGGGCAGAGGTGAATTTGTTATACGTGATTGCATAAATGGAGTTGCGATCGCGTAGGCTTAATTTGGGCAGTTGGAAATATTGTTCTATGCGATCGCGTAGGTTGTGCCAATCTGTGCATCAGGATCGCGTGGCATTGTTTGCGATCGCGTAGGGAAAACTGGAGAGGAAGCTTATGCGATCGTGTAGAGTTGGAAACTTGTGCACCGTGATCGTATGAGACTTTATGCGATCGCGTAGAGTTATTTTTTGGGCAGAAGAATTTGTGCTACGCGATCGCGTGAGAAAGTTTGCGATCGCATAGAAGAAATCACTAGGCAAAGAGTTTAAGTCCATTTTCCATTTTTAACGATTTGAAGCTCGGATTTGGACGATTTTTGAGATATTTTCAGAGAAAACAACGGGATAAATGTTTTTAACTCAATATTTGTTAAATTACCTAAATTCATCACTGTTTTTATCATTTAATTGGTGAATTGAGTTGGAAAAGTTTGAAAACCCTCTTGGATAGATTTGAGGATTTGAGGGACAAATTGTTATCGAAATTTAGTAATTTTGGTATGGGTAGACTCGTGGTTGAGTGGGCATTCATATTTAGTAACTTTCGCCGGATTCTGAGACTTGGCCCCCCGGGGTATATTTTAATTAATTTTGTATTTTCATTGGAAAATGTAGTATTTTCTTATAGAATTGATTCTTATAAATTTTAGTGATTGTATCGAATTATTTTTGGCTAGATTCGAGCTAGTTAGAGTTGGATAATCATGGAAAAGGACTTCTAGAGTATTAAATTGGAGCAGATTGAGGTAAGTCTCTTGTTTAATCTTGTGAGGGAGAAATTACCCCATAGGTAATTAAAGTAATAATTGTTGCTAATTATGGGGGCTATGTATGCACGAGGTGATGAGAGTCCATGCATAGCTACTATTAATGCTAAAGTCCGGGTAGTTTAGGACTCAAAGCATGAATTACTTGTGTAAATTATATTCTTTGTTTAATTATTATTATTTGATATATATATATATATATATATATATTGTGAATTGTTAGATAAGATTATTACTGATGGAAATCTCATATACTTGATTTTCTGTTTAAATTAATTATTGTTAAAAAGAAATTGTTCATCCTCTCGAATTGATCTTATAATAAATATACTCTCCTTCCGGAGGTACATAAGAAAATGTCCTCCTTTCTTGTGGAGAGGGCCGAACGCCTCGGCAGGATAGATGCATTTATGGATCGTGCTGCACGTCCCTCGGCAGTGTACACGACACTCTGGATCGGGCTGTACATCCTCGGCAGAAATCATGCTTAATAATAATAATTACACGATACTTTGATAGTTTATTGCATCTTGTGAAGCTAATTGATAAATTGTAAATCTTTGGAATTTAAAGAATTATTATCCCTACTTGTTAAGGAATTATTGTTATTCATGTAAATGAGACTAATTGATAAATTAGAAATTTATTGGAATTGAAGGAATTTAACTGATATATTGGGAATTGATGCATTTGAAGGAATTTAATTATGTCTGCTAGTTAAATAAATTATTGTTAATTCTGTGAATCATGCTGATTTAGATATTCTAGTTTTATTTCCATTATTATTATTGACCCATAGTGTGTGTCAAAGTCGGCCATTTCGTCTCTACCACTTCGAGATTAGGCTTGATACTTATTGGGTAAACGGTGTTTACGTACTTATACTATACTTGCTGTATTTGTTTGTGCAGGACCTGAGGCAAGTACTAGTGGGGGGACCTATCGTCTTACACCCACGTTATCTAGTGGCATAGTGGTGAGCTGCCTTTCTGAGCCGTTCTGCAGCTACCAGTGTCTCTCCTTGTATTTTTATTCTGTCTATTTTTATTTCAGACAGTATTTGAGGTTTTGTATAATCTACTAGATGCTCATACACTTGGAATTGTATTATGTTTCTCTAATTTAAGTTAAATCGATATCTTTTCTAATATCTTGAACATTGCTAGTAAAATAATAAAATTTCTATAGAAAATTTTTCTGAAAATAATTGATATATGTTTAATTTATTTATTGTCTTGCCTAGGTGTAGTGTTGGGCGCCATCACGACCTATAACTGAAATTGGGTCGTGACAATCTCTCATAGCAAGAAGCCACAAACTGATCATCTCACCCAACAACTGACTTGAATAAATACATTATTTTTTATGGCATATTTGTGTAGCACTTGACTTAAAAGCCCTCTAGTTTTGCCTAAAAGAGTATTGAATTTGAAGAACAAATGCAAACACAGGAAAGGACTAAATGTACCAGTAATATAAAAAGTGCACGTATAACTCATACAAGCAGAGGTCAATGGTAACCATTCCTCCGCACAGCAGCAGACGCTCCTCCTGAGACTCCTCAGAGTTAGTGCATGTAACGACCTGACCAGTCATTTTGAGCATTTGCACTATGATCGATAGTCTACGAGCATGATTAGCTCTGTGTAGTGTATTGTGACTCGTTTTAATCGTCGGTTCTGATTTTCAGGTTAATCGAATTGATTTGGAAAAATGATTCTCAACTAGAAAGCATTAAATTGGAAGAGTTTACCAAGTTTGACCTTTTGTGAATTTGACACTGGAACGGAGTTTTGATGGTTCTGATAGGTCCGTATGGTGATTTTTGACTCGGGCGTATGCCCGGATTTGCATTTGGATATTTCTAGAAGGTTTCGACACAAATTCGCAAAAATTGGAAATGTGAAGGTTTGGAAAGTTCATAAGTTTGACCGAAAGTTGACTTTGAAGATATCAGATTTGGATTGTGGTTTCGAGAATTGGAATAGCTTCGTTATGTTATTCGAGACTAGTGTACGAAATTTAGGTTCATTCCGGGTTGATTTGATATGTTTTGGCACGAGTTTTGGAAATTGAAAGTTCAAAGTTCATAGATTTTGATTTGAGGTGCGAATCGTCGTTTTGATGTTGTTATGTGTTATTCAAGGCCCCCGAGTAGGTCCGTATTATGTAATGGGACTTGTTGGTATATTTGTACGGGGTTCCGACGGGCTCGGGTGAGTTTCGGACGTAGTTCAGATCATTTCAAATGGTTTTTGCATTACTGGTTTTCTGTTGTTACCTGTTGCTTCTGGCGTTCTTCGCGATCTTGAAAGGTGTTTAGTCAGTGGAGCTTTTCTTTCTTCGCGTTCGGGCTTCTGAGCTCGTGTTCGCACAGGGTTGAAGATTTTAGTCTTTGCGTCCGCGTCCATGGCTATGCATTCGCGTAGTGTTGAGCAGGGGTTGGTCAGACTATATGGATTTTTCATCGCGTTCGCAGTTAGTTGTCCACGATCGCGGATGTCTGGTAGTGTGTTTCATCACGTTCGCGAGGGTTTTGCCGCGAACGCGTAGTGCAAGTGAGGCAGTGTGGATTTGTGCTTCGCGAATGCGAGGCTTCTACCGCGTTCGCGTAAGAGGATGCCTGGGCAGAAGTATAAAGTACTGTATTTCGAGGGTTTCAACCACTTTTACATTTTTGGAACAATGAAGCTCGGATTGAGGCGATTCGTGAAGTAAATTTCATCATATGAATTGGGGTTAGTGTTCTCTACTTGGTTTTGGTTATATTTCATGAATCCATCTTTATTTTTAACAATTGGTTGATGAATTTAAAGAGGAAATTGGGGGTTTTGGCATAAAGTTTCATAATGTGAATTTTTGAGTTTTGAACATCGAATTGGAGTCGGATTTGAGTGAAACTAGTATGGTTAAACTCGTAATTGAATGTCTTGTCGGATTTTGTGAGTTTTGTCGGGTTCTAAGGCATGGGCCCGGGTGTGAATTTTGGCCGGTTTTGGGTTTTGATTAAGGATTCGATCTTTATCCTTTGGAATTGTTTCCTTGGGCTTTATTTGATGTATTTGAGTTGTTTTGGCTAATTTTGAGCCGTTCGAAGGTCGGTACGCGCGAGATGGCATTTTCGGAGCATCGCTTGGCTTGCTCGGTATTGGAATTGGCTTGTTCGAGGTAAGTAATACTTCTAAACTTAGTGTTGAGGATATGAAACCCCGAAATACATGCTATGTGATTGGTATTGAGGTTACGCACATGCTAGGTGACGGCATGTGGGCGTGCACCATGTGAATTGGGACTCCGTTGTTTCCATGGCACTGTATAGTGGTCCTATTATGTTGATATCCATATTTTCACCATGTGATAAAGTAATTGAGCTGTCAATCATGCTAGATATCATGTTTAGGCTTTATGTCGATACTGTTAGGGACCCATAATAGTCGTTTCTTACAGTCATTTCACTGATTTCATTGATATTTCATACTCAGTCATATTCACGCATTCATATCATATCTCAGTCTCAGTTGTTATTTATTGAGACATCATATCATTGTTGTCGGGATAGTTTCATGACATTGTGAGCTCGTGAGTGAGAATGGGGAGATTGATGATTGAGTGAGGCCGAGAGCTTGATTATGAGTGATAGTTATGGGATCGGGCTGCACGCCGCAGTGGTTATACTGATTTTATGATTGCGCTTGGGCTGTAGGAGCCCCTCCGGAGTTTGTACACACCCCTAGTGAGCGCGATTGATTATATTGAGGGATGGATCTTCCCTGGACATGGATCTTGTCCGAAGTATTTATATACCTGGGGATGGATCTTCCCCACAGGCTGGATTTGCCCTACTCAGTACTGAGTGACTGTTGGTCAGTTGATGCATATATTTTGAGATGGATCTTCCCTGGGCCGGATTGGCCATATATTGAACTGAGTGATTAAGCATGATGAGTGGCAAGTATTAGACAGTGAGATTGAGTGCTCTGAGAGTGTGAGTACATGAGTTCATCTTTGAAATACATGGTATTTACATGCACACATGACATACATGCATAGAGACGCATTTTCCTCATGTTGTACGATATCACGTCGTTCATGATTTTTCACACATATTGATATGTGGGCATAGAGAGGTATTTCACACTTCCTATCTAGAAAGAAAATGAAACATCTTATTTATTGTGCAAAGGATATTTGAAAAAAAATACAATTTTCAAACTATCTTCTAACTTACGACGATTTCGGTAAAGAATTTGGGTTTTCACTGATATATTTGAAAGGCAGAACTATTTTCGAGAATTATGAATAAGCTGAGCATTTTAAATTTCGAGTTACTTCCTTATTACTTACCTTGCATTGTTATGAACTGTTGTTGGTTATTGGTGTTGGACCCGACCTATGTTCCAGCTCGTCACTACTTTCAATCTAAGGTTAGGTCTGTTACTTATTGAGTACATGGGGTCGGTTGTACTCATACTACACTTTTGCACCTTGCGTGCAGATGTTGACGGTTGTCGTTGCTGTGATCGACGAGAGTAAAAATTGAAGGTGTACCTGCATTCCGGTTGTAACTGCCTCTTGTTCATGGTAGCCTTAGATCTATAAAACTTTGTTTATGTACTTTTCAAATAGATGGTGTATTTACTTCATTTCAGCTTTGTAAACTCTATTCTTAGAAGCTCATGATTTGTATTACCAGACCTTGGGGAATGTATAAGATTCAGTTAACTTCTCTATTTAATTATTTTATTGATTTCATTTGAATTGGATAGTTTTTAGTTGGCTTACCTAACGGGTTGGGTTAGGTGCCAACATGACTAGTTGGATTTTGGCTCGTGACAAGTTGGTATCAGAGCCCTAAGTTCATAGGTTCTACAAGTCATGAGCAAGATGGATCCCCTACGGAGTTTGTACACACCCCCAGTGAGCGCGATTGATTATATTGAGTGATGGATCTTCCCTGGACATGGATCTTGTCCAAAGCATTTACATACCTGGGGATGGATCTTCCCCACGGGCTGGATTTGCCCTACTCAGTACTGAGTGACTGTTGGTCAGTTGATGTATATATTCCGGGATGGATCTTCCCTGGGCCGGATTGGCCATATACTGTACTAAGTGATTGAGCATGATGAGTGGAAAGTATGAGACAGTGAGATTGAGTACTTTGAGAGTGTGAATACATGAGTTCATCGCTAAAATATATGGCATTTCAATGCACACATGACATACATGCATAGAGATGCATTTTCCTCATACATATTGATATGTGGGCTTAGAGAGGTAATTAACACTTGCTATCTGGAAAGAAAATGAAGCATCTTATTTATGGCGGAAAGGATATTTGAAAAAACATTTACTGTTTTCAATCTATCTTCTATTTTTCGACGATTTCGGTAAAGGATTTGGGTTTTCACTTATATATTTGAAAGGCGGAACTATTTTCTTGAATTATGAATAAGCTGAGCATTTTAAATTCCGAATTACTTCCTTATTACTTGCCTTGCATTGTTATGAACTGATGTTGGTTATTGATGTTGGGCCCGACCTATGTTCCAGCTCGTCACTACTTTCAACCTAAGGTTAGGTCTGTTACTTATTGAGTACATGGGGTCGGTTGTACTCATACTACACTTCTGCACCTTGCGTGCAGATGTTGACTGTTATCGTTGTTGTGATCGACGGGAGATCGAATTGAAGATATACATGCGTTCCGGTTGTAGCTGCCTCTTGTTCATGGTAGCCTTAGATCTATAAAACTCTATTTATGTACTTTTCAAACAAATGATGTATTTACTTCATTTCAGCTTTGTAAACTCTATTCTTAGAAGCTCTTGATTTGTACTACCTCGTTCTTGGGGAATGTATAAGATTCAGTTAACTTCTCTATTTAATTGTTTTATTGATTTCATTTGAATTGGATAGTTGTTAGTTGGCTTACCTAGCGGGTTGGGTTAGGTGCCATCACGACTAGTTGGATTTTGGGTCGTGACAAGTTGGTATCAAAGCCCTAGGTTCATAGGTTCTACAAGTCATGAGCAAGTGTCTAGTGGAGTCTTACAGATTGGTATGATGACGTCCATACCTATCTTCGAGAAGCTACATGACATTTAGGATATACTTCCCATCTTTCTTTCCTTATCGTGCGACATTGATTCAGCTTGAAGCGTAACTCTATGAATTCCTTCCACGCATTCGTATGCGCATATGAGCGCTCGGTATCAGCTGTGCATCAACTGCTTGTGATTCCATGGTTGAGGTGCGAGATGTGATTTTGGCGTGTTGATGATGGGCCAATCCGGAGGACTTGAGGCCGGGTTTTGATTGTAGCTTGAGCACAAAGATTTAGATTGTGTGAGCATATGCTTTTTTGGGACTTATATGTCCAGTGGTGTCCCTATTAGTGCAATTTGTGATTGGATGACCATGTGGTGAGTATGATGTGACTGCGAGATGTGTTCAAATTGTTCGAATGTGATGAGAAAAGTTTACTTGAGATGTAGAAAGGACTATTGGGTGTTTGATTTATGTCTTGATGCGACTTATGGTTCCTAGTTATGGGTGTATTGAAGGATCTTTCATATTGCTTAATGCCAGACCGAATTAGGTTCTCGTGTCTTATTATTGAGATCAGACTCAGGAAGATTAAGTGGTTGCATAGTAATTGTGGTTGTGAAAGGGTATGAAGAGATGTCTGGTTGAGACTAAGCAGGTGGGTTACCTCCTACGGGGTGTCCTGAGGTTGTGTGATCCCTATGTTGTTTTGTAGAGAGTTCCCTTTTTCCAATGAATTATATGTGTTCTAATTTGAGTTTGGATCGCTTATGGGAGTTGGCTTGGCTGTTACTAGGGTAAATACGAGATTTGCAGATGATTTGAGGTACTATGTGGGTTGTGTATGTGAGCTTATGAAGGATTCAGCTGAATTTTACTACGGTATTGTGGCAGTAATAGAGTATGGGCATTTTGAGTTATTATGTGCTTTGATATATGTCTTTGAGCCAAGCGGGGGAGAGTCTTCTATCGACGAGATGATTGCATAGTTATGTGTTGTATCGGTTTCAATCTGAGGCATACTTGTGAATTAGTTATGACTTGCAGAGGTTGAGATCGAGGATGACTCGAGTAAAGAAATTTCTGTATGCAGGTTGTATTACACTCTATGGGTATATGGGAATCATAAAATAAATGAGTGGTTATTCGTGAAGGATGTAGTATGTATGGAGTAGGAATTTTCTCGGTTGCTTAGGAGTGTGGGTTACTTCCTTGGGTGTTCGTGTGCTAATGGGGCACAGGTCGTTCGGTCCGGCTGGTCGGTTTAATTGAGTTCTGAGCGGAGTGGAAGGCTCTCAAGAGGGTTCTAATAGGTTCAAGATTTATATGTAGCAATTGAGAATTTTTCAGAATTTGTATATGGCTAGAAACTGAGATTTACATTGGACGGTGTCGAGACTCACGGTATTTTTTTATCCTTATGGATTCTACATTTCAGTATCAGGAAAGGGGAAGGAAGTGACTTTAGATTCACGGAATGTCCCTTCAGAGTGGGTATCTCAGTTGTGGTACTTTTGGGGTGCTTAAGAGGGAATTCAACGGCTTATGATCCTTAGGGCGGTGTGGTTCTATGCTAGAGTTCGTGGGGAACGTTTGGTTAAAGATCATAGTGTTCTAGTAAGGAGAAGTATCAATTTGAAGGCAATTCGGGAAGAAATCAAAGAATTAGGACAACTTGATAGTAGGTTAGATCAGCACAGTAATGGATATAATCGGTTCTTTGGGTGCTTATGATGTGGTGGGTTTCTACAGGTGCTTTGTGGCAATGCTCTTGGGTTTTGGCAACTTGCGTGGCTTGGTTGAGTTATAGGGATTTAGTTCTGATAGCTTGATTATGTGCAAATAGGTTTCGAAGAGTTCTCGATGGTTACTACCACGAGTCAAGGTGTATATTTCCTACCGGTGTGTGGAACATATTGTGCATTGTGATTTTCTACTGTATGAGATCAAATGGAAGGTTTCTGACTGATCGGGGGTGTATTCTGCTTAGGACTCAAGGTTGAATTTGAGATTTTTGTACTTATCATATGATAGCATAATATGTATGGGGTGTTGTGTAGGATTGATATTGCATGTGCAAGGTCACGATTCGATTTTATAAGGAAGGTCCTGAATTCTTAGGCAACATAGACGGTTTCAGATGACTAGGTGAATGATATTACTATTTGGTATTGCTTGATGAGAGTGTACATTTCAGAAGGGGCATTGTGTTTTGATTTATGGATACTTCGTTGGTATTGCGGCACTCTCCTGGTTGATCGACTACTGATATTCAAATTTTGCTATGTGGCATGGAAGAATTATATAAGTATTCCTCATGGGTTGATCGTGTACGAGGGATATGTTAGACATTCGGGCGGTGGAATTAGGTTCAGATATGGTGATTCGTGTGTTCTATGGATTTGGAGACTGGGAGATTTCAGGAGCAGATTATTTCATGGTTGTGGACTGTTAAGTTATGGCTGAAGCTAGTCAGATGATAGTATGTGTTATGATTCAGTCATTGTGGACTTTCAGAGGGTTATTTATCTATTTGTGGGTGACCAGAGTTGATTTGGGGGTCCATTGGTAGGCCCAATTAAGATGTGTATCGGTTGGTACACCGAGTCGGATCGGTTGGCTCCATATTGCTATTGAGGGATGTGACATTCGATCATTGTTGAGCTTATTCGTGTTCTGATATGATCTATATGTTACTCCTCTATGCTACGAGGAGTTGTGATTCGTTGGTTATATGCACACATGGTGCGGTTCTATTGTGGTCTTGTAGCGGAATTTGAGCGAGATGAGTAACTGGGTATTGCATGATTGATGGCGTATTGGTTATGTTCTTTCGGGTTTGGTGTGGCATTGTGTCATTTTCTTCTCCATGGTTATGGTAATGCACTTTGAGTACTTGATGTCACATTGCGCGTGGTTATTGATTTTGAGCAGAGTGGCTTGGGGTATATAATATGGACCGTTGTTTGGATGGGGTCACGCATTACAGTGAAGTTATATTGGGATATGATCATTTTTGTTAGATTAGTGTGTTATGCTTCTACGGTGTGTAATGGATTTTTTTTTCAGCGTTTCGTTGTGGCGATACTTGTTAATCTTGCGGGACAGTTCTCTCGTTTGAGTCATTTTCCAGGATTGAGTGCATTAGAACGTTGCTTATTGGTGCACAGATCACACGGGTTGTGGCTTTAGATTGTATTGATGTAGCATGTCACTAGAGGGGTCATGTTGGATGAGATGAGGTCATTGGACCTAGAATGGATACTATCGGATTTGGTTACAGCATATTTGGAAGGATAATATTGAAAGTCGGTTTAGAATTGGCTATAGTTCTTGTCGAAGGAGAGGGAGTTTCATGACTGGATGATCTGATGAATGGTTATGAGTTCTGCATGTTTCTTTCATCAACGACAGTGTACGAAGGTTTTAGAACAAGGTTTTGTTTGACATGAGGTTGATTACGATATTGGATGGTTTTGAGCAGCTACTATGATTAAAAATTATTGCTATGAGTATTTGAGTTATGCAGTATATCATGTGATTACATCTTGGATTATGGTCACAGCTTGTTCATACTTATACAGTGTGTAGATTGCAAGGTTCGGGTCTTGTAGGAAATTTGGTTATAAGGTTTATTGTTAGGTTGTATTAAGAAATTGCGGTTTTGTTGTGTTATCAAACCTATATGGATTAGGGTGACCTGGGATCACCCCCGGGTATGGTCATGCTAAGGTTACACGATAGTTTGATGGCTTTGGGAACAACTCTAGGCACGTTCAAGGACGAATGTATGCTTAAGTGGGGGAGGATGTAACGACCCGATTGGTCATTTTAAGTATTTACACTTTTCTCGGTAGTCTATGGGAATGATTAGCTCTGTGTAGTCTTTTTGACTTGTGTGAATTGTCAGATTTGATTTTCAAGTTAATTGAAATTGATTTGGAAGAATGATTCTCAACTAGAAAGCTTTAAATTGGAAGAGTTGACCAAGTTTGACTTTTTGTGAATTTGACCCCGGAATAGAGTTTTGATGGTTCCGATAGGTCCGGATGGTGATTTGGACTTGGGCGTATGCCCGGAATTGCACTTGGATGTTTCTAGAATGTTTCGGCAAAAATTGGCAAAAATTGAAAATTTGAATGTTTGAAAAGTTCATAAGTTTGACTGGAAGTTGACTTTGAGGATATTGAATTCAGATTGTGGTTCCGGGAATTGGAATTGCTTCGGTATGTTATTCGGGACTAGTGTGCAAAATTTGGGTTCATTCCGGGTTGATTTGATATGTTTCGGCGCGAGTTTTGGAAATTAAAAGTTCAAAGTTCATAAATTTTGATTTGAGGTGCGAATTGTCATTTCGATGTTGTTATGTGTGATTTGAGGCCTCGAGTAGGTCCGTATTATGTTATGGGACTTGTTGGAATATTTGGACGGGGTCTCGAGGGGCTCGAGTGAGTTTCAGACGTAGTTCAGATCATTTCAAATGGTTTTTGCATTGCTAGTTTTCTGTTTTTTCTGGCGTTCTTCGCGATCGCGAAGGCTTGGCCGCGATCACGAAAGGTATTTGGTGAGTGGAGCTATTTATTCTTCGCATTCGCGCATCTGAGGTCGCATTCGCACAGTCTTTGCGTCAGTGTCCATGGCTATTTGTTCGCGTAGTGTTGAGCGGGGGTTGGTCAATCTATATGGATTCTTCATCGCTTTCGTAGTGAGTTGTTCGCGATCGCGGAAGTCTGGTAGTGTGTTTCATCGCGTTCGCGAGGGTTTTTCCGTGAACGCGTAGTGCAAAGTGAGGCAGTGTGGGTTTGTGCTTCGCGAACATGAGGCTTCTACCGCGTTCGCGTAAGAGGATGCCTGGGCAGAAGTATAAAGTACTCTATTTCGAGGGTTTCGACCATTTTTACATTTTTGGAGCTATGAAACTCGGTTTGAGGTGATTCTTGAAGCAAATTTCACCATATGAATTGGGTAATTGTTCTCTACTCGGTTTGGTTATATTTCATGAATCGATCTTCATTTTTAGCAATTGGTTGATGAATTTAAAGAGGAAATTGGGGGGTTTGGCCTAAAGTTTCATAATGTAAATTTTTGAGTTTTGAACATCGAATTGGAGTCGGATTTGAGTGAAACTTTTATGGTTGAACTCGTAATTAAATGGGTTATCAGATTTTGTGAGTTTTGTTGGGTTACGAGGTGTGGGCTCGGGTGTGACTTTTGGCCAGTTTTGGGTTTTGATTAAGGATTCGATCTTTATCCTTTGGAATTATTTCCTTGGCCTTTATTTGATGTATTTGAGTTTCTTTTGGCTAGTTTTGATCCGTTCGAAGGTCGGTACGTGCGAGATGGCATTTTTGGAGAATCACTTGACTTGCTCGGTATTGGAATTGGCTTGTTCAAGGTAAGTAACACTTCTAAACTTAGTGCTAAGGGTATAAAACCCTGAAATACGTGTTATGTGATTGGTATTGATGTGACGCACATGCTAGGTGATGGGCGTGTGGGCGTGCACCATGTGATTTGGCACTGTATAGTGGTCCTATTTTGTTGATATCCTTGTTTTCACCATGTGATAAATTAATTAAGCTGTCAATCATACTAGATATCATGTTTAGGCTTTATGTCGATACAGTTAGGACCCATAGTGGTCGTTTCTTGCCGTCATTTCACTGATCTCAATGATATTTCGTACTCAACCTCAGTTGTTATTTATTGATATCATATCATTGTTATCGGGCTAGATTCATGACATTGCTATCCCGTGAGTGAGACTGGAGAGATCGATGACTGAGTGAGGCTGAGAGCTTGATTATGAGTGACAGTTATTGGATCGGGCTGCACGCCACAGCGGTTATACTGATTTTATGATAGCGCTTGGACTGTAGGAGCCCCTCGGGAGTCTGTACACAACCATAGTGAGCGCGGTTGATTATATTGAGGGATGGATCTTCCATGGACATGGATATTGTCCGAAGTATTTATATACCTGGAGATGGATCTTCCCCACGGGCTGGATTTGCCCTACTCAGTACTGAGTGACTATTGGTCAGTTGATGTATATATTCCAGGATAGTACTTAGTGATTGAGCACGATAAGTGGCAAGTTTGAGACAGTGAGATTAAGTACAGTGAGAGTATTAGTACATGAGTTCATCTCTGCGATGCATGGCATTTACATGCACACATGACATACATGTATAAAGATGCATTTTTCTCATGATGTACGGTATCACGTCGTTCATGATTTTTCACATATATTGATATGTGGGCATAGAGAGATATTTCACACTTGCTATCTAGAAAGAAAATGAAGCATCTTATTTATTGTGGAAAGGATATTTGAAAACAAAATACAGTTTTCAAACTATCTTCTATTTTTCGACGATTTCGGTAAAGGATTTGGGTTCGCTGATATATTGGAAAGGCGGAACTATTTTCGGGAATGATGAATAAGCTGAGCATTTTAAATTCCGAGTTACTTCCTTATTACTTGCCTTGCATTGTTATGATTTGCTATTGGTTATTGGTGTTGGACCCGACCTATGTTCCAGCTCGTCACTACTTTCAACCTAAAGTAAGGTCTGTTATTTATTGAATACATGGGGTCGGTTGTACTCATACTACACTTCTGCACTTTGCGTGCAGATGGTGAAAGTTGTCGTTGCTGTGATCGATAAGAGTTGGAATTGAAGATGTACCTGTGTTCCGGTTGTAGTTGCCTCTTGTTCATGGTAGCCTTAGATCTATAAAACTCTGTTTATGTACTTTTCAAACAGATGATGTATTTACTTCATTTCAGCTTTGTAAACTCTATTATTAGAAGCTCATGATTTGTACTACCAGTTCTTGGGGAATGCATAAGATTCAGTTAACTTTTCTATTTAATTGTTTCATTGATTTCATTGGAATTGGATAGTTGTTAGTTGACTTACCTAATGGGTTGGATTAGGTGCCATCACGACTAGTTAGATTTTAGATCGTGACAGTGCAGCAGCAGCTTCCTCGTGCATCTGCACGCAACAAAAGCGCAAAAGTTATGATAAGCTTGCTGAGGAGCACTTACTTGCAACTATAATGGGAAAAAGAGGTAGCTAATGATGCTAAAATTTCACCATTTATGGGAACGTGTACTCATTGAACAGAATCCAGAATGAGCATTTGGAATGGATATGGAGAGCTGTATGGTGGAGAAATTATTTTTGTTGAATTCCTCATCAGGATTGAATCATGATTCTTTGGATGTAGGCCACTCGTCAAAGAACGAGCGCATTGGATGCGGCTCCTGTTTTACTGTGGGCTTTGACGAAACTTGTGATGGCATTAGACGCCACATGTTGTCTGCATTAAATCCCATCCCGAGACTTCTCAAACCCGTGGAAACTTCTGGCGAGTCATCAGCATCAGGAGCCATTCCATGGGGATACCTGTGTAGTCATGAAACTGGATTTCATGCCATTTACTCCAAAGGAAAGACCAACATTACACCATATCAGACATATTCACTGGAGCAGTAATAAGAAAATACACGTGGAACTTCGAATGGTACCTAACCCCCTACCACTAAATATGAAAAGCAAACATTGCCTTAAGAACGGGCCTGAAAAGAACAACATATAGTTTCCTCAAATTAATGAGACTTGACAACCAATTTCTGTTTTAAATTAGAAAAATACTGACAACGGACAATTTCATGCTTGTATTAAGTAGGGGATGCATTGTAAGTAGGGGAACATTCTCATCCTTTGCCCTCTTGCATATCTTGTCCTCCTTGTAAGAACCTAGCAAATATAAAAGGATTCTAATTGTGCCATAGTTTATGAGCTAAAATTGATTAAGCAGATGATGGGATAGTTTCATGATCAGTGAAAGTCCTCTTATGCTACGTTATTCGGACTCTACAAAAATATCGCCAGGTGAAGGGGTTAATCCTAGTTAAAGTTAATAACTATAGATCTTAGATTAATGATATGAAGGGGTGAACAGTGTGGAGATGGATTTAATGATCCAGCAATAAATACATCGAATATAATATTATGCAAAAAGGCACCAAGTATTAAATAACAATAAATGACACTAAATGTAAATAAGGAAGAAGATTAACCCAATATTGAATGAGGTGAATGATTCATTCCTCTCACAATAATGAATGACAAGAGAATATTGGATACTTTCTTGGATCTGGTCTCTTCAGAAAGTTGTTTTTTGTATTTATCTAGAGAGCTTACTTTTCGAAAGAATTCTTATCAGATAGAATATTACATGCCTTTTGCCTTATCTCTTATACTATTTATTGGGGATATACCCAAAGAGCCCTAAAAAGTACAAACAAAGAGAATATTCAATAGAATATTCCCTCTAAGGATCCCAATACAAAACTAGCCTAACATCTATGTTGCTCGTCCTCGGTCGTGATGGACCACTCAGCAGTTCGTTCTGTTGATCACTGGCCGACCTCGGCCAAACTAAACCCTTTGGTTTGTAAATCACTCATAATAATCATCTCCACGTTCCGAATTTCCTCGGTCCAATTTTAACCCATACATTTAGTCCCTCCACTTATCGAGGTTGTCTTTTGGTCGGCCTCGGTGAGCGGACTTCGTTAGTCGTAGTTGAGAAATTTGTATGGGGAGGTCGAGTAGCGGGGATCGCAACCGAGATGGTGATGTGGCATTTTGAGAACCACACTTAATTGTGACGTTGGTTCAGAATGATGTCACATCCTCACGTGTCATTATTACGCATCTTCCTCATACGTTGCATCGCTTCCCGTGCCCCTGTAGTTTCGGTATCTGTGCATTTGACGGTTGATTTTCTCGATCTGAGTGTATGTGTTTTCTATAAATATGGGTAAGGAACCCTTTGAGCAAACTTTTATATTCTCCAGCTTTTGAATCTTGCACCATTTTCTCTCTTCTTCTTCTTCATGTGTTCTTGCCCTAGTTACCTCAATTCTCGCACTTTCTGGTTCGAGTGATCTTTGCCTTTTCTGCCTCTTTCGAGTTTGTGTCTTCAATATTTACAGTCAACCGAAAATGGTTAATGCATCCCATGCTTCTGGTGAGGCCCCTGAACCAACCCCACTATCAGTGAGGATGCCCCCTAGTGAAGCCATCTGCTTCAATATTTTGCGCTTGGGGGATTTGGTCGAGCCGACACTCATCGAACTCGGGCAACAGTTTGTAGATCTCAGCCTGATATTTTTGCAATCTTTGTTCTTTGATTTGGAAAGTCCCTGCGACTTGATTGACGACGAGCTGGGAGTCACAGCATAGGATAACTCACTTATCTATGTACTTGAGAGATAACTTTAGTCCTGCAATCACGACCTCATACTCGGCCTCATTGTTAGTCATATCAGGACATCTTATGGACTAGCGAATTACTTTGCCTATTGGGACCTTGAGCATGAGTCCCAGTCCGGATCCTGACGCGTTAGAGGTGCCATCAGTATACAAAACCCATAAGTCATGTATTTTGGGGGAAGTACGGGCGGCTTCCTTTTCGACTTCAGGCATTATTTTTGCGCTGAAATCGGCGAGTACTTGCAACTTTATTGTCGTTCACGGCTAGGTTATATCATGCTCGCTCAATTCGATGGTCCATTTGGCCAATCTGCTCGACATCTCAGGTTTATGCAGAATACTCCTTAGAGGAAAGGTCGTGACGACCAAGATGGGGTGGCATTGGAAATAGGGTCTAAGCTTTCATGAAGCTACGACCAAAGCCAGGGCTAGCTTCTCGAGATGTGGATACCTCGTCTCGACGTCAACCAAGGTATTGCTAATATAATAGATGGGATATTGCGTACCTTTGTTTTCTCGGACCAAGACTGCACTTACCGCCACATTGGACACGGCCAGGTAAATGAGTAGACGTTCTCCAGGTTCCGCCTTAGCAAGCAGTGGGGTGAAGATAGGTACGCCTTTAGTTCTTTCAAGGCGTCTACGCACTCGGAATTCCATTGGAGTCTATTATCTTTCTTGAGTACGGTAAAAAATTTGTGGCACCTGTCGGAGGACCGTGAGATGAATCTCGACAGGGCGGCTATACGGTCGGTCAACTTCTATACATGCTTCTTACTGGTTAAGTTCTCCGGTATTCCTTCTATAGCTTTGATTTAGTCGGGGTTGACCTCAATGCCTCGTTGTGATACTAAGAAGCCGAGGAAATATCCCCAGGTTACGTCACAGGAGCACTTTTCGGGGTCAATTTCATACCATATCGTCTGAGTATGCTGAAAGCTTCTTTCAAGTGGTCGATGTGATCTTCTTTCCTTTTTGATTTGACCAACATGTCGTCGATGTAGACTTTCATGGTTTTGCTGAGGTGGTCTTTGAACATTTTTGTCACCAACCTCTAATATGTAACCCCTGCGTTTTTCAATCCGAAAGGCATCACTTTGTAGCAGTACGTCCCCTAGTGGGTGATGAAAGTGGTCTTTTCCTGGTCTTCCTCCTCCATGAGGATTTGGTTCTAGCCCGAATATGTGTCTAAGAAGCTTAATAGCTCATGCCCGATCGTCGCGTCAATGAGCTGGTCAATATGGGGCAGTGGAAATGAGTCTTTCGGGCACGTTTTGTTTAGATCCGTGAAGTCCACGCACATCCGCCATTTTTCGTTCTTCTTTTTTACCATGACCACATTGGCGAACCATTGGGGGTACTTCGATTCTCTAATAGAGCCATTTTCCAGCAATTTTTCAACCTCCTCATGGAACGCATTATTTATTATGGAATTGAATTTCTGCCTAACTTGCCGTACTGGGAGGTAAAATGGGCTGACGTTCAACTTGTGTGTCGCTATCTCTTTTGGGATGCCCGGCATATCTGCATGGGAAAAGGCAAACAAGTCTGCATTGTCAGCTAAACATTGGTGGAATTTACCTGGTTCTTGAAGCTTGTGGCCAATATAGACCTTTTTGCTGTGGTCGTCTTTGTCAAGTTGTATGGGGTCGAGATCCTCTACGGTTGATCCTGTGGCCTCTATGATTTTGGGGTCCCTGATGACATCTTTCCCTGCGTCACCACCCGACCCCAACCCTATTAATTGTTATGCCTCCTCGGCTTTGCCCTTCAATTGATGGGTGTATATGTAGTCTTGGGGGATGTTATAGCATTCTCGAGCAGTGAGTTTCTCTCCTCGGATACTGAATACTCCCCAAGGGGTGGGAAATTTGATGACTTGATATAAGCTGGAGGGGACGGCTTTCATGGCGTGTATCCAAGGACGACCTATGATAGCGTTGTACGCCATATCCTGGTCCATGAAGTGGAACGTGGTCTCCAAAGTGACACCGCCGGCCAAGACGGGTAGCATGATTTCTCCAGACATCCACTCAACTGCATTGTTAAAACCCATCAGTGTGATACAGCGTGGCACTATCCTATCCTCGAGCTTCATTTGTGCGAGAACTCGAACGTGGATAATGCACGCGTCGCTCCCATCATCGACCATAATACGTTTACATCAGTATCTAAGATGTGTAAAGTAATAACAATGGCGTCATAGTGAGGAAAGACCATATCGTGGGTATCCGACTCATCGAAGATGATACTCTCTTCAAGTTCGTCATACCGTTCATGAGTGATTGACCGTTTCAACTTGTGGGTGGTCGTGAATTTTATGCTATTGATTGACTCATCGTCGCCTCCTCCTATGATCATTTGGATGGTTCGAGCTGGGGAGGGTGGTTTTGGTGGACCCTAATGCTATTCGCGTCCTCGAGCAAAGTTTGCCCTTCCTCGATCGCTCAAAATTTCTTTTAGATGTCCTTAGTGAATCATGTTCATGACCTCTTGCCTTAGAGCGATGCAGTCCTCGGTTTTGTGGCCCCGTTCCTGATGGAATTCGCATAGGGCGTTTGACTTTCTGGTGTTTGGGTCGGACCTCATCTTTTGCGGCCAGTTCACTTTTGGGCCAATTGTGAGCAAGACTATTTCTGAGCGAGAAACACAGAAATTGTGAGCAGATAGTAGTGGAGGCATACCTCTTTCACTTCGGTGAGTCCTTGTTTGCGGCCTAGATGGGCCTTCTCCCTGATAGGGAGGTGGAATGACGGCGGCTCTGACATATGGTTGATGTCTTTCACAGTTAGGTCGCGGGCCTACATGGTCCCTTATGTTGTCATTTCTTCGGTCTTTCCTGGATTCCATTTGGACTCAGGTTAGCCGCTGAGTTGTCCCGTTGAGGTCGTCCTCGTCAGCTCGTACTTCGGCGCAGTAAGCGTTGTGTATCTCGTCCCAAGTGGTTGGGAGATATTTCATGAGTCGGCTTAGCAATTTGCTGGTCTCCCTTGTACCGCTCCTGTTTAACCCGTTCTGGAAAGCTGCTACTGACATTTCCTCTAATACATTTGGTAAGATCATCCTCACACGGTTGAATCAGGCGAGGAAATCTCTTAGTCCTACACCGGGTGGCTGTTTAATGGAAAATATGTCATCCACGCTCGCCTCTCTTTTCTTAGCCTTGGCATGGGCAGTTACAAACTTGTTAGCCATTTCCTCGAACGTCTCGATGGAGCGCGCAGGTAGCTATGAATACCAAGTTAGTGCTCCCCCGGTGAGGGTTTCACCAAACTTTTTTAGCAATATGGAAGGTACTTGTTCTTTGGTGAGGTCGTTGCCTTTTACTGCGGTGACATAGTGTGTCACATGATCCTCAGGGTCCGTTGTGATGTCGTATATTTTCAGATACGACGGCATTTTGAAGGTTTTGGATATGGCGTGTGGTGCAGCCTCGTCGCTGTATGGCTGCTCAACGAACCGACTAGCGTCCCTATTTTGGGGCGCCTGGTATTTTGTCTACCCTTTCTTGATGCTATTTCATTTGGTCACGGAGAATTTTTTTCTCGTTCTCCATTTCTTCCATTTTCCTCAAAATGGCTGTGAGGGTATCGTCACCTGCATTATCAACGTTGTAAGTAATACCTGTTACAGGAGGAGGGTCGTGCTGCTCGTCTGTCACTGGTGCAACACAAACTCTCGCATCTTCTTTGTTAGTCCTTTAGGAGTGTTTTTCGAGGATGCTCGTTAGCGTGTTTGTCAACCACACCTCTAGCAGCTTTTTTTCCCCTGGTGGTGCCTCTTCCGTTGTGGACGTAGAGGCCCCTTTACCATGTGAGGTTGTGATGCTGCCGTGAGGGAGGGGTGAGCCGCTCCACCTAGGGGAGCCGTTTGGTGTCGTGTCCTCAGCATCTGTTCCAACGACCTCGTTGATGGTGTTTAGGAGGTTGGTAGTAAGACTGGCTACTGCCTTCATTCTTTCCTCTCCATTACCTGCCAAGTTAAACTATGCACGCAAGGAAAGATAAGGTTTTGTATTGTTTTCTTTTAGATCTGAAAGGAACTAAGACTTTGACTAGGAAATCCCCACAAACGGCGCCAAATTGTTTGACCAAAAATGATAATCTTTGGTGAAACTAATTAATCGGTTATTAAAGGGGTTAATCCCAGTTAAAGTTAATATCTATAAATCTTAGATTAATGATATGAAGGGGATGAACAGTGTGGAGATGGATTTAATGCGCTAGCAATACATCGAATGTAATATTATGCAAAAAGGCACCAAGTATTAAATAACAATAAATGTCACTAAATGTAAATAAGGAAGAAGATTCACCCAATATTGAATAAGGTGAATGATTCCTTCCTCCGACAATGATGAATGACAAGAGTATAAGAGAATATTGGATACTTTCTCGGATCTGATAGGATTGACAATAGATAATCCAAAAAGGTCGAATCTCTTCAGAAAGTTGTTCTTTGTATTTATCTAGAGAGCTTACTTTTCGAAAGAATTCTTATTAGATAGAATATTACATGTCTTTTGCCTTATCTCTTATACTATTTATTGGGGATATTCCCAAAGAGCCCTAAAAAGTACAAACAAAGAGAATATTCAATAGAATATTCCCTCTGAGGATCCCAATACAAAACTAGCCTAACATCTATGTTGCTCGTCCTCGGTCGTGATGGACCACTCGGCGGTTCGTTCTGTTGATCACTGGCCGACCTCGGCCAAACTAAACCCTTTGGTTTGTAAATCACTCATAATAATCATCTCCACGTTCCGAATTTCCTCGGTCCAATTTTAACCCATACAAATACGACACAGGTGTGGCAAGGATTTTGGAGAGTCCGCGCAACATAGTCCTTGAGTACTCATGATAATCACTAGTATTTCCACTTTCATACTTAAGATTATTTGGACCTCAAATTATTTTACAAAAGGGAAGATGGTAACTGTGTATAAGAGATAAGAATATGTCCGCTACTTGACAGTTTTAAGTTTGAAGTAACTGGGAAACAAAGAACTATTGACAGTCACCCATGTCCTATTTAGCATCCTTTAAAATGTGAAAGATTTGAGCCAGCAACTCTATCTTTCATCAGCAGTAGAAAACAACAGAAAAATAGGAGCAGAAGACGTCCTGAGATATACAACCAAACACCAAAATTTGATGAAGCTGGCCTGAGAATATATTAAGATGAAAGTAACAAAAGTACTGACATGCCAACAGTTGAGAAATCTTCTCCGGCACCAAATAATCAAAGTGCACAACAGTACGAAAGAAAAAAACATCAAAGGAGAACAGGAACCATAGAGGTCAAAATGAATGTACCTATACTCTAGGCTCCATCTGCAGCTTTGTCGCATGCAGTGCTTCCATAAGTAAGTCCATCTGAATTAGCAACAGAATATAATGGCATCTTTGGAGCATCTCCATTTCTTTCCATCACTTCTTCTACATCTTCCTGGCTCAGGGTCGAACTTAGCTTGTTCCCAATATAAGAACAATAACTCACTGCACATGCATGTTAAATACAATGAGCTACACATTTGCCTAACAAGCTCCTCATCGACCTTTATCTAGCAAAAAAGAAAATATTTTACTACATTTAATTTGAACAGCTACGCTGCAGTCAAAACTCCACGATACTGGATTTTACTGTAATAGAGAATGACATTTTTGGAAGGCACTCCATGAGAGAGACATTGAATTTTAATACAGCTTAAAACTTTGAAATATGTGTAAAACAAAAAAATAAATAAACACGGGATAAAACTATGGAAAGGCAAAAAAAATAAAAATAAACATGCCAACCTTGGCTGTACTGTCACAGAAAAACACAAAGCCATAGCCCATTAGATGCCAATATGGGTGAATCTATTACTTATCAAAAAAAACATACATGGGTGAATCTATGTGCTTTGGCTGAACAAATAAACCATTCATATAAGTTGTTGGATTTAGTATATTGGTGAAGGCTATTATCCATTTAGCTAAATCTGAGGGTTCAAATCACAAAACCCGGGGTATTCTTCTTTTCTTTCTTTTTTTCCATTTTATATGAGACAACGCAATTTGCCCAGCATTGTTTACCATTCATGCACTTATTAACAATAAAAGAAACAAAAATAAGAAACTGATAACTATGAAGCAAAACATGAAAAGTAAATCGTTTAGTAAAAGGCGGAAGAGTGTAGTTCCTTTGTGCTCACTGTATGGCTGCGACATGAAAATTAAAATTGTGTAAAGATAAAAATTTAATTTATGAGTAATTTAGATGATGAATGAATTACCATATATATTAATCAGTACTCTTGGCGAGACGTGTTAAAAATAAATGGGGGATGTGGGTGGGGGGGGGGGGGAGGGGATGAACGGAATCTGAATGAGACAAGTTGAGGCTTAATAAACCTGGCAAGTTATGACAAGTCTGAGTACTTAAGGTAATCATGTGTAGATTTGTGCGTATTTAACTAATTAGATTAGATCTTAAATTGTAAATCACTCTACTCAAATGTAACATCTATAGGCTCTCTCTCCACTTTTGTTGTTTGCTTGTCATTTAATTCAAGACCAAAATCCATTCATTCTAATTAAAAGAACTCTTCTTTAAACAAAAAGGATGACTGCTGCTTCTAGGGTTAAACCATCACAACAACAAAAAAAATAAAAAAAAATCAAAAGATGAATGGATAATATTACTTCCAACCAATATTTTAGAATCAAATACAAGCTTGGCTATTCATGATTATAGTACCGTAACAACAAATATAGGTCTTTTTTTTTCACCCAAAACACGAAAAAGGAAAGCGGTGACACACAATGTTCCTAGATTTGCATGCTCCCATTTCACCATTAAAGCATGGTATGCCTCCCATTCATAAATGCAAACACTACATGTTCAACTACAATAAGTTAAGTAATTTGCTACCAACAAATAACATCTCTTGGTTCTTTATACATTTGTTGTTTGCTCGCCAATGATCGTTGACCCCCTTCGCAAAGTCCTAGGTCTGACACTGAACTGCACCCTCGGTTAGATTATACTAGAGACCAGATCAATTCAAAACCAAAACCCCTTCATCCGACTTAAACTGACTTTTGTGGGGAAAAAAATAGGCTGACTACTTATAGGACTAATCCATTAAAGAATACGAAATATATTTTAAAAGATGAATGGATAATATACTTCCAACCAAGATTTTAGAATCAAACACACGCTTGGCAATTCATGATTATACTGCTGTAACAACAAATAAGCAGCCTTTTTATCTCACCCAAAAGACGGAAAAGGAAAGTGATGAGAAACAATGTTAATCCTAGATCTGCATGCTCAAATTTCACCATCAAAGTATGGTATGCTTCGCATTCATAAATCCAAACACTAAAATGCTCAACTACAACAAGTTAACCTAATTAACTACCATATGTAACATCTCTTGGCTCTTTCTACTTTTGTTGCTTGCTAGCCATTAATCTTTGACCCCCATTGCGCAATGTCCTACATCCAACACGAACTGCACCTCAAATATAACTAGAGATTATACTAATTCAAAACTAAAACTCATTCACCCTACTCAAAAGAAATCTTCTTCTAACAAAAAGGATGACTGCTTCTTCCAGGCCTAATCCATTAAAGAAGGACAAAGGATAAAAAGTGCCAATGAATTATGCGAAATGGTTAAATTTTGCCTCCGTTAAAACTTGGTCTCAAAGTTGTCCTTCATTATCAAGTTGGGCCTATTTTTCCCTTATCGACCGAAGGACTTGATTTTGTGTTAATTATATATAATTAATATTTTTAGCCTATTTTGATGCAGTCACTAATTAAACTCACCTGCCTCTTATCCCTAATTACCCCACCCCACCCCCCATAAACCCCTTAAGAATCCTATTTTCTTATTTGCTATTTCACTCTCTTCATCTATCATCTCCTCTCATCCTCTTTCACTTTACTACAATAGCTTCCACATTATCCACAATTACCCTTCTATATCCATCTCACACTTCTCCCTCCACCACTAACTCCACGTACACCCCTCAATTCCTCCCCCCTCCCCCCGGAAAACCCCCTTCGTACTCCCAATCGAGTCTAGAACCAACAGGTTGCAATTTTTGCCTCAAGAGACAAAAATAGGTGAGAAAAAGTGATGAGGACAATACTATGTATACCTTAACGACAAGTTACCCCGTTAAGGTATAGCGCATGTAATGTATGAGTTATATTCATATTTTGAAATCTGTAGTATAGCGCATATATCACATGCGCAATATCTGAACCTCAAAAGTCGGTCAGGTATAGGCGCATCTAATACATGCGCTATACATATATAAAATAAACTCCCTTCTTCTTCCCCGACAGAATACTCGGTCCCCCCTCACCTCTTTATTTTCTAAACTTCCATTGGAGCCCACCTTCGCCCCCAAAAATCATGTGTCGCTATTACATTACAGAAAAAATGCAAGATTCAAGGTTAGCTCGTGGTGCAAAACTCAATTTGTGTTTGATTTGGTAGAAAAAACAGCATATATTCACCGTTCAAAAACTTCAAAAAAAAAGGTATTTCGATAAACTCTTTTCGTATAAATTGTTTATATTTTTGTGTAATTTGTTTGTAGTAATTTATGCCATGATTTGGTGCGTGTTTAGTTAATTTATTTTTTAAAAAAAAACAAATTTATGCCATTGTTTTAAATCCGAATTTATGTCATTCTGTATAACTTGTGATAATATGCGATGTTTTTTGATAATTCATTGTATTTGTCCCTTTTTTTATATAGTTATGAAATTGTGCTAGGATTTATTTTATGCATTGAATTTGTTGAATATTGTCTAATTGTTGGATATTTAATTTGTTGAATATTGTATATTTGTAGAACAATAATTATGTGCCAGTCATTAACATAGTCCTTTAGTGTAATCAATTATGGATCATATACTAATCAATTACTCCCTCAGTTCCAAATTATATGAACATGTTTGACTTGGCACGGAGTTTAAGAAAAAATAAAGTATTCTGGAATTTGTGGTCCTAAACAAGTCAGAAAGGGGTCCAGATTATTTGTGTGGTTATAAAAGCTTCTCATTAAGGGTAGAATTGGAAGTTTAAGCTAAATTATTTTTAAATTTAGAAAGGGGTCATTCTTTTTTAAACGGACCAAAAAGAAAATAGGTTCACATAAACTGGAACGTAGGGAGTAATAATCTTATAGTAAAAGTATTATCACATACTAATCAATTAGAGCACGATGAGTTAAATAAATGAAATATTTAATGTTCTTTGGCTGATAAATAAAAATATAAATAGTTGTCAGTACAACTGATACCCTGCCGGTTTTTGTCATAAAATATAACAAATTAACATATAAATCGTTACGAAAGAAATAAATGATTATTAATACTTTATATCAAAATAATTAATAAAAATATCTCGATAAGTTAAACAATTCAATATTGAGTGTTCTTGTAATGACGAAAAAAATATAAAAATCCTAAAAACTAACATATAAACCGCTATGAAATAAATAAAGGATAAATAAATACTTTATATCAAAATAATTAATAATATAAAATTTATGAATTAAATAATAATATAAAAATATTTCAAGATATCTCGAGACGTTAAACGAGTAAAGAAAACATAACTTTAATTAATATTATTAAATGCACAGACAACATTATGGATCGCCCGACTGTTAATCCTGGACTTGTTTCTCGTGAGCTACTTACACCCTAGGTGGGCCATAGGTCTTCACATATCTGGGATGAAGAGTTGCTTATTCAGAGCTTTCACCCGAGACGCATTGATGACTTCTGGGAGTTTATTAGGGATCACCCACTATATTGCACACGGTTGCGTGTCTCACTCGGACTGTTGTTTACCGAGTTGTCGAGGTCGGCCGGTTGCAGTTCGATTGGCCCTTGATCTCGACTCTGATCGAGCATTAAGAATCCAGAGATGCACGCAATTCATTTGTCTACCGTAGAGGCCACTATCATGCTACATGACGTGGAGATTTTATTTGGGTTGCCCGCTGACGGTCTTGTTGTCCACTACTCGCACGCAGTTAGGGAGTATAAGAGGCATGACTATGTAATGCTAGAGAGGATCACTAGATTCCTACTGGTTGAGGAGACTACGATTAATGGAGTTAGTCGATTACAACTATTGCCTATCAGGCAGCACCTGGAGGCGCTTCACCAGCAGATCACGGAGGAGACACCAATGTAGGCTATTGAGCGGCAACCAAGGTTGTTGATTTTTATGATATTTGGCAGCATTCTTTATCCAAACAGTTCGGGGAACCTTGTGAGCCTATGTTTCTTGCCTCATCTGGAGCACTTAGATGATTTATCCATGTACAATTAGGGTGTTGTCGCTCTAGCGTACCTGTATAGGCAGCTATGCATGGCATCGATTGTTAGCATGAGCCATAAAAGACGTTGATGGATTTATTCTGCTACTACAGGTGATGACATTATCCATTCTTTTCATGATTATAATAGATATAGTAAAAAATACTCATTTTACGTTCACAGTCAATATTAAGTTTGGGCTTGGGAGAGATTCTTGCAGATGTAGCCCCCTCCTCGACCACTAGCTCCAGATGCACCATATCCACCGCTTCTACCCCGTGCTAGGAGGTGGATAGATAGGAGAGGCCACACCCGTGACGTCGAGGCTCGACATCATCTCCCTCTTTACAGGGATATGTTGGATATATTGGATGGTGATCAGGTAAATATTCGACTTAGTACGTTTGTTAATACTTGATTTGTCTTGCGTTTACTTACTCTTCTTGTTTTTAATAAACAGTTTATATGGAGGCCATATAGCTACGAGCTCATCGCGAGTTTGCCAGACTATTGCTCACGAGGTCGAGCGGTGTGGCTATCCGAGTTCCCATTGATATGTCTCGATATAGTTGAGCATCATCTGACCGGCCGGTGTTTTGAATAGTGTGAGGCGACAAATAGCGATGAGGGGCCTGCTTCACGGAGGCGAGAGGCGAGAAGCGAAGCGCTCGCAATTTCTCTCTCTCTCTCCCTCTCTCTCTCTCTCTCTCTCTCTCTCTATATATATATATATATATATATATATATATATATAGTAATAATATATTAATAAATATATCAATTAAAACCCAGGTTTGAAGAAACTCTCTACCTCTGCTCGTGAAGGAATTGTAAAACAGAGCCAAAAAAGGAGAAGAAGAAGAAGAAGGAAGGAAGGAAGAAAGAATGAAAGAAAGAAAGAAAAAACTCTTTGTTGCTCAAGTGCTCGATCAAAAACAACAGAGCAAAAAAGAAAAAGAAGAAGAGAACAAGAAGAAAAAGGAAGAAAGAAATAAAGGAGGAAGAAGAAAGAAGAAAGAAGAAAGAAAAAAAATGGCAGAAACTCGAACAAGAAGAAAGAAAGAAAGAGATGAAGAGAAGAATACCTAAAGATATAAATAATTAAGTTATCAGTCAAAGCCCCAGTTGTTTTATGAGGTTCATAAGATACTTTAAAATAATAAAGCAACCAACTTGAGCTTTATTTGAGTTGAAAAGTTCAATCTTTTTATTCAATTTCAATCATTAGAGCATCAATCCCTTCAAGATTTCCTAATTAACAACCGACAATTATTTATTCACTAAATAGAGAGAATTAGTTAATTATAAACAAAACCCACCTCTTCAAAACACACTAAAATTAACACTAAGCTCCAAGATCAACTCACCAAGTACAAAGCTCTCATCCAAATGAAAAAAAGCACCAAACGTTATGCAAGAAAATCTCATTCTTGAAATCGTATTTTTTTAATTAAAAAAGGCAGCTCGGTGCACTAAGCTTCCGCTATGCACGGGGTTCAGGGAAAAGCCGGACCATAAGAATCTATTATAGGCTACCTTACCAATATTTCTACAAGAGTTTGCTTAGACGGGTCAAACATGTGACCTCCTGATTAAGTGATAGCACTTCACCGACGTAACTCCGATTCAAAGCAAAGCATGTACACGCAAAATACATAAAAGATTGTTTACCCTTAAAATCAGATAACAATTGAATTTATACTCGATTTTAAGAATACGTGATATAACTTGATAAAAATTAAGAAAACGGATTAATATTGAAATTGATAATAAGAGAATAAATGCAAACCACACAAATTGAACAGCCTTGGCCTTCGAGTTCGATCACCCTCGAACTAAGAAATGCCTTAACTGATGTAAGAATAGGATAACAAGATGATAAGAGCTAGAAATAATAGTGTATTGCTTTGTGCTGCGTATTACAATGTGTGTTACATATGATCAACCCCCCCCCCCTTCTTTATATAGTAGTTGTGTCCTACTCTTGATACAATTCTATACAAGGTAAAAAAATCTCATGATTTGCAAATTAATTGGCCTCTCCTTGATACGTGTCGAGATTTCCACCGTGATTTCCAACCGATCGTGGATATTTTAGCCTTCTATTATACGGCTCGACAAATTTCCCCCGATCTTGTTTGGTCTCGATTTTGTTCGGTCCCGGGGACATGAGCTCAATGATGTAACTTCGTATTTCGGTTCGATATAACCCAAGATCGAGCTTTAACTTGTCACGTTTCAGTATCTATTGGTCACACAATAGGTGGACCCAGTTTCGATCATATACAGATAGTCCCCTCATTTTTCGGAGAGAAGACGACGAGAAACGATATGGACTTCTGAACCCCGCTTCGATAGACCATGATGTAAGCGACAAACGGTTACTGAAACGTCATGTTAGTCTAGTTACCAAGGCATTAAATGCGTGTCAGTTGTTGGTCGGCCACTACGGGTTTTGAACCGTCATTAGCAGACTATAAATATCCCAACTTTCATTCATTCAAACTTTATGTTCAAAGCTTCTTCTATTCTTGTTCTTCAAAAATCCCTTCACTCTCCAACTTTTGTACCCAAATTTCTTGAACCTTCTGCAAACCGCTAAGCGTACCTTCTTAATTTCTTCTTCCTTATCTTTTCTATAAAATGGAGAAACTTCTAAGACTGTCCCACAAAAGGAGGCCACCTCTTCATCACAGTCTGTCGACGACGGGACTGCGACGAAACCATACTCTGAAGAGTTCATTCCTGGATGGTGCTCGACCACTGCTGATTTCAAGGTCGAAAAAACTTCCTCGGTACCGGGTCGACATGAACAGGTCTCGAGATACATATGTTCGATCATCAATGATCTTCTCTCCTAGGTCAAAATGGATTGCAACTGGGCCGATAAGCACGTGGTGGTGCCTTTGCCTGAGGAAACAATTGCTACCCACATGGAGGGTTTATTAAGTGTTTACACTTACCCTTTCACGTTAGGTCCCTTAGACCCGGTCATTATCGCCTTCTGCAAGAGGTACGAGATGACCCTCGGTTAAATTCACCCCTCCTTTTGGAGGATAGTGATTCTTCTCCATTTCTTTGTAAACAAAATCGAGGGGTGTCCCTTCACCCTCGATCATCTTATGTGCATGTACAGTCCCCGACTCTATCGAGGGGGATTAATCAAACTTGCTAGCCGGGCCAGCAGAGCCCCGTTCTTGAGTATAAATGAGGATCAGGACCGAGGCTGGATGGGCTGATTCATTCGAATGAGGACCTCGGATTTAATCCCTGTCGAGGACATGCCATTTCCCGAGAAATGGAACATGAAGCGTAAGTTAACTTCACCTTAAAGATTTTATTTATTGTTTCTTCCCTTCCCTCCCTCTTCATCGGTGTTTTTGTGGTGCAGCTGTGGCTCGGATGCTGGAAGTGGTTCCTCGACTCAAGGAATGGGTCGAGGACCTTGTGTCACAGAGATCATATTCCGAGCGCGCATGGCGTGAACTATTGAAGGGTCGGTTCTAGTTTCTTTTGTAGGTCTCCCCAAAGATGTTGCTATGATGCCTCCATATGGTGATGAGGATGTGCCTCTCGAATCCCCTGCTCTGAGTCAGGGTGATGAATAGAAAAGGAAAAGGGCTCCGAGTTCCCCGAACTCGGAAAAGAAAAAACCAAAGAGGAGGTCGCGCAAACCCAAGGGAAGCACTGATGCTCTACCATCGGACTCAGTCCACCGGCTAAGGGATGAGTCCAAAGAATAAGAAGAAGATAAATCCAAGTTGGTGGCCTACGTGCGGACAGATGTCGTGATACAAGGGTCCTCTGAACCGGCAGGTGCTAAAATTGAACCGTTTTGACATGAGAAGGTCGATGAGGGAGCTTTAGCCGAAGCTCCCGAACTAGAAACGGGTGAGCCCACTCAGTCCCAATCTAGGGGGTCGAGAGGGAAACCTGTTTGATACTCCTCGAGTAGAGGAAAGTACCCCAAAAGATGCGTTTGGGGCGATTGACCTTACCGGGTCTCCTCTGTTCTCCGACTCGATGATCAATGCGGCCGGTATGCTGGAAGGTCGTTCTCACGAGGGGTTTCAAAGGGAGGCAAACATTCATAACTTCTTAGATGGCTTAGAATCTACCGCCTCGGAGGACGTTACTGGGTTCAGAGACTTATCGGTGCCAAAGAAGGTACCATCGCCGGGAGCCAGTGGGTCTTCCTCGAGCCCAAAGTTAGTGGACCGGTTCCCGGCCCCAAGTGTTGATCCTGACCTAAAATGGTCAATAACTTTCTCTATCTCAGAGGATGCCAGAGTTTTCTCTTCCTCCGTAGAGGTTGCTAGCTATCTTCGGTGTTTGATGACCAAAGAGAACCAAGCAGAAATGGACAAGGTGGAAATGCCCTGCTTATTCAATAAAGCTAAACAAGCATTGGATCGGGTAACTTCGAGTGTCTTTTTTATTATATGTTTTAAACTTAAAGTTGTAAATAATCATAACACCTTCCTTTATGCTTGTAGGCTTCGGTAATGCACCATGAGACTTTCCTCCGATATCGGGAGGAGTTAACCCATCATGAGGCCGAGGTTCGGGAGCTTACTAAGAAGAGGGTCACCTACAAGCTTCTTAGTGAGAAACTTCAGGCCAAGTTAGAAGCGGCTCAGAGGGAGCGTGCAGAGATGGCTGAGCAGGTAAATTGAGTACTTCATGATAGTGATGGCGAATTGGACATAGTGGCTAACGATCTGATCATGCAGGTCCGACAGAGGCTTGAACAGATCGGGCAGCTCCAGGCACATGTAGATACGATACAAGCTGAGGCTGAGGAGTTCAAGAAAAATATTGACGTCTTATCCTTGAAAAAGGAAGCTGTCCAAGCACAACTGGAGTCGACCGAGGCCCATCTCCTTGCTGCAAAAGAGAAAACCTTGGTGCAGGCCAAGAAAATTGAGGAACTCCAATCTCAGTTGAACTCGGCTATTTCTGGTAAAGAGAATCTGGCCAAGGAACTCGAGGCGGCCAAATCAGAGGTGGTTGTGGCCAAGACCGAGTTTGATGCTAAAGTGTCCCAGTACAAGGTTGACGTCGAGGCGATTCAGGCGCAGGCTAAAAGTATAGTGGAGCATGCAAGGTGGCAAGATTGAAGGGAAGCGCTCGAGGGAGCCCATGCTCAAAACTTCGATATACTGGCTGAAATCTAGAATGCCAAAGTATGTGAAGCCAGGGACCGGAAGCTGGCTTTTTCCGAGGAAGATTCCTAGAGCTTAAGCGAGTCTGAAGGTGGGGAAGATCCTGAGGATGAAGATGTTGTCTCCGATGAGGACCATGACACTTAGGCCTTTATATGTTTTTATTTTTTTCTTTTTTGCATCTTTTTGAGGTTGTCTCGGCCATTATAGATTTTTGTATTAGGCCATTCCGGCCTTTGTAAAAAAAAAAAATATATATATATATATATATATATAAGGCTTTCTTTCCCTTTCAGCTTTTAAATTTTTTCTTTGCTTTATTACTTGTATTCACAAAGGCCGGAATTCCTTAGCATAAAATGACTTAGGTTATGTTCGAAAGTTCAAACAAACCTCGCCTTTACATTACTCTGTTTTGAGGCGTCTTGGGGGTTCGGTGTTACCGAAAACTTTCTCCCAAAGTAAGCAATTCAGATTATAGTTTGTCGAGGGTAGCCTTTAGAACTAGTTATGAAAAAATTTCTTTTTTGAAGGCCTATCTTTGGTTACGATTCTCGGACGTCTCTGAGCCATGTTAATATGGTTGTAGTCTTTTTGTTCGGGCGTCGCCCACTGGGCTTGCTTTTCCAAGTTATCCAGGCTTGCCTAAGATAACAGTCCTCGAGTGGGTATAGCCGTGGCCTCTAAAGTTTGGGAGTTGCAAATAGGTCTTATGCCCTCGATGTTTAATAGCTCGATCTATTCGAGTTTGTTTTTTGAATGGTAGTCCCCGAGTGAGGGAGTGATCATCCAAACTCCGGTTATAAGCGTCCCTTGAGCTCGTTACCTTTAGGATATCGGAAGTACAAAATTCTTTAAGGGATGTAAAGAGAAAAATTTTAAAACATAAGATGATTGCAAGGAAATTACTTCTCTTTATTTTTGTGCAAAATAGTTATACATGCGTAAATATTTTATTCCAGGGCTCGAGTAATCTATGTGGGCATGGTTCGTTTGACCATTTGGCCCTTACAACAAATCCTACCTATCAAGACCCTTCCATTACTAAGTAATTTCCTCGCTAAAGTCGATATCTGAGGGTAATGCCCCCTAGTGTTCGAGGTTGATTGTAGAGGAACCTTGGATACTATAAACGCGATCTTCGATACCAATTCGTGATCGGCCTTTAATTCTAAGTTAGCACGATCCATTGTTGCCTCGTTAAAAATCTTTCCAGAAAACCCATTTGGGACAAAATCGGTCTAAGAAAAAAAGAGTGCAACGCATGCTTTCAGACCTAAAATTCCGTGCTGCTTCTTGTCGATTACCTTCTAATGTTAGTCCAAAATAAAAGAAGATGAATGGGTTCGTACCTTAGCATTAATATCATTTTAGGTGAGTTACATTCCAATTACTCGGTAGTTGTTCTTTGTTCATCATTCCGAGCTTATAGGATCCTTTCCTGGTGACCTAGAAAAAATGGTACGGTCTTTCCCAGTTCGAACCCAACTTTCCTTCGTTCGAATTCCGGGTATTTAGTATGACCTTCCTTAGTACTATGTCCCCGACATTGAAGTATCGAAAGTTGTCCCTTCGATTATAATACCTCTCGATCCGTTGCTTTTGGGCGGCCAATCGGACAAGGGTGGCTTCGCACCTTTCATTCAATAATTCCTGGCTCGTATTCATGGCCTCGTCATTTGATTCCTTTGTTGCATATCGGAATCTGATACTTGGCTCCCCGACTTCGACCTGTATTAGAGCTTCAGTGCCACAAACCAATGAGAATGGGGTAGCCCCGGTACTGGACTTCGAGGTTGTGCGATATGCCTAAAGAACTTCAGGCAGAATCTCCTTCCATTTTCCCTTAGTGTCGGTCAACCTTTTCTTAAGGTTTTGGATTATGGTTTTGTTGGTTGATTAGGCTTGTCTGTTCCCACTAGGGTGATAAGGTGTCGATAAGATTCTTTTGATCTTATGATCCTCGAGAAACTTGGTCTCTTTACTGCCGATAAATTATTTCCCGATGTCACAAACAATTTCGGATGGCATCCCGAACCAAAATATGATGTGGTCCCAAATAAAGTCGATGACTTCCTTCTCCCTGACCTTCTCGTATGCCTGGGCTTCCACCCACTTAGAAAAATAGTCAGTCATAAATAAGATAAATTGAGCCTTACATGGTGCCCATGGAATAGAGCCAACAATGTCCATTTCCCACTTCATGAATGGCCATGGTGACAAGACCGAATGCAGCAGTTCCGGGGGGTTGGTGAATCATCGAAGCATGTCTTTGCATTTCTCATATTTTTGTACGAACTTCTTCGCATCTTTTTCCATATCGATCCAGTAATAGTCGGCTCTGATTACCTTTCAAACCAATGATTCAGCGCCTGAATGGTTTCCACAGGTGCCCTCGTGGACTTCCCTCATAACGTACTCGATATCTCCCGGTCACAAACATATTGCTAGCGGGCCATCGAACATTATTCTAAACAAGGTTCCGTCCTTGGACAAGCTGAATCGGGCTGCCTTTGTGCGCAGGGACCTCGATTCTTTTGGATATGAGGGTAATTTCCCGGTCTTCAAATACTCTACGTATTTATTTTTCCAATCCCAAGTTAGGCTTGTGGAGTTTATTTCGGCGTGACCTTCTTCTACTACCGATCTCATAAGTTGTATGACTGCCCCCGAGTTGAGCCCATCGTCCTCGACCGAAGAGCCTAAGTTTGCAAGTGCATCGGCCTCACTATTTTGATCTCGAGGTACGTGCTACAAAGTCCACTCTTTGAATTGATGTAATGTTACCTGCAGCTTATCCAGGTACATTTGCATCCGCTCTTCTCTGACTTTGAACGTTCCGTTAACTTGATTTACCACAAGGAGGGAGTCGCACTTAGCTTCGATCACCTCCGCCCCTAAGATTTTGGCGAGTTCGAGACCTACAATCATGGCCTCATATTCGGCCTCGTTGTTAGTCAATTTTACAGTTCTAATGGATTTTCTAACTATATTGCCTGTGGGTGGCTTCAGTACGATACCGAGTTCGGACCCATTTACATTCGATGCACTGTTCGTAAAGAGGGTCCAGATTCCCGAAGACGTCCCTGAGTTTACCAACAACTCTCTTTCGACCTCGGGTATTAGGTCCGGCGAAAAGTCAGCCACGAAATCTACCAAAATTTGAGACTTAATGGTTGTCTGGGGTTGATATTCAATATTGTACCCACTGATTTCTACGGCCCATTTGTCCAATCATCCCAAGAGTTCGGGTTTATGCATTATATTTCGCAATGGGTAAGTTGTCACAACACATATAGGATGGCACTGAAAGTATGGTTTTAGTTTCCTAGAGATGCTTAGCAAAGCGAGCGCCAGTTTTTCTAGGTGAGGATATCTAGTTTCGGCCTCACCTAAGGTCTGGCTAACATAATAAATCAAAAATTTCGTACCTTGTTCTTCCCAAACTAGGACTCCACTTACCGTTATCTCTGATACTGCCAAATACAAGAATAGTTGTTCGTCCGCCCTCGGTGTGTGAAGTAGTGGCGGGCTCGATAAATATCGCTTAAGTTCTTCCAAGGCCCATTGGCATTTCGGGGTCCATGTGAAGTTGTTTTTCTTCTTCAGCAACGAGAAAAATCAATGACTCTTATCGGAGGACCTTGAGACGAAATGTCCCAGGGCGGCTATGTGCTTGGTTAGCCTTTGCACGGCCTTCACGTTGTCCACTACCGTGATATCCTCGATAGCTTTGATCTTGTTGGGGTTAATCTCGATTCCTCGATTGGATACCATGAACCCGAGAAATTTACCTGATCCGACTCCGAACGTGCTTTTTCCGGATTCAGCTTGATGTTGTACTTCTTCAATATATTGAAGGTTTCCCACAAATGCTTTAAACTGCTCGCATGGACTTAACTAACATATCGTCAATATAAACTTCCATAGATTTCTCTATTTGTTCTTCGAACATCGGTTTACAAGGCGTTGGGAAGTGGCACCAACATTTTTTAATCCAAATAGCATTACGTTATAACAGTATGTGCCATACTTAGTGATGGAGGAGGTCTTTTCTTGATCATCCGGGTTCATTCATATTTGGTTGTACCCGGAGTAGGCATCGAGAAAACTGAGGATCTCATGGTTGGTCGTGGCATCGATTATGTGATCGATGTTAGGCAAAGGGAAAGAGTCATTGGGGCATGCCTTATTTAAATCCTTGTAATCCACACACATTCTCAGTTTGTTCCCCTTTTTAGGGACTACTACGTTTGCTAGCCATTCCGGGTATTTGACTTCCCAGATGGACCCTATTTTAAGGAGTTTAATTACATCGTCATTGATGAAAGCATGCTTGATCTAGGAATATGGTCTCCTTTTCTGCTTGATCAGATGGAATTTTGGGTCTAGGCTCAGTTTGTGTGTTGTGATCTCTGGTGGGATCCTTGTCATGTCGATATGGGACCAAGCAAAATAATCCATGTTAGCTATAAGAAATTGAATGAGTTTTTTTCTGAGCTCGGGAATTAACCCCGTGCCTAGGTATACCTTTCGATCGGGTAGATTTTCGATCAGTATGACTTGCTCCATCTCTTCGACCGTTGATTTGGTAGCGTCGGAATCATCGAGGACTATAAAGGATCGAGGAACCCAGTAATCATCGTTTTTGTCAGTCCCCTACTTGTCCGGTTGGGTCGAGGCCGACATCGGTGATTGCTATTTGTCTTCCTGTTTTGCTTTCGAATCTGGCTCCTTTGTCGATGAGAGTGTTGATATTGGAATTACTTCATCGACAACAAACATTACCTTCACGACGGTTTGCTTCCCGTAGATCGTTTTAATCCCCTATAGTGTTGGGAATTTTAACACCTGGTGAAGGGTCGAGGGCACAACCCTCATGTTATGGATCCACGGTCTCCCGAAAAGGGTGTTATACCTCATGTACCCTTCAATCACATAAAACTTGGTCTCCTGGATGGTTCCGGCTGCGTTTACCGGTAACGTTATTTCTCCCTTAGTAGTTTCACAATCCATGTTAAATTTGTACTCGGGCTGCAGGCACGATGTAGTCCTGTAGGCCGAGTTGTTCTACGACCCTCAATCGAATGATGTTGGCCGAGCTACCTTGATCAATTAACACACGTTTAACTCGAGTTTTATTCATGAGTATGGATATTACCAGTGCATCATTATGTGGTTGCATGATTCCTTCTACATCCTAGTCGTTGAAAGATAAAGTTCCTTCTCGTATGTAATCTATAGTCCCTTTCTCCCTCGTGATTGATACTTTGGTGCATTTTAACATCGGACCTTGAGGAACATCGACCCCTCCGATGATCATATGAATGACGTGTTGAGGTTCTTCTTGCTCGTTTTGTTTATTGGAATCCCTATTTCTGAAATAATTCTTGTCTCAGTCGCTCAGAAACTCCCGAAGATGCCCGTTGTTGAATAACCGGGCTACTTCTTCTCTCAATTGTTGACACTCTTCCGTTCTGTGGCCATGAGTGCCATGATATTTACACATTTGGTTGGTATCTCTTTGGTATGGATCGATTTGTAAAGGTAGATGCAATTTAGTATCTTTTAGGCATCCGATAGCCGATATAATGGCGGTTGCATCAACATTAAAGTTATATTATGTAAGCGTGGTGCTTCTTTAGGTCTGATAGGCTTGTCGAGGTCATTCTTGCTCATGAGCCCTCGAGAGCTCTGGCCTCGATCACTTTTCCTTTCATTTTGTACATGTTTTAGCCCAAATCCGTTACTCCTACAATCTCCATTATATGGCTGGTATCGATATCTATTCAACCTTGATTCTCGGTCAATATCGCTCTTGATTCTATCGAAGGGTCTGATAGGATAAACGGACTCGGAAAAAGCCCCAAGTTGATCGTCTTCGACCCTGATCTTCGATTGATACCGATTATGCACATCGACCCAAGTAACAGCCAGATACTCTATCAAATTCTGCTTCAACTGTTGTGAAGCCACCAAGCTTCGAACATTGAGTCCTTGGGTGAAAGATTGAACAACCCAATCATCAGCGAGCGGTGGCAGGTCCATCTGCTCCATTTGGAATCGAGACACGAATTCTCTGTGCATTTTGTTGTCCTTCTGCCTTACCTTGAAAGGGTCCGACTTCCTGGTTTCAACCTTGATGGCCCTGGCATGTGCCTTTACGAAAGAATCTGCAAGCATAGAAAATGAGTCAATAGAATTAGGTGATAAATTGTGGTACCATATCATAAATTCCTTTGACAGGATCTCCCCGAATTTCTTTAGCAAGACAGATTTGATCTTGTCATCCTCTAGATCATTCCCTTTGATAGCATATGTGTAAGAGGTGACATACTTATTCGGATCGGTCGTTCCATTATATTTAGGAATCTCGGGCATGCAGAACTTCTTGAGGATCGGCTTGGGAGCCGCGCTCGGGGGGAAAGGTTTTTGTATGAACTTTTTGGAATCCAGACCCTTTAATATTAGCGGTGCCTCCGAGATTTGATCGATCCTGGAGTTGTAAGTTTCCACCTTCTTGTCGTTTGCCACTATCTTCTTTTCCCCTGACTCAATTCATTTTGTCAGTTCTTCGAGCATCTTCATGATTGTAGGATCGGTCCCTAATTCTTTCTTGTTTGATTTCCTTGAAGCCGATTCGACCCTGTGGACAACTTCCTGGGATGGCTAGGGCTCGATCTTGCTCGGTGGGTGATTATGGTTTTGGAGTTGGGCTATCACTGCCTGTTGAGCCTGCAACATTTCAAAAATCACCCGCAGGTTGATCCCGCCCTCTTCGTCGTCATGTGTGCTTTGAGCAGCTGATCTAACATCCCTATGGACGTTGCCCTCGGGATTGACGGCCAAATTTGTGTTGATGGCTACATGTGAGATGACGTCAATTGGATCTACGGCCGGAACTCCATCGAGATTGACTAGGGGTACATCGTTCCCTGGTGCTATGTTATCATTCTCGCCGTGGTGACCGAAATCATTGTCAACGTGAAGGGTGCCTACTGAGAGTTCGACATTTTAGTCCCGGAATCAAAGATACTTCAAAGAACAAGTGTAAAATAGTGTGTGTTATGAAAGTTTGTATCAAGTAACCACTATTATCCTTAGCCTCACGGTGGGCGCCAAACTGTTTACCCTTAAAATTGAATAACAATTGAATTTATACGTGGTTTTAATGATACGCAATATAACTTGATACAAATTAAGTAAACAGATTAATATTGAAATTGATGATAAGAGAATAAATGCAAACCACACAAATTGAACAGCCTTGATCTTGGAGCTCGATCACCCTCGAACCAAGAAATGCCTTAACTGATGTAAGAACATGATAACAAGATGATAAGAGCTAGAAATAATTATATATTGCTTAGTGTTGCGTATTATAATGCGTGTTACAAATAATCAGACCCCCCTTTATATAGTAGAGATGTCCTACTCTTGATACAATTCTATACACGGTAAGCAATCTCATGATTTGCTAATTAATCGGCCTCTCCTTGATACTAGGGCTGCTTATCGGGCGGATTGGGCGGTTAATTACTCTTAACGGTTTGGCTTAACAGTTATCGGCTTTTAAATATATTAATCCGCTAGCCATCCGATAAGATATCGGGCGGATTGGTAACGGTTTAGCTCTTATTGGGCGGTTTATCGGCCTAATTCAATCTATATCGCGTTCATTAATTGTTTGTTGACCGCCTAGCATACAAATTCAAAATAGAAAATTACACATTGAGTCCAGACATACATATTTGTTAACGCCTACATAAGAATGATGTAGTATGTCATGTGTTGTAGAGTGAAAAAAGTTGTGGCACAACACTATTGTTCTTCTATTAAACATAGACAGCATGCATTAGTTTTAAAAAAACAAAAGCAGAGGTGAACCATAGACAGCAGCTTAAACAATCCTGTTGTAGGGTGGGAGAATAAGCTAAGCTAAGCCAAGCCTAGGATCTTCTGATGCATAGTACGTAAGGGTTCTGATTATTTAGGAATTAGGCGTTAGAACTTAGAGGTGGAGTACTAGAAGAAGTGGAAGGTTTTTTGATATTTAAGAGTTTTTGATATTTAATATATATATGGGTAAAACAAATTATATATATATATATATATCCTTAACGGGTTAACGGATTATCCGTTAAGAAAATTGAATAATCCGCCCCCAAACCGATAAGCCGTTAATTAAAAAAATTCAATTTGTTCCCCGTCCGTTAAACCGTTAACCCGATATCAATAAGCCATTAAGCTTCGATTTCGGTTCGATTTTTGGTTTCGGTTCGGTTTTGAACACCCCTACTTGATACGTGTCGATATTTCCGCCGTGATTTCCAACCGATCGTGGATATTTCGTTCTTATGTTATTCGGCTCGGCAAATTTCCCTCGATCTTGTTTGGTCTCGATTTTGTTCCGTCGAGGGGTCACGAGCTCAACGCTATAACTTTGCACCTCGGTTCGATATAACCCGAGATCGAGCTTTAACCTGTCACATTTCAGTCTCGATTGATCACACAATAGGCGAACCCGGTTTCGACTGTATACAAAGACTTTTGTGAACTAAGTTAGGTATATAGAATAAATATTTATCAATTTCAAAAGCTTATAATTTTATTCTATAAGTCAAGCTAAATTTTTAATATAAAGTATGTGATTTTTTTAAAGTTATGTATTGAGATGGGTACACATACAAAGCTTAAGTTAGCTATACAGAATTAGCATTTATCAGTTTCAAGAGATTACACTTTTATTTATGTTTCGATTACACTACCAGAAGTTGGCTTTAATTCGATTGACATTTCTAACTATAAAAATTCAGGGCGAATTCCAAATACCTTTTTGACTGAAACAGTCGAACAACAAATAATTTTTTTTACATAAATTTATTAACGGACTACTTTTCCGACTATTATAGTCGGAATATTTCACGTAAAAATCTGTGCTTCTAATATTCAGACTACTGTAGTCAGAATATCAGCCGTAAAAAGTCAAAAATATTTCAAAAAAGCCGACTATCGTAGTTGAGAATTTGAAAAAAAAAATATTTTCCAAATATTTAGGAGAGCTATTGTATATGATACTTATATTTTTCTCCTGTCTCTTTTTTTGTGCAGGACAGTTGAACAGAGTCCTCTAAAGAAAAACATTGTAATTATTTGCTTTTGTTCTTATCTAATGTCTTTTAATTCAACGTACCAATATACTGTTGAAGTTATTTTATTGGCTTTTATTGTGATGATACATTTTTACTTACTCTATCATTTGTGGAACAGAGTATACACAATTGTAATATGGTAAGTTCAATGTTTTATCTTAATAGTAGGTAACTGAAACTCTTTGATGCTTTATGAGATTATTGAATGTGTGCAATCCATTCATCGCCAAGCTAAAGTAAATTACTTAGGCGGAATTTGTTTTACAGTTCAGAAAAACTGATTTTGCAAGCTTCGAGTTCGAGTTTTCCGAAAAAAATTAGTTGGTTAACGTTTGCTTTCTATTTCCTAATTTTGGTAACATAATAGGAAGTTCCTAAAACTGATCAGAACAAAAAGAGAAGTTCATCAGTTTAAATAAAAGTTATCTTTACCAAAATATATGTATAAAGCAATGATAAAAGGAAGAATGAAGGTGCTTTTTGTGTTAGGAGATTCATACATCTACATATATACATAATTCAAGGGTATATATACACGTAAGTGTGTGTTTGGTTTTGTTCCAATAGATTTCGAAAGTTTGTAAGATTAGGTGCTATCTGTTCTCTCAAAAATAGGCAAATTTTAGCAGTTACTATGCCTTTCATTAAGAGCTTAGAAGGATCTGGCTGCCTTCTAGAAATTAAAACACTGATGGCCTTTTCTTTCTTAATTTTACTGATAAATATTAGTATTGTGCAATGATGAGTTTTGAGGTTCAATTGTACCTTAGTTTCCATTCATTATTTAGGAAGCATCGTGTTGTATTCATGTTCTTGTGTTGAAATGAACCTAGCTTCCCTCAGATACTGTGAATTCATTTATGTTATTTTTCAAATTTGGTTGACATAGCATGGTCTCTTTGGGTTGAATATAATGTGAGAGATTTAATATATCTGTGGAGAAATCCTCAGCATTGCATAAGTACTGTTACGCGGCGCCTTCCTGAAGTTCCTTGGAAGAGCGACGTAAGGCTAAGCAACCGATGTCAGTACGGTTGTTGTCCGCCAACTGAGGTCCCCTCCGTACGCTAGACTAGATTGTCAGTGCCGTACGGGAAAACCAATGTCATGAGCAATTGAAAGAGAGCAGAAAAGAGAATTGAGAATGAAAGAAAGCTTGATTGCATTGAATGAAAGCTATTACAGAAAAACAAGACGGTGTCGGGGGGGAGAGACACCAGTACAGACAATTGTTTGCTTGCTTGAAAGTTTTGATTGCTTGGTCCCCCTTAATAATGCTTAAAAAAAATAAACCAAAGTTACATGACTAGACCTATGAAAGCTGTAAAATCACACTTAAAGAAAATGCAGCAAAACTACTCTATATTTACATTGAAAAGGACTTAGTCTTCTACAAAGCAGCAGCAAGTCCGTTGGCAGCAACTTTGTCTTTAGCATCAGGGTCTGCGTGTGCGGCATTGTCTGCGCGCGCGGCGTTGTTGGCTTTTGCCTGTGGCTGGGCGCTGGCGATGGCTATCGGTGGGGCGACAGAGGCACCTGCGCGCTTGTCACTTGGATCTGCCGAGACCACGGGGCCGACCGTGGCGACGGGCGTTGGGAGGCTGGCCAGGACGCCACGGGGCGCGTCCAAGGGATCATGGGGCATGGCTGGAAAGCCGCCCATGACATTCTCCCCCACCTGAGTTGGCGACGTCCTCGGCGCCTTCCTTGCAAGGTAATCATCAATCAGGCTCTTGTAGGCTTTGAGGTTTGTTCCCCTCTCCCAAGTATTCTCCTCTGCATCACATCCCTGCCATTTCACCAAGAACTCCTGGTGATCTTTTCTTGAGGCGTGAATCACTCGATCATCAAGAATAGCTTCAGCACGCCTTTTCCCGGTTGAATTGGGGCCTCGAATACTTGGTATTGTGAGTTGGCTTCGTGAAGGATCCTCCATATCTTCCCGAAAAGGTTTCAGGAGACTGACATGGAAAACAGGATGGATTTTCCACCAAGCTGGGGTATCCACCCGGTATGCAACTTTCCCAATGCGCCTTTCAATGGACAAGGGTCCAATATATTTTTGCAATAGGCGAGGGTCATGGACCCCTGCAAACAAGTACCGCTTTGGGATTTTGACCATCACTTTGTCTCCCACCTGGTATTCCACAAAGCGGCGATTCTGATCAGCATGCCTCTTCATCCGCTTTTGGGCTTTGACAAGATAGCTCCGCACTATCTCCAAATTTTGCTTCCATTCTTTTGAGAAGCTGGCAGCCCGAGGAGATTTTGACATGTTTGGTGCGTTCACTGTGTGTGGGAGTAGCGGTTGCTGTCCGGTAACAATTTCAAAAGCGCTTTTGTTGGTACTTGAGCTCTTTTGTGAATTGAAACACAGTTGAGCAGCATCCAGAAGCTTCACCCAATTCTTCTGCGATCCGGTCACAAAGTGCCGGAGATATTCCTCTAGCATGCCATTGAATCGCTCCGTCTGGCCATCAGATTGCGGATGAAAACTTGAGCTATGACTCAATTTTGACCCGAGGCACTTAAAGAGTTGGGTCCAAAAATTGCTAGTGAAGCGTGAGTCGCGATCACTAACAATGTCTTTAGGTAAGCCCCAATATTTGACGACATGAGAGAAGAATAGTCGAGCTGTATCTTCTGCTGATATATATTGTGGGGCTGCTATAAAGGTAGCATACTTGGAAAACCGATCCACCACAACCAAGATAGTTGTGAGATCTCCGACCTTGGGCAATCCGGTGATGAAGTCCAGGGAAACGCTTTCCCAAGGTCTTTTTGGTACAGCTAGTGGTTCCAAGAGCCCTGCCTGCGTCAAGCGGTCTGACTTATCTTTCTGGCATACTAGACAAGTCTTCACATACTGAGCGACGTCATCGACCATTTGAGGCCAATAATATGCACGGCGAAGTAATGCCATGGTGCGTTCCTCGCCGGGATGACCGGCCCACAAAGTATCATGGCATTGTGCAAGAAGAGTCCGTCGCAGATCTCCTCCTTTAGGAACATAAAGTCGGTTCCCTTTCACCTTCAGGAACCCATCTTCGGTGTAGAACTGGCGAGTCTTGCCCTGTCCTACCAAATCAACCAAATATTGTGCTGCAGGATCCTTGATGAGTAGATCCTGTATCTGGTCTTTTATGGTGGTGGTTACTTCGCTCTCCTTTAGGGCAGCGAGTACACACATCGATGCTAGATCAGCTCTCCGACTGAGTGCATCAGCAACATGATTGGTCTTTCCACTTCGGTACTCCAGGTTGAAGTGAAATTCGCTAGGAGTTCCTGCCACCTAGTCTGTCGTCCATTCAGCTTTGGCTGGGTCATGAAATGGCTAACGGCTGTATTGTCTGTCTTGACCACGAACGGGGCTCCCAGTAGATAATGCCTCCAAAGGCGTAAGCAATGAACGACATCCAATAATTCTTTCTCATGGGCGGCATAGCGCCGCTCTGCATCCTTCAGTTTCCGGCTCTCGTACGCTACGGGATGCCCTTCTTGTAGCAATACTCCACCAAGTGCATAGTCGGAGGCATCCGTTTGCACTTCGAATGGCTTGGCCAAGTCAGGGAGGGCCAAGACTGGGCTACTAGACATAGCCATCTTCAATGCGTCGAAGGCCTCTGCCCGCTTGGGGCCCCAATCCCACGGGGTGGCCTTCTTGAGAAGTTCTGTCAGCGGCACTGCAATGAGGGAGTAACTTTTCACAAACCGCCGATAGAAGTTGCATAGGCCAAGGAACGACCTCAAGGCATGTATATCCTTAGGAGGCGGCCATTCTGTAATGGCCTGAATCTTCTGCTGGTCCATCTTGATCCTCCCTTCCTCGATGACATGTCCGAGGAAGTCAATTTGTTTCTGAGCAAAGGAGCACTTGGATAGCTTCGCATATAGTTCGTGCTCCCGCAATCGGGCTAGGACCTTCCGCAAATGCTCCAGGTGTTCTTCTAGTGTCTGGCTATATACCACAATGTCATCCAAATAAACCACGACGAATTCGTCAATGTATTCTCGGAAGACTTGGTTCATCAAGGTGCAAAATGTGGCTGGCGCGTTAGTCAGGCCAAAGGGCATAACCAGGAAGTCGTACGACCCATATCTTGTCACACAGGTCGTCTTGTGCTCATCACCATCGGCAATCCGAACTTGCCAATAACCTGTCCTCAGGTCTATTTTGGTGAATACCGTCGCACCACCCAGTCTATCAAACAAGTCTGCCATTAGCGGAATAGGGTACTTGTTTTTCACGGTGATTTTGTTTAGAGCCCGGTAATCCACGCAGAGTCGCAAACTACCATCATGTTTCTTTTGGAATAGCACAGGGGACCCGTATGGGGACTTAGAGGGCACAATGATCCCTGTGTCTAGCATTTCCGTCAATTGTCTCCGAAGCTCGGCGAGTTCGGGTTGTGACATTCTGTATGGCGCCCGGGCAGGTGGCTTCGCACCCGGCACCAACTCAATCTCATGGTCCACAGTTCGCCTAGGCGGAAGACGCTTTGGCATGTCTTGTGGCATGATGTCTTCAAATTCCAGAAGTAACTCCTTCACGGGTGCAGGAATGGGACCCGAGGAGCGTTCTATATCTTCCATGCAGAGGGTAGCCAGGAACGTGGGTTCATGTCTTTTTACCCCCTTCTTCAACTGCAAGGCCGAGATGTTCTCGGCTGCCATCTTCATGGGAATGCACGGAATAATGCAGGGCTTGGCCCCATTTGCCCCCATCATCAGCAGCATGTCTGCATACGGTGCGGGCATGGTATTGGTCTGTCTCAGGAATTCCAACCCCACGATTAACTCAAAGTCATCTATGATCACTACGCGCAGGTTGAACTTTCCTTCATAAGGTCCAAGCTTCACTGGTACTTCTTTGGCTATTCCACCCACTGGTTGAGGTGGTGAGTTGATAGCCTTCACACGACCTTTGCCTTTTCCTACAACTAGTCCAAGACGCTCCACCTGAGTCGAGGCTAAGTAGTTGTAGGTGGCACCCGTGTCTATCATTGCCCGAATGGGCTTGCCATTTACCTTCATGTCAACGAACATTAGGGTCCTCTCTTGATGAGGAGGAGTCCTCAAATTCGCCTTCTTATTTCCTTTCCTGGCAATTTGACAAGGGTCCTTCTTCTTGGGGATACCGGCACTAGTTCCCGCTAAGGGCACAGAAATGGAGCCAACAATTGCATTGAATGCACCTACTGGCTCGGTCTGGTCCGCATCATCGGCGTCGTCATCCGTCCCATCCTCAAAAGCTTGATGGGCGTTCATCTGTGCATGTGGACATTCATTATTCCAATGTGGTCCGCCGCAATGGCGACATCCTGAGGGGGCTTCCTCCCCCGATCATTGTTGTTAGATGCAGCACTAGTACTGCTGGAAGAGGGAGCCTTGGATTTGGGTGCACTCCGGTCTCCTCCGCTTCTGCTAGGGCCACTAGTGTTTGGTTGGCCCCCTTTGTATCCTCCTCGGACAGGCTGTTGAGGCCTATCCTTCCGGGCTTCCACTTGGTAATCCCCAAGGCACTGTGCTGCTTGGATTGCCTTAGGCAACGTGTCTACCCTTTGTCTCTGCAACTCCATCCGGGCATAAGGTTTCAACCCTTCCAGGAAGGTGAAGAGTTTGTCTTTGTCCCCCATGTCACGGATGTTCAGCATGAGCGCGGAGAATTCCCGCACGTAATCTCGCACTGATTTGGTCTGGCGGAGCTCCCGCAACTTTCTCCTGGCATTGTACTCAACATTTTCGGGGAAGAACTGTAGGCGTATGGCTGCCTTCAGTTCCGCCCATGTGTCGAGGGCATCTTCACCTGCCTTGATGGCTTCGTACTTCACCCGCCACCAGAGTTTGGCATCACCCTGAAGATACATGGCAGCAGTTGCTACCTTCTTAGCTTCTTCCAGGCTTCCCACGGCATCGAAGTATTGCTCGATGTCGAAAATGAAATTTTCCACTTCTTTGGCATTCCGAGCTCCACTGTATGGCTTTGGCTCAGGAATTTTCAGCTTTTGTGCCATGGGGGCGAGGTTCACACCACCCCCAAATTGGTTTCCGCCTCCTCGAAGTAGGCCTTGTAAGCAGCATTGACAACATTGAGCTGGCCTGTCAAGTTGTCTATGGTTTGTTGCATGGCAGTCACCCTGTCTGCCTCTTGTTCCCTGTTGGCTAAATCCTCGGCACGCTCCTGCTGGAGGACCTCAAATTTACCAAAAATTTCAGTTGCCGCTGTGGCTGCTGTTTGCCGGTCTCCTTCAGAGTCGCGGCTGATGTTTTCTATGTCAACTTCGGCCTGGATGAATCTGCAGTCCAGGTCGTCCAACCTTTGCACTAGGATGGTCTTTAGATCGGGCACCATTTTCACGATGGGCCGTAATACGTCAACCGTTCCCTCAAGGGTCGCGATGCGATCCCCATAATTCACCATGGTCAGAAATGGTGGTAATTGCAATGTAATCCCTCGTCCGATGTCGAGCCTAGGCTCTGATACCAACTGTTACGCGGCGCCTTCCTGAAGTTTCTTGGAAGGGCGACGTAAGGCTAAGCAACCGATGTCAGTACGGTTGTTGTCCGCCAACTGAGGTCCCCTCCGTACGCTAGACTAGATTGTCAGTGCCGTACGGGAAAACCAATGTCATGAGCAATTGAAAGAGAGCAAAAAAGAGAATTGAGAATGAAAGAAAGCTTGATTGCATTGAATGAAAGCTATTACAGAAAAAAAGACGGTGTCGGGGGGGAGAGACACCAGTACAGAGAATTATTTGCTTGCTTGAAAGTTTTGATTGCTTGGTCCCCTTAATAATGCTTAAAAAAAATAAACCAAAGTTACATGACTAGACCTATGAAAGCTGTAAAATCACACTTAAAGAAAATGCAGCAAAACTACTCTATATTTACATTGAAAAGGTCTTCTACAAAGCAGCAGCAAGTCCATTGGCAGCAACTTTGTCTTTAGCATCAGGGTCTGCGCGCGCGACATTGTCTGCGCGCGCGGCGCTGTTGGCTTTTGCCTGTGGCTGGGCGCTGGCGATGGCTATCGGTGGGGCGACAGAGGCACCTGCGCGCTTGTCACTTGGATATGCCGAGACCACGGGACCGACCGTGGCGACGGGCGTTGGGAGGCTGGCCAGGACGCCACAGGGCACGTCCAAGGGGTCATGGGGCATGGTTGGAAAGCCGCACATGACAGTACTAAGGTGAAGTGCGGTGTACTCATTACTTAATATCATATTTGACTTTTAAATTACATCGATGTTCTTATCATTTTATCACAATTGGGCCTTTGTGTTGTTTTGTGCGACTACATGTTGCCTACACTCATATATATATATATATATATATATATATATATATATATATATATATATTGTGAGAGCAGTTATGTTTAACGTTTCTAAGTTTGATCTGTTTAATATGTTCTTCTCCGAATATTTCTTATGGTTCTTGAATTGTCTGATCTGATTTATGAGTTAATTTGATAATCCATTGCAGGTTTCTTCTGTGGTTGATCATAATACTTGATAAATGAAAAGATCTTGATACATCTTTGTTCTGATGCAACATGGAGGGTCCATTTACATCGTGCAAGCTTTAGCACATTTTATGTTGCCTAGCAATTTGTTAATTTATTGGTGAGATCCCTAAAGAATTTATCTTATGCACGTACGAAATATACAATCCCCGAACATCTATTTTTTTACTTTCTAATGTTTATGGCTGCTATATATAATGCTTCATGTTAATTTGATTCAAATGCACAACATTTTATATGCAGAGATATCCTTAGGTGGTCGAAAAATTTAGTTGGCTAGGGTGGTCGGCATGTAAACTTTACCAGTGAGACATGAGTTGGAGACCTATTCTTGAGACTTGCTCATTCTCTTCAAGAGTATCCAACAAAGGGACAAGCCTTATAATTCATGAAAGAATATAAGCCTCCAATCTCAATGATAATTTACTTGTAAATTCAAGATTAGAAATTGTAAAAAGCAATCAAAGTCGTGGAAGTTTTAAGCCTCATTTTTTTAAGGGTAATTTTTTCATTTCTATGCTTTTCTCATCTTCCTTCAAAGTCAGCATTCAGAGTCTCTCTAGATTATAGAACTCAAAAACTTAAGATGAGAGTCATCTTTATTTTATTTATGTATTAGGACATTTCTTTGTGCCATTTCGTAATCACGACTTTGCTAATTTATTTTGTAGTTAATGTTATCTACTTTGTGGTGTATTTTGGAGGATAATCAAATAAATAATTTAGTTTTCCTGTTTGATTTATTTCGTGCCGATTAAATTTTTGTTATGTCTGATCTATGGACATAGTGCCTTCTTTTTGTCTAGTGATAAGAGATTGCGAGCAAGTGTTAAGTTCTTGCATGTTTTATCAGTGCTGAATATAGTACTGGCCGGTACTGAATATGATATTTTTCGCAACTATATTTTTATATTTGGTGAAATATCTTCTAAAAGAGATTAGTTATGATAATAGTTATTACTTGTCTGATCAAAACCGAACCGAAACCGTTAATCGAACCGCACTGATGGCTTATTGGTATTGGATTTTCGGGGTAATGGATGGTGAACATATTTAGATTTTATAATTAACGGCTTAACGGTTTGGGGCGGATTACTCAATTTTCTTATCGGGTAAACCGTTAACTCGTTAGGAATTTTTATATTTATATTTTTACCCCTATGTATATAAAGTACTTTTGAAATCCTAAATGGCTAAATCCCTAATTTATATTTTCAAATTCTCAATTGTTTGCTGCCACGAGAGGCAGAGAAGTCGTCAGTCTCGTTTCTCTCTTGAACTGATAACTGAGAAGTCGAACAATCGAAATCTCAATGATTAATACATGTATGTCTGTATGAGTAGTCTTGATGGTATTAGAAATTTGGTTAATACGTGTATGACATTACGAGTAGTCTTGAAGACTTTTCAAATAAAAAATACCGTTTGGTTAGATCTTAGATGGTATTAAAAATTTGGTATTAATTTAAAACTGTTTGGTATTGATTGAATGATTGTGCAATTTTTTTTTATTTGGTTTAGCCGATAACCGTCCGATAATTGTTAATTTGATACCAATCCGTCTGTTGTCTTATTGAATGGCTAGCAGATTACTACATTTATAATCCGATAACCGTTAAGCATAATTATCTGCCCGATCCGTCCGATCCGTCCGATCCGCCCGATAAGTATCCCTAATTTATAGTGATGGAAATATTGACATAGTAACAAGCTAACTTTTTCGCTATTTGATATAGAACTGGAAAAAACTATTACAGTTGCGATTTAAAAATTGACTAATGCATTTAAAAAGTAATTTTGAGAAACAATTAAGCTTTAAAAATTAAAACTTATTTCTGATGAAAAGTAATTTTAAAAAAAGTGATCAAACTTCCATCAAATTAAAACCCTGCTCATTCTCTCACCCTTCTCTCTCTATTCTCAAACCTCACTCTAATCCAGCCCCCACTCTCTTCTCTCTCTAACGGCGGCACACGGCGGCACAGTAGTAAGACTCTCTCTACCTTTCCATCTTTATTTCGCCCAACTCCCTTTCCTCACTCTAACCACTTTCTTCCTCTGCCAGTTTCAGGCGGCATTGGGCTCGGCAGCGCTGACGGCGGCAGCACACGGCGGCGGCGGGCATAGTGGTAAGTCTCCGAATTCGGCTGCTGCTCCGTTTTTGAATGCTGCTGCTGCACAAGCCTTGACTCTTGAGTTTGATGTCCAATTTGTTGCATAAACTACAGATTTATTGTTGATTAGAAGGATCATTTTGTATCTGAATTGCATTTAACGAAATTGGTTCCGTCAAACGTCCACAGATAATTGTAAACTCAGCCATGTATATAAAAAAAACTGTAGGATTGTTGTGTATTTAATTTTCGAGGTATTAATTCCTGATATGCAATATCCTAAACCATTAAATTGAAACAAGCATAAAGATTTATTTTTCAACAGTTAAGAATTTGCTTTCCTTGTTCTGTCGGAGGATTATTTTCCTTCCCTTTTCCATCTTTCATCTTTTACTTTGTCAAATAAGGAAAAATGACCCCTACCTTCAATTTAGCTTCCAACCCCTTGATTTCTCCCTATTCAGGTTTCCAAGATCTGATTCTTATATGGGCTGCGATTAATTGTATCAACTTAATTTAAAAATAAAAGAGCTAACAAAATCCGATTAAATAATCTATGAATTCTAAACTAGAGAAGTCCTTATCAATTAAATTTGTTTATATTTGAATTAATGTTGTCGATATCAACTTACTTTAGGAGCAACGGTCCCGAAAATCTAGCGTTCTTCAATCAGATTTCTTTCCGACTACTGTAGTATGAAAATTCGACTGTTTTCCTGGTCGTTTGGCAATTTAAATTGTCCGACGACATTCATATTTCCCACAACTCTGAAACTGTCGGAATGTAGTCGGAAAATTGACTGTTTCAGTAGTCGAAAAATGGTGATCTTCTGGTAGTGCAAATACAATTTGTAATATAATATTTTTGTGATTCATTTTTAAAAATATATACTCATTGAGATGGGTTCACGGCTTCACGCACTACGCGCATACAGAACGCTTCTAACATGAGAAAATTATAATTTGCAATCTGGAGAATATGTAATATTTTGGGTCATAGATGCATAAATAATTTGTTGCACTGTCTCCTTCATTCAAGACTCAAGAGGTTTTTTTACCCCAACTCTCCAGAAATCCTAACTCAAAGATTTATCAAAAGTTCAAATCTTTGGAGCTGTGGAAGATGTACGGTTCCAACCCTAGCACCGACGATGAAGAGCGAACCGCTTTCAGGAAGGCTGAAAAGAAATACAAGCTGTATTACGACAATACCCGAAAGTAAGCTTTTGGAGTTCTATAATTCTTAACAAGAATGTTTTTCATTCTTTTGTACTTTTTTTCCCTTTAACCGATACAACAGTTGATTTACGTTAATGGGGCATTATTATGTTGTTGAACTCAGGAAAAAGCAACCAAGACCAGTGGATTTGTCGGAGGTAATTGATTTTAAGTCAATTTCAGAGTCTTACCATCGAAATGGTGAACTTCCTTCAGGCATTTTCGCAATTCAATGTGATTTTGATAGTCTTGTCTTCTGCTTGGAGAGTCATCCAGGGTTTTATTTCATTCCTGGAGCATTAACTGTTGAGGAGCAGTGCCGATGGATAAAGGAGAGTTTAACAAGTTTTCCTCAACCCCCAAACAGGACCAACCATAATGCAATTTATGGTCCTCTACAGGACTTATTTGCTGCTGCCAAGGATAATAAAGCTTTGATTCAAGAAGATAAGCACTGTGGTACCAATAATTCTGAGGTGGAAATCATCCAAAACGACATAAATTTTCCGAAATGGAATTTTTTTGATCAATCAGGTGCATTATCTCGAGAAGTTACATGCAAATCAGTGCCAGCCTCTGTTTTGCTTCGTAAGTTAAGGTGGAGCACCCTTGGCTTGCAGTTTGATTGGTCGAAACGGAACTATAATATTTCTCTGCCTCACAACAAGATACCTGATGCACTTTGCCTGCTGGCTGAAAGAATGGCAGCAGCTGCCCTGCCTTCGGGTGAAGTATTCCAAGCAGAAGCAGCAATTGTTAATTACTTTGGGCTAGGCGACACGCTCGGTGGCCATGTTGATGATATGGAGAAGGATTGGAGTAAACCTATTGTTAGTATGAGTTTGGGCTGTAAAGGTATTTTCCTTATCGGCGGAAAGTCTAGGGACATTCCTCCTGTTGCAATGTTCGTTCGAAGTGGGGATGTTATTCTTATGGCAGGACAAGCAAGGGAATGCTTCCATGGCGTCCCTAGGATCTTCACTGATAAAGAACACGCCGAGATATCCTCCCTTGAATTGCAGTTTTCTGATGAAGATGACTCTGCTTTCTTAGAGTACATTAGGACTTCTCGAATCAATATCAACATTAGACAAGTATTCTAGACTTATTTTTCTCTTGAAAGTTCTGTAGAGATGTAATACAACAACAAATTTAGAGGAATTTCACTAGTGGGATCTGGGGAGAGTAGGGTGTACGCAGACTTTACTCCTATCTTGAGAAGGTAGAGATATTTTCGGTAGACCCTCGGCTCAAAGAAAGATGATGTTCTTGACAATTTTGAAAATACCCATATGGTAGGTATGGAAAAGATTGGAGAGTACAAAACCAATCAAATGATTGCTTCTGTAGAGATGTAATACGAAGTAAGATTATTTTGCACAGAATGAGTAACATTATTTTGCTTAAAGTTCTCATATAATTTTGGTATTATACGGGATACTCCACATGGATCTTTGGCTGTGCATAATTTGGTAAATATCGAATTATTGTATCGAATCCGAAAATTTTGGTATTTGGTATTCGATATTTTGATACTTGGTATGGTATTTGGTTTAAGTTCTAAAAAAAATTTGGTACAGTCAAACCTCTCTATAACAACCTCGTTTGTTCCGATATTTTTTGCTGCTATAGTGAAGTGATGTTATATAGGACATATTATAACATAACATAAAAATCGGTTCCGAAAAAATTTGGCTTTTATAGTAAATGGTTATTATATAGAGATGTAATAGAGATGTCTGACTGTATTAGGTATGGTATTTGGTATTTGTAAAAATAATACTGAAATATCGATACCGTACCGAAATATATAATAAGTTGCACAATACACATTATTGATTATAACATACTAAGTTACATAATACTTTTCTTTGGTATGCATGTTGAGGTTGGCAGTAAAGCCTTTGTACTTCTTTAGGGAAATGGAGGAACAAGGTAGGTTGTAGATTTTGACTCTTTTTCTCTAGAATGCCAAGCATCTTAACATGATACTTTTACGATTTTAGAGTGTTTTTTCTCGTGTATTGAGTTGCATCCGTTGGATTATTCCTTGTTGTATTCTCTAACTCCAGCAATTAACTATAAGCAAATAACAAAATATTTTCAATGATTAAATTTATTCCTTTATGTACCTTTTTTCTCTCTATGGGTTGATACATGTAGTTTTGGACAAATTTTTTGTCAATAGTTATGTGAGCTTAGAATGTTTTTATATTTATATTCGTGACTACTTTAGTTAAGAATATTACAGTATATGGCTTTATGCATTAGTTAATATTGAAACTGAAAAAAACTGAAGTTATCGTACCGAATAAATCAAAATTGAAAGGAGAAAAAATTGAATCATACCTAAATATAATTAGGTACGGTATTGGTATAACATTTTAAGAAACTGAAATTGAACCAAAATATTTAAATACCGTACTGACCGACAAACATCTCTATATGGATCTTGTGTTTTGAAGCATGTATGAGTGGACAATTTGGAAGCAATTATTGATATTGTTTGGTGATATCGTTACTTACCAATTCCGCCCCGCCCCCCTCCCCCCAAAAAAAAAATATTACGTATTCTGTAATACTTATTTCTGATTCTATTAGTTGCTTTACTAATTAATGTTTGATACCGTCAAATCTTTGTATAACAATCTCGTTTGTTCTGAATATTTTTAGATGTTACAGTGAAGTACTGTTATAAAGAACATATATTATAACATAACATGAAAATTGATTCCGAAAAAGTTTGGCTTTTATAGTGAGATGTTGTTACATAGGGATTATAGAAAGGTCTGAGTTTACTTAGAGTTATGACTAAGTTCAGTTACTTTAATCAGAGAAAAGTAGTTTGGTGACTCTGCATTATAGTGAGTAAAGTTTAGTAACTTTATTTTTAGTGGGTAAAGTTTAACTAATTTATTTTGAAATGGATAAAGTTTAGCTAAATCCTTGTCTTGATGTCTGCATTTATGTTAAGTTTGTAGAAAATATCAGCTGAATATTTGGAATAATGACTTCATATCAGAATGCTCAAAAGTTAGAACCAACCTGAATAAAATCTCCAAGAATGCGATTTGACAAATTGTTGTTTCACTTTGCAATTCACTATAACGCAGATTAAAAAAAATTGGGGCGTGGAGGCGCAGGGGCGTGTGTGACGGGGTTGGGGTGGGTGGCGCAGAAATAACGGAAAAACAAAAAATTGAAGTTGGAAGGAGTTGGGATAAAATGTAAGGGTAGATTAAGTTTTTGAAAAATATTTTCGTAACTTTTAACTTTTTTTAGGAAGTCATTTTATTTCAATTTTAGAAAAATGTGATATTTAGGAAAATATTTTTCAAACTATTTTGTGCAACCAAACAAAAAAATAGAAAAAACATTTTCCGAAAAATGATTTTCATCATACCAAACACACCCTTAATTTCAAGCAAATATATCATCAATAACCAGCAAATTAACACAAAATATGATATTTAAGATTCAAATCTGCATTTAATATATTTTGAAAAATATTAGAGCACAATGTGACTAAACTTTCACAATCTGTTGGTTTCAACTATTCATTCCATTTCAATTTAAATAACACACTTACCTTTATTAATCCGTTCGAAAAAAAATGACATTTTTTATATGTAAAAATAATTTGATTTTAAATACATTCACTTTATCCTTAATAAAACATTTTTATAATCACACAAATATCATAACTGAACGCATAAAACGCAACACCAACCAGATAATCTTAAAACATTTCGTTTGGGGGGGGGGATCACAATAAATTCGTTTTCCCTTTTCTACAAAATCTAAGGGTTTATAATAGATTAAAGAAAAATATCAAGCACTTGGCGCAAACAAAACACAAAACCATACCCCTAATCCAAACAAACCCTAAATCCCCAAAAATCTACTTAAAATGATCATAACAACCCTAAATACCCAAAAATAAAATAATCATTTGATTTTCTCAATAATATCAGAAATGACCTTGTCCATGTCCAATGCCTTCATCGGCCCAAATGGCCTCTTCATATCCAAAAGGCTAACAAATTTCTCCCCATTTTCACCAACCTCCCTTATTTCAAAGCAACCCCTTCTCGGCTTTTTCGGGTTGACCCGAACTTCCAAACCGGGTACTCCATTTTCCAACCCTTCTTTCACCTTCACAGCCCTAATCTTGAACTGGTTGCACTGAGTGCAGTGCTCAATCACAACACACTTTGAACCAGAGTCAACAGCAGCATTGACTACAGGTTTGGGCTCGGATTTTGGGGTGGTTTTTTTGGCCCGTTTGGGTTTGGGTGGGTCAGGGTCAGTGTAGTTGGGCTTTGAGTTGACACTGCGAGTTGAGCTTCGAGTTACACGGGTCGTGGGCTGCTCCATATTTGGCCTTTTCTTAGGTGCCATGGAAAATCAGAGTGTTTTTTCTTCTCTGTGTGTTTTAGGGTTTGTTGTATTGGGAATTTTGTGGATTGGAATTGACTTATTTATGACTTGTTCAGCTTCTTGTGGACGCCAGCTTTTTGGTCTTTGGATTTTAGTTTCCCGCTCTTTTTGACGGCTAGGATTAATTGAGAACTTTTTGGAAACCAAAATGCCTATATTCCAACTTTTGGGGATCAACATCAGGATAGTAAAATTTTAGTACTATCTCAATTTCAAACTATTTGACAACTTTATGCAAATATTTTATATTCATTTTTCTTCTATTTGGATACATTTTATTTCAACATTTGTAACTTACATTTGTTATTAAGACAAATTAAGGATACTCTAAAATTGAATATTCTCCAATGATTTTACCACAAAGTCTAATGTACAAGTAATAATTACTGAGCTTTAAGTTGATATCGCCTTTATGAATCATTTGCTTTGACCATAAACTAATCCACTTTAAGTATGTCGCTTTTTTCTATAAAAAAAAAAAATTGTGGTATTGGATAGCATTTGAATGCATGTTTTAGATGTAATAGAACTATAGAAGAATGATCAGCATAAACATCAAAAGCGTTTTATATTACACGAATCGCTTTAAAGCTATACAGAGTTTGTCAACAAATAGTTGAAGAAGATGAAATATTGTCCCGGCACATCATTAGCTGAATAACACTTGTACATTCATGCATTAAGCGCGAGAGCAACCAACTCATCTGGATTTTACAGTTGTAGGATTCAAATTTTAGAGCGGCTCTTAGCAGCATTTCGTCTTGCACAGCATCCCACGAAGTAGATTATCGACTGATACAAGAATCAGCAGATGACGAAAATGAGTACAAGTAAGAAACCACAAATGCCATATCATGTATATAGCCGTAATTCTCCAACAAGAAAAAGGAGTCAATATGATCATTTTTTGACATCTTAATTGAAGGAGTAACTTACCAAGACGACAAAGAGAATCACATTGAAGATAGCAACCACTCTCCATTCAGTTTTCATGTATTGTGCGACTCCAGCCCTGAGAATAATGTATTGTAGGAGAAAAGCCATGAGCTGCATAATAACCTTACATGAACAGAAGAATGACAAGACCAGAAGACGATCCTTACTTGCAGGAATCACAGTTATAGCACTTGACATTCTTTGAGTTTTTGTAAAGCTTGCAGTCCTTGTTGGAACTCGTCGGATGAAAGCTCAAGTCATAGTGTGATGCATTAACAGCAGGGTAACCACACCTACAAGTGGAACATAGTATATCTGAGTCCTTGGCATGGGATGATGCCGGGAAGTACTTGGATATCAATCATAAGAGAGATAGAGGTTTGTGAAACAACAGACATAAAGAATATATCTAAAGTACAAAAGTTGCATATTTTTAGCATATTATTCAAGAATCTTCATCCACTGGAAAAATATCAGAATCACTTTAACACTTGTCTGACAACACATTTTCCTCTTTTTGTAGCTATTGATTCACAATGTGAGCTTGTGTAAAATGACTTCCAGATATGAATGTTTTCCGCACAAGTATATTTAAAGTAGTCTAAAACAAAATAGCTCACAAAAGAAAGAAAAGGAAAAAAAGGGCAACTTACTCAGAGGGTGGTCTGCAGCAACCAGCTTCAATAGGTGTTAGTTTTGCTAACTTATATTGCTTGAGAGTCTGCAGCAATGTAGCGGTGGCATTAATATGATTTCAAAATTATAGATCATGATCAGGTTCTCAAGTCGGAAAATGACCTTGTATCTTCTTGATAGGTTACTGCAGTCGTCAGTCTTGACAAGACAACTTTTCAGGTGCTTCCAGTTATGGGTGTTATTGAGCTGAAACATATGAGCAAATGGTTAAGCCTAGCATGAATCTTCATCTTAAGCATGGGAAATAACCACTATAATGATTAGAAATGACGCCTTTCTATAACCTGCAGCTTCAAATTTTGCATATAAACAGGTGCTTACTTGTTTTAGAAACCATGAACTGTAATCTTGAAGCTGATACTCCTTGTACCTGGCCAGACGAATACCATTAATGATACACACTTCCATAATAGCAGAGGACGTAAATAAAAAAGATAAAGAACTGGAATTTCTTGCGAGCGTCTCCATGAAATATACCTTAATCCATTAACACTATGACCTGAGCCGTTATTCGTCACAATGAACCTGAGACAAAGCAAACCAATAAGTGTCACCTCAAATATGTAGGTATCAGGCATTTCTGACATCAGCATGCAAATAGATACTGTGGTTGCCACCTTAAGCCAGTTAACCGTAACACAATGGTAGTTGCCACTTAATGAAAGATTAAATATGAGAAATCAAGTTTAGAGTTCCATGTTCACGACAGAATAAGAGAAAATTAGAAATGAAGTTTATTGAAAACGAAGCCAAAACTCTTGCATATAGAGATTTTACTTGAAAGGAAAGGAGTGACTGAAAGAAATAATTGTGAAGTTAAAATATTTGCTAACTAGCTAGTTTAGCTTTGGTCACTGAGTGAATAAGACTAAGGCATCAAAATCTAGATCATTTACTGGGTGTTTTTGTTCCTCCTTTTTCTTGCTCAGTTTTAACGCAGAACCTCAGAAAGGTGACGGTATAATCTCAGGAGACCTAGCCCTGAGGGCTTTGGTTCAACAGCAAAGGTAGTGCAATGGGGAATATGTGGTAGGCGCACGTCACGAGCTTGAGTCTTACTAAGAAACAAGCCTGGTGTTTAATTGGAGAAGGGTAAAGGGGAGGGTTCATTATCCACTGAGTTTTAAAGCTAGAAACAAAGATTTCTTGGTTATTAGAAAAAAAAAAAAATGAGCAGTCCTATGAACATTACTCCTAATGTTACTACGTCTACGTCACCTGCTGAAACCTGAGCTATAATAGTTATCTAAGGTACATTTTCATATCTGAGCAGTCCTATGAAGATTACTCCTAAGGTAAATTTTGGCACATAAAAGTCATCTAAATCAAGACCTAACCCGGGTGGGGTGGGGTGGGGGTGGGGGTGGGGCTTTGCACAAACATCATCCTGTACCACTCTGTCAGCCACCAGGCTCCTATTAGGTCCGAAAGAGACTATCATTGTTTCGATGTGTTGCTGTGGAGGTATCAAACAAGAAAAGTTACGCTTATTTTCAGATAGTGGCCTAATTTGCAAAATATGGAGTTACTTCTGTAACACTGCAGGTGTGAACATTGCCAAAAGGCCTTTGGATATGTTCTATCCAATTGCCAGTTAACAAGGCCAAAGAACAAAAATTCTTTAGATGAATGTTACAGGTCATTCCATCTATGGTTTATTGGAGATTTGGAAAGCTAGGTGAAAAATCAAGTATGATAAGAAAACTCGACGAAAAGAATGGATCAAACCTAAGGTAAGTTTCCAAAAATAGATAATTCTTTAGGCTCCCTACTCAACATGTACCCAAGTATTGGACAAAATAACCTATTCAAATGATCAGAAGAATTAACCAAAAGTTTCAGTAGAATTGGTCAGATGGGAGAAACCCCTGAGATTAAAGCTACAAAGTTTATGGAAGCTGCCGAGAAACGGGGAAGAATATACAAAGGATGGTGTGATAAGAGACACAGCACGGATTCTGATCATGGGTTATTCTGTCCATCGGCAGAGGTAGGCACAAAAGAAGAAGTGTAGGCAATGCTTTTTGGGCCAAAATAGTGCGAAGAAAACTCAGTTGTGGATATTTTAATATAGAAATGGATTCTTTACAATAAGTCAAAGAGATTGTAGGAACTGATAAGCTATCATGGCAAGTGCATGATGCTACAGTAGAAGCCAGAAATCTATTGGTGGAGGTCAATGTCATGGAGAACTGAACATGTCTACAAAGAAGCTAAGAAGGTTGCCAAATTGGAAACTAATCATATTTATCAGAAAGTCAATAAGAACTACTCGCGTTTCAGAGACATCCCCATGATACAAAAGGACACTCAAGGTTCTAAAAGATGCAATGTCCGTACTTCAGGATAAGACCAAAAAAATAATATGAGTAAGGCAACTTAATTGTTTTTCTTTTTTCTTTTTTTGGTAAGTAAAGGTTTACTTGGTCCTTAGTATAGATATAATTATTTCCTCACATTGTATGAAGGATGCATCCTCCATTTTAGGATTATGCATTAGGATTAAACTGCTTCCGGCAAAGATAATAGGTTCAGATTCAGATGTAAAGGAGTAAGTATGTTCATTCCTTGTATAGACTATGAGGAGGTAAGGCAATATGTTCCTTCCTATATGTATTTTCCTTTATGGATCTTAATAGCTACTTGGTCCATTTAACTCAAAAAGAAAAAGGCTTTGACCGGTGGTACTAGAGCTTTCCAAATCTGAGAAAATCTATGCACCACTTGACTCATTTTAAAGCTCATTTTAGTATATCCAAAGTAGTACTCCACAAAATGGGTCCATAGCTCAGTGGTAGAGCATTTGACTGCAGATCAAGAGGGCACCGGTTCGAACCCGGTTGGGCCCTTTTAGTAATTTTATTTTCCTTTTTAAAACTACATTAGAAGTTGTACTCAACATCTAAGCATACGGCAAGTGGGGACAATGGATCAGGAAGAGACACGCATACTGACCGAACCTATAAACAACTAGTTAAGGATATTCATCATTAAGGTTTGCTTTCTTCCCAGGTTCCAGTCAAGGGACCAACCCAGAGGCGATGTCTTACATTGCTATAGCTATTGATAGACTGCCTAAAGAGCTGTCAACAATATACAATCATGGCCCTTATTAGATAATGTTACCTAATAAGGAGATAAGGAGCAAAACTAGCTAGTTCTAGGAAAGGTAAACACAAAAAGGTAAAAACATTACATCCCAAAATTTATAATTTTAGTAAAGACATTAGAATAAAAGTCTCTTTCTATCCTATGTAATTTGAGATCAATAAGAAAGTATGAGACTGTCACAAACCAATTCTGTAAAGCCAAAAACACAAAATTTAATACAGAACTGATTAGTATGTGTTACAGATTCAGTAGCAATATTCAAAGTTTGGTAAGAAGCCTGTCACTTGCAAAGTATACAGCAAAGAAAACGAGCAGGATGTCTAAACACAGTGGTTACTTTCATACGCGATGAAGATGGACTATACATAGCAATGACAAAAATATCTCGTAGGACCATGACTAGAATAACATATTCCGCAATACCTTTTAATTTCAACTGAAATAATTTCCATAAAAAGTATAAATGTAGCTGCAGTATGCATTGATATTTAAAGCATAAACTTGTCAATTTACATTTATTGTATCACAGCATCATGATATTTTACTTGTTCTTGGGTATTGCAATACAGAGGTGAGACGAGAAAACCCAATGGCTAGTCTACCAGTAGTAAGTGAAAGATAAAAAAAAATAGCATTACTTACGCCAAGACGGTGAAGACCAATATTGCCACCAAAATCAAGCACAACATGATTAGATACTGAAATATAATGTTAAGGAGAAGCAACCAAAATTTTATGCCAATCACAAGAAACCACAATTTCACTTCATGTGAATATTTGATAAGGTAAGGATACAATCCACAACAAGATGGAGTTGTTCTTCCATGCTCCAAGAAAACCAACAATTGATCTGACAAACATGAAAAGAAGAATGAATATCACAAATATATACATAAGAGCGGCCTCGAGTGGTAGAAGGTAAGGGGAAACCAAATGAACGAAACGGGGGAACCTACACGACAAATATAACTCCTCCAAGACCTAGAACCGGCAGAGTGAGAGACTTCCGACAGCCATCATGATGAGCGCTCATCCAAATTCCAAAACCTACGACGCCCACAGCTAATAGCTACATTTTCAAGATCCAAATGGGGCAATAGGAACCCTTAAACACCATCAAAATAAAACTAAAAAAAAATAAACTTTCCTGCTCTAAATTAAGAACTAGAACAACCTCAATTATAATAAAAAAATGAAAACAAAATTCTACCTCAGAATTGCAAAACTAGTGTAAAAGGGGGTAAAAGATAGGTTTTTTCTTCTCAAACAGCAAATAATCAAGCTCAACTTAACACCAAAAAGCTAATACAACCACATTGACCAAAAAGCAACAGCATTTAGACTAAATTGAAACACTAAACTGACAAGCACCTAAGTAAAATTGCCAACCACAGGAAGAAAAACAAACCCAAAACCATTTTTAGGGGTTCATCCTTTCTTGTCAATGAATGATAAAAGAGAAAAGGAAAAAAACCAACCCCAGTTACACATAACAACAATTACTACAACTATAACTCAGTTCCAAACAAGGTGGGGTCGGTTCTATATGAATCAATCACTTCTCCATTTAAGCTCAACTCAAGCCATTGTGAGAAAATTAACTCAATTTACACAGAGAGAAAATAAATAGATAAAGGTAGCAGAACAGGAAAAATCAGGTGGAACTGAAAAGAAAGAGAAAATATGGAAATGGGGTTCATACCATAGTGATAAAATTAATCCATCTTATCACAAAAATGCTAGTTGATGTACTCATCTTTCCCCTTTTCTTGTCTCTTTGAGCTTGTTTGCTCTTTCAAGAACCCAAAAAATCAATACATAGATACAATATATGTGTAAATAAAAACAAAGGGTAAACACAAACAGAGCTTAAGAAACTGGGGTACCAGAAATTCTTGGAAATGAAAAGACAAAAAGATTGAAACTTTATGCCAAAGAAGTGGCACTTGCACTGCAAGAAAGCAGGAAAAAAACAAGAAAAGGGGTTTGGTTTTTGAAAAAAAGAGGGGGGTTAAGGCAAAGAAGATGAGGGTAAAATGGGAAAGAAAAAAACAAGCTCACATGACTTCTTTTGGTTCTTCCTACAAAATACTACACGACACGAAACAATGGATAACTAACTGAAAATAAAGAAGAAGAAAGAAGTAGTTCACAAGTTTGGATTTTTGCTAACTGAGAATTTTTTAAAATTGCAGCCTACTAATAATATTTTGCTTAGCTGTGAATTTCAATTTATTGGTCAAGTGGTCAAAACGTCAAAACTAAGTTTGACGACTGTGATAGACAGCCAAAAGGTAATTGTGTTTTAATTATGTATGGGATCTTTGTCACAATTATGTCTACAAATTAGATACAATAGATTCGAAAGATTGATTTCGTTATATATATATATATATATATATATATATATATATATATATATATAGGACTTAGTATTCACATGTGCAAGTGAAATTAAACAGTAAAAACATCACACGATATTTGGTATAAAAAAGTTTTTTTTTTTTTTTAAAGATGCACAAAGCATCCCACATTCGGCCCCGGGAAGGATCACACCCCAAGAGTATAATGTAAGGATGGATAATTGAAAATTAGAGAGGTTAAGAAGAAATTTTTGCAAAAAAATATTATTATCAAATCGAAGCGTTGGAAATAATTATGATTGTCAGTTGTGATTGATATCATGTGATTGTTGTCATCACAAGTTTAAAAACTTCCGTAAAAGAAAAACTTTAAATTGATAAGGTTGATTTCTCCTCCTGTAGCTACAAAAAAGTTTGAGTTGCTAAGTTTGAAGAGTTACTTTTTCCTAAGTTTGAAGAGTAATGGTCCTTATATTTGTAACAAATATGTTTACTACTATGACCTAAAAGATGGTGGGTTCCTCATGTAGTGTTTAGTACGAAATTTGCAAGAAAAGTTTTTTTTGTTTTGTTGTGTTTATCTACCCGATGTCTCGTATCTGCATTGAAGCTTGACTATATCCTGATCACATCACATAAGGCCCATTTAAGGATAAAGTGCTCCATAACATAATTTTTTCATACACATGGCTCGAACACGATTCTTCTAATTAAGGGTGAAAGGTCTTATTTATCCCACCGCAACCCATATTGGTTACGAAAAACAAGAAAATATATCTTTAATTCATACTTGTCATTGTCTTTACAAAACAAGCAATTTGATTAGGTAATCGATTGTTAGGGAATATTTGTAATAAGGAACTTGTAAAATGGAGTGTCTTGACAAGTTAGTCTAGATTGTTAGATTTAGAATGCATATGATGTCATGTGTTTTTCCTTCTTTCATAATTTTTCTACATTTTGCATTCAAGTATATTATAATTTATACACTAGCCTAAATGTTTCATTAAAATTTACACCTCATTATCGAGACTAAATTAGTTTTTACTCTATTTGGCGCATGCATTCACTAATCAACTAACTCATTCATAATATATTGTTACGAACTTATAATTAAATTCGCAATATTATCAAGAAATATTGGCTTTGGTCAATCCTACTTATGAAAATCAATATGCATTAGGAATTTCTTCGACCTCCCACATTAGGAATTTCTTCAACCTCCCACCTCACTGTGGCAATCATTAATTGTTTCAACACTCTTAGCTCCCGTTTGATCATAAAATTTGGAAGTTTTTTTTATAAAAAAAATTGTTCTTAAATATCAGTTTGTTTATAGATTTTAACCATTTTTTTAAAATCACAAAAACAACTCTTCTAGAGTAGTTTTCTACTCACAGAACTTCAAATTCTTTTAAAGTAAAATGCATGTCCAAACACAATTTCAACTTTTAAATATCATTTTTATCTCATCTTCAAAAATTCATTTTTTTAAGTTTCAACCAAATCTATGTCCAAACACTAGCTTACTATTTTGGGGTGGGGGAGCCTAAATGGTAAAAAGGAAATGGAAAAGTTCAATGAAAACCCAACAATTGCACTTTTAGAATATAAAGAACAACTCTATCAAGCTAACTACATAAAAAAAAGCTTGATTCGTTTTCGAATGCCTAACAATTACCTCAATGGAAGAAATTTTTCTAAATAAACATACATACTATCAACATTGTCTCAAGAGTGATTAAATTAATTAGATACACCATCAATTAAAAAATAATTACTCGAGAAATTGATTATAAAAATTTGGGCGTCTAATTTTAGTTATGTTTTAGTCCCTCAATTATGTCGAGTCGCGCCCCTGTCTGCCTCTTAATCATCAATGTCAACAAGTGACCTACCAATAATTCTCTCTCATCATATTTATTCCGTCATTCCAACATAGCTACAATTTGAGTGATGCATATATAGATGCATGTTGTTCAAGTGAAATTGTAAGAAAACGCAAGGAGTAAATATGGCAGCATAGTGCACAAAGTATTTCGTATTCATGCAGTATTTGGAGAAGGACCACATCTCAAGGGGTATGATATAGACAACATATCCTAATGTAAGCACTAGTGGTTGCTTTCACGGTTCGAACTCGTACTTGTATGTCACACGTAGATAGTTTTACTGTTGCTCTAAAACTCCCAAAACACACAGAAAGAGTGAAGGATAATTTGAAAATTAAATAAAAACATACGAAGATATTATGGAGCTTAAAAAAAAGGAAAAACAATTTTTGTCGAACGATGGATAAAAAATGTTGCAAACTAGGTATATCATTCTTATGACTGATCTTGTGTCTCCTCTGGTTTAATTGGTTCTTCAGCAGTAGTACTAGAGCCTTCTTGTTCATTGGTTTGACCTTCATTTTTCTTAATTGAAGCAGTTTTACTGAGATGGTTGTAGGAACCTTTTTCTTTGAATAATTGAGAGAAATGAGGTTTGCAGTAAAGTCTTCCATCAAATGCAGCATAAGATGATGTTGTAAGTTTGCAACCTCCATGTGCACATTTGAAACATAACTTGTGGTACATTTCACCATCCACTGTCACCTGCATGTGTTAATTTTTTGAATAAAAAGAATTTACTCGGAGGCGGATTCAAAATTTTAAGTAAGCAATTGGAGAGCCACTACTTCATCCATTACTACTATGGTCGAAGGTATGAAAAACAACAACAACAATAACATATCCAGTGTAATCACATATACTGGTTCTGGGGAAGGTAGTGTATAGGGGGGCAAATGGTTAAAATAAAACAGTTAATCACTCATATTATTCACTAAAAAGAGGTTGGATAATGAACTTTTTAAAAACGGGTCAAATATGGATAAGAACCATGCATATTATCCATTTAGAAAATGGATAACTAATTAATTTAACTTTACATTTGTAAAAACTCAAATTGGGGGTTCCTCAAGTTTGAGAGACTAGAAATTCTTCTAAAAGTGATCATATTCATGAAGCCATGGATAATATGGGTAAGTTTATCCGTTTTTTATCCATATTAAATATGTGTCGGGTCGAATAATTTATCCGTTTTTTCATTATCCGTTTTCGACTCGTCCCATATCTGACCTGACCCGCCCGTTTGCCACCCCTAGTATGTGTATATGCATACATTGCCCTTACCTTGTGGAAGTAGAAATGCAATTTTCAGTAAACCCTCGGCTCAAGGAAAGCACAAGCGCAACAGTAATAAAACTCATTTTTGAGGAAACAAAAAGTATTTGAGAAAAATAATAATATAAGGTTAATATCCTTGTAAAAGAATTAATCAACTAATTGAAATAAATATTTTCAATTACATACATAGTAAATTAAGAAATATTGCATGCTATTTTTGGATTGTGTTGTTAATTTAGCATAAACCTACGTGAGTTTAAATGTCTGCAATAGTTTATAAATAAAAAATAAGACTTAGGGTGTGTTTGAAATGACCGAAAATATTTTTCGAAAAATATTTTTTAATTTTTTAATGTTTGGTTAGCTTAAATGTTTCGGAACACATTTTCCTTGTGAACTCATTTTTCAAAACTCATTTTTAACCTTCTCCACTATTCTACATTCCCACCAACCCACACCACCCCCAAACCACCCTAACCCCAACCACACTCCCCCACCCCAACCTCACCCACCACTCACCCTAAATAAAACTATTATTATTAATGTTGTAGATAGAGTACTTATTTTTTTTTTAATAAAATGAATATATTCTTTTCGTGATTTAGTAAAAGTATTTTCTTTCATTTCAGTGAAACGCGTACTTTTTTTCCATGATGTATAAAAAGTATTTTCTTTCATTTTAACAAAACGAGTACTTTTTTTTTCATGATGTAGAAAAAGTATTTTCTTTTATTCAACAAAATGAAGTATTTTTGTTTTAATTATCGAACTCAAATTTCAATGTTATTCTTGTGTGAAAAAGTAAAGTAGCACATTAGTTCCTTTGAGTTTGTGTGAATTTTAAAAAGAATAATTAAATTCTTAAAGAAAATAGAGTTGGGGGAGGGGGAGAGGAAGGAGTACAAGAAATATGAGGATTTTGGGGAATGTGGGTCGGGGAGACTAGCATAAAAAAATATTTTCCTATACGTATTTTATATTCTTTAACTAAATACTAGTGTAACACCCCGTAAATTCGTCCGTGGATGTGTTAAATGAGTAGTAATGTTATATGTGAGGCTAACTCTCTACATTTGGGAATATTTATGATTCTCCCTACATCTCATTCTTTATGACTATTACGAATTCCTCATAAAGTAATTATACCTCAGTTCCATGAATGGTTGTAGAACTTCTATTCTCTAGATGGCATAGTTCATAATTCATTCAATATCTTATAAGCCTCAGTTATGACAGATCAGTTTATTATGAATACATGTCCCAATTTAATTCTATTCAACATTCCAATATCATGTAACTCAATATGATTCGGTATTTCAGTATCATGTATTGCAGTATGATTCTCATTTCTTGATTTGAAATCCTAGAATGTTGAACACATGTATTTGGGCTTAAGGCCACAGTTTATGCCTTATGCATCTTTGGGCTTGAGGCCGCAGTTTATGCTTTATGCATTTTTAGGCATGAGGCCGCAGTTATGTATATGTATACTTGGACTCGAGGCCAGAGTTTGTGCACATATATATATTAGGCCCGAGGCCGCACTTTAATATTCAGATAAATATGTGGTTCATCATTCAGAAGAGGGAGTATTCATATCCTTACTTCCTTATCAATTCTCAATTATCAGTTATCAGTTCAGTTTTAGTTTTAGTTTCAGTATTTACAGATCTTTCTTTCAGTTGTTTTACATACCAGTACAATTCAAATGTACTGACGTCCCTTTTCGCCTGGGGCCTGCATCTCGCGATGCAGGTAATAATTTACAAGTTGACGACTCTGCTTGCTAGGACATATCATATCAGTTATTGGTGAGCCCAGTCTTTCATGGAATTATCCCTCTCTTTTTCCAGTTTTTATACTATTTCAGTTAATAAGGTATATCGGGGAACTTGTCCCGATAAATAATTAGCATTTCAGTGTTCTTTAGAGGTTTCGTAGACTATAGCCCAGTCAGTCAGATATTAGTAGGCTTTTATGTGTTAGCCTTGTCGGCTACTCGTTTATACTTTAAGACTATTCAGTATCTTCTGCATTTATGATATTTTAGTCAGACTCTTTAGCAGATCAGCATGTTGCATGTTTATGTTCAGCTTACAGTTATACCACACATTGATCCAGCCATCTAGTTGGTTCGCTCAGTCACCACATGCAGTTAGGCACCGAATGTCGTGTTACGCCCATGCCATGGTTCGGGGCATGACAAAGCTTGGTATCAGTGCCTAGGTTCAGAGTCTTAGGGAGTCTATGAAGTCGTATCCAGTGGGGTCAGTTTTATGTGTGTGTGTGTGCACCACACGTGTAAACAGTCGACCACCAAGACATCTAGGATTATTTCATTTCTTTCATACTCTAGATCGTGCAGTTAGAGCTATGCTCTCAGGAATCCTTCTAACTCGTGCGAATTGCATATTTCAGAAAAATGCCTGCAAAAAGAAAGTACACCAAGAGGTCCTCAACTACTAACCAGGGGGCTACGACTAATGCTACTCAAGAGGAGGACACTCCGAGCGAGGGAGTTGCATCGGGCTCAGTCCCCAGTGCTTCAGACATGAATGTCATGGGAGCTATCCAGTTGTTCACCCAGATCATTGCTACTCATGCTCAAAGGCAGGGAGCAATTGTTGTTGATGAAACGGGTAGTTCCAGGTCTAGAGAATTCCTCAACATGAAACCTCCAGTTTTCACAGGGTCCAAAAAGGATGAGGATCCGCAAAACTTCATTGATGATGTTCAGAGGATATTTCGAGTGATGCATGCTACAGACACTGAGGCAGAAGAGCTTGTTGCGTACCAGCTGAAGGATGTTGCTAACACTTGGTACGAAACATGGGAAGAGTCCCAAGGGGAAGATGCGGCTCCTGCGACTTGGAATGAGTTTGTATATACGTTTCTTGAGCATTTTCTACCCATTAAGGTCTTGGAAGCTAAGGATTTAGAGTTTGAGAGACTCAAACAGAATGAGTACTACCTCAACTTAGTCTCTCTGGCCAAGTATTGTTACGCCTAGCATTATTACGATGATGTTATGCTCTGCAGTAATTTATTACGACGATGTTACGCTCCACAGTAATTTTTTACGACGATGTTACGATATGCAGTAATTTGTTACGACGATATTACACCATGTAATATTGTACGTTGAATTTGCCGTAAGATAATTGACATCAGTTCAAGGACAAGATTATTTGGAGATTATAAGTATTATGCAATTTCAAACAAATGATGAGTAAATTCGTGAAGGTGAAAGGGTAAACGAATCAAAGAAAACGAATTTCGTCAAAATTTGATAATTTAGGATAAAATATGATCTGAGCTATAATACCCGGTATTTATAGACTAGTGCCATACAAGGTACCACATGACCATGATAGTATGGTGTATAAGGTATATTAAAAGCGGGTAGTATTTTAAATAATTTGAGATAATTTTGTTAATTATTGGATAGTGGGATATTACCTAATTAATTAGGGAATTATTAGATAAGGATTTATTTCCACTACGTGGCAGCTCCCCTCCTTCAAATTAAGTGACTCATACACCTAGATTGAAAAGTGGCCAACTAAGGTGTTATACACAAGACACTTACGTCTAAAGTCATACATAGAAGTTTGGCATTTTTGGCTTCATTTGGCCTTAAGATATGCAAGTAAGTGATCTTATAGTGTTCTTCCTATTACAAAGATTGCAAAACAGATGTGAGAATATATGAAGGGAATTCATAACGTCTTCAACAATTCCTACAAAGATTCCAACGTTAGCAACCTCAATCCAATGAGACTTCCACAAGATTTCTTGAAACAAAAATTCCAACGAGATTTCTTAGCATCTTAAGCAACGTGAGATTTTACGATTCTAAGGGAATACGGTGCAACCTTTCTCAAGAATATTGTACGAATTTTTTCCTACTCCAGGTATGTTAAGGTTATCCTTTTTTTTCTTTTTGGTATGATCTATGTGACACGAATGAAACGAGCAAATGCACAAATTCCATAATTGACTCTATTCATAGAAGTATTAGAGATGCCTATGTTCTTGAATTCCCATATGTTTTATTATTATATCGTCTGTTCATGGGTCTCAGAAAATACGTAAATTGATAAAGTTTGTTTCATGATATTAATCAGAGGTATAATGGTGTTAAGACATTCTGAGAGATTTTATTGACGTACTTCTCATGCATTGCATTCATTTATACATGTACATTGACCCATGACCAGACGGCGTTATATACGCGTATATATATATATATATATATATATATATATATATATATATATATATATATATATATATATATATATATATGGGATATGGGAAAAGGTTACGACGTTATATACGCACCACCACCTGATCAACTGGTATACGTTGATGATTTGCCCACAGTGGCCGAAATGATATGATGGGATGCCCTCAGAGGCTTGATGATGTTATGAACGCATATACCTATGCATGGTATGGCATTTATATGCATATGCATGACATTATAAAAATGAAATGATTCACAAAGCTATGCAGGCGTACATGTCGAGTCTTTTACTCCATGTTTCTCTCATGTCTATTATTTACTAATTTTCATTCATTACATACTCGGTACATTATTTGTACTGATGTCCCTTTTGTTTGGGACGCTACGTTTTATGCCCACAGGTCCCGATAGACAGGTCAAGAGTCCTCCAAATAGGCTATCAGCTCAGCGAAAGATGTTGGTATGCTCCATTTGCTCCGGAGTTGCTATTTGGTCAGTATGATTAGGACATATATTGATTGGTATGGCGGGGATCTGTCCCGATCTTTATGATATTTATGTACTCTTAGAGGCTTGTAGACAGATGTCACGTATATGGATACTTGTACGGCCTTATCGGCCTATGTTTTAAGTATATAATGGATCACATTGGTCTTATAGGCTCGTATGTCTTATGTATAAGTTGGCATTTCATGTTGTATTCAACTTATCTCACGGCAGCCTCTCCGGCTCAGTTATCTATGATAGTATGATACAAAGAGATACGTTATGTTGGTACTCGGTTGGGTAAGGTATCGGGTGCCCGTCGCATCCCATCGATTTGGGTCATCACAAAAGTGGTATCAGAGCAGTTCTGTCCTAGGGAGTCTACAAGTTGTGTCTAGTAGAGTCTTGTTTATGGGTATGTTATGCACCACACTTATAAGTAGGAGGCTACAGGGCATTTAAGACTGTCACTCTTTCTTCTTACTCTAGATCGTGTGGTAGAGATCAGTTGAATAACTCAATTTTCTAAACTCTATCTTATTCATAATACGACAATGCCTACATCCAAAAAGACGGTTGTTAAGAGATATAGTTGTGGAAGAGTTGAGTCAGAGGAACTCGATTTTTCATGATGCTTATGATGAGTAAATGTGATGTTTTCAGCAGAACATGTGTGTAAGCTTCATGATAAGGAGCCTTAAGGTAAAAATGTCTACCCAAATGGTGAAAAGAAATGAGAGATTCAGGAGGTAGATATAAGTTTCAACAAGTAAAAGAAGCAAGGTGAAAAAGGGTATGAGTTACCCAACTAATGAATATTATCAATATGTATAATTCAGACTGAGGAATATAAGCCTTTTGAGTTACCTTCAACAATAACAGAGGTATGTACAATTGGCCGCACCGATCTCAGTTATGCCCTGTTGGAGCTAGCAGAAGTAGTATAAGAGAAGGCAAGATATCAGGATCTAGCTGGGGTTAGGGTAACCCAAAATGGTGAATGGATTATTTGCGTTAATTGACATTTCCGAAGGATATTGCAAACGTGCTAATAGATCTCTTGAGACACTCAGATGATGCCCTCTAGAATAGTACATCTAGATATGAATACTAGAATGTTCAAAGATAGATAGGCATTGGAATCCTGAAGGGATAAATATTACCTTAGTATGGCTCCCGTCCCTAGTAAAGAGAGAATGTTAGGCAACCTGAAGAGCCAATGGATGGAGCAAGGGGAGCTAAAAGCAAAATAATGTCTTGTTCGAGTTTTCAGAATAAAGTGATAGACATAAATATTAGCAGGGAAATAAGAAGAGAGATAATGAAGCATTATGAATAAGATATGATACATGGATGACAACATTAGATCAAAACGATGACAGTATTATAGAGTCTATAGTCAAGTGAAGAAAAAGACGAGAGATGACAAGCCTTGAGACAACAAAAGAATATAGGCCATAAAGTCATATCCTCATTTTGAAAAATAAGTTTGTGACTCTAACGCGACTACCAGAAGAAAAAGTTAGACCCCAGAGTAACAGAAATCAGTATAGACTGGTGAACAAGATAAACTAAACATGAATTAGAGACTGAGTGATTTGATAATAATTCGTATCGTGAGAATTTCAGATTTCGTTCCGGCGATAATAGAATGGACAATAGGAGGAGATTCATGAAAAATTCAGAGAATGGTTATTCAGGAAGACGCTTCTCTAAAGCAAGCAATGTGAGTAAAGTTAAGCTTAAGGGACTGTATGTGCCAGTTACACTAAGTGCTACCCTCGCGAGTGAGGAATTTCGTTATCCTTGGTATAGAAGGATTATCGCGAGACTAGTAAGGATCATCGATGATGTGAAAAGATGCCAAAGATGAGAAGGTAAAATATCTATACATAGATCATCGTAGCACTAAATCTTAGTGCTACCCTAAAGGGGGAATATGGTGTAATGTGGCATTAAGTCAGAATTAAGTCATTTTAGTAACTACAGAATGGTAAAGGGAGAATGCTATAAAAAATGAGAAAGGGATGAGATTGCACTCATTAAAATCCTACAGATATGCAACGATTCCAGGACATTATGCAAACATGACGTCAAGGAGAGGAAGTAAGGATTCATGCCCGAGATGTTATTAATAGATAAGGAGCCAGTGCGAGACGTAAGTTAAGTCAAAGAAAATAACCCAAGAAAGATTACGCAGAATATTAATATGGGAATGGACCAACGAGCAGTTAGTAGTTGATTCAGGAAGAGTCTAGTTATGGCTAGACAAGAGGTTATAGACAAATTAACAGATCGTGCAAGATAAATATAGTGAACCCCAACATAGTAATTCAGTCTCGCAGATACGACATCGTGATCCTTGAGATATATTCAGATAGGAGTTGGAGTAGTTAAAGGTAAATAAAATAGAGTCCCACTGGGAAGACAGTCAAAATATTAGTTCAGAAGCAACCCTACAAGCACAAGGGCGTAAAAATAAGTAACTACGGATAATTATAAGCGGGGTAGAGCATCAAAAATTCCGTCCAAGTATACGATGTGATAAGCTCGCAGCTTTATAAGAGTGAGAGGGTCCTCCCTAAGTACTACAATGAATGAGAAAATAAGAAAATGGCACCTACCGTGGCTAATGAACTGGGAAGTAAAAACCAAAAGTAGGATTCGAGATCATATGAGTTGCACAAAAACTTCGGCATACATGGGAACTAAGATAAGCTAAGTATGCATGCAACAAGGCGGCAGAAAAGACCAGGAAAAGAAATTGCTTACATTTAAAGAAAGCTGAGAAGGAACAAAAGGAATTATTCGATCGATAATCCAGAGTTAGTTACATTATGATTGCACTCAAGATTTCAAATTATTATTCATGCAGCATATATGTTGACAATCATACAGCCGTGGAAAACTCTGGTATAAGTTAAAAGAAAGAATTGAGCCCAGATCATAGACAAAGGATTGAATTATTAGAAGATTGTATCATGGATATTCCACAGCGCCCATAAAAGGCTAAAGTAATCACTAATACCAGGAGTCGCAGATCGAAAGATAGCTTAAGCCTACATAAAGGCTGATCATAAAGAATAGGAAACTAAAGAGATACGTCAACCAAGTAAATCACGAGTCTGATTATTGGACCCAGAAAATTATAGAAATCATGATTGAGGACACTGCAGAATCACTCTTAATATCAGAGGTACAAGAGAGATAGTACAACAACCATATTCTATAGCGGCTCTACGATAAATCCAATTAGAAAAGTACCAGCCTCATAAGAAGTCAGTATGAAGCTCCCACCGGATTGTGTATGCACCAGAGGTGCAAGTATTATAATAAAGCTTCAAATTGTGGATGTGAATTATACATGTGTGAAAGCAAGGTCATGAAAGAGATAGAAGATACGATGCAAGATTTTAAGGTAGTAAGGTAAAGGTGAACAACATACGAAATACTCAAATGCAGAAGGTTATGAATAGTCCATACTTCGGATAAAAGGCTAAAAGCACGGAGATTCAGTATCCAAGAATAATAGTGGCATCGTCAGTAGCATATCTTCTAGCCTATGGTTTCTAGGTACCGAGAGATCTAGCCAAGAGAGTAAAGAAGAGTTAGAGACGATGTGATATCTCGCTTGATGTTCCAGAATACCATAAGGAAATCTATGGTGCAAGAAAGTTGAAGGAAGGTTGCGAATAGTATAAATAGATACGTATAGGTTGCAAGCTAAAGTATAGTAAAGTGACAAAGTTTTATGACAAGAGTAAGGATGAGAAAGGGCGAGTGAGAAGGTGACGAGAATGGATAAGTCCTCTGGATTAAGCCTAGTGAAAAAAAGAGAGATGATGGTTTCTCTAAGTTATAGAAAGCTCAGTATAGCGTGAATGAACTCAAAGTAGTCTAAGACTAGTAGCATTTAGAAAATATGGAATGTTGCCCTGATAGTAGAATGAGGGTGTGATTGCGATAGATAAAGGATGACGTTTGGGCCTTCGATTGAGTAATGACTTGAAGAGGATTTCATGAATTGTATGGGTAGCCAGGTAAGGTGAATCGCATTGGGATACTATAAAGTACGGTTATTGAAGTATAGTATCACCCCTAGGTGGATCAATCTAATTACTCTAGATGTCCCCGATGAGACGTGAGCCCTAGCGGCAGTGTTACATAAGAGGTCAAGTTATCAGTGGTAGATGATGGGTCAACATTAAGGTGAATCAACAATAGATGGATAAAAGTTCAACAGTATAAGATGAGATCAGGCCGTCATACTTAAGATGAATAGTAATGAGGAAGCATTAAAAGACTTAGATTTATATATATGGGATAAACAATGAGAGTAACCTGGAGTTTGGTAGCAGACCTCAGTAACAATGGGGGACCTACTTAGATGTAGTAAAGCCATAGACGCCCAGAAGGACAGCTTGTCATAATTTTATATATTTTCACAAAATGAGGCCTATAGATTGGCTAAAAGCTGGAGGAAAAAGGATAGAAGAGTCGCATAGGCGCAGTACAAGGATAAAGTCATACATGATATAAGGTAGCAATAGTTACGAGATTGGAAGGATTCCGACCACATGTCGTGGTATGAGAAAGAGGCCTAGAGGGGGAATGCCTTGGCCTTTGGATTTATTCACAGAACAATTGCCTAGATGGAAAGGAGAGAATACTAAAGTATTCGGAAGACACAGGATATCAAAATGATAAGTGCATCAGTCAACATTCGAGGATGAATGTTCTAAAGGGGGAATGATATTACGATCTGCAGTAATTTATTATGACGATGTTACGCTCCGCAGTAATATCTTACGACGATGTTACGCTCCGCAGTAATTTGTTACGACGATGTTACACCCTGTAGTATTGTACGTTAAATTTGTCGTAAGATAATTGACATCAGTTCAAGGACAAGATTATTTGGAGATTATAAGTATTATGTAATTTCAAACAAATGATGAGTAAATTCGTGAAGGTGAAAGGGTAAACGAATCAAAGAAAATGAATTTCGTCGAAATTTGATAATTTGGGATAAAATATGATCCGGGCTATAATACCCGATATTTATGGACTAATTTCATACAAGATACCACATGACCATGATAATATAGTATATAAGGTATGTTAAAAGCGGGTAGTATTTTAAGTAATTTGAGATAATTAATTAATTATTGGATAGTGGGATATTACCTAATTAATTAGGGAATTGTTGGATAAGGATTTATTTCCACTACGTGGCAGCCCCCCTCCTTCAAATTAAGTGACTAATACACCTAGATTGAAAAGTGGCCAACTAAGGTGTTATACACAATACACTTATGTGTAAAGTCATACATAGAAGTTTGGCATTTTTGGCTTCATTTGGCTTTGAGATATGCAAGTAAGTGATCTTATAGTGTTTTTCCTATTACAAAGATTGCAAAACAGATGTGAGAATATATGAAGGGAATTCATAACGTCTTCAACAATTCCTACAAAGATTCCAACATTAGCAACCTCAATCCAATGAGACTTCCACAAGATTTGTTGAAACAAAAATTCCAACGAGATTTCTTAGCATCTTAAGCAACATGAGATTTAGCGATTCTAAGGGAGTACAGTGCAACCTTTCTCAAGAATATCATACAAATTTTTCCCTACTCCAGGTATGTTAAGGCTATCCCTTCTTTCTTTTTGGTATGATCTATACACACGAACGAAACGAGCAAATGCACAAATTCCATAAATGACTCTATTCATAGAAGTATTAGAGATGCTTATGTTCTTGAATTCCCATATGTCTTATTATTTTATCGTCTATTCATGGGTCTCAGAAAATACGTAAGTTGATAAAGTTTGTTTCATGATATTAATCAGAGGTATAATGATGTTATGACGTTCCGATAGATTTTATTGACGTACTTCTCATGCATTGCATTCATTTATACATGTACATTGACCCATGACCACACGGCATTATATACGCGTATATATATATATATATATATGAGATATGGGAAAAGGTTACGGTGTTATATACGCACCACCACCTGATCAGCTGATATACGTTGATGATTTGCCCACAGTGGCCGAAATGATATGATGGAATGCCCTCAGAGGCTTGATGATGTTATGAACGCATATACCTATGCATGGTATGACTTTTATATGCATATGCATGATATTATAAAAATGAAATGATCCACAGAGCTATGCAGTCGTACATGTCGAGTCTTTTACTCCATGTTTCTCTCATGTCTATTATTTACTGATTTTCATTCATTACATACTCGGTACATTATTTGTACTGACATCTCTTTTGTCTCGGACACTACGTTTCATGCCCGCAGGTCCCGATAAACAGGTCGAGAGTCCTCCATATAGGCTATCAGCTCAGCGGAAGATGTTGGTATGCTCCATTTGCTCCGGAGTTGCTATTTGGTCAGTATGATTAGGACATATGTTGATTGGTATGGCGGGGCTCTGTCCCGATATTTATGATATTTATGTACTCTTAGAGGCTTGTAGACAGATGTCACGTATATGGATACTTGTACGGCCTTGTCTGCCTATGTTTTAAGTATATAATGGATCACATTGGTCTTATAGGCTCGTATGTCTTATGTATAAGTTGGTATTTCATGTTGTATTCAACTTATCTCACAGCAGCCTCTCTGGCTCAGTTATCTATGATAGTATGATACGAAAAGATATGTTATGTTGGTACTCGATTGAGTAAGGTACCGGGTGCCCGTCGCGGCTCATCGGTTTGGGTCGTGACAAGTATGCTCCGGAAATGGTATGTGATATGAGGTCCAGAGTTAGGCGGTTTGTGTTGGGGCTTTCAGATGATTTGTTTGCTGATATTAATATAGCTGCTCAGAACAATTCCATGACCATTACTAAGATAATTGCCTTTGTTCAAGGGAACGAAGACAGGTTGAAGGAAGAAGAGCGGCTACAAAGAGAGAAGGACAGGGAATTCAATAAGAGAGCTATGTTTGTAGGAAATTTTAGCCATGGGGGATCTCAAGCAGGTGGCAATCACCAGTTCTTCACGAAATCAAAATCAGGACCCGCTCCATCTTCAGCTAGTGCACCAATTCAGAGGTCCATGTTTAACAAGAAAAACCATAATTTCAGAGCAGCATGCTCACAATCAGAGGCTGGTGTGGACTATAGAGTCCCTGGTTTACCTGTTTGCAACACGTATGGTAAGAGGCACCCATGGTGTGTCGATCAGGTACAGATGGTTGCTTTGGGTGTGGTCAGCAAGCCCACTTCTTGAGGGATTGTCCATCAGCAAGGCAGAATAATGGAGGCAAAGTAGCTCAGTCCACTAATTCAGCAACCCCTCAGAACTCTCAGGCCCAACAAGGGCGTGGTGTAGGAAAGTCCGATAATACGGGCGGTGGTCGGAACCTCTTGTATGCGCTGGCAGGTCGTTAGGATACAGAGGCTCATGGAGATGTTGTCACAGGTATGCTAACAGTCTTCACCTTTGATGTTTACGCTCTTATGGATCCGATATCTTATGTAACCCCATATATTGCTAAGAAATTTGGGATATAACCAGAAAAATTATGTGAACCCTTTGAAGTGTCCACTCCAATTGGAGAATCAGTTATAGCTAGACGTATCTATAATGGATGTCCAGTCAAAGTGTATCATCGCCTTACTGTAGCAGACTTAGTAGAATTAGAGATGGTAGACTTCGATGTAATCATGGGCATGTATTGTTTAGAGTCATGTTACGCCACAGTGGGTTGTAGAACCAAAATAGTAAGTTTCGAAATTTCCCGGTAAACCAGTCTTAGAATGGAAGGGTGATGCAAGCACCTTGGGATAGGTTTATTTCCTACCTTAAAGCCAAAAAGATGATTTTTACACGGTATATCTATCACCTGGTTCGATTTAGGGATGCAAATGCTCAAATTCCCACTCTCCAGTCAGTACCAATTGTAATTGAGTTCCCAGAAGTATTTCCCGAAGATCTTCCTATAGTCCCTCCCGATAGAGAGATTGACTTTGTAATTGATCTACTCCCCGGCACTGAGCCGATATCTATTCCGCCTTATAGAATGGCTCTAGCATAGTTGAAAGAGCTAAAAGTCCAGTTGAAAGATCTTCTAGATAAGGGATTTATAAGGCCAAGTGTCTCACATTGGGGCGTACCGGTCTTGTTTGTTCGAAAGGAGGATGCGTCTTTGCGTATGTGCATTGACTATCATCAGTTGAATAAAGTCACCATCAAGAACAAGTACCCTCTTCCTAGAATAGATGATTTATTCGATCAACTTCAGGGTGCCCAGTGTTAGTCCAAGATTTACCTCATATAGGGGTACCATTAGTTGAAGGTTAAGGAAGTTGATGTTCCAAAAAAAACTTTCAAGACTCGTTATAGGCATTTCGAATTTTTGGTAATGTCGTTTGGTTTAACGAATGCACCAGTAACTTTCATGGACCTTATGAATACGGTCTTCAAACCTTATCTTGATTTGTTCGCTATTGTGTTTATTGATGATATCTTGATTTATTCCCATAGCAAGACTGACCATGCAAAATATCTCAAAATTGTGTTTCAGACACTACATGATCACAAGCTATATACAAAATTTTCTAAGTGTGAATTTTGGTTGAAATCAGTAGCGTTTTTGGGCCATGTCATCTCAGGCGAAGGCGTGAAGGTGGACATTCAGAAAATAGAGGCAGTGAAGAATTGGCCTAGACCCACTTCAGTATCCGATATAAGAAGTTTCTTAGGTCTAGCAGGCTATTACAGGCGTTTCGTAGAAGGAGTTTCCTCTATCTCGTCCCCTTTGACTAGATTGACTCAGAAAAAGGTCAAGTTTTAGTGGTCGTACACTTGCGAGAAAAGTTTTGAGGAGTTAAAGAAGAGGTTGACTTTAGCGCCAGTTTTGACACAACCAGAAGGAACTGAATGGTTTGTTGTTTATTATGACACTCCAGGGGTTGTTCATGGGTGTGTGTTAATGCAGCATGGTAAAGTCATAGCCTACGCATCGATACAACTCAAGGCTCATGAGAAGAATTATTCGAATCATGATCTTAAGTTAGTAGTTGTGGTATTTGCTCTTAAGATATGGCGCCATTATTTGTATGGGGTGCATGTTGACATTTTCACAGATCACTAGAGTCTCTAGTACATCTTCAACCAAAGATAATTGAATCTACGTCAGAGAAGGTGGCTAGAATTGCTCAAAGATTATGATGTTGATATCCTCTATCATCTGGGGAAAGCAAATGTTGTAGTCGATGCTCTCAGTCGGCGTTCTATGGGAAGCTTAGCTCATGTTGAAGCAGAGAAGCGAACTATGACGGAGGATGTCCACCGCTTAACAAGTCTAGGAGTTTGACTTTTGGACTTCAAAGATGGTGGTAGTGTTCTTCAAAATAGGGTTGAATCCTTCTTAGTAGCCGAAGTGAAGGAGAAGTAGTTTAGTGATCCCTACTTATTGCAGCTGAATGAGGGGATTCAAAAACACAAGACTACGACTTTTTAACAAGGGGGAGATGATGGTACTTTTAGGTACAAAACAGACTATGCATTCCAAACGTAGATGGGATCAGAGAGTGGATTATGTCAGAAGCCCACAATTCCAAGTATTCTATTCACTCAGGTTCCACAAAGTTGTATCATGATCTTAAGGAGATTTATTAGTGGAACGATATGAAAATAAACGTAGCACATTTTGTGGCTAAGTGTCCAAATTGTCAGCAGGTGAAAGCCGAACACCAGAGACCTTGTGGTTTGGCTCAGAGTATAAAAATTCCCATTTGGAAATGGGAGATAATAAATATGGACTTTATAACAGGTCTACCTCGCTCGTTTCTGAAGCATGATTCAATTTGAGTGATTGTAGACCGACTTACTAAGTCAGCTCACTTCTTGCCCATGAAGACTACAGATTCAACAGAGGATTATGCTAAGTTTTATATCCAGGAAATTGTCCGATTGCATGGGACTCATTTGTCCATCATCTCAGATCATGGTTCTCAGTTCACAACGAACTTTTGGAAATCCTTTTAAAAAGGATTGGGCACAAGAATGAACCCCGACACATCATTTCATCCTCATACAGATGGCTAGGTAGAACGCACCATTCAGACTCTTGCGGATATATTGAAGGCATGTGTTATCAATTTTAAAGGTAATTGGAAAGATCATCTACCCCTCATTAAGTTTGCTTATAATAACAGCTACCATTCTAGTATCAAGATGGCACCGTACGAAGGTCTGTGTGGGCGAAGGTGTAGATCACCAATTGGTTGGTTAGAATTTGGCGAATCAGAGTTGTTAGGACCCGATTTGGTCTATCAATCTATGGAGAAAGTAAACTTGGTTCAGGAGCATTTGAAGACGGCTCAAAGTCTCCAAAAGTTCTATTCGTACGTGCGGCGTAGAGACTTAGAGTTCCAAGTTGATGATTGGGTGTTTCTTAAAGTTTCGCATATGAAAGGCGTTATGAGATTTGGGAAGAAGGGGAAGCTTAGTCCCCGCTATATTGGTCCATATAGAATCTTGCGAAGGATCGGGCAGGTGTCTTATGAGTTAGAATTGCCACAAGAATTAGCTACTGTACACCCAGTGTTTCATGTGTTTATGTTAAAGAAATTCATGGGAGACTCGTCTCTTGTGGTTCTTACGGAGATTATAGGGGTTAAAGATAGCATGACTTATGAAGAAATTTAAGTGGCTATTCTTGATCGTCAAATCCGCAAGCTCAGAACTAAGGAAATTGCTTCAGTGAAAGTGCGTTGGAGGAATCAAAAGGTTGAATAGGCTACGTCGGAAGCTGAAGAGGACATGAAGTCCAGATATCCCCATCTCTTTGAAGAGCAAACGAAAAATGTAGAAGGTAATTAACCTTTCCATTTAGACCATATATTATAATCTCCATGTCTTTCAGTATTCAGTCAACTCAGTATTCAATCAGTTCAGTAGTCATTCAATTTAGTGTCTCAGCAATTCAATTCACTAATCTTGTATTTATTCAGTTTAGTATGTATATGTTCATGATAGTTCAGTGTTCATATATTTCCATCAAACCCGTTTAAGGTCCAGAGTTAGTCGTGGTTACAGTTAGGACAATCATTCGAGGACGAATGATCCCAATGAATAGATAATGTAACACTCTGTAAATTCGGCTTAGGTGTGGGCATGTTAAATGAGTAGTAATATTATATTTTAGACATGTGAAGTTCTATCGGGATGAGTATGGGTGGAAAAATTTGTTTTAAAATCAAGATGGAGAGTGAGGTGTATAAGATTCGATAAAATCAACTAAGTTTATGAAATGTCTGTATTCCAGCATAATTTCGTGAAAATATGTAAGGAATTTGGGAATACTCAAAATATGGAAGTTGTAGCCATTTGAAATAGCTTTCCAACGATATATTGTGGAGCCCAAACGAATCTCTGCGCAAACTGTTATATGTATTTTACTGGATAATGCACAGTATACACGCCTAAGTGCGCGCCCGGATGCTCCCGTGCGCGGCCTCACACTTGTGGCAGTGCTACTGCCCTGCTGCGGGTTTAGGTGCGCGGGAGCGCACCCAGGGGTCATTTTAAAAGCCCAACTTCTTCCCCCACACCCCAAAAAATAAAAACTTGCTCTAGAAAGTGAAGCTCTCGAGAACCTAACCTCTCCCAAGGTCCCTCCACCATCCAGGGTGAGTTCTAATGGTGATTATAAGTTAGTTTCAATTCTTCAACATCTTATTAACATGGATAAACCCTTCAAATCATTAGATATTCAATTGGGACATCATTGTTGAGAAAAGAAACTCTAGGACTCGAATTCAAGAGAATTGAACGTCAAAAAGTAATATATTCACCCTCTACTTGATTATAATATTGGATTAATGATTATAGACTCTAGTTCATGAGAAATGAGTTGATGGGTTTGACAGAAAAGCATGAACAATTATAGGTTTGGGTTGTTGATTGTTGATTATTGATTAAGGGTGTTGTTTATCTTATGAGTGATGTAGAATGATGTTGATTATAACCATTTGAAATTTTATAATTTATCTAGGAGCAAGAGAATAAGTTATTGGGTATAAAAACACCATTAATAAGGGTTATGAAGCTTTATACCTACCAAGTGTTTGATAAAATGCCCAAGTGACCAAAATATGAGTATTATTGCTAATATTGAATCCCTTTGACTTGTATTACTATAGATTAAAGTTAAAAGGGTTGACAAACATTGTATTACGCTCAAGAGCAGGAAATTAAGGTATGTGAAGCTAACTCTCTACGTTTGGGAATGTTTATGATTCTCCCTACGTCACTTTATTTATGACTATTATGAATTCTTCATAAAGTAATTATGCATCAGTTATATGAATGGTTGTAGAACTTTTATTCTCTAGATGGCATAGTTCATAATTCATTCAATATCTTATAAGCCTCAGTTATGACAAATCAGTTTATTTTGAATACACATTCAAGTCTAGTTCTATTCAACATTGCAGAATCATGTAACTCAATATGATTCAATATTTCAGTATCATGTATTGCAGTATGATTCTCATTTCCTGATTTTAAATCCCTGAAGGTTGAACACCTGTATTTGGGTCTTAGGCCGCAGTTTATACTTTATGCATCTTTGGGCCTGAGGCCGCAGTTTATGCTTTATGCATTTTTAGGCCCGAGGCCACAATTATGTATACGTATACTTGGGTCCGAGGCCGCAATTTGTGCACATATATGTATTGGGCCAGAGGCCGCAGTTTAATATTCAGATAAAAATGTGGTTCATCATTCAGAAGAGGGAGTATTCATATCCTTACTTCCTTATCAATTCTCAGTTATCAGTTACAGTTCAGTTTCAGTTCAGTTTCAGTTATTTTACATACTAGTACAATTCAAATGTACCGACGTCCCTTTTTGCCCGGGGCCTATATCTCGCGATGCATGTAACGATTTACAGGTTGACGACTCTGCTTGCTAGGGTATTTCGTATCAGCTATTTGTGAGCCCTAGTTTTTCGGGGCATTATCCCTTTTTTCCAGTCTTTATAGTATTTCAGTTAATAAAGTATATCGGGAACCTTGTCCCGGTAAATAGTTAGCATTTCAGTATTCTTTAGAGGTTTCGTAGACTATAGCCCAGTCAGTCAGATATTAGGAGGCTTTTATGTGTTAGCCTTGTCGGCTACTCGTTTATACTCGCAGTCTTTTCAGTATTTTCCATATTTATGATATTTTAGTTAAACTCTTTAGCATATCAGCATGTTGCATGTTTATATCCAGCTTACAATTATACCACATGTTGATCCAGCCATCCAGTTGGTTCGCTCGGTCACCACATGCAGTTAGGCACCGTGTGCCGTGTTACGCCCAGGCCATGATTCGGGGTGTGACAACTAGAAAATATTTTTCGAAAAATATTTTTCACTCACCAACCAAACAAGGAAAAATAAATGATAAAATCACTCATTTTTCAAGAAAACATTTTGCTTCGTACCAAACACACCCTTAATATAGAACTTGAAGTAACGAATAACGTAGGTGTATATATATCATAAGTGATACTTAAGATTTTGATCCTGAATCCTATTAGCAACCCACTTATGTATATATCAAACTCTGATTCTTGAATTAAAAGAACTGCATATTTATTGACACTAGTTAGTTCGAAATTGGGATAAAAAATTACTAACCTTTTCTAACGGGTAAACAGTCTTTTTACATGCGGCACATTTATCTTGAGTACCAGAAAAGAGAGCCGAAACTTTGCTAGGGCTTCTGTTCTGCAATAACAAAGGTATACAAGATTAATTTAATTAATGAACAAGATTAGTCACATAAAAATAATAGTGAGAAAAATGAGTAGAATTTGTCAAATAAATTTCATTTTGCCCTAATAATGTACAAACATTAAAGGGCGTGGTACATGAAACATGACATATGATTAATAATCTTGTATATATTTGAGATGAATTTGCTAATGCTACCCGTATAAAAAACATTAGCGCGTGTAAATATATATGATACATACCAGTTCATTTTGCTTCCCCACTGCTCAAGAAATAAGGAAAATAAACAGAATTAGGTTAGGAAATTAATGAATATTTTTTTTGGCCTTTTTGAAATGATTTAATTAAAAAGACTAACAAGATGTAGAATGCTTCAAGGAGGCGCCTCCTTTCTCCTTGAGGATTTGTTCAAAATGAGGCTTGCAATATAAAACTCCATCTAGGGTGGAATAATTGCTCAACTGTAATCCCAAAAAATTAAACATAAATGTATTATAAGAAGCTTAAATTTGACATAATAAAATCATTAGGAACTACATATAAGACGAAAGACTCCATTAAAAAAATAAAAGATACACGTTGTATTTTCAAAAAAAATTACGTAAGTAAGGGAGCGTCCCCCGCCTTAGGGAGAAGTTTCTAAACGAGCAGTGGTGGACGAAGCGAAAGCACCATGTTGACCTCGAAAACATAATAGTTCCTCCCTAATGTTCGTCCACAGAAAGTGAGTCAGGGCCTAAGATCATCCCAAAGGCGTAGTCACAACAAGTGAATATTTCTCTACTACCCCTTGTTAGTCCCGAAAGACGGAGGAGACTAGAATTGTTTTCATTTCTCGTTCTTTATTGATCTATATACGTTACCGGTTTAAATTATTTCAATTTGGTACAAGTATATAGTAGTGTCATTATTGTAAATGAAAATACATAAGACATAAAAAAAAAAAAACAATATCTTACTGCAAGCTTTCCGTTGCAATGATTGCACCTAAAACATGTATTATGATAAACAACACCATTTGTAGATATCATCTCTGCAATATAAACAGTTTTTTCACAAGCTTTACATTTCTGTTGGCTTCCTGAAAAAGCCATTTTGCTTTTTGATTATTATTTCAAGTCTAACTGGGAATTGAGATTTGAAATCCTTTTCATTCGAAAATCAATAGCAAGGATTTCAATCTCTAAATTCCCAAAGTTATAACAATAGAAAACAAACAAAAAATATGAGTAACATGGTTTGCTATTTCTTTCTACTAACTAGAACAAACTCCATAGAACGAGTGGAGAAGCAAATTTTTTGCTAACGCTAAAGCCACGTAATGAAAAAGTAGTTAATTCAGTTGGCAGCTAAAAAATGAAATTGAAATAAATAAATAGATCATTTTAAAGAAAATTTAAAAAGATAATAAAAGGGAATGAAAAAGGGTAGGGAAAAGGAAACTTATTACTAATATAGACCGGAAATTAGAGTAAATGTTATAGGGATATGATTTTTTTATCCTTAACTAGAGGTCTCATATTGAGACTTGAGAATAAAAAAATCATTGGTTGAGAGCTTTTCCCCCTTTAATGTGCTTTATGTGGCACGAATGCAGATTAGTCACGGCCTCAGAGCGGATATCGGACACCGAAGTGAGAAACAAAAAGTAACATGAAAAATTGAACCAACTTAACAGAAATTCTGAGTTTTTGTTCATAACACATGATTGTTCTATCAAAAATATAATCAAGTACTTGCTCTATACACAAAAGGATCAATCATTAAGCAATTATACCCAACCAACTCAAAGAAATAAAACTAGAAATATCATGGTAACAAATAAGGAGAAAAAGAAAAACAGAATGCAGAGTCTGCATATGATTGTTTTTGAGATATTTGATAAAAAAAATTTAGCGGCCAAAGCAACCCAAGAACTTTTTGGGAATTCCAGTAACATGAAATTTTGCAGCAGTTTCCTCTACTTTTAGAAAATCTTGGCCTCGATTTGCTTCAATTAGTGCCCTCTTTTCTTCTGCTTCCCTGTGAATTACAGCCATCTTGTTCTTCATCTTCTCTTCATATTCTGCCTTCTTCCTCTCAAATTCTTCCTGCTCAGTTAGAGGTACATGAGAAGCATATATATGACCAGAATTCAGGGGTGTCAAATGGGCGGGTTGAGTCGATTTTGGACGGGTCAAAATGAGTTGAGTCAATAAATTAGCGTGCCAATTTTCTCGCCCAAAAATTACTTGGGTTGAAATAGGCTGGGTTAAGATGAACTAAAATTCGGATCATAACCCAACCCGCCAAACTCTTACCAAACTTTAGTTAATATGTATTATTTTCTTATTAATTATATAATTACTAAATAAGACTTTTCTTCTTTTGTTATGATTATATATAACATATCAAACGAAAAAGAATTATTTCTAAAATATTTTGGCAAAGTTCAATTTGGTTTAAAAATCAGCCCAACTTTAAATGGGTTAGAGATGAGTTGAGTCAAGATGAACTGAGTTTAATAAATGGACGGATTAATAATCAACTCAACCTTGGGCGGGTTTGGCGGGTCATTTGGCCATGAGCCAAATTTGACAGCCCTAACAAGAATTTAAAAGAATTGAATTTTTAGGTTGTCTACATCACACCTCATTGTGGTGCGGCCCTTCCCCAAGCCCTGCGTGAACGCAAAATGCTTCGTGTACCGGGCTACCCTTTTGAATTTTACTTTTCCAGATACATCCCCTATCATGAAAAGTAGTCTAGGAAATCATAAAAATGTGATCTTGAACTAAACTAGCAAGAGTAATTTCTTTCATATATTAGTAAACTAGCAAAAGTAATTCTTATCCCTAACTCATTTAGCTATTAAAAGTGGAAACAATAGGAAGTTGCATGCTTGATCAGAAAATGACACCAGGGTAAAAAAAAAAAAAAACTCAAAAAGTGACAGCAGTTAAATGATATGTACTAAGTAAATCAAAATTTCACCTCAATTTGTTTCAGCTCAAATTCTATAGTTGCCTTCTTAGAGCTCTCCCAAGCTCCAACAGCAGACAACTTTTTAAATGCCCTGATATTTGTTGAAAATGATGACTATTATCAACAATCCAAAATAAAAACCTTACATGAAAATTGATATCAACAGATAAACAGTGAAAATACATAATGGGAGAGTCTAGGCGAATTCCGCATCGACAAACACATAAGAGATGCTGGGAATATAAGTAAACAAACCTTAGATTTTAGTGACGTATTTTAAAGTCATGTGACCTATGCCCAAAACGGACAATATCGTGGGATAAAGTGTTATACATACATATATAGGTGTTGCTAATTCCTGTGGATTGTCATCCTTTATTCTAAATAAGCATTTCATTGAACATTGTGATATTTCTGTGTCAATTTTTATTTCCTAAAACAATTTTCCCATGTCCTAGCTGAAATAAAATTGCAGGACCATAGACTAGTACAGAATGCAAATAATTCCAAGAAAGTTGGATTTAACAGCATTGAAGGCACATTCAGTTCATTTTGTGTTCACCTAACAAATAAAAAAGTACGCTTATTTTCTCTTATCATTTTTTTTTTCCTGTTGATATTGATTGCCAAAATGAATAAATAAAATACATGAATAAAAAGGAATAGAGTTGGAAAAATCAGGAGGGAAAATCATATACTTGTTATCAGCCTTTGTTTTTTCATTGTCTTCCCATGCCTTGATCAAAGCCAATCTTTTCTCTGATTCAACTTTCATAAGGGCAGCATCTAAACAACCAAAAATACCATATAATTATAAAAACCAACATTCCTTTCAAAAGTGAAATAAAGAAAGTTACTCAATGGGGAATAGGAATATTAAACTAAAAGATTTTGAGAACAGCCTTTAAAAATTTTACAAAATTAAGTCCTTTACACTATAGTTTTTCAATTAGTGGTACCTTTCAAGGTTTCACTTCACCGCCTTATTTTTCTTTTTTCTAAAAGCTTATTCTTAATAATTCCCTTAATCAAGACAGTTTCCAAAATGTTCTCATTTTGGAAATGGTTCTCAAAAGTACCCCATAAATTATAAATGAATAATAATAATAATAATAATAAAGGCAAATTAATTAGACAAAACTAAATTAAAAAAAAAAATTACCTCTGTCCTTGGAACCCCCTGTACTTCTCTGAATCCCAGAATCTGCAGCCTCTGTCAGAAACCCAAGATTTTAACCAATCAACACTCCTTAAATTAAAATGGCAAAAAATAGTCCTAAAAACTACAATAAAAGACAGTTCGATTCACAAAATATCCCGCATTCATGTAGTGTTCGAGGAGGTATCGCACCCCTAAGAGTGTGACGTAAATAGCCTACTCTAATGCAAATATTAGTGACTGCTTCTACGGTTCGAACGAGTGACTTATAAGTCACACGATGACAACTTTAACATTGGTTCAAGACTCTCCTTACCTCTTCAAAACTACAATATACAGTGACAAACCAATAAAATACAAAAGAGAAATCTCTGATATGTAAGCAAAAAATATACACAAAATACAACAAAGAAAAAGTATTTTAAAAATGAATACTAGTATATACTTTCTGGAGCAGGAGGAGGAGGTTTAGAGGGAGAGATTTGCTCTTTATTATCCTCTATTAATGGAACAAGAGCAAGAGCATTTTCTTCAACTTCCTCTTTTAGCTCATTTTTGTGGTCATTTTCTTGAGTTTCTTTAGAAGCTATTGGAGAAACTACAAGAGTTGCTTCTTCTCCCATTGATGTTAAACTTATATGAAAATGTTGTGCTGTGTTTTTGATATAAATATACTAAGCCCAAATTTTTGAATATTCAAGAACCTCAAAGAGTCAAATGAAAATAGAGAAAACAAAAGAGAGATAAAGGAAGTAGAAAGAGAGTAGGTAGAAATAGATATATATAAAGGAAGCTGCCAAAAAAAGTTATATAGAGAACATCACAGATAGGGAAGGATTATCCTTCTCTGATGTTAATAAGAATTCTTATGAAAGTTAAACTCTTTTTTAAAATTTAAATTAGATACAGTAAGATTTTTTTTACCATACCTGTGATTACAAGTTAGTTATCATCTTTATCAGTTTACGTATTTATGCTTATCAAATATTTAAAATATACAAATATTTTTACATAAGTAAACTCTTTTTCAAAAGAACAGTTTGGGAATGTATATGCACCTTAATTTGATTTCTTACACGAATCATAATGGTTCCTATTAATTATTTTATACAGTTATATATATGATAAACCTATGACCAGAGTACGTTAAACTGAACTCATAACTTTTGACACGAAGTATAAATTATATATAAAAGTTTATTAAATCTTAATAAATATTAGATTTGAACTTATAATTTTAACAATATAATAAATGTAATGCTGGAAATCTTGTGATTGAATTAAAATAATCAAGGAATGGTTGTGGTATGTTGAACAACCAAAATCTTGTAGTCCAAGGTAAAAAATATAACGATAACATTCAAAAGCAACTGTAAATGAATAGAACCGATTTAATTACGTATGAATTTTAAATTACAAGTAATTACACCAAATTTTGTACACGGTACTCAACGCACAAGTCACAACCATTTTACGTCACACTAATGAGTAATTAAAATACTAAATTTTTTTTTTCGTCTGTCCAATTTTTAGCGGATAGAATTATTTGATATTTATGCTGACAGAAGGTAAGAAATACTTCATAAAATTAATCGAGATTAGCTGGTCCGAACACCACGATTATAAATAAAAAAAAGTAAATTAAAAAGAACATGAACATTCTTCTCAAGATCAAGTTGAATGATTGAATTATCTATTCTCCAATAATGCATATCTTAGTTGATACTCCCTCCGTTTACTTTTACTTGACATATATACTAAAAATATATTTTTATTTTTACTTATCACTTTACGTATATCAAGAGAAGACAAATTTATTTCTTCCTATTTTACCCTTAATTGATTAACCAACATTTCTTGAATAAATAATGGTCAATTGTAACTTTCCAATGCTCAATATTAGAATTTACGGAGAACTCTTCATTATCCCTAATCGTTAAACACAAAAGTCCACTAAAATCATCTTTTATTCTCTTGTTCTTTGGAGTATTTTTTTTCTTCAGAAATTATTTGAGAATTTGGGTTCAATTATTGAGTATCAATTAATAGGGTTATTGTGGTAAAACTATCATGTCAATCATTGTTTTTTAAGAGACGTGAAAAATCAAAACATGTCAAGTAAAAGTGAATGGAGGGAGTATTAGTCATCAATTAAATTTTCCAGGTATTGAAATAAGTAGGAGTAATTAATTGTAAAAGTTAGTGATGCTGATGGATTTCTATCTTCATATTGCTTTCCTTGTTTTGCCAATTGTAAAGCATCAGTGTCTATGAGTTCGTGATTCCTGACACATAAGGCAATCGTGCTTTATTATCTAAAGTTGACAAGTAATTAATCTTTATTAATTCTTTTGGGACAATATTATATTTAAGGTTTTATAGTTCAACTGTTACGAGTAGTACTATTTATACAATACTGACAGTTGTGAAAGTTAGTACTTTTTATAACGTAATATGCTTAAGATAAGGCCAACACCCTAATTGATGACGAGTGATTCTTTTAATGTGATAACCTCATTAGCAAATATTTAGGTGGTGTTTAGATTTTATTTTGGTACAGTTTTTTGAAAAGATCTTTTTAAAAAAAGAAGAAAAAAGGTACTCCCTCCGTCTCTAACGATTGTATTTTTCTTTTACTCGCAAATTTAAAAAAATTATAAATAGGAGGTTTTCTTTTGACAATTTTACCGTATAATCTATCTTCATTGAATATTTATTCTATAATTGAGGAGTAGTATTCAAGAATAATTACTATTATTAAGGGTAAAGAAAAAATAATTAATTTTATCTTGAATTTTTAAAATAACAAATAATTTGAGACATCTATTTTTAAAAGTCACGACAAATAATTTGAGACGGAGAGATTATTTTCTTGGGATCAGTTTCTGGAAACTGCTTTTTTGACAATTTTTTTTTTTTTTGTGGAGTTTGCAGCACCAAGATAAAATTTAAAACCAATCAACATAAAATTTTACTTCCAAAACGTAAAAAAGTCAAATTAACAAGCCTATTTCTTACCTTACAAAGCGTAAAAAAGTCACATAAAATTTAAACCATTCAGAAAAACCTCTCACCCTAATTATAGGCTTTTCAGAATTTAATACCGACCCTTCCCATATAAAGTCACTTTTCTATAATTGTTAATTTTACTGTCGGCACTAATTTAGCGGCAAAAGTCAGATTGATTTGGAATTTGGATAGTGTTACCGTAACTGAGCCAAACGGACCAAATTCATTTGTTGTTTAACAAAACTGATTACAATTAGAAGATTTCTGACTATAACTAAATAAAGACGAAACATGTTATCCAATTGTTGCAGTGTGTTTTATTAAACTTGCTTCTATTAATGCTAATTATCAACTAACAATCAATGTCAAACCCGTGATGTTAAACCATCGATTGTAATGCTAATATATGTCAAGTTGCATATATGTTGACTAATTCACCTTATGTCAAGTTTGTTTTTGGGTTCAAACTTACCCCTATATCTAACAGAACTAACCTGGTCAATTTTTTGACTTTAACTTCGTCATGTGATATTTCCTTAACCCGCTACGTGTATTATTTGTAGTAAATAAAACCCACCCGTATCTTTAAAATACCCAACGACCCTGACCCGCTCATATATATTTGGACGGTCAGCTAAAAATAATTATATTCGCTAGTTAAATATAAAAATAAATATACATTGATTATATATAAAAATATGTATATTATACATTAATATTTTAATATATATTTTACATGATATTATTTTTAGGAAAAATTATGCGGTGTAGTTTTTCCGTCAAATTTTGCAAATCTTAACAAGTTTAACAAATATAAATTTTAATTTGCAAACATATAAATGATAATGTTCTATTTATATGACCTTCTAAAGGAGAAGCAAAGAAACATATGGAAAGAAAATTCTTTAAAACCATTAATTATATACATATCCAACTGCTTAGCACATTAATGGACTTCACTTGATATTTTCAATAGGAACTAATAGTGTTTTAATATATCACGATAGAGCTAAAATATTAGCAAAATCTGTCGTTCCATTGTCAGATTTGCTTAATAAATTCGAGATAGATCATAATTAATAGGAAAAACCACACCGTACAATTTCTCCTAAAAATAATTTCATGTAAAATATATAGTAAAGTATTAATGTATAATATACATATTTTTATATATAATTCATGTATTTTTTTAATATTTAACAAGCGAATATAATTATTTTTAGCCGACCGTTCAAATATATAGGAGCAGGTCAGGGTCATTGGGTATTTTAAAAGATACATGCGGGTTTTATTTAATACAAATAATACACGTGGCAGGTTAAAGAAATGCCACATGGCGAAGTTAAAATCAAAAAACTAACCAGGTTAGTTCGGTTAGATATAGGGGTAAGTTTGAGCCCAAAAACAAAACGTTAGGGGGATTTGCGGACCAAAAGGTTAACAGAGGATATTTTTGAGCCATTTTCAATACGTTAGGGGTATTGTTGGCCCTTTTACATATTTTCTATATCATTATACATACTCAGCGCCGGGGTTAATGGGTGCTCCAGCACCCACAAAGCTCTATGTAAATCCGCCCCTGGTTGTAGGCGAACCTACTTTAGGGGAACTTTCAGAAATGACTATCTTTTAATGAGCTTTTAACAATTCGTAGTTACATTTTATGTATTTACTTTTCGTAGCTAGTTTTGAACAATTCGTTGTATTTGAATACACTGTTCAGCTGTATTTTTTTATTTTTTATTTTTCTTTTCCTGTGTATTTGAGTGTATTCGAATACGCTGTTCAGTTGTATCCAACCTTATTTGATGTGGCAAGGTTGAACATATTCGACTGTATTTGAAGGTATTTACACTAAAAAAATGACGAAATGAAGAATACAGTCAAATTCGATCAAACTCAGGCGAAAATGCAAAATACACTATATTTAAAAAGGAAGAATACAATCAAACCAGTCGGATCTCTGGTGAAATACAAAATATCACTGTAAATACTCTGAAAAAAATGAAGAAAACATTCAAATCCTTTTAAACATTAATTGTATTTAACTAAAAGAATAAAGAACACAGTCAAATCTCCGGCAAGAATACAAAATATACCGTATTTAAAAATGAAGAATACAATCAAAACCCGTCGGATCTCCGGTAAAAATCCAAAATACACTTTGGATCTCTGACGAAAATACAAAATACACTGTATTTATACAATGATTTTCCGACGTGAAAGGTAGTGGGGAAGAAAAAGGCAGCTTCTTTTTCCGACGTGAAAAGTAGTGGTAAAGGAATAAGTCTTAGGTAAGACGAATATACTAAGATGTGAGATACAAAGAAGGAGAAGAAGCCATGGATTCAAACATCTCCGTTAGATCCAGATCCGGTGACGCTTCCAATCTTCCTCCTCCATTATTTTCGCTACCAGTAATGGATTGATCGTAACTTCGTGATTTCATATCTGGACTTGACGGCGGGTGACGACAGTGTTTAAGGGTGATTCGCGGTGAAGGGGTATACGGCGGAGGGTGGTGATATGTGGGGAAGAGAGAAAGAGGCGGCTGTTTAGTTGGGCTTCATAGAGGTCCGCCAGAGAATACGGTCGACGATGACTTCTCTGTTGCCGAGGGAGAAGAGAGGTGAAAATGAGAGAAAGATGAGGGAGAAGAGAGAAAGAGGTTTAAGAGAAAAGATTATACAGTGGAATAACTCTATGTATTTGGTATTAGTTATGATAGGTAAATTGAAAATTCATTGTAACTATGAAAAATAATTAAATTAAAAGATAGCTATAATCCGTTAATAGCTCTTAGATTTAGATTTGAATGGTAAATTTTCCTAAAATATTTCAGTTTGGCACTGGATTCAAATCGGCCCATATTTGGGATAGTTGGTTGTCTTTGGTTTCGATTACCAGAATTTGAGAAGCAATTTATGCAATTTTCATACTTTACTTGCACACCCAAAGATATTCTATCTTATATATGTTTTATGCGTCACATTACAAAGTTTAAATTTGACACCTAGTATACACCTCACCATTGCCAATAGGGGTGGAGCTGAATAATTGGCTAGAAGTTTTGTTAAATTTAGTAGCCTTGGTTCAAATTATGTATTTGTCTTAAAAATATTATTAAATTTTATACGAATTATTAATCCAGTAATCAATATCTTAAAAGAATTATAATTTTGAACTAATAAGCTTCAAATCTTAACTCGTTTTTAATTGTCAAATATTAAATAAAAAAAAGAGTTTGCACTATCTCCGCATGTTTTCGTGTAAAGAGAGATCCAAGCGTGAAAACAGAAACGATAAGGGCCAGAAAAACCTCGAGAACCAACACACGTACTCTGCTGTGGACTGCGCACCTGGGAATCATTGATACCAGCGGACCAAAATAAAAACACAGAAAAAAATGCAAAAATTTGGAGTTGCTGGTTTAGTGGAAAACATTGGTCCCCTTTTGACGCCCATTGAATAATATTTTCTTCACTTTTTCACTTGTATAAATTGCACTCTCTTCTTCTTTAATTTTGAGTGTTCAATTACTAATTCATATTTACTTCAAATGGATGTATACATTCCTGAGGAGTACGTTATTCAACGAAGACTGGAGAAACGGAATAGTGCTTCTGCTGCTGCTAATAAACTCAACAGAACATCAGAAAAAGGAAGAAATGTGTTTCAGTCCAATCAGAAAGAACGAAAAGTAGCTTCAGGGCAACAAGCACAATCTTCTTGCTTGGTACAGAATAATGACTACATTTACACAACAAACTCTGTTGGTTTTGGGGACAATGTAGTTTTCACATGCTTTTCTGCTTAATTAATTTTATTCTTGCTAGTTATTATTAAGTGTTCATTACTACTACTAATCATAACTCACTTTTCTGTTAATATAGAGTTAAGACTAGCTATTACTTCAATGTATCAGTTCCTATTTTTGTAATCAGAACACTAACTCTAGCTGCTACCTATATATGTGTTTCCAACATAATGCATGTATGTGGGATAGGAGTAATTATTATTTTACAAGAATAAACTTGTCATTATATGTATTACTTTCAAGTTCTTGAACCATAAATCAACTCTTGTGGAACAACTCCCAATCACTTACCCTGGGGAATTAAATTTATAGGACTTTTTGAACACTTAGAGCAATTTATATAAGACAAACTAGTGAATGTGTCCCTGCTTCGCACGGTTTAATAGGGAATTTAGAATGATTTTATAAATCAAGTCGTGATAGAGATAAATTTTTGTTTAATTAGAACTAAGTATGTTTTTTCGCTACTAAAAAATAATTAAAAAAAGAAAATAAAATGACAATGAGTCGACAACAAAGGAATTGATAAAAAGAAAAGATAATTTCTTTAATTTTTGGATTAAGAAACCAATAAAACTCCAGGAATTAGCATTAGTTCATACACATATGTCTTTCATGGAAAAAAACTCATTATTCAAAAATCAATTGAAGAACTAAATATACAACATGAAATTAGTATTCACAAATTTTAATTAAATTCCATACATATATCATATACAAAAATTTCATAGTCAACAACTAAACTCAATATGGGAGAAAGATCCTAAGTTTCCATGAGTATCAATGATAATTTCTTGAAAACTCTACAAATAATTTCAAATGGCTACTATTGTCATCAAGAAAAGTAAAGAACCCGAGAAGACCAATACACTTCCCCTTTCAACGAATGAATCTCTTTTTCTTTCCCACATAATTCTTCTTTTCCTTTTCCTCTCTTCTTTCAATTTTATTCATTACTTCTTTTTTCACCCCGTAGTTATTATTTCATTACAAAAATATAGATCACGTTTTTCACAAAAATCAAAATTATATTATCAACGGACTATTAAAGGAGTATAATTGGTCGAAAAGTGCATGACAAATATAGTTAAATTCTTCATACATTATTCTCCACTTGCATTTATAACAAAAGAGAAAGAGAACTTTTTTACCTTTCTAAATTACAAAAAAATTTGACCAAATTCACATCAAGGAAACATTCAATGGGTTTTTCTTTTAAATTATGCATCATTCAAAATTATATTTTTTACAGACAGAAACTATACTACTTGAAGATCAAAGGAAGAAATGAGAGGAGAGAAAACAAAAAAGGAGGAGAAAGACATTACTTTTAGAGGAGAAGCTTCATGACCATTTGAGAAGATGTAAGTCTTAGTAATGTCTAAATCACCATCTTTAGCCTTTTGTTTAAGATGAGGCCACGACTACAATGACCAATAGAAAAACTGCAAGAAAAAAAAATTAAGATAATAATTTAGGATATAAAAGAACATGGAATAAGAAATACAGAATAACAGTATACATAATTATTTCGGAAGAAACTTTTTAAAAGATCTCTTCCCATTGAAAAGGATCCATAACCGCTCCAAAAAGATGGAAAAGCCTTAACGTATAAGAATTTAAAAGGTCATAACATTATGTTGAAGCCTTAACTTACGCTGAAGCATTGTAAAACTTGGGGACACAAAAAGGTGCGAGGAAGAGTAATTTAATGATATCAATTTAAGGGCATCAAGGGTGAAAGGCATAACGGACGGAAGAAGAGAAATTACAATTAAGAGGAAGAAATTGTCTTTTGGAATGTGTGTGATTAAGATGTTAATAAAGTGCCTTTTGGAAATTTTAATTGAACACAACAAATTATAAAATGAAAGAAAATTCAAAAATTTGAGAAAAAAGAAAAATAGCATCCCTTGATTGATAAGCATGCTACGTCAGATTTCAATTGACCAGATTTATATTATATATATATATATATATATAGAGAAGTGTTAAGGTTAGTGTATAAATGACACTTTCATTGTTAATGTTTAATATTTATAACTAGGTTTTAAAAAAATCCAAACTTTTACAATTATCACAACAGCCCCAAATAGGCTCCACCCTCTAAAAAAACGAAAACTCTCCCCAACTCTCATTCCCGCTCCCAGCCCCCATTCCTCATTCCCAATTCACCAAAACCTACATTTTTCCTCTTCTTTTTTCTTCTTCTTCTTCTTCTTCTTCTTCTTCTTCTTCTGCTGTGTTCAATCTCTTCTTCTTCTTTCTTTAATCCCGACATTATTTTTTCACAAATTTTCTTCTTTGAGGTTCTTGTTTTTTGTTGAGAAAGATTGGTGAAAAAAGAACAAGAACAATTGGAGACTGACCCTTGCACCATTGAGAAATAATTGATCGTCACTGTTGATAAGTAAAGATTGATGTTTAATCTTATTTTTTTCGTCTGCAGATATCAAGTTTTCTGTGATTCTTTAAACACCCTGTGAGATGTTTAAAATATTCGATGAGATGTTTAAGACATTCTGTGAGATGTTTAAAATATCGTGATATAATTGTAGGTAGTTGTTTCAAACATCCTGAAAGTCCATTTAGGATGTTTCAAACATCCTCTCAGGATATTTCAAACATCCTTAGTATATTCTCAAGTTGTTTTAAACATCTTCTTAGAAAGTTTGAAACATCATTAGGATGTTTGCAAAAAAGTTGATTCTTTATACCAATTATTTATATATTTGTGATATTTTCAGGTATTTCATTACAAAATTGTTGATTATATTGTATTGGGAGTTGATTGTCATAGTAAATGGGTAGAGTGCTCTACCCGTTTTACCTGACGTTTGAAGAGTAAAGAGACGGTTCTAATAAAGGTGCATAAAGATGTTACGTATGATGAGTTTGTTGACAAGATTATTGCCGGTTGTGAATTAACTTGTTATCCGAGTGATATGTCCATAACTCACATGCATAGCATTGGTGAAAAGCACAAGAAAGTAGCTCCCTTTAAAATAAAGAATTATGATTGTTTGAGCTATTATTTGGAAGATGTCACGACCCAAAATCTAACAATGGTCGTGATGGCGCCTATCGTGTTACAAGGCAAGCCTATTTCCCAAAATATTACTACTAAATCGATTATAAAAATTTAATAAAACTATACTAAGATTTGAATTTCTCATAAACTAAATCAACTCTAAATATAATATAGAAAATACGGAAACGAGCCCCAAACATCGGAGTATCACTAAGTCATGAGCATATAAAACTATGAACTAAGATATATAAACTGTCTAACTGTCCAAAAGAAGAAATGATAAGAGGAGTAACAAGGTCCTGCGGACGCTAACAACTACCTTGCAGTCTCCAAAGATAGCCGGCCTGAACTCAATGATCGCCGCGCTCTATCTCACCTGGATCTGCACATAAAGTGCAGGGTGTAGTATAAGTACAACCGACTCAGTAGTAACAGAAATAACTAAGGAACTGAGCAGTAGTGACAAGCTAAGTAAAACAGTCCAATTAATTATTTTCACAATTTAAAAATAAACAGAAATAAACAGGTAAATTTCATAACTTAGTAAATGCCACAAAGAAGTTTAACAGATAAATGCAGCAACAACACAAATAAATACAACCTCACAACAGTGTCACTCCATCACTCATCACTCACACTCAGCACTCAACACTCAACACTCAACACTCTATGCTCACTAGGGGTGTGTACAGGCTCCGGAGGGGCTCCCAAAGCCCAAGCGCTAAGCACGGATAACTCACGTACCATCATATCAATACCTGGATCCGCACGGTCAACTCACGCGCTATGCGGACAACTCACGCGCTATGGTATCAATACCTGGACCCGCACGGTCAAATCACGTGCTACGCGGACAACTCACGCGCTATGGTATTAATATCCTCACAACCAGGCCTTTAGCCTTACTCAATCATGTACCTCACTAGCCTCACCATCATCAACAAATAAGGGAACACAACCCACATCAAGTATCACAATATATTAGTAAATAATAGAGACTGAGGTAAATATGTACAATAATTTCTATGACTGAGTACAAATAATGTGAGCATGAATAAAGTCTAAGCATGATCTCTAACATGAAGGTAGACAAGTTCAACAACAAGTAACTACGTAAACACAAATGATGGCCATGAGGCCTCACGGGACGGACCAAATCTCAATCCCGCGAGGTATACACCCACACGCCCGTCACCTAGCGTGGGTATCACCTCCAAACAGTCACACGATATCAAATTCTTCGGGTTTATACCCTCAAAGCCAGAGTTCAAACTGTTACTTACCTTAACAGCGTAAAATCCTACTCCGGGATGCCCTCGTCTCTGGACTCGGTCTCCAAAAGCTCCGAATCTAACCAAAAATCAGAATACTACAATCAACATAGTCTAAAGAATCGAATTCCACAATAAAAACTACATAAATATGCCAAAAATTCGAAATCGGCCAAAACCCGGCTCCCGGGCCCACGTCTCGAAATCAGTCAAAAATGGCAGAATAATAAACCTCGTCCTCTCCCAAGTCTAACCATATAAAATTCATCAAAATCGGACTCCGTTGGTCCCTCAAATCCTCACTTAAACTCTCCAAAACTCAAACCCTAACTCCCTCAATTTCACTTCGAAATCATCAATCAAATCCCAAAAATGAAGATGGATTCATGAAATATAACCAAAACTAAGTAGAGAACACTTACCCCAATTCTTATGGTGAAAATTTTCCCCAAAATCGCCCAAATCCGAGCTCCCCAACTCAAAATATGACCGAATGAACAAACCATCGTTTTATATATTTTCTACCAGTTATTCTGCCTCGTTGATTATACCAAATGATACCTAAACTCTGCTTTTTATGCCTCCAATGGATTTCTTGTGAAATTCTAGTCAAGTTAGGCTTTTGAATCACTCAATTTGACCTTATAATGAAGGAGATATGTTGGTTTCAATATTTGCAAATAGTGCAGATTTTTAAATACGCCGTCAGTGGCAATTGCGTAATTTACCTGAAAATTCTAGTAACCTAATTCTTAGTAAAATGACCATAAAATCCTCATACGATGTTCAAATTCGACAATTGTTTTTTCTACGGGTCCGTAATTATGATACGGATCTAATGCGTCAATCAAAAAAGAAATCGGAGCTCATTTGTTCAATATAATATCATTTATGCTTGAAAAAACGACGCCGAAACATAAGAAGAACGAGCGCAACACAACCCAAACCTATCCGAAACTCACCCGAGACCCTCGGAACCTCAACCAATAATTCCAACATGTCACATATCACTACCTGAACTTAGTCGAACCTTCGGAACACCCAAAACAACACCAAAATACTAAATCAACCTCTGATTCAAGCCTAAGAACTTTTAAACTTCCAACTTTCGCCAATTCAAGCCTAATTCTACCATGGAACTCCAAATTACATTTCGGACGCACTCCTAAGTCTAAAATCACCCAATGAGTTCGTTTATTCATAAGTCAACTTCCGATTGACTTTTCTAACTTAGCATTCTAACTAAGGGACTAAGTGTTCATTTCACTCCAAAACTACTCCGAACCCAAACCTACCAACTCGATGCAACTCAACACAACTGAACAATACATAAAGAAGCAAAAATGGGGAAACATGACTATAACTCTCGGAACGACTGGCTGGGTCGTTACATATGAAAATAGGCCCATTCTAAGGGTACTTGTGGCTGAGATATCGGTAGAATTTACAAATTCACCTCTGATGGAACAACATGATAGCCATGGATTGGATGATATTGAAGAAGATCTTTTGAATATCGATATTCCAAAAATAGATCCTTTAAATATGGATATTCCAGAAACCGAAGAAGAAGAATACGCAAACTTTCTTGGAGTTGAAGGCAACTCACAAGAGGTAGAACTAACAACACAAAGCAGCCACAATTATGAAGACTACACGAAGTTTTATAAGGGTTTAAGTTTCAAAAACAAGCGCGAGCTAGTTGTGTCATTGAAGCTTGCTTCCTTGAAGGCTCCTTTCCGTTCAAATCATGAAGAGTATTAAATTTGTGTACTGTGTCAAATGTGTAGACAACAATTGCAAGTGGTGGTTGCGAGCCATCAAATATATAAGTACTGACATGTTTTATATTACGAGGTACAAGAATGAGCACAAATACGGGTCACAACATCTTACAGAAAAGCATCCACATGCCTCAGCGGTTGTCATTGGTGAATACATCCATTCTAAGTTTGAAGATGGCAGAGGTCCATCTAACAAAGAAATTATGGAAATATTTTATTTAGATTTGGGTTGTAATGTTAGTTATTAGAAGTGTACGAATGGAGGTCATATTGCAAAGGCTATGGTAAGAGGGACTCCAGAGCACAGGTATGCAATTTTAGATGTGTACCGCTACGCGCTTAAGAAGGCAAATGAAGGAAGCAAGACGACACTGAAGCTTCAGATTTTTATTAACAACTACTGTATTTTTCAAACATTATTTAGCTCTATCAAGATGTTATTATGTACTTGTGTTCTTTTACACCTTAAAGTACCTTAATTTTTTCAAACATCTTGATAGATGTTTCAAACATCTGAGTTAGATATTTCAAATATTCGTTAAGATGTTTGAAACATTTAACACAAAATTATCCGTAGGTTAATTTATTGATGATCAATTATTAAAGTATTCAATAGGTCAATTATTCAAAGTATTAAATAGATTGATGTATAATTATCGACAAGATCAATAGATTGACGATCAATGATTTGAGTGTTAAATTATTCTATACTTAATTATTCACAAGGTCAATAGGTTGACGATCAATTATTTGAAGTATTAAATAGGTTGACGTTTGATGATAGTTTGATGTTGATATTGATATTATTATGTCCTTGTATTTTTTTCACCTTCAACTGCCATATAATTTCTTCAAACATCCTGATAGATGTTTGAAACATCTGCGTTAGATGTTTCAAACATCATTGGGATGTTTGATATCGATTGTCGTTAAATCTACAAGATTAATAAGTTGACGATCAATCATTTGAAGTATTCAATAAGTTGATATTTACTTTTTCATAAGGTCAATAAGTTGATTATTAATTATTAATTTACTATATCAATTTAATAGGTCGATATATAATTATCCACAAGATCAATAATTGCACGATCAATGATTCAAAGTATTGATGTTCGCAAGGTCAATAGGTTCACGATCAATTATTTGGCGTATTCAATTATTCTATGTTTAATTATTCACAAGATAAATAAGTTGACGATCAATTATTCGAAGAATTAAATAGGTTGATGTATAATTTTGTAAGGCCAATATGTTGATCAATTATTTGAATTATTCAATTATTCTATGTTTAATTATTCATAAGGCCAATAGGTTGACGTATAATTATCCACAAGATCAATAGATTGACTATCAATCCTTTGAGGATTTAATTATTCCACGTTTAATTATTTAGAAGATCATTAGGTCGACAATAAATTATTTGAAGTATTAAGTAGGTTGATGTTTAATGGTAGTTTGATGTTGATATTGATGTTATTCAAACATCCTGATAGATGTTTGAAACATATGCGTTAGATGTTTCAAACATCTATCAGGATTTTTGATATTGATTATCGTTAAATCTACAAGATCAATAGGTTGACGATCAATCATTTGAAGTATTCAATAGGTTGATATTTACTTTTTCATAAGGTCAATATGTTGGTTATTAATTATTAGACCTATTTACTATATCAATTTAATAGGTCGATGTATAATTATCCACAAGATCAATAAGTGCACGATCAATTATTTAAAGTATTAAATAGGTTGATGTTCGCAAGGTCAATAGGTTCACAATAAATTATTTGACGTATTCAATTATTCATGTTTAATTATCCACAAGATCAATAAGTTGACGATCAATTATTCGAAGTATTAAATAGGTTGATGTATAATTTCGTAAGGTCAATATGTTGACGATCAATTATTTGAAGTATTCAATTATTTTATGTTTAATTATTCATAAGGTCAATAGGTTGACGATAAATTATTTGAAGTATTCAATAGGCTAACGTATAATTATCCACAAGATCAATTTAGTGACAATCAATCCTTTGAGTATTTAATTATTCATAAGATCATTAGGTTGACGATCAATTATTTAAAGTATTAAGTAGGTTGATGTTTAATGGTAGTTTGATGTTGATGTTGATTTTATTATGTCCTTGTATTTTTTTCCACCTTCGGCTACCATCTAATTTCTTCAAACATCCTGATAGATGTTTGAAACATCTAACGCAGATGTTTCAAACATCTATCAGGATGTTTGATATCGATTGTCGTTAAATCTACAAGATCATTATGTTGAAGTATTCTTAGGTTAATTGTAAAGACCCGACCAATTGTTTTGCTTTTTAGATCTCTGTTCTCCTAAATAAGACTCCTCGTATGTGCTTTTACTATTTTATGACTTACGGAAATGGTTAGTTCGGGATTTGAAGGGTTCGGGTTGAAATCGAAATACTTAGTTCCTCAATATTGGCTTTAAAGGGGTTAAGTTTGAGTTGGGGCAATATTTCTTGCAAACGACCTCGGAATCAGGATTTTACAATTCTAATAGGTTTGTATGATGATTTTGGACTTGGACGTGTGTCCGGATCGGGTTTTGGATGACCCGGGAGCGTTTCGGCACAAAAAGTTGAAAGTTGGCACATTGAAAGTTTTAAAGTTCTTTAAATTTGGTCGGGAGTAGATTTTGGTGTTATCGAGGTCTATTTGGGATTCCGAGCCCGAAAATAGTTTCGTATGGTGATTTAAGACTTGCACATAAAATTTGGTACCCTTCCGAGTAGTTTAGGTATGATTCAGCGAGTTCGGAGCAAGTTGGAAGAACTTGAAGTTCATAAGTTGATATGATTCGGTTAAGGGTGTGATTATTAGTTTTGGCGTTGTTTTTCGCATTCTGAAGGTTTGAGCAAGTCTGTCTCATGATTACAAACTTGTTGGTATGTTTGGATAGGGCCTGGGGCCCCGGATGCCATTCGGACGAGGCACGAAACTCATTTGGATTTGGAAAGAATAGATGAAGCATGAGAGTTTCTGGTGCAATCGCACTTGTAGAGGACCAGCCGCAGCTGCGAGCTCGCAGAAGCGGTCAAAGCTGCAGGTGTGGCACGTGTGTCGCAGAAGTAGGCTAATATGGGGAGATCCGCATCTGCGATGATCTTTTCGCAGATGCAGAGCCGCAAAAGTGGCCAATGAGCCGTAAAAGCGAAAGTGCTGGAGGCAGATAGGCTCATTTAATACGGGACTTAGGCCATTTTTGACTCATTTCTGTTACTTGTTGGGCGAATTTGGAGCTTTTTAGAGAAGGGTTTTCACCTAGCTATTGGAGGTAAGTAATTTCTATCCAGTGTAAGCAAAATACATAGATTATGGGTAGATTTTAGCATGAAAAATTGTGAAGATTTTGGGTTTAGATGAAAAATCTAGGTTTTGATAAAAATAGGATTTAACCACGAAAATGATTATATAATTGGGTGAAAATTATATATTTGAGTTCGTGAGGTTATGGGTAATAATTATCTTCAAAATTTCCTAAATCCAGGCACGTGGGCGAGGGGATGAATTTTAGGAACCTTCTAATTTGGGTTAGGTAATTATTCTAATAGTTAAACTTTAAACTTTTGAACACATATTGATTAATTTATATAACACTTGACTAGTTTCGGGTTGTTTGGCACCGAGTTGAGGATTTAAAGTATATTTGTGGATCGGGAATGATCTTGAGAACGAGTAAGTCTCCTGCCTAACCTTGTAAGAGGGAACTAATCCCTTTAGGTGTAATTTGTTGCGAGTTCGTACGTAGCGAAATTCCATGGGATGTCCGGATAGCCTTAGATTTACATCATGACTTGATTGCACTGTTATGTTTATTATACATATTAATTGTCTAAAATAAAGCTGAGATTAGGGATTGTAAGGTTGAAACTCTCCAATTTAGATTTCTTATAGTTGGGAAGAATTGAGGAATATATATAATAACTCTAAGAAATAAATGTCCACTCGTGTCGCAAGTACTTCCGCGAGCGAGTTAAACTTCTCTACTCTCATGGAAACGGGCCGTTTTCCTCGGCAAGTTAATAGACGCATCTATGGTTCGTGTCGTTCGACTCTCGGCAACGCACACAGTATATATATACTGTGTGCGCTGCCGAGGGTCGAACGACACAAACCATAGATGCATCTATTATATATATATTTGGATCGGATCGTACGACCTCAACATAAGTCGTGCATAATAATACTCGGAGCCTAATTATACTTGCTATTATTTTATGGCTTGAGAGGTTTTATATATATATATATATATATATATATATATATATGTATATTGGACCGGGTCGTACGACCTCGGCATAAATCGTGCGTAATAATACTCGAAGCCTAATTATACTTGCTATATGGCTTGAGGTTACAATTATTTAATGATGGAAATTGACTCGGGATTTACTATTAGTGAAAGAATTATTTATTCACTGCTTGTTATTGAGTTTCATTATTATTTACATAACCCATGCTTATTTAGAATTTCTACATTTATTGTTAGCCCATAGTAATGTCGAAGTTAACCCCTCATCACTACTTCTTCGAGGTTAGACTAGATACTTATTGGGTACATGTTGTTTATGTACTCACGCTACACTTCTGCACTAACCGTGCAGAATCTGAGGCAGGTGCATCTGGTAGTCATCCCGGCGCACACTCTTGATACTCCGAGACTTAGCAGTGAGCTGCCTTCCGAGTCTGTTCTGCAGCACCCAAAGTCTCTCTTTTGTATTTACTTTCTGTCTACTTTATTTCAGACAGTAGTTAGTATTTTGTATATTCTACTAGTAGTTCATACACTTATGACACCAGGTCCTAAAGTTTTGCTAGTAGACACTAGATGATTTTGGGTATTTATTTCACCACACCTATTCTTAAAATTGTTCACACTATATTTTATTAAATTTCTCACCTCTTACTTATTTAAAAATTTAAATATCAACTATTTCTAAAATGTTAAAAGAATAAATACATGACTAGTTCACCGTTGGCTTGCCTAGCGGTGACGTTGGGCGCAATCACAACCTATAGACTGGGTCATGACATTAATCAATAGGTTGATGTTTAATTATGATGCTTATTTATCCATAGTATCACTCGATTAAACATAACTTATTAATTTAACAGTAATCGGTAGAAAACATCGTGATAGATGTTTAAAACATATTTTGAGATATGTTCAATGTTAGGGCCAAACTTCCATAAAGATATGTCCCAAATATCTATTAAAACCATCCAAAAAAATCAGATAATATCCGTAAAAATATACTTAAGCAATAAAATTGGTAAATCATCCATTTATACCATCCAAAAAAATATAAAAATATGCATCAATTACAAATCATATCATGGTTCCATGTTCTTGTGAAAGATATCCACAACCATTTTCTCCCTGAACTCGCTAAAAATGTTGCCATTCATCTTGTCCATCGGAGTGTTCGTGATGAGGTGCTAAATGAACATTAAGGACCATGCTCCACAACTATTATATGTGTCATCTTGTGGAAGATTAAAGACTCTTTCAGCTGTCCAATCATCGTTCAAGGATTCCTTAGGCAAGTGCATAAAAAGGCCACATGATCGAAGGTATCTTGAGAACATTATGCCAATGGGATAAAAAAATTCACCCAACTTTTTATCAGTGTACATAGAGGTATTGCAGTCGTACATAAGCATCTTTGACTCTTCAACAAGAAATACAACTATGAAATAATGGTTCCTCTTAATGTTGTATACATAGAAGATCCTTTTCGAACCATTCCAAGGCCGGCCACCACAAAAAATTATCTCTCATCGAGCATACTTTAGATCATTCTTATGAAATTGGTACTCATTCAAGATCATGGGAAGAGATGAAGCAACATTCACCTTGTCCACCCCATCACACAGAGTACTATAATGTTCTTTTAAGATATAAAGAAAATTACAATCTATGATGATATCTGCTTGATCATAGTGCTTGGGGTACCTTCTGTGTCTAATACACATACGAGCCAAAAAAATCCTCCATGTGTCACAGAATCAAAATAACTAAATTAGTAATCCACAAACTAGTATTAAACATCAAACATCCATAAACATCAGTCATAGATCCATTAGGATATTTCAAACATCTTACATGATGTTTCAAACATCTTATAGAACATCTTGCACTAGAGCAAGTGAAATAATAAAACATTAGTTTAATTCAAGGGAAATATATCTGGTTCTTGTTTCATGATACTACAGACAGGAAATACTTCTGCCTAAAACTTTCTAATAGAGATACAAAAAAATTTGAACATTGAACTTGCAAAAACTAATCTTATTGTGGATCAATCAATTCAGCAAACCATACACAATTAATCCTAAAGGATATTTCAAACTGGTAAGTAAAAATCAAATCAAGATGAAAGGGTTATGAATATGTACCTTTTCCTCCAACCAAAATTGAGAATCTTGAATGTTCTTAAAGTCTTCATAATTGAACATCCCCCATGTGAATTGTATCTGAGGCCCCCTATTTTTGATAAATGTCATGATGGCATTTCTCTTCTCCCAGTCAATCAGTTATAAATATCAACTTTCAGCCTCTCCTCACTAACTGCTATGGAGGTTTCTTCCTTTCCAGTTTTCTTCTTCTTTTTGTTCCTTTTTTCCTTCACTGTAAGGATCCTGAATAGCTCGGGGAAGAACCCCATGTCTCTTTGATAGATTTTGAACTAAGTCATCCATTGTCTTCTACATAAAGTTCAACTGATCATTCATAAGGTTAAACTGACGATGCATGTCATCCCTCCACTATTTTGCTCCTTTTCCTGACAATCAGGGCATATGCAAGAACAATGGATACTAGATGTACCCGTAACAATACGATCTTTTATTTCATCACCCTTTTTTCCATAGAAATAGCTCTTCTGCCATCATCATAATTAGAACCCTCCACCTTGCCATTATCATCATTAAAGTGCATTCCACCATCACCATCATCGTCATCAACAACTTCTCCTCCTATTTTACCATCTCCACCAATAGATTTTTCTTTTCTATCATTATATCCTCCAACCACATGACTATATCCAACTTGTGGGATTTGCAAACTACCCTTCTCTATCTTAAGTGCACCACCCAAATGCCTTAAGATTGTCACTCCATCCAACTCTTTACTTAGGTTATCTCTCATCATGTCCTCTTTGTCAGATAAGATAACAAGATTGTGGATGTAAGGCTCCATCTTTTCAGCCTTTGTAGGGTAAAGAAAAGGGTATACCACCTGGGAAGATAACAAAAAAAAAAATATAAGCAAAAAATATTAAAGGCATGCTTGATGTTTAAAATACTTTCTGTAGAATATTTAAAAAACATCCACATGTTGTTTGAAAGATGTTTCAGCCATCATGTGGATGTTTCAACTATCATGTGAATGATTTTTGAAAGATGTTTCAAACATCCGGTGGAGATGTTTCAAACATCTACATTAAACATCTATCAGAATGAGCCTTACCGGACGATCTTTGCTTTGAAATGGATCAAGCTTGTCTTTTTCTACTTTTTCAAATAGCCACCTCTTCATCCTCTGCAATGTCCTCTCTTTTGGATAGTCTTTTGGACGCAATTGAGGTATGGCTTCAAATTCCCAAGCCTACATTGTGTGATAAAAAAGTAAATAGAAAATTATATAAATAACACTAAAATAGAAGGAATGAACAAGATTTATTTAGTTATCATAAAAGCCCAAAGAAATCCGTAGAGGTTATACGAGTCACCCTTAGATTGTTGACGCTCTTTCATATCTTTCATAAGATAATAGCCAGTCAACCGGAAACTATTTCGGCCCCATGGATAATTGTAGAAAGTCTCTTGTGTAGAGGCCAATCTGACTGTAGTTTCGGACACACCACAGTTCAAATCCTTTGTCAATAAAATATAGTGGACAAACCAAATCAAGCATAATTCATACTTGTATTTTTTTATTTTTTTGGATTCAGATTTGATCAACTCAAATACTATTTTACCATCCACATGCCTCTTTCCTTTAGAAACAAGTTTTCACAACTCTTCACCATCAAGAAAGTACTTTTGAAGCTTCGAATTCATGTAAGAATGTCCACAGTTGAGTCCAATCATTATGGCGAACTCATAAAGGCCGAAGCGAACTAGTAATATTTTGTAATCAAACCATAACTCTTGGGTCTTCTCACACAATACTCTACAAAGTAGAAGGCAGTGCACTATAGATGCTTGAAATAGTGGCCTCTTAGGCAAATCCAAAAAGTGTCCGAAAGGACTACTCCTAAACTTATTTTCGAGGCCCTCATCCTGCAACAACTTTCGAAACTCACCCATACCTGCTAATCCTAATGAGGCTCTCACATTGATCTTCTTGTTGAAGGTCTCATTATCATCTAAAAATGTCTTGTACTTTAAGGGTGGAATTTCCGATCGAAGCTTTAAAATTTCAACCTCGCAACTGTCAAACTCATCCTCAAGAATCCCATCTTGTACATGATTTAAAAGTGTTGATTAATCAAAGGCACAAGAATAATTAATTTAATAAATAAAAAGATCTCTTTACAGTCATATTTAGTGAAACATCCTAGAAAATATTTCAAACATCCAGACATAAGCTTTAAACATCCAGAGAGATGTATGTTTGAAACATATTAAGCTTTCCTAAAATGATTGAGAAGGTGCATTATCATTCTTTCTCTTTTTTCTTCTTTCTGCCACTGCCTCTTTTTATTCTTCGTATTCTTCTTCTCTTGAAGCTTCTTCTTCAGTATTTGCTACTGATTCTTCATCATCAATATATGTCTCCTCTTCTCCATCATCAATTGTTGTCTCCTCTTTTGATTCTTCTTCATCAACATTTGTCTTTACTTCTCTTACTTTCCTTGTTTCCTCTTCTTCTTCCTTTTTTGTTTCCTCTTCTTTTTCTTTCTCTATTTCCTCTTCTCTAGCATTCCCTCCTAATACATTCTATGTTTCCTCTTTATTCTCTTTCTCAATTTCCTTATCATTTTTGTTCTCTTTTTCTTCTTCTCCATCATTCCCTCCTTCTACTATCTTAAGAGGTTTGGCTTCCACTTCAGCTACAATTGATTTTTGTAGCTCATCCTCCTAAGATGTCTTAATTCTTTTGCTAGATATTTTGGAAGGAGATTTATCTCTTCCTCTTCCACCTGTCTTTGACACACGTCCTATAACGACCCGGGCGGTCGTTTTGAGTATTAGATCTCCGTTTTCCCATTTACAACTTAATTTATGCCTTACAGTTGATTTATGACTTATCGTATTAGTTGGTTTGGGTCCGGAAGGATTTCAGAGTGAAATGAGACACTTAGTCTCATAATTAAAATCTTAAGTTGAAAAAATTGACCGGATATTCACTTATGTGTAAACAACCCCGGAATTGAATTCTGATGATTCCAATAGCTCCGTATAGTAATTTTGGACTTAGGAGCATGTCCGAAGAATTATTCGGAGGTCCGTAGTGGAATTAGGCTTGAAATGGTGAAAGTTGAATTTTTGGAAAGTTTGACCGGGGGGTTGACATTTTGATATCGGGGTCGAAATACCATTCTGGAAATGGGAATAGCTTCATTATGTCATTTATGACTTGTGTGCAAAATTTGAAGTCATTCCGGTTTGATTTGCTGTGTTTTTGCACAAGATATGGAATTTGAAAGTTCAAATTTCATTAGACCTGAATTGGGGTATGATTTATGATTTTAGTGTTGTTTGAGGTGATTTGTGGCTTCGACTAAGTTCGTATGATATTTTAGGACCTGTTGGTGTATTTGGTTGAGGTCCTAGGGGCCTCGAGTAAGTTTCGTATGGTTAACGAGTGGAGCCTCGCGTTCGCGAAGAGGAACCGAGAGGCTGGGAATATTTGCTCTTCGCGTTCGCAAAGAGAAGGACGCGTTCGCGAAGGGTGGACAAGGTGTGCATCGAGAATGCGAGAGGTGTTACGCGTTCGCGAAGAAGAGAGGAAGCAACTGAGGACCCCAGGCAATTGGTCTATACATTCGCGTAGGGGGTGTCACATTCGCGTAGTGAGGGAGAAACGAAACATCACATTCGCGATTGGTTGAACATGTTCGCGTAGAAGGAATTGAGGCAGAGGTACTTTGTGCTTCGCAAACGCGAGGGGTATGTCGCATTTGCGAAGGAGGAATTTGGACGGGAACAATTTTGTGCTTCGCGAACGCGAGGCAATGATCGCGTTCGCAAAGAAGATAAGCCTGGGCAGTGAGTTTAAGTTTTGAAAATGGGACTTTGTCCCATTTTCTATTTTTGACGGATTGGAGCTCAGGAATAGGCGATTTTTGGGAGTTTTCCAAGGAAAACAATGGGGTAAGTATTCTTAACTCAATATTGGTTAAATTACGTGAATCCATAATTGTTTTAAACATTTAATTGGTGAATGAAGTTGAAATAATTGTGAAAACCCTCTTGGTTTTATTTGAAGATTTGAGGGTCGAGTTGATGTCGGAATTTGATAAAATTGGTATGGTTGGACTCGTGGTTGAATGTGCGTTCATATTGTAACTTTTGTCGGGTTTCGAGACGTGGGCCCCACAGGCGATTTTTGAATTTAATTTCGGATTTTGTGGAAAAATTAGTATTTTGATATGGAATTAATATCTATAATTTGTGTTGACTGAACCAAATTAATTATGGCTAGATTTGATCCGTTCGGAAGTTGATACGCGCAAAATGGGATTTTTGGAGCATTGTTTAGCTTGCTCGACTTTGGATTCGTCGTGTTCGAGGTAAGTAACTCTTCTAATCTTGGAGCTGAGGGTATGAACCTGAATATATGTATTATGTGAATTATTGGGAGGTGACGCACATGCTAGTTGACGGGCGTGTGTGCGTGCACCATAGAAATTGTGACGTAATTGTTCCATAAAATTTTGTAGTCAAATAATCTTGGCATTTTCCATGCAATTTAATGTGAAAAAGAAATTGAGCTGGGAATCATATTAAAAATCATGTTGAGGCTATGTGCCATTGTTATTGGGACCCACATAGGTCATATTGCTGTGAATTATTTGTTTAAATTGAAGATTTATACTCAGTCATATTTATTTCATTACATATCATATCTCAATCTCTGTTGCTATTTATTGACTCATCAAATCATCATTTTGGGATAGTTTCATGACATTCTGAGCCCAATAGACTAGAGAGATTGATGATCGAGTGAGGCCGATGGCCTGATTGTGAGGATAATTATGGGATTGGGCTACATGACACAACATGCCATATTGGCTTTATATACTTTATTATTATGTGGATCGGGGTTGCCCGCCTGCAGCAGGCCTTATAGGCTTTATTATAGCATGTGAGTTGTTCATGAAGATACAAATATTGATACTATAACACGTGAGTTGTCTGTGCAACACGTAGTTGTCCATGCAGATTATAGCTCTTGGGCTGAAGGAGACCCTCCGGAGTCTGTACACACCCCCAGTGAGCGCATGTACCTACTGAGTGCGAGTGCTGAGTGCCGAGCGATTGGGAGGACTGAGTGACTGTGAGGACTGAGTAACTATGAGGACTGAGTGACTGGGAGGACTGAGTGAAATGATACTCTAAGAATATGCATATGATTTTATCATTGAGTTGCATCGCATTGACATGCACACATGACATACAGGCATAGGGATCACCTTCGGAGTCTGTACACACCCCCAGTGAGCGCATGTACCTACTGAGTGCGAGTGCCGAGTGCCGAGCGATTGGGAGGATTGAGTGACTGTGAGGACTGAGTGACTCGTAGGACTGAGTGACTCGGAGGACTGAGTGAAATGATACTATGAGAGTATGCATATGATTTTATCATTGAGTTGCATCGCAATAACATGCACACATGACATACATGCATATATATGTATTTTTCTCATGCTGTATAGTATCACATCATTAATGATTTCTCACACATGTTGACAGATGGGCATAGTGATGCATTTTTTTTACATAGGTTATCTGGAAAGAAAATGAAACACCTTATTCATTATTGAAAGGATTTTGGAAAAATTATTGTTATTAAACTTATTCATATTTTTGGCAACTTCGATAAACTATTTGGATTTTTACGGATGTACTTGAAAGGAAAAACTATTTTTTGAAATCATGATTTAGCTGAGCATTTTATCTCTGAGTTACCTCTTATATTATTGCTTTACGTTGTTATGGACTGTTGTGGACTATTGGTTTTGGACTCGACCTTGGTAAAAGATCGTCACTACTTTCAACCTGAGGTTAGGTTTGTTACTTATTGAGTACATGGGGTCGGTTATACTCATACTACATTTTTGTACCTTGCGTGCAGATGTTGGCTGTTGATATTGTTGTATTCGTGGGAGCTGGATCTAAAGATGTACCTGCGTTCCGGTTGTAGATGCCTCTTGTTCATGGTAGCCTTAGATTCATAAAACTCTGTTTATGTAATTTTCAAACAGATGATGTATTTACTTCATACCAGCGTTGTATACTCTATTCTTATAAACTCATGATTTGTACTACCAGTTCTTGGGGAATGTATAAGATTAAGATCTTTATTTACTTAAATTGCTTTAATAATTATTATTGGAATTGGATAAGTAAAAGTTGGCTTACCTAGCGGGTTGGGTTAGGTGACATCACGACTAGTTAGATTTTGGGTCGTGACAAGGCGGTATCAGAGCTCTAGGTTCATAGGTTCTACAAGTCATAAACAAGTTTCTTGTAGAGTCTTGCAGATCGGTATGATGACGTCCATACTTATCTTTAAAGGCTACATGGCATTTAGGGTAATTTCCCATCTTTCTTTCCTTATCGTGCAGAATTAATTCAGCTTGAAATATAACTCTTTGAATGATTGAGTGTGCTGAGCATAGTGAGAGAGAATGCGAGACAGTGAGATTGAGTAGTCTGAGAGTGTGAGTACATGAGTAGAATCTCTGAGATACATTATATTGACATGCACACGTGACATATATGCATAGAAATGTGTTTTTCTCATGCTGTATGGTATCACTTTATTCATGATTTCTCACACATATTGACATATGGGCATAGTGATACATTTGTTTTACACGGTTTATCTGGAAAGAAAATGAAACATATCATTTATTATTGAAAGGATTTTGGAAAAATTATTGCTTTCAAACTTATTCATATTTTTGGAAACTTCGGTAAACGATTTGGGTTTTTAACTGATGTACTTGAAAGGAAGAACTATTATTTTTGAAATCATGATTTGGCTGAGCAATTTATCTCTGGGTTACTTCTGGTATTATTTGCTTTATGTTGTTATGAACTGTTGTGGACTAGTGGTTTTGGACCTGTACACTTCTGCATATTGCGTATAGATGTTGGTTGTTATTATTGTTGTGCTTGATGGTTGCGGGATTTGAAGATGAACCTGCGATCCTGTTGTGGTTGCCTCTTGTTCATGGTAGCCTTAGATTTATAAAAGCTTTGTTTATGCATTATTCAAACAGACTATGTATTTATTTCATTTCCGCTTTGTATACTCTATTCTTAGAAGCTCATGATTTGTACTACCAGTTCTTGGGAGATGTATAAGATTAAGATCTTTATTCACTTAAATTGCTTTAATAATTGTTATTAGAATTGGATAATTGAAAGTTGGCTTACCTAGCGGGTTGGGTTAGGTGCCATCACGACTAGTTGGATTTTGGGTCGTGACAAGGTGGTATCAGAGCTCTAGGTTCATAGGTTCTACAAGTCATGAGCAAGTGTCTAGTAGAGTCTTGCGAATCGGTATGATGACGTCCATACTTATCTTCGAGAGGCTACGGGGCATTTAGGATATATACTTCCCATATTTCTTTCCTTGTCGTTCGCGTTTGATTCAACTTGGGACATAACTCTTTGAATTCCTTTCACGCATTCGTATGCGCACATGGGCGCTCAGTATTAGTTGTGTAACGCTGGCTTGTGATTCTATGAACGAGGTTCGAGATGAGTTTTCTGCGTTTTATTAATGGGCCAGTCTGGAGGACTTGAAGCCGGAGTTATACTGCAGCTTAAGCTCGGTAGTTTCGGTAATGAGAACCTGTGCAATTGGACTTATGCGTTCGGTAGTATTCCTATGAGTGGAATTTGTGGCTCGATGAGCGGTTGGATGATTATATGATAAGTACGATGTTAACGCGTGATGTTTTCAGATTGGTTGAATGAGACAAATAAAGTTTTCTCGTGACTCAAGAGTTTTCTATTGGGTACTTGATTCCTGTTTTGATGTGACGTACAGTCTTGAGTTGTGAGCGCGTTGAGGGATCTGTCATGTTGTTGAATTGTGGAGCGAAGTAGATTTTTATGTCGTGTTGATGAGTTCAAACTGATAAATATTAAGTGGTTCCATGGTAATTGTGGCTGCGAAAGGGTATCGCAATATGCCGATCTGAGGCTAAGCAGGTGGGTTATCTTCTGCGGAATAATCTACGTAGGTGTGTTCTTTATAATGTTGAGATTTGAATTTGAAGCTGGTTGAGAAAGTTGACTTGACTGTCAAGAGAATAAATGCGAGTTTAGTGGATGATTGAGGTATTTTATGGTTGGCGTTGTATGTGACTGAGAAGAATTTTCGTTGGACTGACTGTAGTATTATGGCAGTAATAAAGTATGGGTATTGTGAGTTATGAAGTGTTTTAATCTATGGCTTTGAGCTAAGTGGCGGAGTCTGCTATGGACAAATCAATTCATGGATATGTGTCAAAATTATTTTTTGGTCTGAAGTATACTTGGGAATCAGTAATGACTTGCAGAGGTGGAGTTCGAAAATGACTCGACTAAGGAAATTTTTGAATAGGGGTTATATTGCGCTTTATGAGTATATGAAAATCATGGGATGAGTGAGTTGTTATTTGTGAAGGATGTAGTGCGCACGGAGTATGAATTTGATTGGTGGTGTTAAGGCAGGGATACTTCTTTGGGTGTTGTTGTGCTAATGGGGCATGTGTCTTTCAGCCCGTTTGGGCGGTGTAATTGATAGTTGAGCATCGTGGATGACTCTCGAGAAAGTTCTAATGAATTCAAGATTAATATGTAACAACTGAAAATTTTTGGCGGATTTGTTTATGGCTAAAATCTGAGATTTAAGTGGATGGTGTCGAGACTTGTGGCAATTTTGTATATCATTATGGATTTTATATTTTGGTATCAGGAAGGTGAATGAAACGGCCTTAGACTCAAATAAAGTATTTTCAGAGTGGGTGTTTCGGTTGTGGTATTTATAGGGGTAATTATGATGTGGTGAGACTCTACAGATGTTTTGGTGGAAATATTCTTAGGTTTTGGTGACCTAAGTGGTTTGGTCGAGTTAGAGAAATTTAGTTCTAATAGCTTGGTTATGTGCAGATGGATTTCAAAGAGTTCTTGATGGTTTCTCCCATGGTTTGAACCGGATATTTTCTATTGGTGTAGGAAATCGTGTTGTGTATTGTGATTTCCTCTTGGAAGGAAGCTAGAGGAAGGTTTCTAACTAACTGGGTATGTAATTTGCTGGTGACCCAGAGTTGATAATGAGATTCTTGTGCTTTTCACATGATGGCAAGATAGATGTTATGTGTTGTGCGGAAGTTAGATTTACATGTACAAGGTGGCAGTTCAGTCTTGAAAGAAGGTCACGAAGTTTGGGCAGAATGGTCATGAATTCTTAGACAACATGGGCGGTTCCAAATGACTAGATGAATACTATTACTACTTGGTGTTGTATGAGAATGGTGCATATTTCAGAAGGCGCATTGTGTTTTGACTTATGGATGTTCATCGATATTGCAGTACTCACCTGGTTGATAGACTGCTGATATTCAAATTATTGCTATGTGGCACGGAAGAATTATGAAAGTATTCCTAATGGGATTATCGTGAATGGAAGATGTGTTAGTCATTTTAGTGCTGGAATTGGGATCAGTTACGACGATTCATGTGTTCGATGAATTTGGAGACTGAGAGTTCTTAGAAGTATATTGTTTCGGGTTGCGGCCTATTTGAGGTGAGTATTTTATTTTAACTCAGTGGAGGCACTAGTTGCGTTAATTATTTGTGATAGCTATGCACTATAAGTGTGTATATATGTGAGGTTTTGAGCCAAAGTGCGGGCATTGGGGCAAGTATTTATACTCTAAAGAATGCTTAGGCTATGATATGCCTAGAGTTGATTGTTAAGCGTAAAGTTATAAAATTTCTCGTGTTCTTACCTTTGTTGAGAACTATATGGGTTACACTTGAGGTTACAAAGAGGCTAATTCCCTGAATAAACGGGGTAGTTACTATTTCTGCGTTAAATTGCCGATTTGAAGTGTGATAACAGACTTTGCACATGTTACACTATGACGTGTTATTTATACCAGTCCATGAGCATGAGAATCTTATTTCATTATTATATACAAGTGTACTTATTTAATTACTCTTGTATGATATGTCGGGACTGGAGGCTTGTGACCATGCCAAGCGATTCATATCATTGACACGTGAGTTGTCCGTACCGTGTATGGGAACGTTATTTCTATGATAATTTATCTGATTCATTAATTTCCTTCCTCTACAATTATGCACATGCGCCTACGGTTATCCTCTTCATGAAATTTGAGGAGTTGGTTGGAACATTGTGGTTGTGGCGGTACTTGTTGAACTTGCAATACGGATCTCTACTTTAAGACATCTTCTATTTTGGATACAAGTTGCGCAGTTATGGCTTGAGTTGTATTGGTGTGGCATGTCAGTGAGATAGTTGTGTTTAATAATGTAAGGTTATTGGACCTAGAATGGGTACTATCGGGTTTGATTACAGTATATTCGGAAGGATAATATTGAAAGTCGGCTTAGCAAGTGATTATGGTTTTGGTTGGGGCGAGAGAGCTCCATGACTTGTTGATCTGATAAGGGGTTACGAGATTCTGCATTTTTCTTTTATTATCAACAGTGTACGAAGGTGTTGGGATGAGGTTTTGTTCGATATGGGGTTTAATGCTAGTACTTGGTTGGTTTGGAGTAGTTACTGTGATCAGGAATGGTACTACGAGCAGGCTAGTTGTGTAATATGTTGGGTGATTATATTCGTGATTATAGTTATAGCTCGATGCAGTTCGCTCAGACTCATACATTATGTAAATGTAAGATTTGTGTCTTGAAAATAAATTCTGAAGGTTGGGAATTGAATTCCAAGGTTTTTGGGCAAAGGTTAAATTAAGGATTTTCAGTTATATTGTGTTGTAAGGCCAATGTGGAATAGGGTGACGTGGGATCACCCCCGGGTACGCGTGTGGTAATACGGAATAGTGATTTGATGGCTTGGAAACAACTCTTGGCACGTTTGAGGACGAACGTATGTTTAAATGAGGGAGAATGTAACGACCCAGTTAGTCATTTTGAGTATTACAGCCCCATTCCCCCATTTACTGTTCAATTTATGCCTTACAGTTGATTTATGACTTATCAGATTAGTTGGTTCGGGCCCGGAAGGATTTCAGAGTGAAATGAGACACTTAGTCTCATAATTAAAAACTTAAGTTGAAAAAGTTGATTGGATAGTCACTTATATGTAAACGAACTCGGAATTGAATTCTGATGATTCCAATAGCTCTGTATGGTGATTTTGGACTTAAGAGTTTGTCCGGAAAATTATTTGGAGGTCCGTAGTGGAATTAGGCTTGAAATAGCGAAAGTCAAATTTTTGGGAAGTTTGATCGGGGGTTGACTTTTTGATATCGGGGTCAAAATATGATTATGGAAATGGGAATAGCTTTATTATTTCATTTATGACTTGTGTGCAAAATTTAAAGTCATTCCGGGTTGATTTGATGTGTTTTGGCACAAGATATGGAATTTGAAAGTTCAAAGTTCATTAGACTTGAATTGGGTTATGATTCGTGGTTTTAGTGTTATTTGAGGTGATTTGAGACTTCAACTAAGTTCGTATGATGTTTTAGGACTTGTTGGTGTATTTGGTTGAGGTCCCGGGTGCCTCGGGTAAGTTTCTGATGGTTAACGGGTTGGATTTTGGACTTGGAACTCTGCTGAAATTTTTCTGATGCACCATTTGGTTTCCTTCATCGCGTTCGCGAGTGGAGCCTTGCGTTCGCGAAGAGGAACTGAGAGACTGAAAATATTTTCTCTTCGCATTCGCAAAGAGAAGGACGCGTTCGCGAAGGGTGGACAGGGTGTGCATCACGAACGCGAGAGGTGTTACGCGTTCGCGAAGAAGAGAGGAAGCAGCTGAGGACCCCAGGCAATTGGTGGATGCGTTCGCGTAGGGGGTGTCACGTTCGCATAGTGAGGGGGAAATGAAGCATCGCGTTCGTGATTGGTTGAACGTGTTCGCGTAGAAGGCCTTGAGGCAAAGGCACTTACCGCGTTCGCGAAGAAGAAAAGCCCGGGCAATGAGTTTTAGTTCAGAAAATGGGACTTCGTCCCATTTTCCATTTTTGACGGATTAGAGCTCGGGTAGAGGCGATTTTGGGGAGTTTTTCAAGGAAAACAACGGGATAAGTGTTCTTAACCCAATATTGGTTAAATTACCCGAATCCATGCTTGTTTTTAACATTTAATTTGTGAATTAAGTTGGAACAATTGTGAAAATCCTCTTGGTTTTATTTGAATATTTGAGGATCGAGTTGATGTCGGAATTTAATAAAATTGGTATGGTTGGACTTGTGGTTGAATGGGAGTTCATATTTTGTAACTTTTGTCGGGTTCCAAGACGTGGGCCCCACGGGGCGATTTTTGAGTGTAATTTTGGATTTTGTGGAAAAATTAGTATTTTGATATGAAATTAATTCCTATAATTTGTGTTGACTGAACCAAATTAATTGTGGATATATTTGAGCCGTTCGGAAGTTGATATGCACATAATGGGATTTCTGGAGCATTTAGCTTGATCGACTTTGTATTCATCGTGTTCGAGGTAAGTAACTCTTCTAATCTTGGAGCTGAGGGTATGAACCCTGAATATATATATTATGTGAATTGTTGGGAGGTGACGCACATGCTAGGTGACGGACGTGTGGGCATGCACCATAGAAATTGTGACGTAATTGTTCCATGAAATTTTGTAGTCAAATAATCTTAGCATTTTCCATGTAATTTAATGTGAAAAAGAAATTAAGCTGGGAATCATATTAAAAATCATGTTGAGGCTATGTGCCATTGTTATTGGGACCCACAAAGGTCATATTGCTGTGAATTATTTATTTAAATTGAAGATTTATACTCAGTCATATTTATTTCATTACATATCATATCTTAGTCTCTATTGCTATGTATTGATTCATCATATCATCATTTTGGGCTAGTTTCATGATATTTTAAGCCTGAGAGACTGGAGAGATTGATGACTGAGTGAGACCGAGGGCCTGATTGTGAGGACAATTATGAGATCGGGCTGCGCGCCGCAGCATGCCATATTGGCTTTATATACTTTATTATTATATGGATCGGGGCTGCCCGCCTGCAGTAGGCCTTATAGGCTTTATTATAGCACGTGAGTTATCCATGCAGATATAGATATTGATGCTACAGCACGTGAGTTGTCCGTGGAGCACGTGAGGTATTCGTGCAGATTATAGCGCTTGGGCTGAAGGAACCCCTCCGGAGTCTGTACACACCCCCAGTGAGCGCAGGTACCTACTGAGTGCGAGTGCCGAGTGCCGAGCGATTGGGAGGATTGAGTGACTGTGAGGACTGAGTGACTGGGAGGACTGAGTGAAATGATACTCTGAGAGTATGCATATGATTTTATCACTGAGTTGTATCGCATTGACATGCACACATGACATAGAGGCATAAAGATGTATTTTTCTCATGCTGTACAGTATCACTTCATTAATGATTTCTCACACATGTTGACAGATGGACATAATAATGCATTTGTTTTACATGGGTTGTCTGGAAAGAAAATGAAACATCTCATTCATTATTGAAAAGATTTTGGGAAAATTATTATTTTCAAACTTATTCATATTTTTGGCAACTTCGATAAACGATTTGGGTTTTCACTGATATACTTGAAAGGAAGAACTATTTTTAGAAATCATGATTTAGCTGAGCATTTTATCTCTGAGTTACCTCTTTTATTATTGCTTTACATTGTTATGGACTGTTGTGGACTATTGGTTTTGGATCAGACCTTGGTAAAAACTCGTTACTACTTTCAACATGAGGTTAGGTTTGTTACTTATTGAGTACATGGGGTCGGTTGTACTCATACTATACTTCTGCACCTTGCGTGCAGATTTTGGCTGCTGATGTTGTTGTATTCATGGGAGCTGGATCTGAAGATGTACCTGCGTTTCGGTTGTAACTCCCTCTTATTCATGGTAGCCTTAGATTCATAAAACTCTGTTTATGTACTTTTCAAACAGATGATGTATTTACTTCATACCAGCGTTGTATACTCTATTCTTAGAAACTCATGATTTGTACTACCAGTTCTTGGGAAATGTATAAGATTAAGATCTTTATTTACTTAAATTGCTTTAATAATTATTATTGAAATTGGATAAGTGAAAGTTGGCTTAACTAGTGGATTGAGTTATGTGTCATCACGACTAGTTGGATTTTGGGTCGTGACACGTCCCTTTGCCATTTTATCTGCACACACAAACAAGTAACGACCATCGATAAAATAAGCAAATAATATTTTCCTAACACAAAAAAAATAAAACTATAAATATTTAAGTATTCTTTGGTGAAACATCTTAGTGAGATGTTTGAAGCCTCGTATAAGATGTTTCAAACATCTCAACAAGATGTTTCAAACATCTCAAAACATCTTAATGAGATGTTTGAAACATCTTACTGAGATATCTCACACATCTCTAATGGTGCTGCATTGAATGGTCATACAAGATTGAGCTTAAGAGGTAAAATTAATTTTCTGCCATCAACAAATGCTAAGCAAGATATAGTAATTTAAGTTTCTAGCTAGTTAGATGGAGTTTGAAAGTAATCTAACAATGTTCATATTATAGTTCTCCAAACTTCTTTTTCTATACGTCTATATCAATAATATTCTTAATCGCTAAAATAATCAACCAATTCATTGTGATAATCAGGTATCATTTGGTGAAACATCTCATGGATTGTTAAACATCCTTACAGGTATTTCAAACATCTTATTTGAAACTTCAAACATCTTAATGAGATATTTTAAACACTCAGCTCAATATATCATTAACCAAACACAGATAAACATTGCAATAACTTCTCAACATACAATAACAATAACAATACGAATATTTAACAATATCTTAAGATGTTTCAAATACTCAACTGACATGTTTGAAACATCTGGGCAAAAAAGTGTTCCACAAACCCAAAATAGAGCAATATAGTTATTTCAACATCACAATAACTAATTTTATAGGCATGTGGAATAATCACATCAACGACTATAATTAAACAACATAAAAATATCAAATTTTTGGTCAAAAATATCAACTACACAACAACTCTAGAATTTAGGCACAAAAACTATACAACAACAAGAAGATACAAAAATAGCCAAAAAGAAATCAATTTAGGGTTGAAATAACAAGTTTAGGGTTTATCAATATTGTATAAAAAAGAAACTTACCTTGATGTCTCGACTTCAAAGCAAATTTGAACAGAATGGAGGCGAATTTTGAAGCCCTATAGTACTCTTGAGTTTGGAGATTGAATTTGAGAGAAAAGTTCGAAACGTTTGGGGGAAATCGTGTGTGGTTTTGAAAAGGGAAGAAAGAGAAAAGTTGGAAAATTATATCTAATTATAGATGAGTTTTTTTATTTTTTAATATTTTAAATTTTCACCAAACTTTTTTTATTTCTAATTAGAACAAAACCATCCCTAATCATTCTTAATTAGTCAACCTTTTGTTAATCAAAAAGGGTGTCTCAAATACTTATACAACACTTGAGATGTCTTTTTTAACACATTTTTCCCACTTACCCCGCCTCACCGATGTTTAATTAGAGGTTGCCGCCATCTTTGGAGAAACTTCTTTTCTTTTTTATATTTTCTCTTTTGATAGGTGGCCCCAAAAATTACTCTTCAGTTTTATTTTATTTTACCTGTCATAATTTGATAGGGAATCTAAGAACAAAAATATTTTGAAAAAATGACACTGTATAGCCGCTCTTAAAATAATAGTAAAATAAATTATATTTTTTATATAGTTTTCGTATATATATACATTTTGTATGTTATATACAATACTTATACAAATTTTATTCACTTTTTCGACTACTAAGTGTAAATAGTTTCTGGCGCGGGTTAAAAGCGATAATGCCCGTATTTTTAAAATTTTGTTATCTTAAATATATCACATAAAAAGTGTCATTAAGGGTAAATAAATAGAATTAAGAACTTACTAAATGTAAAATATAACATTCTTGTTGAAACAAATTAAAAAGAAAAGTGAGACGCATAAATTAAAATGAATGGAGTAGAAAAATATTAAAAAGGTAAGGCATTTGGTATTGAGTTTAAATTATATACACTGATGGTTTGAAAATATGTGTTATAATTAGATTTCTTATAGAATAATTACAAATAAATCTGTGATAAACATCAAGGAAAATAGCTATTTTGGTCCTTAAATTATTGCTTTGACCTTTGACAATGTTTATTTTGCTATTTTGGTCCCTAATCTAATGGAAGGTCACGGATGTTAGTTTCTACTAAGGGCAAATTTGGTGTTTGACAAATATTTATGGAAGCAATCATTATCAACCTATCTTTTCTGTCACGACCCAAAATTCACTAAAGGTCGCGATGGCACCTAACACCACTGTCAGACAAGTCAACGGTGATTGATCAAATTAATTACTCATTTTAGTATTTTGAAATCATAATTTTCATTAATTAAATAGTATGGAATATAATTTACAGGGTATGTGATAATATTTACACGAACTGCAATAACGAGCAACCTGTAAGGACCCCCAAAATCCAGTGTCACGAGTGCATGAGTATCAACTAGGAAATATAATAAAATACAACATCTGTGTGGAATACAAATTAGACAGGAGAATATAAATAACTCTGATGGAGACTCTGCGGATCGTAACATGGAATGCAAGTCACGGTGAAGTCCCCGCAATTGCGCCCAAAAGACCACCAGACATATATATGTACCTGCACAATAAGTGCAACAATTGTAGTATGAGTACGTACATCAACACGTACCTAGTAAGTATCTAGCCTAACCCCACAGAAGTAGTCACGAGGGGTCGACATCGACACTTACTAGTGGTCCAATAAGACAGATACAGTAGAAGTAAAAGATGTGAGTCAGAGTAAATAAACGAAATAATAAGTATAAATACGTGGTACAATTCTCCTCACAACAATAACTCAAGCTTTCAGCTAGTAGTTACCTCCTCATTTGGAGTATATATATAATGGACCTCACCAGATAGGTCGTCACAGTTCAAATCAGGAAAACTCACAGATATACTGGCTCCTTGTCAGTTATTAAGCATGATTTCATAAGAGTATTTTATAGAAATGCCGAGGCGTATGACCCGATCCCATCATGATATGTGCACTATCGAGAGTCGAATGGCACGAACCATAGCTACATCTATTATATTGCCGAAGCGATCTGCCCGCTCCCATGATAGTGTGATACATAATCCTGCCGAGGCGAACGGCCTGATCCCATCTTAATGTGCGCACTGCCGAGGGTCGAACGACACAAATCATAGATGTATCTATTATACTGCCGAGGCGAACGACCCGATCCCATTAGAATAAGAAGCTTTAACGGGTCCTTGACCCTACTAACGAATAGACGTGTGAGATATAATTTTTAAAGAAAACTTTTCGAGGAAAACACATAGCACGGAGAAATTCATAAGAGGAGCACAATTATTCTGCGGCTAATCATGAAGCCCGTCAAATCTTTACAATAGCAAGTCATCACTCTACGCAAGTCTAGTCTCAAGTTGTAATGTAAAATAAAAAGAATTTAATAGTCAAAGGACAACTCAAATAGTACAGTTATAGCACGGTGGGGACCTAAGTCTACCCGGATAATAACATGAATTTAGCTACGTACGGATTCCCGTCACCTCGTGTGTATGTAGCCCCTGCAACAAGTAGCACATATCAAATACATCACCTAGGGGTTATTTCCCTCTCACAAAGTTAGACATGAGACTTACCTCGCTCCGAAGTTCCATAACCGGTTCCAACACCTCTCAAACACCTCAAAACGATGACCTTCTCTCCAAAACTAGTCAAACAAATGTGCAAATCCATAAATATATACTCTATTACCCATAATTAATTAATTTATAATAATTTTCAACTTTGCTCGAAAAGTCCATAAAATCAACCATCGGGTCCACGTGTCCGAATTTCGATTTTATTTTGAAGATAATCATTGCCCATACCACCATGAACTCAAATACATAATTTATTCCTAATTCCATATCCAATTTCGTGGTCAAAATCCAAAAATATCAAATTCTAGGTTTTTCTACCAAAATCCCACAATTTCCATAATTTTTCATGTATTTACAAGCCCACATTCGTATATTTAACTCACAACTTGTAGAAATTACTTACCTCATAATTGAAGATGAAAATGACGCTCCAAATAGCTCCGAGGTCGGCTCCCATGGAAGAAATGAAATGAAAATGAGCCAAACCCTCGCACTTAAACAAGTCCTCTGCCCAGCGATCATCGCACCTGCAGCCAATTGACCGCTTTTGCGGTTCCGCAGGTGCGGCCAAACTTCCTCTTCTGAAGTCCCCCTTCAACCCTCCTGCCTTTGCTTCTGCGGAAACAACAAACTCACTCCCCCTCGCACCTACGTACCCCTTTCCCGCATCTGCGATCTCACGGGTACAACACAAAACCTCGGACCTGCGCACCCAACCAACCTCACTTTCTACCATTTCTGCGACCCTCTGGCCGCTTATGTGGTCTCGCAAGTGCGACACAAACCTCATAACTGCATATCCAACCAGCCTCGCTCCCTACCGCTAGGCCGCTTCTGCAGTCGTAGGTGCGATCTCACCAGAAGCCTTAGGTTTTAGTAGTTTCCTCCTAGTCCAAACTCGATCCGCTTCCAATCCGATTTGCACTCGAGGCCCTCGGGACCCCGTCCAAACATACCAACACATCCCACAACACGATACGGATTTAGTCGAAACCTCGAAATGTCGTCAAACAACATCAAAATTACAAGTCGACGGCCAAAATCTTTCTTTCAACTTTCCAATCTTCAAATTTCGCCGAACGCGTCCGAATTACACTTAAACCTCCCGGAATGACGCCAAACTTTACGTGCAAGTCACAAATCACGATACGAACCTATTCCAAGACTCAGAACTCCAAACAGACATCGATAACATGAAAATCCACTTCAAACCAAACATATGAAATTCTAAAACTTTCAAAAATGCCAACTTTCCATAATAAGCGTTGAATTACTCTCGGGTGATCCGATACTCAACCCGAACATACACCCAATTCCGAAATCATAATAGGAACCTATCGGAACCTTTAAATCATGATTTCGAGGTCGTTTACTCAAAATCCAAACCTTAGCCAATTCTTCCGACTTAAAGCTTCCAAAATTAGAATTTTCTTTTCAAATTAACTCCGAATTTTCCAAAATTCAATTTTGACCACATGTACAAGTCATAATACCTGAAGTGAAGCTATTCAAGGCCTCAAACCGTCGAACGACGTGCTAGAACTCGAAACGACCGGTCGGATTGTTAATTTTCAATAACAAATTTCACAATTTACAATTAATTTTTTTTTTTAAAAAAGCAACAGTGATTGATTTCTTGCACTTGATTAGCATATTCTGTCATAATAGATTTTTAAGTTCCTTTTACGTAGGTGAATAATATAATGAACTCAATTTTTAATTTTAACTATGGGTGGAACGATATGAGAGGGAATATCATTACACTCATTATCATCTTCCGTACGGGCAGGTCGCTAGTTAAACCAATTTAAAGGAAAAATGAAGAAAAAACCCATAAAAGAGTAGGTCGCCGGTTGTTAAAGCGACCTACTATTAACCCCCGTTTTTAGAAAAAAATTAGGCTCCCAAGTTGGCAAGTATATACAGGGCGTACGCAAAATTTCTTACGAGCGGTGCCGATTTCACATAAGAGTGTATAACAAAAAACGGATCACATTTCTAAAAGAGTAATAGTTTTAGTGCATTATTTTTGTGGAGTCATAAGTTAGAAGCGGTCTTGAGTTCAATTCTACTTAACCACAATCTTTAATAAGAGGCTCTTCAAGTATTTGCTAAAAAATATGTTCTAGTTGAGGTTCGAACCTCCGATCTCTTAAAGCAAAACAAGGAACCTAACCAACATGCCAAATAAGAATACACGTGAACTGGTGTCATTTTATATTTATTATTCGTTTTGACATAGTATAACTACATATGCTTAGTAAAATTTTCCAACGAAGCGGTACCGCTTTGTTCAATGTATGTCCACCTCCGAGTATATACCTATTTGTAGCTTAATGATTCGGAAAATTATGAAGAATTAACCTAAATAGCAGTCACTCAATTACTTAAATTAAAAATAGCCGGTGAATATATAATATATGTATAATATGTGTACAATCATGTGTAATCAGTATATAATCTATGTATATCGGCTAAAGAAAGTACACAGTAAAATCGATGGCTATTTGTGTAAAGATCTCTTTCATTTTGTAGACGTCCAAAGAGAGAAATGAGAAGTTTAAGTTTGGAATTGGGTCCAATTTGCAAAATTCGGGGGGGCGGGGGGGGAGATTTGCAGTCGTACCCTATATTTGTGTCACCTTTTAACATATACCCTATTTTTAAAAATTATTGATTTGGTAGCTAGTTGACAAAAAATCCGTAATAATATGACAATTACACCCCTTATAGTATTAGCATTAACATGCTACTTTGGAGATGACCTCATTCGCATTAGCATACTGTAAAACAAGCCCTGATAAACGTAGCAGCATACTAACGTTTGGAGATGACGTTGTTTTATAGTACCAGAGGTTATTCATTAGCATGCGAGATGGTGTAAAACTTCAACCAATTACAATAGCAACTGAAGTTTTTTTACATTGAAGCTAAAACTTCATACTGATGCATGCTGAAGTTATTTATCCTGCAGTCAACAGTTTTGTCATGAGTTTTATCCAAAACTTCAGTCTAAATATGCTGAAGTTATTTAGTTCATTTGCTAAAATTTCAGACTAAACATGCTGAAATTATTTAGTTCATTTGCTAAAACTTCAGTTTAAACATACTGAAGTTATTTAGTTCATTTGCGAAAATATCAGGCTAAACATGCTTAAGTTTTTGTCTTGCAATATGTAATTTTCTAATGAGTTTTTGCTAATGCATGCTGAAATTATTTAGTTCATTTGCTAAAACTTCAAATTAAACATGCTTAAGTTATTTAGTTCATTAGCTAAAATTTCAGACTAAACATGCTTAAGTTAAATATGCTTAAGTTATTTAGTTCATTTGCTAAAATTTCAGACTAAACATGCTAAAGTTATTTAGTTCATTTGCGAAAATTTCAGACTAAACATGCTTAAGTTATTTAGTTCATTTGCTAAAATTTCAGACTAAGCATGCTTAAGTTATTTAGTTCATTAGTTAAAACTTCAGACTAAACATGCTTAAATTATTTAGTTCATTTGCTAAAACTTCAGACTAAATATGCTTAAGTTATTTAGTTCATTTGCTAAATTTTCAGACTAAACATGCTAAAGTTATTTAGTTTATTTGCGAAAATTTTAGACTAAACATGCTTAAGTTTTTGTCTTGCAATATGTAATTTTCTAATGAGTTTTTGCTAATGCATGCTGAAGTTATTTAGTTCATTTGCTAAAATTTCAGACTAAACATGTGTAAGTTATTTAGTTCATTTGCCAAAACTTCCGACTTATCATGCTTAAGTTATTTAGTTCATTTGCTAAAATTTCAGACTAAACATGCTTAAGTTATTTAGTTCATTTGCTAAAACATCATGCCAAAACATGCTGAAGTGTTGTCCTGCAGTCTACAGTTTTGTCAATAGTCCTGAAGGGCAAAATCGTCTTTTTAAGACACTTTTAACAAAAAAAAATGGGTACGGATGCAAACGGAAAAATAAAACGGGTATAAGTTAAAAGTGGGCGACCAAATAGGGCGCCCCATGCAATGTTTACAAAATTGGGCCTTTCAACCAGATAGACATATTGGGCCTAAGTTTGACAAGCATGACCCATATTAGGATTACAATGAAAAAGCCTAATCCCCCATTATGTTTTGGACTTGGACTGTTGGAAATCTGCGTCCCTAGATTGATTAAGAAATTTATTGTGAACAACATGACACACAGTCACACACAATAATTTTGCCCCGAAGTTTGTTAGTATAAGCAAGTTATTCAATTTTAAGTATGTCTGAATTTAAATCAGAAGCATGTGACTGAGTTAATCTTTCATATGTTGCGGGTCAAGGGTAAAATAACGAGCAATATATATATTTATTACTAACCAATATACTGAAACGGGTATTTTTTTTTACTCCATTAGATCTTTCCTAATTCCTATAGTTTGTGAAAAAATAACAAACAATATTATATAGGATGTATCATGCAATATAGGATTATAGGATGTGGCCAACCTGTAAAATTTCCACTTGCACAGCTTTGGTCTAGAAGATGGACGGAGACTTTTTGTCACGTGAGAATTTCAACCTTTGAACTGTCCAGCACGTGATAAAATTCTTTCTCACTAGTTAAATATTCACAATTTGCAGTTATATTATTGTGATCCTATGTGATTTGGAAAAAACTATTCCTACTTAATGTTACACCAAATCATTGAACACATGACATGTATCTTTCATTTATTAGCCTTTATCTGCAATTATAGTAATTTAGTGTAACACTAAGTACAGATAATTTTTTTTTTACTATGTAATAAAAACTTCAGATCTTTACTCCTCTTTCTTTTAATATTAGAGCTGCAGTTATGATAAACATATGAGATGAGAGGAGAGAGGAGTCATTTTCCAGGGACAACAAAATTAAGGCAAAAACAATTCACGTGTTTGTGAATCTAATATTGCTGTCTTCTTGAAAACCATTGGACCCCTTGGCCCTCCTCTTCTTGTGCTAATAACACCATATAGAATGTGATACTGTGAGTCTCTTTGTCTTTGAGAGAAAGTGGGGTGGAAGGAAGAGTGGGTGGGGTGGACAAAACCGAATTTAGATTTTGAAGTTTATGAATTTCTATAACGACCTCGAATTAATATATATATCAATAATTATTAAATATTTATAAGTATTTAATATATATCTTAATACAAATATAAAATTTAAATAAAAACTATTAAATTTACATGAACACATATAGTACTTATGAGCTAGGTCTGCTATTGAGGGTGGGGCAAAGGCGAATTTAGAGTTTAAGTTTATGGGTTAAACCTTAAAATTATGGATTCATACTTATTATTTATTGAAATTTTATTGAATTTTTATACATAAATTTATTTTTTGCATCGAAAATATTGGGTTCAGATAAACCCGATGTCCGAGTGCTGCATCCACCAGCGAGTGTGGGGTTTTAGGGTAGGGAACCATCACATGAGCACCTTGTGTTGTCTCCTTTGCGTGCACATTATCCAATGATTGCACCTTCTCTTCTTTGTTTGCTCTAAAGATAGAGCAAAGGCTTTTCTCATCTTTTTCCTTCTAAGATCATCACTTGCTCTCTTTTTCTTTCTTTTAAAAAAAATACATTGATGATTTTTACTTTTCAGTAATTATCTTCTTTGATCTTTTTCTCTTTTCACTTTAGGGTAACCTCCTCTACAAGTAAATGAATTAAAGCTTTTGATGTCATGTGATCATGTGAGTGAAAATAAAAAAGAGAAAAGAAAAGAGATGATAAAACATCATTATTTTATATATAGAAAAAAAGCAATCATCCCCCTCGTGACCAAAAGTGAGATTATCTATTATTCACTAATTAGCTTTTTTTTTTTCGTGATATATATTGGACAACTACTATTTCAAGATTATTAAGTTATTTTAATCAGATCACAAGATTAATAAAACCCCGAGAGCCTTTTTTGTTATTAGAAATACTATTTTAACTAAATTATTATGGAATTGGCTATATTATTCTCATTCTCTTGTTGTAGTATGCCTATTCAATATATTTAATTGACATGTGACCAGATCCTCAAAGCTCTATTGCAAATTGCAAATCTTCTCGTAAATTCAACAAAGACTCATGTGAACAGCTCTCATCACATGACATAAAGCAACAAGGAACTTTGATTTCAGTGATCCTTAGGCATTATTTGTAAATTATTGAATTAATCTAACTTGAATTTTCTGAAGTTTCTTTGTCTATGTACAATGACAAGACAATCTTTCAATTCTTATATGATTTGTAGAAACATCCCATTCTTCGATGCTAATTATAGAAACAATAATAATTGTTGCTGCACAATGTGTGTATATATAGTCCATCTCTATTATATAAAGGAAATAGTCCATATCTATTATAATAAATTAAGTATTTAAGTTATATACACTAATAATATAAATTTTTTGGTACTAAAATATATATTTAACTATATTTTCTTGATTACCAAATTGGAATTACTATGAATTGTTATCTATTATTGCAAATCAACTTATAAATAAACTTAACAATGTTAAAAGATTATACACTTTCTGCATTGAAATTAACCTGATGGTGTACAAATATCTTTAATCAAATGGATGTTAGTGAAGTTACATCTAACGTATATTAGGATAAAATATGCGTATATACTCTCTTCTTCATATTTCACCTTTGAAATTTTATTGGGTTTACTATTGTTATACAAATTGATCGAAGCTCGAGTGGTTATAACCTGTCCTCAATTAAGAGTAGTATTTACTCTCTGTTTCTCTCTCTCTTTTTTCTTCCCTTACTATTCCCATTTGAGTCAACAATGTAGATACGAATGGTTCAATTTACACAAGCCATGTAAATCAATGCCCCACTTATTTTTTGGTAAGTCTTACATAGTGATTGACTAATTATTACCTAAAAATACATTCAACCTTAATTAAAGAGGTTAACTTAAAATGAAGCTTGAAAATGAAAGTTGATTAGCAAGTGGATAAAAAGAAGCTCTCACGAGAAAGGTAAGCGAAGAGGAAAGTTGAAGAGGACCATCTAAAAGATCATCATTCATCTTCTTTGTTTGTTCACGAGATGTACTCAATTCTTTTTCTGCAGATGAATCCCCCTCTCCAAACATTTTGCATTGATATTAAGTTATCTTAATGGGCACAAAAATTCTTGAAAGGGTAATTTCGTTTAATTTAGATGTTGACAATCCTTTACATCAATTAACTTCATCAATAATAGTGATAATACTAGTAATCCTAGGTGCTCTATAAGTTTATTGAATTTGTTGTTAATGATAATATTTCACAATTATTACCCAAAAAAAAGTGTTAATACTAGTAATTTTTTAACAAAACAGGGAAAGAAATATTGTCAATCTGTATTGGTAAAAATAAATATTACACGTGGAGTTAATTATGTGATTGACCTGGCAAGGCATGTGGATCACTAGAAAAGCGACAGCTGGAGAGGAGTACTAAAAGAGACACGAGTCGCAGCAGATACGAACAAATCACTCACGAGGTGAAAAGAAATGGTTGCTCGAGTCTCTTTAAGTTATATGAAGAGGCACCGGTGGAATGAACCAAGACAGTAAAAAGGGCAGATTCATGGATCTTCAATTAATGAGTGTGGATGATTACAAACGTTACAGAATCTTCACGAACAGTTACGATTATCAATTATAACGTTTCATTAATGTCATTAATGCTCATAATGACTCGGTCTTAAAAGAAAAAAGATGTTGTCCTTGAAGACCTCTATATAATGGAAAGAAATGTCATTTGTACAGAGAGGTTCTGATTATTATTGGAATATATCTACTTTCTTGTGCTTTCTATTGATTACTTTGTCATTTCTTATTCTAATTTCATTTCCTATTTCTGAGAGAATATTGAATTTCTTGATTATCAGTAACCCGAGTACTTCTAAAAATAGGCTTTAACTGAGAATCTAATTCTTTGGTTAAACAAATTGGTTCTGTTGCCGGGACCTGAAAATCTTCTCTTACTTTCCAAATCACTCTCTCTCAACTGAATCATGTCGAATGTCAATGACAACAACCAACAGGTTGAAGGAACTCCGGTTCCGTCACCTCAAGGAACCCCACGCAATTCAAGATAAGAATCACCAGAAAGATCTATTACTCATAACAATGAACAACATGAAAATGAACAAACTGTCGAGCAGAATGTTGTGAAGCAGTTAATTGTTGAGTATGTGAATGATGCTCTCCATGCTTTCGTGAGGGGACTACCAGTTGTGCCACCCACACCTCCACCAAACAATACTGCAACTGTGGAAATTTCACGATCAGGGTTGACTAATTCTGGAAGCGGAGGAACTCCCAATGAGTCACGTGATGGTAGACCAGGTACGCCTAATAATTCTGATTTACAAACTTTAATACTAACCTGGCAGAAACAGGTGAAAGAACAAAACGACCGTATTGAGAAAATACCCGGCGTACCACATGTGATCAAATGAGTTGATTTCGACAAATATTAACAACAACCATGGAAATCAAGCGCAACTCCATTACCAATTCCCCAAAAGTTCAAAATGCCTGACATCCCGAAATACGATGGAACGACCGATCCACGTGACCACATTACTGCATTCACCACGAGAGTAAAATGCAATAATTTAACCAAGCAGAAGATTGAATCTGCGCTGGTCAAAAAGTTTGGAGAAACACTTACTAAAGGAGCGTTAACATGGTACTCTTTTTTACTTGAAAATTCTATTGACTCTTTTTCTGAGCTTGCAGATCTATTTATAAAAGCACACTCGGGTGCACAAAAAGTTGAAAAGAGAATAGAGGATATATTCAAAGTAAAGCAAGGAGATACAGAATTGCTTCGAGAATTCGTAGACAAATTCCAACGTGAAAGAATGTTGCTACCAAGAGTACCTCACAATTGGGCAGCCATGGCATTTGCAAGCAATTTAAATGAGAAAAGTTCAGAAGTTACGAGGAGGCTTAAAGAGAGCCTACGAGAATTCCCTGCCACGACATGGAATGATGTCTATAATAGGTACAGTACCAAGTTATGGATCGAAGAAGATATCGTAGCTCAGTCAAGGGTTGAAGAAAAAACAGGTTCGAGGTGGTCAGAATCTGAGAAGAGGTCCGGTAAGAATAGGTACGAGTCTTATATGGGACCTTCGGGGCGAGAAGCTCGTTCCAAATTCGAAAATGTGCGGGCTGATCACAGGTTCGCAAATAGAGATTCAGGTTCGTCATCGTCGAGATTCAGAAAAGATCGAGGTGAACGTAACAGAGATGCTAATACAAATGCAATGATTAGGGACTACAATTTTAACGTGAGTACCTACGAGTTGGTCGTTGTTTTAAGAAGCATACAGTATAAGGTACGGTGGCCTAAAGAGATGAGATCAAATACAAATAGAAGAAATTCAGACTTTTGGTGCGAGTTCCATAATGATCACGGTCATAGAACATCAGACTGCAGATTATTACAAGGTGAGGTGGAACATTTATTACAGCAGGGCTATCTGACAGAATTGTTTAGCGAGAAAGGAAAACAAGCTTACATGAAAAATAGGCAAGAGCCCCCAAAACCTCCGTCTCCAAAAAGAACAGTAAATGTGATAAATGGAGGAGAAGAAGTCAACGGCGTAACCTATACAACCGCGAGAAAAATAACAAAGTTCACAATAACTCACGGGAAGCGAACTCACCAAACTCTGGAAGACGACAACATAACCTTTGATGATGCAGATGCCGATGGATTAATAATTCCTCACAATGATGCACTGGTAATATCTTTACTTATACATGATACTAATATAAAACGAGTTTTGATTGACCCAGGTAGCTATGTGAATATCATTATATTACGAGTGGTGAACGAAATACTGATGGGCGATCATGTAGTTCTAAAAGCACGTTCCTTATCTGGGTTTGATAACTCAACCGTTATTACAAAGGGCGAGATTGAACTAAGCACATACGCAGAAGGGGTCATCAAAGAAACAAAATTTCAAGTGATAGACATGGATATGGCCTATAATGTGATTCTTGGGAGGTCGTGGATTCATGATATGGATGTTGTGCTATCCACATTACATCAGGTTATCAAATTCCCTTCAAAATGGGGAATTCAACATATTCGAGGAGATCAACAAACTTCAAGGAGCATCAATTCAGTGATATAACCAAGTCAAAAAGATACGAATGCAAGTTAAAAAGATACGAGTGCAAGTCAAAAAGATGCGAGTGCAAGTGAGAAAGATGCAGTAAATCAAATTTCAACAGAAATTGTATCAAAACAAACAGACGTGGACTCCAGAACAGATGTAATTCAAGAGCCAGAGGAGAATGAAAACATTAAAACAACGATTGAGGAGCTTGAAGCTGTTCCACTATTCGAACAATGGCTAGATCGAAGAATTCATATCGGAGCAAGGTTAAACCCTTATAAGAGAGGTAAGTTAATTGAATATTTAAAAGATAACGCGGATTGTTTTGTATGGTCCCATTCAGATATGACAGGTATATCTCCAGAGGTGATGACTCATAAATTAAATGAAGATCCACCATTCATACCTGTCAAACAAAAGAAGAGGAAGAAAGGATCATTCAAAAATCAAGTAATCAATGAAGAGGTACAAAAAATCTTAAAGATCGATTCAATACGCGAGGTAAAATATCCTAATTGGTTAGCTAATACTGTGGTAGTTCCGAAAAAGAATGGTAAATGGAGAGTTTGTGTGGATTACACTGACTTAAATAAAGCATGCCCGAAGGATTCATTCTCTTTACCGCATATAGATCAATTAATTGATGCTATCACAGGCCACAAATTATTAAGCTTTCTAGATGCGTATTCTGGTTATAATCAAATAAAAATGGACCCCTTAGACGAAGAAAAAACTTTATTTATTACAAACAGGGGGACTTATTATTACAAAGTCATGCCTTTTGGCTTGAAAAATGCTGGAGCCACGTATCAGAGGTCGGTGACCAATATGTTCCAAGAACACATGGGGAAGACGATGGAAGTGTACATTGATGATATGTTGGTTAAATCTACATAAGCGGAAGATCATTTTCAACATCTTTCAACTACCTTCGAGATCTTCCTTAGATATAATATGAAACTGAACCCAGAAAAGTGCGCTTTTGGCGTAGCTTCAGGTAAGTTTCTAGGCTTTCTCGTATCTAATAGAGGAATTTAAGTAAATCCTGCACAGATTAAAGCTATTGAAGAAATACCTGATATACTCACAAGTAAAAAAGGGGTACAAAGATTGACAGGTAGGATTGCAGCTTTGGGAAGATTCATTTCAAGATCTTCAGAGAAAAGCGTTAAATTCTTTTCAGTATTGAAGAAGCAAAATCAGTTTGAATGGACTGAGGAATGCCGACAAGCCCTCAAAGATTTGAAGTCATACTTAAAAAATCCTCCCCTACTGTCTAAACCAAGGGATGGAGAAAGACTATTTGTATATCTTGCAGTTGCAGAAGTAGTTGTAAGTGCAGTTTTAGTAAGGGAGGACAAAGGTAAACAATATCCTATTTATTATGTTAGTAAATCTTTATTAGATGCTGAAACTAGATATCCTCATCTAGAGAAACTAGATTTAACATTAGTCATGGCAGCTAGGAAATTGAGAGTCAATGCCATCCTATCTCCGTAGTAACTGCATATCCATTAAGGAATATTTTGCATAAACAAGAATTGTCAGGCAGACTAGCTAAGTGGGCAATAGAACTAAGTGAATATGACATTATTTATCAACCTAGAACAGCAATAAAGTCTCAAGTTTTAGCAGATTTTGTCGCAGATTTTAATACAAAAATAATTCCTGAAGTAGAAAAGGAATTACAATTTTTTACTTGAGCTAATCTAGGTACGTGGACTTTATTTATTGATGGCTCTTCAAATGTCAAAGGAGCCAGTTTAGGTATTGTCTTAATCCCACTCTCAGGTGAAAGTATAAGACAATCAATTAAATGTTACCCTATCACTAACAATGAAGCAGAGTATGAAGCTGTAATTGCAGGTTTGGAACTAGCATGAAAACTCTCCATAGAGCAAATCATGATTAAAAGTGACTCTCAACTAGTAGTCAATCAGATGCAGGGGACTTACACTGTTAGAGAGGCAGGAATGCAACAATACTTGGAAAAGGCACGAGAACTGGTCAGGCAATTCCAATCATGGAAGATCGTGCAAATACCCAATCATGGCTAACCTTGCTTCAGTTGCAGAAGTAACGAGTGAAGAAAATGCTATTGTAATACATTTATTTCATTTAGCACTTGACTAGGATAAACACGAGGTAAGCTTTAATAATTTAACCTGGATTGGAGAAACGAGATTGTTAATTTTTTGCAGTACGAGATCGTACCTGAAGGCAAGAAAGAATCCCAAGTGCTTCAACGAAAAGCTACTCGTTACTGCCTAATTCGAGATAATTTATATCGAAAAATATTTGGTGGTCCTTTAGCAAGGTGCCTTGGACCCAATCAAACGGGGTACGTGATGGGGAAAGTACATGATGTACATTGCAGAAATCACGCAGGTGGAAGATCTTTAGTTAAAATACTAATCAGGGCAGGATACTACTGGCCTAAAATGGAAGAAGATGCGGAAAATTTTGTAGCCAAATGTGATAAGTGTTAACGATATGCCAACAATATGCATCGACCTGTAGAGTTATTACATATAGTTATTTCCCCATGGCCATTTATGAAATGGGGAATGAATATAGTAGGGCCTTCACCACAAGCTAAAGGAAAGGTACGATTCTTATTAGTGTTAACATATTACTTTTCAAAATGGGTAGAGGCAGGAGCTTTCAAAAAGGTACGAGAAAAGGAGGTGAAAGACTTCATTTGGCGAAACATTATATGCTAGTTTGGAGTTTCAAAAGAAATCGTATGTGATAATGTCCCACAATTTATAGGCTCAAAAATCACAGAGTTCTTTCAAAGTTGGCAGATTAAACGAATAACCTCTTCACCTTACCATCCCGTGGAAAATGGACAAGCTGAGTCAACAAATAAGATTATCATCAATAATTTGAAGAAGAGACTAGAAAAATCAAAAGGGAGTTGACCTGAAGAATTACCAGGAGTGTTATGGGCTTATAGAACCACAGAAAAAACAGCCACGGGAGAAACTCCATTTTCACTTGTGTACGATTCAAAAGCTTTAATCCCAGTTTAAATAGGAGAACCAAGCACGAGATTCACAGTGGCAACGGAAGAGTCGAACGATGAGGAATTAAGAACAAACTTGGACTTACTCGAACAAAGAAGAGAGGCAGCTTTAATACGGATGGCAGCACAAAAGCAAATCATAGAATGATACTACAACAGAAAGGCTCACCTCAGGTACTTCAAAATTGGGGACTTCGTTCTTAAAAAGTTTTTCCAATCAATGAAAACAACGGAGCAGGAAAGTTAAATCCAAATTGGGAAGGACCCTATAAAGTTCGAGGTATCGCTGGAAAAGGTGCCTACGAGTTAGAAAGCATGGATGGCAAGGTTTTACCCTCGAGTTGGAATATTGTTCATTTAAAGAAATACTATTTCTGAGCAAAAGAAATACCCATGGTTAGGTATCGTTCAATTACTATTTTTGTTTTGTACAGTTAAAATTATACTAACAATTTTAGATGATAGGCAAAAAGCTAGCCCACACCAAATGATGATATTAGACCTGAAAGACACGCGGAAGCAACATTATTCCCGCTCTAGGGTTGCAACCTTTCTGATGGAAATATAAAGGGTTAAGCAGTCATCATCTAAATTATATATACCTCCGAGTCCCGTATATTTTTCCTTTTCAGGAAATGGACCACATGGAAGGAATAATTAAGTGCTCGATATTTCATACTTCAAAGCTCAAACACTTGGGGGACTCTCTCTCTCTCTCTCTCTCTCTCTCTCTATATATATATATATATATATATATATATATATATATAAGGAAGGCAAAAAAGACTGAAAAAGTCAGAATTCAAGTCAAGCCTATGGTCTACCCAACAAATCGAAAGTTAAGAGCCAAAAACGCAAGCCTGATTCAAAGACCTATGAAGAATATACTCGTAGATGTAAATTTCAAAATCTTACGAATGGAAATATTTAGTCATGGATTGCAAGATATACCCTTGAATTTTATAAAATCTGCTGTAAAGAAAACAGTTACGAAAGAGTTATAGATGATACTTGAATACATGTAAAGTATTATATAATTTGAAAGTTCGAAAGATACAAAACTTCCTCAAAGTTATTCAAAGAAACGTGTGTGTTCCTATTTCTTCTTTCGTATGTTTATACCATTATGAAGTTGAGACGTCTTCTTCATTAAGTGTCGTTTATAAAAGGGCCCTCTTTTATAAATCGTGCTTGTTTCAAAAAGTCATGAAGTACTGAAGCATTTTTAATGCATAACAAAAGAGTACTACAGAAACTTGGAATAAAATATCATAGAAGTTAAACAAAAACTTAGAAGATGGTATTATAATAACTTGGTTAAAACTAAGTATGAACTTAGTTCCAACCTAATTGTTTTATACAAAAATCCCCAAAATGGACTAGGGGTAAGATTTTCCGAAACATTACCCCCAAATGGGACCAGGGGTAAATCTCCAAATATTCCACCAATAAAAAAAACATTTTAAACTTTTTAACTTTCACTGTGGGGCAGAATCTGAACCGGTAGGATGAAGAGTGGCATCATCACCAGAAGGAAGAGCAACCTGAGCAGGAGAAGGTTGAACAACAGCCTCACCAGGAGCGATTTCAGCACCCTCGGGAATGCCAACCTCAGGTGAAGAAAAGCTTTGACTCTGCTGGGTCTTTTCAATCGTCTCTCTAGTCTTTGCAATCTCAGCATCTAAGTCAAATCCTTCCCGGCTTACTTTCATTAACGTTTCGAGGCGAGTGTTCAAAAAAGCCCAACTAACATCAACAACGGCTTTATCTTCAAGGGCCTCATAATATTTTTTCCACTGCTCAACCTCGGCTCTTAATTCATCCTTCTCATTCAAGGTAGCATCGTAAGAAGCCTGTAAGGGGGCAAGAGATCTCTATAAAAACTGAACCTTGTCTGAGGATACATGAAGATCTTCTTGAGTTTGCGTGAGCATTTGAACAAGCTCCCCAGAGTAAGCTTCTTTTTGGTTTAGCAAATCCTTTAAGCTCCTAATTTCTTCAGAAGCCTTGAAAAGCTGATCAGCAAATGAAGACTCGAGAAGATTCTTGTCTTTGCCCGCCTGATTGGATGGGGCTTTCTCAACCGCTAGTTCCGATGCCATAACCTTCACTTGATGCTCTAAGGTGGACTTTTCTTCCTCTAAAACCTCCATCTCAAGTTGAAGCCCCTCGAACTGTTCTTTCTTGTTGTCCGCCTCAGTGTGATAATCATTCATTAACTGCTCTGTATGGACAATCCTTTTCATCATCTCCGTTTCGATGAGATTGATCTACGCAATGAAAAGAGGAATGTGATACCAGTAAAAGAGAAATCACGTAAAATAAAAATACAAGGTTTATACTTTTAAAGATGAATGCACAATATCATTCATCCACGTTAGAAAGCTGTGACTTTTCAATTTTGACTTCTCAACTGGGCCAATAAGTGGTTTCAACCATACATCAGCTTGGCTAGATTTCTTCAAAAGATTACCATCTTCAGAAATCTCGATGGTAACTTGTTTCATTGCCCTACTATTACTGGAGGAACCAGCTTCAACATGGGAAGTTGTAACAGTAGGGGCAGTCGAGGAAGTCAAAATAGCCACAGACGGAACAATGGCAGCAGCAGTAGGAACGGGTAACTGAGGTTCAATCGGAGCAAAGGCATGAAAAGTGGCAAGAGGCGTTTCCTCAGATATAAAGCCAAAGCTTTCTTCATCAAACCCACGAGAAAAGAGTTGTTCAGTAGTGTCATGAGTTGCAGCAGGCGTCTCTTCATCAAAACTCACTAAGGTAGCATTTTCAGGCTCGAACATGGGAACAGAACTAGGAGGGGGAGTAGCTTCGTCATCTGAAATAACCCGTCTCCTAGCCCGTGGCTTACGAACCAACGAGCCTTCGTCCCATTTTTATTCATCCTCAGAGTTCTGTGGTCTATCATCTTTTCTTTTTGACGAAGAACTCAAGATTATCTCTTGAGCCTTTGATAGAGAGAGCCTCGAAGCAGTGATTGAAGCAACACTCACACCTCGAATGGGAAACCCTAACAAAGAAAGGGGTTAATAAGTTCCAAAATAAACATGGAAGTAAGGAAGAAAGTGAAAGAGAAAGTTACCGTGGGTCTTAACTTTCTATCCAAATCTGTTTGAAAGGTATTTCCAGGACCTTTCTTCCATAAGAGAAACGATTAACAATTTCTCTACCCAACCACGGAGATCAGGAATCTCCTCAACAGTTCCCATGGTTGCTAAAAAAGAAAAGTAAAACAGTTACGAGATTACAAGTTCTTCACAAAAAAAAAGAGAAATAAAAGATTGAAAGAAAGACTTACGTGCAAAGTTTCACTTCTTAGGGAAGGGCATGTTCTCTTTACCTACTAACCCACTTGTAGGAGCAGCAACAAATCGGGCATATCAGCCACAATCTTTGTCGTCTTCAGGACTAACCAAAACCCTCTTACTCCTCGCCACAAGAGTAAAAATCCCATGAAGAAATAATTTGGGAGAGTAAAGATGAATCAGATGGAAAAATGTGAAGGGTAAAGAATCCAAAATTGACAAGTATCTAAGGCATGCCACAACCCTCCATACAATAGGACCAATCTGTCCTAAACACACATCGAAGAAACGACAAAATTCAATGATAACTGGATCAATATGTGGCCTAAAACCTAATGTGAAGGGATACGTATACACAAAAGAAAAACCAGATTTAAAGGAAGTGATCCTTTGATTTTCACGGGGGACAATAATCGAGAAGTCAAATTTCCAATAGCAATCTCTCCGCACAATAGAAACTAAACCCTCAGTAATTTTGGAAGGGTAAACATCAACACGATCGTGAGAAGTCATGGAAGTGACCTGTTTTTTAATTAATTCTCTATCAGTGACAAAGGAAAGTTCAGCGGGAATAATCTCGTTGACAGTAGGTTCACGAAGCGGTTCACTAGAATCCCTACTTCTAGCGGAAGATCTATGTGAAGAAGAAGCTCTAGTTCTAGAAGATGATGGAGGAGTAGTACTGGGTTGAGAAGGAGAACCACGAACAGACACTGACCCTAAACTACGTAACCACCTCTCCTACTTCTGATAGAAGCGGAAGAAGGGGGAAGTTCATCTACTATGACGATTTTTCGAGGATCGGGATTTGAAGAAGACATAGTTGTATGGGGAAGTAGTACGTAATGAAGAACAAGAGTAAGTTGTGAATAAAGAACACTGAAGAAAGTTTTTCGTAAAAGCAAAGGCAAAAGATATATTTATATGCAGAAGAGGGTAATGATGGAGACGTCATTATAAAAACAGTCACTTCGTGACTGATGTAGCTGCAATAAAGCCCTAAAACCCGCTAAAGAGTTGCAGAACCAATCGATGACTGCAATGTGTCACATGCATTAAATGGAAGTGACATACGACGCATTGGTTCAGAGGAAGATGCAATTGTATGTGAGAAACGGCGGCAAAACATTCCCGCCATAAATGTGATCTACTTCCCAAATATTCAATCGCAGAACAATTGGCAAGTGGGGGACTATCTGTATTGGTAAAAATAAATATTACACGTGGAGTTAATTATGTGATTGACATGGCAAAGCACGTGGATCACTAGAAAAGTGACAGCTGGAGAGGAGTACTAAAAGAGCCACGAGTCGCAGCAGATACGAACAAATCACCCACGAGGTGAAAAGAAATGGTTGCTCGAGTCTCTTTAAGTTATATGAAGAGGCACCGGTGGAATGAACCAAGACAGTAAAAAGGGCAGATTCATGGATCTTCAATTAATGAGTGTGGATGATTACAAACGTTACAGAATCTTCACGAACAGTTACGATTATCAATTATAACGTTTCATTAATGTCATTAATGCTCATAATGACTCGGTCTTAAAAGAAAAAAGATGTTGTCCTTGAAGACCTCTATATAATGGAAAGAAATGTCATTTGTACAGAGAGGTTCTGATTATTATTGGAATATATCTACTTTCTTGTGCTTTCTACTGATTACTTTGTCATTTCTTATTCTAATTTCCTTTCTTATTTCTGAGAGAATGTTGAATTTCTTGATTATCAGTAACCCGAGAACTTCTAAAAATAGGCTTTGACTGAGAATCTAATTCTTTGGTTAAACAAATCTCAAGCAAGATTAGGAGGGTGTTTATTAAGCTTATAAGCTGGTTAATCTGGTTTATAAGTACTTCTTGGTTTATTTACGTGTTTGGTAAATACTCAAACTACTTATAAGTCAAGTGTTTATAAGCTAAAATCAGTCATAAATCATAAGTTGGTCACCCCCAACTTATAGCTTTTCAGCTTATAAGCACTTTTAGTTGGACCAACATTTTTACTAGTTTGTCCTAAATAATATTTTTTTAATTCACAAAATACTTTTCCCAAATTAAATTTTCTAACTTTCTCTTCGTTCCATATTCGTTTTTCATCCTTTTCTTTGCAAAAAACACTTCTTAATTTATAATCTTTTATGAAAATTTTAAGGATATTTTAATCATTTTAATTAAAGAATAGCTTATCAGCACTTTTCTGCCAAACACATCAACTGCTTATTGTCAGTTTCAACATGTCTATCCAAACACATAAATGCTTAATTAAAAAAATCAGTTTCAACACTTAAGAATGCTTTTTAGCTCTTCAAGCTTATCACATATTTACAATCAACTAATTCAAACGGGCTCTATGAGGGTGTTTGGTAGGGGTGTCAATGGTTTGGTTCAGCCGGTTATTTTATAAAATTTGTACCATACCAATTTTTCGGTTATTCTATTATGTATGACCAAAATTAGACTTTTTAAAACCGTCCCAATCATGTCAGTTTCACTTCGGTATTGGTACGGTTCGGTTAATTTTCGATATTTTTTTAAATGTCATGTAAAATTTATCAGTAGAAGTAGAATGCAATAACATATGTTCTTTTATTGGACTTAGAAAAATTTTCTAGACATTTTTACTGTTTAAGGGTGATGAATTAAAAAAATATGAAAGATGACTAGAGTATAGATCCATCAACTATTCGATAACAACGTAAAAGAAACCAAGTAAAAGCAAAGAAAATATAAATCACACGAGTGGAAAGATATTAACCAAGTTGGGACTCAAGAATAAAGTTTATATTAAATATTCAAAAGGTAAATCCAAATTATATGAAAGGAAACATATTCAATACATTATAGTTTGCTACTCATAATCGCTAGAATACTTTGTGTCTTGCTAATAAAGATACTTGAAATAACTTAGTTTAAGTATAAGTAGCATAATAGGTTTTAGGAATTAGGATTTTGAGTTTAATTACTTAGCGGCTTGTAAAAAATTTCATAATTCCAAGACCTAATGAAAAATTTAATACTTTGTTAGTTTTAAACTTACTATATAAATATATTTTTTACATGTAAAATTTATTCGGTACGGTTCGGTATTTTTTCGATTTATTTTTATAAAATAAAAAACCTACCCTATTTATCTGTACAGTTATAGATTTATATACAAACGTACGGTTTCTTTAAAAGAAACCTAAAAATTGGTTCGGTGCGGTACGGTTCGGTCGGTTTAGTCGGTTTTCAAATATCCATTGACATCCCTAGTGTTTGGCTAAGCTTATATGCAAGTCAAACTAGTTTATACGCACATTTTGGCTTATCTACGCGTTTGGTAAATATCTCAAGTGCTTATAAGCTAAAATCAGTCGTAAGTCTAAGTTGGTCATCCCCAACTTATGGCTTTTTAGCTTATAAGCACTTTTAATTTGACCAAAACTTTTACTAGTTTATCCTTAATAATAATAATTGTAAATTCACAAAATATTTTTCCCAAAATAAATTTCTTAACTTTCATTTCATTCCATATTCGTAATTCATCATTTTCTTTACAAAGAAACTTTTTAATTTATAATATTTTGTAAAGTTTTAAGGGTATTATAGTCATTTTAACAAAATAACAGCTTATCAACACTTTTCTACCAAACACATCAACTGCTTATTATCAGTTTTTGTCCGTCTATCCAAACACGTAAATGCTTATTTAAAAAATCTATTTTAGCACTTAAAAAAACTTTCCAGCTCTTTAAGTTTATCAGCTATTTATAATCAACTAATTCAAACGGGCTCTAGGTCAATGGTGATCAGCGCGTTATGCAATGCTTTGTCAATCATGCTAATTGTCATTGTACCTTGTGCAGAAATGCCTGTACTTTGCTTTGATTGTATTGCTCCTATATATAGTCACTCCTTTACTTAGGCTTTAGTTAATATAAGGTCACATATACACAACTTAAAATTACTAGCGTGAGGGGTTGAGCCCTATAGCATGTTCCATCATTCCATATATATGGTGGGCTAATATGCCAGCAGATTTTTTTATGATTATGTACAAATATTAATGCTAGCTCCACTCTCATTTGTGCTTCAACAATCAAAAACCTCACTAGTCACACCATAACGTACTAGCAGCAATGACTTACCCGGAATTTTCATAAGCGATGTCAATATTTAACAAAGTGAACAAATGAATAAATAATTATAATGGCAAGCGGTGTCATTTTTTAAATTTATACCTAATATTTTAATTTTATTTATTATTTATACATACAGATTAAGAATTATTTTTGACGAAGTGGTGTCACGTGATACCGCTCCAAGCAAGGTGCATATGGCCCTGCCTACTAGATCTTATTTTACATCTAATTAAGGACAATAGAGGCGAACCATAATATCAATTTTATAGATTTTGGATTTTAAAATAATGATTTCAACTGCGAATAATTGAGTTTTAAATTTAATATCTATACATATTTAATGAATTTATTAATATAAATATAATATTTAAGCAAAAAGCTATTGGATTATTTGGACTGGTGAGTTAATAAAATGTGGTCACCACCATTTGTGTTTGGCTCATTGCACTTGTACTACCCACAAGCATTATCGGAGGTTAAAGATGACCCTTACAAGACAATCTTAAGGACCCTTCTCCCCTTAAATGGCACAAAAGTTTGGCCCCATTTCTAAAGAAAAGTTGCAGTTACAGAATGGCAGTTTTTGGTACTCTCACTGAGTTCCCCTATGAATGGAATATTGCAAGAAACCAGGGCACCTTTTTTGATTCAGATGATAGTGGCTTGCCACATAATTCAACTCAGAGTAACATTACAAGACTCCTTACTACAAGGGGCTATGTAAAAACTAAATATAAATGTAAAATACTTTATACGAAATAATATCGACTTATACAATATATTGATATCGTTTGAAAGATAGTGCAAAGTAATTATTAATTTAGAATAAAAAGTAAAGCTTTTCAAATTCAAACCCATGCACAAAAAAAAAAAAGAATTGTTATATGTAGCGATGCTGCTTACGTAAAATTCTGCCTATACCGCACCCACTACCTTTTATAAGCAAACTACTTTCGTCCTTGCTTATGGAAAAAGTTTTTAACGGAATATGCATAAAAACTAACCAAATGGTTCTTTTGTTTTTATAAACGTAACCGTACATCTGAATTTAGAATACAATATGGTTTGGACTTTGGTAGGCCAAATTCCAAATATGGTTTGGTCTATTTCGTCTGGTGAGTAAAGAAGGAAGTGAAGTGATTTAATTTATTATATGGCTGAAAACTGAAGGACATGCATTTTTCTCACGCTCAATCCATGACCCTCTTTAAAGCCAAGAAAAGACACAAAAGTTATTAAACTAACAACCCCATCAACCCTTTTCCTCCTTTGCCCTTCCATAGAAGCTTCATCACTTCTCCTATTCCACCTATGTGTCTAAGACCTTATCAACTCAGACGCGGAGCCGATATTTGAATTTTATGGGTTCTAAATTCTAGAATAATAATGTCATGGGTTAATAACAGAGTTATAGATTTAATTTTTGAACATGTTTAATAATTTTTTAATATAAATATAAAATTTGTATTAAAGCTATTGAATTTGACCTAACTCGTATGCGGGTCTCTTGCTCCGCCCCTGATCAACATCCTCCTATCACCATCTCATGCATACTTCGACCACGATACTAATTCGTCCATATTGATACAGTAGCGTACACAAAATTTCGTTCGACTAATGTTGGTATACTATTAGAACTAGCTACATTTTGTATGTGGATTTCTGTCTAGAGTCTGTGACGATTCTAATGCTTTATTTCCTGTTTTGAATAATATTGATTGATATTTACTTTGTATTATTCTCAAGCTGTATTGGCATGTTGAATACATGTTATTTTCTAGAAAATAGCACTTTATTTGTGTGACATATTTATTCTTTGAAGTGTTATCGGATGGCACTCCTCGTAATAATAAGTTATCTTCGTTGCTGTTTGAAAACATAGGAACTCGAATTCATCTTTGATTTAATTTTATTTTGTACAGTTCTTTTTGTGAATTTGGATTTCTTGAATGAAGAAGTACTCTAATAAGTGAGACTATTTGTACTCTCTTCTCATTTAAGGATGAAAAAGAGCTTCGTACCATGGAGTAAGTATTAGGAATGCTACATTTGTTGAAACAAATTCGTAAGGAGAAATTGGGATGACGAAGCAGGAATATGCATATATTTGCCTCACCTTTAAAGCAAAGCAAACCATTTGTAATGTCGAAATTCTAGTTGAGCATTTATTAATGATCATAAATCTTCCAACAAAATTGTACTACCTTTGGTCCATAATATTCTGTCTTAATTTTTTTTTTTTGCATATTTCTTGATAAAAATATATAATTCTTAATCATAGGAGTAGTATTTATCTAAGCTACATATAATTGCGCTTAATTAACACTCCATTAGTTGAAATAATAGGGCAAATTTGACCCCAAAAAAAAAGTAATAAAAAACTACTCATTTTTTTAAAATATCAAATATTTAGAAATAAATTTAATTTACCAAAAAATTGATATTTGACACATAAGAGAGTAATAATTAAAGTCACATACGTACATATTCAAAAACGAACTCCCTATTAATTATACATAAACAAACTCCTTCTCGCATCTAGCATTTGAAGGCCATTAATAGTGGTACTTCATTATTCCAAAAACGTAACTTAAAGTGTCACCAAGATATAAGCTGTCCAACCTCTTTGTTCTCCTCTAGCTTTATTACAAACGACAGTGTGTTGCACGAAGCAATACATATTTACACGGGTTCGGAGAATAGTCGCACCCTAAAGTAGAAGCGGTTTTATAGCTAATATATGTGATACATTAACTCATAGTCTTTCTATCAAACTAAGTATTTTATGTACATATTTTTTAGAACTAATCTAATATTATCTTATGATACTCATACTCCAAAGAGGGTAAATGGTGCATTTAATTAAATGCTGAGTTATTTAACTAGGGGAACATAGATCAATTGCCACTTACTACTTTAGTGGTGCAATCTTTTATAAAAATCCTAGATCCGCATCTGCCCTAAAGGGTGTAGTGTAGGCAACATACAACATACATGACTTTATAACATGCATGAGTTGTAGCATGAGTAGCTAATTTTACTGCTCAAACTCGACGACATATAAATCAGACGAAAATAGCTTTACTATTACTCGACTATTCCCCTTTCTCCTCTAGCTTTATGAGAACTTATTTTTCTTTTTCTTTCTCTTCTTATAATAAATTAGCTTTCAATACATTCTGTAGAACAGGTCCCTATACGTAACGTATGTAGCTTGTCTATTTCTCTTATGTTATACATGCGTATTTATCTAAAAGACGGCAACATGCCCAACCGTTTTAAATGTATTTCTTCTTTTCTTCTATTAAAATAACGTGAGTTCGGTCGCTACCAAACAAAATTTTCGATGTTTACTAGTATCAAATTTAATTATTTCTCTTGTTCATCCAAAAAGAGCATACTTATGTGTTAGTATTATATTATTCCTCTTAACATAGAAAATTATTTAGTACCTAACACCAAAAACCTTAGATCTTTTTTATGTCAATAATGACTCAATTATTGAAAGTACCAATAGTAGCTCGATAATATTGATGAGGTCTGGACTTAAGGAGTTGGTTGGTAAAGAAACAAGTTATGCAGAAGTTATAATACATGAATTAGTAAGATGGAATTGTAATATAAATATCACTTTTAATAGAGTATTAGATCTTTTATACTCAAAAGGGATATATAGCGTAAACTTTAATACATGAATATTTCTTAAACTTAATAAATTAAAAGCTGTTAATAACGAGTTTGAAGAAAAGATAAATGATACTAGTTGTTTACCTTAAAAAACGGGTAACAATTGAATTTATATGTGGTTTTAAGGATATGCGGATTAATTCAATACAAATGATAAAAAAATATTAGATTAAACAAGTAAATGATGTAATAAATTGTCAAACCAATTAAGGGGAGTGATCCCTAACTTAGTAACAACTTAATGAGATGCCTCCCTTCGATCTCGGGCTCACGATAATGAAGAACTGATGAACAAAAGTAAGAACTTTGAATAACACAGAAAATAAGAGTATATTGTCTTGATATGCGTGTTACAATATGTCTATGAATAATAATCTTTCCCCTTTATATAGTAGGAGAGTTTTACCCTAAGTACAATTCTAAAAAAGGTAAAAATCTACCGTTACGTCGATCATTGATACGAGCCGAGATTCGCGCCGTGATATCCGGTTAGGTACGGATATCATGACCTTTTGTTAGTCGTGTGCAGCTGCTCGGTGATGCTCTCCGAAGTCTCAACCCTTAAATCGGACCTCAAGGATATGGCCCCGATATCCCCGAGGACAGGTGTTTGCCCGATCCCTGATACAATGGGTTCTTCGTTCTCACTCCGATACGTTACGATCATCTTCCCACTCCGCTCGGCTCACCGGGAAGTCGAGTCATGCGACGGGCTCGATTGTAACCGTATACAAAAGTTTTGTCTTTTGATGTTTAATCATTATATATATTCTTATTCCATTTATATTAAGTACAAAATAATATATATTTTAATTGGTATATTAAATTATAACAGAATTACCTATGTAGGATTCAAAATACACATAAAAAACTGGATAAATTAATACCAAATTTTATATCATGCTTATTTTTCGCTTCTCTGCTCCTGTTTTTTACTATTTTGAGGTTTTTCATTTTCATTGTTTTCTCGGTACTCATCGTATTTAGTATTTACCTAACAATTTCTAATTGGAAGATGAAGACGATGTTACTTGCACACCCCTTAAGAAATAATAAATAAAGTACATAATTTACCATGATACCCATATTAATTGGTGTATAGTTTTAATGGATTTGGAATGAGTAATTAATGTTAAGGGCAAAACAGGAAAAATAAATTATTTTTCTCTTAATATGCGAAAATGAAAATCTATTTTTAGAATACTTGATAAGTAAAAGTGAACAGAGGGAGTAACTCTTTATCTTATAAAGGTTAAATTAATAGTAGATCTACATCTCGGAAAATGTTATCGTTCTTTAATGGTAAAATACATAATTTACGATCGACCTTGCAGCGAAAACCCTGTTACACACCTCACGTTCACGGAAAATCTTTTACACACTTAACCTTTTAAAAATGTGTCTAAGAAATACCACTTTTGTGCTCGACCAATTTTTTAGATAACGTGAAAGTCACGCCCTAATAGGGTCGTGACACGTGTCATTGACTTTAAAAAAGAAAAATATATATTAGAAATTACAATTAAAACTCATCTTCTTCATCTTCCCATTTTCTATCTTAAGCACCATTGTTGCTTCTATCATAGTTGTTTGTGAGAAAGTTTTCAACAACACCAAAATTCAACCACACTATCTAAACAACTAGTCGAAAATAATCGAGACAAATTGAATTCAACAACCCAATAATCAACAAAACCCAATTGAATTTTCAAGCTTTTTTTGATCCCCAATAATGGTGGATTCTAGATTTTTTCACCAAACCTTCAATACTACTGTTAAAGTTTTTAAATCTATCACGAATAAATGATTTCACAAAATTTGGACAATAAACCAACAAAAATCGCTCAATTTTAGATCTAAAATTTTATGTTCTTTCAAAAATTCTATTTGGGGAAGAAGATAAGAGGGAGGGTGGTATGAGAAAGAAGACCAGAGGGAGGGGGTCCCGTGGGAAGAGAAGACAAAAAATGAGATTTTTTATAGGTTCATGCGTTTTTTTGTGTGTAAACATGCAAGTGTTATCTGGTCAAAAGTAGTGTCTTAGACACAATTTTGAAAGGTTGAATGTGTAAAAAATTTCACGTGAATGAGAGGTGTGTAACAGGGATGTCGCTGCAAGGTTGATGAGTAAACTATGTATTTTGCCTTATTTAATAGCAACTCATCTAATTGCTTAAATTGACTTACCTACGGCACGTTCAGTGATTTTTTTTATTGTTCTTTATTCCCTCCATTCTACTTTAAGTGATTTTTGGTTCTTTTCACACATATTAAAATTTTTATCTTTTAGCATTAATTAACTATGAAATTGATCATATTAACTTTAATTTGCTCATTAGAAATATAACAAACTACTCCTAAGCTTTTTATTCCAAGGAAAATTTTGAAAAGAAAAAGTTAATTTCTTCTTGATATCTGAAAAAATCAAATATTATGAATCATAAAAAGGTCAAAAAATCACTTAAAATGAAGCGGAGAGAGTAATATACTTCACCGCATTTACTTCTCTTTCTTCTTTAATTAACTGCACATTTTAAGGCGATTATTATCATGATTCATGATATCTTTTGGGTTTTTGATGAGGAGAGTTATATGAGATATAATAATTTAATAGTAGTAGTTTTTTCATTTTAATTTCTCATATGCTTTTCGGTATCTGTATTGACACCCTGATTAATTCTGATTCGAGTTGCTTAATTTTTATTAAAAAGAAGTGTTCTCATGCTGATTTTTTTTACGTCTAGGGTTTGAACTCGAAATCTCTAATTATGGGCAAATGAATACTATTTATCCCGCCACAACTCTTGGTAACAATCAAATACTAATAAAATATTTATTCTTATTTTACTCTAGGTAACAAACAAATACAAATAAAATGTGCTGCATACGTTTGGTGAAACATAAATGATAACGGTGGCGAACCCAAATAAATTAAAGTCGATATTAAAGAAATAACATTGCGCCATGGAAAAATAGCAAAACAAAATAAGTACAATTTTTTTGGTTCGCATAGAAACATGTAACACAGTAGCTAGAATATGATTATCTAACACTTAAAATAAGAATTTACTGTTGAATAACAGATAAAATGGTATAAAATTAGGTGTTTCGGGTGTTTACACCAAAACAGAAATCTTTTTCGGTAATTAATTAGGTTGCCCTAAGCCAAACAATAAGTTACTGAAAAAGAAAAAAAGAAAAGAAAGGAAAGACATAACATACGATACGGTATTTATTTTACTGTCATTTTTCAATGGGACAATAAATTGTGTCATTATTAAGTTGATTTTTGCTTAAGGAAGCCCTATGGAATAATAGGGCAAAAAAGGCATTATATTAGTTCAAATGTCCTTTTCTGGAAATTAATAATCAGTAATTAATCCACTTAACACGTATCCCTGCTGACCGTTGGCAGTTCTCCTGCTCCTTTGTCTTCAAGCCACCGTCGGTATATTATTAACAAAATGACCATTTTAACCCTCTATCTTCTCGTAAACAGCATAATAATTAGATTCTCATTTCCTTAATTACTTGTGCACTTAATCATAAATGAAGGGTACAAAAGTAAGGGTATGGTAGATGCTTAAGCAATAAACTTCTTTAATTCACATTAAACACGGATAAGCAACACTTTCGTGTTCAAAGTATTGTTCAAGTCACTAAAATAGCACGGACCAAATATTATTATTATTTTAATTTACGTAACCCAATGCGAAGAAAATGTGACATTTGATCTTCCGATCTCAAAATTCAAAATAACTCTGCTGAAGAATTTAATACGGCATTATCTTTTTTTTTTGTTTCCACTTTACCTTTTTACCTTTTTGAATGAAGGAATATTGATATGACATTAGGATTTATAAGGAAAAAAGAAGGAAATAATGGACCATTCCCTACAAGTAAGCGCCACCTAATTTCATTCAATTCGACATTGATTTTACATTTTCCTTAGATTTTTAAAAGAAAAAAAATTGAAGACATTACTCCCTGAGGCTTTTCCCCCCCTTTTAAATTATACTCCGTGAATAGGTAATTAGTTGAAACTACAGTGCGAAAATTACAGCAATTGAACTATGATTTAATAAAGCAAAACATGGCTTGTTATTACAAACCAAGATTTTTTTTAGTGTAATTCTCAGTGAGCTTGTTTAATTTTGTTGTCATAATTATATTTGGTTGTGCCAAAGGAATTGTTTAATGAATAGAGATTAAGGAAAGTTCATTGGCTTCATACATAGATAAGTAATTATCTATATTCTTTGACATAGTAAGTAAGTAGGATCTATAAAGTTTGATTGTGATTTAGCGAAAACTGAATATTACCAAAAATAATTGTTGAATAGACTGATGATGTAGCAACAAACATTTTAGAAGCCCCCCCCAAAAATAGAAAACTAAGGAATATTTGCATTAGAATCCTATGCTAGGCTGCTAGGTGCAAGTCAGTAGGAATAATTTAGGTTGTAAAATGAAACCCCACAAAGAAAAATATTTGACAAAAAAACTAACATAAAATGATTTTTGAGCGAAAATTCCTGAATAATTGGAATTTACCCAAATGAAGAAAATCACAGTTTTTTTCTTTTTAATTGACAGATTCAATTGACTACTCCATCTCTTCAACAATTGACTTTAAACGCTCTTAATAATAATAATAATAATTGTAGTATATATTTCACCATATAACCTCTAATAATGATAAATAGTCTTTTAGCATTTCAAAAAATCTTAAGAAATTAGTAACTAAAAAAAAAGTAAAACAGAAAAAAAAAATTCTCCTAATTTGCTAAAATTGACAAACAAAAGTGAAAATCTATTTTGAGCATAGTGAACAAGTAAAAGTGAACCGACGGAGTATTAAGCAAGATCTTCTTAGAATAATTTGAAGGTCAATAATGTCAATTCTTAATGCCTAATAATATAGTAATAATACAATTTGTTAATTATGTTATTCCCATACAATTAAATAATAAATTTACTAGAAAATTTCACCTAATATCTGATCAGTCAGAATCTTGAAACAAGACAAAGAAGCTTCCCTTTCCAATATTTTATTTTCTTCTTTCTCTTTTCCCAATTTTGTTGACAAATAACACCAATAAAGCCAATTGTTATTTTCCTAAAGTAAATAAATTAAAGAAACAACAACAGGAATATATAATATAAGTAAATTGTCACTATCTGATTACTCTTTTTCAAAGAGAACTGTTATATATATACACAAAGATACAGAGAGAGAAAGAGGAAGAGAGAGAGAGAGAGAGAACCACTGTGTGTGTGTGTAAAATACAGGAAGAAAAACCCACTTCAGATCTGCTGTTCTCTCTCTTCTCAACACATTCTTGATTACTTTCACAAGCGTTTCATTTCATATTGTAACAATGGCTCCATTTTAACTCAGTTTCAACTCATATTTCATTCATTGTGTTTACTCAGTGCCACGTGTCTCCTTCCCTGTTTCTTGCTCTCTAGCTTACTCTTTTCAGCTCTACACTGCAAAACTCTATCTGGGGTATTCTTAGTCTTGGTGAATTTGAGCGTTTTATCAGTTGCATGATCATTTTCCGGCAGTGTTCGCCGGAGCTCCGGCGCAAATGTATTAGTTTAGGGTTAATATTGTAAAAATGTTCAAGTCTGCGAGATGGAGGAGCGAGAAGAACAAGATCAAAGCTGTTTTCAAGTTGCAGTTTCATGCAACTCAGGTACTATTACTGTCATTGCACTGTTGGGAGCAAATTTGTAGTCAAAGATTGGATTTTTTTCTCTCAAAGATTGGATTTTTTTAAACTTCTTTTGTCCTGTTATGGGTACCTTTTTTCTTGGAAATTAATGTTTGAATGCATTGGAAATAACAATGTGAAAATCAGTGATTAGATGCATTCATTTCTATATACTACAGTAGTAGTAAAGGAAAAAAAGAAGGTTGAAAAAAAATCAAATCTTTGGTGTGTAATTTGATGTCCAGATTCATATATGATACTCCAATTTAATTTGTGGGGGAAATGGTTGATATTGTTAAAATGGAGTTCCAGTTCTTACATTGTGAAGATCTTTGATTTAGAGATCATATAATGCTGCAATTTCTTGTAAATGGAGCTGTTTTTTGCTTCAATTTTAGTGTTCTAAGTTGTTTCTTTGGTTGGATTTTGTGGGTTGGGGGGGGGGGGGGTTGTAAACTGGGTAGTTGAAGGATTGGCAGTTATGCATTGAATGAAAGTATAATGGGATAATTTGTGTAGGTGTCACAGGTAGTAGGAGATGCATTAATGGTATCTGTGGTCCCTGCTGATGTTGGAAAGCCAACGGTAAAATCAGAGAAGGCAACGGTTCGCGATGGGAGCTGCTATTGGGAGAATGGAGTTCTCGAAAGTGTGAAATTTGTCCGAGAGCCAAAGTCGGGGAAGATTCATGAGAGGATCTATAACTTTGTTGTGGGAACGGTAAGCAACATTTCTAGTTTATGATTTTGTATGCTATGCTGCATTTTTATTAAGGGAGTTATGTGATGTTTTTGGATGTGTACTTTGTAGGGTTCTTCAAAATCTGGAGTTGTTGGCGAAGCTTCGTTTGACTTTTCTAGTTATGCAGATGCAACTAAGGTTTCCTTGGTGTCTCTTCCTCTCAAAAATTCTAAATCTGAAGCTGTGTTGCATGTAAGTCTTTTAGCCCTTTTTGCTAGAAAACTATTAGGATTGATATTTTATAAATTCTTTGCAATTGTGTAATTAGTTTCCAATTGCTATTGTTGAACTGTAGGTTTCAATACAGAGGATTCAGGATTCTGCTGATCAAAGGTGTTATCAATGATTTTTGTGTGTGTGTTTTAGTACTTGATTGCCTATTGCCTAAAGTTAATAAAATTTCCCACTTTTTGGTGTTTTTACTTTTTACAGTGTTGTCGAAGAAATCGAAACTGCAAAACTTAATTCTCTGGATAGAAGCTTGAGATCACAATTAAGCAATGATGATTCTGAAGCAATAGTTAAAGACGATTTTATTGAGGTAAACAATTTAAGACCTTGGTTCGATTGTCATCTGAGCTAAGGATCATATCCTCAGACTGTCATAGTTCGAATATTTTAAAGCTTGCCTTCGCACTTTGTTATTGATCATAGATTTTGGGAGCAATTTCTCATAGCCTGCTATTGCACATGGTTCTTGACTGATAAATTTCACAAACAAACACACACGTGTGTATGTGTATATCAATATCATTCAATCAAAACAGGCCTCGTTCATGGTTTTCTGATTATTTGCTGACAAAATTGTGTCGTTATTTTTCCTTGGATTTGACAGGATGCTCTTGCCAACAAACCTACATCACAAAATGGTGGAAAGAATGGCAACTGCCGGACATCAAGTGAATCTGATATTACCCTGTCCAGTTCTGGAAGCAGCTCAGGGCTTGATACACCTTGTGAAATCCCATTGAAGAACAACACAGTCCATCACGAGCAAATAAGCTTTCCGTCCTCTCTGAATAATGCTTTGGTTCCCCGGAAGCAAAATAGCAATGTCTCAACAACAGTTCATGAAGAAAGTCCGAATGCACACTGGGAGTGGATGGAAGGTTCTGCTTTTGATGCGGGTACAGATGTTGTTGAAAAGCTCAAAACTGATCTCTTAGCTATGGCTAGGCAAGCAGACGTGTCGGATTTGGAACTACAGACTCTTCGGAAACAGATAGTCAAGGAGAGCAAAAGGGGACAGGACCTCTCAAAAGAGGTAGCTAGTTTGAAAGAGGAACGAGATGCTCTCAAGGAAGAATGCGATAAACTTAAAGCCTCACAGAAACGTATTGACGAGACAAAGTCCAATGACAAGTTGCTTTACGACAATGGGGATATTCAGGCTCTTGTAGATGAGCTTAGGCAAGAGTTGAATTATCAAAAGGACATGAATGCAAATCTTCAGATACAACTTCAGAAGACACAAGAATCAAATTCTGAGCTAATTCTTGCTGTCCAAGATCTAGATGAGATGTTGGAACAGAAAAACCAAGAAATCGCTAACCTATCCAATAAATCAACGTCGTGTGATGAAGCTGAGAAGTTTCCAGATGTTATCTCCAACTCCAAGCATGAAATGAGTGATGAAGATGATGAAGAGCAAAAAGCACTTGAGCAGCTTGTGAGACAGCATAGCGATGCCAAGGAAACATACGTGCTAGAGCAAAAAATCATGGACCTGCATGGTGAAATTGAGATCTACAGAAGAGACAGAGACGATTTAGAGATGCAGATGGAGCAACTTGCCCTTGACTATGAGATACTGAAGCAAGAAAACCATGACATGTCATACAAATTGGAGCAAAGCCAGATACAGGAACAATTAAAGATGCAGTATGAATGTTCCTCTTCGTATGCCACTGCAAGTCAAATGGAAGCCCAGATCGAGAGTTTGGAGAACGAGCTGAAGAAGCAATCTGAAGAATTCTCTGACTCTTTGGTCACGATTAGTGATCTTGAAGCTCAAGTGAGAAACTTGGAGGAAGAACTGGAAAAGCAAGCCCAGGGATTTGAAGCTGATTTGGGTGCGCTGACTCGTGATAAAGTTGAACAAGAGCAGAGAGCGATACGAGCTGAAGAAGCATTGAGGAAGACAAGATGGCAAAATGCTAGCACAGCAGAGCGGCTTCAGGAGGAATTTAAACGGCTCTCTGTCCAAATGGCGTCCACTTTTGAGGCTAATGAAAAATTGGCTAGCAAAGCACTGAATGAAGCTAACGAATTCCGCCTACAGAAAATGCACCTTGAAGATATGCTCCAGAAATCGTCCGAGGAGCTCCAATCTATCAGAGACCATTATGAAGTAAGAATTCTTGAGCTTTTCAGCCAGGTGAGTAAAATGACAGGTCAAATCGACAAGTTGCAGAGAGAAATAGATGAAAAATCTGTGCAAATAGAGAGACAAGAAGAGCTCGCCAAGGAAACTCAGCAGCATCAGTCACAGAAAGTTATTATCCTTGAAGCTGAGATTGAAAATCTATTAGCAGACAAGAAAATATCTTCTGATCATGAAGAACAGAAGAATAGTTTGATGGGTGAATTAGATAAAATGAGGACATCAATTAAGGATATGGAATTGCTTGTCGAACAAGGTCGCAATGAAAGAAGTGAACTGGAGACTAAGCTTACATCAGTGAGAAAAGAAGCTGAGGAGTCTTTGAAGGAATTAAACAATATGAGGTCTCTTAAGGATCAGAAGGAGGCATTAGCTGGGAAACTGCATTTGGAAATGGATAACCTTAAATCGAGATGCAATGAAATGAAAAAGATGTTGTTTGAGGATGAGGTGGAGAAAGAAAAATGGAAAAAGCAGGTGTCTCAATTAAAAGGTGATCTGAAGAAGAAAGAGGATGTATTGAATGGTTTAGATAAAAAGCTGAAGGATGCCAACGGTCGATTAATAGCTTCTAATGGAATGAAAGCAACATCAAAGAACAACAAATTAATGGCCACATCTGCAGGATCAAGAGAGGTTGCAAGTCTTAAAGAGAAGATAAAGTTGCTTGAGGTAAATATTTACCTGCCATTTTTTCTTTCTGAATGTATTATAACTTCCATATGAATTGCTGTCTGTGTCTTCTTTTACATATTTTCAAACTTCACAATATAATAGGGTTTTTTTTATTTTATGATTTTACTAGGAAATAAACTGTCTATGTACTTCCTTTACTACTGGACCTTTTTGATTCCATTGTCAGTCAAAATGTTATGTGAATTGGTACTGTAAATACCAACTGCTCTTAATTCTGTACGATTGTTCCACGACCGACAGGGTCAGATCAAGATGAAGGAAAGTGCACTTGAGAGCTCAACAAATTCATTTTTGGAGAAGGAGAGAGATCTTCAAGACAAAATAGAGGAGTTAGATAGAAGATTAGAAGATCTTAGTCAGAATGCAGAAAGGCTGTCTGAACAAGAGTCTCAGAAGGTCAGCTACAAGCCATCTATATTCAGCTTTTGTGACAAAACTTAATGTTTTTTGATTGACTTCAGCAACAAGATAGTCAGTTTATTCATTTCTCGAGAATATTTTCAGTCCACTGGTCCACTAGAAAAACAAATTGAGCATTATTCTATTTTTATAGCTTAAGTACTAAGCAAAATTAACTGGTTCAAGTTTGAATTGACTCTCATGCGATTTTAGCATGTATTGACTTTTATGAAATAACATTGTAAGGGTTTGGTTCATATACGATACAGGTGGTTGCAGAAGTTCTAAGTCCAGGATCTACGACATGCACAGAAGATGAAAATCCCTGTCATATGTCGACAAGGAAGAGGTACGAGTTCTGATATTCTAATTTATCTTTTAAGCCTTTTCTATTAAATCCTGCTTGAATAGCTCACCAGAAATATGAATATGTGTCCGCTGAAGTTATTTTTTAATCATTGTTCTTATTGAAATATATTTGTACTTGCAGCTGCAATGGCTGTTCACTTGACAAGGAAACTGAAGCCTCAGGATCTAATACAAGACATCTCGAGGAATTGTCCAGAGAAATTGAACTACTGAGGGAGAGGAACAATGTAATGGAAGATGAACTGAAGGAAATGCAAGAGAGATATTCAGAAATAAGCCTCAAATTTGCTGAGGTAGAAGGAGAAAGACAACAGCTAGTAATGAAATTGCGAAAACGCTAAAAAGAAACCATAAGGCAGTTCCAACTTCCAAAGAGGTGATTACTAAAATTGTCAAAATAAATGTAAATTGGTGAGGGACAATTCATCATTTTAAATTTTGTTTCTTGCATATAATGTTTGACTTTAGCCCTTAGATATTATACAAGAATGTAAAATAGTTTAGCTAAATAGGTTATATGTCTCACTTACAAGTTGTGTAAGAGTACTTTCAGCTGTTTCTGTGATTAGTTGTTGGTAATATCTTCTGTTTATGAAAATACTCTTTTCTTTTTATCATTTAATATTTGCATGGACAAATATTTCGTTCTTTGGTCTGTGAAAGAAGAAAATTTATACTAGCTATTTGATCAATGAGAGTAAGATATCTTTTCCGGTGAATTTATTTTGCCATCAGTTTGAGTTTAGACTTGTACTATTAGAGTTCAACATACATAAACTATCACACAGCATTCCGGTGCACTAAGCTCTCGCTTTGCGTCGGGGTCCGGGAAAGGACCGGACAACTAGGGTCTATTTTATGCAGCCTTATTCTGCATTTTTGCTAGAGGCTGTTTTCACGTCTTGAACCCGTACCTCCTGGTAACATGACAACAATTTTACCAGTTACGCCAAGTTACTCTTCATAAACTATCACACAGCCTTGGGCCAAATTGTTAAGATTCTATAAAATGTGAAATTGTGTAATCATTTTCCTTGATGTGATATACGACTGTAAAAAGATAAATATTACTATTATTTTGAAAGACACTAAACTGTAATGGTTTAGTTAAATAGGATTCACTGTGTTAAAAGTTTGTGATTTTCATAAATTGGGGTAATGCCTAGATAATGCCCATAAAATGGTTAAATTATCTATCACATCAGTAAGATTTTGTTATATATATATATATCACGGGTGGGCCAATCATTAGACATTGAACTCTAATGCCTCGGGTATTAGCCACGGCTCGTAATTATTCAGTAATTTGGCAGGTGAATCATTATAAATTGATAGTAGTATATATATATTAAGAATTTAAGATAATCGAATCCATTGCACCGATATTTGCCCTTTAAATTATCATTTAATATTTGCATGGACAAATATATGTTTTTTTGGTCTATAAAAGAAGAAAGTTTATACTAGCTATTTGATCAATGAGAGTAAGATATCTTTTCCGGTGAATTTATTTTGCCATCAGTTTGAGTTTAGACTTATACTATTAGAGTTCAACATACATAAAACTATCACGTAGCAACTCGGTGAATTAAGCTCCCGCTTTGCGTCGGGATTCGGGAAAGGACCGGACAACTAGGGTCTATTTTATGCAGCCTTATTCTGCATTTTTACAAGAGGCTATTTTTACGTCTTGAACCCGTACCTCTTGGTAACATGACAACAACTTTACCAGTAATGCCAAAGTTCCCTTCATAAACTATCACACAGCCTTGGGCCAAATTGTTAAGATTCTATAAAATGTGAAATTGTGTAATTATTTTCCTTGATGTTGATATACGACTGTAAAAAGATAAATATTACTATTATTTTGAAAGACACTAAACTGTAATGGTTTAGTTAAATAGGATTCACTGTGCTAAAAGTTTGTGATTTTCATAAATTGGGGAAATGCCTAGAGAATAACCTGCAAGGCAGAACGACCCGCGAACTTGTTTAAAAACCGGGGAGCGGTGCGGCCGGGGCGCTTCGGCCTCCGTCCGCGCGGCTCTCTCCCTATCCCCGGCGCGCTCGCTCGCGTGCGTGACGGGTGATTAACGAACCCCGGCGCGGAAAGCGCCAAGGAATACTAAATTGAAAGCCTGCCTCTCGCGCCCCGTTCGCGGTGCGCGCGGGGGACTTGTGCTTCTTTTGAAACACAAACGACTCTCGGCAACGGATATCTCGGCTCTCGCATCGATGAAGAACGTAGCGAAATGCGATACTTGGTGTGAATTGCAGAATCCCGTGAACCATCGAGTCTTTGAACGCAAGTTGCGCTCGAAGCCATTAGGCCGAGGGCACGTCTGCCTGGGCGTCACGCATCGCGTTGCCCCCGCACGCCGCGCCCTGAAACATGGACGCGGTGGTGTCGCGGGGCGGATACTGGCCTCCCGTGCGCCCCGAGCTATAAACATGGATACGCCTCTGCCAACCGCAATCACCAACATTGATGGTAGACCTAGTGAATATTCGTGGCAACACTAATTTCTTTAAGAAAAAAAAGGAGTGACTATGGATATTTGACTCAAAAGAATCTTTAGAACTGATCGGTAATATTGTGTAGTTAAAAAATGCATGTAATAAGTGAGTGTAGAGAAATATAGAAGTGCTAAATGGATGCACAAAATAATGAAGTTACTACCTATAAATTAAATAACAAAGGGACCAAGTTGTTCAATCTTACTCTATTAGGCCTTAGATTAAAGTAAACGAACCATAAGAGTTTGTTACTTCCTAGAATGATAAGCAAACTAAATTTACAGAAATTTTAAAGTAGAAGAACGGCTCTGTTTGAGCCTTACTGCTGTAATGTTGATTGCGGAATAGGTTATACAGCGTTCTTACATGTTGGATTTTAAGCTTATGTAGCTTAAAGAGGGTGAATGAGAAATGGAGGGAAAATGAAATATTTGAGCTTCCCTCCTTGGTAAAGGGACATTGTCCCATATTGGAGGAAGAAAAGGCTTTTGATGGGTATATATATAATT